>NW_028079044.1:54303477-55503477 GCF_014824575.4 Sturnira hondurensis | reverse complement strand
CGTGAGGAACCAGGAAGACAAGCAACAGCACTTCTTGGCCACACAGAGAGAGTGAAACCCCAGATAATTTTTTCCTTTTTTCAGAAAAAGAACACATGAACGGGGGAGTAGACATGCCCCGCTCTGTGCCCCTTGAGGTCTGCACCTGAAGCTCCACGTTGGCTCACTGCTCGCCACTGCCTCTGCCTGGAGGCCGGCAGGAGGGCTGAGGCCAGAGCTGTGCCAACACGTCAGTATGCGGGCCCAGCTTGAAAATGCGGCAGACGGTCACCCGGGACACAGAACAGGACTTGTGTCCCACAGCAGCCACGGGGAGGGACTGCGGGCCAGGACACCCAGCTGAGGGGTTCTGGGCGTGTCCCTGGCTCTGGTGACGAACATGAATGGGGCCACATGACGCTTCAGGTCATTAGGGTTCCAGGTCTGCAGGGACTTACACCCTCATGTTGAGAGACCTTCACCTGACTGCGTGCCAATGGCCTCCAACGAAGAAGGAGCAAGTCACCAGCACAGTTGTCACAGTTGTCGCTGTCACTCGTTTCACACCTCCAGCACGAGTTGGTGAATGGGATGGGTGGGTCAGAAATCAGTGCTGCTCACCAATGCATCCAGTGCCCTCTCCCCAAAGTCGGATGCGGTGACGTCACGCACTGACCAATAAAGTGTGAGCAGCTGCGCTTCTTTTGGACAGAGGGGTGTGTGTGAACATACCATCCACCATTTCCCCACCCTCACAGTGGGCAGTGTTCCAGAGCCACCACCCACAAGAAGGGACAGACACATGGGAAAGAAATGCACCTCAGAGGGTTGGGGGATGTTTGTTATGCAGCAAAACCCAGACAATCCTGGCTGATGCTCTGAGCAGCCGCAAGAACAAGCACAGGCCCAGGCTCACAAGATGCAGCCCTTGGGCCAGGTGCAGGGAGAGCAGTCCCTGCTGGTCCCAGCGCCACCCAGTCCTCCCAGAAAGCAGCGGGGGAGGGGCATCCCCAGAGACTCGGCTGAGGGCCGAGGACACATTGGCATCCAGGTCAGCCAGCAGAGAGAAGCCGGTGACCTCAGTGTCACCTCCACAGCCCAGGAGGGGACGCCGATGGGTGAGGACGGCCTGGGCAGCTGCCAGTCTTGTCTACAACAAGGACACTGGGGACCCAGAGCAGGCAGGAGGGGAGGCCGGTGGGAGACCCAGCCCTCACCTGTGCTCCTCCCAAAGGCTCGTCTGCTGTCCACGGAGCGGACAGGCCCCACACGCACACTCGCGTGATTGGAGCTGCTGCCCGTGCACAGCGCCCACAACTGTCCAACATGTCAGGCCTGCAGCTCCAGGTCGAGGCCAGGATGTGGGGAGAGGGGCACCCAGGAGACCCACGGGAACTGGCCCCCACACCAGCCGTGCTGTGGTGTCAGCCCCCCCCAGACCCACCCATTGCCGTGTCCAAGGTACCAGACGCCTTTCCAGGCTCCGAGGTGTCCCACCGTAACCACACGCTCGGCCCGGTGCATGCTGGGTAAGGCGGCAGCCACAGAGCCAGCGTTTCACAGTCTGAAGTGACACCAAAAATGCGCAGTCCTTTCTAGTCTGGTTTCCGATTACTGCACAGCCTACAACCCAGGATGGTGGGGAATTGATAAAATATGCCAATGAGCCAACAACTCACGGAGTGCATTAAAATCTCCATTTAAACTGTTAGTGAAGCTGTATGTATTTGCAAACGTAAACAATAACCCTCGGGAAAAATATTTCCTAAACTGCGGCATGATTGGAAACCCATGATAATTCATAACAGGACAGGCGGTCACACACACGCACAGGTGGCCCCCCCGAGGCTGTAAGAAGAGGTCCACCAACCTGCCAGGGCTCTCTGGGGGCCGCTCCCCTCCTGGCCTCCCAGGGGGCAGCTGGGCATTGTCTCCTTGGCCAGAAAGCCCTGCCCCGAGGACAGGACACAGCCCGAGGACCCCGAGGACAGGACACAGCCCGAGGACCCCGTACCCCTCCTCTGGCACCACGGTGCCCCTCACGTGGCAGGCCCTAGCTGAGCTCCGCCAAGTGGGTTGAAATTGGACGGTTTGAACCTGATGGAACAGAATCGGTGGGCAGGCAGCCCTGTTGGGTCTGCGGGCCTCCATGCTGGACGCTGAGGATGGACACCCAGGCGGGAGGGGATGGAGCAGGGGGTCAGGGCTGGGGTCGTCCACAAACAGAACAAACAGGCGACTGCTTGGACCGAGCGATCGTCCAGACTGCGTCACACAGGCCCTGTGAATCGCGGGTCCATTTTGGGAAGGAGTGGAGGGGACGAGACACCCCTTGGCCCATCCATCCAGTCAGCCCAGATGTGAACAGTGGGCCCCACGGCAGGAAGACACATGAGCAGCGCTGCATTTGGACTCAGTACTGACTGCAGCCCTGGAAGGTGGCCTTGGAGGTGGCCCAAGAGTCGGGCGTGCTGGGGACCAGAGAGGCTGTGTGACACCTCCAAGGCCACACAGGTGACAAGGTGGCAGGACTCAGGTCCGGTTTGTTTTCATCGCCTGAGAGTCAGAACGACCGGTGTTTCTGGGACCCTCGCTGCGTCCTGGTAACGAGGCCGGAATTCACTCCAAGCACCTGCAACCACTTGGCAAGCACGTGGCACATGAACCACACAGCCCTGGGTGGACTGATGCTCCCATTTCCGAGAAGAACTGCCAGGTGAAAGCTCTCATTTGTGTTCCTGAGGGAAAACTCCTGGGGAGGGGGGGGGGGAACCTGCCACGGCTCCGGGTCTCAGCTGCGCTAAGGGGAAAACATCCCGGGTTGAATAACTCGGGGGACGCTCTTTCACTGAGAAAACCGGTTCCTTAGGAGAAACAAGCTTGAAATGTCTGCACCTGGAGCAGCTTCCGGAGGCTTTGTCCTCACCAGGTGGAGGGGGGAGGGGAGCTGGGGGTGGGGGGGAAAGGGCTGCTACTCAGTGGGTGGATCAACAGTGACATCTAGTGGCCAATTCACCAACTGCATCCTCTCTGTTCAACCATCCACATAGAAAACTTAATAATATGGATGGTGTTCAGCAGATTTTTGCGGAAAAGCGAGAACATGCTAGGTGTTATGCTGGACGTTCTATAACACGCTTCAAGCCTACAGAGACTTCCCCACCAAAACTAACCCCTGCAAAGGAAACCAAAAAAGAATAATGTCTGCAGCCTTCCATCCTCTTTGAAGGGCTCCAGGCGACCCAGCCAGAGGGGTCAAGGAACCCCAAGGGGAGTAAAAGGCTTTGCCGGGTTCACGGCCACAGCAAGGCCCCAGGTGACTGGCTGGGTGCCCTGTGGGTGCTGAGCCAAGTATCACCCACTGCACACCCCCAGTCCCAGGAGGGCTGGTGGTCCCGGCTTCCCACTCTGCACTGGGCCGAGCCTGCTCTCCCCCACATTCACGACAGTGTGCTGTCGCTCCTATCCCGTCTCCAGAGCTGGATCTGGGGGAGAGAAACCTAGAAGAAGGGTTTGAAGGACCTGGTTTTCCGACGTGGGTGGCAGCTCGGGTGTCCCCCAGCCAGTGGCCACCGCAGTGAGCCCATCTTGGCTGAGGAAGGAGGCTGTTTTGCCCACCTCACAAGCAAGCAAAGAGCAGACGAAATCTTTTTTTCCCCATGGAACAGCCTGTGTGAACTGAGTCCCATGCCCAGCTTCACCCAGCTGGGTGACCGGTCACCACCCAGCACAGGGCACTTTCCCCTCTCTGCTCACCAGTTACTGTCACGACATCAGGGACAAGGCAGAGCCCCTGGAAGCTTTCCCAGCCCGGCAGGGCACCCGCAGCCCTGCTGCGGCTCAGAGTGGGGGCGCAGAGGCCACACGGGACAAGTCGCTCCCCGAGTTTACGTTAAACCAGGAGGCCTGTGCTTCCCAAGTGCAGAAATAAACTATGCCTGTGACAGAGACCTCCAGTCCCAGGGGACTATTGTCCCCGGATGTTACTTAGGGGTTTGGAGTGCTCGGGTCAAACCTGCAAGACCGAAGGGCCCACAACTGCTCCCCAAATGGACACACTCATGGCCTCCCTCAAAAGAAAACCAGTGCAAAACGAAAAGAGACATTGCTCTTTTCTCTGATTGAAGTAACCGGTGGTGTGGTGGGGCTCCCTCTTCAGAGTGCATTTATGGCCTTTGCGGTGCTTCGGGTCTGCACTGCAGCCCCCCGACCCCCCTTCCCACCATGGCCGATGAGTGTGTGCTCCCTACAGTGGGAAGGGAGAGACCTGACCTGCGTGGGGCTCCATTGTAACTCAGTGAGATCATTGCCGAAACCCCCACTTGAAAAAAGACGACAAACGATCAGCGTTCAGACCTCGCGGCTGCTTCATTCCAGCCAGCACCTTTTAATTAGTTCTGAAATGTGGCCACACTATGAGCAGTTAGTACCTTCAAATAAAGCAATCCCTGATGGAAGATGGGAAGCATTAGAGATTCATGTTTGCATTATGCTTACGACAAAAAGAAAATCAGCGAAGGCCTCTGCAGAGTCAGAAATCCGTCTCAAAGGAAGGGATTCTCTGGGAGCCAGTTACCCGGAAAGCTGGCGTGTGAGAGATTTCCGCCATTCCCTCATTTTAGGGAAAGAGAATGTTTTGGCCTCGTGCTTTTCGTTGTGAGCCCTCAAACACGGAGCTCACAGACAGCACTCTTAGACCTGTGACATTGGCGTCCTCGAACAGAAGTGCTGTCCAGGAGCATCTGGGTTTGAATCTCGAGCAGGCGGTTTCCACGCGAGCCCTGTGTGAGCAGCCTGCACTCAGGATTCCAGAGGCCGCGCCGCACAGGGGCCTCAGGTTGGGGCCACGTTTCAGATTCAGAAAGTTTTTTCCTCGAGTCCGTCTCAAATCTGCCTCGTGGGACCGACAGGGGGCTGTGCTTAGCTCGCTTCTCAGTCAGTGTGGAAGCACCGGTCCCGGACTGAGGGGGACCTTGGCACACAGCACGGTCACCAAGTGCTCAAACCACTTCACCGTGGAAATGAAAAGTGCCGGAAGATGCCCGGGCTGGGGGCTGATGGAGGCAGGCTGCCCCGCCCGGCCCTGAGCTGGGCAGTGCGTCCCCCGCTGGGCACGGTCAGCCTCCCCAGGGCTGAAGGAAGGTGCCGGAGCAGAGAAAGCGGGTATCCCATGAGTGTGCTCAGTCCCGGGCCTGGAAGCCCAGAACGCAGGGGAGAAAGGAGGTGGCAAGGAGAACCATTTACAACACAAGTCCAGCAGGAGCCGGGCCCCGGGGCCGCTTCCCGTGGGACACTGGCTGTGTGGCCAGATGGGCCATGGGCAGAACCGATGGGGTGATGGATTACACGGGACCGAAGGTCATGCGTGTTATGGGACCTCAGGGGACAGAGAGCCCTGTTGGAGGCCTGACCGGGAGATGTTCCGAAACATCAGAGTGGTAACACGCCCGAGACCTTGGGCGAGAGTTCCCAGGCCAGGGGGAGGGCAAGCGCTCCCGGTGGAGAAAAGCTGAACTTGGCCTCAGTTTGGTGTGGAGGCCGCTGTCCTCCAGGCTCCGCGGACGCCTCGCTTTCTCGTGTTGGGCTTTGCATTGACTTCAACCTGCTGCAGACATCGGAGCACCAGGAGCTGAACACCCTTGGATGTCTCCTTTCAAAACGCGGGCCAAGGCTCCCAGGCTTCTCCATATTTCATCAAAAGCACTCGGTACCGACTTTCAAAGTAGGTCCCCCCACCCCCACCCCGCGCCGGGCCCACTGGCTCTCAGCGGCAGCCCTTCGAAGTGTCGGGGAGACGGGCCACGGCCGATCAGACTCGCTCAGCACCCCCGGGGGGCCCCGCCAGGCACCCGGCGAGGACAGGACGCTGAGTAAATGCTCACCCCGGGGGTGGAGGGGATGGAGTCGTCATCTGCGACACGGAAAACGCCAGACAGGGATCTTGCTTTCGCTCTCTCCTTACTGATTTCTGATGTGCTTAAGAAAAAAGCAAGTGCAGTAAAAATCCCTCTCTGGTCAGCAGGTGAAAATACGTTTTTACGTGAGCCGAATCAAAGGCACGCGGGGCGGTGAGGGGCCAGGCTGGAGAAGCCTCGGCGTGGGAGCGCAGGAGGAGCGGGGCCCTGGCCGGCCTTGGCCTCCGCCGTGAGCAAGACGGCCGGCTCTCCGACCGTGAGGGGCCTCTGCAGCCTCCACACCGAGCGCCACCGATTCCTGAACCGAGGCCGTGAGTCACCTCGGAGCTTTGGTTCAGCGCCGGGCAGATGACCTGCGACACTGAGGCCTGCCAGCTCTGGACGCGCCTCCCGGGAAAGTCCAGGCCCCGGTGTCGGAAACACGGGCCCAAGGATACGCACAGCATTCAACACGGTTAACGCCGATGTGTTAGGAACGGTCGTGAGTTATTTCCCGAGAACTAAGAGGTGAGGGACAGCATTCTTCTGCATTCTCATACTCGTCCCAGGGAATATGAAGCCCTTCTAGCTGCCTCTGAAACACGCCTGGGACGCTGAGGCCAGAGGCCCGGGGCGGCCTCTCAGGATCCGCAGTGAGAATGTCACTCCGCAGCTCTGGGGGACGAAGGTCTCTGTCACTCTGGTGCCTGTGCTCAGAGCCCCCGAAGACGGGTCTGCGTGCCCTCCCGCACAGACTGCCTGAGGGTCGTGTCCACCCACAGCTTCACCATGTATGTGGGTGTGGGTCCCCCACGGTCCCGGAACAGCCCCGCCCCCACGCGTCAGCAGGGAAGGAGTCGAGTTCCAAATGACAAATAGCAGCCAGAACAAGTTTTTCCAATCGGCCCGTTTTCCTCCGAGGGCTTCCTGGTGATGGGTCAGGCCACGGGACAAGCGACACCTAGACACCATTCCACACTCTCCAATAGCAGCAACAGCGACACGTGAGTCGTGAAATAAACCCGGGCCTTGGCCCCAGCCAGCTCCCCGGGGAGAGTAAAACCTCGGACGGGACTAAGGAGGGAGAGGGCCCTGGAGAGCGGGAGGACGGGAGCAGCAGCGTCACGCTGTGACCTGAAAGAGGTCGTCTGTGGCGGCAAGGTCGGGCGGCTTCTCCCCACCCCCGCTCCGGCCCCGGCTCCCAGAGCGAAAGCTGCAGCCCGGGGTTATTGAGTTCAAGGTCTCAAAGGGGAAAGCAGCCCGTGTTCCCAGCCAGAGAGCGTCCACTAAGCGTGAGCAAGCATCTCCAGAGTCCTTGGAGCTGCGAGCAAAGGGCTGAGACCGGTGGGTGGACACCTCGGTGTCCCCCCCTCAACAGCCGGGAAAGCCTCCTGAGCCGTCCCGGGAAGCAGAGCCTGGACTCCCACTGCACCGTGGTGGCTGGGTAACAGACTCCACGGTCGGGTTCAACACAAAAGACAAGTTGGCACTAAAGAGAGGTAGTGGGTGTGTTTAACCCACAAATAGTTGGAGGAGGAGGAGGGGAGGGGGGAGACCTAAGGACAAGATGGAGGGGGAGACGAGGAAGAGGAAGAGGGGAGGATGCCGTCGGCCCGAATGTCGTCGGGAGATGCAGGGACAGCTCTGGAAACGTTCCGCTACGTCTGAAATGAAACTCGGGTTCCAGATGTACTTTGAGCTGCTGGAATAAGCTGAGGTGAAGACACTTCCGCCCAGTTCTTCAAAGAAAACGGCCAAATAAATCTGTTAAAAACCACACACATGATACACGCCGTGTTCCGTTGGCGTTTGACTTCATCAGGTCAAAGTGCAGAGGGGAAAACCTGGCCCAGCCTCGGGGAGGCGTGTTTGGGCAGGGGGGGCCTCGGCCAACACGAACTTCCAGCAAGAGCTTGGAGGACGCACACTCTGGGGCTACAGGGGACTCAGTGTCGCCGACAACCAACCGTGATGTCTGCGGTCATCTGATTCCTGGGGCTCCTGGGAGCTCCTTATCCTGTGGGCTCGCCTCCCAGGGGGCTTGCGGAGTACAGTGGACTGACCAGTGCTCGTCCCCCAAACCAGCTGGCCCTGGAGCTGCCTGCGTCCACCGGCCGTGGCCTGAACCAGAGCCCTGGAGACTGGCCAGCAGGAGGGCGGGCTGCAGTGGAGAACGGGGTGGTCTGAGCATCCCCAGAGTCGTGTACCTCCTGGGCCAAGCTGGGCTCCCCTTCCTGCCTGTCCCCGAGGAGGAGTTTGTGCTACAGGCCTGCCTTGAAGGAACTCCTGGGGAGAAGACGAATCTAGAAAGGAAGCTGTAAGCTCAGGACAGACTTCCGCCCTGCAGGTAAGCTCTCGTGCAGCGTGGCAACTCCTCCACAAAGACCCCGAGAAGTAAATATTCCTAGCGTCCTGGTTCCTAACATCCTGCCATTCCAAACGGCACAGCATTTGAAAGGATCAACGCTGCACGGAGCCCCAAATGCTTCCCAGAACCATATTTGGCAGATGGGACATCAGACTAAAGAGTTAAGGGGGAAAACATCTGTTCACAGCAGAGGGAAAGACGGAGGGCATTTGGAGCACAGCATTCCTTCCCGCGTGGAGATCCTGCGTCGGAGGAGAGGGGAGCCGGCTCTCCAGGGACTGTGGGCTCAGTGGGTCGGGGCCGGGCCTCCCACAGGTTTGCGTGGGGGCGACGGCGGAATCGGAATCGCCAAGACCCAGGGTCTGCCCCGAGGTCAGCACCATCTAAAGTCTGTGACAGGCCATGGTGTCGAGTGACAGCAGTGGAGACATTTATCTGCTTTGAAAAATGTGGTTGGGCCTGTTTACTGGGAGGAGAGGGGCTGCCGGGTCTCCGCAGGGAGGGCACTGGCCTCCAGAGGGGTCTTTGGGTCCCAGACTGGGACAGGGGCCCGGGGACCACCCCTCAGTAAGGCTTGCCTCTGGCTGTAGGATTCAGGTTTCACACTAAATCGCAAAGCTCTGGAGTGAGAAGGGGTGCGGGGCTCCGCCCACCTCGCCGGTTCCTTCCTGATCAACCCCACTGACCTCAGGTCCGGGGTCTGCAGCCCGAGGCTGGGGCATGTCATTCAGATGAAAAAGTCACCGAGGCCATCGCTCCCAATGTCACACCGCGGTCCGCTGGCCGCTCTCCTGCGTGCCGCCATAGCCAGCCTCCCATAGCACGAGATCTCACGCTGGCCCCGTGTGGGAAGTCAGGGCTGGGAGAGGCCTGTGTGTGTGTGCACGTGTCTGCGTGTGTGTCTGCTACGGCAACCAGCCCCCAGGTGCCAGCTAGTTTCACTTCCGCCGACATTCACGGAGCGCCCCACGAACGCCAGGGACTCAGTGAAAAGCTACAACGGTCACTGAGGAAAACGGACCCTCTTTGCCTGCAAGGAGTCCATTGCCTCCTGTGCATGGCCCTGCTCCACCACAGGTTAGGGGGTCCCAGAGTGTCAAACCCCAGAGAAGGCCCTGGGGGCTGTGGCTCGGGGGGTGAGTGTTGCCCTGCAAACCGAAAGGTCGCTGGTTCAATCCCCGGTCAGGGCGCAGGCCTGGGTTGCCGGCCAGGTCCCCAGCTGGGAGTGTGCGAGAGGCAACTGATTGATGTTTCTCTCCCTCCCTCCCCCTCTCTAAAAATAAATATTATTTAGAAGAACAATTTAAGAGACTGATGTACTTCAGCAAGTTCGATACGCAGGGCAAGGAAGGTCAGCTGACCAGAGGACGTGCGTTTCCCTGGTCAGTCACATTCTGTCTGCGAGCGTTTGGATTTCTTTGACCTTGAATTACAGGCGGAAATGTTAACAGCTGGCCTGGGAAACTCGCACAGAGCGAACACTCTCACTTTTACCTTGAAACCCCTGCAGCCTCCGCCCAGGGCGTGAACAGGCGGGCCGGACGCGGGGCCTGTGCACTGTGTGCAGCGGGTTTGTGCCTGAGGCCTCAGAGCTGCACCCTGCTCTGCAGACTCCTGAACAGGAGCGTGAAAGCCAAGAACCCGCAAGCATTTGTGCAGGTGTTGGAGGGGGCAGATCCCCTTAACCTGCCCTCACCTGCATCACTAGCTCTCCTGACCCCCGAACAGCCTGCAGACAAGGGACTCAGAGGCCAGGTGACTCGCACTGTCTCAGTCCGGGGTCCTGGCGGGTCCTGGTGGGTCCTGGCAACTCCAGACGTCAGCCCCAGGACGGCCTCAGGACGCCTGGAGCGGCAGGCAAGGTGGTAAGGGAGCTGTGACAGCAGCTGGCTCTCCGCTGAGCCCACCAAAACGGGGGGGCTGGGGCCCCTGCTGCCACAAGGGGAGGCCCGATGGCTCGCTGGGCCGGGGGGCCCTGACCCCCCTCCATTCAAGGCTCTGTCCCCAGGCAAGCGTTGGGGGCATAGTGGTGCCTGCGTCACATCGTCAGGGGGCTGAAGGGCCCTGACCACAGCTGGGCCGGGCCCCCCCTACGGTCGGAGTGGTCTCGCCCTCCACATCCCAAGAGTCTGTGGCAATCGCTATCACCCTGCAGACGGCCACTCCCAGTTCCTGTTTCCTCCATCCGGCGCCTGTGTGCACCTGCGGGAATGAGCCCTCCTCAGACCCCCACACGTGTGCTCTGGGGCCCAGGGAAGCCGGTTACGGAGCTCCGGAGCAAGCGAACACCCGGGGTTTTTTAAATTATGAATGTCACCTGAGAGTTATGTTTCTGCACCCTTATTCTTTACACGTTTTTTCAAACCACCAAACGGCCCAGAACCTCCTCCTGGTAACAGCCCTCCTTCCGTGCAGCCATCCCTCACCAGGGACATTCAATGAAGAAATACTGTCTCCTTCAGGATTCTGTCTACGATTGGGCTTTGAAAAATTAGCACTCAACAGGCTTCAAACACAACAAGACCCATTGGCAAAGTCGTGCTGCCAGACGCCTGTGGCTACTGTAACCTTCGCTGAAACAAGGGGTCTCAGCCACAATGTAGCCCCGGGTTTCACTGCCCGTGAACTTGCCACAGTGTCGCAGAGCTCAGTCCCAGCAGTGGGAACGATCGACCTCAGACCGGACGGCTGGCCTGCAAGGGCAGGGGTGCCCCTTGATTCTTGCTGTTCCTTGACTGACTGCACAGTTGTCTTTCACTTTGCTCTAGAAACACAAGAAATCGGAGAGGCTCCTGAATAGAGTCAGCTACCGATCGTGCAGTCAGAGGGTTCACATGGATGGTGAGCCTCTTCCGCCCGAATGACCTTGGCAGATGAGAATGGACGAAAGGGGGACACACCTAAGGGAAGGTCCTTTGTACCATCAGGGCCCCCGGGGTGCAGGGGGTGAAAAGTCCGCTGACAAGGGGCTGAGCCTCACACCCACCAGCTCGACCCCCATCTCCAAGAAGCCGGGCGGGAGGAGGGGTAGGAAGCGAGGGGCTTGGGGACAGGCACAGACACGCTCCTTGTCTGGCGGGTTCCTGAACACTCTTCTGAGTGAGGCTGGTATGATGACCTCCTGGGCGGTCGGCAGCTGCCAGGACTCCAGCTCAGCACAGCAGCTGGGTGACATCGGGAAAACCAGGGCCCTCGTCCGCACAGAGCCTGTGAATTGTCCGCTGCAAAGTACACGGCAGCTCAGACGTGCTGGGAGCTTGCATGCCGCGCTGGCTTTGAACCTCGTCCTTACTTGCCCTCGCGTCTGTGACGGCCAGAATTTACGGTGGCTGCTGGTCAGGAAGTAAGATGTCAGGCTCACGGGTGTGGAAACAAATCCAGCATTTGGGTTCGAGGTATAATTCATTGGTGAGAAGTTAGGAACCCAGAGTTAGTGTTTAATTTCCGTAGTTCATAAAATCGGCTGTGGCGAAAGGCGGGACACTCCTAGGCCTCCAGTTATCCCCACGAGTGCGTTTTAAAGGTGCTGCCTGGCACACAGTGGGCGGTAACCAGGCCGACCGTGAGAGGAGACAGCGTAGCAGAGAGCCAGCCACGACCGGGGACGTGCGGCTTCTGCCCGGGGCGCTGGGAGCCCCAGGCGCTGACTCGCCCACAGGCAGTTTACAGGGCCAGCGTGGCGCCTCCTGCCAGGAGCAGGAAGCACCCCACCCACACCCCCCAGAGCCCCGAGGGCCACCCGATGCTGCGGCTTTGTGAGTGGCTCAGCTGTTCTGGAGCTGCTGACCACAGAAACCGACACAGAAACAGCGTGTTAGGCCGTGAGTTTGTAGCGGTTCATTACGCGGCAACAGTGAGACCCGCAGCTGCGTGCCGCAGAGGACCCGCGACAGAATGTGTGAGCCCCGGGGCTTATTTTAGCATAACATTGAAAACCACCCAGATCACCCGCCAACAGATTGGACCAATAAACTGTACGTCAATCAGTGAAATAGTACATCGCAGTAAAAGTGAGGGTAGCGATGAACAGGGCTGGGCCGCACACGCCCAGGGTTGTGGGGAAAAGCCAGCACCAGGGAAGCCTGTGCCGGACGACTGCGCTGACCCAAAGCAGACGAGCCTCAGCCGCGGGAAACCTGCCCTCCAGGGGCGGGTGAGTGCAAAAAGACACGGAACTAGCACTTACCTGTGGGCAAAGGACGGGGAGGTGGGCGTGTTTAACACAGTCCCCCCATCCGGGTGCGGTTTACACAGAAACCTGCTCTTTCTGTTAAATCATGCACCGAGTTGTACGCCCATCCCTGTGTACACAGTATATGTCACAGCCAAAGAAACGGCCCTGGCAGCAATGCCACGGGTGGCGAGAGCATCTTTTCTGGGCAGACACGAGACACAGGTGAGGCTGAAGCAGACCGGGGCTCCATGGAGGGTTCAGGAATCGCCTGCATTGGGAAAGGAAGGCTCTCCGGAGCCCCTGCCCCAGACAGGATTAGCCCTGGGCTCTGTCAGGCAGTGACCCCACTCTCCTCCGTGGCCTCCTTGCGGGTCCCTCATCCCGCACGCACCCACCAGACTGCCCCCGGGCTGCCCCCCCGGGACACGTGCCCAAGAGCCGTCTGCAAAGGAACTGCAGCACTGAGGTCCGGGCTGTGAAGACACTTGTCTCGTGACAGTGACCAAGGGGCTGAGGGGAGTGAGGAGGAGACCAGGCCACCCTTGGGCAGGAGAACCTGCGTGCGGTGAGCCTCCCAGAGACGCAGTGCCGGCCCTGGCCACACAGACAGGCACGCCGTTGCAGTCGCTCACCACCAAAGCCTGCGATTCTGGCTGCCTTCTCCTCGGTGACCCAGGCAGGACACGGGGAGCCCCTCCAATCGTAGCTGCCGCGTCCAGTGCCTTCCCACACTCACACGACTGGCCCTGACGTCTGGAGTGGGCGCTGCCCAGAACAGCTGATAGGCTGGAGGTGGCCGGTCTCCCTCCCGCTTTCTGCAGGGCCCGGGCACGCAGGCACCAGCTCTGCCCAGGACGGGGACGTGCGTCCGGCTGCCGTCCTGACCTCAGCAGACACAGGGAGGGACTATGCTCTCTGGACGGCGTGCACCAAGTCTGCTCTATGGCCAGTTTTGCTGCCCATAGGCCAGAGTCCAGGGACCACAGGCCCATGGCCACCTGTCTTCTGTTGGGCCCGAGGACACACCAGTGATGACACGCTTCAGGGCCCCCAGGAAGGATGTGTCCCAGGCACCCAGAAGCCCAGCCTGGGGCATGTGGTGGAGGGGCCCCTCCCATGAGCTTCGCTGACAGCCCTCCCTCCTTCTTGGAACCTTCAGGCAGCGGTCCCCCCTCCGGCCAGGCCCGCCCTGGGAGCTTACTTTAATTGCCACTGTCCGCCCACCTGCATCCCTGCTCTTGCTGACATTCCCGAAAGGCCACGTCCCTAGTAGGTGGCTGTCCCTTCCCAGAAGGCAGAGCGGGGACCCTGGCCGGCCCTGCGCACAGATCCGCCACCCAGAGAGGCCTCTGGGGCAGGACACCGGCACTCCGCCAGGAAGGGGTCCGAATGCACCTCCCCAGCCGACGGGAGGACCCCATGTCATTCGCTCCAGTCAGGGGGAGCCACCAGGCCGCGGGGCCCCGCACCCGGTCACACCTGAGGGGGAAGCGTCTGGAAGCATTCGAGCTTCGGGGAGGAGGATTCCAGGCACGTGTGTCCTGGGGAGAGGCGGTCCCTGGGTAAAGGTCTCTGGGTAAAGGTCGGCCGGGCCTGTGAGCTGGGACCGGAATGATCTAGAACTCGTGCTGCTGGTGGGCTCACACCGACTTTTACAGACAACGGGCTGGGTCTCACCGGCTGGGCCCACGGAGAGTTTGGGTCATCGCTGCCGCGACGGTCCCTGTCTTATAACGTTAAAAAGACAGTCATCCTCACAGTTCTTAACCCACCACGCTCTCCGTCAACATGGAAGACAGACTCAGTGTGTGAGTAGCCACTTCATTAAATCACCAGGGATTCTATTGATCTTAGAAAGACTAATTGCCAGAAACCCCTTAAGGTTCAGGAGTGGGACACCCTCCCGGAGGAGGGAGGGCCGGGCCGCGGTGTAGCCCGCACTGTGCAGCTGTGCGTGCCTGCGCCGGGTCACAGGTTAGACCTGAAGCCCGCCTTCACCGAGAAGCGCATCATGGGCCTCTCCCGGGGCCGCAGGAGGCAGATGGAGCTGGGGAAGCCCCTCAGACGCAGGCGGCCGACGCCCCCGTCCGGGTAGATGGTGAGCCTGGCATGGGTGACGACATCCTGCAGTTCGGGGGTCAGGCTGTTGAACTCCTGGCTCTGGTCAGGGGACAGCTGAAAGGGAGGCAGACCCAGAGCTGCTGGCCACCCCGCAAAGCTGGCCTGCCCCACACCACTGTCGGCTGGGACTGGGGGCCTCGCGAGATAAAAGTCACTCCCTGGTAGTGGCCCAGCTAACGGCCGAGAGCAATGCCCAGACAGCACGGCACAAATGCTCTGCTGCGGTGATGGGCGCTGCACTTAATAGTAATTAAGGGGACAGACGGATAGGACGAAGTGGGCACAGGTCCCCGAAGACGGTTACCTGCCTCATGGGGGAGTGGCCTGCACCCTCCACCCTGAACCCCCACAGGTGACCAAAGGAGACGCCTGCGACCAGTCCAGCATCCGTGCCTCAGATGAATGCACTGTTACAGCTTCAATGAGCTATTTCCTTTCTAAAAAGTTGATATAATGCAGAACCATTCTTCCATGTGTTCTTTGCACACGCCAATCAATTTACACCAAAATTCGGTTGCCATGAAAAAGAATGAAGCGCGGAGCCCTCCTCTGTACCATGCAAATGCGCAGAGACAGGTTTTAAAGGCTGGTTCATGCTACCTGGGGACTGAGCAGGCAGTCTGGAGTGGGGGGCTGCAGAGTTCCAGGGGGAGGCCCCGCCCCGCCCCGCCGCCGCCAGCCGCCAGCCCGCACCTTCGTGACCGGGAGCAGCGCCTTCCACCTGGGGCCCGGGAGGTCCCACCTCTGCCTGATCATGTCTTCCTCCTCCTGGGCCGTCAGAATGCAGCCGTCCAGGCTGCAACTGTCCGGGGAGCTGCCTGCGGGCACAGGACGGCAGAGAGGGGCTTTCTCCACACCCTGGCCCTCGGCACAGATCGCTTTCTGGGGTCGCAGGCATTTCAAATCGCACCCAGAGTCCAGCAGAGAACCAACCAGCGCCCCCCTGCTCAGCAGAAGAAACAGATGAAGGCTGTGAGCAGGGAATGCGCCCGCCCGCGACAGAGCTGGATCGCCCCTGAAACCGGTGATGGTTTTTCTCAGGACTCGGAGGCGGGCTGGCGGGCGCCGGTGGGCTGTGCACCTGAGTTTCGGTGCCTGGCATTTGGCCGTGGATGTGGAATGTCTGACACCCCCTGGACTGCGGCTCTAATTACTGGCGTGCTGCTCTGCGGCTCGTCTGAAATGATTATGGAGCTGGAAAACCTCTCCTCGTGGAGGCAAGCTTTGTAACGTGACAATAAAAAGAAGAAATGCTGCGCTGAGGGGCCTGGAGAGGATTCCTAAGTGTTCTCTGGGTGCAAATACACAGCCCTGCGTTTCTCCTCCGCAGTCACAGTCGAGAGACTCACAGCGTCACTGGCTCTGATGTGAGTGTGGGGGTCACCGGGTCAACCTGACGCTGCATAGCGGGGAGCCAGATACCAAGTGTGAAGGTGACTTCCTCAAAGCCACACAGCTGGTGGGTAGGAATGCCAAGCCCAGCGCCCAGCGCCCACGGTCCTGAGCCCCCCCCCCAGGAAGTGTGACAGGCAGACACCCCCACGCCTTCGCCTTTACCTTTGAAGTGCCTGGTATCGACTTCAATCTGAGTGACCACTCCAGGATGTGCTAGTCGGAACACGGCCCACTCACACCCGGGGGGGAGGACAGCGCCGTCCTGGCCACTCTGGAATTCAGGAGGAAGGTGTGTCGGCCGAGGCAGAACCCAGCCTGAGACCGGCCGGTGGCGGGGAAAGGCTGATATACCTGCGCTGAGGTTGTTCATTTCTCACCCTGAACGCAAGCCCTACGACCTGGTTTGTGAGTGACTTTTTGTGCCCCTGCCTCATGAGTCCATGGGGTGGTGGGAAAATTTTCATGAAATTGTAATGGGTTTTCTGCGTCGTTTCTGAACTGGCGTAGAACTAGAACGCTGTGCACGGCAGGGTCTCACCCTGACCCAGCCCGTCGGTCCCCAAGTCAGTTCGCTGTGGCCGTTCGAGCAGGTGTGTGCTCGGCCACATTTAAACCGTGTGTGCGCTCTGCCCCCAGACCTCGGTGTGTGGCGAGGCGAGTCCCTTCACCCTCATCTGGAAGCGCGGGGTGACTCGGAGTCGAACCCAGGAGAGAGGTGTTGACGACTGAGTTCTCAGTGGGGTTTACACGCTGGAAGTGGCTTTTCATTTTGCTTTCCTCTGGATTTCCTCACGTCATTGAGCCACCAGCCACACTGTCCCCAGGTCACATGTCCCCCATCACGTGTTCACACAAGCGCTCTCAGGCAGGGATACCCAGATATTAGGAACGACTAAGCTGGTTTCCTCCTCCTGTCTGTCAACACATCTACTCCGGGTTTTATAGCATTTCATCGCAGACCCCCTCGTCCGGCCCGCTGGCTCTGTGCCCTGGCGCTGGAACGAAGCAGGCAGGTTCCGGACGCGTGGGAAATAAGCTTTCAGAACAGTGAGCACTGGCTTCTAAAAGAACACATTTCCCAGATGTGAGAGGAAACCACAGCACCTCACCTGCAGCACGGGTGGCCTGTCGGGCCTCCTCGCCGTCTCCCAGCCGTCACCCACGGCCTTGGGCTGGCCGACACCTGCGGGGAAGAGCGTCCACACACGTGACTCTACATCCCGAGAGAGGGTGGTGTCACCGGAGCGGTGACATCACAGACCCACACGCCTGAGCGCGGCCGCAGCAGCTGTGTTCACTGAAGGTGACGCTGCAGTCAAAATTACGCAGGGAAACCGCCGTGGCCATCGTACCTAGAGGCAGGAGTCCTGCACTCCCACGGCCCGGCCCGCCCCCTCCCCCCACATCGGGGTGCCTGATGCTGGTGCCGGGACCCCTCCCCCCACCATCTCACCTATCATTCTGTTCGGGTGCCCAAAGTGGGCGTTGCTGAATGCTATGCAAGCCCCACCGCACGCGATGGCCACCAGGTCCAGCGGCTCTTTGGGGTCGATGGCCGTCCAGTCTTTCTGTCCGATCCCGTACACCCTGAGGCGTGCGATCCCCCCGTCTGGAAAGGAGAGGCGCCTGAGTGCTTTCCGGCTGGAAACACAGCCGTCCGAGGGCCGTAAACTGCAAACGCGAGCACACTTCCCGAGCCCGCGCCCTGCCTTCCGGGTCCTGGAGCTAGCTGGCAGCTTGCCCAAAGCGTACTGTCTCACCTGAGTGTCCTGGCCCCAGGGAGGCCCTCCCCGAGGGAGACCTCCAACAGGGTCTCCCCCCACCCCCGCCCCGCCCGCCAGGTTCATCCCAGCAGGTTTATCGCCCCCCCACCCCCACCGCATCATTGCTCCACAGTCCAGTCGCAGGCTGACGTCCCCTCGTTTTTTACATGAGTCCCTGCTCGTGTGTCTCCCAAACACCAGGATAGAAAACCTCCAAACCATTGCTTCTCTCGTTCCCTCTGTGTCATCTCCACCCAGAACCAGTCCCGGAACATAGTAGGTGCTCGTTTTCCACTAGAATCTATAACTCTAGGAAAGTCGAAAAGCAGCTAGTCGACTCACCACAGACGCGACGTTTGGTGCCCCACAGACTCAGACAAGAGCCGTACGGTTTGGTTTGCACGAGGACACAACGCCTAGCAGTGCAGACGGGAGCACGAGAGATAACATTCACAAGAGCCAAGGGCCGCCGAGGGCCCCAGCCGCCCTGGCCTCGGCCCGCAGAGCCGAAAGCAGGCACCCAGATCCGCACGCGTCGTCAGCTTCTCGCAGAGTGAGCGGTTTTCATGTGTCTGAATGTTTCTTCCTAGAGGTGGGAGCCGAGCGCTTCCTGTCGGAACTCAGGCTGGTTATCAGAGTGTTCGTTCGACTGACGCGGAGCCCGGTGTGGTTTTACGGGGAAGATGCAGCGAACCCGGGCGACCGGAAGCTGTGTCAGCAGAACAGCGGAAACCCTGGTTCACAGTCAATCAGCCCGGACCACGTGGGCGTGACGCCCGAGACGAGACCCCGAGCGGGTGATGGAGCAGGCGCTGCAGCGCCGGTCACGCTCAGTCACGCGTGGTCGGTCTTCACACGGCGGCGTCTCAGGGAAAAGCATGAGGAGCGGAAACACACTGCACCCAAGTGTGAGCCAAGAGACCCCGGGGGGCTGGTGAAGGTTGGAAGAAAGGAAAACGCCACGTAGAATCTCTGGAGAGTGTTCTAAGGGCGTACGGTGAAGGAGACAGCGTCCATTCAGGAAAATCCGCTGAGACTCAGTAAGAACCGTGAGGTTCCGGTCTTGGAACCAGGTCAGGAGCTCCGCTCCCTCATCCCAATTCGGCGAGGGGGTGGCTCCAGACAGGTGAGTCCAAAACCACAAGCCTTGTCCTGGCTGGTGTGGCTTGAGTGCTGGCCTATGACCAAAAGGTCAGCGGTTCGATTCCCAGTCAGGGCACAGGACAGGGTTGCTGTCAAGGTCCCCAGCAGAGGGCGCTCGGGAGGCAACCACACACTGATGTTTCTCTACCTCTCTTTCTCCCTCCCTTCCCCTCTCTGTAAAAATTTTAAAAAGTAATAAATCTTTCTTAAAAAGTGAAAAAACCCTGCAAGCCTGTGCCCCATCTGACAGCCAGGCGGCTTTCTTCCTGGGAGGGCCCCGGCGTTTGTCATTTTGTCCCATCGGAGGTTAAGTCCCAGGTGAGTCCCAGCCTCCACTGCCCCTCCTCCAGGCTCCCAGGTCCTCAGGCAGCATGTCCCCAAGAGAGGAGTACACCGTGGTCCCCAGCCCCAGCCCAGAGCCAAGGCTCGGAGACTGGGCCCCTGGAAGAAACTGGCCCTAGAACAGGGAGCTCCAGACCCCTTCCCAGCAAGCTGAGTCCACGGGCAGCAGAATGTGGAGCAGCCCAGGCCCGGGCTCTCTCAGAAAGAGCGGGGGCTGGGGGCTTCACGAGAGACCTTTGTAAGCTGTGAAATGGATTTGACTGAAAGCCAGACGGACGGCGGGAAAGACCAGGGACAGAGCTCGGTGAAGCCCTTGTGAGATCCGAGAAAACCTCAACACCAACCTCAAACTGTCCCTTTGACGCAGCCCAATCTAACTGGATGGGTAGTGCCGCGACCCACGCCCCGGGCATTGCAGAGCAACCGGGCGGCGGGGTGAGGAACAGAGATCGTGAGAGCGCTCGGCCAAGGCTGTCGCCCTGACGGGCCCCGATGCCACTGAGGCTGCGCGCCCCAAGGGTGGCCTCCAGAGCCTCCCACCGGGACGGTGACCAGGGCTCCGCCAGCGGGCACAGCCACGGCCGGACACCATGGCACCTGGACAGGCGATGAGGCCATTATCCTAACAGGCGGCGTGAAGGCACGGGCCCCTCCCTTCTCTCCAGTAAAAGAGCCCCGGGGTTCAAGGCTACAATGCACAGACACGCACGCAGTCTCTGTGCAACATCGGCCGGGGACACACAGCACGCAGCAGGCCCTGGGAGCACAGCGGGCAGGCCCAGGAAGTGACCCCCCACAAGCTCAGCTCTGCGGGAACGGAGAAAACCGCAGGGGACGAACAGGGAGGTTCACTCAACAGACGCTGAGTGAACGTGGGCGCAGACTGGCTCTCCTCCCTTCTCTCGGCTTCTTCAGAAGACACGCAGTTACACGGGCGAGGGTCACAATGTATCGTTGGGTTTGCAACATTCATATGTGCTTCTCATTACAATTATGCCACCGGAAGGGGGGGGGAGGAAGTAGAGCCATGCATCTCTAAAAAGAAGTAAAAATAAAGTAGTGAAATAATCACTAAACTGCAGAAATACACCCAGGTGCCTGTGAGCACTTTGTGACAAGGGACCGAGGCACTCACTTAGGGAAGAAAAGTCTCTTCCACAAACGGTTCTCGGAGAGACTCTGTCTACACGCAAACCGATAAAGCTGAATGAACCCTCACCTCATGGCGTTGACAAAGTAGCCAGCTCCCAACCAGCCAAAGACCTAAAGATAAAGGCTAAAACGATGCGCTCTTAGATGCAAACATGGCTTTTCTTCATGACCTCGGACTTGACGATGATTTCCTCAATATGACTCAAAAATAAGAACACCCCCCAAGAAAAAACACATCAAAATTCAGAACTTTGTCAAAATTTGGAACTCTGGTGCATCACTTTTTGGGTAGCAAAAAGTGAAAAGACACCCAACGGACTAGGAGAAAATATTTGTAAATCGCATATCTGGTCAGTGTTTAGCACAGCAATAACTGTCCTGACGATAATAAAAGACAGAAACCCAATGTAAGAATGGGCAAAACCCCCAGATAACCATGTTCCCAAAGAAAGCATACAAGTGGCCAACGCAGTGCCTGAAAAAAGGTGCTCAGCACCACTGGCCACCAGGGAGGCGCCAACCAAAGCCACCGAGAGCTACCGCCCCACAGCCTCCAGGATGGCTGCGACTTCGGGAAACACCGGGACCCACCGACACAGCTGGCAGGATGCAGCGGGGCAGCCGCCTCGAAAACAGCCTGACCAGTCATCGCATGACCAGCGACTCCGGTCCCAGGCGGACACCCGCACGCAGACACACGTTCGTGCAAGGCCTTGCACAGAATGCCTGCAGCAGCCTCGCTCTGAAGTAGCCGCAGAGGGAGACCGTCCCAGCGTCTGTCGGCTGAGGGACGGGCCAACGACGAGGCCCCCCTCCCCACCGCCGTGCAGTGCGGCGTGATTCAGCCGTAGAAAGGAACAGAGCCCTGCCCCATGTTCGGCGCACTGAGCCTTGAAAACGGCGTGCTCAGTGACGGGACCAGTCACAGGAGACAGAAATGTCCAGGGCGGCCCAACGTTTCTGGAAGCAGACTCAGGCGGCCGGAATCGGTGGAGAGCAGGGTGGGTGGCGAATGGGCACCAGTTTCTTCCTCAGTGAAACTGCCCCCCGGGTGATGGTGGGGACGGCCACTGCTGTCACGCCAACTGTCGCCCGCATCCCGCAAACCACTGAACGGATCGGCTCGCCCGGGGGTTCGGCACCGGACGTGAGCCACAGGAAAGCTGCTGTAACGTGATGTGAGCGGGGTGTTGGTGTGCCTCCGCCGCCAACACACCTGAGAAACCGAAGTCCCAGGAGCTGGCCGGCCCCACGCAGCTCAGTCCCACCTGCACGCACTGCCCTGGCAGGTCCCCACACTCCCCGTGGAGGGACGCCTGAACCCCGGACTCTGCCAGAGAGCAGACATCCGCGACCGGGACAGAAGGGGCGGCGGCATTTTCCACTTGTGCACCTGCCGCCGCTCCGTAACGACAACCAGAAAGGACCTGTGGTGCCGGGGCCACGCCATACTCTCACCTGGGAAAAGGTTGAGTCTTACGTGAGTCCATTTCTGCAGGGAATTCACCAGAAAGTAGTTGTGGCTGAAGGCAGGCTTTCCCGGCGTCAGCTGCGTCATGGGCACCAGGCAGTCCCAGCTGTCCGACTTCAGCTGCGAGGCATAGAAAACCGTGAGTGCGGCTCCCGGGAGCAGCAGGCCTCGAGGCTTCATGCCTGTGTGGGGCTGGCAGGGCGCAGGCGCCCTGATGACAGGTAGTTCAGGGAGGACTTTAACAAAAGTCGTGATGAAGGTCCGGGTTTAACAGGCAGAGCAGGGCCCTGGCTGTTTCCACGCGGATCACAATGCCCATGGCTGGGGGTGGTGGGGGGCAGGGGAGGGCTGGGGAGGCCTGGGGAAAAAGGACCAGATCCGAGCTGCCTTCCCCTGGAGGAGTCTTAGGGACGAGCCGTCAGAACAGCGATGTGGACAAGCTGGGAAGCCCAGGGCTGTTCCCGGGACCTCGAGGTCCGGGGCACGTGGCAGGAAGGAGCCCTGCAGGGAATTTCTCTGGATCCGAGCTTCCCTGAGAGAAGGCCTGGTCTGCTCGGTTATCACTCGTTCCTGAGCCTGGCACAGACCAGTAAGACACAGTATGAGTTAATTACTGGACAAACAAACCTCAGAAAACAAGAAGGTACCAAAGCGTAATCCCAGATCCTCCATTTCACTATGTTCATCGGGCATGAACTCACTTTGTCAAAGTCCTATAAGACGTATCTGGACTCCGGCAGTTTCTGCCTGGGTCTCGGAGACCAGCTTCTGCAGGTGGAGGGGCTGCAGGGCACCCTGGGCCACGGCCTCCCCTCGAGCCCCCGCTGCCCCAGCCGCTCACAAACATTGGTGGCACCAGGCAGCAGCAGGAGGTGCCAGGAGTGTGTCCCTGCACCTGGCATGGCCCAGTACAAAGAGCATCCCCTCGCCACCCTCCTGGCCCCGACAAGCCCCCCTCTCTCCTGGAGACGTACCTGGGCGACAGCCTCCCACTCGGCGGGCGTGGCCGCCACCCCCGCCCGGACTCCTCGCTCCGGCATCTCCGGCTCTTTACCTGGAGTCGGAGGGACCACAGGGGCAGGGCAGGGCTCAGAACCCAAAAGGACGACGCTCTGAGTGGGCTGCGTGGCCATCCCATTCCGCCCGACCACACCAGGGATGCCACGCCTTTGGTCAGAGCTCCCGATGAGCAGAGTAACCCCACGCTCGCTGGCGTTCCTCCCCACGTGGGGACTAACGGTCGCGTAAAAAGCGGTGTGGCGTTGGCAGCCCGTTTGCTGTCAGGACAGTAAATGTTTCCAAGTCGAACCAGAACCGGTCTCTCCCCCAACCAGGGTTTTCAAACGCGAGGGTCTGGTAGGTCCCGTCCAGAAACACGCCTCCCCCCGGGGTCATCCAGGAGCGGGCTCCACCGGGTGACCCAGGAACCGGAGTGCCATGGACAGCTGGCGGCAGGCGGGCTCACTCCTCCACCCCGAGTCACTTCCTGCTCCCAGAGGAACCTGTCACCCAGCACCACCTAAGTCCCCGGTGCCCCACTGTCTCTCGGGGCAGCGCCTCCGACACTATGGTGCCTCCAGCACAAACTTTCTGGCCCACGTGACTTCTCTTCCCCAGGACGTGTCTGCACACACAGGCGACGGCCCTTATTTCTGAAAAATTAACTCTGGGGCCAACGTCAGCTGACACGGATGAAAGGACCGAAAGGACAGGTCCAACTTAAGGCATCCATGTCACTCCGGCTCCTGGGCAGGGCCCGCACCCAACACCCAGGGCTGCTGCGTCACTGACCGGGGCTGTTGCCACGGGCTTTGTCCGGGTCTCTGGGAGGCGTCCCCACCCCCCCAGCACCCTGCCCGCCACACCTCACGGTGACACTCTGGGAGAGCGTGGGTATAATTCGATCTTAATCAGGTCAAAGGGCATTGCTAAGCTAGAAACCCAAATCACGGAGCGTGCCCCTGGGAATCCGAGCTCGGAAGCCCATGGCAGCCAAGTGGCTGAGACCGGCCGCTGAGTCTGTGCGTCTGGGGACACACGGCCAGGGGACGGAGGGGCCTCAGGGCCCCGCAGGGCCATCCCAGGGCCAGGCGTCCCCAAGGCACCTTCTTCTAAGTTTGCTGCTTGAATTGAGATCCGAGGGGCGTAGCTGCCCGTGAAGTACGAAACGTCCACGTCGAAGCCCCGGATCATGCCCTGTACGCCCAGCCTGACGACGCACCAGTCGTGACCTGCGGGACCCAGATGACAGAGCGTCCGTCACCCCGAGGTCAGCGGGGGAGCTGGTGACAGAGCCAATGGACACGCTAGTGTCCCACAGTGACCCCTCTGCCCGTCACAGGAAACGGGATGGGTCGGCTCTCAGCTACGACTTCAGGGCCCCTCATCCGGGGGCCCCACGGACCACCGCTCCCCGTTTCCCGCAGGAGTGGCCGCTCTCAGAGCAGACGGCCTGGGACGGCGAGGTGGAGGCTGAACCCGTGGCCATCGGCAGTGCTGCATGACCTCCCGAGGCAGACCACCCGTCCTCTCCAAGTGTCTTTTCCTCCCTGTGGGTCAGGGTCGAGGTCAGCTTCCCGAAGCTCAGACTCTACCGCCCTGGGGGCAGCCCCGCCCAGCTCAGCAGGTGCCTCGGGTGTCCATTCCTGCCCCCCCCCACAGGCCCCTCCAGTGCGTGGGCTGTGGTCTGGGAGCTCTCCAGGTCAGCAGGTCGCTTCCTCCCCTGGCAGGCAGACCCCTGCCCACCACCAAGTGTGCGGACGTGCTGGATGCCCTTCCTGCTCCCCCATAGCCCCCCCACACACGCTGTCACCTTCCCAACGAGTGTCTGGCTCCTGGGGCCCCCAGGTGACCAGGTCCCCCCCCACACCCCTTCCTGAACGCTCCCAGCCGACGTCCACCAGGGACGGCCGAGGTCACAGAGCGTCCCAGGGCTCTAGTCAGTGCTGCCCTCAGGGTGCCCATTTTCACCCGCCCCGCAGGAGGGGGTGAGGCACCACCCGGTTACCTGGAGCCCTCCGCCTTCTGGTCTCCCATCCGTCCATCCACTGGCCAAATTCCGTGTATTCGTGCTCTTTGAAGCGCGGGCCGTCACTCTGAACACAGAGGTCCAGCAAGGCGGTGACTGGCCTTCACTCAGCCTGGGCTCCCGGCCAGTCACTTTCTGCCCTGAGGCCCAGGTGGGGCTGCAGACCCAACACTAAGGGCGCGCTCAGTGGGCGTGGCAGTGCCCGCCCCTCTGGCCCTGCGCAGGTAACCCATCCCCGCCAGCCTGGTCTCCGAAGGGCCCTCAGAGAGGGAAGTCCCGCCCTGTGGCCTCTGCGAGCAGAACGGACGACTGAGTGGCGGCCAACACCATGTTGCCACTGGTGTCCAGGCCCCACAGACAGTGCAGCTCCTGCTGCCGTGTCCACTGTCCACCCGCCAGCTCTCAGCCCATAGCCTGTGACCCCCACCCGCCTGCCAGGCCAACGGTAGTTCCCTCGGTGGGGGCACCGCGCCCCCAGGACCCCCCACCACAGTACCTTTAGGAGGTTTTCTGCAGGAGCAAAAAAGTCATCTGTTGCAAACAAAATCTAGGCAAAGAAAGATTAAATAACCATAAACACCACTTTGTTTCGTTCCCTGGCCAGCCATTAGGAGGCGCAGTGAACTCGCCTGCAGGGAGGGAGACAATGAGTCACTGAGCCCGAAGCTGTGAGGGGGTCCCCTTCTCTGCGAGGATCTGGGACCCTGGCCATGCGCCCCTCGCACGCAGAGCCTGTGGCCAAGCACCTTGGGGGGCTGGCTGGGAGCAGGATATCTCTGAGAGGGGGCGCCCTCCAAACTGCACTCAGAAGCAAACCAGGCTTGGACCACCCTGCCTAACCCACACCCAGCAACACGGCTACAGCCTGGAGGGGACCTGGTGCTCTGGTCTGGCCCCACTGCCCTGGTCTGCTGTGTTGGGTGGGCCTGCCCCGGGAGGGCTCAAGGCAACCCGCAGGGGGGGCCACCATGCAGGCACCTCCCCTGCTCCACAGCCATTAGAGGCCCCTCAGTGGAAATCCTCAAGGGGCCTTTCCTGCCTCTCCAGGTTCACCCTCTGCAACCTCCTCCCCCCCCCAGCCCCCTGCCACAAACGCTGGAATGTTCCAGAAACACTAGCCCAGCTGGACCATGTCTGCCCCTTTGCAGCCCCCCGTCTGAAGCTCCCCTGGCCCCTTCTCCATCCACCTTGCGAGCTGCCTGCCCCGCTCAGGGCATCACTCCAGCCGGGTGTTCCCCTCACAGACACGTGGCACCTCTGCCCACGGTGGGGCCGAGAACAGTGTGCAGTCCTGGTGTCTCAGCGCCTGGTGCGCTGTTGGCGTCTCCCTGCCTCTGCACGTGGCGATGCCTCGGTCCCTTTGCCCCCTGCAGGCGCCACCTCGCCCAGCCCTCGGCACGCAGGCTCCGTGGGCGTCTCCCCCTGCCAAAGCCTGAGGACCACCGCTCTCTTCCATAAGAGAGCCCATGGAGGGACAGCGAGTTCTTTCCACAGGCGCAAAATGTCCTTTCTCAAAAAGAACTTAAGGCACCAACGGAAGAAAACTGCCTTGGAAGCCTTTGGTGGGCAGGGGCTCCCTGCGCGAGGCAGGCCCCCCTGCCTGGTCCCTGCTGCCCTCGCTGGTGTCTCTGTGGTGGGGACCTAGGCCCCTCTCATGACTTCATTGCGGCTCGTTCCTGCCACGAGGCCCCTGCTTACCTTTCCTCCCACGGACTCAGATGCCATGTCGATCAGCTGGACGAAGTCGGGGGACCGGGACAGTTTTCCCTCCCTGGGCGAGTCAGCCATGCTGCCTGGAGGGAGAAGGGCAGGCGTGGTCACCCTTGGGCTGGGTGGGGTGCAGAGCCAGGCTCTCCTCCAGGCCCCCACACCCCAGTCTGAGATGGACGAACAGCCCAGACGGCGCGGAGTGGGTGTGGCAGGTGCACGACCCCTCCAGGTGGGATTAAAAGGCGACTTTGCACAAACACTGGAATGGGAGGGATTCGGAGCAGTTCTATCCATGGCCCACGCTGCAGAGGTACCCGGGGCCCACGGCAGGGGGCCTTCGCCCCTCCTCCGCCTGGGCGAACGGGGGCAGTCGCTGGGTGATGGATCAATGGGCAAACGTGGGGTGATCGTGGGGCGAAGCCAGGGGGGACCCGCTTTCGCAAGCTCACTCCGGTCTGCCTGTGCTCCCTGGAGTGCGCCTCCAACACAGGCGGGCGCTCTTCGAGCTCCTGTTGCTCTTCCTGACGAGGCCTGGCACTTGGACTTGGGCACAGCTGCTTTCACTGGCAGAAGTGCGTCCACTTTGGGGCGGGAAACCCCACGTCCCAGGCGCCGCCGTCTGCCCGCTTCACTGGGGATTGGACTGGCTTGGCCAGGGGCCGGCACAGCCTCTTCACTCCCTCCTTGAGGACTCTGCTGCTCGCTGTGCGGAAACGAGTGACAGGGAGATGGAAGAAGAGCAAACGGACCTTTGCAGGACGTGACAGAGGACCAGCTTGGGGACAGCTCACAGCGAAGGGCTCAGCCCCAGGGCAACTTCACAGCAATGATGGTGGTGGGTGGGGAGGGAGGCAGGAAATCCTGCCACAGTCTCTCTGCAGCCTCGCGCACCCTCTTCTCTCCTCAGCGTCGGTCAAAGAGATCGGACTGGAGCGGGGGAGACGCAGGGGCCGAGCTCATGCCGTGGGTGCTGGCCCCGGGCATCTGCTCGTGGCTGTGTGGGGATGGGCCACTGCCACACGCGGTGTCCACGTCCACTNGCCGGCACAGCCTCTTCACTCCCTCCTTGAGGACTCTGCTGCTCGCTGTGCGGAAACGAGTGACAGGGAGATGGAAGAAGAGCAAACGGACCTTTGCAGGACGTGACAGAGGACCAGCTTGGGGACAGCTCACAGCGAAGGGCTCAGCCCCAGGGCAACTTCACAGCAATGATGGTGGTGGGTGGGGAGGGAGGCAGGAAATTCTGCCACAGTCTCTCTGCAGCCTCGCCCACCCTCTTCTCTCCTCAGCGTCGGTCAAAGAGATCGGACTGGAGCGGGGGAGACGCAGGGGCCGAGCTCATGCCGTGGGTGCTGGCCCCGGGCATCTGCTCCGTGGCTGTGTGGGGATGGGCCACTGCCACACGCGGTGTCCACGCCCACTTCTGACGGAACTGAGAATTCGATTTCTCGGGAGCCAGGAGTGGCTGCCTATGGCACAGCACGGCACGGGAGACACCACCGTCCTGGCAGGAAGCTCCAGCCCCCCGCCCAGGTGCATGGTGGGTGAGGCGTCTCCCCGCGGACTCTAGAGTGCCTGTCCCTGCAAGGCGCCTCTCTGTTGCTGGCTCTGGGTGCGTCAGTGGTTCTCAGTGGCGGCCACAGCTTCTCATCAGCGTGGGAAAGCTGTCCACGTGGCTTCCTGCTGTGGGAGACCTACTGTGGGACACCTACTGTGTGCCAGGCACTGACTGAGCCCCTGACCCAGGCTCCAGTTCCCACGACCTCCTTACAAGGTGCGAGCAACTGTCCTCACGTTGCCCACCAGACGGAAGCTCAGGGAGGGAACGTCACCCTCATCCAGCACCACTCAGTCCCAACAGGCACGTCACTGTCAGTCCTCGCCTTCCTCTTCCCACGCCAGGGCTCGTCCCACTTGCTCTGCAAAGGGCAGGTGCTGACGGCTCCGGCTTCTCGGCCCACCCGGTGCCCACGGCGGCACAGAGGGAAGCCAGTCCTGAGCCCTGGGGGGTGACTCACCGCCCCCAGACCTCTGGGACACTCAGCGGGAACCTCCCTGCTCCCATCCCCACAGTGGGTCCCTTTCTGCCGCATCCACGTCACAGGAGAGCTGCCAAGGTCTCCCAGGGAAGGCTGGGGGCCCAGCAGCCAGACTCCTGTCCACCCGAATCACCACCCCCTCACTCAGACCGCCTGGGGCCTCTGCTTCCAAGTCCGTCCCAGAAAACACAGCATTTGCTTCAACCGGCATCTAAATAACTCTTTGCCCAGGCACAGGGAGCCGGGCTGTGATGTTGTTAACCGATCCTGCCGAGGGCTCAATGCGCTCGCCACCGATCCATGGATCCATGGGAAATGAGGAGGGCGGCGGGTCCTTCCGATGAGGAAACAGTGTCTCCCCGCAGTTTCACGGCGGCGTGCTGCCCGCTCTGCTGCTGCTGCTGCTGTTGCGGTCGTTGTGGCTGTGGCGGTTGTGGTTCCCTCCGGGAGTTGCCTTGGAACCAGAGGCGCAGCAGCCTGAGTCCAGGACACCACCAGGGCCTCCGCTGGCAGGAACGACCCCGTTAAAGGGCGGCCGTGACTTGCGTCATCACGGTGGATAGGTCCTAAGAAAGCCTTTGGCCGAAAGTGTGAGATTTGCGGTGAAATGAAGAAGCTGACTTGACTTGGGACAAAACAGAGGGGACGAACGCCGGGATCTGGAGGAGCCCGGGGTCGGCGTGCGCGAGCTCCTGTGCGGTCTGCAGCGCTGGTGTAAGTTCTGGGTTTGCTCAAGTGTGTGGCTCTTTGTTCCAATACAAGTTTGTTTTTCCTGTGACTTTAGTTTTCCAGGTGATTTTTTTAAAGGTTTTATGTATTTATTTATCTTTAGAGGGGAAGGAGAGAGGGAGAGAAACATCAATGCATGTTTCCCTGCTGGGAGTTGGCCTGCAGGGAACCAGCCTGCAACCCAGGCACGTGCCCTGACTGGGAATCAAACCGAAATCCTCTGGTTCGCGGGCCCGCACTCAATCCACTGAGCTACGCCGGCCAGGGCTCCAGGTGGTTTTTAAGGCCCAGAGCCATAGGACTTGGACCCAAGCAGAGCAGGATCCCGCGCCCAGAGCCTCTCGTCTGATGCTGGGGCCGTTCCCGGCCCTGGACACACTGTTCCCAGGGCTGGACCCTCCCCAGGGACAGTGACAGCAGCCAGTCACGTCTCCTGTGACCCCCACACTCATCCTTCAAAAGGGTCCCACACTCATTGCTATTCAAGTCGTCTCTGCGGTCACCCTGTCCTTTGGACAGTGACAGCGGTGACACAGCCTGCTCTGCACAGACGGCTCACCCAGGAGTCCGAAGTCCGGAGTCTAGGACTGGGTTTCCTGCTCCTCAGAAGCCAGCCACGGTCTCATGGCGCTCGGGGCCGGGCGGAGAGAAGGTGCAGGGGCCTGACCGCCTGTGAGGGGAGTGGCTGGAATGGCCCAGCCAGTGTGATGTCACAGAGTCTGGGGGCGGGGGCTGGGGTAGAGCCGCCCCTCCCTGGAGAAGCCCAGCAGACTCTGCAAGACCCCTGTGGGCAGGGAACTGGCCTGTCCCCTCGCCAGTGTGCACCCTGCTGAACCCCCTTCCCCATCCGGCTGTGACTCCGAGCCGGTCTCCTCTCCGGAGGGCTCCCCAGGCCGGGCCCGCACCTGCTCAGGGAGGTGGGCTCTGAGACCCTGCACAGCAGGCGTTTCCGGCTGTTCCCATCTCAGGGCACACGTGAACTAAGTGCTAAGACTCGGTAGCACACCCAAAAATATACTTTTGCTGATCTAACAACAAATAAAATGGTATAATTTTGATCTATTTACAAAAATATAGTAATAACACTCATTACCTACCCTTTTTGCTCCAAAGTGACTTTTTAAAAAACTCAGGTGCCTATACTTTGTATAGAAGGATGTCTGGTACCGGGAATTAACCAATCAGACACAACCTTGTGTGACGTGTGTGACGTGACCAATGAGATGTGACTCCATTATTTGTGTTTGGGGACAGGGCATCCCGCCGGGCTGCTGCTGTTGTGTTGGCAGCTGTCACTTTTCTCCTCGACAGCCTAAGGGACAAGAAGCCAGTGTCCTGACCAAACAGTCAGGTGGGGTGTTGCCGTGTTTACTGACTGGGGAAGGAAGCACACCTCGCCCAGTGGGGGCTGTGTCTGTTGGTGTGAGACAAAAACAGCGTGACCTGCCCTGGGAGCCCGTGGGGCTTGGAGGAGGAGCCCCGGGGAGATGAAAGCCGAGCACCCAGCTGACAGCACCCATGTCACCGTGTGGGTCCAGCACACAGCCGAGGAACAGGCTCCGTAGGTCGGGAAGCCACCAAGGCCTCAGGGGTCCCCTCGGCCAAACCGCAGTGGGAACCCGGGGCTCCAAGGGGCCCCAGCGAGAGCACCTCCAGGACCTAAGACAGCCCTGCTCTCCCCACGACCTTCCAGGGTCCTCCTCTCGGGGCCAGCCCGCCCTCCTCTCCCCGATGGGCCTGGAGAGGCCGGCTCCCACCACCCCCCGGGCCCCTCCCAGAGGCCCCTGCCCCTGGGTCCCCTCGGACACAGGCCTTCCCTTCAGGATGAGATTCCAAAGAACACAAACCCCATCCTGTGCGGCCCTGGACTGGGTCCCACTAAATCAACATGTGTCTCTGTCCCCACGATTCTTGTCACCAATGACCCTTCCCCGGGTGGCAACTGATGCGCTCTGTGCTCGCTTCCTCCACTAAGTCCAAAACTGCAGCTGCAGGGCCCGTTTCTACCCCCATCGTTGCAGCTCCCAGCTGCCCAGGGGCGGCAGGGCTGCCCGGGCCCTCCCTTGCACACCACAGCCGGGACCAAGATCTGAGGGGCTGGCCCTCCATGTCCATGTCCCCCCAGGCCCCAAGGGAGGCCAGCGTGCCTGTCCCCAGACCACTGGGGGAGCAGGACCCCACGCCACACTGCCCGCGGTCAAACCCACATGCAAAGACACAGGCAAATCCAATCTGAAGCTTAGACCCTCTGTCTGGCGGGCTGAGCCCTGCCCTCCGCGGCTCCAGGCAGTGCAGGGGTGAAGCCCGTGTCCCTGCAGGGCACAGTGGTGGCCCCGGGATGTCACAGATGTCACCTGAGCCCACAGAACACCCCTCAGCCCTCACCTGCCCCCTCCCCCACCACAGGACACAGGGTGGGTGCACTGTCCCAGCCAGTGACCAGCAGTGGCCACCAAGCATGGGCCCACAGTGAGAGCCAGTGCCCGAGTCTGGGCTTCAGGACCGCCGGGATGACCATGGTTGCAGGGGCAGGGGCGGAGGGGACCCCTCGGCCTCCCCCGGGACCCCAGTCCATCAGCCGCCCGCACCTGCCCCCACCTCCCAGACAGAGCTGTGGGCCTCCAGGAGCAGCCATGCCCCCCCCACCGTGACCTCCTCTTTCCTGCCAGTGTTCAGAATGACCCGCTCTCTCCCCAGCGAGCCTCTTCGTGGGTGAGGATGCTGCCACCTGGGGACGCTGGACGGGGGATGAGAAACCTGGGGACGCTGCCCAAGGACGTTCTGAAGGGCGCGGCCCCACCTCCCCTTTGTTCCCTCTGCATCTCCCCCGTCTCTGACAGACCCTGCCCCTCTGAGCTGCCCCTCCCCCTCCCTCCCCTTCCCTCCCCCCTCCTCTCTCTCCCTCCCTCCCTCACACACAGACAACACACCACCCTGCCCCCAGCATCTGTGCAGCTGGTGGCACCACCCCCTCCCGCCACTGGATGGCAGTGTGGCCGCAGAAATGTACAGTCGCTACGGAAGCCTGGGGTGTGTCAGTCCAGCTCCTGACAAATGCCACTGTCCTCTGCCAGTCCCCTCNCCCCTCCCCCTCCCTCCCCTTCCCTCCCCCCTCCTCTCCCTCCCTCCCTCCCTCACACACAGACAACACACCACCCTGCCCCCAGCATCTGTGCAGCTGGTGGCACCATCCCCCTCCCGCCACTGGATGGCAGTGTGGCCGCAGAAATGTACGGTCGCTACGGAAGCCTGGGGTGTGTCAGTCCAGCTCCTGACAAATGCCACTGTCCTCTGCCAGTCCCCTCCCACCCTGCACGTAGGACTCTGCCCTCCTGAAGAGCTAGGGGTTCATCCTGACTGCAGGCCATCCACCTCTCATCCTTTACTTTGCTTCATGAAATGACCCTCCCCATCCCGGAGTGGGACCGGGGGCAACTGAGGGCAGGGGTGGCTTCTGGCGTTTGCTATTAGCTCAGCTCTGCGGGCCGGCCGGGTGGAGAAGGGGCAGGAGGCAGGCCTCTGATTTCACTGGCAGTGGGGGTGGCGCCAGCAGGAGAGAAGCCTGCCCTCAGAGGGGCTCACCCTGAGAGCCACCCAGTCCAAGACAGGGGGCCACTCTGGGACTGAGGGTGCCTGCCCAGCAGACAGACAGGGAGGCTGTGGGCGCCACCCTGCCCTGCTCCTCCTGGGCCCCGACCACACTGGGCTAGCTGTCCTGTACGCCCCCCACCCCCGACCTCATAAGCCTCTGGGCCCCCACAGATGGGACCTGGCCCAGGGGTGCCCGTGGGGGTGCAGCAAGAGTCTGGGGCCAGCTGCCACTGTGGCCCCCATCCCCGGTTCCTCAGTAAGAGCAGCACCCAGAGAGCGCCCACCCTACCCTGATCCTCCTGCGCCCTGCCGGGCGGGCGAAGAGATCCGGAGGTGACGGCCGCGTTATGAGGGCAGCACGAAGGAGGAGCCCTTTCCTCGGGCGCAGCCTGTGGCCCAGACGTCCACACTGCCAGCGGCCATGGGCAGGCAGGGTCAGGGCCTCACGCAGCCCTGCAGACCCCGCCAGGCCCCCCAGCGCCTGCTGGTTTTCCTCACACGTGCATGTCTGTGTGTCGTCTTTGAAAGATGAGGTGTTTATACTTTTTACTGGGGACTGTGTCCTGTGCCCCAAACGTGGTGACAGCAGCAGCTTCCAGAATGGCCCCCAGGGCCCCTCCTCCCGGGTGTGTGTCCCCACGGCGTCCCTGCCCCCAGCTCATAGGCTGGGCCTGCCACCTGTCCCAATGGCGAGATTTCGGACGGCCGTGGAGGCTTGCCCGCAGGCTGGCTCTGGGCCCCCTTCACGGCTCAGAGGTGGGGAGGCCGAATGCAGGGACGGGGGCCCCACCAGGCCTGAGGCAGGCCCTGGGTAGGGGAATGCAGGGACATTCATGGGTTCGTCAAAAGCCGCTACGTTTTGGGGTGGTTTGTGATCCGACGGCGAGCGAGCACAGCTCTCGGAGACATGGAGACAGGCAGACAGCACACACGCCCAGCGGTTAGTGTGGAGCATTTATTTCTCTTTCTCCTGCACCCGGTTTGCAGCGAAGCAAAGCTGCCCCCACTGGCTAACAGTGAAGGGACCGTGCACTGGACTCCAACGCACAGCGACGTAGGTCTCGGTGAAGCGGGCTCTTCTCCACACAGAAACCCCAGGGGAGGCGCGCCGGGCACTGCCGGGCGTGCGTGGCTGCAGTGGCATCTGAGGGCTATTTCGAGCTGGGCGGGGGTGGGGGCAATCTCGAGCGCTGCCAACACAAGAGCATCCCGACTGCAACAGGGAGAGGAGCCCTCACCTCCTCCCGGGAGACAGCGGGAGCCCCTCCTTGCCCTGGTCCAGCCGCCACGAGGACCCTGTGTGAGGGGCCCCTGCGCCCTGGGGGCCCCCCGCGCCGAGGGCCCGCGGGCTCACACGTGCTCCTTGTCGAACTCACACAGGAAGGGCAGGGTGGTGCGGCAGGCCACGTCGTTCCAGCCCCCCGCGGCCACCAGCTCCACGCAGTCCTCCGCGTCGTAGGCGTTGTTGGGCTCCCCGCCGCGCCACTTGCTGAAGGTCTGCATGGGGGTGCGGTCCGCGTACACGAAGCTGCCCTCGCGGTCCAGGTCGTTGATGCCGATGAAGACCCGGGACAGGCCGGCCTGCGCGACGTAGGCGGCCATGAGGCTGTTGGTGGCCTCGTCCTTGGGCATGGCCAGCGTGCCGCCTCGGCCCTGGCAGGACAGCTGCGCGTCCACGTACGCCCTCTCCTCCTTCACCAGCAGGTAGAGCCTGCTCTCGGTCTCGCGCACGCCGGCGACAGCTGAGGGGGAGGGCAGTGCGGGAAAGTGAGTTTCGGTGGCAGACTCGGTGTGCGCGGGCACGGCCCGTGCACATGCCGTGGCAGGCCTCGTTCTCCTTAGGGGTCGGGGGGTTGGAGGGTCGGAGCGGGGGGTGGCACAGGACAGAAAGGCACCGAGAAGAACCTACCGTTCTTAATGAATTTCAGCTCGGTCGTCAGCTGGGTGACCTGGTTGTCCATCTCCCCGATGGCCTTCCGCAGCTGGCTGCACTCACAGGGGAGGCCTGCGGGGCGAGGCCTGTGTCAGGAGAACTCGAGGGTGGGGCCCAGGAAAGAAGGGGCTGCTCCCCAAAACAGACGTGCTGCTCAGCAGACCCCATGGGCCCTCAGGGCCCAGACCCAGAGGACTGCAGGGCTTGGCTCAGGGTGGCCACCGTGGAGGCAGAGCGAAGACCAAGCGCTGGGGACGAGGGTGGTGGTGGGACTGGGGCACAGTGACTGGGTGTTGGGGACAGGGGGTTCCTGTCTGGGTGACTCAGCGGGAGGCAGCGCTGGGCAGAGCTGCATGGGGCAGAGGAGCCCTCAAGCCGAAGCACTGCTGTGGTGCCCACGTGGGGACTTGGGGCTGCCCCCGTGCAGGTGCAGACTCGGTGGCACTGGCTGTGTGTGGACAGACGGAGGGGTTGTGGCTGTAAGAACGTCCGGGACGAGGGGAAACCCGGGGGTCACAGAGGACAGATGCTGCACGGCAGGACGGCACATCTGGGTGGAACTTGGCTGGGACAGGAGTGCACCTCGGTGACAGGCGGACGGCAGGCCCGAGAAGGACGGGCTGTGTGCAGGTGGAAGGACCCAGGACCCCGGAACAGCCTCGAGGGCGTGACAGACGAGGGGAGCCCACGCCAGCCACGGCCCCACTTCCCAGCCCGGGGCAGGGGCAGCTTTAGGCAGGAGTCACGCGTTTTCAGAAGTGCAGTTTTAACGTGCATTCTAGGCTCCTGGGACCCTCTGAGCACTACCTGGGTCTCCGTTGGGGCCAGGGGGCCCTGCATCACCAGAATCCCCTTTTTCACCTAAAAAAGAAAAGCAAGGTCAAAGTCACCAAGCAGCGGTCGGCCATGTTTCACATGTCCCCAAGGACGACATGTCCCGTCCCCCACGTGGGGACGCCCCAGGTCCCCAGTCCGCAGGGAGTGACGATCGGTGCGTCCCAATCCCCATGCTCCACGTGTGCGGCGGGACGGGCCCCTCCCGCGGGGTCTCAGCGCACCAGGCAGCCGTCCCCTGCGTCAGCTCTGGGACACCCCAGCGCATCTGGGAACACCCGTCAGCCACCATGCGTCCTGACACCACGGAAGCAATCACTAAACCCGATGCCAGTTCTGTCCGGTCCCTCCTCACAGCAGAGCACGTGGGCCTGGAGCCCAGGGCCCTCAGGGGTTATCCGACCAACGGGATGGAAGGGCCCTCCCCATTCTGCTGAGACCGGTCCTCCTGGCCCTGCCCTGAGAGGCAGCGAGGCGGCCCGGTCACCCGCGGCCACCCCAGATCCGGGCTCCTGCCACCTGCTGTGTGGGACGCTCTGCACAGCCACCTGCCCCTTTGTGTCTCTTTGAGCAAAATCCGGCCACACAGCCTTCTAGCTTCTCTAAAACTGGACGGTGGGTATTCACCATAAAGCCACGTGACGTTCCGAGAGCATTATCTTCCTCCTGCCTGGGAGACCCTGAGTCTCGGCAGGGGGACAGTGAGGGCCAGTGACCCCTCCTTCCGTGGATTCAGGAGCATTTGCCCAGGAGGGACTGAGCCGGACCATCTCCACCCAGCGGGCTCCTCTGTCTGCTTCCCCAACCCCGGGGCTTGGAGATGACGGGCAGCCTGACAAGGACCTGGGGTGGGGACCTCCGGGGCGGGAAGGGGAGGCAGGGCGCATCGAAAGTACCTTTAGAACCGATGGGACCAATCTTTCCGTGGCGACCCACAGTGCCTTTCTGTCCTTTGTCACCCGCGTCTCCTGAGGAAGACAGATCGACAACGGGTGGTTGAGGCACAGGTGGTGCCACGTCCCTCCCACTGACGTCACACACATGCACACACTCATTCACACACACACGCTGCACCCACAAATGTGTATACACACACGCATGCACATTCATGCAAGCTACACACACCAAACACATATATGCATATATATGACGCACGTGCAAACACACATTCACAACTGCATGCACGCGCACACACATGCACACGCACACCTTCCTGCTCACCACACAGGCTGTGNGTCCTTTGTCACCCGCGTCTCCTGAGGAAGACAGATCGACAACGGGTGGTTGAGGCACGGGTGGTGCCACGTCCCTCCCACTGACGTCACACACATGCACACACTCATTCACACACACACGCTGCACCCACAAATGTGTATACACACACGCATGCACATTCATGCAAGCTACACACACCAAACACATATATGCATATATATGACGCACGTGCAAACGCACATTCACAACTGCATGCATGCGCACACACATGCACGCGCACACCTTCCTGCTCACCACACAGGCTGTGTGTGAGTCCCGTCAGCATGAGCCGGGGTATGGTCAGAGCGCCCAGTGGCCGGCAGGCTCTCCTGCGGCCCCCACCCCCGCCCCGTAGGAGCTGCCCACACTGAGCCCTGTTGCGGTGCCGGCTGCTGTCTCTGAGGGGACAGTCTGTGTGGGGCACGTTGCAAAGGTGGGGACATCCAGCCCTGTGACTGCTGCCGCTGACACTGTCTGCTCCACACTGCGAGGCAGTTCATGCGACTGCGGAGCCATCTACCCACACCCCATCCCCACTCCCCAGACCGGGGGAGGCCTGCTCTGGCGACCTGTGGACATGGGCTAAAGCCCCCGAGGAGGGGACACCCCTGAGGGTGAGGAGAAGGGAGGACTGGCAGGAGGGGCCCAGGACCACAGAGGCTGTGAGGCCAGCCATCTGTCACCATGGAGCGAGGCTCCGGGCCATGGGCATGTGTGGCCCTGTGGCCACCAGCCCAGGGGGCCTCTGCACAGAGCCACTCTCAACCCAGTGACCCGGATGCCGTGAGCCCGCAGGGCCAGAGCTTGTTTTTGGGCGGGAGGCATGGCATCCACTCCGGTGTGCATCGGGGAGCCCAGCAGGCTTCCACCCTGCCCGGCCGCAGCGGCCCCACGCGTGGCTCTCTGCCTCGGTGCGCCTAATCCACACAGCCGCCTCCCCTCTGGGCTCCAAGGGCTCCAGGCTGTGTCCCCCAGCACTCAGCTCCTAACTGCGCTCGACTTGGGGATTCAAGGACCCAGAAACGCCACGGGTCAGGCCACCTCCGTGCCGGGAGGGTCCATCCTCGGCTCTAGGAGGTGCGAGGAGAACGTCCACAGCCGCCACGGGCCTGCCTTTTGGAGCGGGAAAGGAGACTGGTGTGGAGAGATGGCTGAGCGCCTGGCGACGGAGCCGAGCCAGCAGAGAAGCACCTGCACGTGAAACCCGGCGCAGCCGCCACACGCACGGCTGGACTTCCGGCCACCACGACCCAGAACTCTTGGCAGCGGCTAAGTCGTCCCCTCCTGCAGGTGGACAGGAGCCCACACCCCGCACCCCCGCCAGCCCAGGGGCCTCTGGTCCCAGGCCCAGCCTCCGCCACTGTGGCTGCTGTGTTCTCTCAGCAAACAGAAGGACAGCGGCTGCCCATTGTGGGGGAAGTGCGGGGCCAGCACCGTGGCATCTGTACCAACACCCTCTTGGGCCACAGCCCCACAGCTCCGGCAGCTCCAAGGAAAGAATCAGAGACATGAGCAGAACACAGAAGCTCCTGATGTGCCCAGAAGGAAAAGAACCCAAGAGGGGCCTTTAAAAAGACAGAAAAACACACCCAACAAAGGACAAAAAGACAGGGAGGCTGCGAATCCCTCTCAGACACCTGAACAGACGACTCTGCTTCCTCCATAAAGACAGGGGCAAAGGGGACGTGGCGCGTCGCTGCCATGGTCAGCGCACAAGGGGTGGCCTGCACGCGCTGGGGCAGGGCGCCGGCTCGGCCCCTGGGGAGGCATCGCGGGAGCTGCGCCCACACGGTGGGTGGCACGGCCGGGCGTGTCTTCCAGCTGCACCCGCACTTTAAAAAGTGACCAGTTTAAGATTGTTCGCGGCAGTGCAGCCCCAGGGAATCGCAAGTCCCCAGGAATCGGGGACCAGGCAGACAGTGCATGGTAACTCCCCAGCATGGGAGACTCGAGGGAAGCCCAGGCCCCATGGATCGATCTCCAAGGGGCACGGCTCGGTGCCCAGGGCGGCGTGCGGACAACACGCGGGCACTACACTCTCACGAGCAGAGGGACAGGGCGCTGATGGGCAGCCATGCCATGGGACCACGTGAGGACCCACAGCCCCACCGTGGCCGTGCGTGGGGCGTCAGGAAGGACCCTGCTATCCATGCACCATTTCTGTATGTTTTAAACTGCGAGCTATAGAACTGGCTTACTTTTTATTTTTTAAGTTAACTTTTATGAGCAGAGAGAAAAGTGAGACGTGAACGTCAGCACCAGGGGATGGGGGGGGCCAGCTGTGACCGTGAGGAGCATCCACACACGTGCACGGCCATCACTGGCTACACCGCACACTTCAAAAGGAGGGTGCAGCCCCCTCAGAAGAGTCAGACCGCCGTGCGTGGGTTTAAAAGCACACGTCCCACGACCTTTCCTGGGGCTGTCGCAATAGTTTGGAAGGCTGGGCACAGCCTGACTGTGGTGCTGCGGGGCCGGCTGGGGCTGGGCCTGTGAGCTCAGCGCTGTCCTCACGCCGCATGGAGATGCGGAGAGCGCACTTCCACGGCGAGTTCTGATGACCTGATCACACCTTAAAGCAGAGCGGTCCACCCCAGCCCGACGTCAGCAGCACCGTTCACTGGGCACCTCCCAGTTGCTGGGCCACCTGCAGCCCTGCCCGTCCAGCCCGGTGCCGGAGCTCGGCGCCACCTGGGGAGCCGTGAGGACCCATGCTCACAGTGGCTGGCGCCCGTCAGCAGTGCATGGGCGCCACGCAGTACTGCGTACCCACCCACGTCTGTGTGTGGCCCTCAGGGTTGGTTGGTTGTTTGCACACTCTCACAATTGCACTTGGGTGTGTAACACAGGAGCCCATCCTGCAGGGGAGGCTGGTGAGGGCCGTACAGCGTGAGCTCCCATGCACACAGCCGCCTGTGGACACCGCCCAGGGCCCACAGGTCGGTGACCGGGAGCACTGCTCAGGGAGCCTCTGCACTTCACCTCACCACCAGGCCGGCTGACCTCCCGAAACCTACACAGGTGTCAGGTCCCCGTGCGCCCCCCACCCGGCCTCTCTCGCGCCCTGGCGTGCAGAGCTCCGAGCAGCTGAGAAGGTACCTTTCTCTCCCGTGGGGCCTACTCTTCCAGGCCGGCCAGGCGCGCCTTTGTCCCCCTTCTCACCAGTGTCCCCTGTGGAAGAAGTCACACGCCTTTAGGACTTTGAGCGCAGGACCCAGTGTGATGGGGGGTGGGCAGCCAGGAAAACCTCACTCTGTGCCCCCACGAGCCTCTGGGCTTCCCTCCCCCCAAACTCGGCCCCTCTTCTCCTGACCCTCTCCCACCCCGACCTCCCCATAGAGGGGGCTCAGCTCTCCTCCCCATCTGCTCTCAGGACTCTGCGCCCTCCCCCACCTTGTATGAGCAAAGAGAAAAGTGAGCCATGAACATCAGCGCAAGGGGTTGGTGGGGGTGTCGACCAGGACGCGCTTCCCTCTCCAATGACCCCTCTGGCCGGCTCCCAGTCTGGCCCCAGTGCACTCACCGCACCTGCTCCCCAAGAGCCCAAATATCTACGCCACAGGTGGCGAACACAAGCCTGTCCCTGCATGGGGGCCGGGGGCCAGGCCGGGCGGCGTTACCTTTGAGGCCTGGGACCAGGATCTGCACGGAGCAGGCATCGTCCACCGTCTGCTGTGTGTCTGCAGGCAGGGCCAGCGACAGGAAGGCCAGGCTGACGAGGGCCAGAGCCCTCTTCATGATGAGCAGGGCAGGGCACTGACCCTTGAGGGAAGGAAGGGATAAACAGTGACGGAAATTCCCACCGGCAGGCAGCCAGTGACAGTGTGCAGGCCACCGCTGGGCTCGGGGCCACGGCAGGGCTGCTCTCCTGGGGGCTCCTGGCGTGTGGGCCTCTCTCGTCCCCGTCCTGGGAGCTGCCACACGGTCTCTCTCCCAGTTCGTCACAACTGGGCCTTTGCTCACTCGAAGGAGTGTTTACAGGTCAGGGAGCCACGCGGTCTGCCTGGCCGGCCTCATGAGCCGGGTCCTGCCATGTGCCGACGTCCCTGGACTGTCCCACCCAGCCCCTTGCACACGGCACTGCACCCCTGGATGGGAGGTCCTGTCTCTTGCTGACTTCGGAGCAGAGTCACCCCACAGACGTGTGTCCCCGCCCAGCAGGCTCCAGTCTCACAGGACAGTGCATCACAGCCCGTGGACTCTTCCGGCACTCCTTTCCCGCCGCAGGGAGCCCAGGCTCAGCCACAGCACCCGGGCAGCTGGAGATCCCTGAGTCTCAAGGTGGGATGGGGTAGAGTTGGAAGGGGCAGGACAACTGTCCTGGGTCACTCAGGGAGCGTCTGACACCTGCCCCTCTCAGGATGTGGGACTTAGGCATTGGCACTATGGCTGGGGACAGTGGGGCGCCTGCTGGACCAGAGCGCCCAGGCCAAACGGCATCTCCTCGGTCCACCTGGTCACCTTGAGGCGGAGGCAGGACCCCTCCCGTGACTGAGGCACCCGGGGCTCTGCCTGGGGCCTGGCTCGTGGCCAGTGCCCCCTTGGTGGCGGCTCTGTGTGTCTGCGACCACACGCTGCAGAGGCCCCGCAACTGGTGAGGCCTCTAGAGGAAGGAAAGCTCGGACGGAGGCCAGCGCTCCTGTGCGGTGAGCCTGCTGGGCACGCAGCAGACACGGAGAACAGCGCTCGCATCCCGGGGTGGCGGGCAAGGTCCCAGAAGGGAGCCCAAAGGACTGGGGACAAGGGTGGGTGCGCTCTGCGAGGGGACAGCAGAGGCCGCCCTGGGCCCCTGACCACCACAAACTCAGCTGCCCTCCCAGGAACGATGGCAGCACGTCAGGAGGTGGCGACGCCTCGGGCAGCATCCCCACGAGCGGTCACTCGCAGCACTGACCGCTGCGCTCTGGCCGGCACACCAGCCGGACTTGGTCCCTGGGACACGAACTGGGAAGCATCTCAGGTGTCAAGAGCGGACATGCACTCTCCTCTCCAGGGAGCACATCCTGGTGGGCAGGTGCAGCACTCACCTGGGGACGGCTGCCGTGCAGCTCCGAGGAAGACCAGCAGCCACGTCCCAGGAAAGGAGGGCGCAGGGAGGACCGCACGACAAGCTGAAGCCGGGACCCCCAGCCCATCGTCATCCTGACTCCCTGACCCCGCTGCCACACACGCACCCGTGCCCACCCCAGGCCTGCCCTGACCTGGGCAGCTCTATGTCTCTGGACAGCAGGCGGGCGGGGGTGGGGGCGGCCGTGGCGGGAGCTGTCTCCTGCCAGCTGGGAGGAGGAATCTGGTTTTGTGAATGGAGAAGCCACAGCCCCTCCCAGAGCTCTGGGGCAACAACACCTTCTCTGCCGTGGGGCCCAGGGGGCCTGGACGGCCCGTGGTGGTGGGGATTCCATCGGGATTCTCAGTGGGACTACAGGGTAAGGAGAACTCAACGGAAATAAAGACCCAACACGCCGAACGCATGACTGCACTCAGCATTCCATCTCGGCAACAGCCCGGGGCCTCTACGGACACCCCCGGCCCCCGGACCGGCACCCAGGCCGCAGCAAGAGCAGCTTGGTGCCCTGACGGCTCACGTTCTCCTCATCTTTTTATGAAGACCACACGGCTTCACCCAAACCGTGGTCTCCGGGACACAGACCTGCCAAAGTCCCACCGTGGAAGCCAGGGGCCTGCCCTGCGGGCGGCAAAGCATCCCACCAAACGGAGTCACTCTGCACGTGCGACGGCCCCAGACGGCACCGGCACACTCAGAACCCACGCCTCACTTCTCCCCTGGCCAGATGTCAGGTGGGGAGGGCCACGCCCGACACTCTGGTCTTCTCCAGTCTGGGGCTCCAGGTGACCCCCACTCTGTGTAAGATGACCTGCCTGTCCCCCACATCCGGGATTCCTGTGACTGAACCACCTGTTGCTGAGCACAGATCATTGGCCCACCCCAACCCCTCCTTTCCAGGCTCCGGGGCAGCCCCTACAGTGTGGCCCACCCTGGGCTGGGAGGGAGGGGAGAAACGGCTTCACCTCTCCAGACACGACAGGACGAGACAGGACACGACCCTTGTCACCGGATCTAGGCCCCTGTCGAGGTGACTGCCCAGTGGGCTGGTGAGCTGATGGAGCCTGGCGCTCCTGGTCCTGAAGGACTCCAGCCCTGGCCCGGACCCCAGCACAGAGTCCCTGTCCCCTCCCACCCAGGCCTCCCTCAGATCACCGGAATCTGCCTTCCTGGCTCTGCGTCTCCCCCACGCTGGTCTCCAAGGGGGCAGAGTCACGGCCGGGCTGTTCACCCTACCTGAGGCGCACAGGAGGCGAAGGGGCGTCCTGACCGTCGGGGGCCGCGAGGACACTGGGCCCGGCAGCCCCACACAGAGGCCAGTGCGCCCCGGCTGTCCCACCGCCCAGCAAATCAGGCCAGCGCCCCGGTGTTATCTGCANCTGGTCCTGAAGGACTCCAGCCCTGGCCCGGACCCCAGCACAGAGTCCCTGTCCCCTCCCACCCAGGCCTCCCTCAGATCACCGGAATCTGCCTTCCTGGCTCTGCGTCTCCCCCACGCTGGTCTCCAAGGGGGCAGAGTCACGGCCGGGCTGTTCCCTACCTGAGGCGCACAGGAGGCGAAGGGGCGTCCTGACCGTCGGGGGCCGCGAGGACACTGGGCCCGGCAGCCCCGCACAGAGGCCAGTGCGCCCCGGCTGTCCCACCGCCCAGCAAATCAGGCCGGCGCCCCGGTGTTATCTGCAAACAGCTTCCTGTTGGAGACCATCGCTGTCCTGCTGGGGGAGGGGCGGCGCTCTGAGTGTGGGAACAGGCAGAGGGGGATGGGGCTGGGGGGCGTGGGCCCCTGCAGAGAGGCCTGACTCTCCACCCACACGCCCGATGTCTCTGCTGTTCTCGTTTTGTTTTGGGAGCAACGAGCGAGTGTTCTGGAAATCAGTTCAGCGCAAAGAGGGCGACAAGGATCGCCTGGTAGGAAACCCATCAGACAGAAGGAAGTACGGAGTACGGCCGACGTGCGCCCTGCTTGTCCACGTGGGGTTTCACACGAAGCACCTGGTGCATCTACTGCCTGTCCAGGCTAGATCCCGGGGGGGCGAACTTTCATTTGAAGGCAACGCATGCCCCAAACACGTCTTTGTGATGGGCTGGACGGATCCGGCCTATACAATGGGGTGGAGGGGTCTTCAAGAAAGATACCTGCTCTGGCTGGTGTGGCTCAGTGGGTTGACCACCGGCCTGTAAACTGAAAGGTCACTGGTTCAGTTCCCAGTCAGGACACACGCCTGGATCGCAGGCCAGGTCCCCAGTAGGGGGCACTGGAGAGGCAACTGATTGATGCTTCTCTTCCACATCGATGTCTCTCTCCTTCCCATTCTCCCTCCCTCCCCCCTCTCTAAAATAAACAAAATCCTTTTAAAATAAAAGAAAGAAAGATATATCCAGGCTGGTGTGGTACAGTTGGTTGAGTGTCACCCCACAGAGCAGAAAGGTGTCCGGTTCAACTCCTGGTCAGCGCATGTGCCTGGGTTGTGGGTTCGGTCCCCTGCCTGGGTGCGTGACAGGGACCCACCAATGTCTCTCTCACACACCGCGCTTCTCTCCCTCTCTCTTCCTCCCTCCCTTCCCCTCTCTCTGAAACAAATGAAGCCTTTTTAAAAATAAGGTGCCGACAGTACCAGGGGCGTGACAGCGGGAGCGAGCATGCAGTTGGGCACTAGGAGCTAAGAGAGCAAACCCTGTGGGTTCTGTTTCCCTTTCTATTCCCTTTTGGAGAGCGGGGGGAGGGAGCGAGAAACTGAGGGAGAGAATTATCAATGTGTGGTTGCCTCTCACGTCCCCAACGAGGGACCTGGGCCACAACTCAGCCATGTGCCTGACTGGGAATTGAACCCACAACCCTTTGGTTCACAGGCTGGCGCTCAATCCACTGAGCCACACCAGCCGGGGCACCCGTTTTCTTTTTATTGCTCCTCCATGGAACGGAGGCTGCAGGGCAGGCCCCTCAGAGCACACACATCCCACTACACACCTTCACCCTGGACAGTGTGTGTGTTGACAGCTTCTCAGCACAGCTGGGAGAAGCCCTCCACCCACATCAGGCTCTGGTGGAGGCTGGACGTCTGTCCCTCGGGTCAGCACCAGGCAGGGGCACCCTTGAGCCCTGAACATCGTGCTGGACGCTCCCCCAGACGGCCCTGCAAGTGTAGCTAGGTGCCTGCCGTCATCCCAGCAGGGGTCTGTAGGTGCGGACAAGGTTGTGCTAAGTTTCTGTTAGAAGACGGAACCAGGCCCTGGCTGGTGTAGCTCAGTAAATTGAGCTCGGGCCTGCGAACCAGACAATCGCGGTTGGATTCCCAGTCAGGGCACATGCCTGGGTTGCAGGCCAGTTCCCGGCAGGGGCCAGTTCCCAGCAGGGGATGCACAAAAAGCAACCATACATTAATGGTTCTCTTCCTCTCTCCTTCCCTCACCCTCTAAAGATAAATAAAATATTTTTTAAAAAAAGACAACAACGGAACCAGAACGGCTAGAGCTACTGTGTTAACTAAAGTGGGAGGAGTCGGTCTACCCAGCGCCAAACTCCACACACAGCGGAGCTGCACAGAACCCACACACTATCCCCAGCTGGTTTAAGGTGTGTGTGTGTGTGTGGTGTACAATACACATCACGGAGTTTGTCTTTCTGTGCCTGCTTATTTCACTCAACAGAATGTCCTCCAGGCCTGTCCACGTGGCAGGCTGGGTCAGAGTTCCTCTCCCCTGAGAGGCTGAGAACCCTCGGAGGCACACGTCAGGGTCTCGGCACCCGGCCCTCCGGGGGCGCAGAGCTGCCACCAGTCAGTGTGGTGAATGCTGTTGCTGGGACGTGGGGACGGACCCTGCCCTCAGCTCTACGGGGCTCTCCCCGGGAGAGGGGCTGCTGGCGGTGCACAACACAGTCCACGGGTCCCTCCTCCCACCCCGTCTTGTCTCACAGCCAAAGTGGGTACTTACCTTTCGTTTTTATACTTCTTTAAGATTTTATTTATTTTTAGACAGAGGGGAAGGGAAGGAGGAAAAGAAGGAAAGAAACATTAATGTGTGGTTGCCTCTCACACGACCCTACTGAGGACCTGGCCTGCAGCCCAGGCATGTGCCCTGACTGGGAATCGAACCAGAGACCCTTTAATTGGTAAACTCAATCCACTGAGCAACACCAGCCAGGGCATCTTTTGTTTTTAAAAAGTGCCAATAGCCTAAGAATTCCTCTCAGATACAAAGCTAGGTGACAGTATTTCACTGACTGGCCTACTTCAAGTGGGCCATCCGTGGGAACCACTGTCACACCCTAAGTCACCTCTGTCCGAGCTGTGCCAATGAAACACCCATCATCAGAAGTCACTGGGTCTGCCCGCCCCTTCCTCTCCCAGTCTGGGCCCCTGGGAACAGCCTTTCTCCTCATGAACTCTGACCCCCTTGCCTGGCTACTTCCAGTGGGAGGAGGGGATCTGGCTGCCTCCCGGTCACTGTTTACATTTCTCAGAGATAGCCGAGAAGTCTGGGCCCCTGGCCGGGGCCGGGCCCCTCGGTCACTGGGTGGGGCTTCACTGGCAGTCAGAGCCCAGCAGCCCTGAGGCTGGGACACAGCCCCACCGACAGGCCCCGAGGCCTCCTGCTCCAGCGTGAGGGCTTGGGTCCCTGCCTCCCCAGGGCACGTGCTCTTGGCCTGGGCACTTGTGGCCGCAGCCCAGGCAGCACCAAGAGTCGGGGGACAGCACCCAGTGTGGGGCGCTCTGGCTGCACACCGAGTCCATCAGCAATGTGGACGCAGTCACCCGAGTGTGACTGGCAGGTTGGGGGCGGGGCCCACATACTGCCCCGCCCAGGGCAGCTCCAGGCACGACCCACTGCTGCTGGCTCAGGGGCCACACTCAGAGGACCACGGCCACCCCAGGGCCCTGGGAGCCACACCCACCAACAAAGTGGTGTTGCTGCAGGTACTCACTTCCCTCAGCTGCACTGCCCGGCCTCAGTCCGTGAGCCCGTGAGAGCGCCCGGTCCTGCTGAGGCAGAACCGAGCCAGCAGCCGCCCGACTGCAGGGCAGCACTGTCGGATACGGCACCCCCCCGTCTCGGCCCCCATGGAGCACGGCCCTGCACAGGGTCCCTCCTGCAAGGAGAGACTGGTCCAAGTGACAGCGAGGGCGGCTGCTCAGGCTGGTGACAGCTGACTCGGGGCACCTCTCTCCCACCACGGCCCACCCCCCCAGGGGCTCCTAGAACAGCCATGCTCCACATGCGGCTGGTCAGCCTCTGCCAGGCATGCCGCCTGCGAGCCACAGGGAGAGCGAGGCCGGTCATGGGTTCAGGAGCCAGCACCGCCTCCTCGCATGACTCCCACCGGGTCTGCCCTGCCCACAGGGGCCGGGCAGGGACTCGCAGGCAGAAGCTGGACTCACTTGGTCCTCGGTCCCCGAGGCGACCAGAGGACTGCACGTGCAGCCACCCTCCCAGGGGCTGTTCCGGCACTGAGTCAGGGACGAGTGACAGCGAAGAGCAGCTGAAGAGCATGTAGTCAGTGGGGACGCCAATGACACTGTGACCCCAAGTCACGGCCACATGCATGCTGACCACTGACTACGTGTCCGTAAAACCCAGAGCCGAGGGAGAAATGTTTCAGTGAAAGGCCCATCACAGTGGCCTCGTGTCTGCGACGGCCACCCCACCGCGCCGCACCCCTGAGGCCCTGGTCCAGGCCCCCAGCTGTGGGAACAGCTCCCCCCACAGGACCACCTCCCTGGAGGGCCAAGCCCAGGGAGCTGACAGGCTCCAGGGAAGCCTCACAGTGTGAGATGGAAAGGCGACCAGAGAACCAGTAAAAGCCAGAGCCCGCCTTGGCTCCCTTCACCGGGACAGGTGCGGCTCGGTGCTCATGGCCCGTGTCTGTGGGTCGAGTCTCAGGCACCCCCACTGTTCATGGGGTTTCACAGATTCTCGCTCCTCCCTTCAAACAAAGCACACATGCGATCTGGTTTTCGAGGACAAAGACGTCCGTCCACTCATTCAGCAGACACCTGGTTGTCGCACGGCGCCCGGCGCCTGCCAGACCCACCCCCCTCCCCCTATCGACCAACTCATCACTTTGGGGCAACCACTCAGAACTGGGGGTCTGCTCGTCTGGCCTAGTCCAGGTGAGCCCTCATTTCACGGAGACCCAGAGGCCCAGAGAAACAGGGTGGCCCACCTGCAGCCGTAGCTGCAGCTCCAGGCAGGGTGCTGCCCCGCACACCAGCTGCCGCCAACGGGGCCTGGGCACACCCAGCCCACAGCGTGCAACCTCGTGCCCCCGGGTCGGCACGCGCTCCAGGCCTGCCCAAAGCTGAATTGACAAGCTGGGGACCGCAACAGCAGGAACGGTTCACCAGCCTGGTTCACCAGCCCGCAGGGCTCTGTCCAGGGAGGGGGTCAAGAACTACTGAGTGAGCCGCCCCATTTCCAGGGGGCTGGACTGTCTCAGGCACAGACAGCCCACCGAGCGAGGCCGCAGCCTCTTCCAGACGTCGCTGCAGAGGACCAGGTTTGTCCCTGTAGGACCATGACGCCCTGACCGGTGGTGGCTCAGCTGGTTAGACCCCATCCCTACACCTCAGTTGCAGGTCCACTCCCCAGTCAGGCAGCAACCAAGCGCACCAGTAAGTAGGACAAATCAGCGTTTCTCTCCAGGGTCATGGGTTCTGCAAGCCTTGGCACACGGAGAACCGCAGATGTCCGCTCCACTCCCCAAGGGCCCAGGCAGGCCTGGGCCTTCCAGACAGCCACCACCTGCTGTGTGTGCCCCAGGGACTCACTGCAGCTGTCCCCTCCCCCACTGCCTTCAGTTCTGGGGGAAAACTGCGTGAAGCCCTGCCTAATCACACCTCTCACCAGTCGTTTCGAGGACCATTTAAGATCTACCATGAATCCACCTGAGAAAACTCAGTTCTGGGAGAAGGGAAAACGGGTCTGGGTCCAGTCCCCAGGATGCAGAGTTCGGAGCCCAGTGTCACGACTCCGTAAGCACACCCGAGGCCACCGAACCGCACACTTCTGAACACCCATGATGGCGGGTGTGTGTTCAAGCACACACACAAACTCAGTGATTCCAACACCTTCCCGTCAGCTCCGCTCGTGGGAAACACCTGTCTCTGCCTGCAGGTCTCAAGCTACTACTTCTTCTCACCCAGTTTCACCGGGCACCTGTGAAACTTGACAGGGGCCCATAGGCACTTGACACCTGTCCACTCTGAGGCGAAACTGCTCACGCCTGGACTCCTGGAGACCCAGGGCTCCTTCTAGTCCCACCACCGTGCGGAACCAGGACGAGTGAAGATGCATGAGACTCCGTCTCTTGGGTGCCTGTGTGAGCGGCAGTGCAGTTCAGCCACATCACCCGCCTCGTGGCTTTGGGCCTCGTGGCTTTGGGCTCACGTGCTTTGGGCCTCGCCGCAGGAGATCTGCCCCATAGGCCCGGCACTGCAGTAAACTAGTGATACTGAGAACAGCCGGAACCCACGTCTCCAGAATTTCGAAAGACATGCCTGAACAGGATACTGAAAACGGTCTTTTATTTAGTCATTTTTGCTTACAATTGAAACTCTGGGAACTCAAAATTAACGTCCTTGCCCGTGAGCTTCTTGTAGACCCCAGAGAAAGTTTCAACCTACGAGGAAAAAAAGAACCCGTCACAGATCACAAAATTCACATAGGTGCCCGTCCTGCAGCCCCCTGGTTCCGTGACGACGTGCCCATGTGGCGCTTCTCCCCTCCGCCAACGGCACCGAGAGGACAAGGCCCTGCAGGGGGTGCCCTCCGCAGGCCCAAGGGGCCATGGGACAAGACGCCACACCGAGCCCTGCACCTGTGCCCCTCTGGGCCACGAAGACGAAGCCCCTGGGGACCCACGGTTGGCCCACATTGGGGACACTTTCCCAGCAAAGCAGAAGACTGACAGCACCCCCCAGACCCTAACCGCCTCACAGCCCTACTGAAGGTCAAACCAGGGAATCACTTTACCTCCTATTTCCGGATAACGTAAACCGTGCCCCCGCCCCCCGCCCAATTCTTCAGGGAGCCCGTTCTGCTGCATCCCCGCCCCCAGCCTCGCCCAGCAGCTCCCACCTTGTGCTCCACGTTGTTCTGCTGGGCTTTATCCAGATGCACCTTGATGAGCCGGCTGCCGTCCAGCTTCACGCGGATCCTCTTGCCCACGATCTCACTCGGGAACACCAAGTCCTCCAGGATGGCGTCGTGCACGGCTGTCAGGGTGCGGCTGAATGAGCAGGACAGAGTCAGCCGTGGGGGCTAGGCCCCCGCTCCAGGTGCCTGTGCCCGCTGCAGGTTGGAGTGCAAACGGCAGCCTCCAGGTCCCGGAAACCACACTCAAGCCGGTTTTAGCCCCTTCAGCATCGCCCGTCACCTGCAGTGCTGGTGTGACCACACCGCTCACCCACGACAGCTCCGCCGGCCTCCGAACACCACACACCTACCCCTCGCTCACACATGGCTGCGTTCGGCCCCGAGATGGGTCGTTCAGCAGCTCCAGGACACCAGCCCCTGAGGGTCCCCAGCCCGGCACCCCACCACGCAAACTGCTGGCCTCCCGGGAATCACCCCGCCCCCACAGCACATTTGGCTGCTGATGGCACCTATACCGGAAGGCCCCGGAGGGGTGGCCGGGACTGGGGGGCAGCATGAAAGAGGAGACCACCCCTCCTTTCAATGTTTGGGGAGCGGCCCTGGGCTGGTGGGGGGTTTCTCCAGGGACCTGCTACTGGGCCAGACACCGCATGGCACCAATCCACCCTGCCTGCCAGGCCCCCCCCACACGGTGACTGTTTCCTGATGGCTCTGAGGCCTTGCTGGGACAGGCCACAGACAGCACACTCCGAGGCTGCCCTCGCCTGTCCGAGAGCAAACCAGACAGACAGCCTGACCCAGCCCTGCCGCCCTGGGTCTGGCGGGTTCTCAGTGGCCGGTGCGAGGCAGGCACATGGGCATGGGGATGTGCGCATGACTCCCCCCGAGTCAGTCACCCCAGACTCTGTTTTGGGGGGGGGGCAGCGGCAATGCCCGCTTAACCACCAGGACCAGAGGCCAAGGTGTAACGAGAGAAATCCTCGACTCTGCTGTAGGGCCAGAGAAAAGGCCCTTCCAGCATCTACTGTGCAAGGGAAAACACCCGCTGAGAGCAGACACCGGCCTGAAGGCAGGCCGCCACACCTGTCGCTTGGAGCGCAGTGAGCGGTGCCCGAGAAACCCGGGAGGCAGCTCTGGGAGCCGGAGGACGAGACGCCAAGCAGGGAGCCAGTCCCTGAGCATATACAAAGCCCGGGTCTGTCTTCACCCTCAGACGCCAATGGGACTCTCAGGAGCGAAGTCACAAGACTGCTTTCTTAGGCGCCCTGGTTAGCCGGCTGAAAGCCCACTCTCCCCTGCACTCACTCTCCCGCAAACTACCTAGAACTCTGAGGCCGCGCCAAGTGCTGACAAGACAAGCTCAAAGCACAGAGCCCTCGAATTCAGCCCCCAGAACCCCGCACCTGACTTCCCAGCCACTGCCACCTGACGTGGCGCCGTAACGCCAGCCCACCCTCCTCCACTCTCCAGGGCATCGAAGAAGAGGCTGAGACTCCCCCACCAGCATTACTGCGACGAGCCAGCTCTCCAAGCCCAGGTCAGTTCCCTATCCTGTGTCTTACTTACTTTAAAATAGAAACCCAATTCCCCCAACTTTTAAGCAAGAATAAGGACACACTGCACACCCCTCAAAGCAGCCCACTTGGCACTCAGAGGGACAGCAGACCATGTCTCCTGGGAAGGTCTGCAGGGACCTGGCAACTGGGCCCCTGGCACGGGGGCCAGAACGGAGGAGTTGGCTCCCAGCACCTGAGTTTGTGCAGACAACCCAAATCAATCAAGTTCATGCACACTGTCCACCACTGTGCCCAAGGACAGTGACATGTTCAACCCCTGGTGCAGGCACCAGAAACACATAATTTAGCCTTAATCCACAGCAAAACAAAAGTCAAAGACGATGCACCCAGCCCCCAGCCCCCAGCCCCCCCCCCCCCTGCGTCCTGAACTAAGAACCGCCCTTCCCCATCCCCATGCTTTGCAGGGGCGCTCGCTGGAGAAGTGGCTCCCTTCTTACCCATGGAACCTCACAACAGGGTTTTCTGTGACCATGGGCAACCCACGTGCACAGCTCTCCTGAGCCGCCCCCCCCTCCCCGCTGTGACCCCCGGAAGCGGACTGCAGCACTCAAAGCTCCCGGAAGTCACCCGCTGCCACAGGAGCAGAGCATGCCCTGCTGACACCGATGGAAGACTCACCTCCTGGGGCGCTTCTGCTTGTTCTTTGTGCGGCTTTTCCGAGTCGGCTTAGGCAGAATTCTCCTCTGCAAGATAAAACCAATCATGCAGCAGCAACAAAAGGACCTGAGGTTGGCAGGAAAAGCTGTCCAACTGCTTTAAAAGAAAAACCGTCCACAGGACGGACTCAAGCTCAGAGCAGGTCAAACGACGGAGAGCAAGTCAGGGACAACTCCTTGAATCTCTGCCCTGCTCGCCCGGCCCCAGCGGACGTTCCCGAGCACCTCTCCTCCGTCCGCCCCACGGGCCTCGGCCGACAACAGGGACCGCAGGCAGGCGAGCCTCCTGCAGGAAGCCCAGCCCAGACCGACCTCTGCCCCTTCGCCGGACCACCGCCTTCAGCACCTACAGCTGCCCCGTGGTAAAACCGGAAAGCAAGCCGCAGTTTCAGTATTAATAGCAGAAGAGCACTCGCCTCCGCATCCCGCCCAAGTGCACCTCTCCCTGCTCTCTGCCCCCCGAAACGCTCTCTGGAGTCACGACAGCTCGTTCCAATCAGCCTGAGACCCGCAGGAGCCCAAGTCCGCGCCCGTGGTCCCGCGGACCCCCGGGCCCGAACACCGACAGCGGCTACCTGCGCGATGAAGACCACGTGCTTCCCGCTGAACTTCTTCTCCAGCTCGCGAACCAGCCGCACCTGGATCTTCTGGAAGGACTTCAGTTGAGGGACGGGGACAAAGATGATGATAGCTTTCCGGCCGCCACCGACTTCGATTTCCTAAAGAAAACACACCCGCGCTGCGGAAGGTCCAAGCCTCCGCGCCCCGCTCAGCTGCGGGGCCGGGAGCCTCATCCACACCCGGACGCCCGAGCCCCCGACCCTTCTGGAGCCTCTTCCCGCCCCTGTCCCACCGCCGCCCCGCGCACCGTCGCGCGCAGGGCCGTACCTTGGCCGCGGTGATGTTCAGCTCCCGCAGCTGGGCCTTGAGGTCCGAGTTCATCTCCAGCTCCAGCAGAGCCTGCGGAAGAGGGCGGAGGCGACCTCAGCGACCGTGTGCGGCCGCTCGCCGAGGACGCGCGACAAGGCACACGGGACCGGGAGACCCGCGTTGGGCAGCCCCGCCCCTCACCTGGGAGATGCCCGACTCGAACTCGTCAGGCTTCTCGCCATTGGGCTTCACGATCTTGGCGCTCGAACTGAACATGGCCGTGTCCTAGAACCACAGACAACTCTAGGCTGAGCGGGACGCCGCGCCCCGACCCACCCCGCCGACGCCATCTGGGGACACACGCCGCCTTATCCTCCGTATCCCCAACCGGTGAGGGGGGCCCGGCACTCCAAGGCTGACTCCAACGTGTGTTGCCCGCAAAATTGGCAGAAAAGTCCCAGCAGAGAACAGGCCCCACACTTACCTGGGTGAGCGCCGGCCCGGGAAGAGGCCTAAGTCTCGCGAGAGCTCGTCAAATCCCGGCGGCGGAAAGGAAGAGGCGGGAACTAGAGGAATCGGAAGAACCATTGAGAAATGGCAGAAGCCTAGAGAGTCCCGGAAAGTGGCTCCGGGGAACCAGTGCGCTGGTAACACTTTTCCTGCTGGGGCCCCTCTATTTCGGTTCCGTTCGCGAAAGTTTCCTTGCCGGCTCCTAGGGTTTGAAGCAGCAGCCGGGCAGCAGCTTCGACTACCGTCGACGACAGGACGTTTGAGAAAGGCCAGCCCCCCGAAGACCCTAACTTCCCACTGAATCAGGGAAAAGGAATCTGACCCACATTCCAGATCAGCCTATGGAGAACCAAACGAGATGGGGTTTCTCGGAGCTCTTTGGAGACGTAGTGCCTTAGGGATGAATGTGCTTCTCGGCTCATGGACTCCATGGTGCGGCGACAGTTCTGAGCTGTCTCTAGACAGCCCCCAGCTGTTCGGAAGGGCTGGGGTCAGAATCCCAGGGGCGGAGGGCGGGATGCTGAGCAGGCGACCCGAGAGGTCGGGACAGCTGACCCGACCTGAGAGGGGCGCGTGATCGAAAAGCCTGGAGGGGAGGTTGTGATGGGAGGTTTGGGGGCGGTGAACTGCTTTGGGAAAGTGTCTGCCATTCTGCTATGCTGTTGCAGAGACACTGCCCTCAACACCCTCCCCACCCCACCCCACCCCCCCGCCCCGCAAACCCTCTTGGTTACGGTTACAGTATTACCCACCAATGTTGAAGAAGTGTTTATATCGCCATTTTACTTTTTATCCAATCTCAAGAGATTCCCCATTACCTTTGCTTTCTCCCACCTCCTATCTGTCACCATTGAATTTCATGTAACTTCCTTATGCCTCCTTTGATTGCAATATACAAAATAAGCTGCAAAACTGCCATTCTCTGGAGCATTTGCCCAATCCGTTGAGATTTTTGCTTCCCAGCAATTGCCAGTTTGGCTCATATGAACTCACAAAAATTGTCTATGGGTTTGAATGGTTTTTTTAAACTTTTATTTATTTTTAGAGAGAGGGGAAGGGAGGGAGAAAGAGAGGGAGAGAAACCTGGATGTGTGGTTGCCTGTCGTGCATCCCCTACTGGGGACCTGGCGCACACCCCAAGCATGTGCCCTGACTGGAAATCGAACCTGTGACCCTTTGGTTTGCAGTCCTGCATTCAATCCACTCAGCCACACCAGCCAGGGTTGAATGTTTCTTGGGCTGACCATTTAAAATGTAGAAAAAGTAACACGATTTTTGTCATTAACTGATCACTCGTTCATCTTTAATATATATCATTAAAAGCAACACCATTCTTCCACCCATACTCATGAAATATGTTCAGGATGAAAGGGGTTAGTTAGCATGACAGTGAGAGCACATGTGTATCAACCCATGTGAGAGACGACAGAACAGTGTCATGAGCTCCATTTTTCAGAGAGAACAGACTAAGCAAATCACCAAGTTTACACAGCTGGTAGGTAAGTTATCGCTGGAACTCAGTCAGTGTATGTGAACTGCACAGCTCGGACAGGAGCAGGGAGACCACTGGGGGAAATGGAACGATTACACACACACACACACACACTAGTGTACGTCTACCACTTAGTTCTCAAGTGTGTTCACAGCGAGTTCTCCTTAGACCTTCACAATTCGGATGTTTTCACACTAGTGAGTTCATCCCATTTGTCAATGAGGAAACTGGAAATTACTTGACAAAGCCTTGCTGAAACGTCCCCAAGGTACGAGAATTTTTCTCGAATCATTCTTATTAACAGGTCATTTCAGGTGAACCAGGATGGCCACATGTAGGGTTAAATAAATAACAAAAGTACATTGTCTCTGGAAGATTGCACTTAAAAAGCCCATAGCTCAGTGATTTACCTACATTCCTTGGGCTACCAGGGGGCATTTCCTACTGCCATCCATGCTGAGGGAACAGACTGGTAAGACCCCTGAAAGTGCACATGGAAGGAATTGGGGCAGGGACATCCAAGCTTCTTTAACACCCGAAGTGGATTATTTTGCTAACACCCTTGTCTCATCAACAGGTCTTAGTTACAACCATGTAATAATCAGTTGTAATCGTTTGATTAACTCGTCCCTTTAACACCAATAATCACTTAAAAGTGTACATTTCAATTTTAAAGACGTCATTAAAATTTAATAAAACAATGTGTAAACTAGAAACACCTTGGCAAAAATATTTCACCTGTAGTTCTCACTGCCCTGTTTCACTGATTGAAATTTTAAACGCAGGCGACCACTGTGACAAAGGACGACCACAGCCAGCCAACTGACTTGGAAAAACAAGTCCTAAGTAGGTTTAACCCCTGGATCTCGCTGGGGCGCGGGAGGGGACTGCTGTCAGAAAGCACTTTTCCCTGGACCTTGAGTCCTTTTATTTACAAGCCCCACCTCCTTTCCGGCCCCGGAGAAAGCCTGGCCACGCCCACAACCCCCAGAACCCGCCCACACAAGCACTCTTCCTCACTCGACTCCAGTCAACCCCCCTAGACCACGCCCTGCCATAGACTCCGCTCTTCCCCTGGCCACCCCCTTGCCGCCCAGAGCCTTCCTTCTCTCCACATTCGCCAACTTTCTACGGCCCAGTCGCGACAGCCTAGACCCCGCCCCTTCCCAGCCCCTAGCTCCCCCCGCCCCGCCCCAGAGTCCTTCCGGCTCCAGGCCCCGCCCCGGCCCGGCCCCACTTCCCCGCAATTGTTGAAACTGAAGAGCGAGGAGCTCCAGGCCCCGCCCACCGACCCAGCCCCTCGGGGTCTAGAGTCATCTCTCCGCGCCGCCGCCGGGAGTTGCGTCCACAAGTTATGGCGGCGCGAAGCCGAGAGGGGAGATGCTGGCCGGTCCCTGGGAGTGAGCGATGACCCGACTCCTGATCGCGGTGCAGAGAGTCGCTTTGGCAGCCGTGCGCTGGAACAGCGGCAAGCCGGGCATGTTCTACGCCGTGAGGAGGGGCCGCAAGGCCGGGGTCTTCCTGACCTGGTGAGCGAGCCGCGCCGCCGCGGAAGCGATCGCTAGCATGGTTTTTCCGAAGACCCCAGGACTGTAGTTTGCTTCGAAGACCCCAAGACTGTAGTTTGCTTCGAGTCCGAGGAACGCCGTGCGGTGCTGGTGCGCCGTCTAGTATGCAGAAGGGGTGGGCAGGCGAGATGAAACCACACACCGTGAGGCGTGGCTCTGCCCCCGAGAGCGGGCAGCCCAGCCTGCTCTGACGAGTCCCAATCCGGGGAGAGAATCACCTAGAAAGGGGGAGCGGGACCGAGGGAGGGGGAGGAAGTGACAGTGCCCTCTGTTCCAGGGACGAGTGCAGAGAGCAGGTGGACCGGTTTCCCGCCGCCAGGTTCAAGAAGTTTGCCACGGAAAAGGAAGCCTGGGCCTTCGTCAGGAGCTCTGGGAGCCCCCAAGATTCGCGAGGTAGTCGCGGCTCACGACCCTGTGCGGTTGTCGCCTCTTCAGAGCCCTTCCTGCCCCCAGGTGTCACTTGGTCTGTATAGCCAGCTAATGAGCAGATAGAGAAGATGTGGTTGGTGACGTTTCTCCTTTTTACAGACTGGGGGACAGGGTAAGAGCAGGTGAGATCATTGGAGCTGTTCCTGGGGAGATTCGAGTTTGGGGTGTCCTCCTCCCTCGAGAGATGACACAGCACGCACGTGTAGTGGAAATGAGCTCGCAGGTTTGTTTACGAAATGCACTTGAGCATGAAGGTGCAGGCTGGCATCCAGCTGGTCTGAGTGCGCCGACCGCTGGGGTTTTAGGGGTTGTGTGCTTGCAGTCAGCTTCTAGGGCCCCCCTCCCCTCTCCAGACCTTTGCGTGAATATACAGTTTCAAAGGCTCTCTTTCCCAGATGGTGGGAACGATCCACAGAACTCCAAGGGCTCCCTCCTCCTGTGCTATCATTGGAACCCCTGGCGATCTTGCCTGACCAGGCTGCAGACTGCTGAGTGGAATGAGTGAGATGTGTCTCCCTCCCCCTGCCTCCGAGCGCTCTGTCCTGCCTGACAGGGCCTGTCAGTGACAGTGTTAGGGACAAGCCAGGACTGGGCTCTCTTGTTTCCGCTCAGTGTTCTCACAGGAATTTATCTGAAAAAACACCTGCCCTTGTTATTGTAACGGATGGGGGATGGGCTGCAGTTCTGGAGTGAGGAGTGGTGTTCTTTTCCCAGCATGCTCCTGGAGGGGGTCCCTTTGTTATGAAGACAGGGCTACCCAGTGGGAACCCAGTTCCCCGTGTTACAGGGACGGTAGTTGGTTGAGGTTGCAGGCCAACCACAGGGACGGCAGGCTTGCGGGATGCACAGTGACTGCTTTAGAATGCAACATTTTAAAAGATGGATCTTAACCAATGTTGAAGAAGTGGGGTTTTTTCCATTAACTTTACTCACGGGGACTTTTGCTGCAGGAGATTAAGGCTGAGCAGAGGGGAGTTTGATCAGCCCGTGTAGCGCTGTCTCCAGAGCCCACTAGCTGCTCCAGCACCGAGCAGCTACCCACGTCCTGGAGCCTGGGACGGAGCAGAATTTGGACAGTGGCGGTGATGCCGGGAAGCTGCCCTGAAAGGCCCATTTCCTGGGCGGCAGAAGGGACTGCCTTTGCCACCGCCCTGCCCTCCACCTCTCCAGCTGTTTGAAGAGGCTCTCGGGAGACAGTCGCACTGTCCCCTCGGGTGGAGAAATCAGTTCAATCAGTTCGGGACACGGAGCCAGTTCGGAAGTGGGGCTCCTCTCCTGGTTGGTTTCTTACTATTTCCCATTCACAGGTTTTTTGTTTTAACCGATGAGTAACTTCCTTGTATCTGAAGTTTTCCAGTACAAGTATGTGTCTGTTTAGCATGGACTGTAAGTATTCAGGCTGGTTCTCTATGTCTGTGGGTCTGCCCTCCTGAGAAGTTCACACCACCTCCCACTCAGTGACCTTCGTACAGGTACACGCACACACACAGGTGTGCCCGGGATTTCGGGTTCAGTCCCAGCACGTCAGGGAAGCCAGTCACGTGGATTCGGTCTCGCAGTGCATCTAGAAGCTGCGTTCGCACCGCCCTGCAGAGTGTTGGGTCTGCCTGGAAAGCGGTGCACACACCTTAATGAAAAACACTCTTCTGCTCACCACCACCACCTGAGCCTTCAGCAAGCTGGAACGGTTTTGCTGGCGAAGGGCCTTCACCCCGAAGTGAAGGCTGCTTTCTGACCAGGGCGGTCACTGAGGCCACAGAGGCCATGGCAGTTTCTTAAAGTCAGACTGAAGTTTGCCGCGTCGATGGACTCGTCCTTCCAGGGGCTGTTTCTCTGCAGCACACATGCTGTTTGAGAGCATTTTGCCCACAGAATTCTTACAGAGTTTGAGTCAGCCTCTCAGGCCCTGCCGCTGCTTCGCCCTCCGAGCTGGCGTCGTATCCTAAGTCCTTTGCTTCCTTTTTAACCGCTTCCGCAGCAGCACGGCCAGCAGGAGCTGACTCCCAGTCGAGGTACAGAGCTCTGCTGGCCCACACTGGCCCTGCTCCTCCATTCAGAGCTCTGCTGTGTGCCTGAGCAGCTCGGTCATGGCGCCACCTAATGGCCAGGCGCCACTTCTAACTCGCTCTCTAGTTTCCCTGCAAGACTCTCGTCTTTGTTTTTTCTGGAAGGAGGCAGCCCCTAGGTTCTCAAGCTCTGTGTGATGCCAGAGCGTTCGTAACCCTTGGCATATCCACCGTCAGCATCTAAACCAGATTTATTTTTTAACAGGGGCTTTGCTCTTCACATTGCCCTTACCAAGCCTGCCCTGGAGAGTGGAGCATGAAGTACAGGACCTGAAGTCTGAGGGTGCGGACTGTGTTAGGTCGTCCGCTTTTACAGGGCCGCGCACACAGGGTGTTTGAAGCCTGATTTGGTGATGTGAACTGACTCGCTGAATTGCTGGATTCTTGGTCACTTTGCCTTGGGTTGGTTGTCTCTGGTTTCCGAGCAGATGCTGTCTTTCAGGGCAGAAAGATGGACGCGCACAGGAACCGCAAGCAAAAGCCAGCAAGCGCCTCCGGGAGGCCCTGGCCGCTGGTGAAGAGGAAGACTCGGAACCACATGCGAAGTGCGGGAAGCAGGCCCCGGGGCCGACGGTGCCCGTCGGCAAGGACTCCTTCTCTTACATGGGTACAGCTCTCAGGTTTTTAGTTTTCAGTGTAGGTGAGACTATATGTGTAAAAGCTTTTCAGCTTTTTAATGGGGGAAATCTGAGCTGATGTTTTAACATCCTCATTCTTATCTGAAGGACATTTTATTTAAATGTCTCTACGGTTGCTGTTTTGTGTTTGATCACGTGGTACAGAATTATTACGAGTTCGGACACTCACAGGAGGGCCATTCTGAGGGTGCCTAGTGGCAGACACTGATCTTCTGAAATACCCGTGTCCCCTGGGTGCACAGCACTCCAGGTCCCCGAGAGAAAGCACGGCAACCGTGGCGTCTTCCACTGAGGCAGGCCTAGAGGGAGGCCTCCCGAGGACCGGCCGGCACGGCGTCTGACCCTTTCGCTGCCCGTGTCTGCTCGACAGTCAGCCCACCTCCCCCAGGGGATGCCGCTGGGGCCTGTCCCGCCCCCACTCCAGCAGCCGCCCGCTCTCGTTCTCCAACTCACAGTCTCCTTTTTGTCCTTCACGTGTGTGAACAGAGACTGGGAACGAGCAGTGTTTTCTAGAAACAAGTCGGTGTGTTTGTAGGTCTGTGTTTTCCCCCAAGGAGAAGCTGTTTTCCGGTCAGGGTAGGGAGCGTTTGGTCAGGCGGTGTTGAAACCAGGTAGACCAGTTTTGCGGTTGCGGTTTTTACGTGCCCCCACCCCAAGGGGTCTTGACGTGGCCGTCACCAGAAGGGAAGGAAGCACATGCTGTGGGTGGTTGGGGATGAGCCACCTGCAGCATACTGGCAGTGGCTGGAGGCACGGTGACACCTCCACAGGCCTGGTGCGGCGCAGGTGCTGGCAGCTGACGTGGCAGTGGTGAGGGAGGAGGCTGGCAGGTCGATGGTGCCCAGTCCAAGTGACCAGGGCAGGCCCCAGCCCTGCCCCCGCCAACTTCCTGGGAGAGAGGGAAGCCTTGTGAGCACACATACTGCCTCCGTTTGTCCCCAAACCCCCACCTCTGACCTCTCCAGCCACCCTGCTGAGGGTCCTGTTAGTCGGTGGGGGCCAGAGGGTAGCCTCCTGTGAGTCCTGTCCACCTCGCCCTTTACAGTACTGGTGTGTCAATCACACCCTCTGTCTCAGAAGAAAGCCGGGCGGAGCCCAGCTTACTGGCGGCAAGTACACTGAGAAAAACAAACAGCAGCGTTTGTCAGAGGCCCTGACCTTGTGGCAGCGAGGTCCCCATCAGGCCGAGGCACTGCTTGTCTGGGAGGATGGCTCCTTCGAGTGAAGGAGACCCCTGCCCCTGCTCCCAAGGAGAGGGACAGTGACGTGGCTCTGTGACCCTGCAGTGGGGCTGTGAGCAGCACCTGCCACAGCAGTGGGACCTAGGTTTTCCAAATGACATCCCACCTGATGGGTGGGCCTCAAACACGAGTGCAGTCCAGGCAGAAGGTGTCAGGTGCCCCCGTGTCGGGAAGTGATCATGTTTTTTAGACAGGAGACCCCTGGAGAGCTGTAGAATACCCTCTGAGTTTGACGTGCTCACTCCAGCACAGTACGTGCTAGGTGAACTTCAGGTTCTGGTGGCGTTGGGCCAGCAGACTCAGTGAGCGTCCATTCGTCTGTCTGTCTGTCCATCCATCCTATAGGAGAACACGTCATCGTCTACACGGACGGCTGCTGCTCCAGGAACGGGCGGAGGAGGGCGCGCGCAGGGATCGGTGTTTACTGGGGGCCCGGCCACCCACTGTGAGTAAACAGGGCAGCAGAGGGTTTTCCCTGTCACCAGGCCGAGTTCTGGAATGAACCGGGCAGGCCCTGCCTGCTCTTTTACCGTTGGACGAACAGCTCGGGCGGGGGTGGGCAGTGCTGTTCCCAGTGGGGAGCTTCTGAGTCTTGCTGATGAGCCTTCACACGGAAATGACTTCAGTGCCCCGCCCTAGGAGAGGCCCGGTGTCCCGGGGAAATGGCTTTGGCAGGGTGCAAAGGGACAGGTCACAGGACTTGGAGCCCACCCTGTCACCACGACTCCTGAAGGTGCAAGGGGCCCAGTCAGGGTGTGTGACCGGGGATGCGCAGCCTCGGGTGCACGGGAGGAGAGAGGGCGCGTTTAATGGGAGCTGCCCGTTAGCAGTCCCACTCAGCGCTTCTCCCAGGCTGTGCCGTCCGTCTGCACAGCGCCTTCACTTTGGTCGCATCAGCTCTGAGCCCCGTGCGCGCTGGTGAACTCGTGTGCACCGAGCGTCACAGGTTCGCTGCCAGCCCAGGCCACAGGCTCTCCCTTCTCAGCCCAGAATGGCATTTGTCTTTGACCTTGGTTCAGTGCTCCTTCTTCAGCAGCGCACGTGGCATTTTCAGTCAAATGCTAATGTTGCTCATTTGATTCTGAGGGCAGTCTCCATGTGGTGCTTTCGTATTGCAAACAAAAATATGTATTAACCTGTTACAATTTTATTCTCTTCTGTTTTCAAACCAGAAATGTGGGCGTTAGACTTCCTGGACGACAGACCAACCAACGAGCGGAAATCCATGTAAGTTACCAGTTGTAGTTCTCGTTTCTAGCCTTGACTGTGAACATGCCGACGGCCTTTTACCATCTGTGTGTTAGATACTCAAAGTCCAGAAGAGACAGGTGTGGGGCAGCAGCAAGTGTGAAGGATCGGAGCTTGCAAGAAAAGTTATGGGACACTTGAAACGGATGTCTCCACAGAATTTAGTGTTACACGTAGCGTTATTTCACGTAGAGAACACGGACATTACAGTCCGCACAGGAAGAGAGGGATGGCTTCCGTCTTGACGTAACTGAACACGAGCCGTGTGAGCGCTGAGCGCGCTCTGCAGCCTGACGCCTGACCCTCTCCCCAAGGCGGCCTGCAGGGCCATCGAGCAGGCGAAGGCCCAGAACATCCACAAGCTGGCCCTGTACACGGACAGTATGTTCACCATCAATGGTGAGCGCTCCCCTTCTGCTTCCTCCAGTGGGTCTCCGGTAAACTTGCCGGAAACAGGGACTCCCTCCCCCGTGGCGGGCACTGTGTCAGGGCGGGACCCGCGTCCCGTCCGCCGATCTGGAGCCCGGGTCCGCCGCCCCAGCGTTTGCCAGGCACCTCATCGTGGCGGGGAGGCAGATGTGGGCCCGCTCCCGTGGCACTTCAGGTCTTAGCCTGTGTGGTGACCGCGTGCTGGTGGCCTCTTTGGGAAGTGCCATGTGTAGGAGCACAGGGAGTGACGGTGAAGGCTGGGGCCGGCTTCTTGGCGGAGGGGGCACCCTAGGCTGAGAGCTGCAGGTCAAGTACAGTTAGGGTGAAGGGAGGAGAAGGGGAGGGTTTCGGGTCTGCCCGAGGTGCCCACACGGCCCAGGGAAGGAAGGGAAAGGTCCAGGGTGCTGCTCAGAACACAATTGCGGGTGGGCGGGGAGGTCGGGGGAGGAAAACGGCCACACACCGGAGACTCACAGCCGGGGGCGTGGCTCCCAGGCATCACCCACTGGCTGCAGGGCTGGAAGGAGAACGGGTGGAGGACGAGCACCGGGAAGGAGGTGATCAACAGGGAGGACTTCGTGGAGCTGGACAGGCTCGTCCAGGACATGGACATTCAGTGGGTGAGTGTCCCCTCGGGGGCCCTGTCTGGTGGCCCTTAGGACCGAAGTCTCAGCCACCCCGAGAGGTGATGCTTCTGTGAGTGGCTTGGTGACGCAAGTCTAAGGGACAGGTTCCCTCAACACATGTTGCCTTGTGTGTCTTCCTGTCGTGTGAGTGGTGCCGCTTCACGGTGAAGCACGGGGGACAGGCAGCCCGTGTTAGATGAAGCTGGTGTGGAATGTGTTTTCCTGAAGGTGAGGTTGTGTGATGAGCACCCTAGTAACGCGACTTTTTCCCTAATGGAAGTTTCCTTCCCCACCCTGCCTTGCTGGCCAGGCCCCCTGACAGCCTGCTCCCAGCCCAGGTGTGGCCCCTGCATGCAGCGTGTGCAGGGAGTGGGTGTGCGTGCCGTGCCGTGTGTGCACACACCCACATGCAGCGCGCGTGCTCTGCCTAGAAGGCAGGACGAGCAGTAAGAGCCAGCCTGTGCGGAATTGGAACAGATCAGGCCAACGCATGGCCTGGACACGGTGCCTCGGGGGCAGTCCCTGTGCCCTTCTGGGTTCGGAGCCCAGTCAGGGCCGGGGAGCTGCCTCCTGCTCCACCCACTCCCGAGGTTGAATTCCTCACCAGGAAGGAGCAAAAGTGAAAGGAAAGCTCTCTTTGACAGATGCACGTTCCCGGTCACTCGGGATTGGTGGGCAATGAAGAAGCGGACAGATTAGCGAAGGAAGGAGCTAAGCAGCCTGAAGTCTGAAGGGAGTCCTGGCTGTGCTTGGAGACCTGGAGCCGGTGGCTGTTCTGTGGCCCCTGTGAGAAGTGGAGTGTGGGCGACGGGGGTCCTTCTGCACAGACTCAGGAAGGCGACTGGGTCCCGGGACTCCGCATGGAAAAGCTGCTTCGGCGTGCAGTGGACTCAGTGTCCTCATAGACTTGAGACACATTTGGGATTTCAGCTTTATGCTGTTCTGGGCTTGCTGCGGTTCTCATTTGTTTCATTGCAGTCTGCACGAGAACTTTCGGGCTTCGTGTACTAAGGATGTGGTGATTAAAGGCTGGTTAAGCAGTGCAGACAAACCTGGGCCTGTCTGGAAGATTCGTCTCCCTGCCACTTGGCAGGACTGAGTCTTGGGACTTTGGGCTTGGCCTCGGAGGAGGGGCTGGGCCTCACTGGCCTGGGCGCCGGGCACTGGGTGGACATGCTCCCACGCAGCCCCAGCGCCTAACTGGCCTGTAGGGTCAGTCCCGACCTACAGACCAGGATGTACCAATAAATCCTTTAAACTTGTCCTTGGCTGTTTTTGTTAAAAGCTCCATGCAAGCTTTAAAAATGTCAGACACGATCATTAATTTGTGTCTTTATTACCCTTTACGTCAGAAACAGGGAAGAGGACAGTGAACAGACGGATGGCGTATTGAATTGTCACTACAAGGTGGACGCCCCTGTGACCTCCCCCAGGTCCAGAGGCGGCTTTGCCAGAGCCCTGAGGCTCCCCGTTCGTTCACAAGTCTCTTGATCCTGTGTCCAAACTTGTGCGGTTTGGTGTGGCCCCTGGGCTGTCTGCCCTCCAGGCCCTGCAGCCCTGGTCTCGCTGTCCATGTGCTCACAGCACTGCCCTGTCCTCACTCCCTGCAGGGCGGTGGCTGCACCAAGGCCTGTCCAGACCCAGGTTCCGTGCCTTTGGCGGGATGCTGGCAGCGCCGGTGCCCACTGCTTTGGTCCATTCGTGAGTCGGGGTGTCAGAGCTGTGATACTTGGCCAGGCTGCCTGCCTTCCCCGGCTGGAGTGGTCACAGGAGGTGCCCATGCCGCTGTGGGCTCCCAGCGTCAGTTCACAGAGTGAAGGCCGGTTGGTGCTGAGGTGACAGTCGGCTCCCGCCATCCTTGGACACCGACCTGTGTATTTCTGTAACATGTGAGTGGTGACCACCGTGCACAGAGGACCTGGGACCTGATCATCCCACCGCAGCCTCACGAGGTTCTGGCTCGAGGCCTCTGGCACGTGCCTGCTGGCCCCCAGCACCCAGACCCCCCCTCAGGCCCTGTTCTTGCTGTTCGCCCTGCCTGGCTCCCCTCCCCACAGGTGCGTTCCCTCCCTCCCTCCCCTCCTTCCCACGTCTGCCCAAATACCAGCATCCAGCCTTCCTGGCCACACCTGCACACATGATTCTGCCCCCCCCCATCCCCTCCTGTCCCTCCTTACTCCCCTTCACCTGCTCTGCTCTAGCGAACTGACCCAGCACTCTCTACCTTCAGACCTCCACGTTTGTTTTGTCTGCCTCGGGCGGGGGATGGGGGGGGCGCGGGCCTCTGAAGGCAGAAACTGCCCTCCCCACTTGCTCACCGCTGGGTGCCCAGAGCAGGTGCCCTCAGAATGGTCAGAGGGAGCAAAAGCCAGGTGCTGGCCCTCTGCAGGGAAGGGGCGGAGATGAGACCCCTCCCCCACCCCCTGCCCCCACAGGTGGACTCCGGACCCCGGGTAGCTGGAGCCGCACCAGCGGACTGCATCCTGTTGGTATGAGTGTGCTCTGCCTGGGTGAGGCTGCCTTCTGAAAAACTCCCGGGGTTCAGATTTCAAGGCCTGTGTTTCCACACTCCTGTGGGCGCTGCCACTGCGGAGATTTGGTCCCAAGGCCTGCTTCGGGTTTCCAGTCCTGTGGTGCTCCTGTTTCTGCTCCTCCCCACAGACCTGCCTCCGAAAGCCCCGGGCAACCAACAAAACCAGTTTGGACGCACAAACAAAGCCTCATTTACTTTACTTTGAAGACAGGCTTCCTGTTTATGCCCCTGGAAATCTTGAGCGAATCTTACACTGTTTCCCAAAATCTGGTATGAGGTCTCAGCAGTGACCACTGCCCTCCCACGCAGGACAGTTCTAACAGCAGCAGTGGGCACGAGGGGCGAGCTGCGCCCCCCCAGCAGCGGGTCTGTGCCCCTCCGGTGCCTGGACAGTGGGCCAGCGCTGGCGGGTGCTCCCTGCTGTGGCCACAGCAGCTCACTGGTCTGGTCACCGCTTCAGCCCCTCGGTCTCACCTCTTATTCCTGAACTTGTCCCAGTGTTTTCGAAAGGAGGTTCTGTGGGTACATTTGGAGCTCCTGTCTGCCTCCCCAAAGTGTCTCAGCTGCCCTCACTAAACAACTTTCTCATTGCAGGCCTCACCATTTGTCAGAGGAGAGAAAAGGTTTTGACCTAAAACTCGCAAATGCTCTCTCTCAACCTATGTCACAGGGAGCGCTTCTGGGGAGATGATTTCTCGGAACCAGTGTCTTGAGGCAGGATGACCCCGATGGCGACAAAGGAAGAGTGAGGGACCTCACACCACAGTGAATGTTAGGTTTTATCTCTGTCTGGGAGGCACGAAGGTTTGGCAGAGAGGCTGCCGGTGAGCCGGCGTCTGCCCGGGAAGAGCCTGGAGTCCCACGGATGTCTGCGGCCTCGTCTCAGATGTGTCAGCCCAGGGACGTGTTCTCCTCCTCAGTAGCTGGAGCAAAACTCGGCCACTGTGGCCTCTGGGCAGCTGTCTCCGAGTGGCGCCCCCTGTCTCCAGTTCAGAATAGTCACACGCACAGACGGCTTGTTTCTTAATTCAAAATACCATCACTTTTTGTAAGAATTGTTGGAATTTCTCAAATGCACAGAAAAAGAACTGTTTCAGGACTGTGCGTCTCTGCACCCAGCATCACTGTGTCGCTGGTCTCTTGTCATCTGTGCCTTTGGTGAACGTGCCAGGTGTCCTGGACTCCGGGTGTGGGGCATCCCTGTGGGTTCACCCTGGGTCCCGCTGCTCACGGTGCTCGGTGCTCGTTTGCAACTGGACCCCGAGTCTCACGTCCAGCTCACTGGGCGGCTCTTTCTCGTGATGTGCCCCAGGAATTTCGCTTCTCCACCAAGCACTCCAGGGGAGTCGCTTGCTCCCGCCAAGGCCTCCTGTTGGTCAGGCCCTTTCTCCCTTAATTTCTGTTTTCCAGAGATGCCCCAGGCTGTCCCAGTCAGCAGACAGGAGCTGGGGTCGCCCTGACGCGGGTCTGCAGACCAGGCTCCCACAGAGGGCCCGTCCTGGCGTCCAGGTGGGCTTGGTGCTCAGAGTCAGGGCCCTCATGCTGAGCAGAGAGAGTTCTGCTGATCTTATCCTCTGTTCATTAGGAACTGTCCGAACGCAGGGCCCTTGGCAGTGCCCTGTGTGCGGTGAGCGCCTGCTCCCCCAATGCCATCGACGTCCTCAGGCTCTCAGAGACCCATGGGGTGACGTGTGGCTCTAGCTGGCCACCTGGACCTGTCCATGGGCCTGGGTACCTGGACACTACAGAAAAGCTCCTTTCCCTGGAGTGAGAAGCTTGCCCATGAGCCTCAGAGCAGTGACTGCACCTGACGCCCCTGACCCTGGGTGTCCTGGGTGCCGTCTAGTGGGATTGCTGAGAGCAAACTTTCTCAGGCGGTGTGGCGGGTGGCGTGGGTGAGGAGACAGGTGCCGCAGCAACATCGAAGGTGGAGCCCTGGTGGGAGCAGTGGTTGGTCGAGAGAGGGAGAGAAGGCGTTCTAAGGAGAGGGTGTGCAGAAACGAGTGAGATACACATACGCTTTCTGCGCAGGGTTTCTGAAAGTCCTAGAGCCGACTGCACCCATGCACTTTGGAACTGGGCTGCCTTAGGTCAGCCTGGCTTGAACCCTCTGGGTGGTCTGTGACTTGACGCCCTGGGGCAAATGGCTGGGACCACCGGATCCTCTTTGGCTGATCGCCTTGAAAAGATAAAGCTAGGCAGATTGAGCAGCTGGATTTACTTTTCTCTTCAGTTAAGTAGGCAAGAAATATGAAGATCGGGGAGGGGAATTGTGTTTTTATAATTGGTTTTAGAGTGGGGAGGGGAGAGAGAGAGAGAGAGAGAGAGAGAGGACCTCATTGATTTGTCAACATGAGAAACATCCAAACCGGTGAGAATTCTGTGAGTTTACTTGAGCTGAACTGACAACTGCTGGGAAGCAAACTCTTCAGGGGCTGAGAAAACAGCAATTTACCACCTGTTCTAAACGTCAGACTCAAAGGGGAACCCGTGAGGGGGCCCATGACACCCACTGGTGCCGGACTGATTGGGGAGGCAGGAGAACGCAAAAGGGGGGAGACCTGTGGGATGGGATAAAAAGTAAAACGACAGACACACACCTTTTCCACAGGTGAGTGCAGGGCAGGTGACAGCCAACAACTAGCGCAATGACAGTGACGAGGGTGTTTGTGGTCCCAGCTCTGGTGTGGTGGTTGTGCTTTGGGGGGGTTCGAAAAGGGAATTATTTGGCTATTCCACAGGTGTGTTACCTTAGAGGCAGAGGGGACAGGCTCAGTTAAGTGACCTTCCTTAGGGGAAAACAGTGCTCTCGCATGACGTGACCCACCACGACCAGCCTTTAGTTAGGTTTTCATTTCAGACCACGCTGTGTGGTTACTGAGGTCTTTGAGTGTGTAAGGCCCGTGCAGGCCTCCTCTGAACTTGCCGGGTTTAGTTAAGTGGCCCGTTTTCCCGCCAGTTTGTCGCTGCACTGACTGATACATTCATGCATGACGCATTTTCAATGATGCAATGAGGATACCTTGGTTGATGCCTGTGTGTGCCCTGACCAGGGAGGGAGCCCTTGGTATATAGGGAGGATGCTTTCACTCACTGAGCCACCGCCAGGGTGTGTTGGGTGTTTTTACTCTGGACGCGTTGTACTTAAAATGACAAGGTAGTATTGCAGAAACCGTTGGAGTGGCCAGGCAGGGATACCGGGGTGCCCCGGTAATCACTTGGCGGCACGGATTTAGCAAAACCACCTGTTTTGGTCTCTGCAGTCCCTGTGGTCAACTATCAGTTGTTCCATCTCTGTGCACTGGTGACTGCAGCCGCCGGGAAGCGCGCGCGCCGCCCGGAGTCCGTGTTTATTCCCAGAGCGGCCTCTACCGAGTGCCAGGCGCCAGTCCCCAGACTCAGGGTAGGCTCAGCCCCCGCCGGCCCCGCCCCGCTGCAGGCGTCCCCGGACGCAGGACCCGCCCTCCTCAGGCCAGAGTGAAGCTGTGTTGCCTGCTCGCTGCCACTGTCGCCATGGTGCAAGCCTGGTACATGGACGACTCCAACGACGACCCCCGCCTGCCCCACCGCGCCGAGCCCGCCCGCCCGGTCGGCCTGGAGCAGCTGCGCCGGCTCGGAGTCCTCTACTGGAAAGTATGCGAGCACACGGGGCGGACGGGCAAGGTGGCCCTTCAGGTCTCCCCAGCCCGGCACACTGACCCTCATCCCGCCAAGTGCTCCAAGGCGAACGGGACGGCGGTCGGGTCGGGAAAGGGCGGAGGCGCACGGGTGGTGGGTGGCCAGGGAGCACTGCGCAAGCTCAGCGGTGGGGCCGGATGGTCGGCCTCCGGGGCGCACTGTGCATGCTCAGTAGCAGCTGGCCGGCCCCGCCCCCAGTGGGACTCGGCGCGGGAGGTGACGAGCCGGGGTGACACCGGGCCGGCCGAGTTGAGGGCCGACGGCAAGGGGTGCGTGCCAGGGCGGCCGCACTGCTGCGAGGTCTGCGCTCTCGGCGCAGTTCCCGGCGCAGATCCTGGGGGGCCCAGCATGGGAGTCAGTCTGTGTGTCTGCTGTGCGTGTGTTAATTTATCTTTCCCTGGTGTCTCTCTCTCTCTGGGCTGAGATGGAACATTTCTGAGCAATGAAAGGGCTTGCAGTGTCCGTTACGGCAGGAAAACAAGTTTTGTTTGAGAATAAAGTGAAGACACCCACAGTCCGAGCATTCAGAAGGGGTCCCGGCCGCCTTCGGCGGCGCCCCGGTGCCTGGGAGGTACTGTTTCCCTCCAGCTAACCGCAAAGGGCCAGAGACGCGCCTGGAGGAGCCCTGGAGTTACCCGTGGGCCAAACCAGGCCCTGCCTTCTCGTTCTGTGGGCGGGGCAGAGGCCGCCTGGGCGACTGACGAGGTCTGCGGTCTTGGTCACGCGAGCCGAGGAGCGCAGTGCTTACCTGCTCCAAGTGGCCCAGGGCGCGGCAGAAAGCGCTCTGTCTCCCACACACAATTTCACGTTAGCCCGTCGTAGAGCCTAGCGGGAGTGTGCATCACTGTGGCGGGTCTGCCCACTTTCGGAGTGATCATTGCAGAGGTTAATGTGTTCACGATGAGTAGTTTGATAAATTCTGGAGTCTGTTTAGTACTCGTGATACCGTGTGCATTTTTATAGCAGTTCACAGCAAAACGTGCTAAATTCGATGTCATTAGTTTTCTTCAGGCGTTCAGACTGATTCTGGCCAGCTGCTGCCTGGGGGAGGGGCTTTATACAGGTGACATTGATACAGGACCTTAAAGAGCCCCTGGGCTGTGGCAAAGGAAGAGGAGAGCGTCTTAGGTGTAGGAAGCTGTCTGGAGCCAGGGCATGGGGAGGCAATGCATCAGGGCCGTTTGAAGTAGCAAACTCTCCTATTTGATTTACAATGTAGGTGAAAAAGAACAGTAGGGAATAGGAGCAGAGTTCAGAAGAAAGGGCACCTGGGACCAGATGACAGAAGGCCCCCACCCAGCCTGATGAACTTGGGCTTCACCTGCAGGCTCTCAGGATGCAAACGTGTTGGTCCCAGGAAAACCGAGGGGCGGCAGAGGCCACGGGAGCTTGGCGGGACTGCGGGGTGGAGGCTGGCAGAGGGGCCACCTGGGAAGGAGGCCTGGCTGTGCGCGGGCTGGAGGCCAGGAGCCCTGAGTGGGGTGGGGGCTGGGGGCGGGGGGGAGTGTGAAGAGGAGCCAGGGAAGGACTTGGGAGCCAGGAGATGGGACCTGAACACAGCCGCATTACTTTTAGCTGTTAGGGAGAACGGGAAAGCCTTCGAAGACCAGGGGAGGCCAGGAAGGAAGGCTGGTTAGGCGTGACAGAGCCCTGCTGGGAGCCAGCGGCGGGAGGCCTCGGGAGAGAAGGGCCGTGGGTCTCCTTGCATTCACGCGCTCTCCTTTCTGCTCTTTGAACCTCCTAGCTGGATGCTGACAGATACGAGGATGATCCGGAACTAGAAAAGATCCGGAGAGAGAGAAACTACTCGTGGATGGACATCATAACCATCTGCAGAGAGAAGCTGCCGGATTACGAAGAGAAGGTGATGTGGGCCGGGCCACTGGCAAAGGGGAACCGTTACAGCCACTCCCGATACGCAGGTTTCTTTAACGTGCCCGTTGGGTTCCATCGCAGAGGAACGCACGTTTGCGTAAAGTTGTTACGTCAGGGGAGAGGCACAGACATAGAGTCAAACAGACGGAAATTCTGTTTATGAAGTTGTGACTGCCCTCCTCAGACTTTCATGCGGCTCCTGACCGCCCAGCGTGGTCACGTGACTGCGCGGGTGATCTGTGCGGGGTGGGGAGCAGGAGCCAGGGTGTGTCTGGGAGTCGTGCTCTGCACGTGTGAGCTGTGTGGCTGTGTGTTGCCGGGGCAGTGACCTGGCCGTGCTGCGCCCCGTTTCCTCACCGTCCAGTGGGGACAACAGCCAGCACCCCGGGGAGGCCTATCGCATATTGAGAACTTTGCCCGGCAGCTGCTAAGGCCCACGTTGGCGTTAGTTCTTTTCCGGTCGGTGGTTGCTAGGTTTCATAAACTGTCCAGGCTCCCGCCCCTTCTCCCTGCTGCTCTGCCCGATTCTTATGGGAGAGTGTCCACCCACCTCGGTCGGGCTGTGAGGCCGATGTGCGCGCCCCCGCTGGGCCTGTGCGCCGGGCCTGCACTCGACTCAGCGCCCGCCCCCGCTCTAGATCAAGATGTTCTACGAGGAGCACCTGCACCTGGACGACGAGATCCGCTACGTCTTGGACGGCAGCGGGTACTTCGACGTGCGGGACCAGGAGGACCGCTGGATCCGGATCGCCATGCGGAAGGGAGACATGATCACCCTCCCCGCGGGGATCTATCACCGCTTCACGCTGGACGAGCAGGTGGGGACCGCAAGTGACCTGAGATCCCTCCGTGCGCGGATGCCCGGAGGACAGAGTGCGACCGGCGTGCTGAGGCGCGAGAACGCGACACGGCGAGGACCGTCACCTCGACACCGGGGTAACTAACAAAGTGCTGGCTGTGCTTGTGTGTTTTCCAGAACTATGTCAAGGCCATGCGGCTCTTTGTGGGCGACCCGGTGTGGACGGCGTACAATCGGCCGGCTGACCACTTCGTGGCCCGGGAGCAGTACGTGGCACTGCTGGCTCAGATGGCGTAGCTGCACGCGCCCCCGGCGCCGGCCCCAGGCAGGACAGTAGCAGATGGTCTGGTGCCGTCCTCGCGTCTGTGTCATCGTCCTCGTGTCTGAGGTGTGGGTTGGAGGTTGGGAGAGCTTCCCTTTGCAAAATTATTTGATCAGAATATGTTTTAGTGCAAGGAGCCATAAAACGGACTTACGTCAGAGCCACTGGGAATGTAGACAGTCCCCGTCCTTTTCTGTAACTCGGTCACCCGGCACCGCACAGAGTTCCACGTGAACCCCCATGAGTCCCATGTCCCCGCTCATCACGGCCTAGCCGCCCCGTGGGACCCAGCTCCGTGTCTTTCAGCAGCTGGCAGTCAGGGCCACGCCTGCCTGAGCGCGGTGTGAGCAGATGCCAGGACCCACCGGTAAAGGCACTCCTCTGCCAGACACTGCGGGGGCGGGGTGAGCTCTCACACGAAGGGATCCTGCAGTTGCTCACACTGTTTCAGTAGCTGCCTTAATTCCGTGCTTGTGCCTTGAAGCCACCTTAAATTCACATACACGTGGCTCGTTCAGATCACCCCACGTAGGTCTTTGTGTGATCAAATCTGCCGTAATTCTTATCTTATGTGCTACTTTGTTTAGTGTGAGATTTCGGGGTTCAACTCCCTGGTGTATATTCTGTTACAAGCAAGCTTTTGAATTTTAACAAGAAAATGGTACATTAATTTTTTTATTCAATAATTCTGAGATGCATTTATGCTTAATTGGTTATAATCATTTAAAAAACTAAAATCAACATCACGTTTTGAAGGGTAAATTGTTTTATGTACTTTAAAAACTGGAATAAAAAATCTCTGTGTTAAGCCCTGGCTGGCATAGCTCAGTGGATTGAGCGTGAGCCTGCAAACCACACGATCGCGGTTCGATTCCCAGTCAGGGCACATGACTGGGTTGCAGGCCAGTTCCCAGCAGGGAACTCACCAGAGGCAACCCTATATTGATATTTCTCTCCCTCTCTCCTTCCCTTCCCCTCTAAAGATAGATATCTAGACAGACAGATAGATTAGATAGATAGATAAATAAAAAATATTTTTAAAAAATCTCCGTGTTATCTTCCAAGCCCCGACACTGGTCTTGGGAACCCTTGCCTGTTGTGCAGGAGCTCACACCTCAGAAATCTCGGGGGAACTGAATTTTGGGGCGTGCACGTGTGCAGGTGGCAGAACACCTGGTCTGCTCCCTGATGCCCCAGTTCCCATGAAATGTGAAGATTTTTAAAAAAATTAAGTGTGATTTAAAAATATGTCTATAAATTCTTGGACAATATTCCGAAAAGATGGAGCCCGTTCTCCCCTTGAGTGTGGGCTGGACTTGGTGACTCGTTTCTCCCAGGTGAGATGTGGCCGCTCCCACCAGGTCAGAAGGCACTGGTCCCCTGCCGCTCCCCGGGGTCCCTTTCAGGGAGGCCAGCTGCCTCATGAGGGAAGCAGCTCCTTGGGCCTCGGGACCCCCCCCACCCCCCGGAGGGCCCAGCAGCACCCTGCCGACCACTCCCAGGCTCCTGCCTCAGGAACCACAGCACACCACTGCCGTCAGTCGTTGGTCTGGGTCGCACAGCGCCCACAGCAGGCAGCCCAAGGGAAACCTTTCACGGCGGTGGCCTGCACACCCAGAGGTGCTACCAGGGCCTAAGGCCAGAAGTGGAGCAAGTGGAACCAGGCCTGTGTGGAACAAGCTGAGGACAGTTCTGCAGGCCGTGTGCGTGGGAGCAGTGACCGGTGGGTGGGACCTGGGTGGAGTGTCCCCAGGCAGCAGGCTCCCTCGGGCTCGAGCTCTCCCGCAGGCCCCACAGGGCAGCCCTCGAGTGGGTGGGAAGGTCCTTGCCCTCCCAGGTGTGCACGGGCAGGGGCATGGCGGTGGGACCCTGCCTCCTGGATTTCATGGCGTCCGGCCCTAGCATCCCGAGTCTGCGTCCCAGAGCTCAGGACGCGGTTTCTTCTCTCGTCTCCACTGGGGCCGTTCGCTGCAAGTGGCAGAGTCCCGACGTGGAGGAGCTTCTGCCAGGAAGCTCAGGTGGCAGGGGCACCCAGAGGCAGGTCCCCACCCAGGGGCACCAGGCTCTGCTCCAGTCCGCCTGCCTTTGTCCGGTGGCAGCCCGTCCAGCGTCACCTGCTTTTCTGTACAACCGACCCGGGACCATCCTCAACCGGAACTCGGGTCCCTGGCCATGGGACAGCTCTGTGGCCTCTGGCCAGGTTCCAGCTGCAGGCTGAGTCTCCTCTTGCCTGCCAAAGCCAGCTCTGAAGGAAACCCTCTCAGTGAAGGATCCAAATGACGTCTGATTTGGGGGCTTTTGAAACAAAAGATTTTATATTTCTTTTTAACTTTATTTTTGATTTTAGAGAAGGAAGGACAGGACAGAGGGAGAGAAACATCAATGTGAGAGAGAAACACCACTGGCTGCCTTCTGTGCACACCGCCCAGGTACCAAAGCCATAGCCCGAGCCTGTGCCTGACCGGGGACCTGGGACCTGTCACTCTGGGGACGACGTCCAGCCCCCGGAGCCACACGCGCCAGGACTGTTCCCCTCCTCAGAGAGAAAGACTTTAAAACCTCCAGCAGCCCTTTCGCCGTCTCGTCCTTTCCGCCCATTTCAGCCATGCACTGGGGTCTGCTCTATCACAGACAGGGACAGAACACGGCCGTGCTCGGCGGTACACACACCTGTGTCAGTCTGTGAAACGAGTGCCTCCCCGAAGGCTCCGGGAGCTGCAACGGCATCTGGGTGGGAAGCACAAGCCCCTCCGGCCGCGTGCCTGGAGCAGTGACATGAGGAGCTGGATTCCCATCTGACGGACGTCCCCGCACACCACACTTCCCTGTCATGTAGGGAACCGAGTCTGTCCCTATCACCAGGCTCACCCAAGGGGTTTAGCATGAGCTGAACAGGTGTCAGGAGCAAAACAGACACGTTTGGCCTGGGGGATGGGGAGGGCAAGGAGAGGAAGAGAAGTGAGTCTCACTGCACTGGTGTCTGCCTACTCCAGGTGTCCTGGACACGCAGGCACAGGCCCAGCACGGGGTGGGCCACATTTTTGGCTTTTCTCCAGGGTACTCAGAAATAACGGAGCACGCAGGCCAGCCCCCAGGAACAAACCGCAGGGACCGTCTGTGGCCGCCGTCCAGACGGCACACTGGGCCCACGTTCACGGGCGGCACAGAGCTGTGGGTCGAGCTGTCGAGAGCCTGCCCGGCGGCCCTGACTCCGGACTAAAGACACGCCCCCAGCTCCCAGTGAGAGGCCCCCGCAACCGCAGGCCGCGTTCACAGGCCTGCTTCAGCAGCTCCCAGAGACCAGGGGCTCCCAAACACGCCCAGCCTAGGCCAGTTTGAGGCACTGCGTGTTGAAGCTGTCGCCCTCCCTGCCAGCGACGGCCTCGAGCAGGGCCTGCTTCTTCTGCGTGCTGCGCGAGGACTCCAGCTCGTACATGGTGCTCAGGTTGAAGAGCACGCTCTCGTGCAGGCAGCGCCCCGGGTCGCGCTGCACCATGGCCTCCAGCTGCCGCAGCGAGTCCTTGAGTCTGCCCAGGTAGAGCAGGCACACGGCCGCGTTGTTGTTGGCCTGGGGAGGGGGGACGCCCGTCAGGCCTGGGTGCACGGCTGCGTGTGCCTGGGGGGCATTCGAGGAGGGGGCCTCCCCCGACCCCCGGCCGCCACCCGGGGCCAGGGGGTCGACGAGGCTGCCGGTGGGAGACCTACCGCTTGGGAGTGCCTTACCACAGCATTTGTGGGGTCAATCCTCAAAATTTCTGTGAAGAATTTGTGCGCTTCTGCAAAGTTATTCTGACCGAGGTGCAAGAAAGCTCTGGAACATAAGCGACAAGTGCAGTGTCCATCAGCTGAGGTCAGGACGCTGGTGTGCACCCAAGAGTCGGGCAGGCTGCTTCCCCGTGTCACCCCAAGCAGGCGGGGCTAGTGCCTGCCACATGGACAGCCAGGGGGCTGTCACCCGGACCCCAGTGGGCACTTTGGGTAGAAATTGAAGCTGTTTTGCCTTTAACAACTCAGGCGACAGGACAGCACGAACAATTCCTTCCTGCCCGACCACGGGCCCTGCCTCAGCCTCCCTGTCTGCTTCTGAGCGGGCGTCCCCGGGCGTGGCTGTGTCTGTCAACGCGCCCCGCACCTCGCCACCACAGAGCGTGCCCCACACAGGCCACGCCGGGAATGGAGCAGGGGACTGCAGACACTCAGAGAGCCACTCAGGCAAGCTGGTGCCGGGAATGGGCAACGCGAGTCCTCTGGACAACTGGGAAAAGGTCTCCGAGCGCATGTGCGTGGCCAAAGGGACGTCCCTGTGGTTCAGGAAACCGCCCACCCTGCTCAGGTCTGGGCCCGGCGCTCTGGTGCCGCGGACACCAGAGCGGACCTCCCACTGAGAAGGCACACCTGTTCATCAGCACCACCGTCTCCCCCTGAGGGCCATCCTGCTTCTGAGCCACCTTCTCCACGTCCCGGAAGCATTTCTCCGCCGTTTTTATGTCCCCGATCTGCTTTGACAAGGGTGTTTAGTCAGCTCAGGTGACACACCCACGCCCTTGCACACAGCTCCCCGACACGACGTCATAGAGGTGTTCACACATCAGGCAGGGCAGGCGTCGTGACCGTCTAATTACTGCGACTTCTCGTAAAAACCGAAGAGCCACTTTGGACACGGGGGATCCAGCTCCATGCAGTTCTGAGTGCTGGGACCTCGGACACGGCCCTGCGGTTCTGATCGGCGGGCCCGCCCTCCGTGGACAGTACTGTGAACGTGGTTGTGGCAGACACACACCGCCCTCCTCGGAAGGTCTGGGCGGGCCCCTGCCCCAGCAGCTCCGTGCACCGGGACCTTACCCTCCCGCCCAGGCCGCCCGGCCTGGGTGCACTGAGCCTGCCTTTTCACCAGCCGCGCTTCTCAGTTCCACCACCTGCTGCTGCAGTGTCCTGGCTGCTCACGGCCTTCGCTGCCCTGAAGCCCCCGCCTCCCCGTGGTGCCAGCTCCGTGCAGCACCCACCTGCAGGAAGATGCGGCCGATGCCGCTGAGCAGCTGTGGCTCCTGCTCGGGGTGGAACTGGATGACCGAGCGGTACGCGTCCACTGCCAGCACATAGTCCTGGGGAGAGCAGCCCGGAGATGTCAGCGATGCGATCGCTCCTGCCCAGGCACCCACAGGCTTCCTGGGACGAGAGGATCCCTGACACGGGAGTTGGCAGCAAGCCTCGGACCCAGTGAAAGCCACCAGTGTCCCCGGAGAGCACCTGCCTTGCCCGCCCACCCGCATGGCCAGAGACCTGTGCCCTGGCCTTCAGCGGGACGGAGGCTGGCTGCCCCACACCTAGTGAGGAAGACACGGCTCCTGGCCGCAGGTCCCCTTTCAGGAGCGGGGAGGGTGTGAGGCGCTCTGAGGACACAGAGCCCCACCCCTGGCCCTGCCCACTGTGCTGAGGGGCTGCCGAGGATGCAGAGCTGGGGCACCCCAGAGACTGAGGGGCACTGCAGGGCCACACCGCACCCCAGTGCCATGCACGCCAGCCAGGTGGGGACGGCCCAGTGCTGGCCCCCAGGCAGCAGGTCCTGGCCACACCTCTCTGTGACCAAACTGAGCCCTGAGGCTCTGCGTGTGGCCCTGCACCCAAGCCCTCCCCGTGCCCAGTGCGGTCCCCATCCGGTCAGGAGGGGACTGTGCATGGATAGCAGGGCTACTGCATCAGGGTCGAGCAGAGCCCTGCAGGGCGCCTCCCACTCCACCGGGGAGACTGCCTGCCTGCTCTGCTGGGGGGGACACCCAGCTTGGGACTGACCCTGGGGGTCCATGGGGAGCACCCCCACCTGTGCTCGTAATTCCCCAGCAGCTTCCTCAGCCCCTGCAGCTGGCAGCCGGGCTGCCTCGGCACAGGCCACTCACCCTGCGGTGGGCGAGGGTGGCAGACTGCCTGCTGCCAGTGCCTCATGGGAGGTGGGGAGCCCGCTGGGCAGGGCTGGACAGGCCACAGAGGGCCTGCTGGAGGGGGACGGGCAGGAGAGACGAGGAGGCAGGGCTGGCTGCCGAGCTCAGCCTCTGCCACCTGACCAGCACTGCCCCTCAGGGCCTGCTAGCGCCGGCTCCCTGCGTCACGTCACACCCAGACGAGGACCGAGGCCCCCAACAGAGGAAGGGCAAAGGCCACCCTTCTGGGGCGGAGTCCAGAGAAGCCCCAGACAGAGCAGGGAGGGTGGGGGGTCAGAGGGAAGCTCTGTTCTAATTGCCGCAACCCCCGTCTGTGAGGTTGAACCTGGCAATGGAAGCCCTCCACACGGCTGCCCTTCCCGGGGCAGCAGGCCCCAAGGCTCTGAACCCCACACCCCCTGCCCCGTCCTTCCCAGGGCGCGCGCACCTTCATCAGCAGCAGGCAGTTGGCCATGGAACAGGTTGCCCGGCCCAGGCGGGACCGCCACAGCTGCACGGAGGCTGCAAGAGAGGGCGGCGGTGAGCGCACACTGTCACCAGGTAGGCCATCACCGCCCAGGTGCTGACGCGGGCCAGCCACACTCTGGGCTCTGTGAAGGGCTTGGCCAGGAAACGAGCAGCGGGAGGGCAGTCAGTGGTCAGCCTCAGGGCCAGTGTCAGTGCCCTGAGAACCCCTCGCCCCTTGACGGACTGTTAGCGGGGAGGGCCTGCTGCCCCGGGCCTGTTTCCCAGCCTTTCAAGTGGAGACAGTCTGCTGGCCTCCAGCTCAGAGCTCTGCCTGGGTTCTCGAGACAAGAGCACCGAGGTGCTGCCTGGACGGTCACAGCGCCTGCAAACCCGCACACCGGCGGCAGCACCGGGAAGGTGACGGCCCACAGTGTGCCTGCACCTCGGGCGTGCTGGTTGTCCCCACCCCTCCCACTTTTTCCCCCGGACTGCCCATCCCACCGCTGCATCCTGGCCTCAGGCTGCCTCATTCTCTGGTCCCCACTCTGTCGTCAGCATCTTGCCATTGATCCCAGCTGGACACTCCCCCAGCAGCTGCCCTGGGTGGGGGCACAAGCCCAGCCGCATCTGTGTGCCTGCCAGTGGTCAGGGGGAGATCAGCTCTGGCGGCAGAGCGGAGGCCAAGCTCCGGTGCTGGTGTGACCGAGCTGAGGCCCGGAAGGGCCGGGGTGGGGGAGGGTTATGCACCCTTGCCCAGGGCAGCAGGCCTGGGCCCCACCAGGCACCTTGACGGTGACTCAGAATCCTGAGCGGCAGGGAGCAGGGCAACGTCCAACTGACGGGCATGACCTGGATGTATCTGAAGGCCAAGGACGGGGCCAGCTGCCTTCGTCAGAGCTGCCTGCTCCCGACAGGACCCTCCTCCTGAGGTCGGGATGCACGGTCGGGGTCGGGAGGACTGCCTGGCGACCCTGCGGACTCTCTCCGTGCTCGTGCTCGAGACCAGGGGCGCCTCCTGCTGGAGTCTGGGACTTGCCTGACCCCGGCTGCTCGTGTTCCCTTCACAATGGGACTGGTGAGGGGTCGCCCTCTGCCAATGAAGGGGCTTCAGACAGCGACCTTCTGCCCTCTCCTCACTGGCCCTGCCCCTTCGCCTGAGAGCTGCTGTTGGCTGTGATGCCACCGAGACGTGGCCACGCTCTGCTTGTTCCCACCAGGCCGGCAGTGTGGTGACAGTGCGGCGTCCGGGGAGGGACTGGAGCTTGGGGTGGCCCTGTGGACACCCCAGGAATGGCACTACCAGGAAGGACGCGCCCACATGCCTGGTGGTCACAGGGACCTCTCCAGCGAAGAAGCGAACCCCGGCAGGTGTCGGCGGCCCCCGAGGACCCACGCACCCCACCACAGCGCTCCCTGTCGCTCGCCCCTCTGCAGGCCACCTTGCCCACCCTGCACATTTCTCTTCTCAGGGTGCAGCTTCGCAGGAAGCCTGGCACTTGCCAACGCAATCCAGGCCGGGCGCAACCACCAAAGCCCACTCCCGGCCAGGTGCCCAGACCACGGAGGGAACACAGAGCAGGACAGACCCTGTGGGCACAAGGCGTCGGCAGCCCCGGGATCCTGTGCACAGGCGCTGCCCTGCTGGGGTGGAAGCTGAGGGCCTGTCATAGGGGTGCCACCTGCGCTGGGCTTGGAAGCTGATCGGAAGCTCATTCTTCTCTCGTTCTCCAGAACTCGCAGCCAGGGTGGGAGTGGGGGTCTCAGCCTGCAGGCCATCCTGCTGCCCCGCACTCAGGACAGGGCCCCGGGTCACCATTGGCCTCATCAAGGCTCTGCCTGCGGGGCCCACCTCCTCACGCCAGGAGGGGTCCTCCCTCCGGCCGTAATCCCTGCCTCCCGGAGGAAGCTGACACCCGTCCCTGGGACTGGGTGGTGCCGGTGGGTCTCCTGTGCCCAGGGTACCCTGAGTGGGGCCACACTCAGTCTTACTCTTCGGGGCCCATCACACAGAGCCGTGGAGCACTGGTGGGGGGGCTTCCCCAACAGGGAGGAGGGAGGAGCCCAGAAAGGACCAGAGCTCCCCAGGGGCCGGGCAGACCCCATGGGCCCCCCACTCACCCTGCCTGTTTTCCGGCGTGATGGTGCCCACGCTGCCGTCCTCGGCCAGGCCCTGCTCCAGGTGTGCCAGGACCTGTGGGGTGTCACAGGGAGTGGGTCACCAGGAGTGGTCTTACTTCTGGACGCTGTCACCACAGAGTCCAGAGGGAGCTCCTGCTCTGTGAGAGGATGGGGTTGCCAAGGAACGTGTCACTCGGGCGCATCTCCAGCCTCACCGCTGGTCTCACTGTGGCCGGCAGTCCACCCCAGCCGGGACACACTAGGCTCGGGGTACAAGACACGGGGAAGGCAGGGGGACCTGGGAGCAAAACCAGCCACAACCAAACAGCTGGGGTGAGTCGAAACCACAGTCTGAGCATGGACACGGTGCAGCCAGCTTGGTGACTACCCTGCAGATGGACCGCACTGGGGGAGACCCCTGCACAGGACCAAGTCAGCCACAGCCTGCCCTGAGTCAGCAGACTGACCAGCAGGAAGGGCAGAGAGTAGGAGAAAGGGAAGGGGTAGGGGGGGTGGCGTGAATCTCAGCCTGAGCCTATCCCTGAAAGCAGCGGCAACGCTGAGACAGTGGTGGTTTCCCAAGTGCCCGGTGAGCAGGAGTCGGGGGGCCGCGAACAGGGCTGTGGGGCTGGACAAGGCTCTAGATGGGGCTGCTCCGCATGGGCAAGAGGCTGTGGCTGAGCTGAGAGGCTGCACCCAGCCCCGCCCACCATGGGTGGCCCGGTGGGTCAGCCACACACGCGCTGGCTTCCCGGCGAACTTCCTTGGCCCACGGGGATGGCCACACCTGCCCTGGAGGCCCGGGAGCTCATGGACATGTGCGCACACACGACCTGGAATCTGCAGTTTTGAATGGCAGGTCCCGCCCCCTGCCCTGCACTCCTAACCAGCCCCAGGCCACACCAGTGCTAACAATGGCCTGGGACCACGGGCAGGAGGAGGGACCCATGTGCCTGTCCCTTTGGCAGCTGTCACAGGACGTCGTGGGGTGGGGTGGGTGGACTCGAAAACCTGGAGCACACCATGGGGACCGGCACCAACTTGAAGACCTGACCACTCATTCACATCCCCCTGGGTCCAAACAGGGGTGACAGCCAGGTCTGCCTGGGACGGCTCGGACTTCTCTGCGAAGTCCCGGGACCTTCCCGTCCCCACCAGGGGCCAAGGGGACCTCAGAAAAGAAGGCTTTCCACAGGGCGAAGCAGTCTCCTGGAGCTGCGTCGGGCCACCTACGAGTGTCCAACACTCGGACACTGGGCACCGGGCTGGCCGCTGGTCCGCGTCCCTGGCTGACACACAGAGCCCAGAGGCAGCCTTACCTTGCTGCAGACGGCCTTCACCCGGTGCAGCCTGTCCAGCGACTCCTGGGGGCTGCCCAGGTACTGGTGCAGCTCTGCATGCAGGATCCGCATGGAGAAGGGGACCATGGAGCCTGCAACCAAGGTCAGGGCCGTCAGAGGCAGCCGTAGGCCTCCCCGCCTTGTGCGCAGGGCGGAGCCCGTGCAGGCTCCAAGCAGGAAGGGGACAGGCACCAGAGGGCGGGCGGGTGGCTGCCACTCCCACAGCAGGGCCCCAGCCGGCACCGGCTGTCACACTGCCTGCGATAGCAGGGCCGCCCGGCCTCCGGGGCAGGAAATTGGGACACAAGCAGCCAGGGGGCTGCTGGGCTCCGGTTCCCCAGGAGGCCCTGAGGGAGAGTCCGCCAGCAGCTGAGGGGCCCAGGGAGCATGGTCCGGGGCCCAGGTCCCGAGGACATGGCTCTAGACCAATTCTGAGGCGTTGTGTGTGTGCGTGCATGTATGTGCACGTATGACTTAAGAGCCAAAGTTCAATTCCTTGGCAGGTACAATCTACTACGCCTCACACAAGAAGCAAACTAACCTAAACAGGCCAATGTCTATTTCAAAAAGTAAATTAAGAAGCCTTCCCAAAAAAGCAAGCATCGGGCCCAAATGGTTTCACTGGCGAATTTTACCAAACCTGTAAGGGAGAAATGGTCCCAGTTCTCTAAATTCTCTCTCTGGAAATGGAAGCAGAGGGTGCTTCCTAACTCACTGTGAGGCCACAGCGACCCTCTTACCAAAGCCAGACAGAGACGCTAGGAGAAAGAAAGTTACAGACCAGTGTGGCTCACGACCTACGCAGAACTCCTCCACAAAGCATGCAGGTCGAATCCCAGTGGGCAGAACGAATCACAGAGGACGAGCGGCGGGGGCTCCTTCCAGGGAGGCGGGGTTGGTCCTGCACCGAAAACCCATTAGGGGAGCCCCTCCCGTCAACCAGGCTCAACCAGGAACGCCACCAGGAACATCAACAGAGGCCCAAACCACGTGACAGACCCCACCGTCAAGGTGCCCAGGCCTGCTGCCCCGGTGACAACCCCCACCCAAGGTAAAAACTGTCAGCAAAGTGGGACAGAAGACAACTCCCCTCACTTAAGAAAGAACGTCCCCAGAAACCTGCAGCCGACCCCACACGGAACAGTGAGACACGGACGCCCCCCGCCCCCCGAGGCCCTGACCGAGGCAGGGCCCTCTTTCCCACCGTGGAGCCTCCCACTGGAGATGCCAAATGAGGCAGCGAGAAGTGAAGAGACGCCCAGAGGCCGGGAAGCAGTGAAACTGTCTTTGTGGATGGCGGGGCCACCATGCAGAAAGGCCCAGAGAACTCACAGGGCTGCACACGGAAGCCTGCTGGCCTCCGACACCCCAGCAATGAGCAACCAGAGCCTAAACCCGAGAATGCGCCCTCGCCACGGGCACCGGGAGAAACAGGATGGACACAAACCTGGCAAACTGCACTTGAGACCTACGGAAGGGGAACTACAGAGTTCCGATGACGGAAACCGAAGGACATCCGCGTGCGTGGGACGTTCCGTGTCACTGAGCAGAAGACGAAATACTGTCCCTGGAAAATGTGCTCCCGGCGACCAGCCACCCAGAGACCACCAGTCAGGAGTCCCAGGCACAGGGAAGCGTCGGCTGCAGACCCTGCCTGAGCCGGATGCCTGCTAAGCGGGCCTTAGTTTGGAGGGAAAAAGACGACATTCGCAACAAGAGCTTCAATTCGCCGGCCGTATGTCACTTCCTCCATCACGTATGGTCGCGTGTCAATGGCATGTTCTCCAATTTGGAGGCATGACTTCATGCTTTTGGAGGGAGGGCACGAAGGACGGACGGCCCATTGCCAGGCCGCCCTTCCTTGCTCAGAGGAGCTGAGTTGAAGGGAGAGCGGAGACTAAGCGTCCGGTTCAAGTGCCCGTGTCCTCGGTTTTGGTCTGCCCTGGGAAACCGTAAGGGTAACGTCGAGAAACAAGACCTCCGTGAAATCAGTGCAGCTCTTGTAACTGGCACTGAACACGCAGGCCTGACCTTGGCTTTGGAAGACCTTGGCCTTTCTCAGACAATGCGCTGCAGCTGGCCTGGCCACGCCCACCTCCAGGGACAGGGCCCCGGCTCCCCCTCGCCCCCAGCAGCATGGGGCGGGCCGTGTCAAGAGGAGCAGTGGAAAGGGGGACAGAGGCGGAGCGGGGGAGGAGCAGAAGGGAGGAGAAGAGAGACAGGCGCAGACCCTGGATTCTCTGCCCTGGTCGTCTGGCCGGTCTGCTGCTGCCCTTCCCTTCGGCCCACAAACCAGAGGAGAAGCCCATGCGGCCAGAGGCCAGAGGCCGTGCTGGTGCGCCAGCTCACACCTGTGCTCCTCCGCTCTCGGACGCCAAACACAAAAGGAGTGTGGCCTCCCTCACCGTTCACTCCATCTTGTTTGTCCTGAGTGTTCCGAACCGGTAAACCGCACCCAGCGTTTAGTGACCCAAGCTCGTTCGTTCGAGCTGTCTGTCTGCATCACTACAGCCTCCTTTCTAAAGCCCACTTTAATGACTCGTTTGCTTGTCAATGCAAGCTGACATGAAACGAGCGAATCGAAACCCCACACTTGTGCACGACACACTGCGGAGTAAGAAGAACAGCCCGCGAGCACGTGGTCCATCACTGTGGACGAGTGTGAACGCTCTGCGGTCAAGTGCACCTTGGCTTGAGCCTGTTCGGAGACTTACACAGACTGCCCGAGGCACACAGCCACTGCCCATCCGCGCCCCAGGGCCCCTGTGCATCCGGCAGCCCCGGCAGCACAAGCCCTAGTTGGCTCATCCTCAGGAGCGAGCGTCCTCCGAGTGAAGGGATGGCAGGCGGGAGATGTGGCAAGTGGGAGATGTGCCCAGCCCCACGACTGGGTCCCTGCTGTGTGTTACAGGAGGCCCGGTGCCACCGCTGTCCTCACACACGTGCAAGCTTGGGGCTGAGCTGTAGGCTGCACCACAGCCCAGGACTGTGAGTCAGGGCCCACAGGGGGTGAGCCACCTTCAGAGCAGTGGGCTGGGGAACCACACTGGGCAGGCTTCCCAGTCACCCCAGGAGGCGCCCGCTCTGGGGCTGTTCCCAGGCTCCGCTGTGACCAGTCACTGGGGCAATGGCTCCCTTCCCGGAGGCTCTGCAGGACCAGAGGGGGTCTGGGCCTTGCTCTCAGAGCTCCAGGTTTGCACCCGCAGTGTCGGCGTGCCCCCAGGTGAGGGGCAGGGCTGCTGGGGACATGCTCGCTGCACTCAGCAGAAGGGGGAGCCAACTTTCTGAAGGGAAACAGGCTGTTCCCTACAGGAAGCACGAGAACATCACCTCTTCCTTATGAAAGCTACCAGGTGTAACTTACTGAACAGAAACATCGCCCCCCTATCCCGCAACTTGGCCTTGCCTTCCCCCCTCGGGTGCCTTCCCAAAAAGGAGCGAGCCCTGCAGGGCCATCGGAGGCGGCGGCTCCTCCTCCTGGGCCAAGTCTGCTCACTGCCCACTGCAGCTGGGCGGAGCCTCAGATGGGCAGAAAGGGTGGGTGAGAGGCTTACAAGCAGGAGAGGTGACCCCGAAGAACCAGGAGAGGGCGGTGCCTTGTGCCGTGGCAAACTAGGCCCCTGACAGGGCTGGCGGCTGCAGGGGCTCCTGGGAGCGGGGGAGCGGGAGAACGGGAGACCACCTGGGAGAGGTGCGCCCCCCATCTGCCCAGAGAGCACAGCAAGACGGGCTCTGCCAGACACACTCATGGCAGCTCAAGGCCGCCACCGGGGCCTCTTTGTAACCCCCACCCCTAGTGCTCACTTCCGCGGCGCCCCAGCAACTACCCCACGCTGCCGTCCAGGCCCATGTAGAGGCTGCACCCAGATTTTCAAACAGACGGAATCAGAGCAGAGGCTGGCAGGGACGGCACGGAGTCAGCCCCGGCGCTGCCCGGCCAGCCCTCACGCCAGACCCAGCTGCTGACTCAGGGCTGGCGCCTGGGAAGCAGCCAGATGTGCAGTGGAGAGAACAGGCAGCGAGGGCCCTGCCTCTGGAGGCTCGCTGCCAGGCTGTGCGTTTCACTTCCAGGATGGGGTGAACACGGAAAACCGAGGCCGACGCACGGACATAGGGCGGCGCCGCTTACCCCTGCGCCCCGGGTACACGTGCGGGTAGTATTCGTAGTAGAGATCCGGCTGGTCCAAGTTCCCAAAGGGCTCGAACTCCATCTCCGCATTCTGGAAGAGGCCCAGCTTCACCAGCAGGGCCAGCCGCACAAACCAAAGCTAGAAACACAAGGGGATAAGAGGCGGTCAGAGCCCACTTTCAGAACCGTTAAACAAAGGCCGAACGACCAGTCCTCACAGGTCTGCACCACCACACGTCTGTGACGACCAGAGTGGTCTTATCCCACGTACTCCAGCTGGACACCGGGGCAGGGCATGTGCGCAGGGTGCGTGCACTGGGCAGATGGAAACAGCCACTCCCTCCCCAAAGTGGGCCACGGGCTGGGGTGGGGAAGTGCGAGGGGAGGGAAGCGAGGTGGCCCAAGGGCATGGACGCAGCAGTGTCGGGGTGTCTGGGCAGGAGGAGGCCGCTCAGAGGGGACTGGGCCCAGTGGGAAGAGGGCCACCTGTGAGCCGTGGCTTCAGGAAAACAGCGGGAGCCAAATGCGGGCTGTGGAGTTGCCGACACTGAGGTGAGAAGCTACTCAGAAACGCACAGACCGGACCCCATCGCCAGCAGCAAAGGGCTCCGAGGCTAGCAGCCCCTGCGGGTGGCCATGGGGGCCTCTGTGGGTGGGGGCAGGGAGGCGGGATGACCAAGCTGCACCAACGAAGACTACCTGGCGGCAGCTCGCTGAACGAGTGGGAACGGGGAGCCCTGACGCCAGGTCACAAGGAAGCTGGGCAGCCCTGTGGTGAGGACGGGGCCAGGTGGGCACGAGCTCTGGGACTCAGGAGAAGAGCCACGCAGATGTGAGCAGGCGGGGCTGCAGGGGCGAGGAGGCAGCGTGACTCCTGCCCACCAGCCACTGTGGGGGCAGACCCCGGGCACGGGCCTGAGCACCCCCACCAGCCAGGGACTCTCCCTGGAACACCCCCAGGGAGGGGGCGGGAACCCACGCCCTCCGCAGCTGCTCCTCACTCTCAGACCCGCTTCCCTGCGTTCACCACGCTGGTTCCTGCACCTTTCGTGTGAGCACAACTCATACCACACTGGGGAGGGCACACCCGACAAAGCACGCGTCCCTCCCCGAGGGTCCCCGTTTTCTCCTAAGCCCTGCCCCGCGCCCTTCCACCCTCACGCCCCGGGATCGAGCAGGGTGCCTGTGATCAGCACAGCCCTGCAGCTGCTCCGTGAGCCTGGGTGAGGGGTCTCTGGGCGGAGGGGCAAGTGCGGCCCACACTGCGTGTGCACAAAGCGGAGGGCTAGGGCCCTCTCACGTCGGGACTGAACTCGGGAACTGTTTGTTCTCAAACTGTCCTTAGTGTCACAAGAGGCCCCAGCCCCTTGCCTGTCACCCGTCACAACAAACCAGAGCACAGTGCTGTGTCTGAAGGGGCTGTACCTGCAGCGAGTCCGCCGTGTGGCTGGTGGGCAGCCCGCTCTTGCCGTAGCCTTGGCCATGGGCTGTGAGGAGACGCCCACACAGGTCCACTGCCGCCCTCCAGTTTCTGCAGCTCTGCAAGACACGGCGGGGCGTGACCATGGCAGCCCCCCTACACACAGGGGCCACCAGGCAGCTGCCCGGCAGAGGGCACGGGGTGGGGCAGACAGTCAGCGCCATGCACACCAGCAGCAGGAAAGGTGCCCGGCCCAGGCCCCGCTCCAGGGCAGACCCCGGGGACGCTGGAGCTCAGTGGAGACAGGACACAGGGAGGGGCTCTTGCTGGGGAACTGCCTGCTGCCCCAGACCTGTAAGACCGCGGTCTCCCCCAGCAGGAGAGCTCCACCACACAGTTTCTACCAGTTTAAAGGCAGTCATTTAACTGGAGGTTACGCGTTGGCTACAGTCACGCGTATCTGAAGGTCTGTTGCGACTGTAGAAGGTTTTATATGTTTAAGATGATTGTATTTCATTATCATGAAAAAACCCACGGTGCTGATGCTGCCCGCTACAAGCTGGGCCATCAGCACGGCACACAGTCCCTGAGTCCGAGCTGTGGCCTGCACAGGCACTCCCAGTGTGGAAACGATCAGACCACTGCGTGTGCACGAGACCAGGATGAGCTAAGGTGCGGCGCCGGGCTGTGGGTCAGGTGAGCTGCAGTGACCGTGCGGCTCTGTGTGCACTCCCGCCCAGGCTCGTCGTTACCAAGTTGCACTCCCAACACAGCCTGCGCCGCATCACGGCACTTTGTTTTCTCAAGGCTGAGGGACGGGGGCACCAGGAGCTCGCTGCACCGGACAAGAGCCGTGTCGGCAGCTGACGTGGCCATGGAAGGGTTGCCCTTCTCAGCCCCGCCACTCCGGCACCAAACAGGCAAGTCTACAGACCCCCTCTCTCTGCCAGTGGAGCACCACCGTCTTCCCGTCCTAAAGCTTCCCCACTGCAGGGATAATTCCACAGCAGGGGCGTCAAACTCTTCTTCACCAGGGGCCACACCAGCCTCGCCGTTGCCTGCAAAGGGCCGAATGCAATCTCAGGACTGTGTGAGTACAACTGCTCCTTAACAGTTAGGCAAGAGCTGGGTGCTGCCCCCCCACCCCCCGACAGAAACAAGGGGTGGGGCCCGATTCGTCCCGAGGCCTTGCATTTGCCACCTGTCACTGCAGTCCCGGCAGTGACTCTAGTCACAGCAGTACAGGAGACTCGGACGGGCAGCTGATTGACATTTATGAAAAGTCAAACATTAAGTGGTTTCCGCATAAGGTGTCTGCTAACCACCTCAGCAAGGGGCTCCCACTTACCTTTCTGAGCACAACATTCCTGCAAGGTGGGCACAGGCGCTGAGAACAAAGGCCACCGTGGGGCCAGGACCTGCAGCAGCACCTGCCAGCAGCCCACGCAGTGCGAGCACCCCCGGTCCAAGCACACCCCTGTGCCCCGCGACGGCCCCTGCATGCTCCTGGCCGGCGGCCCATGCAGAAATGACCTTTCTCTGCCAAGTGCAGCGAACAGAGTATTTTTAAAGAACCGACATGAAGTTACTAATCTCTAGTTACTGTAGTTGATGAAGCATATCTAATCAAAGTCTATGCTGCTTCAAGTAATCCGATCCCTTAAAACAACAGCTTTTAGGCTGGTGGGACTTACGAGGGTGTTGGCACGATGCTTTCTGCCGCACGGGGCCAGCATCTAGTAGCACGGCACTTACAGGCAAGGGCGCTGGGTGGTGTGTTTGGGCAGCCAGCTCTCAGAATGCACTGCGAAGGCAGGCAGGGCTCACCGCAGACACAAGCATGCGGACCGAGCACACTCACTTACTATCAGCTGCTTCAGCCCGACGAAGGACTGCTCCACTGAGTTGGCATTCAGGACCTGCCTCTTCGCGGCGGCTTTCTCGCCCAGGAAGCGAAGCATTAAGTCTTTCACTGCATCTCCCTGGAAAGAATGCAGGAAAACACGTCAGGATGATAAAATGCTAATTACACGCGGCTAACCAGCACCCAACACCAGCTGACATCTCTCCCACCCTCTGCGGTCCGGTGTGTGCAGGTCACAGAGCGGTCAGGGCACAGGAAGCTGTGCCTGACCGGGCACTTGAGCACGGCCGTCCTCCACCGACTATGCACTTGAGGCCTGCTTGTTCTCCGTGAGGGATGGTGTCCTGCAGCACCTCCTGCACTGGCTCTAACGGAGGCCCCAGGGCATGAGGTGACCGCTGGGGACGAGGGGCTGGGGACGAGGGGCAGGCGCTCTCCGGGAGGGGCACTGGCAGTGCCTGCCGGGTGCGCAGGCCTGAGCAGCACGCGGCTCAGATGCCATCAGCCGCAGCCTGCTGGGCCCCGGGGAGGGGGGCGCCCGTGTTCACGCCCAAGCCCGACCTCTGTTCACAGGGGATGCTGGTGGGGGGCCAGGTCCCGTGAGCCTCTGCACAGGGACCTGCGGTCTCTCGACCCAACTCCTCAGGCCAGACCTCCCCTGAAGGCAGGGCAGAGGCCACGGCTTCATGGGAAGATGGAGGACGGGGGCAGGGAGAGTGCCCTGGGAGGCGAGGGAGAGGAGGGACTCGAGCGGCCTGCGATGACTGGGGAGGCGTCTCTCAGCTGGCAAGACGGGGGTGAGCCCAGGACAGGGGCCAGAAGCTGGGCATGTTTGCACCCGCAGGGCCCCTGTGGCTTAGAGAGCAAGGGCATGAGAGCTTATCTGAACTGGGAGCCACCAAGCCCAGGGACAACGGCACAGGGGTCTCCGATGGAAGGGTGCTGAGAAAACTACAGACACCAGGCCTCAGTGCGGCTTGGTGGCCCTGCCACAGGCTGGGGTCAGCAGGGGAACACACCACAGCCGAGCCCACAGTTGCCAGGCCCCCGAGAAGTAGGAGGGCATGAGCAATGTGCTGTCTGGGGGCTCTGACCCCCTCTCCCTCCCTGCAGGGGCCGCAGCCCGTGAACGGTGCCAGGTGGGAGCAGGCCTCAGGGCACTAAGTGCAGGTGGCCCAGCCTTCCCTCACGGCTCCGCTGTCCATCTGCTGACCGAGGAGCACCAGGCCCCCAGAGCTCCCTGGTGAGGGACGAACACGCACTCGGCCCATGGGGGAGAGACGGGAACAAGGCCAAAACCTCTCGTGTCCGGGTGCAAAGCCACCTTTCAGCCACAGGACAGTACATGCTAAGGCTGCAGGGGACAGCAGGCCCAGATGGTGACGGAGGACACAGAGGCAGCCGGCGTGGGCGTGCTCCCTGCACAGAACCCGTGGTGGTCCCGGAGCCTCTACTGCGCCTCGCTGCCCTGCTGGGGAACACACAGGCACAGCAGGGCCCCACTCACACGTGAGGTCACGTCAGTTCTTCTGTGCCGTGCACAGGGGTGACACGTACAAACACTGCCCCACGGAGCCAACATGAACGGGAGGTCAGCAAAGCTGCCCTGGCGGTCCAGGGAAGGGGGTGGTGGCAGCTGGGGCAGTGGGGTCCAGGTCACGAAGCCTGTGCTCAGAGAGGCCACGCCACCCCTGCGTGGGGCGGGTCCAGGTGCGGCGGTTTCCGAGAGCGAGGTGACACACTCCCCAGGCCTAGGCGCACGGCCGGCTGTTCTAGGACTCGTCAGTGGGTGGAATGACAGGGCGTGGCCACGTGGCCCCTCACGGCTGCACACGCAAGCAGGGCGGGCAGACAAAGAGCCCTGTGCGAGCCCGAGCAGAACCAGGGAAGGGTGGTCACACCTGCACACACAGAAGCAGGGATGGGCTAGTCCGACCCTTCCCTGGCCACAGCTCTCAGTTCCTTTGACCAAAACGCAAACACCTTTGCCCTGGAAGTGCACTGACACCTTAGCAGAAGTCCCTGAGCCGGGAGCACACATACGACCAGCACCTTCCCTACGAAAGCCCAGAGGTGACAATCGCCTTAAGGCGACCGGCTGCTGGGCTGTCACTTGGCCACAGGCAGTGGCCCAGGCTCCCGGGCTTCGCTGCATCCTCCTCCGGGACTGGGGTGAGGGAGCACGCGTCTCCTGGGCACTGTCCAGAGCCCTGTCGCTGCGGCTGGGGCCAGACCCACCTGGAACCCAACGCCTCCTCCCACTCAGTCAGCCGCTGGGTGACGGCCTCTGGCACACGGCCGGGACGCAGTGTGGGGGGCATCCCGTGAGCCAGCCAGGACTCCTCACGGTTGGCAGCGGGGAGGACCCCGCTCCTGCCAGAGGTGTTTGTGGAAGAGCAGGTGGCGGGGCCTGCCACCCCTCTGGCCGTGGGGGACAGCCCTGGCGGTCCCCTTTTTTGCTTTAACAGCCGTAGATGAAACAGAACCAAGAACAGCTTCACAAACTGCGGACTTCACTGTTAGGGACTTGAGCAGACATGTGGTCACGGGCACCCGACCCAGGCCCCAGGGCACCGACCCCCACAGCCCGTGAGACGCCCAGCTGCCCACCGGGTGGCCACCCTCTCGCTCCAGGGGGAGTGAAACCGCCGCAACAAACGGCAAACAACCCCACGCCGCAAACTGTGGGAGAGGCAGCCATTCGGAAGACACCAGGACGGCCCTCAGAGTGGCGAGCACAGTCACTGACCACCCAGGCTTTCAGGGGGACAGGTCACAAAGGCCCCCAAAGCAAAACCTACTCTAACTTACCCTTAAAAACAACCTGAAAGAAAGCAAAAGAAATGTGTATGTAACCTATCTTCTTACTGGAAGTACAAGTCTTTTTTAAGAGAGAAAACAAAATATCTCCAACACAAAACCCGCAATGTCCAGCCTCCAAGCAAAAATAACAAGAGGTGTGCACAGCGGGTGCACGTGCCCAGACCAGCGCTGCTCAGTGGGCTGGGTGGCACCGAAGGTCACTGCCTCTCTCTCTGGCTCTCGGGCTCCCCTCCCCGAGGACACCTGGACGATGGAGCTGCAGCTGCCTGCGTCTCCCAGTGGGCGGTATTCTGGACGGAAGGAACTCAGGCGCAGCCCAGGGTCAGCTGGCCTGGCCCAGGTGGCAGGTTATTCCTGGGGGTCCCAGAGGGGGCAGCTGTGAGGCAGAAGCCTGCCATTCCTGTGACGCTGTGCAGCTTTTGTGCCTGACGTTTAGTTTGTAAACTAACCCTGTAGAAATATATAATTAAAACTAACACGGGGAAACGATGGGAGAAATCGGGTGCCTCACTGATAGGCTTAGGTGACCAGTGCGTGTGGAAAGCTGTTACCCCCAAATTGGGAAGCTTTTAAACAAAGACCCCTTTCCTTTATCAGCAAACCTTCGCCTCTGCAACTTTGCCGCCAGGGGGGGCAGCAGGCAGTGGCGGGGCCCCACTGGCTGCTTGGTAACATGCTCGCCTGTGCTGTCTCACATCCGTTTTTTCTACTTCACCTCATTACACATCCCAGCGTAACGTCGTTTTCAACACCCACATAAACAGTCCAGTGCAAAGACGAGGCCGGTGGTTCCAACCAGCCTCCTGCCGACGGGCTTTCGACTGTTTCGCACACTTGGCAACTAGCAGCCCCACCCTGACGCACACCCTGGAAGCCGGTACCTGCGTGCAGCAAGATCACTTCCTTCTACAAACTCCCGAAAGCAGGATTTGGGTGCAGACTGCCAAACTCTGCTCTAAGAGGTTTGCACTGCACTGAGGTGCCACCAGGGCTGCGCTCCCACAGTCTAACAGGACGCAGAGATTCTAAGCAGACACTGGAAAATGGAAATAATTTCACCATCCTAGTGAGACTGAATTTACACTACCACTTACTACACACAGCATTTATATACTTTCACGGTTCATTATTTTGGGGGGCATTCTTGCTTCCCTTACTGAATCGGTAAGACCTTTCTCTACATCAAGCATATAACGTGCAATACACACGTTTTTCTCGAGATTTAAAGAAGGGAACGGGAGATCTATCCTTCCGGAGCCCACTGTTACAACAAACTGGTCACACTGTCCGGAGCTACTTCAGAGAGCTGCGCGGGAACCTTCTGCCTTGCTGGTCCATCTCTACATCCACGACAGGACCGACTCCCCGAGACTGGGGAGATCGACAGGGCTTTGATCACCCAGCAACGCAACAGGCTCTCACGACCGGAATTCTGGGTGCTCTTTAGAAACAGGACTTTCTGATGCAAAACAGGCAAACTGCCTCCGGCCTGCACATCGCACAGGCACACGAGGCACAGACGGGTGAAAAGGACGAGACAGGGACACGGGAGTGTCCGTTTCGGGGAGGAGAACCGAGAGCAGGTGATCCCTTTGGAAGCCCTGGGTCTCGTCTCACCTGGATGTTGTCGAACTTGAGGCCGGGCATGGTGAGGTTCTCCTTGTCTATGAACACTGTGCTGTACTGCTGGGCTGCTACTGAGTTCAGGATGTCTCTGGTCCCCTCCCCGGGCAGCCAGGCGTCACTCCTCCGGTCCATCTCGCTCATGCTCAGGGCGGTGGCGAAAGGGTCCTCGCTCCCCGCAAACACAGCCTGGATCTGGGAAAATGGCTTTGGAGACTGAGGGGTTTCCAGAGAAGCCATGGAGATGGCTGGTCCTGACCTCTCCACCCCGGTGGGGCCGGGCTCGGCAGGACCCGGGGGGGCCCCTCCCACCGGGGAGGACAGCGGTTCTGGAACAGCAGTACCTGCGTTGGGGTTACTGACGGAAATGAATGTGGAGGTTGTGAACGAGTCAAAGAACTCTGAGGCCAAGGAGTTGGTGTTGGCCGCCTCCCCAAAAAACGTGCTTAGGCTGGGGCTTGGCTGGACCACCGGGGGAGGGGTCTTGGTAGCCGGCTGGCTGGCACTGCTGAAACTAGGCGACTTCACCACCTGAGACTCAAAGCCATCCTGCAGAAAGGGGGATGACTGGGCAGCCGCAGGCTGCGACTGGCTGAAGATGGTGCACACGGGCACGGGCTCATCCTCGGGAGAGGGCTGCCTGGAGGATGGGCCCCGGCTCCTGGAGCCCAAGTCCCCTGCGCCTTCATCCGCACAGGTGCTCGGGCCCTTCCCTTCTCGCCCCAGGTCCTCCTCCAAGGAGGCCCTGCTCTCAGGGGTCTCTTTGGAGATGTCCTTAGACGCTTCGTCTCCATCACTTTCGCTGTCCTGCCTCGGAGTGTCGGCCGCACCATTATCAGTGGCACTGTCCAGTCTGGGATCAGCGCTGCCTTCGGTGACATCCTGCACACTGCCAAGGTCACCCGCATCATCCTCGCTGTTGTTAGGAGAGTCGGAAATGAGGACACTCTCCATCATGTGCTCACTGAGCTTGTCTACGAAATTGTTCGAATCCTCTGACGCGGTCTCGTTCTCCGACCCGAACTCATCTCCCCCGAGATCGATGGTTTCCTCCTGATACAGGAGCCCCGGGTCCTGTGGAGGCGCCTGCAGGGCGGCGCTCTGGGCGTGCCCCTCGGCCGGCTGGGGCTCCGCGGGCAGGCTTGGGCCCTGCACCTCCTCCATGGTCTCTGGAACAAGACAAAACCCAGCTCAGCAGCTTTCCATCTCAGTTGCTATTGTTTTTTTCTCCTCTTATTAAGATTGCCTTTAATCTATAAAAATGGCAAATGTCATCATAATGGTGCGCACATGTCACTACACATTTGTCTAAACCCACACGAAGTCCCACAGCAAGAGCAGCCCCTGGCGTCCACTGCGGACTTTGGGTGACGACGACGTGCCAGTGCAGGGGGCGGCCCAGGGCCCCGCTGGTGGGGATGGGGTGTCTCCGCACCCGCTGCTCAACTCCACAGCGAACCTAGAACCACTCTAGAAAAACAGAGTCCATTTAAGGACTGTTTATCTGCCATATGTTCACATCAAAACTCAAAAGACACCATTTCTCCAGCCATGTTGCAGTAAAAGACCCATAACATGATAAACTTTACTGTCCTAATCATTTCTTTTTATTTAAAAAGATTTTATGTATTTATTCTTAGAGAGAGGGGACAAGAGGGAGAAAGACAGGGAGGGACATTGATCGGTTGCTTCTCCTATGCCCCTGACCAGGGACCGAATCCACAACCCAAGCACGTGGCTCCACGGGGAACCGAACCGTGGCCTTCACTCGTCGGGATGATGCCGGACCCACTGAGCCACACTGGTCAGGGCCTCAGTCCCTTCCAAGTGTACAGCTCAGCAGCCAGAAGTGCGTCCACAGGGTGCGACACCACCACTGCGCAGCTGCACAGCTCCCCTCACCTGCGGACCTGACCGAGTCAGGCAACTGCCACGGCCCCTCCCTCAGCCCCTGGCAGCCACCACCCCCGTCTCTCAGCCAGAGGACCCTAGGGGCTCATATAAGTGGAACCACACAGCATGTGTCCCCCTAGGACTGGCGTGTTTTACTTAGCCTGTGATCCACGGGTGCATCCTAGGTGCTTCCACTCGTGGGAGGAGTCAGAACTCCCTTCACTGTCAAGGCTGAAGAACCGCCCACTGGATGGATGGACCACATCTGCTGGCCAATTTTCGTGCTGACGGACAGGACACCGAGGTCCCTCTCATCCCTTGAGTATTACGAACACTGCTGCTGTGGACATGGGTGACCGAAGGTCTCTTCGAGCACTTGCTGGCAAATCTTTGGGGTACACACCCAGAAGTGGACTTGCCAGATCATGTGGCAATTCTACCTTCAGTTTTTTGAGGGACCACCAAACTAGTTTCGTGGTCACGCCATTTTACACCCCGCCAACCACGCACAGGACTTCCATTCCTCCACATGGCTGCCCCGTCGATTCTGTGTACTTGCACGCAGCCACCCCAGAGGGGTGTGGTCCCCTCCTTTAAGAAGGGTTCCCGAGACCCCTCAACCCGTGACGACCTCCCCATCCTCCCCTGAGCTCTACTGGTTGGGTGCTGAATCCTGGGAGTGTGAGGCGGGAGAGGGCCGGCCTGCTCGCTGGCGCCTGCTGCCTCCAACCCGACGAGAGGACACGCACTGGCGCTTTCCCAGAAGGCACTGCTCCAACATCAGTTACGTAACTTCTTCCCTGGCCCTCAGAACGGCCCCACTAAACGGCTGCTATCTCTTCCTTCCCTTCGGAGACGAGGACACCAGGGCTTAGCGAGGCTACGGAGCCTGCCGCAAAGCACACGGCTAGTGAGAGAGAAGCCAAGTCCCGTCCAGGCGCAGGGCTGGGACGTGGGGACGAGGCTGGCCGGGGCGGGCCTCCGCAGCCCCAACACAGCAGGGCTCCTTGCCTTAAAGAAGCTACTGTCTCCTCTCACAGCAAACACATTCAGATCAAGAAAACCAAGATTATCATAAAAGATAATGGCTTTTCCAGAAGAGTTCCGTGGGACCTATGGAAACTACTTATCTGATCCACTTATTTTTCTCCCCGCCAACACTTTCCTCACAGAGCCCCAGATTAGCCTGGACACCCCCCCACCCCCGCCCGCCACGTCCAAGAACAGGACTACTTTTCCTTACAGCAGAAAACCAAAGTGCAACATCGTGGGGAAGTGTCTTGTCCAGTGTAGTCAGTCACTAATCCCCCATTGTTGACACATATTCATCTAATAATTATTAGCTATAAATGACAAAAGAAACAAAAGCCTTTTTTCTTGTAATGTTTGACAGCGAGCTCGGACTACTAGTGACCTGGGGACGTCAGAGACTGGGTGCACCCCCACAGGAAAGCTTCTCTCTGGGTCGTCTGGCTGTAAAGTTAACCACTGCGAGAGCTGCACGTACATACGCATTGTAGTTGCAATCCTGGTGGCGGTGCAGGGGACCAACACCATGTGAGGCCGGCGAGGACCCCGCAGAATTGGGGAACAGACGCAAGGAAACAGGGGCACACTGCCTGCATCCCCGCTCCGCTCCCACCCCATCACCGGGCCTGACTCCCTGTTCTCTGTCGACACTGTCCGAGTCCCCTAGCAGCCATAAAAAGGTAGGAACCGGGGCCCAAGAACGTGGTTTTGGGGTGCGAGTCTTGAGGAGAAAAAGAGAAGCGCGTTAGAGCCGCCTTTGGGCCGGTGGCTCCTTTTCAACAGGTGAGTTCTCTGTGTCCACAGCATTGCCCGCTGTGGGTACCTCCGGTCCCGAAGCGGCTCTGGAGGGGACAGGATGGGCCATGACAGTCCACGTTGCCTGGGGACTTAAACGCTGTCACACACCATCGCCTCTGCCCTCCCTACGCCGGGGATGTGGCGGGCAGGTCCCCACGAGCCACCGAGGGCCGGAGCAGGGCCTGGGTCCGGGACCCGTGCGCTGTCTCTGCCGCCCACAGCTGCCCCGCGAGCGACGCACCCCACACGCCGCGGTGGACCGGGGCCGGTGCAGCGGCGCCGAGGGACGGGCCGACCCCCGCCCTGCAGCCTGGTCCTCACCTGCCACACGCCCACAGGGTAGGGGACAGGGTCACCTGCGGCAGCAACCAGAGGCCCGGAGAAAGTGAAGGAAGCCGGGAAGGGGGAGTGAGCGCAGCACCTCCCGCGGCGCATGCGCACGTGGGCCCTGAGCGGCGGTGGTCGCGCATGCCCAGTGCAGGAGCTGCCCCTCCCTGCGTGTGGGCGGGGCTGGAAGCACAGTACACGTTGAGTGCGTGCGTGCGTGCGTGCGGCGGGGGGCGGGGCCTAGGCCTCAAGGTGTGATCGCCGGGGAAGAAATGGGCGGGGCTCCGTGGCCCCATACCTGGGAGTGGAAAAGGAAGTTATCCTGGGGGCAGAGGCTACAGGCGAACTTCTGTCCGAAGGGCAGCTGGAGGGGAGGTGGTTCGGCCCTCCCCTCTGGGCGAAAGCACCCTAGAAAGACTGTATTTTCAGGGAGTTGTGCCTACCTGTATATTCAGCTTTTCCTGCCGTGCATTTGTACTATTTGAATAATAACATTAGTGGTAAAAATGGTGGTAATAATAATACCAGTAGTACGCAGAACCCTCATTCATCCAGCAAATACCCGTCCAGCCCGAACTCTGCCCATCACAAGGCCTTAGGCGCTGGAATACGACGAGCCAGGCCAGACCCAGCCATTTCTTCTTTTTCTTCCTTTTTAATTATTATAAAATTAATTTATTTTAAGAATATTTTATTGATCATACCATTACAGTTGTATCAGTTTTTTCCATTACCCCTTCCACCTAGTACCCGCCTTCCCTCCAGCATTCTCCTCCCTTCGTTCAAGTCCATGGGTTGTGGGTGTCAGTTCTCTGGCTGGTCCCTATTCTGTACCATTTTTAGCCTCTCCTTGTCTATTTTGTGCCTACTAATTGTGCTTCTTGATCCCGGTACCTTTTCCACTATTCTCCCCCATCGGCCTGCCTGCTGATAACCCTCCAGGTGATGCCCATATCTATGGTTCTGTTCCTATTCTGGTTGTTTGCTTAGTTTGTTTTTGTTTTCTAGATTCAGTCGTTGATAGTTGTGAGTTTGTTGTCATTTTAATGTTCATAGTTTTGATCTTCTATTTCTTAAATAAGTCCCTTTAACATTTCATGTAATAATGTCTTGGTGATGATGAACTCCTTTAGCTTTACCTTACCTGGGAAGCACTTTATCTGCCCTTCCATTCTAAATGATAGCTTTGCTGGATAGAGTCATCTTGATTATAAGTTCTTACATTTCAACACTTTGGATACTGCTTTCCAGGCCCTTTGTGTCTGCTAACTTTCTTTTGAGAAAGCAACGGACAGTTATGGGAACCCCTTTGTAGGTAACTATCTGCTTTTCTCTTGCTGCTTATAAGATTCTCTATACATCCTTAACCGTTGGCATTTTAATTATCATGTGTCATGGTGTGGTCCTCTTTGGGTCCAACTTGATTGGGACTCTCTGTGCTTACTGGACCTGAGTATGTGCTTCCTTCACCAAGTTAGGGAAGTTTTGTTTCATCATTTTTTCACATAGGTTTTCAATTTCTTGCTTTCTCTCCTCATTTCAGCACCCCATGATGCCAATGTTGAGCTGCTTGGAATTGTCCCGGAGGCTGCTTACACTGCATTCATTTTATTTTGGGTTTTTATTTCTCTGTGTTGTTCTGATTAGTTGCTTTTTGTTTCCTTATGTTCCAAATCGTTGATTTGATTCTCAGCTTCATCCACTCTGCTGTTGTTTCCCTGTAAATTGTTCTTTATTTCAGTTACTGCATCCTTCATTTCTGACTGGATCTTTTTTATGCTGTTGAGGTCCTCGCTAAGTTCCTTGAGCATCCTTATCACCAGTGTTTTGAACTCTGTGTCTAATAGATTGCTTCCCTCCATTTCTTTTAGCTCTTTTTCTGGAGTTTTGATCTATTCTTTCATTTGACCCATAGTTTTGTCTCCTTGTTTTGGCAGCCTCCCTGTGTTTGTTCCTATGTCTCAGGTAGAACTGCTCAGACTCCATGTCCTGGTAGAGTGGACTCATGTAGCAGGTGTTCTGCGGGGTCCACTGGCACAGCCTCCCCTCTCCCCAACCTGGGGTACTTGAGGTGCACCCTTTGTGTGGGCTGAGTTCACCCTCCTGTTGTAGTCGAGCCTTGGTTGCTTTTGGCAGGTCAGTGGGAGGGATTTACCCAGACCAGTCAGCTGCAAGGACTGTCTGTGACCACTGACCACCAACCTCCGCCCTCTGTGGAGGATCAGCTGTGCAGGGGCAGGTGGTGGTGCTGTGACATGGTCTCTCTGTAGCTGTCCTCTGGGTGCGCTGGCCCTGGGGTTTCCTGGGTGGTGCAGGTCAAGGTCAGCCCCATTTGTGTTTTGCCTGGGGCCACCCTGCCTGAGTTATAAAGCCATCTCAGAAGGCTGCTACTTGTGCTGGGCTTAGAGATTTCCAGGTGAAGCTGAGCTATGAAACTAATCTTGCTGCTGCTAGTGCCGGGCCTGAAGCTCACTGAGGCCAGCTGTTACTTGTTTGAGAGGATTTAGGAAATTGTGCAGTATGAGCCAAGACCAACCTTACATATGGAAAAGCAGCTTGGATGGGCCCAAAAGTTGAATGGGATGGAGTCTTTGGAGATTTCCACGGTGGGTCCAACAGTATGGCTGGGTTGGTGGAGTCTCAGATATGGCTCCAGCCAACCAGCTCCATGGCTGAGCAGATAGAGGGCTCAGAAAAGGGACGATGGCTTCTGCTTGCCCTGATGCCAGACACTTCAGTCTCTCCCTGTGTGCCACTGTTGCCCTTCAAGCTGCCATCCAGGTGCTGGAGCTCAGAGGGAGTGAGTCTGAGTAGGGGAGTCCGTGTGTAGGCTTTTTAAGAGGAACTGGCTGGGGCTCCAGTGTTTTTTTTTTTTCCCACTGACCCAATCCCCACTGATTTTTGCAGCCAGAAGTGTTGGGACTTATCTTCCTGGCACTGGGCTGGGGGCCTGGTGTGGGGCCTGAGATATCCCTCCTACCTTTTTATTCACCACACGTGAGTGTGGGACCAGCCCGCTCTGCACCTGCACCCTTCCTACCAGTCTGGATGGATGTGGTTTCTTCTGTTCCATAGTTGTCAGGCTTCCATTCAGCTCGATTTCTGAGGGTTCTGACTGATGGTTGCTCAATATTTTAGGTGTAGTTTTGATGTGGTTGTGTGAGGAGGCGAGCCATATCTGCCTACCCCACCATCTTGACTGGAAGCTTTCAAAATTTTAATTTGTTTTTGACAAGTAAAAATTGTGTGTATTTAAGATATACAATGTATACATTGTGAAATGATGACCACAATTGAATGAACACATCCATCACCTCAGTTACCATTTTTGTGTGTGTTTGATGACATCTGATATCTACTTGGCAAAGTGCAAAAATAGGGTATATTAGTAGCAACTATAGTTACCTTTTGTACATTAGGTGTCCAGACCTTAGTATTTTATAATTGAAAGTTTGTGCCCTTTGATCAGTCCCCCTGCCGTTGTCTCTGGTAATCAATATTCCATTGTCTTACAGTGACTTCGAATTTCTTTTTTACATTCTATACGTAAATGAAATCATGCACTATTTGTTTTTCTGTGTCGCTCTTTCTTTTATTTTTAAGATTTTATTTATTTATCTTTAGAGGGGAAGGGAAGGAGAGAAGGAGAGAATTATCAATGTACGGTTGCCTCTTGTGAGTCCCCTGCTGGGAACTGGCCTGCGGCCCAGGCATGTGCCCTGACTGGGAATCGAACTGTGATCCTGTGGTTTGCAGGCCCGTGCTCAATCCACTGAGCTACACCAGCCAGGGCTTTCTGTGTCTTTCTTATTTCATTAATTTCCTCCAGGTTCATACACATTGTCACAAATGGCAGGATTTCCTTTTTTAAAAACTATATTTATATGTTGACTTTTTAAGAGAGAGAAACATCGATTTGCTGTTCTGCCTATCCACACACCCATCATTGACTCCTGCACGCACCCCAGCAGGGAATTGAACCTGCAACCTGGCGCCTCTGGGGTGGTGCTCTACCTAGCCAAGCAACAGAGCTGCCCCTCCAGGGTGGATTTCCTTCATGTTTAAGGCTGAATAAGATTCAACTTGCACACGCACACGCACACGCACACGCACACGCACAATACATGCACACGCACAAGGGACTCTTGAACGACATGAGTCTGAACTGTGTGGGTTCACTTAAACAAGCATTTTTCAACAAATTTCTGTATCATTTTTGATCTGTGGTTGAGAATTTTCGGAGATGGAAGGCCGGCTGTATGCATTGATCTATGCTGCTTTATATAGGGGACCTTGAGCATCTGTGGATTTCAGTGGCTCGTTGCTCAATGGGGGCCTTGGAACCAAGACCGCAGATACAGAGGGCCTACTTTTGTCTTGGGGGAGTCAAAGGTAACACACAGATTTTCCACTGCAAGGGGCGGCCAGCATCCCCAAACTCAGCATGGGTCAAGGATCAGCTGAGCTATATAGGCTCACATCTTCCTTATTCAGCTCTTCTTAAAAAAGAGCTGAGAATTTATTTATTTTTAGAGAAAGGAGAAGGGAAGAAGAGAAGAAACATCGATGTGTGGTTGCCTGTCGCATGCTCCCTGCTGGGTACCTGGCCTGCAATTCAGGCATATACCCTGACTAGGCAGCAAACCAGTGACCCTGTGATTTACAGACCAGCATTCAATCCACTGAGCCACACCAGCCATGACTTTATTCAGCTGTTAATGGACACTTAGGTTGCTTCCATCTTTTGGTTACTGTGAATACGGCTAGAACGAACATGGGATGCAGATGGCTCTGAAACAAGGTTTCCGCTGCCCGCCCCCCATTGGGTCACAGAAGTGGGATTGCTGGGTCATATGGTAGTTTTATTTTAATTCTTTGAGGAATCTTAGTGTTTTCCATAGTGACTGTGCTAATTTACATTTCCATTAACAATGCCCGAGGTTTGGCTTTTCTCCAGTCCTGCCAACACTCGTTACCTTTTCACGTTTTGATAACAGCAACCCCACCAGGTGTGAGGTGATGCCTTATGGGGTCTGGAGTCGCATTTCTCTGCTGATTAGTCATGTTGAGCGTCTTTCCTACACCCGCTTCAGACTCCGTTATTTGTTATGAAAACTACTGGAAGGTTACTGGTGGAGAGAAAAGTTAACCATATGAACGGCAGAGAAATTCATAGTCCTGGAAAATACGGGAGCCCAGGTTATCGAAGGGCGTGCAGCTATGGCATTTGGGGATTACATTCGATGTAATTTGTCTGCCAAGGGTGTTAGATAGGACGAGGGTCTCAAGGTCTGGGGCGCTCGTTGCTCAATGCTAGCCTCGCTGCATGTTAAGATGTAGAACAGTAGTTCACAGAGGCAGCTAGAACCAGATGGGACTGACAGGAACCCAACGGAACAGGGTTAGCAACTGCCACCAAGACCTCCATTAACGGAAGAGTGTGTGAGAGCCAAGGCTGGGCCTCCCTCCTGGGAGACAAGGCTTGAGGGGAGTCCCCTCTCTTTGACCTGATAGAAGTCAATAAAATATCCAAGGACACCCACGCCCCAGTTTTGAACAGGACACCCCAAGCTACAAACCCCTTTGGTTGGGCAACATGGGCATGGCACACACTTTTGGTACAGAACAGGGCCAAAGCGGGGGTACGATATACTATTGCCGAAAGGACCCCCCAATAGCTTTGCTTGTCCCCTGCCAGAGGAAAGCCATCTCTCAATGCCAGACATTTGTGAAAAGGAAATGTTTATTTAAAGCTATACAGACTTAAAGTACTGACCTAATGTCTTCATTAAAATATCAAAGTCCTTTAGGACACACACACACACACACACACACACACACACAGTGCTTTCTTCTCCCTCTGCCCTAAACTGGGGTATCCTTTCTCAGGAAAAGTAGTAGATCATCAGTTATGTCGTCGGCTAGGATCAAGCTGCACGGTTCTCCTTGGCAAAGCTTCGAGGGGGTCTCCACTCTGCCAAAGCCGAGTGGCGGTTCTCTGCTAAAGCCTCAGGGAGATTCTCCCTCACAGGGCTGCAGGAGTCCCCACTCTGCCACAGCCGCGCTGTTCTCCTCTGCAAAGCTGTGAGGGTCTGCACTCTGCAAAGCTGTGAGTGTCTGCACGCATGGTTCTCCTGTCAATAGCTGTAACATGTGGGTTTAAATCCCCTCACCAAGTTCCTTCCCCCAACTTGGCCGGGGGCAGGGGGGGTTGGGTGCGGTGTGAGGACATCCTATATATCTTTTTTTTAAAAAAATATTTTATTTATTTATTTATCTTTAGAGGGGAAAGGACGGAGAGGAGGGGGAGAAATATCAATGTATGGTTGCCTCTCCTGAGCCCCCTGCTGGGAACTGGCCTGCAACCCAGGCATGTGCCCTGACTGGGAATCGAAGGGCAATTGTGTGGTTCGCAGGCTTGCGCTCCATCCACTGAGCTACACCAGCCAGGGCTATCCTATATATCTTTAATTTTTCCTGGAGACCTTGAGTTCTGGACCCCATTCCAAATCCCTACTTGGGGCCCCCCTCTTGGCTGCACCCTGTTACACTTTGGGAGTACTGCTTAAGAGGGCCAAGGCGGTTCTTGGACATCTGGGGGTGGGAGAACCCAGGGTCTTTCCCAGCTGATTCCCTTTTACTGTCAAATGCTGCTCAGGTTCCACCAAATCCCGCCAAGCCAGCGTCATGTCAGCCGGCATGGGGAATGCGATCCTTTCCCCAGACCACCTATACTGCTGGGCCCTGGTTTAGTACTGGGCCCAGTCCAATGGAGTCAGGCACAGGGGTCAGCACCCTAGCCCCGGCACGAAGTGTCCCAGCTGTATGATTCTTTAGTGCTGAGGTTTCGGGGTGCCAGGAACATCACAGTGGATAGGAAGCGCTTGTCCTCGTGCTGGGGAGGGTACTTGAGTAAAAAGCACGCTGTCACACCCCAGGTGAGTGCTTTGGGGACGAGGAGGCCGAGCCGAACTCCGGGGAGCCTCCAACACCAAATCCGTAAAGCCCCGCCGAGCCCCGCCCCCCGCGCCATATCTCCTCCACCATCCCAGGTGCCCGTCGGGTTCTGCAGAGCCGAGAGCCCGGATGAGAGGTCACTGGGCATGCGCGCGATCCGGGCGCCGCCCGGCGAGGAGCGTGTGGATGACGCCTCAGAAAAACACAGGAAGTGGACCCTACGGCAGCTGCGTTGGGCCAGAAAGAGTCTCGTTTCAGCGCCCTCAGGGCGGTGGGGAATGAATGGGCGCTGAGCTGAGGGCGCGCCGGCTCTGGGACTGGCCTGAGGTGGGCAGGCAGCCACAGCATGGAGGACGACGCGCCCGTGATCTACGGGCTGGAGTTCCAGGTGGGTCCCCGCGTCCCCGCGCAGCGAAGGCCCTGGGCGGGAGTGGCGGCGAAAGACCCGGCCCCACGAGCGCGGCCGGGGCCCGCGTGGCCGCTCCCGCCGCCTCGCTCCACCGTCCCGGGTGTCGCTCGGCCTGACTCTCCCCGCGGAGCCCAGTGCCATCGCGCGTGTACGTTTTCGCCCCGCCGCTCCTGGAGGCAGGAACGCTGATTTTTCCTGTTCCTTTTGACACGGTTGCAGGGACAGACAACGGGAAGTTCTGGCGGACCCCACACCCAGCTCCCTAGTGTCGACATCTTTCTTCCCGGGCCCCGACGCACGGTCAGAGCTTAGACGGGCGCGCCGGACGGCCGGTTAGCGGGGGTCACCTGCTGCCCCGCTCACGTCCCGTTTCCTTCATCCTGCGTTGCCCAGTCCCTGTTCCCGGGACCAGCACCGTAGGCGGTCCGCTGACGACGGTGAAAGGAGCGGACCCCTAGAGTAAGCGGTGAAGTGGGGGTGCCAGCAGGACGGCCCGTGGAGGGAGGGGCGCGGTCGGCCTGTGAGAGCCCTGTGCTGGTTCTGCCTTACAGAAGTAGCTTCAGAAAGCGGGGGCCAGACCCAAAGCAGTAAAACACGGCTCATTGGGTTCCCAAGCGCCCCAGCGCCTCCCTGAGGGCAGCCAGTGGGTGCCGAAAACGCAGCGCTCTCTGTTTCCCGGAAGCCCACTGCGGCCGAGGCAGCGCGCAGGTAACTAGTGGGTCGGCCTTTTTTCCATAAAATATAAGAGACGCCTTTTTCATTTCCATCAATAGCTGTGTTGATTTGGATATTTTGAGTATGTCCGCTCTCCCCCGCTATTGGCTTCGAGTGGGGAGAGGCCAGGGGCGCTGCCAAACACTTTCCCGTCCATAGACAGCCCCACAGCAAGGAATTATTTGGCCAAAATGTCCATAGGACCAAGAAACTTCGCACTGGCGTGTTCGGTCCATCACACACCTTCTCCGTGTACTGCACAAATCTCTTTTTTGCATTTCAGTTGCGTTTTGAACCTTCCTTGAAATAATAAAGCATAATATGCTGAAAACGTTGTGTATCTTCAACATTAAAGGACTGCATAAAAATTCACCACTTTTGATGTTTCTTTGAAATGCTCGCCGATAGGACAGCGCTGACAATACGACCTAATGAAATTGTTCCAAATGGAGTTAGAGACAGCTAAGTGTTCCTGGAGCATGGTGTTCCTGGAGTTTGGGCTGCCCCCCGAAAAGCCGGGCGGCCACCAGGCTCCAGCACTCGGTAGCTTTGTGACCCTGAGCTTCCGTCTCCTCGCCGCTGCAGCGGGGCCATGAGTGACTCCCTGTGGCGGCTGTGAAAATCAAATGAGTCAATGCATTTAATTCAGACACTAGAACAGTGCCTGGCACACACTGAGTATTCGGTAATGTTCTACTTATTGTAATGAGACAGTTTTGACAGGCGAACCCGTGCCAGGCAGCATCTAAGTGCCCCATGAGCAACGGTGACTGTTTCGGGGATCCATGGCTGGCCTGCCCCACCCCAGAAGTGATGGAGAACTCGCCGGCTGTCATGGACACTCCACTTAGCACTGTGCAGGCCTTCACTTAACTCTCTGCGCGGTCACGGGGGTAGATGCTGTTTTCTATCGTCCCAGGGCAGTTATTGAGAAAATGATAGAGGTGGGATTGTGACCCAGCGCCAGGGCATCTTAACCTCAAAGGCATCCTGCTTTCTCCTGGACCTGGCACGCAATGGGCCCCTATGGCACCGGCAGGGAGGCCACGCCTCCAGGGTCATCCTGCCCAATGGGCGGGCGTCTTCCGCCAGAACTGCTTAGGAGTTCCCGGTCTTAAGAGCCCTCTTCAATAACCCAGAGGTTTTGATATTCGATGTTGGGTCTTTGAGGTCACTAAAATGTTATTGTCTTGGGCGTTAAATATTATATCTGAATTTTTAAAAAAGATTTTACTTATTCATTTTTAGAGAGGGGAAGGGAGGGAGAGAGGGAGACAAACATCAATGTGTGGCTGCCTTTTACATGCCTCCACCAAGGATCTGGTCCACAACCCAGGCCCGTGCCCTGATTGGGCATCAAACCGGAGACCCTTTGGTTCGCAAGCCAGTGCTCAATCCCCGGAGCCACATCAGCCAGGGCTGAATTTTTTTGTTGTTGTAAAAGAAGTGGCTGAATTTTGCTTTGTTTACTTTGGACGGCTCTGTGGGCCGTGACTTTCTTGACTTGAAGAGCCATTACTGCAGAAACATAAAAAGAATTGGAAGTTATTGCAGAGGCTTGGCCATCAGTGATGTGCAAATCGTGTGGACGACAGTTCCATTAACAGATGGGGATCCGGTTTTTGGCTGCAGGAAATGAGGCTTGGAGGGTCAAGCAAGGCACTTCTGCAAATAAAAGGCAGAACAGTGACACCGAGCGGTCGTTACAATCAGAAAATGCAGAGCTCATTAATGTTTCTCTATCTTTAATCTTTGGCATTTTCATTATGATGTGTCTTGGGGTGGCCTCTTCGCATCCATCTTGTTGGGGACGCTGTGCTTCTTGGACTTGCATGTCTATTTCCTTCACCAAATTAGGGAAGTTTTCTTTCATTATTTTTTCAAATTTCCAGTTTTCTTGCTCTTCTCTTTCTGGCACCCCTATGTTGAGATTGTTGGGCCTCTTGAAGTTGTCCCAGAGGCTGTTTACATTACCCTCATTTCTTTGAGTTCTCTTTTCTTCTTGTTCTTATTGCTTGTTTTTTGCTTCCTTATGTTACAAATCACTGATTTGATTCTCAGCTGCATCCTCTCTACTGTTGTATCCCTGTAAATTGTTCTTTATTTCAAATAGTCTATCCTTCATTTCTGACTCGATCTTTTTTATGCCGCTGAGGTCCTCACTAAGTTCCCTGAGCATCCTTGTAACCAGTGTTTTGAACTCTGCGTCTGATCGATTGCTTACCCCCATTTCATTTAGCTCTTTTTCTGGAGTTTTGATCTGTCTTTTCATATGGGCCACGTTACTTTGTCTCCTTGTTTTGTCAGCCTCCCTATGTTTTTTCCTATGTCTCAGGTAGAGCTGCTTAGACTCCATGTCCTGGTAGAGTGGCCTCATGTAGTAGGTGTTCTGCGGGGTCCACTGGCACAGCCTCCCCTCTCCCCAACCTGGGGTACTTGAGGTGCACCCTTTGTGTGGGCTGAGTTCACCCTCCTGTTGTAGTCGAGCCTCGGTTGCTTTTGGCAGGTCAGTGGGAGGGATTTACCCAGACCAGTCAGCTGCAAGGACTGTCTGTGACCACTGACCACCAACCTCCGCCCTCTGTGGAGGATCAGCTGTGCAGGGGCAGGTGGTGGTGCTGTGACATGGTCTCTCTGTAGCTGTCCTCTGGGTGCGCTGGCCCTGGGGTTTCCTGGGTGGTGCAGGTCAAGGTCAACCCCATTTGTGCTTTGCCCAGGGCTACCCTCCCTGAGCTGTAAAGCAATGTGAGGAAGCTGCTGCCTATGCTGGGCTTGGAGATTTCCAGGTAAAGCCAAGATGTATGTAAACCTAAGCTGGCGCCTGTTAGTGCTGGGCCTGAGGCCATTTAGCAAGAGGTACAGGGGCTCACTGAGGCCAGCTGTTGCTTGTTTGAGAGGATTTAAGGAGTTGTGCAGTGTGAGCCAAGACCAGCCTTACACTTGATCTTAGCCAAAAGGCCGAGAAGCGATCAAGACCAGCCTTACAAATGGAAAAACAGGTTGGGTATGCCAGTTAGCTGGGTGGGGCAGAGCCTCTGGGCATCTCCAAGGCGGGTCCAACAGTGTTGGCCAGGTTGGTGGAGTCTCAGATATGGGACCAGCTTGTCAGCTCTGTCAGGGGAGGGTTTAGAAAAGGGACAATGGCCTCCGCTTGCCCTGATGCCAGACACTTCGGTCTCTCCCTGTGTGCCACTGGGGCCCTTCCAGCTGCTACCCAGTGCCGGAGCTCAGAGGGAGTGAGTCTGAGTAGGGGAGTCCGTGTGTGGGCTCTTTAAGAAGAACTGGCTGGGGCTCCAGCAGTTTCTTTCACTCACTGAATCCCCACTGGGTTTTGCATCCAGAAGTTGTGGGGACTTATCTTCCTGGCACTGGAGCCCTGGGCTGGGGGCCTGGTGTATCTCGGGGCTGGGACTCCTCGCTCCCGAGATATCCCTCCCGGATTTTTGTCCACCACCCCTGAGTGTGGGACCAGCCCGCTCTGCACCTGCGCCCTTCCTTTCAGTCTGGATGGATGTGGTTTCTTCTGTTCCGTAGTTGTCAGGCTTCCATTCAGCTCGATTTCTGAGGGTTCTGACTGATGGTTGCTGAACAGTTTAGGTGTAGTTTTGATGTGGTTGTGCGCGGAGGCGAGCCCTGTTTGACTTCACCTCCATCTTGACTGGAAGTCTTTGTTCTGTTCTGACTACTTAAGCGCCCATCACTTTAAAACCTGTCCTTATCTCGGGCAGCCTGCATTTTCCTGGTGTGGGGATGAGAGATGGGCTTTTAGCACCGAAGGAGGAGAGGGAGGCTTTCCTCCTGTGCTTTCTCTTCTTATTTTCAGGGAATCTGTTGGAACCCTGAGGATGTAGCCCGTGCTACCCAGGAGGTGCCTGGGTGGTCCTTGCGGTCTGGGGGGCTGGGCTGGGATGAGGGGCCGCTCTGGGAGAGGAGTCCTTTCTGGAGGGAGGTTGTTCACTGTGGGTGGGGGGGGCAACCTGTCCCTGCAACTCGACTGCGCAGAGTTGAAGCCCCTCTGTGCCCACTGGTCTCCTGGGGCCTCGGGCCTTCCCCGGGTCTGGAGTGTGGCTCTTGAAGGGGAGGGCCCTTGGTAAGGCACGAGGACCAGGGTACGGTCCCTTCCTGTCGTCCAGGGCTGTCATTTGCTTGCTCAGACTGCTAAGCACACGAGTGCAGTTTTGGATTTCCCAGGGAGTTCTCCGCGCTCCCATTCCGAGGGGCTGGTTTTCAGGCACCTGTGGGGGCTCTTCCCTGCCCTTGTGGGACACTCAGCCTCTCCAGCTGCCTCTTACTGGTGAGGTCCTCTAAACGGGGGTGGCGGGCTGGGAGAGAGCTCTGCTGGGAAGGGGCCGAGCTTTCCCTCGGAACACTGGGTGGGGCGAGTGGGGTTCTGGGGAAGCCCCGTGATCTCCCGTCGACCAGGTGTGTACAGGTCTTCCCGCGTTCCCAGTTCCCTGCTTCCCGTGGTGACAGGGAGAGAGCTGGGCCCTGGCTGGGCCCGGGTTGTCCTTCCGTTCTGGAAGCTGTGTGGCCGGGCCGTGGTCAGCTGCCCACTCTGGTGCTCAGTGTCTGCATCTCCGCGTGGGAACTGAGCATCCGGCCTTCCTGTCTGCCTCCTTGAGTGGTGAGGTGAACGGAGACAGAGCCCACGGACATTTTCCATGACCTGTTGTACTCTAAGGATTTCAGTCTTGTTGGAATAGCATTGTTTCAACCCGACAGCTGTCTTTGTGACTGGGCTTAGAAAGGTCATTTGTCACGCACTCACTCACTCAAAAAAGCAGAATCACAGGCATGGATAGAGCTTTGTTAGCAGAAGGCCAGAGTCACATCATTTTTGTAAGTTTACCCTGTTGGGCACTACAGAGATTTTAAACTTTTATGAGATTTCACTATAATTTTTAAAGATGCAGCTTAGGTTTTTTGTTTTGAACAAGAATGGTTTTCACCCTAGTTAGTGTGGCTCAATGGATTGAGTGCTGGCCTGCAAACCAAAAGGTCACTGGTTCGATTCCCAGTCTGGCACATGCCTGGGTTTCGGGTCAGGTCCCTAGTAGGGGGCTCATGAGAAGCAACCACACATTGGTGTTTCTCTCCCTCTCTTTCTCCCTCCCTTCCTCTCTGTAAAAATAAGTAAATAAAATGTTAAAAAAATAAGAATAGTTTTCCTCTTTGATTAAAAACAGTGCCTTCTGGCCGAGGAAGAAAAAGAAAGTTCCAGATTTGTGGTGCTTTTCTCACACTGCGGCTGTGACTTAATAGCACGTGGGCGACTTAGGCCTCGTTTTGCGAGTTCGCTGATGCTCCTCTCAGGCACGTGGTTCTTGGCTCCTCAAACTGCCCCCGTGGTTCGGTCTGATGGCCGCACACACGACTTACTCCTTTCAGGTTCCCTTCTGCTGACAGTGGTGGCACTTGGTCCTGCCTCCCTCCCGTCCGCAGCTGAGCGGTCGGCCTTCGTCCTCCAGGAGCGGCCTGGCCCCTCCCTTCCTCGCGGGTCATTTTTCTCTGAGCCAGGGATGTTTAAGTTGGACGGGGTTTAGAGGGTCTCTGAATTTGCTGACACACATAAGTTTGTGTATCTGTATGCACATTTTTGGCAGAAAATCTATATTCATAAAGAATTCATCAGCTTTGCCGAGAGGCCTAAGACTCCAAACACTGTCCGGCCCAGTGTGGCCGAGGAGGGCCGGCCTCCGGGCAGCGGGAGCTGGACATGCTCGCAGTGGCGGCGGGACGAAGTGGGCTCTCTTCCCCGGATGCCTGGCGATGGAGCACCACCGCAGACGTCTGCCTCTTGGCCTCACTGAAGTGTGTCGTGGTAGCTGCTGGTTCCGTGCCCCTGGCTCTTGAGGAAGGGTAGGGCCCGTGGGAGACGGTCGTGTTTAACAGGAGACACCCAGAGACGGTCGTGTGCCCCGGACTCGAGTCCCGGGCAGCTGTGGCACCGCGCTTCTCGCTGTGCTGGAGGGAGTGAACCCCGCACGGAGGACAGGCAGGAAGCCCACGAGAGGGCAGAGGCGGGGTGTCTGCCTTCTCCGGCTGCAGCAGGGCCCGGGCCCTGGTTGTGTCTTCCACGGCCCGCACCAGGCCCCGCTCCCGGAGGGTGGCACCTTGCTGCCTGACAGCTCTGGTTGTCGGTGGTCTTCCCGTCACCCTCTGCCAAAGACCTGGTTTAGGACATCTGCTCGGGCCCTGGCTGCCGTGGCTCAGTGGGTTGACCTTGGCAAACCGAAGGTCGCCGGCCTGATCCCTGTCAGGGCACATCCTGGATTTCGAGGCCGGGTCCCCAGTTGCTCTCAGTCAGTGATTCTGTCACACATTGATGTTTCTCTCCCTCTCTCTTCTCCCTTCCCCTTTCTCTAAAAATATATAAGTTAAATCTTACAAAAAAAGCCCCCTGCTCCGCCGTGGCTGGGGGGCGCTGTGTGGTGGGCTGTTGGTGGCCGACGTGTCCCACCAGCCCGTTACTGTCGGCAGTTACGGTTTTGAATGGCCCAGTTTGCCTCCTCACTGCTTGACTTTGTGCCCCTATCACGCTCCCCTACACCGTCGGCGAGTGGGGGCGGGGCCACTGTGCCATCTCGGTCTCTGAAACTTGTCATCGCCAACGCTTGTGCCCTCTCCTTCCTCCGCAGGCGCGTGCCCTCAGCCCGCAGACCGCGGAGACGGATGCCATCCGGTTCCTGGTCGGGACGCAGTCTCTCAAATATGACAATCAGGTAACTGTGTCTGACCAGTGCACACGTGTTCACGACGAACCTGCCCTTAGTCTTGTGACCGTTTCGCTCTCAATGGTTCAAGCAACCTGTGTGACAGTGAACACCACACAAAGTGAAGCTTCACTGGGACTTGGGTGTCCGGCTGTAGGAACTGGCTGGGTTCAGGAATTGACACTTAACTGTGTGGCATCACTGTCTGCCCTGTTGTGGTCACAAGGATTTACTGTGTCGGTGACTGAGAGGTGGCCTGGGGTCCGTGGTGGGCACCAGCCCCTCTCCCGGCCGGGACGGCCTCTCGCTGCTGAGAGCGCGCTGCCCCGAGCCTGGGTACGACTGAGGGCCGGTCTGCGCGTGGTGCTCTGGGCTGTGGCCCAGCTGGCCTGGCGGACACTTTGCTGTTCTGGCCACGTGCGAAGAAAGGATGTTGGGTATTCGTGAGACCAGGGTTTTCAGTTCATGGCTTGACCCTGACCATGTGGCCTTGAGCAAATGGCCTAACCTTGCTGGACTTCATTCCTTTCCTTAAATAGAGGTGTGTGACTTTGTGGAAGGGCGCTGACCCTGACCCTGACTCTGACGAAGTGCACATAGGCTGTGCCGGATGGCGCCGGGCCTCTGCCCCTTGTTGAAGGGGGCGGCACTCAGACGGTGGGCTCAGGGGACTTCTGTGTTCAGCTCACGTGTTACGGTGAGCAGCACAGCGCTGTGGGGAAGCCTCTCCCACGCCCCGCAGCGTGCATTGTCCCTGGGGGCTCAGCTGCCGCGCCCCGTCTTCGGTCTCATCCCTGCGGCCCTCCCCTCTGAGCCGCTGAGCAGGCCGTTCGTTGTCCCCTGGCCTGGCCCATTTTCCATTCTGGGTGGATCAAGGGGCTGGGCCTCACGACTTCCTCGCCACCTTCCCCCGCCAATTAGGAGGAGTGTTTCCGATACTCTTCCAGGACAGAAGTTTCAGGAGGTGTGACCCTGCTGGGACAGTCTTCGCCCGTCCCACAGTGCGTGTCTGGTGCATTGGCAGGGCCCCTCAGTCTACCCGTGCTGGGTGGGAGTGGCAGCTCCCGGCTCCACGCTGCGCCCTCTGGGAGGTGGTGATGCAGACGAGCAGATGCTGCAGTGACGCTGTGACGGCTGAGGCCTTCAGGCCACAGGGGATTGTGTGTGTCGCTTGCCCTCCACCGGGACTCCTTCCTCCAGGGGGAGCCCGGGGTTGTGGGGGCAGGGGGGGGCAGGTGCAACCTTCCTCAAGCTCCACACGCACCTTCCCTCTCCCACCACAGGGGCCTCCCTCAGTGAGACAGCTGTGTTTCCTCATGTGACATTCAGTGCACAGGCAACACACGAACTTCTTTCCACATGGCGTTCACATGTCTCCCCATGTGCCGCATGCATGCTCCCCTTGCACATGACCTGTGTTCTCGTATGTGATGGGAGGCACGCAATTTTCATATGCAACACATTCTTGGTCACATGTGACCCGCGTGTTTCTTCCCACACGTGACGTGTGTTTGCAGGGATCCTGCCGTGGGGCTGCCCCAGGCACCAGCCTGTGTCCTGGGCTGGGTGGTAACTGCCTTCTTGGAGAGGAGGCCCAGGAGGGGCGAGCATGGTCCCCACAGGCCCCGCTGCTGTCTGTGGGAGGGACTGCTGTCCCTGGGTTTCCCAGCAGTGCCATCACAGTGTGACCCCTGAGCATGGGGGGATGGCAAGAAGACCGTCACTGAGTCTCCTTCCTCCACAACCTTGCCCTGAGCCGCCCCTCTGCACCAGGGTGAGTGGGACTGCGGGTGGCTCTGGGACGGTGACAGGTGGCTGTGCACCTGCATGGGTGTCCAGCAGCTGGCTGTCAAGGACCCACTGTGGAGTGCACATAGGGCGGAGTCAGTGACGTGGGAGCTGGCGCCTGGGGACTGGGGGGGGGAGGTCAACACGGGCTTCCAGGAGGGAGGTGGGAGTGGGTGCAGGAGACCCCCAACCCCAGGGTCAAGGTCCGGGCTGGATCGGGCCATTCCCAGACCTGTCACCTCAGTGGACAGAACCAGTGGTGTGGACCCCATTTCTAAACATACAAGGAAGTTGGTTCTACGCAGTCACATGGTTTGTCCCAGGCGACTCAGCTGGAATGTGACAGAATTGTGACTAAGATGCCCTGCACCTGCCCCCCCCCCCCAGCTGTGTGGAAGTTCGCACTCTACGAGTGTGACTCGTGCGTGCGAGTCCTGGACACTCGCTGTGCACGCTGTGCAGACCTGCCTGTGGAGGGAGTGCTTTGTGTGACATATGTGCCCCAAGGTCAGGGCCTCTAGCCCAGGCCCAGGCTGGGCCCCTGCCAGGTAGCGACAGCTCACAGGTGGCTGTGCTGCAGAGGGAGCTGTGACAGAAGAGTCCCTTTCCCCCCCGGGGCTCTGTGCCCTGCCCACCTCTGCCTTCCAGGGCCTTGCCTGGGGAGTGGCGCTGCCTGCCTGCCGGCGTTTGCTCCCCGGGCTGGGCCTCCGGCCTTCAGTTCCTGTGCTGCTCTGTTCACTGCAAAGGGCCAGGGGCTGTCCACCCGCAGGCCTGCTGCCTTTGTGGACGGAATGCGCCTTTCCCCGGCCCTTCCTGTGCACAGGGCTCAGCGCTGAGCAGGGAGTGGGCCTGGAGTCTGTGCCCTGGCTTCTCCCTCCTGAGCAGGGGCGGCAGCCCCTGGGTCTGGGGGAAGCTGGGGGGCTGTGGTGGGTGCTGTCTTTCTTGCCTTTTCATTTGTGCACCTCGGAATCCTGTGTCTGCAGGTTGATAAAGAATAGCTTTGTTACACAGTGCCCCCTCTGCTGGCAAGTCCTGCACTCGGCCTCCTTGTTAGAAATCAGATTCTGGGCCCCAGGCCAGACTGCCTGGAACTCCCCTCCTCCCCCTCCTGCCCCCTCCTCCCCGTTCCTACAGTGAGACAGGAACTGACTGGCTCAGGAGTCCAGTCCTGGATGAGGCAGGATCAGCGGCTCAGCAGTGGCGGAAAGCTCACTATTCCCATTTCTGTATGGTTCCGGGTGGCCTGCCAAATTCAGGGGCTCTGATACGCTCTCTTCACCCCTCAAGTTCGGTGTCTAAGGTGTGCCACCCGACGTGCTGTCTGGGACGTGCCCCAAGGGACGGAGCCCCTTCTGTCCAGGGGGCGTCCTGGCTGGCAGAGAGAGGGTGTGGAGTGTGGGTCCTGCTCCGAGCTGTGGGGCAGCAGTGGGACCTTGGATGCGGGCGGGATGGACGGGGCTTGTGTGCTGGAGCTGAGCGCTCAGCCGGGCCGCAGGCAGTGCCGTCCCCAGGGCACGGCCATGTGTTTGACCGCTCCCGGTCTTCCACCCGCCCTTCGAGCCTCCTCTGCAGGAACAGTCTGTGTTCCAACCGCAACTCAGAGGCCTTAGCCCCCAGGTCCCTGCATGGCCTCCTGCTGGAGCACGGGCCCCGCCCCCTGGCCCAGGCCTCCACGGGAGGAGCTGGGCCTTCAGGTGCTCCCGTGGGGTGGGAGGAAGGAGAGCTGGTGCCGAGAGGTGGGGGCGGATGGCTCTGTGTGGGAGGTTTCGAGGCCTGCACAGTTGTGTGGTGTTCTCGGGGAAGGGCAGGGCCAGTGGGAGGGGACTTTTTGTTGTGGTTGTGACAGGGCGGGACACAGATGGTGAGGCCCTGGGGAGCAGGAGCTGAGCAGCAGGGGGTCTGCTCTGGGCAGGGGAGCCCCCTCTTCTAGCCAGGGCCATTCTGCCAGCCCCCCCGGGAGGGCTGTGTGCCCAGTGGCAGGAAGGAGCTTGCTCAGAGGTGAGCCTTAACTGTTCATTTCTCATTTTCAGTTTTCACACTGACACCTTTTTTTCAAGGGTTGGTTTACCTTCTGTTCACCAGGAGGGGTGGAATGGAAAGGCAGGGCAGGGCTGAACTCATGTGCTCACGTCCAGACTGGGCCACTGCAGGGGCTGGGCCCTGGGTGCCGGACCCCTGTGTCTGAGCCCCGACTCTCCAAGGGAGGGGTGCTGACTACCATCTTATGGGCTCCCCGACACACTGGATGACCCGCACACCTACGCTTTGACCCCCTGCACTGGTAAGCCCAACTGTAGCAGTTTTAATGATGGTAACCCAATCCCTCTTTCAAACCATTCAAGTTCATGATGGTTCGGTCTTCATTAGAAGCTGTTAAAAACATCTTAAGAACCAGACATGTCACGAACGCTTTAACGTGATGGCTGCATGTGGCCCAGCCGGCCACTGGCCCTCCCCACCCTCTGTGCCGATGTTGGTCAGTCGGTCCTTTTGTGCCCTCACCTTTCGCACTCGCCTTAATTCTAGCGCCTGCTCCGTGGTATTACTGTCTCTGTGACTGCCTGTATTTACCCAGCAGAGCAGCTCCCTGCAGTCCCAGTGTGCGTGCGGCAGATGCCACCCCGAGAGCAGACAGTCCGTCCAGTGTGCACGTGGGGATACTGAGGTCAGGGCCACACAGGGTTCGACTCCGGGTCCAAAGGGGCCCCCTATGGGGCCTGGGTTACTGTCAGGTGCAGACCCTGTGGGCAGAGGTGCTCGGGATAGAATGGAGGCCGCCTTTAGCTGTTGGGGTCACAGAATGTTTACAACGGCGTGTAGCGCTTACCCTGATGGCAAAGCAGTGCATGCACGTGAGGAAAGGAAGGTCAGAAATATAGATGGACCCCGGGGAAGGAAGGGAGGAGCTCTTGCCCCGCCATCCGACAGTGACCAGTCCCCTCCCAGGCCCTCCAGTGTTTGGACGAGGCTGCTGTTCACCCAGCAGATGTGGGGGTGGGAGCTCGGGGGCACGAGCTCATGGCCGCCTTCTCTCTCCGAGAGAGAGAGAGAGAGAGAGAGAGAGAGAGGGAGAGAGAGGGAGGTTGGCCCTGCCCTGGCCCTGTGCCCTCTCTCGCCGCACCCTGAGTGCGCCCCTCTCTGACAGTGTGGTCACACGGCACTTCGTGTGAGCAGTCCCTGCTGCCAGACCGCGAGTTGACTTCCGACTTGTCATGGTGACGATCAGTGCCCCATGAACATTTCTCTGATCGGAATCTTGGTGGAGATCCATGGTTATTTGCTTAGTGTGAGTTTGTTTTTGAAATTAATGTTTTATCTTTCTCATTGACTTAGGTATTGATAAGAGAGTGGATGTGAAAATTATTCTGGTTCCCCCCCCCCCAAATTATCCGGCAAAGCAGGGAGATAGTATGTTTAACTTTTCACGTAGTGGCTGACATGCAGGGCCCTTATAATTAACATCGCAGAGCGCTGACGTGCTGGGACGAGGAGCGTCAGGTGCGCCAGCACCTGTGTGCGCCTGCTCACAGCGTGGGGCCTCGCTCGTTCTCGGGGAGGTGGGTGTGCAGAGCTGTGGGCTGCTGGCGTGGTGGGCGTGGCCGTCCCGGAGGCTCTGGGGGCCTCCGCTGCGCCACCGTCGGATCGAGGGAGGCCCTCACTCGTTCTCTCTGTTGTGTGTGCAGATCCACATCATCGATTTTGACGACGAAAACAACATCATAAACAAAAACGTCCTCCTCCACCAGGTGGGCGAGATCTGGCACATCAGCGCGAGCCCCGCGGACAAGGGCGTGCTGGCCACCTGCTACAGTAAGAGTGAGTATTCTGCCCTCCTCCGCGCCACCTGGGGTCCCGGGAGAGTGCTCGCGGGCCACTAAGGGGCTGGCGTGTGATCTGTTGGGTCTGCGGGCAATGGGGGTGTGGGGTTCTGGGAGAAGCTGCGCCGCTGTGGGTGGGTGGTGCCGTGGGTAGTGCAAGCCCCGGCACAACCCTGGCCTGCGGTCTGAGCTCTTCCCTGAGCTCTGACCCCTCGGGGCAGCGGGGAGCAGTGATGTGCCGGAGGCTCTGGAATAATGGATGTGGGCGTTCTCCCACGCCAATTAGCTGCGCCACTCAGGAAGGCAGCCTGGCTGGCCTCTCTCCTGTTGCCTGCGTGTGTGTGTGCACATGTGCGAGGACAGCTACAGCTGGTCCCCACCCTGTGAACTGCTCCTCGCACCCATGCGGGTGTGCGTTCGTGTCCTGCCTGCTTCTCCCAGCTGGCTTGCCAGGGCGCACAGTCCAAACGTTCACCTGCCTGAGTTTTCCTTTCCCGCCCTGCCAGTAACTGGCATTGGAGTTCGGGTCTCTGTCCCTGTTCCGAAGACCAGATACAGCCCTGCGGTTGTTGCTACATCGTCTCCGACACATGTCCTTCATCCGTCTAGCCTGCCGGGACGCTCTGTAGCATTCTGTGGCCCTTAGGCTCTTGTAACACGCCCTGCCCCGTCTTTCCTTTCCTGTCCTCACTTCCGACGTCACCGCGGTCCTCCCTGCAGGTGGCAGGGTGCCCGTTTCCAGGACCCCAGGCTCACCCGACTGCCTGCACAGAATTCTGCACCCGGTCCCCTCTGCTTCATCGCCACCCTCCTCTCTGAAAAGTCCGTTTCCTCTGAGGGGCAGAGCCGGCATCTCCTGAAAGGCCTCCGCCCAGATGCGCACCTCGTTCTGAGCCTGACTGCAGCGCTCCGCTGATCGGAAGCCAGGTCCCGGGAACTCCCCGAGGTTCTTTTCTTCCTGTCATTGGTGTCGGAGGGCATGCTTCTTTCTTCTTGTCACTTGCCACACTGAGGGCTGTGACAGCCTGGGCCTCCACCCTCAATCTTCCCTTAGCGGGTTTGGGGTGGAAATGTGTATTTACACTCCTGTGTGAAGAGTGAGTTTGCCAACAACTAGGAGTAAGCATTAGCTGGTTTCTCATGTAAGTGCCCCCCCGCCAGGGCACTGGGTGCAGGCAGCTGCAGGTCTGTCCCCCGGCGGCAATGCCTCCCTGCCCGCCCAGCCTGGCGTCGCTGGCCCTCTCTGGTGTCCACACTGCCCCCTTTTAAGGGAGGGTGGCCTCCTTCTGTGCTGGGAGGTGACCAGAAGTCTCCGCGTATGGGAATAAACAGGTGGTCCTCTTCCGGAGAGCTCTTCCGACCAGTCTTCCTTCTGACCGACGCAGGGTCGGCTGGTCTCACTCATCTCCAGGGTGCCTTGTGACACAGCAGTCACGGGGCGGCGCCATTGCCCACGCCACATCCTGTCTGTTTGAGGCAGGTCGCCACTCCTGCTGCGCTCGAGGCGGGCACTACAGAACGGTGTGCCCACTGGGGACGGGTGTCTGCGCAGCACCTGTGCCCAGTGAGCCCTGTCCCTCACGGATGAGGACACCGTCACTGTCACCTGCACGCCCCGGGCTCTTGGAGGCCTTTGTGAAACTGGAAGTGCGCTTTGTGAAATGGGGTGCTCCTTGTCTCATGCTCCCCGGTATGTGGCCCTGGGCAGGCGCCATCATGGGTCCATGCTCATCACCACTGTGAGCTCGTGGCCACCACAGTGGTGTGCTGTGTTTGTGTCACTGGCGTGTCCGCACACGCTGTCTGGGTCCCTGCTCTGCTGCGGCCCCACTTCTGGTGGTCTGCGTGGTATTTTGGACAGCGGTAGTACCTCCTCATCGAGAGACCAGGGCCCCCCAGCCACCTGCCTCACACCCCGTGTTGTGCCTGTGCCGGGCTGCCACGCACGGGCGGGGCGGAGGGAGGTCAGCCGCGCCGGTCCTCTCTGAGCCTCTGGGAGTGGCTGCTCCTAGTGGAGTGTGTCCTCTCTCAGAGCCCTTGGCCGTGTCCCCGCACAGGGTCTGGAAACAACGTGTGGATCTTGTGGTGGGGCACAGAGGAAAGACCCACGGGAAAGGGGCCTCCGTGCAGAGTCTAGAGTTCATGTAAGTGCCCTGCTCTTGAGGAATCTCGGAGTTGTTATTTGCTGTAAACAACAGGTTTAAAGACCTGCTCACTGCAACATACAAAAAAAGTGGGTTTTCGAGGCCCTGGCCGGTGCGCCCAGTTGAAGCATTGTCCTGTACTCGGAAGGGTCATGGCTTCCATCCCTGGTGCACGTACAGGGGGCAACCGGTCAGTGTGTCTGTCTCTCTTTGTTCCCCTTCCTCCGTCTGTAGAATCAGTAAACATGTCCTTGGGTGAAGATTAAAACAGTACACGCTGCACATGCTAGTGAAGTGTGCACTATGGTAGAACTCTTACACACCCGCACACACTCTGGACTGTCACAGTAGCCTGGTGAGTCCACATGGAAAATAGATTAACTCACTGACTGTTGGTAAAGCCTGGGCTCCCCAGGCCTGGGGAGGGACCGTGATGGAGGCCGTGGCACTGGGTCCCCGCACACCTGCGCAGCCGCCCCTCCCAGAGCTCATTCCCACCCCACTCAGCAGATGACCTCCGGTCTGCAGGAGGCTGTGGTCTCCGAGAGCTCCAACCGCCCCGTCAGACCTCACGCCCATGTCCCTGCACTCGCCCCCAACCCCGAGGGGAGCAGGCCAACATCGATGGCTGATGCAGCTCTGCCACTGTCGGTGGCTGGAGTTCAGCCGTCACCTCCGTGACCGTGCAAGGTGGTCCTCGGGGCAGGGGCAGTGGGGGTGTTATGCGCACAGTAAGCTCTTTTCCTGCGTGGGCGAGGGTAGAGAAAACAAACCTCTGGCTTTTCCTCCTGACAGTTCCACAAGAAAAGTGTGTTGCCATGGAAGTGAGAGGAGGGCCCGTGGGCGGGCAAAGCTGTCACCATGGCCCCTCTGCACAGGGACTGAGCGGGTGCCAGGGCAGTGACAGGTGACAGGCCCCCCTGGAGACGGGCTGAGCACGCTGCAGGCAGTGGTGGCCCTGCAGCGGTTGCCTGACAGCACCCGGAAGGCCCGCCCGTCGATCGTGGCTCTGGAAGTTGCACAGGGCTGCATTTCTCGGCCACGTGGCCTCTGCGGCCTCCAGGCACCCAGGCCCCTTCCCGGGCTGTCCCACTTCAGGCCGAGCTGCTGGAGGCTTGGGGGCAGCCCCATTCCGACTATGCTGCCAGGTCCTCGGTGGTTCCGTGGATGAAGAGCGTGCTTCCTGTGCGCCCGAGTGGACGGTGTTTGAAACTGGTGACTCTGCTGCCTCCGTTCCCTTCCTTCTGAATTGGAGCGTGTCTGTCCACACCATCAGGCCCCGTGCATCACTGCGAGTGTGCCTGGTGTGCACCTGCAGTGTGCCGCGTGTGCCTGTCACACATACCTGCTGTGTGTTTTACACGCGTGTCTCCCATCTGGTACCATGCATGTCTGTTGTGTCTGCCTGTTGTGTGTCATGTGTGCACATGTATCTGCTGTGTTTTGTGTGTGTGCTGGTGTCTCATCTCTTCTGTGCCGTGCATTCTGTGTGTGTGGTGTGGGTCCGTGTCCTGTCTGTCTGTGCGGTGGCTGCACACGCTGTGCCTGGCTGTCCCCACGGCCCCCTTTGGGCAGCAGGGGGCGCCAGCGTCCTCTCTGTTCCTCAGCACGCTGGTCTTCCCCACCCCCGCCCCTCCTGGCCCCTGTTGGCCAGGCCCCTGGCCTGAGGCTGTTGGGAAGCTTTCTGGCCCTTCTCAGGCATTTCTCTAAGTATTGTCACCACACAGAGACCTTGCCTGAAAAGCATGTGGCAGAATAAGGCTCACTGTGGCCTTTTGCTGAGGGGATTTGGGGGATGGGCGTGCGTGCCTTTGTGCTCCGGGCGTCAGTCCCTTCACCCCATGCCCCAGGCTCCCGGGGGGGGGGGGTGCTGGGCCCCTGGCCCCCATGTGCTAGGGCCCCAGGCTGTGGGTGAGCCACGGCTGCCTGGCCAGTCTGTGAACATTGCCCCTGTGAGGGTGGGGGTTGCCTCTGCTCCCCGGGTTCATACTGGCCCATCACTACTCATGAGGACATGGTTGTGACAGGAGCCAGTACCCCTAGGGCTTGATTAGTGACGAGCGGGGCTTGGGGAGGCTCCCTCCGGGGAAGTAAGCAGTGAGGGTGGCCAGGGTCCCTGTGCCCTTCCTTTGGGGCCTGCTGCTGCCCCCGGGAACCCGCTGGGGGTGTGCTGAGCCCTCCCGGCTCGAAGTGCCACCTTCACATTAAAGCCTTCGACTCATGGGTCCATCGTGGTTCCTGAGACGCCCTGGGGCTCCCGGCTGGAGCTCTGAAGCCGGGTTGGGGACAGCTGCTCCTTAGAGTGTACGGTTTGTGTGCCAGGTCAGAGGAAAGGTGCGTGTTTGAGCTCCCATGGTTACTGTGTGTCAGTAAGTAAGCCAAGGGAGCAGTGGACTTCCCGGAAGAGAGTTGTTTCAGGCGAAACCGCAGCCCCGGGTGAAACGGCGGGGACTCCTTTGTCTGGTGGGGGCAGGCGCGGCTGGGGGAGAACCGGCGGCTGAGGCTCCACGTGGCACGGAGGTCGGCTGCCGACAGCAGGAGCCCACACTGCGCACCAAGTCCCGCCCCCTCCGAGGTGTGGCCACCTGTCACAGGTCAGACCCCCTCCGGGTTTCCTGTGCGCCTGTGGGAAGGTGGGACACTTTCTTCTTTTCAGGGCAAGGGTGCTAGGCTAGAGAATGTGGGGTTTTCTCAAGATGCAGGTGCCGAGAGGTGGGACTGGGAAAGAAGGTGGGTAGTCCTGGCCCGAGGACCTCCGAGAGGACCTCCGAGAGCACCTCCGCAGGGGTGCGTGCTACCGAGCGCACCTCCGCAGGGGTGCGTGCTACCGAGCGTGCGAGGCAGTGCTGCTGAGACGCGAGCGTGCGTCTCCATTTCCCTCCCAGGCCCAACCCAGCAAATAGGTTTGGAAGTGAGAATGTTTCCTATCCCGTTTAGCACCTAAACGTCTTGTAGGCTCTCCTTGCTTTGGGACTGACAAACAGCAGAGTGGGTGGACTCTGCCCTGGAAGAGCCGTGCGCTGAGAAATGTCGGCTGAGGGTCGTTTCACTGCGGACGGACCCACAGGGGTGCTGTGGGTGCGCATGTGTGCTGTGCACGCGGTGTGCATGCCTGTGGTTTGTGCGTGCCAATCGTGCTTGTGTGTGTCTTCTTAACCGTCCAGCTGTCAGTGGGTGCGCAGGGCGTTTCCGGGTCCTGGCTAGAAGTGAGGCTGCGGCAGACATGGGCGTGCGGGAGGGTGTCTCAGATCCTACACACCGGCCTCCCTTATCTTTTCAGAAACACTCTTGTATTCCACAGTAGGCCCAAATGTCCTGTGGCTCGCGTGCGTCCCGAGTGTCCTGATTTCGTGGGCACTTTTCCTGTGGGTGCAGAGTTCCATCGTGTCTCTGTAGACACACTGCACTGGACTTCCTGTTTCCGAGTGGGGGCATCTGCACAAGCCGTCCCCCGAGTGCATCCCAGGTCGGGGGCTGAAGTGCTGTGTCGCTAGAATGGGTTTGGCATCTGAGCTCTGACCAGCAGGTTGCCGTGTCCAACGGCCATGTCCGCCTGAGCCCTGCACGGCCCCTGGAGCCCCGCCTTGGATACGAGGACGGGAACGGGGGCATTCCTACAGAGAGGGGCCCCAGCGTTGTTCTTCGACCATCCTCCGGCAGAAGTTACGTAGGGTTCCAGAATGTAGGAAAGTTTTTAATTAGCTTTTTTTGATACTCTCATAACTAGTCTCTCCAGATCCCACCAGCATCGTTTCTCTGTCCTCATTGACTTTCTGCGGCACCTCCAAACTTAGTATCATCTGGAAATTTAATTAATTGAGCTGTTTACTGTTCCTTCCAGATCACTAATGAAGATGCTAAATAAGACTTGGTCCCCAGAGCACCACACTGGACACCTCCTCACAGCTTAATGTTCAGCCACGTACCCGGGCACTTTGTTTACAGCCCTCCTCCAGGTTGCCCGCCCTGCAGGGTGGGCAGGCAGGGCCCAGCCTGAGCTAGTGTTTCCACCGAGACGGTGAACGCATGTGCCGCAGTCTTCCTGTGTCCCCCGACGTGCTGTTGGCTGCGCTCTTCTGTGGCCTGGTGGTTGTTTCTGCCCTTGGCCCTCTCCTGCCCCCAGGCCCAGGGTTCTGTGCTGCAGAGACAGAGAAGGGCGTCGCCACCAGGTGTGGTGAGGCCGGCCACCTCGAGGTTCTTCCAGCCCGCCGTGCAGGGCCGGCAGCGTGTCCCTGACAGATGGCGCAGATGCAGATGGGCACATCCAGCCTCTCAGTCCTGGAGACAGTGGGCTGTGGTGGGGGTGGGCAGAGCTGGTGGCCCTGAGCCCCTCCGGGGCCTGTGGATGCCACCTTCTCTGGTGTCCTTATGGGGCCCTCATCTCCTGCTCTAAAGAGGACCCCAGTCACCCACCCCAGCAACCTCCTCTTAATCTAGTCACCTCCGTAAAGCCACTACCCCCAAGCACAGCCACGTCCTTGGGGGCCTTGGGGGCCGCAGCTGGGACTCCAACCTGTGGACTTTGGGGACGCAACTCAGCCCCTAAGAACTGAGGCTTCTTTGATTTGCTCACTTACGCCAGAGGGTGGGAGGGGCTCTATGTGGGTTAGGTTCTGCGACCAAATGTCAGGTCGTCCCCACCCCTTCCCGTGGGATGTGACTGGAGGGTCAGACCGGCCACCTGAGGTCTGTCTGTGGGGGTATTTTGAGGGAGGTGGACTGGGGGTGTGGCCTGCAGGGGCAACGAGATAGGAGTAGGGGCGGTGGGCGGTGGGGCGCAAGGGCCATTCTGAAGCCAAAGCCTGTGCGCTGGAACGCCAGCTGCTCTGACCCGTGCTGGGCCAGGTGCGGGGGCTCCGGGATGAAAACACCCCGAGCTGGTGGGGGATGATGGGCACGGAGCCAGTGCGGCACAGGGGCAGGCCCTGTGCCAGCAGCAGCCAAACAGCCTCCGGGCCCGGGCCACAGTGTGCCTGGGTCCTCACAAAGAGCGGAACACGCTCGATCTGGGTGGGCAGGTTGAAGTGAGGCATGGAGCCCCAGACCCGGGGGAGTATCGGCCAGAGCGGTGTTTGCAAAAGGTTGCTGAGGGACGGGGAGGGGCAGAGGAGGGGCGACAGGCTCAGCTCAGTGGGGGACTGGGGGGGGCGGGAGGACTGGGGGGGCAGGGGGGCTGGGCAGACTGTGGTCTCACCCGATGACACCGCTGCTGCTTCCCTGCCTGTCCCGCCATCATGGCGTGGTGTGTCCTGTGGCTCACCAGGCACAAGGCCACGGGAAAGTCGCTCTTAAAAAGATGAAAGTGCCCTACAAATGAGGAAACCTTCTCAGGGCTGGCAAGTAAAAGTTCAGGAAGCCCAAAAGAGGCTCTTTGAAAATAAAGAATAGTGAATGCAAGGGCAGAGTGGAGAATAATGGTAAAAAAGGCAGCAAAATGGTTTCTAAGTCGGGAATTGTAGAAGTCTTCTGTATAATCGGCGACTTGCCTAGCTCACGCGGCCGCCCCACGGAGGGAGGGTGGGTGCCAGCTGGTGTTACCGGCAGCGGGAGTCAGTCTCCACCGCATTCCAGAGCGCTTCCCACTCCAGGGCCCTGCGAATTCTCAGCGAAGGAGGGTGAAGTGTCACAAGACTGTAGATCACGCGGCTCAGGGTCCTCGGGAAGTGAGGAGAACAATGAGGGGCTGCAGAGTGGCGGCTGGGAAATGCTGCCCGCACGCCGTCTTGCACTCTGACCCCTCCAGCTTGCACCTGCTGCTGCCCGTGCGAGAGCAGAGCAGGACTGGTCGCCAACCCAGGCCCACCCAGGCCCACAGTGTGGGGTCAGCCGTGCTGCCCCTGTGGCTGTGTCGGGGCGGGCTTGGGAGGCAGGGGGAAGGGCCCTGTGGCCTACGGAGGAAGTCCCCAGGGTGAGGGTGGGGGTCGGAGGCCTCTCCTGTCCCCCCTCCCCACACAGGGAGCCCATTTTGTCCTTCCTTCTCTACCCAGGCCCCTGCTCAGCTGGCCTCCCACCTCAGCGATTAGCATTCGGCTCCTGCAGTGGCGTCGAAGCAGACCAGGCTCCCAGCTGCACTTGGCTGTGGACGCGCGGAGGGAGCTGCAGAGTGCCTGGTGTTCCCCAGCTCTGCGGCCCTGAGCCATCTCTAGGCCTCAGCTGTGTCTGAGCCTTGGAGGGTGTCACCTGGGGACTGAGGTGACTGTGCCTGCCCTGACGTGCGAATGCCAGCACCTTGTCCTCTGTTCGCCCACGCCCCGCCATGCTGCGCGGTCTGGGCCCCAGGTGCACCCGTGCACTCCGCTGCTTCCTGGCCGACCTCTCCGCCCCGCACCTTCTCCCTTTAAACCGCTGCCTGTCTCCACCTGTGTCTCCTTCCGCGTCAGCCCAGTGTCCACCTTGTGGTCACCGTCCCCTCCAACCCTCTTCCCGCCCCTCCCGAGCACAAGCTCTGTGTATGGGGTGTGGACCACTTGTCTCTGGGACTGAGGGCTGGTCCCGGCCTCGCTGGGTCCCCGGCGGGTGGATGGGTGATACCACCCTAGCCTTTCTCACTGGTTCGAAGTGAGGCTCAGGTGGACATGTGCGTCAGACGCAGGGTCACCCGAGAAACCTGGATTTCAGATACATGAGGAATAACTTTTAGTGTGAGGGTGTTCTGTGCAAAGTATTTTTACTTTTCCATCTGGCAGCCCTGGTCAGGGCACGCCCCAGCATAAGGCTTTGGTGCCCCCGCCTCCAGCGGGCTGCCCATGGGGTCCACGAGCTGACCGACAGAGGTGGGGGCCACTGCCAGCACCAGGCACTCCCTCCGGTCCGGGCACCAGGGAGCAGCTGGACGACCGTGGGAGCTCCTTGCTCCTGCCAGGTGCCCAGAACTCCGGGCAGTGGGTCCCAGGTACTCTCCCCAACACTCAGACGGCACCTGCGCAGGGAGGCCACGCCCCCAGGCTGGGCGGCCGCAGCTCTCATCCGCACCTGTAGTTGGCGCCGTTGACCGCCTGTCGCTCTGACTTGGACTTGGCAGTCAGCTTGCCTGGTCACCCTGTCCTGCACTGGGTGGCCTGATGGCAGTGTCACATCTCTGCTTTGTCTCCAGTGACTGACAGTGGGCACCGAGGGGGCGTGTCCTGTTCACACCAGGACACCCAGCCTCCCTTTGGCAGGGCGACGCTAGCGCTCCCCTTGGAAGGGCCCTGATGTCTAGATTTCTCTTTATTTTTGTTTGATGTGAAACGTTCCTGTAAAGGCTGTCACGTGGCAGCACTGTCCCCTCGGGACCTAGGAAGGGAGAACGCCACTCTCCGGGGCGACGGGAGAGCCCGCGTGCCCGCTGGTGTTCTGAGGACGCAGAGCCCTGCCTAAGCACCTGTGTGTTTTGAAAATGAACCCACTTCGGTGCCCCTAGGATGCAGACCCAGGGGGATGAAGTGCCCTGGTTCTGGAGTGGTCCCGACCTCATCCCACCGTGGGACTCAAGGAGGGTGCATGCCATTGGGTCAGAGCACACAGGCAAAACCAACCCGCAGAATCTACACGTTTCCAATGATGCCGTGGCCCCGGCGGGACCAGGTGATGGGGGTCCCCTGCTGCTTAGGGTTTCAGTCCAGCATCCTTGCAAGCACTTACCCTGGGATGCTCTGGAGGAAGTGACCCCCATGTCCCTCGTCCAGCCCCCCTGGAGCCCGCCTGCCTGGAACTGCTGTCAGTGGCCTCCTGGCAGGTTGGCTACCACTTAATCCCCAGTAGCGAGTCCCTTTGGCTGGGAGAAGGGGGACAGGAGGGGAAGGTGGGAGGTGGTGGGCACTGTCCACACTTTGGGGCCATTGCACACTCTCAGCCCCCATGGCTCAGCTGGCCCCCTGGCCCTCCATCCATCTACCAGCAGCCCTAGGGCCCCGTGCTTCCCGCACAGTCCTGGCCAGTGGGGATGTGAAGGTGGGTCTGGCATGGGCCTGGCCTGCGAACTGTGACTGTCAGTAAAGGAGGTCTGCCTGCCGGTGATCAGAGTGAGGGGCGCAGTGAGGTCTAAGTCTGGTGGGAGTCCGAGGGGGCCCCCTTTCAGGGTGTTCCTGAAGGCTCCGCCCTCTGCCAGAGCCTGGGGAGGACTTTGAGCCCTGCATCCGGAGTCTCTAAGCATCTTCAGTGCGGTGTTTCCGGCACCTTCTGGGTGTGAGCTTTGTGGCGTGACCCTCTGTGCAGGCAACAGGCCCGGGATCGGAGGGAAGCGTCTGCCCAGGGTCTCGCAGGACTTGGGTCAGAATAAAGTTTCCACACAAATCTGCTTTTTCCCCGCTGGCGACCACGCCCCCTGATGTATGGAAAACTAGACTGATTTGTGTATTTGAAAAAATCAGATGCTTTGGGGGGAAAAGAATCATAAAAAATTTAATAGTGTACCAAGATTTAAGAGATGAAAATATTTTTTAGGCATTTGTATGCCTATGAGACATTTCAGACCCAAATAGAAGTGTACCCTGTGGATTTTTTGTGTTCTATGTGATACAATACAAGCCTACTCTGAAGTTCCGATTAACTTGTTATTTTTGAGTTATCGAAACTGTGAAACGCCTTTGAGGATACATCGGTGTTTCTCCTCTTTCTTACAAGAACCTCAACAAGGGGGGGGTTCTAAGTGTCCCAGTTATTCTTTGGGAGCCACAGGCGTCCTTCAGGTTGTGGGGAGCACGCAGAACACACACCTGTTTCCTGCTGTCTGTCTTCGGGGACCCCGGGGTACTGCGCTCTGATGGTGGCTCTGGGCTAGGATCGTGCCTCTGACGTCGAAGTGATGCCTCCTGCGCACGCTGGCGTGGTCGGGCCCCCGGTGACGGCTGCCCTCCGTGACCTCCGTGAGGCGGAGAGGGTGCTTGCTGGGTCCTCTCGTCCCCAGGGACGCTGGGCTCAGAACAGAATTTCCCAGTTGGAAGAATCTCCGGGGACCCCGACCTCCTGGTGCCGCTGCCACGGGGACCTGCAGCCATGCTCTTGGGGTCCTGGTCAGACCTTCCCGGGGACGTGGACGTACTGAAGGGTTTATGCCCCGCCCTCCGCCTTGTCTGCATCAGGATCCCCGCCTGTTAACAGGACAGCAGTGGAGGGAGCCCACAGGTAGTCCTCTCCTCCTCCTCCTCCTCCTCTGTGCAGTTGGGGGCGTGGCCGTGAGGGTCTGTCTGCTGGGCAGGCCCCCCCTCCTATGGAAGCCCCGCCCAGCCCCTTTAGTCAGGTGCTCTGGATTTGGGGAGGTTGGGGTTGTTGGTAGGCACCATGTAGTTGGGTTGTATGCTTTTAAATTCATTCTGCCAACCATTGCCTTTTAATCGATGTATTTAGACTATTTAGACTTAAATTACTGATACGTGGGGCTGAAGTGTGTCACCTTATTGTTTGCTTTCTGCTCGTTCTCTTTGCCCCTCGCTGCGGTTTCTGCCGTTTGGCTTTCCGTGCATTACAGAACAGCGTCTGAAGTTCCATTTTGGTTGGTTTATGGGGTTTTGAGTACATTCTTTGTACACTTTTTTGGGTACCACAACACACATATCTAAGTTCTGAAGTCTACTCTGCGAGAAGCATGGGAACCTCACTTCCATTTAGGGCCCTTTGCCCTCCCTTTTGTAACAGTAACATCTTAAACTGCTTTTCTGTGTGCACTGACCATCGGGTATCAGAGGGGTGTGTGCCCTTTTTCTGAAACCACAGAAACGGCCTTCCCACGGCTCTGGGGGTGGGGTCGGCTGCCCCGAGACCTCCCTCCCCGCCTGTGTCCTCCGTCTTCCCTCTGTAAGCAGGTCACATTTTCCTCATCCGCCACCAGATGTGGTTTGGACCCACGAGGAGATAGGCAGTCCCTTGTGCTCTGAAGGGTGCCTGCCCTGGGCTCTAGTCCCCGTCGGCAGCCCCCCAGGCCCGCCCCGGGGCCATTTTCTGTGTGTCTGGGACGCTGCTCTGTGAGGGTGGGCCTTCCAGTGGCAGATGCCATCCGTTGTCTCTCTCGAGAATGTCTTTGTTTTCCCTTGGTCCCTGAAGGGTGCTGCACTAGACCCAGCGTTCCCAGTCGGCCGTCCGTGTGTCTCACTGCCTGCCAGGCGGGAGGCCGTGGGGAGCAACGGCCCTGGCGGCCCTGGTGGCCCCGGGAGAAGCACGGCCCTCTCCACCGCCTTCGGCAGGCAGGCAGGTGCTCTTCATCCGCGGCCCTCAGGGCTGCGTTCGGGTGGGTGTCTTCGGGCTCACCTGTGGGATGTGCTCAGCTCCTTGAGCTGCAGGCGTGCCTCCCGCCAGACCTGGGGGCCTCCAGCGGGGTTTTCCTGGACACCCCCGGCCCACCCCACTGTCCTGTGGCATCAGGGACGTGGGTGGGAGGGCACTGGCCATTGTCCGCATGGCGCCTAAGACTGTCCCTTCCATCTTCCAGCGGGTTCCCTCTGGTGCTCAGACTGGGTGTTTCTTGTTCCGTCTTCACATCTGTTGGTCTCTCTTCTGCCTCATTCATTCTGATGTCGGAACCTGTTGGCTGAGTTTTTCCTTTTGGTTATTGTATCTTCCAGTTGAGTGATTTCCAGTTGGTTCTTTTATGTCTCCTACCTCTTTGGTGAGATATTTCTGGGGTTTTTTCTTCATTTGTTACACTTGTATTTTAAGTTGCTCACTGCAGCGTTTATGTGGCGGTGGCTTTCGAACTGTCGGGATGTGCCAGCGCAGATTCATCTTGCTGTCGGCGTCAGCGTGGCTTGTCTGTTCCCACACTAGCTGCGCTTTTCCTGGCCCTGGGGAGCCCGCCTGCTCAGGGCAGCGAGCAGGCCCCGCGTGCCCACCGGCCGGGGCTCCAACAGCAGGTGCTCTGGGGCCCCACTGTCATGCGGTTTCTGGAGCTCGCCCTGTGCCGGTGGTGGGACTGCGGTGGCACAATCTTCCTGGGACTGTCAGGTCGGTGTGGGGGTGCCAGTGCGCCGCCCCTGCCTGTTCCAGGGCTGCACATTTGGGCAGGGCCCTGGCCTGCCCCTGGCTGCCCTCTGCTGTGGGATGGGGCCTGGGGCATGCAAGAGTCGTCCTCAGGAGGACTTGGCGGGGCGGGAGTGGGGGTGCCCCGCTCATCGGCCCAGCAGGAAGGACGTTCCTGGAAGTGACTGTGACGGGCACTGAGGAGCTGCTCTGGAGGGGAGTATGGATGGCGCTCAGGCCGCCCTCGGCCTGCTTGCTGGGAAGATAGATGGGACTATGCAGGTGGGAGAGTCTTCCCAGGGGGTGGGGGGAGCAGATGGGTGGGTGGCCCCTGGGTCTGTGGTCTCCCCTCCCCTCCCCAGGGCCAGCTAGGCCTGGACGGCCCGGTGCAGGGCTGGGTTGCCGGTGTGAGTTATTGCAGGGTCAGGGGCCGGCAACTCCGAGACCTGCCGCGCAGCTGTGGCCCTGTCCCTTGGCTCCCCCTGGCCAGTCTCAGTCTGCCCAGCAGGTGCTCTCCTGCCCCAGCCATGTGGGCGCCAGGACAGTGCAGGATGGTTGTCCCGCTGTGCCTTCAGTGCTGCTGGTCCTCGTGCCCTGGGGCCCCTCAGACGGTCGGGTTGCCGTCCGTACCTGTGCACTTGGGGACAGCACACGTTCACTTTCTTCAGCACCACAGTGCCCCAGCGCGGGGAGGAGGGCAGTTCAGCCCGTCTGCCTGCGGGCTGCAGACCTCCAGACCCTTTCTGCAGAGGGGTTCGAGTGGTAGCTTGTCTCCGTTACCCAATGCCCTTGCACGAGGCTTTGTAGAGTCTTGCGTTTAAAAGTGAGCAGTAGCTACTTGGGTGCTGCTCTTGCCTGGTGTTTGTCAGAGCCGGGCTGCTGTCCCCACCCAGGTCAGGCTGCTGTGAAGTCCAGGAGCTGGCGTCCGTCCCCGGGACCGAGTGGTGCACTTGGCCAGCAGAGGGCGCAGCTCATCCAAGGTTCTGAGGCCACATGCCATCACTGGTCTTCCACCTTCTCTCTGTTCCTGGGGGACCCTGGGAAGTCAGGTCGGGGCATCTCATGCAACCTTCATGGCTGCTTGTCATCTTTTCAGTGGCCTTCCTACACTTGGGGGAAATCCCTGGGTCGTCAGTCCCATTTTCCGTTAGGGAAATAAGAAATCAAGTTTTCACTTCCCCAGGGACCAGCATGGGTCCTAGGCTCTCTGTCCAAGCTGCCCCAGGAGGGGGCCGTGGGGGCTCCGCTGCTGGTGGACTGGCTGCCTTGCAGCCACGGGCGTTGGGAGAGTGGTAGTACAGGTGGTGCAGGCCAGCCCCAGCGGGCGAGTTCCTGGCTCCCAGTGGCCCAGGTGCAGCAGTGGCTGCCGGAGGTGGGCCCCTCCTGGAACCCTCCCTTGCTCAGCGGGCTTTGGGGGTGCAGCTGAGATGTGGTGGATATGCATGCACTCTAGTGGGCCCAGAAGCCCCGGGGGTGGGCCCGGACGTGCAGTAGCAGCCAGGGGTCAGCAGGCCACACTGACTGCGTGTCTGTGAGCCTGTGCCGCACTGGGTGCCGCGAGCCCTGGTGTTAGTCTCAGTGCAGTCCAGCTCTGCAGAGGAAGAAGCCAAGGCACGGCTGGAGTCCACCTGCTCACCACGGCCCGGGCATGCCCCTCCTGCAGACTCGGGCCTGGCAGCGGCTCTTCCCACCACCCCTCCCACAGTGCTAGTCCCCAGCCCTCGGTGCACCAGGCACCAGGCCGGCATCCGGAGGCCAGCCTGACGTTCCTGAAGCTCACGGCTGGGTGGGGAAGACGGACACTCACCTGCCCCACCCAGATGACACTGCGCCATGGCAGGTGACCTGAGGGGAGGAAGGTGTGTCCATCAGGGGTTGCAGAGGGACCTGCCAGTTGGCACAGAGACGGAGTTTCCCAGCCTCCCATCACCAGAGACCTGTGGAGACATTAGCAGAGCAGCTCCGTCGCCTGGGTAGAAAGCGGAGTGGGCAGTTAGGACTCCAGAGAGCTGAGTGCTGCGTGAGGTCACGGGTTTGAAGGAGGTGATGGGCGCGGCAGCCCTTGGATGGGCCCCAGCATGCTGGCAGGGAGCCCGGGCAGCCTGCAGCTCAGGAGGGTGGCCTCAGGAAGGATGTTGGGGCGTGTGTGCCGGACCAGGCGCCCAGGCTCCGTTCAGGGAGCAGCCGCGCATACATGGTGTGTGGATGCGGCCAGGAGGCCCCCCATGGCTGTGTCCTGGGCGACTGCCTGGCTAAGTGGAGTCCCGGGTGAGAGGCCCCTCCCTGTAGCCCTTCAGAAGGAGCACGCCCGGCACCGTGTGGTGGAACAGGACCCATCTCTGGGTAGAGGTCACTCCTGGTGAACGCCCGGTGAACAGCATGTGCCTCCAGTGCTGGGGGCTGGCCAGGCCTCAGGGCAGCGCCTTCCAGAGATGGGCAGGGTCGGTCTCTCCGCCCAGATCTGCACGTTTGGACTCAGGTCAAGTGGCTGCAGCCCCCACGGGCTGGGGAGTCACCGACTTGGGGGCAGGGCTGCAGGCCCTATTGCTAAGCAGCCAGTCCTGGTCTGCATCCGTTCTAGGGACCTCCTGCTGGGCTGGGCTTTGCCGTGGAGGTGCGTTCCGTGTTTCGAGGTGGGTTCTTCTATCCCTAGTAATGGCTGCTTGACCCTGTTGGCCAGAGAAGCAAGAGAACTTTCCAAGTGTCCCAACCAACCAAAGGACCAAAGGCCTTTTTCTGCTATGATGTTGGGCATTTCACAGCTGCCTGTTGGTCCGTCCACCCAGGCTGACTTTCAGAGGACTTGGATAATTTTAGGCAAGGTTTCTGAAACTTGAAAGGTCAGGGTCAGAGCTCAAGTCTGTCTGTTTTGTGACGAAACAGTGATCTGCACCAGAGACACGGAGTGGCCGAACAGTAACAGCCCTCGGCTGCCAGTGAGCAGACTGGAGGAAGTGGAGCAGCGTGTCAAGGTCACGCCTGCTGTCCTGCCTGCTGCGCTCCCCGGCGCCTCTCCTCACTGTCTGGACACGGGTCTAGAGGTTCTCCGATCCCATCAGACCTGCGCCAGTCTGGAGAGAAGAGGCATCGCCCTCGACAGAAAGCCCGGGGCGGGCAGTGCTGGCAAGGGCAGCCTCGCCTGCTGGCGTGAACCTCGAAGACACGTGTCCAGGCTGGTTCACAGGCACGATTCTCAGCGCACAGGAGGTGGCCGTGACAGTGCAGACTGCTGTGGAGCCTGCAGGAAGGGACCCAGAGTGAGCAGAGTCACAGGGGGGCGAGGGGGGAGGCTCTGAGTCACAGAGTCACGAGCTCGGGTCCCTCAGGAAGTGAGAGCCTGGCCGATGCTGGGCACTCAGTGAGTGACTGGGTGGCCCCTTGCTGGACAGGTGCCGGGGCACACGGAGCAAGCAAATGCAGCCTGGACATGAGGCTTACCAGAGCGGGGGTGTCAGGGAGCCCGGGGGTGCTGGTCCCGTGCTAGGAGGGCCATGGGAAGTGACTGCCAGGCCCAGGCAGCCTGGCCACAGAGGGACCAGCATCCTGGGCCCAACTGGGGCCAAGCTCCCCAGACACCCACATGCCACCCCACCCAGGGGCCCATCACAGAAACCCTCCAAGCCCTGAATACACAGAGAGACACTCAGGAACTCCAGCTTGTCACCAGTGGGGTGCGGGGCAGCTCAAAGTCGAGGCAGGAGGGGCCATGTGTTCTCGGAGCTGGCGTGGGATGACACGTGTGTCACGGGGACCACACAACAGGTGTGTGCGTCAGGGTGCTCGGACGTGGAACCGAGGTGCCTCCCCCAGCTGTCCACTCGCAGTTCATGGGCACGGTCACTTCTTGCCAGTGGTAACTGCCCCAGCTCGGGTCCCTGCTGCTCTTCCCCGACCCAGTGCACCTCTCGTGCTGGCCCCGGTTGTCCCTCTGAAGCAGGACACTGAGCCTTCTACCAGGTGTTCTTGTGTTGACGGAATTCTTACTCCCATCCAGGCACTCGAGGCTCTCTCGTGGCTGTGATTCCCTTGTCACACCCCAAATCGGGCTGCTGGGCACACCCCTGCCTGCCAGGCCCCAGGGCCCAGGACTCGCCCTCTGGAACGCACCTTTGCGTCTATTTCCGGGGGCCAAGTCTCCCTGACCCTCCCGCATCCTTCTCCCCTGATACGCTCTGCCTGCATGGTGGGGGCGGGGGAAGGGGGCGTGTGCTGACCCACACCTGTGTTGTGCGGCCATTTGGTTGTGTTTTACACCTTGTGGGGGTGTCTGTGTCCGACCCACACAGAGGCCCGCACACCCATGGGTGAGCCTTGTTAGTGGCGAGATGACTACAAGTCGGCTTGCAGCTGCCCCACAGACACCCACCGACTCCCAGGGCCCAGAAGCAGCCTGTCATTGTCCCGGCCTCCGAGCCGGCTGGGCAAGGGCTGGTCCTCTCCGGGCATGTCTGGGCCTGGCTCCCCGCTGCCGCCTGCCGTCCTCCCGGGAACAGTGGCTCCCCAGGTTCTGCTCTCATGGCAGCGGCACCCGTCTGCGGGTCCCGCCTGGCTGTGTGAGGGCGAGTCAGGTCTCTGCCAGGGCCACGTCCGTGTGTGCCCGTGGGCAGAGCAGGCACCTCAGCCTAGAGCAGAGCTGAGAGCAGGAGAAAGGCATCTGCCCCGCTGGAAGGGCTGTGGGTGCTCACCAGGGCAGTCACAGGCGGGGACTGGCAAGGACAGCTAGGACAGGAGGGCCCCTTTCCAAGGTGCCTGTGCTTTCTGTTTTGAGATGGAGGTCATTTAGGGAAAGTAAACAGTTTTTTTTTTTTAGCAAATGATAAAAAGTAAGTAAAACACGTGTGGTTGTGCCAGGTGCAGTACGGGTGGCCTCTGTGCTGGGCAGCCCCTCCGCTCCCTGTGGGCAGCCTTCCTTCCAACGGCTGGCTGCCGGTTGCCTCCTGGGAGCCCCACTGAGGCCAGCGGGTGCGCAGGCTGGGCTAGGGACAGGTGGTGCCCAGGAGGGGTGCGAGGGGCGGAGTCAGGTGGGCAGGGAGAGCCTCCGACCCCAGGTGGCTCCCCGGTGGCTCCCCGGTGGCTCTGACTCTCAGGTGAGGCTGCCCTGGTCGGGCCACAGCACCTGCTGCGCCTGCCGCACCTGCCATTCTCGGGGTGGAAACAGGAAGCAGGACAGAGGTCATGGCTGCTGAGCAGGCGCTTCCCTCAGCCTCCTGCTCACCTGTGTTTCCTTTGAGTTTGGCCACCTAGCACACATGCGTGTGCTAGGCGGACCACGCTCCAGGGCAGGTGGCCTTCCTGGGTGGGCACCCTGGCTCTGCTGGTCCTTAGGGCACTTGCTACCTGGACTTGTGGCCAGTGCACAGCGTCCCCAGGCCACTCTCACTCTGCGGCAGGAGTGCGGTCCCAGGTGGTCAACAAGCCACCCTCCGGGCAGCCTGTCCTGAGAGTGTGGGGTCATCTGCCTGCGGATACCAGACGTGTGTGTCCTGTTCACACTCTTCCCAGTGACTCGGTGATGGGGGGCTGGCCGTCCAGCAGCCTTGCCAGGACCTGGCGCTGCCCACTCTGTCCCACTCCAGCCGCCGTGGCAGGTGCGCGTGGGTTCCGCCTGCTCCCGAGAGTGCTGGGGCTGCGCACCCGCGAGTGCTCTTCTCCGGGGCGACCGGTCCGGCGTCTGTCCGGCTGTCTGCCCACTTGGAAACACCGTCTTCAGCTGTAAGAGTGTTTTAAATATGCATGTTCTAGATTCAGGCCCTTCTTCACACATGTGTTATGAGTATTTTCTCCCAATTTGCTTTATTTTTAAAGTGTTTTCCAGAAGCAGAAGTTTTAAGTTTTGATGATATCCAATGTCTCGTGGTGAACTGGAGTTCTAGCTTTAACAACTCCCCACGTCAGCAGCCTCTGCGTCGGTGAGGCCTGTGTCTCCGTCCTGCTTAGGTGGCTGTGCTGCGCCCCCGAGGCGGTGAGGTCATCTGCTACGCAGGGCTGTCCTCTTCCATTTTCTCCATTCTGACCCCCGGTCCCTCTGGGACTGGCCTTCCAGTGTGCGGTGAGGCAGGGCACGAGTCCGTTTCTTATATGGAGGTGCAGCTCTCCCATGTCTCTTACTGAGAGGACCCCCTGTGCCCACCCCAGGGGGGTGGCATTTTCTCTGTAAATTGGGTGGCCATCTTGAAGGTCCGTCTGGACTCCGCCTTCTTCCTCTGGGCCACTTCCCTGTTTGACACTGAACTGGTGTCATCTCAGACCGTGAGCCATGCACGTCCGCTTTGCTCTGTGGCCGTCTGGGCTGTCTTGTCAGTCCACAGTCCCACACAAGTTTTAGGGAGTTGGGGGCAGGTTGCTGGCTTCTCCACCGAAAGCCGGAGCTCTGATGGCAGCTCTCAGACATGGATGGCAGTGAACTTGGTCCAGTCCACGCACACAACACGCCCTCCATGCACAGGTCTGCACTTCCTCTCAGCAGCGTTCTCGTCTGCCGTGGATGGGTAACTAACCGTTGGTTCCAGGGATTGTTGGATGTTTGATTTTTAATGGGGTTGCTAATAATTTTTCAAATTTCACGTTCTCATTTTTTGCTAATCTATAGATACACAATTGACTTTAAGACCATTTTTTAAATATTTACTTATTTTTAGAGAGAGGGGAAGGGAGGGCGAAAGGGAGGGAGAGAAACATGAGTGCACGGTTGCCTCTCAGACATCCCCTACTAGGGACCTGGCCTGCCACCCAGGCGTGTGCCTTGACTGGGGACCCAGTCAGTGACCCTTCGGTGTGCAGGCCGGCACTCAGTCCACTGAGCCACACCAGCCAGGGCTACAATCGACTTTTAACTTGACTTTGTTTTTTTTTTCCATTCTTACCCAAGGACATGCTTGTTGATTTTAGAAAGAGGAGAAGGGAGGGAGAGAAACATTGATGTGAGAAAGAAACATCGATTGGTTGCCTCTTGTGTGCCCCCTGAACTTGGGTCATGCTTGCAACTCAGGCATGTGCCCTGACTGAGAGTCAGACTCACGACCTTTTGGTTCGCAGGACTGCTCCAAATTGCTGAGCCATACCCGCCAGCGCCAATTAATTTTTACGTACCCTCTTTGTGATCAGCAGTTTTGCTTTCTGGTTTATTACGAATGGTATGGTGTAGAATCTCTCGGGTTTTCCACACATCTAATCGTCAGTGTGCACTGCTATCTTTGTTTCTTTTCCTGATTCTACACCTCTGTTCTTTGTGTTGCTGCACTGAAGTAGTCGGACCTCTGGTACAATGTTAACTTGAGGTGGTGATGCACAGCATTCCTGTCTGGTTCCTGTCCTCCAGGGGACAGCGTTTGCTGTCCCACCCCCAGCTGTCTCAATTGCCTGGTGAATGGAGAGTCAGGAGAAGGACTTGTTTCCCCGACATCCGCGTGAAATTCTCCAAGGAAGGAAGTCGTTGGGCTGGCAATTGGCTCGATCGTTTCTTCCAGTTAGAGACATGTTCGCGGTCCCACACCCTTGTCACTTTGTGTGGGTGTTCCCTTCATTTCTCCTGCAGCCACAACAGGGTTCTCAGGCTGCTGGCTCCATTGCTGTTCAGATGAGACCCTTTTTGTCATTGGGAAGATCCACACTGTCTGGGCCCCCGCCCAGCCGACATTGCCGTGTTCTCTCCTCCTTTCCAACTCAGCGTTGCCGCTGTAGCGCTGCCTGCCCCCCTTTCAGCGGAGCCGCGCCCATCTTGCAGGTTCGGCAAGATGACTGCGTGATGGGGATGTCCATGCCCATCAGTGTCTTGCATGGACAGAGACCGTGGTGCACGTCCACAGCTCCAACGGAACTGTCCCCAGTGAGCGTGCAGGCACGCGGTTTTGTTCCCTTCAGCCCAGCCCTGTGTTTCCGACCCGACAGGGCGTGTGGGGCGACGGGTGCCTGTGTGACGCCCTCCCGCATGCAGGGCGGTGAGCAGAGACCCACTCGCTGCTAGCCTTAGGCAGCCCAGAGGCGCATTCCTGGTGTCTGTGTACCCTGCCCCACCATGCTGCCCTGTTTTTTGAGGAACCGTCAAAGAATGGAAGGAAATGAGTTTTGAGGAATTTAAATTGTTTCTGAAACAGAATGGTGGTTTTCAAACCAGGGAGAAGTGTTGAAGCTGGAGTTGGGCCCTTCCACGCTGGCTTGGGGTCTGTGGGTCCTGCGTCCGTGCTGCTGCTGCTGCTGGGGAGCAGTGGGCGTGGCCTGGGAGTGTGGGCGTGGCTGGCCGTGGGCGGAGCGTAGCCCTGGGCACCGCTGACTTTGCCTGTGTGTTCAGCTGTAGACAGCAGAGTCCTGCGGTGCGCCGCCGTGTGGAGGATGCCCGAGGAGTCGGAGCCTGGCAGCCACGAGTCCCCCGACGATGCGGCGAGCACCGCGCATGCCCTGGAGCTGCTCTGTGACCTTGACCACACGGTGCATGGGAGCACGGCCTGGTAGGTTCTGCACATGCGTCCTCCAGAGAAGCCTGTGGTGAGACTGTGGGTCGTGCACACCCACCTCTCTCCTCTTGGTGAAGAGATGCTTGTAAGTGCTCACTTCCTTTTCATTTTGGTCCCAGCTGTTTTCTGGGTTGGACACATTCATGCAAACCCTGCCCCACACTTGTGACAGAGCTGCACCCAGGGTCCTCCCACCTCAGACCTGCAGCCCAGGCCCCTGCCAGGGCGCTGACCACAGGTGTGGCACGGCACCCGGGTGCACTGCTGCGTGAGTCGCAAGCGCTCCTGAAGTTAGCCCTTGATGCCCAGGTTACGTGTTCCTGCAGGTGGAAGGCATGTCATTCTCCTGGGGGGGGGCTGCACACCGTGGACTTTGCACATGCGTGCTGCACCCCGAGCCCTCCGCGTAGTCATCCCAAGCGTATTTCCCCACATGTCACCTGCAGTGCCAGGCGCCACTCCTAGGGCTCCTGGCCTCGCTGTCCCGTGGATGGCAGAGGGTTTGCTGTGCCCACCGTGGTCTCAGGGACCCCCCTTAAGAACTCACGGCTGTCTGTGAGGTCCTCGAAACCTCGGGAAATTCAAGGGGCCGTGCTTCTAGAAGGGACTCTGGGACATAATGTCACCTGTGTTCACAGTCCCGAAGGTCACTGTGGGCCTCGTACGGCAACACCCCCATGTGTGTGTGCATGTGGGTGTTGGGGAGGAGTGAGAGTGAGAGAGCCCTGCCTCCTCCGCGCAGACAGCCCCATCCTAGCCAGCTCTGCTGGTTAATAAGTAAGTGGAGTCCAGTGGGTGTTTATTAAGCACCTGCTGCACGCATCTGCCGGGATCTAGAGGCCAAGGTGCCAGGTCAGGGGGCCTGGCCTCAGGAGCTGGGACCTCTTGGGGCCGTGCTGTGAGCGTCACTGGGGTGCAGGGTGGGCCAGAGTCCCGACTATGGTCACTAGGCTGGGGTGCTGCAGCCCTGGGGAGGAGGGGCTGCCTGTCACTGGTGCAGTTGCCAGGGGCGTCGCTCAGGGGGCGGCCCTTGGAGCTCGGGCAGAGCCGACTTCCGTCAGCGTGGCTCTTAAAGCCATGAAGGGCGTGGAGTGGTAGGTCCATGCAGTCGCAGCAGACGCATCTCCTGGTGTCCTCCTGACAGAGGGCCCAGAGCCGGCCCAGTGAGGGGCACAGAGGGGTGCCACAGTGCCTGGAGGAGCCGCTGGGGCTGGTGGGTGTGGAGCGCCTGTCAGTGCAGGACGCAGTGCACGGGGAGTGCCACCTTTCCCCTGCACACCCACCTGCACATGTGTGCACACACGTGTTCCCGGTACCCTGGCAGTGGGGGGCAGGTGTGTCAGACACGGTGCAGTCCACAGTCACCTCAGGGCGGCCACCTTGGTGAGTGGGGAGAGCTCGGGGGCCGGGGAGCTGGCTGCCCCTGGTCCCCACCGAGGCCCAGCCTCTCCAGCCTGCTTACCCGCCAGGCAGAAAAGCCTGCCCACATGTGCCTTGCAGGGGCAGGAGCGTCAGGGCGGCACACCGAGTCCAGACCCCAGCCTGCGCTCGCCCACCTGGGGGGGTCCAGTGGGTGTGGAAAGCCACCTGACGCCCAGGAGCAGCCCCGGTGATGCTGCTGCCATTGTTCCTTGTCTCTCAGACTCTGCCTGTTGCCCAGGACACTGCATTCTCTGTGTCTCACCCTAAGGTAACAGCAGACGCGTACGCAGTGGTAGGACTGTGCTGGGACCCCGGTGTGAGGGCAGGACCCCCTTGCTGGTTCCAAGGCCCACGCTGCTCACGTGTTCTCGTGCGCACCTGGAGGTCGCTGCGTGGCGTTGCTGCATCGGCCCCTGTGGCCACCTCCATGGCCCTGACTCAGCGCCAGGTCCCCGTGGGGCCTCTGCCAGCCACAGCCCCCATCGCCATGCCCAGCTCCATCCTGGCAGCCCTGAGTCTGCTCCCCCCGGGGAACGTGGAACTTCCAGAATGTTCTATAAGTGGAATCCCACTGAACGTAACCTGTGACAGTGGCTTTTCTCATTTGTTGTCACTCCCCAGACTCCTCATCCTACTTGTAATCTGTGGCTCCACCCTTTCTGCTCAGAGCTGTCCTCTGGTGGGGTGCAGAGCGTGTGAGTTCTGTGGGGGCCTCGGCAGTCCTCCAGAGGGGCTGCGGGTGGGGTCCCAGCTAGCTGTGTTATGCGTGTCCCTCTGAGCGTCGTCAGTGGTGTCCCAGTTCTGTTGCTGGACAGGAAGTCTGAGTTTGGGGAAGCTCAGTCTTCAAAGGGTGCTGTTCGGGGTCAGACGCGGTTCGACCAGGGGCCGTGTGTGTGTGTGTGTGTGTGTGTGTGTGTTTGCTTTCCCTGTTGGCTTGGAACCTGGCGCAGAGGCTGGTGCAAGAGAGGAACTCCCGGTTGCATCCTGGACACCGGCTGCTGTTGGCCGTGGGGTGCATCCAGGAAAGTACACAGTTCGCCCTCCTTCTGTCGCTCAGGGCCACTCTGCTCCTGTGTGATCTGGGGCAGCCGGGAGCATGTTGCTGTCCCCCAGGTCCATCTCAGCCTCCACCAGCAGGGTCGGGACTGCACAGCTGGTGGGCCCCCGTCACCATGGCTCCTGGGGGCAGCGAGGGCAGGAGGGAGGTCATAAAGGGCCTGCAGCGCACACACTGACGTGAGCACCGAGCAGGTGTGCACCAGAGCCCCCACCTGTGGAGGTGGGCGGGGTGCTAGCCGGGAGCCCCCACCTGCTCTCTTCTGCCCTCCTGCCCTCAGGTGGCTGGGGGTCCCTGGAAAGTCACCCTTGTTCCTAGATCCGGAGGTCACGTTTCAGCTGGCAGGGGTGGCTCTGTGGTGGGCCCGCTGTACACGTGGTGCTCCCAGGTTTGCTAGGACACGCAGTGGAAGTCAGGTGGTGGGCGATGGAAGTGCTGTGCCCTCCGGGCCATCTCTGCTGGGCGTCCTCAGCCAGCCCCACTCTGGAGGCGGGTCGGGAGCCGAGCCCTGCGGGGCCACTTGTAGCCCAGGGCCGAGCTCCTGTATGGAGTGAAGAGCTGCCCCCTTCCTGCCTGATGTCGCCTCTGCAGGGTGGTCCTTCCAAACCGTCCCTCCTCTCCAGGTCTCTCTGCCATTTCACCCAGCGTCGCCTCTCACTGTAGCAACAGTCACCACCTGGCACTGGCTCGAGCCGGGCTCTACCTCTCTCCCAGGCTGCATCTTCAGCACTGAGGACAGCGCCGCGCCCCACCCTCTGCGTGTGGGCTGAGGTGTGGGAGTGAGGGGCCGCTCAGATTGCCACACACACTCTGACCAGGGACCACCCCAGGGCGTGCGTTCATCCTCTGATCGTTCCCACCTGGCCACCTCCCTCCTTTCCCGCAGGGTCTGCCACCGCCACCGCCTCCTGGGATGGTGGCCGAGGACCTGGAGCCTGAGTGCCGCCTTCATGCCTGAGCTGATGCTTGCCATCCCTTTAGGGGGCCTTGTCTGCATGTCCTTATTCCCATGTGTGTGACATGTGACTGTAGGGGTCTCTGGGGCTCTTCCCAGCGCAGACCCACCCGATGCAGCAGCCTCTCCCCCAGATACTCAGGACCATGCAGCTCGGTGTCCTCTTAGCACACAGACGACAACTCCTCTTTCCTGCCCATCACACTAAAGTGGTGCCCCCTGCTGCTCTGCCCAGGCGGCCAGCCTCCCCGGGGACATAGTTGTGGGGACATCCCACAGGTGTGGCCACTCCAGGGCTGAAGCCAGCTCAGCCGGCGGGACGTCTCGGGTAGTGGGACTGAACGGCCGGGGATGCTTTTGCCGAACTGTGGTGTTTTAACAGTTTTCCGTGTCTCCACCCATCACACCCCCGGTGGTGTGGTGTGCCACCGGCAGTTCTTCCGGAACAAGCTCTGGGTGAGGGAGTAAAGCCACACAGCCCCCCCTGACTGTGTTAGACAGACGGGGGTGGAGGAGTGGCCCCAGCGCTTCACGTGGTCAGTGCCCCCCACTCTCTGGGGGCTGGTCAGGGAGGCCCCGGAACTTCCGTCTTGTGTTGTGTGGGGTCGCCTTCCCGGGAGGAGGTGGGCTGAGAGCTAATGCAGCGTGGCTGCTGAGTGTGGCCATGGGCTGCAGACCGCCCTGCCTACAGGCCTCCTGGTACCGCCCTGCTGGGCGTCGCTGTCAGCTCAGGGTCCGGCCAGCCTCAGCAGGGTGACCCGACGGGCCCTGGCCTGCTCTGCAGAGGAGGAGGAGGAGGCCCTTGGCCGTCAGAGGGCTGCTCCCGGCTGCAGGTTATCCCCCTCTGCTGGAGAGAAGGGGCACAGTCAGCACAATAGGCGCTCGGGGCGTTCCTAGTGCGTCCCACATCCCAGGTGGCGTGTCAGGAGGCGTCAGAGAAGCTGCCACATTTCATGAGTGACGAAGACTCTTTAAAAAAGAAGTTCCAGAAATCAGCGGCCAGAAACTCTTTGGGGGTGGAAGCAAGACGAAAGACAGCTGCAGCCCCTGCCCACTCCCACTGCCCTGACCAGCCGCGGCGCTGAAGTAGGCGTCACAGTATCGGATGCACTAGCGCCTCTCTGATGCCATTCGAAATGGTCACGGCACTCAGACCCAGTGAGTGGCTGACCTCTGCATCCTGAGCTGCCCTCGAGGGAAAATGCCTCTCAGTGGAGGTGGAAGCAAGTGCACACTGGAATGCCGGGCAGGCAGCGTGCGCTTTGCAATGCCCGGGGAGGAAGGTGTGCCTGCGGGACCACTGGGCGGATGAAGGGGCACGAGCAGGGGTGTGGGCACCAGGGTGGAGCCACGGCAGGCACCGTGAGGGCCCCACCAACACCCAGGTGTCTGCTCCCGAGGGGCTTTCGGCCTCTTCTCCTTCTGCTTGTCTCCTTTTTAGTCAGGTGGACAGAACAATGGAATGATATCAGTGAATGTTACAGAGTAAGTTCAGCGTCACCCTTCATGTCGTGTAGGAGTTGCCTGTGAGGGTCATTAAGGAAACGTGTTTGCAGCCTTCAGGGACCCTGTGACAGATGTGATTCTGCCATTCACAGCGATGGGCTCTCGGGGGCTGTGGTGGTCCCCTTGCTGAAGACACCAGACGTCACAGGGTCAGTGTCAGCGCTTTCTGGCCACAGCTCCCTCCCGAAGTCACCTCTCAGCCTCTCACGGGCTGGGTGCTGGTTGCCCGGCATCCTGGGCAGGGCAGCCCCGGAGTTGCAGGGGAGGCCCCTTCCAGGAGGCTCCAAGGTGTGGGCACGGGAGCACAGTGCCCCCACCGCTGTGCATGAGTGTGACCAGACTAAGTGTTCGAAAGGGAGAGGGTGAAAGACGCCAACATGTGGTGTGCTGGGGACGACTTCCTGTAGGAAGACACGAAACCTGGGGCCCACGGGGCAGGCAGGCAGGCGTCACTCACGTCACAGGAGACGCCGTGCTCTTCCAGAGGTGCCAGTGCACATGTGCAGTGTGTGACCCATGTCACAGAGCGTGTCGGCTGGTCCCCTTGTGACCCTGGTGCTGCCAGACGTGGGGCCGGCAGGTGGTTCAGAGGCCTGGGCTGCCCACGGCCCTGCTTGTGGCCACTCACACACGAGGTTTAAATGGTGACGAGGTTTTAGACCTGAAGGCGGCATGTCAGAACTTTCAACTGCAGTTGAGTGTTTTTGTCTTGCTTAAAACATGGGTGGGGAGGAGAAGCCAAAGCCACTATTAGGAGTTTAGATAGAAGGTCCCTCCCAGAGTGTGTAATGGTGTCGGCTGACTTTGAACTTGCGGGAACACCAGGGGGAGGGCTGAGTTCTCTGAGCGTGCTGCTGCGTAGGGGTAGCATTCGCCAGTCCCTCAGCTGCTGTCTGCCCCTTGCCCAGGAGGAGCCTGGGCGAGACTGCGGCTACCTGGACCTGTGCAGGGATGGTCTTGACAGAGAGGCCTTGGGCCCCGGACTGGGGGGCTGGCAGGAGGCATCGCTAAGAGCATGTGCATCCCTGGCTCTCTGGGACAGAGGGGTGGACGGCGGGGACCCCAGCACAGAGCTATGCTCTGGGAGGGGCCCACAGAGCTGCGCCCCACGCCACCCCACCAGGCTGGCCGGCAAGCCAGACAAGCCAGACTGCGGCGTGCGAGGCCCTCTGGGTTGAAGGAGCAGTCCTCCCACGTGGGCTCCGAGGCGGCCAGCCTTGCTGAGTGCTGGGTCAGCAGCCTCTCTCCGTTCCTGTTTCCATGCCCTGCCACATGCCCTGGGCACAAGCTCAGAGGGCGCATAATTAGTTCTTCCCCCACTCTCCTTCCAACACCTGCTTGTGAAGTGCCTCTCCTGTGCAGGTCTCCTCCGTGCCAGGGCGGCGGTCTGTGCTTGGAGGGGTGGGGGATAGTGTTTACAGCCTCGCCAGGACACCAGGCCTAAGTGATGGTCCCTGTGCAGCGTGTGTACAGCGTGTGTTATTAATTTATTTTTTAGAGAGAGAGGAAGGGAGGGAGAAAGAGAGGGAGAGAAACATCGATGTGTGGTTGCCTCTCACGTGGCCTCCACTGGGACCCCAGCCTGTAACCTAGGCACGTGCTCTGAGTGGGAATCGAACTGATGACCCTTTGGTTTGCAGCCTGTGCTCAATCCACCGAGCTACACCAGCCAGGACAAGACTTGCCCTTTTGAATAATTTAAGTTTTCCTAATGATTGATTTTGGTTGAAGTTAAACTTAAAAACTTTTAAAAAATTGGATGGAAAGGTTTTCTTTTTAAAGATTTTTTGCTTTATTTTTAGAGGGGGAAGGGAGGGAGACAGGGAGAGAAACATCAGTGTGTGGTTGCCTCTCACATGCCCCCCACTGGGGACCTGGCTGCAGCCCAGGCCTGTGCCCCGACCGGGAGTCAACTGAACAGCCATCTGGGCCTCTTGAGCCCCCACTAGCCCTCCCTCCCGCTCTCAGGTGGTCAGCCGGTCGTTACAGCCCTGTTACCCGTGTTCCCGCCCAGAACAGCCTCCCTGCCCTCGAAATCCACAGTTTTGTTCCCCCGTGGACTCAGAAACCGACAGCCCAGCCACTTGGAACTGTGAGCGAACTGAATGGTGAAGGGCCCTGCTGAGTGCGGGCTTGGGAGGCGCTCTGGCTGCAAACCCGAACCAGCCGTGCGCCTTGCGCCTGGGTCGGGGTTCACAGGCCTTGAGGGCGCTCTCTCCTCACGAGGCTCTGGGCTGGTTCCAAATCCTAATGTGCTGACGGCCAAGTGCGCTCTTAGGTGGTCTCGGTTCCTGGGCTGCCTGCGCTTCACCCGGAATTCCTCACTCTTCCTTCCACTCCTGCACGAGGACACACTAGGTGCCGTGCCCCCTGGACGCTACCAGTCACTGTGGAGGAGGCCGCAGCGTTGTAGCAGGGCAGGCCCCCCCTCCTGTGGCCCTTGACCTGGCGGGGGGCCTGCAGTCCGGCCTCCAGACACCAAAGAAGGTGTCGCAGACCACTGAGGAGGGCCGCCTGGAGGTGCCCCCATCGCAGTGCACGCTGCAGGGGGGCTCTGCGGGGGGCCAGCTGCCCAGCCGTCCGTCAGACGCATGGCCTCTGGTGTCGGCTGCTGTGCACCGCGCTTTTGTCCCTCCCCTCCCTCTCACCTGTGGGAGCCCTAGTGCGCGGTGGTGGGGGTGGGGCCCCCATCATGGGGTTGGCGCCCTTGGCACACGGGCAGAGCAGCTGCCTTACTGCAGGGCGAAGGCGCCCTCTGTGACCTTGGCTGCTGGCCGAGACCCGCCTGGTCTGGTGCCTGATGTCGGAGTCGCAGCCTCCAGCCTGTGCGGACCGTCTGCGGGAGGGACACCGGGGCCTGCGGGGTTCTGTCACAGCAGCCGAGCTGCCTGAGGCAGGCGGTGCCTCCCTTGGACCAGGCCCCGGGTGCCCGCCCCTGCCTTCTCCCCGGCTTTCACAGCCAGCTGTCCAGAGTCAACCTCAGCCGGTGAAAACAGGCCACCGAGGGAAGTGCCACGCTCTCTGCCTCAAGTGCCTCCGAGATGGGTGCTGGGCATCACCACAGCCGAGCAGGAGCGTGGGCCTCAGGGCCATGTTGCCGCTGTCTCTCCCTGTTCGGGTTTTTATTTCGCTTGCAGAGGCCGCTCCTGCTGCTCTGTGCGTCTCAGCAAAGGGAGGGGCAGGGGTGGGGAGGGAAGTGCCGGCGGTCACAGTGCCGTGGCTGTGCATGCGTGTTTCTTGACTGTGTGTTACCTGCTCACGGCTTTCTCCCAGAGGCCTGGTGTCTTTCGGTCTCAGCCGTTCTCGCGCGCACTGTGTCAGCGAGGATGTTTGGGCTGCGGGTGACAGGGCCGTGGCTCACACTGGCTGGACTGAAGCCCTCCCGTCTCCTCTGGGGTGCTGGCCGCGTCGAGCACCAGGAGGTGTGGCACCCTGTCCCACACCGACACCTGTCTGTCCCTCCCAAAGACCCAGGTACAGGCCCTTTCCTGTCTCATTGGCCAGAACAGCCCAGAACAGCCCCTTCTGCATCCGGTCCGGTCTGGTGCAGGGAGGGCGTGTTGGTGAGGGTCTCGGGCAGCTCGCAGACCGAGCGGACGCTGTAGCCAGGCGCTTGCACGGTGTGCAAGTGTTTCTGCCACGCATTTCTGGCCGGCATGGACATCTCCTGGTGACAAGCGGTGCCCACCTACTGTGTGCTCACAGGGCAGGGCAGGGACAGGACGAGGGCTTCTGCTGGGGTCGGTCGTTCCAAGGGCAGTGACCCACCGACAGCTGGGCTGCGGCCCCCCTGGGTCTCGACAGGCGGGAGGGAGGTGCTTAGCTAAGCACGTTTGGGGACCTCCCGTCCATATCCATGCTCATGTCGCCCCTTCTCCTGCCCGCAGCGTGGTGTGGGAGCCCACGGGAGACGGCAGCAGAGTCTTGTCGCTGGCGGACAACCACATCCTGCTGTGGGACCTGAAGGAGAGCTCTTGCCGGGCCGTGGTGAGTGCTGAGGCCCCGTCCTCAGCTCCTGAGACTCACGTTGGACTGGGCTGGATTCAGAATGCGCTTCGTGATTCGTGTGTGTTTGGAGTTTTGACATGGACTGTGAAGTGATTGGTGAATGGACTGAATTATCGACGAAAGAACTGAGTGATTGGTCCGTTGGGTGAGAGCCGCCCTGTACCAGACCTCAGGGCTGTGAGAAGGTTGGCGGAGCCCCCCCTTTCCTCACAGCCTGTCCACAGGAGGCAGGGGGCCACCCAGGGGCATTTCTTCTGTGTGGAGTGTCCTGTCCTTCTAAGGCATGGGTTTCCACATTTGTTCGGTTCAGACCACCGTCCAGGCAGGCGCCGACTCCCGACACTGACCGGCCTCCCTCAGTCCTGCACTCGAGTGTGGGGGCGCCTCGGCCGTGGTAGACCATCAGCCAGTGCGCCCTCCTCTCCCGCCCATGCACGGCAGGACTCAGGGCGCTGCCACCAGACACTGGTGGCCCCTACGCACTCGGGAGAGGGACCGAGGGACCCCCGCCGTGGTCGGGCACCCACCCGTCAGTGCCAGTGTCCCGTCTCCAAGGATGGGACAGCTGGGTCCTCGTGCTCCTGCACCAGGAGATGCCATCTCCCTCCACCAGCCGCCCTCGGACCTGCATGGAGTTCAGCGCTGGCTCTTTGGAATCAGGTCGCTCTCAGATGGTCCTCGTTGTAGATGCTGTCTCAGAGAGAGATGGTCTGCTGACTGGTGTGTGCGTGTTTTCACATGGAAGAGATTTTCCCCTTTGAAGCCCAGTTTTTACCTGTGTTTATAGTTTCGTTGCATTTGTTTATGTCAAAATAAGGACCTTGGAGAGAGAGAACAAGAGCTTTGAGAAAGTGAAGGTCCTTAGCTCCTCGCGCCCGGGGCCAGGCTGCCGCAGGAGGCGGGGCGTGGAGGCACGTGTTCGGGCCTGCGATGTTGGTCGCCCTTCTGCTCACGGGCTGCACAGCGTCAGTCAGTCTGCACCCCTAGCCCGGTGGAAAAGATGGCATGGGCGGTGGCCAGTCACCACCGATCTGTCACACCGGACACGGAGCGTCTGTCTTAGAGCCCTCGTGGGTAGAAGGGCGTCTCGCAGCCTCTGGAGGGCACTTCAGAGTTGGCCTGTCTTTGTTCGCAGAATTAAGATTTAAGGGGACTTGTCACTACTTTTATTAGAATAAAGGAACCCAGGACATCTCTTTACATGGAGCACAGTGCACATCACACCCATAGTTTCAGGGTGAAAGAGGACGCTTGAAGGATGCCCAGTGCCTGAGACCGTTCCCGGCAGCCCGCGGGGCTGGGGCTTCCCGGGGCGCCCTGGTCGGCATCCAGGGGAGTGCCCTTCGCCCCCTCTCCAGCTGTGCACAGCCCATGCTCCCTGGACAGCAGCCTGGGGCACAGGGACAGCCCTGTCCTGGCGGAGGTGCGGGGGCAAGTGGGGTGAGGGGCTCCGCTGCTGGTCTGGGCAGGGGGTCCTGCAGCACCCCCTCGCTCTCCCAACAGGAGGCAGCCCCAGGCAGCAGGCCTCAGGCTCCTGCCCCCAGCTCTGCCGCCGCCCCCACTTCAGACTCCTCCCCAGCCGCGCAGTCCTGGTCTTGACTCAGTGGTGGGTGGTTCCCCGGGAACTCGTTCTCTGCCCAGACCCGTCCAGTCCCCTCGGCCCCAATTCTGCCCGCGGACAGCACTCGGTCGATGTGGCTCAGTGACCCCCCGGCCGCAGCGTTTAGTGCTGAGACCCTCTCATCGATCCGGCCGGCTGCACACCCTGCGCCTTGATTTCCTTATTGTCGGAGGATATTGCCGTGTGTGGGGAATCTGATCTCCTGCTCCCTGCATCACTACGCTTTGCAATTAAACCAGAGGTTCTTTGCCATTTATAATCATTAGCAAGAGCCCAGGGGAGGCCTGGGGGTGGGTCCAGGGGGTCCCAGACCCCGGTGAAGGCAGAGGGGCGCCCCTCCCCCGTTCCAGTCCACGCCCGCTCATCTCTGGGCTGCGACAGCTTTCACTGGCTGTGGGGACAAGCAGCTCCCACTGTGGTGCGTAGCAGGTGCAGAGCTGAAGGACGCCCCTCTCTGGCCTCCACATCGGTGTGGGAGCCTCTAGAGAGGAGGCCAGCAGGTCACCTGCACCAGCATGTCACCTGCCTGCAGGAGCGCCTCTTTGAAGGAGGAGAATGGGCGTCAAGGGCACCCTGTGCTATTTTAGGACCTTTGGCCACTGCCCCCGACAGTCAGCTTCCTGTCCCTGAGACGTGGCCCAGGAAAGGGAGTGTAGAGGCTCATCTCACTGGCTCACCGTCTAGAACTTCAAGTGCAAAGCCTGGCGGGCGGGACTCCAGCGCCAGCCTGCTGCTCACCATTGGCTGGGCGGGGGTGAGGGGACTCACCTGGGTGCCGCTCCGTGCCTGCTGCCCGCACTGTCCTCATCATCTCGGGCCCGTGCCTGGCGCCTCCACGTGGGACAGGACCCAGGGCACCGACCCCACCACCAGCCCCCCTTGCAGCGTGGTGCACCTGGACGAGTGGGCGTGGGTGGAAGTGGTCTTTGGCTCTGGACGGGCCCCTCCCTGGGGGACATCCCCATCACCCGTGTCTTAGTTCCCAGGTGAAGAAGCAATCGTGCTCATCTCTTTGCCTCTTCTCGTTTCGCCCTCTCAACAGGGTCTCCTGCAGAGTAAAACTTACGAATTTTTAAAATAGTCCTGGCTGGTGTGGCTACAGGCCTGTAAACCAAAGGGTAGCTGGTTCGGTTCTCAGTGGAGGCACATGCCTGGGTTGCAGGCCAGGTCGCCAGTAGGGGGCACACGAAAGGCAACCACACACTGATGTTTCTCTCTCTCCTTTCCCCTCCCTAAAAATAAATAATAAAATCTTTTTAAAAATTTCTTTAATGGACTTCAATTTTCAGAGCAGCTTGAGGTTCCCAGTGGAACCAAGGGGAAGGTGCAGAGATTTCCCTTCTCCCTCCAGCCCCCACGTGCACACCCACCAGAGGGGGCGTTGTCGTTATGAACTTGCGGGGACGCTGCCGGCCTCCTTCCCACAGCACGGCACCCGGAGACCTCCGAGATCTGCAGCCGTCCCGCCGACTCGGGCAGGAGTTCCTGCGCTCCCAGTGCCTGCGAGGTGTGGCACAGGTCCTGTTGGAGTCGCTGCTTAGCCAGTGCCCGACACACTGTCCCTCCTCACTGATTTTGGACTTGTCCCTTTAAAGAAAGACAGGCCTCGGGGCTGTGTGCTCTGACTCTCTCACGTGACAGAGGGCAGCCAGGGACTTCCTGACGGCCACGCGGTTTGAGTGACACATCTGGCCTGGTGCCGGCCTGCCCCCACGGAGGCGCGGCCCCCAGAACCTGGGCCCGCGCTTGAAAGTCTCGAATGGTTGGTGACAGACATGTTTCCTGTGAGGGCAGTTTGATTTTTGGTCACAGCCAAGAGTGATCTGGACCAAAATCTAGCATGTGGGGTGGTTCACCAGGCTTCGCGAAGCTGGCTCATGGAAAACCTGTGAAAGCCCCGTGAAAATGGGTTTTCTCATGGGACTCACGAAGAGAGTCGAGACCCCAAGACACGGTGAGCAGTGTCTCTCTGGGACTGGAGTCCTTGGGAGAGCCGTCAGGTCCACAGGTGCCTTGGGGGCTTGCCTGACACAGCCACGGTCCAGAGAGAATACAGGGTTGGTCATCGATGGTGTCGTCACTGCACGTGTCTTAGGTTTTGTGAGTGCTGAAGGCAGTTCGTTTCCTAACCTTCCAGTTGGAGCTGGAAAGTCAGTCCTCGGACACAGACGGACTAGGTGTGGGTGAGCAGTGTTTCCCAAGCTCCCAGGAGATTTCACTTTCGTGGCAGAAAATAGAGAATGCACTAAAAACTGAGGGTCTGCAGCGGAAGCAGTGCCCAGCCTGGGGTGGGGTGGTGGGGGCACAGTGTGTGCCTGGGCTGGGTCCCCTCTCCGAGCATTCCTGAGAGCAAGGCCAGTCTTCAGACGAGGCAGTGACAGTGGCCGGGTGCCCAGCCGGGACAAGTGGCAGAGACTTGGGCCCCCACACTCACCCTACCTTCAGAAGTCACTGTGGGGACTGGGTTTCAACCCNGAAAGTCAGTCCTCGGACACAGACGGACTAGGTGTGGGTGAGCAGTGTTTCCCAAGCTCCCAGGAGATTTCACTTTCGTGGCAGAAAATAGAGAATGCACTAAAAACTGAGGGTCTGCAGCGGAAGCAGTGCCCAGCCTGGGGTGGGGTGGTGGGGGCACAGTGTGTGCCTGGGCTGGGTCCCCTCTCCGAGTATTCCTGAGAGCAAGGCCAGTCTTCAGACGAGGCAGTGACAGTGGCCGGGTGCCCAGCCGGGACAAGTGGCAGAGACTTGGGCCCCCACACTCACCCCACCTTCAGAAGTCACTGTGGGGACTGGGTTTCAACCCCAAATCGAACTAATGATGTAGTTATTGTGACACATTTGCATAAAACCCCAGTCAGGGGGGTGGGGAATGAGATGGGGGGGAGCCCTTCCCCAGGCTCCACCCTGGCCCCCTGGCATCTGGGAGGTGGGGGTTTTTGTCCAAAGAGCCCCAGTGGGCGCCTTGCGAGGTCGTCCTCATTGCCTGTGAGTTTTAGGTCACATCTGCCTGATGGGTTTGGGAGGAGAGAGCGTGCATGCGGAACACGTGACCAGGCCCCAGCTGCGGTCCTCCGGGCTGCGGGGTGTGGCCTCGTGGGCTGCACTGGCTTTGTGTTCGTCTCCGGGGGCAGCCAGGTGTTTTCGGTTCCGTACTGTTCCTTCAAGTTCAAGGTGGTCCCCTCTCACCAGCCCCTCGCAGGCCCTGTTTAATGGTGGGTCTGCTGATAGGCTTGCTGTTTTTCCATGTGCCAGTTTTACAGTTTTTCCCAAATAGAGTTCAAACACTCCCGCCTTTCAGGTTGGGAAGCAAAGCCGGAGCTTCCTGTCTTCGCGATGACACTCACTGCCACTCTGTGGCTCAGGGCGTCCTCCCGCGGTTTCTGGGAGAGGTCACGCTTCCTTCCCGTCTTCTTCCTTTGGCAGCTGGCCAGCTCAGCGTCACTGGAAGGGAAAGGGCAGCTGAAGTTCACCTCGGGGCGGTGGAGCCCACACCACAACTGCACCCAGGTGGCCACCGCGAACGACACAGTGGTCCGAGGCTGGGACCTGCGGAGCATGAGGTCAGTGAAGGGCTCGGGCCCAGGGACGCACCCGTTGCCTCGTCTTCCCTGCCCCCTTCACACACCTGGACGCCTCTGAGCCAGCCTGTCTGGGGCACGTGGCTCCTCTGTGTCCATCTCATTTTGTTTCTCCTCCCCATCGTGAGCTGCCATCACCATGGCCGTCCATGGTCTGTGGGTGCTCGGTCGGCTATTCGGTGCTCCACGTGGGCACCCGCCAGCACTGGCTGTGATCGGAGTGCTGGGATCAGAGATCCAGCCTCTGTGTCGCTGCCCACCCGGGTCTTCATGAGCAGAGACCACAAGTTGGCATCGTGGTCCCCTGGTTGCGTGTGCTGCATGGTCTGCGACTTTCTGTGCCTGCTGGGCGACCGGAGTGGGTCATTGCATCACGATGCACGGTAGCCGGCCACTCTCATGGGACAAACAGGAGCAGTTTTCTACCCCAGGTGCCCTTTGACAGGCGGCTGTTGTCACAGGACGGAGCCCTGCCGCCTCTGTGAGGTGCAGCTCGGTCCCTGTGCTCGTGTCCTCACGAGCTGCAGAGACGAGTCCCAAAACCACTTGTGCTGCCTTCCAGGGTGCAGGGGGCACCCAAACCGAGTTCCTCGGCCCCTCTGCACACTCGGCCCGGGTGTGGTCAGCCACCATGTGCAGCCCATGCAAACCTGTGCCGGCCCCGGCTGGGAGCCCCGCGCCCCCACCCCCACCCATGGCGTCGCCTCCTGCGTGGTCGTCGTCCTTCTATGACGGCGGTGCAGACTCTCCGTGTCTGGGGGCAGGAGCGCGAGGAGTCACCGTCCAGACCCCGACAGACCTGACGGACGTGGCTTCGGGGGCGGCATCCTGCAGTTGCTGCCTCTCTTGTGTCAGCCCCCTGGGGCGATGAGCAGCTTAAAGGGACACGTGGCCCCTCGTGGCAGCGGGCGCTTCCGCCGCTTTGGTCCTTCCTGAGCCGGGGCCTCGCTGTGCTGTGTGCTGCAGGTTCCCCTCACTGCCCCGCGCAGGTGCACCGCATGGGGGGCCCCAGCTGGGGACCTCGCCTCATGCTGAGCGAGTACTGGGCCTTCGTTCCCGGCCACCGTCCCGCCGTTTAGGGTTGTGACATCAGAGGCTCAGACGGAACACTCTGGTTTCAGACCTTGTGGGGAGCAGCCTGGAGCAGCAGGAGCCGGGGTGTCGGGTGTGTGTGTGCCTACAGCTCTGGATGCAGAGCAGGTGGGCCGCGCCGCCGTGTTGGCAGCAAGGGGGGTGTGGGGGGAACCGCCACGCCCGGCCACGGCGAATGCTGACTTTGGGTCTGTTGTGGCTTTTCTGTCTGGCTCGTCCCTCCCTGACCCCCAATGCCCACAACAGGGCATTCTGCCTCCCTCACCACTCCGTCCTCTCGACCCCTTTCCTCATGGTGCCCTTGCAGGCGAGGGTCCAGTGTCCCACCCAAGCCTGTCTCAGCTCCTGGAGGGCTGTGCGGGCGCCCTGCTGCTCTGGTCCCAGGGCTCCGTGTCGTGTTCTGACAGCCACAAACTTCTCACTTCCACACTTGCGGCTGGAGAAACTGCAAGTCCCCAGTGCGGGAGGCAGTAGCGTGGGCATGGAACTCCCTGGCGTCTGCAACCACTTCTGGTGCAGCCTGGGGACCCCAGGTGGCAACAGGACACTGAGGCCCCGGAGTCATGGCCGCCCCCACCCAACTCACCCTGGGTGCCCCCCGTTCTCAGCCAGATCTACTGCATCGAGAACGCCCACGGGCAGCTGGTGCGGGACCTGGACTTCAACCCCAACAAGCAGTACTACCTGGCCAGCTGCGGCGATGACTGCAAGGTGAAGTTCTGGGACACCCGCAGCGTCACCGAGCCCGTGAAGACCCTGGAGGAGCACTCCCACTGGTAGGGGCGCCCGCCTGCCGGCCCGGGTGGGGCGGGGGTGGGCGTTAGCGAACCACCTCACCACTGGGAGAGCCTCGGGCCAGCCTGGTTTTTTGCTGCCGCAACTCAGTCACTCGACCCAGTTCTGGGTTTCCTAAGGAAGCGCTAATTCCAATTCTGCGTGTTTGTGGTTTGTGAGCGCAGAAAGGAAGAGAAACACTAGCTTTTGCATTCTCTGGAAATGGTACAGTTCGAGTGTGCAGCCAGGAATGAGCACAGATGTTCGGGGCGCTGGAAACCCCCCCATGCCCATCCAGAGGGGCCCACGTGGGGGGCCAAGGCCCTGGGTCGAGGGGGGGTGGCAGTGTGCACAGCACGCTCGTGCCCAGGCCCGTCCTTCTGCTGAGCTGGTGGAGCCTGCAGCGCGGGGCAAGGCCAGGAGCTGTGGGTGCAGGGCGGCACGCATAGTAGCGGCTCTCATTCGGGCGAAGTGTGTGTGCCCGTGTGTATGCCCACGTGTGCCTGCGTGTGCACAGGAAGCATCTCACAGGGTGAGGGCCCAGCTGCTATGAGGAGCCCTCACTTAGGCCTGGGGCGAGTGGGGGGGTGGCAGGTCCCTGGAGAGCTGACCCCCTAGTCTGTGCCTCCCAGTTCTTTCAGTTACTTCCCAGAAACTACACTGTTTCTACAACCAGAAAATTAAAAAGCCCAGGACCTTCATGCACAGTTTTAATGAACTCACTCAGTGAGGGGCCGGCTGTGATGACCGCTACGAGGACAGAGACACCCGGCCCCTGCATGCGGGCTGTCGGCACTCTGCCCCACTCGGTGGACCGGCAGCCCCCTGGCACAAGCGGGCACTCAGCCCTCTGAGCCCCCTGGGCTTGTGTCGGGGCGCTCACCCCGCCCAGGCCACTGCTCATGGGCTGTGCCCCGCGGTGTGGCTTTGGGACTGCAGGGAGCCCGTCTGCTGTCTGGGGCCTTCTGCTGCTGCTGAGGCTCCTGCCCCAGCTGCCCGTTGTTGGGATTTAGGTGGCAGTTTCAGAACGTGCGCCAGGCCTGCTCCTCGGCTGGACACTGCCCGGCGTCCATCGGGCGACTCGGGGTGGCTGCCTGGCGACCCCGGCTCCCTGGGCAGGAAGGTCTCAGCCTGTGCCTGCCGCCTCCTTGCCCCCAGGGTGTGGAATGTCCGCTATAACCACTCACACGACCAGCTCGTCCTCACGGGCAGCAGTGACAGCCGGGTCATCCTCTCCAACATGGTGTCCATCTCGTCTGAGCCCTTCGGCCACCTGGTGGATGACGACGACCTGAGTGACCAGGAGGAGCGCCGTCCGGAGGACAGGTAAGCACTCTGGGCAGGGTGGGGCGGGGCCTGCCTCCCTGCCCAGGTGTCTCTGCCTCGTGGCTCCAGCCAGAAACATCTGGCTGGGGACGGAGCCTCGCTGTGGGCCCTGGGGGCCGCGGTTCGGCAGGTCATCGGCACCCCTGATGGGGCGCAGGGCTGGGGCCGGCTGTTTAGCGCATTCTGGCGTGGACGCAGACACACACCTATGTCTGTGTCGTCTTTTCTCACGTGAGAGTTTGAAACTGTCACTGCACTTTGACTGTGACCTCAGTGGTGACGGAAGCTGACGTGCGTTGGTCGTCCTGACGGTTCCTGTGAGAGCTCGGCATGGGCGTCCCTCCTCACTGTGGCGTGCAGTTCAGAGTGTGGCCTGGTGGCCTCACGGGGAGTGGGGGGCAGTGAGGACTGCCGGGCTAGGTCCCCCACACTTGCACAGCCACACCGCCGCCTCTGTGTCTCCCAGATTCCTGCTGTGCACTGCCGCCCAGTCCCGAGTGTGCCCGCGTGGGGCCGTCTCCACGTCGGGGCCCGCCCAAGACACTCGGGTCCTGGGGCCCAGGCACCTGCAGGTGCCACTGGTTCAGGTGGCGTCACCAGCCCTTGTGGGGGCCGGGGCCTCTGAGCGGGAGAGAGAGGTGGAGGTCATGCCCCGTAAGCCGTGTGCCGGCGGAAGGGGACCCTCCTGCCTCTGGTCGGGTTCCTTCCCTGTGGCAGCCGCACCTGGTCAAGAGAGAGGGAGGTTCAGTCTCGAGCACGGAGGGTCTCGCCCCTCGGCCCAGAGCGGGACGGCCCTGGGAGACACGCCTCCCTCCGGAGCCGAATCCAAGCCCACGGACCCCAAGGGGCTCATCGCTCGAACCGCTTGTCATCCAGGCTCCGCTGCACCTGCCTGAGTCGGCTGGGAGCTGCTCTGAGGAGTTGGCTCTGCTGCCGGGGCCTTGTCCCGGCCGACCTGCCCGCTGGGCGGCCCCTCGACTGCGCTGGCTATCTCTTCCCTGAGAAACGCGGGACAGCGGCGTCGCCACGGCTCCCACCTGCTGGTTGCTCTCATGCAGCTGTTCCCGGTGCCCCACCAGCCCTCTGCTTGTGGCCAAGTGGCATCTGTGTCCTGGGTCCGTCAGGAGAAGCTGCCGGCCCCACAGGCTCCTCTGGGGGTCACAGGTGCCCTGTGTCCAACGTGGCAGCTGAGGAAAGCGAGTCAGGAAGGAAGGGACCCTGGAGGCCTGCAGTCCTTCCAGGAGCCGTGGCACAGCACCTGGTGTCCCCACGGTGTCCTGTGGCCCTGTTCCCGCGGTCTGCCCACGTCTAATAAAACCCATGGGGTAGAATCCCCACGAGGACTTCCCCGGGGTCTGCCACAAAGCACCAGGGGACCAGGCCCGCCTCCCGGAGGCCAGGCCCGGTCATATTGAGCAGAGGGTAGGACACAGGGCGGGGCAGCTTTCCACAAGGCACCCGCAAGCACCGGGGCACTTGGGGACACTCGGCACAGTTCGGGGGGAGAGAAGTGCCGGAGAGGCCCAGGCTGACAGGCGGTGCCCCAACAGGGGCTGGGTCTCAGGGGCCAGCCCTGAGCACGTCGGCAGCGGGGCAAGGCATGCCCTCCGCACAGGCACTTAGGGGTGTGGCAGCGGCGGGACCAGCTGCTCACGTGCCCCAGAGAGGGACGGCAGGCTCTCCGGGGCAGCACACGGGCCAGGGCCAGGGCCAGCAGGCTCACTCCTGCCCAGCCCCTCCATTCAGTGAGGGGCTGCACCAGCCGGTCCCAGGGTCCCTTCTGCTCAGGCGTTACGGGCAGGATCATCTCGTCACTTCACGTCATCCCTTTGGCCCCCTGTGGTCGACTTGTGTCAGCCCCCGAGCCCACGGGCCTCTCATAGGTCACAGCAGCACCGCTGTCCCGGCCCAGAGGAAGCGGGTGGCGTGGGGCGGAGTGTGGGGCTCCCGATGCTCCTTCGGCCGCCGGAACCTTCCCAACCAGAGCAGCCGCTGGATGGCCCCGCCGAGGCCCTGCGCATCTCCCCATCCCGCAGACCAGAAGCCGGAGGCCCCCGCCTCGCTCACGCCCGTCTCTGGTCTCTGCAGGAGCCAGGAGCCCCCGCAGGACGGCGCCATCGCCACCTACGAGGAGCATGAAGACAGCGTGTACGCCGTGGACTGGTCCTCGGCCGACCCCTGGCTCTTCGCCTCCCTGAGCTACGACGGGAGGCTTGTGATCAACCGGGTGCCGCGGGCGCTGAAGTACCACATCCTGCTCTGACCCTGCCCGGCGCCCAGGGGACCGTGCTCCCGGTCTGACCCTGCGTTCAGAGCGGGGAGGGCGGGAGGACGCTGGCGTGCTGGCCGCGGCGCCGCCGACCCCCAACCAGCCCTCGCTGAGCAGGGGGCTGCGGGCCTTGGCCGCCGCGTGGACCCGAGAGCCCTGCCTCCGCTCACTTTCCCTTTTCTCTGTTAGGGACGTTGGGGGTTTGTTTCACATGAAAAGATCTTGTTTCCATAATATTAACTCATCTTTCTCTTGAGATTGAAACTGAAATAAAACAGCAAGACCATCACACCACACGGGCTCCTGGCTCATCCTTTCTGGAACTCTGGCCCCGACCGTCAGCACCTGGGCTCTGTCCTCTCTCTCCGTCCCAACCCCCACACGGCCTGCTCTGACACAGCTCGGGGAGCCCATGCGTCCTGGGCCGCGGTCATCCTCACTCGGGCCCTGGAGCCTGGGCCCTGCCCATGTCACTGACCAGGTGTCTCCCATCAGCCTCGACAGCCCGCCCCCGCCAGTGCCCTTCTGTGCTCTGTCCCCTCCCAGGGGCCGTGGGCACTGGAGACGCAGCCCTTTGTCACCTGCAGGCACCAGTGCTCTCGCCGGTTGAGACCCCTCATCATTGTGCCCGCCCCACTCCTTGGCGACCCTGAAACATGGGTCGTGGGGCTTCTTGCCTGTCACCCATCTGGTGGGTCTGTCCGTCTTTTTCTGGGCGGGCCATGGGCAGCGAGTACTGTGCTCGTGGTGTCTGTGGCCACTGCCTCCAGGCCCCGGCGGGTTCCCCGTGTCCTGCCCCCCAAGGAGGGGGGGTACGGGAGGTGCTCATCACCCCCCACCGGCTGGCAGGTTGGCTTCTCTCGAGACAGGCTTCTTTCTGAAATTTGGCAGATTCTGAGTGCCCGAAGCTGGCTGGGGTCCCTGAGTGTCTGGGGCACATCTGGGGTTTGTTTCTTCTTTTGGGGGTGACAGAGTGGAGCGCAGTAGGGGCTCTGGGGGAGGGGAAGAGGGTGGCCTGTAGGGGGCCATGGCCACTGGTAGCTCAGAAGCTCGGTCTGCTGTCCTGCCTGTGACCCAGTGAGGAGGGGGACAGAGTGAGGCAGGAGGCAGTTAGCGGGGACCACAGGACCCCCGGGGGACAGTGCAAACTTGCCGTCAGCAGCGGTGACCCCTTGTGACCGAGGAGCAGGGTTTCTGTCATGACTCGGTGGGCGTGGATGTGGCATCTTGAACAGGACAGGGACAGAGGAGACAGGAGTCTTCTGGGGGCTGCTGCTGCGTGTGGTGGAGGGCGGTTCCCAGCACAATGAGTTTGAGGTGCTGGCCTGGCCAGCGGGTGGGGCCGGCTCTGGGCCCCTGGACAGGGAGGCCAAGAGACCTGTGGACTCCCCACTGGGGCAGGTTGCCGGCAGCGCCCCAGGCTTCGCACGGCGGTGCCAGATCAGGCCAGGCCAGTCGCTCCCGGTTCTTCAGCCCACACCCGGGGCGGCTCTTCCGTACAGCGGTCCCACAGCCCGGTGAGGGCCATGCCCTCTGCCCCGAGGCCCACCTCTCTCCCCAGGCTGGGGCGCCCGCCTCCCTGGCCATCTGAATGGCCTGCTCTGTCCCTCCCAACTCGGGGCCGGCCGTCGTGGGAATGTGCGGTGCCGTGGGGCTGCTGTGGTGCTTGGTTCAGAGAACACGGGATGCCCTGGCGGCCTGCAGTGCCCGGCCGTTGTTGGAAGCCCTCAGGGCCAAGTACCAGGAGAGCAGAGGCTGCGCAGGGCACATCCCCCGTCCGAGTGGAGGCGCGGAGCCGAGTCAGGGCCAGCGGCATCCAGAGGAGCCGGCAGGGGAACCGCCCGCTGCCTGCAGGGCAGGGCAGTGCCGTTTGAATTGCAGACCAGGCTTTTGGGTTCGAGAGATGTGGTTTCGGGTTCGAGCCCTGAGTCTCCAAGCTCCGGTCGCCCCCCACCCACCCGTGCTCACAGCAGGGTGCCCATGTCCCAGTCAGCCGGTGCTTGGGGGGCACCAGCCCCTGCCTCGGGGGAGGCCACGGCCAGGGGGCTCTGCGGACCCCTTGGGGCCCGGCCGTGGGCAGGTTGCTGAGCTCTGTCCTCGGCCCTCCTGGGTTCGGGTGACGGGAGCGAGGCTGCTGCGCCGTGTGTGGGTGTCTGTGCAGACGCGGTTTCCACCTCCTCTGGGGGCACCTGGTTCCCGTCAGCCCCACTGCCCAAGCGCTCGCAGACCCAATGGCAACGGGATGAGGGTGTGGGCTCTCATTGTGCAGGCGGGCTCCAGTCGAAGGGCGGGCGGGTGCGGGCCCTCCACGGGGAGCCCCAGAGCCATGTCCATTCACTGCTGGGCAGCGCTGGCCCCAGGTTCCTGGGCCCCTCCCATGAACGCGTGAGCGACAGAGCCTCACCCCTGACCAGAGCCCTTTTCAGGTCTCCGGCCTCAGTGCATTGCGGGGAGAACCCATGGCCGCCGTCACTCTGCACCCCGCTCCCAGGGAGCCAGCCTCTTCCTGGCCCCTTCGCATCCTCTGTCCGCCCCTCCCCTGCTTGGAGCAGCCTTGCTGGGTGTGAATCGGAGGCCAGGTTGGAGGGGCTTCTGTATGAGGCGACTCGCCTTTGAGCTGTTTGTCCAGCATCGCGGCTCTCTGCCCGCTAATGAGTCCCCCAGCGGGCCCAGCCTCCGTCTGCGGTAACGAGAGCCTGCCTCCAGCTGGCCCGGGGCCATCATTAGCTTCCCCGAACGGGCTGTGGGGGCAGGGCCGCAGCGGGGGCCTCATGGGGCCACAGGAGCCTGCACTGCCTGTCAGGCTTCTTGTTGGGGACAGTGGGCACCCCGTGAGGACACTGCAGCCACCGCTGCTGCCCCTTTCTCACTCAGCGTCTCCGTTAGGGGAGGGCTGTGCCACCCGCACGCCCACACGGAGGCACGGACGCAGGACTACCTGAGCCCCAGCAACACGGCCCCTAGAGCCCTGCTCACAGCCTCTCACCTGGTGGCCCTGGGAGCAGGAGAGATGTGTTTGCGGCCTCACTTTGGGGGTTCACAACGAGGCCACGTCGGGCCCGGCTGTGGCCTCGTCATGTGTGCAGCCATCTCCATGTCCTCCATGGCCACGGGCTCTGGCGTTGCTCCATGTAAACGAGGCGGAGCCCCAGGGTCCAGGTGGCGGCCCCCTGGTGCTGACACACAGCCCAGTGTGTGTGTGTGGAGGGGTGGCCAGGATGGAGGGGGGAGTCCTGGGCACACAGCTGGGGACCCAGGATCTAGGGGGCTGGTGACCGCCCACACCCCACCTGGCGGTGGGGAGGGTGGAGGGCAAGGTGTCTGAGGTATTGGGGCCGTGAGGGCACTTCTGCCACGGCACCTGCCCTCCCGGGTGGTGAGCCGCACCCTCTGGGGTTGCCCCATCGCGGGCCCCGCGGACCCGTTGTGGCGGAGTCCTCAGCACGCAGTGGGAGCTTCGCACACCCTTCCTGCACGAAGAACCTGGCCGAGCGGCAGAGCCGGTGACGGGCGATGGCTTCCCGTGGCTGGTGGCCGGCTGCAGCGTGCCTGGAGTGTCGGGCTCCCGGCTGCTGGGACCCCATGGGCCTCCGTCCCCGCAGCGCGTCTGTGCCTTAGAGTGGCCATAGGAGCAGGAAGCTCATCGCGTCTCCGGGGAGCAGAGCCCAGGCCCAAGGGAGGAGGGCGCTCTCTCCTGCTCGGACACTGGTCCTTTAAACTGTCCAAGCTGACGGCCCCGTCCACTCTCTGATGCAGCCAGATTTAGACGTGATTTTTTTATAGCCCGGGAAAGAAAAATTGAACCAAATATACGATAATGATGAGTCCTTCGACTTTTGTGCCCGAAATTGCTCCTAGGCATGAGCTATTGCATAACAATCCACGCCCCTCGTGTCTCCCCGCTTATTTAGTAAGCGTGCAGGAACTGGCTGTGGGCCGTCGCCGGGGCCTGCCGGGAACAGCGGTCCTGACGGGGGCGGCCAGCCATGCCCGCAGCACGGGGTGGGGGGTGAGGGGGTGGAACCAAGGTTTTTGTCTGCCTAAACTCGGCCGCAGAGGGAAGGGCTCTGCATGGGGGGACAGCCTCTGGCTCCCTCCAGAGCCCCTGGTTCTGTGGCATTTGTCACACGTGGTCGCAGCTGACGTCTTCGGGAGCGCAGCCTGGCCCCTTGCCTGACCTGGCTCCACTCCCAGTGCCCGGCTCATGACGGCCGGCTTGAGTTGGCCGGGGCTGCTAGGGCCCCGCTTCCCGAGCTGGACGTGCCTCCACCGTGCACAGCTCCACGGCCCTCTCTTCAGGGATTGGCTCCTCCCTTCCTCTCCCACGGCTTTGGGCCGATGGCCACCAGCTCGCTGAGGACAGCCCTGGACGTGCTGCTGGAGCTTTACTGTCTGTCCCCAGTGCCGAGCGGCAGAGGTTGGAAGGTCACCGGTTAAGTGGGTGAGGACAGCACAGGTTGGCCTCAGCATCTGGGGGGGAGTTGACCTCAGCGCCAGCACGGCAGAGAGCCGCAGTGGCCTCGGGGGTGCTCCGTGTGGGCCCAGCCCACGGTCAGCGTGTCTTCTGGACTCTCCGCCACCTTCCAGGTACTGAAAGCTCTGGTTTCTCTCAGGTCCTCTCCCCCATGCGCTGCGTGGAAGCCCCACATAGCTGGGTGGTTTCCAGGGCAAACTAGGGAGAGAAAAGATAAGCAGGGCTCCCCCGAACTGTGGAGCACAGGGCCCACCTTCCCAGGTCCTCGCCTGAGACGGTGTTTTCTCGGTGTCTCAGGAGCTCGGCCTGGCCGTGGCCACAGCTTCAGGCGGGCGCGGGGCCAGCAGAGGAAAAGAGGGAAGGGTGCCCACAGCCCCGCTCTGGCTCCGACAGCCCCTGCCCAGTCCTCCCTGCGTCCTCCCGTCCTACCCGGGAGCCGTGCTGAGACTCAGCACCTTCAGGACAGAGCTGAGGTCCAGGCGGGACCCGTCAGTCACCACCCTGCTGGCCAGTTGTCCAGTCCCGACTTCCATCCCCAGTCTGCCTGCCGCTGCTCCACCAGGATCTGCAGACGCCGGCTTCTCTGCTCTGTCCCCAGCTCACGGTTGTCATCGGGGGGACAGCTGGCCGCCGACCTGCTCCGCATCGGTGACTCCAGAACGGCGTGTTCTTTCTTGAAGAAGAGGGGGGAGGGAGGAGGTGAGTCTGGGAGCAGGCGGACTTTCTGCAGAGCACGTGCCCTGTGCTGTCGTCACTGACAGTCCTCCGAAGGCCTGCTCGGGGGGCATGGCACGCTCTTATTTTCTCCTTCTCTCCGGTCGCTCGTCCTGAAGACGGTGGAGGGAGTTGGGAGTCATGTAACCCGGGGTGGGAGGGTGGGCGTGCTGTCCTGGGCTCCCCGACGCACGCCCTTCCTGCTGTGCTGTGCTGTGCTTCCAAGGTCGCTGAGCACTTCAGGCCGGAGGCGGGACCCGTCGTCGGTGGCTCCTCCCAGACCTTCCTGACACTGCGTGTCCGTCTGTCCTGCTGGTCTGTGCTCCTTGCCAGCCGAGTGTGGAGGGGGCACTTGGGGAGCCTCAGGGGGAGGAGTTCTGGGTCCCCCAGTCACTGGGTGGAGAGCGGCCCCCTGGCCTACGTTGTGGGACGAGAGGACAAGTAGGTTTCCTTGGGTTCAGCCGCTGAGAAGTCCGTCGTGACAGCTCGGTGTTGTTACCCTCAGGACAGAGTCAGGGAGCCGGAGGGCCCTGCGGGGACAGCACTGCCCGCACTGTGCTGTGTGGGATGCCAGACATGTTTGGGAGCCCCTGGGAGCGACCAGGCGGCAAAGGGAGGGAGCTGTTCGCCTTAGGGATGGTTGGAACGGGAGGAGGAGGCCAGAGCCCTGGGGGTGGCCCTCGGCCGCCTGCCACCAGGTCCCCTGGGCTCTCCCTCATGCCTGGCCCAGGCCCCAGCCAGACCTGCTGGGTCACAGTCTCGGGACAAGGCAAGGGAATCTGGGTCCCTGTTGCTTTTTAACCCTTTTTGGTGTGACCGTGGATTCGCCTGGTCTGTAAGCAGTCAGTGGAGGGGGTGTGCGGTCTCATGGCCGGGGTTTCAGCACAGACATGAGCCGCGATGCTGGGCAGTTTTCCCCACTGTCCCGGGGCCCGTGTGCCGTCTAGATGGAGTACAGCCCTGCCGACTCTCCACACCCAGGACGGTTACGGTGCAGTGATGGACACTGCGGCCACCACCGCTGCCCCTTTGTCACTCACCGTCTCTGTTAGGGGAGGGCTGTGCCACCCGCACGCCCACACGGAGGCAAGGACGCAGGACTGCCTGAGCCCCAGCCGCTGGCCCACGAGTGGTGGCCTGAGTGCACCCACCGTGGAGGCGAAAGGGTGGGCCTGGGGCTGGCGTGGGGGCTGGGGTGTGTGTGAGACAGACGCTTCCCCAAGTTTGGCATGAGGGCCTCTCCTGTGCGGGGAGGCGGTCTCACCCCGAGGTAGGCAGGTGCCGGGCCTTGGTGGGGGGAGTGGGTGTGGCAGGCTGTAGGGACTCCGCCCGCTGGGGTGTCCCACCTGGCGGGGGACCAGGAGCTGCTGACGCAGGGGAGGGCCCTGCGTGGGCCCTCCATCCAGGCTGAGGCTGAAACAGGGTGACCAGGCACGGCCACAGGGGTCACGGAGTCAGGGCAGCAGAGGCTCATCCCTGGGGTCCTTGGTGGCTGCTCACACACCTGTTCTCCTCGCGAGCAGCGACACAGGACAGGACACCTGCGCGGCTGCCATTGTTCCTCTGGGGGCCCGTCTGTCCCTGCAGCTCGCTCTGCTAACTCACGCAGGTTAACTGGCTTTTAAGTTTCCAGATTCTGCAGCCAGAGCCCAAGAGACCCGACTGCGAGTAGTCAGCCTTAGCAAGGCCAGGCGTCCTCACAGCAGAGGACGACAGGGGACAGGCGGGGACCAGGTGGCCACCTTCAGGGCATCATGGCATCAGGGGCACCCCCTTCCTTCGGGGAGAGAAAGCGCTGTGAGTCTATGACGGCCGCGGACACGACTGCAAATGTACCACAGACTCGTGACGTGACGGTGACCGTCCTGGGAGCCACGTCCGGACCCGGCAGCAGGAAGCGCACTGAAGCTGAGCCCTGTGTTTGCAGGGGGAGGGGACCCCCACAGATGTGACCTCAGTGCCAGTTCAAGTGGTGCCCTTGAGGAGCAGGTAGGAAGGTGGGCAGGTGGGCTGGGGGCCCTGCCCTCAGTCCTCTCCCCCGCCCCTCCCGTGTCCCCTCCTCCAAGGCTGCCTCCCTCCCTCCCCCCCATCTCTCCCTGTCTACTCAGCCCTCCACACCATTTCATATGTTAACCATGAACACTTATTATTTTAATTAAAGTGTAAAGCATTTAAAGTTTTGCAAAGTAAGGAAACATTAGAAATCAGGTTACTGAAGACAAGGGTCTTTTTGAATACTCGAGGGGTTCTGAATTATTAATTAATTTCCAACTTGCGCATCGTTCTTATCTGTTTATTGAAGTCGGCCCCCCATTCCCGGCCTTGGGACAGCCTTAATGTCAGTCACTGGGGACCACTGTCTGCCCTTGAAATACTGCAGACGCGGTTTTCTGAGAAGAGTCCGACTGGCAGAAAACGGAAATGTATGTACGGGTGCCCTTTCCTCTCCCTTGAATCACCGCCATCAATCTGTCCACCTGTCTGTCCACCTGTGTGTCCTTCCATTCAGCCAGTGACAGGGGTGCTGAGGGCCGGGCCTCACGCCGTGTGCAGGGACACAGGTCCGCAGCAGCTCCCGGGTCTGCGTAGGGGAGACGGGAGGAAAGGCCTTCATCCGAGCCCAGTGTGGGAACAGGGCCAGACTCACTGGTGGCGGTGAGTGTAAGCCCGGGTGCTGGGTGCTTCCTGTATTTCCTGGTGGCCGACAGAGTGGCCTGGGACGGGGCAGTGTGGCTGCAGTGAGGGTCACCGCCTGCTCTGTTCGAGGTCTCTCCCAGGAGCCGAGCTGCCCCCTCGGGGTGATCGCGTGCATCCTCCCCACATCTCAGCCTTTGCTTGGCCCTTCCTGAGCACCCACAGGAGCCCCACCTGAGCAGAGGTCAGGCTGCAGCCCCCGCATTTGACCTTGAATGCAGTTTTTCCACCTTGAGGATACTGAACCCTCAGTTTTCGCGTCTGCACAATGGGGCAACGGTAACTGCACCCCAGGCTGTTTCGAGGTTTAATGAAGTTAAGGCCGTTCTCGGAAAGCCCTCGCTACACACCGGACTCAGAGTGAATATCCGTAACGAGTCCGTCTTCCTCGCTGCACTCGCTGACGTGACGGTCTGCGTTTGCTACAGGGACGCCGCGCGTGGCTGTGCTGTGTCGGAAACGGGGTCCTGCACCCAGTCTCCCAGCGCTGACCCGTCCGAGGACATGCATGGGAAAGGAGAGTGGAGGGGGCCCACCAGGGTGACCTCACAAGCATGGGCAGGTCCCCAAGGACGGAACCAGGCCACCTGGCTGCCCCATCCACCAGGGCGGGGTCTCTCGGGCTCCCACACCCTCGCCTCTCCCACGAAGGTGCATTTCGCAGGACAGGGGGACAGAAAGGAGGAAGGGACCTGTGAGGTCACAGGGCCTGGAGGTCCAGCAGAGCTCAGCACTCCTCAGCTCTCAGGGCCCTGTATCACGCGGGCCTCATGACTGGCTTTTGGTTCCCTTCTCTTCCCTTTATTTTGTGACTGTCCTGCTGCTTGTCATCGATGGAGTGGCCCCACAGTCTGGGAGGGCACCTGGGCGTGCTGCCCCCGAGCAGACAGGAGGGAGCTGTAGGAGACACTGCTGATGACGTCCCGCATGTAGGGGACCATGACGCTGTCCCAGATCTAAGGGGTGAGCGGGACAGATGCCCTGGACAACCCCAGATGCAGTGGTGATGGCGCCCCCCAGCCCCTCCCAACAGATGTGTGTGTGGGGGTGGGGCCACGGGGCGGGCGTTCTTTCAGTGTGAGCTCAGGCCTTCAGTTCAGACTTTCGGCCTCGTCTTCAGATGAAGCGAAGGTCACAGGGAGACACGGGCAGCCTTGAACTAGGATGCCACCCGCCTCTAATGTGCACCCCGTGGCGGGCACATCGCCAGCACGGCCCTGTGACTTAGTGCCTTAGGAAGTTCCACAGTTGTCTTTTGATAGCACAGTGATCACACGGAATGAATTATTTGGGGTCAAAATGTTTACTAATGCAATGTGTAACCGTATTAGGCCGTTTGGCCCTTCTCAGCTGGCTCCTCTGCGGGCGGCTGCGTGGCTCTGCTGGTGGGTGGAGTCGCCACGCAGGGTCCCACCCGTCACCTGCAGGCGGCTGTGCATCAGGTGGACCTGCTGGGCTGGCTGTNCTACAACTGTCTTTTGATAGCACAGTGATCACACGGAATGAATTATTTGGGGTCAAAATGTTTACTAATGCAAATGTGTAACCGTTTTAGGCCGTTTGGCCCTTCTCAGCTGGCTCCTCTGCGGGCGGCTGCGTGGCTCTGCTGGTGGGTGGAGTCGCCACGCGGGGTCCCACCCGTCACCTGCAGGCGGCTGTGCACTGGGCAGATCTGCTGGGCTGGCTGTCCTCTGACGTGTGAGACGGCAGTCCCCTCAGTCACAGGTCCCTTCGGGGCCTGTGCTGCGGTCTCCAGTCTTCACGTCTCCTGTCCCCAGGCCTTGGGCCCAGGTTTCTGCGCCTGAAGCACACGTCTAACCTTCTCTGTCTGTCCAAATCCCACCTGTGCTCTCCAGGCACCTCTCAAATACAATTCAAATGTCAACTCACAGCGTGACCTTTAGAAAACATGAATCGGGCCGTGCCATTCTCGTGCCTACACGCCTTCATGGCTGTGACGATGGTGTATTCAACCCACCGGAGGCCCTCTGCCTGCCCATCCGCCCTGCCCTGCACCCCAGCCAGCCTGGCTGTCCCTGCCCTGGGGGCACCTGCTGTCACTTTGTGGGTGGCTTCCTCAGTCTGCATGGAGCCAGCTCTGTCTCAGCAGCCAAGTCTGAGTGCGAATATAAGGTCTGGGGGATCCTATCTTTGAGCCTGCCAGGGAGGCCCTGCAGAGGTCCCAACCTGCACTGCTTGGTGTCAGGTGGCGACAGGTCACAGAACTAAGACAGGTCACAATGGTAAGACAGGTCATAGAGGTAACCTGGCAATCATCTTGGATCAGCTTGGGGGCCGAGGTAACCGGTTGAGGCTGGATGGAGGGGCTCCGGGACGAAGGGCTCCAGGCCGAGGTTCTCGAGGGCCCCTAGAAGCCAGGAGTGGCTTTGGCAGGGACATGGGAGGGGCCTGTCCCATAAAAAGCTGATTCCGCCAGCACCCCACAGGTGGGGGGCGGGGCCTCCCAGAGCCTCCTGGGCGAAGCCCAGCCCGATGTCCCCGCTCAGCGTTCCGGCCCCCAGCACCTGCGAGCGCCCCTCCGTGGAGTGGGCGCTCCATCTGAGGCCCTTCGTTAGGGCCGTGGTAGAAAACCAGTGTCGTCCCCGTCACTGCCCAGTCACACCGCCTGTCTGCTTCCTTCACGGCTCCCAGTGTCTCCCCAAACACCGTGCTGTTCCTGTCCACCTGTCCGTCTCCCCAACCCTTGCAGCACCTGAAGGGCGGTGCTGCGCAGGCCCCACCCCCAAGACAAGGCAGAGTGAGGGCTGCAGGGGAGCAGGCCAAGCACACATGTCTGGTTTCATAGAGTTTCGTTTTTGTAATAAAACTGATTCATGAACATATGATTCCTCAACCCTTTTTAGGACATCCCAAATAAATAAATTCATGAATGAAAAAATCTTTTCCCCCCAAAACTGAGTGTCAACTTTCTGGGTCAGAGATGCAGTTGCCTCCCGTGAGCTTCCTCCCAGAGGGAGCAGGTCCTGACTGCAGACCGGGCTTGCACTAGGGTCTGCCTCCCATCCCTTGTCCCCTGTCCCCACAGGCCAGCCCTTTGACCTGAGGTGGCAGCCCCACCCACGGGGCTCCAGACACCTTGTCCCATGTCCACCTGCCTGGTGTTGCCTCTGGGGGGGGGCCAGGGACTCCCATCCTGGGGCTGCGGGGGCCCTGGTCACCTTAGCTCTTTGAGTTCTCGCTCCTTTCTCACTTGGGGACCAGGAACAGCGGCCGCTGGAAGAGGGGAAGCTCAGATGCTGTGCCCTCGTGGCTGCCGGCCTGTGGGGGGAGCAGGCAGTTTGGGGGCCCTCCTGGCCCCCCACTCACTGGCCTGGTGCCCAGCCACCTCCCTGGACGTCCGGTTCCCTTTGAGGGTCCAGGACAGTGACAGTGTAAGTGGGGGACAGCTACTCCTGCAGAAAAGGGTGAGGGGTCTTACCTGCACAGGTGTCACTGGAGACTTGGCCCCCTGCTACCCAGGGTGGCCAGAGGGGGGGCAATGGCTCACGTGGCTGACTCAGCCCTCTTTGGGGGGAACGCTGAAGGCTCCCACTGGCCTTCGGCACTGGCCTTTGGGACTCTGGGAGAGGACCTGGAATGGAATGCGCTGAAAAGCATGGAACACAGGGGCCAGTGGGGCCTGTGAGCAGAGGCTTGGGGCACAGACTGCAAAGGATGCCTGGGGCCGGGCAGCGACTGGGCACCGGCTGGGCCACCTGTGTTTTCGGCAGAGTTGGCCGGGAGCAGAGGGTCCCGGCACAGCAGCCCTGCCCAGGGCTGGCCGAGCATGGCAGGGCCGTTTTCCCCTGGGCGCCATAGAGGGCATGGGCTCCGAGGCAGAACCTCGTGCTGCTACCGAAGACCCTGGTGCCGACGGCAACTGAGACCGGGGTGTGTGCCCGTGTTGCTGCAGTTCCTGCACCCACGCGGCAGCTGTGACCACAAATGTTTCGGTGGCTGTTTTTGATGTCGCACTGACTCTTTCCCCTTACTGTTTTTACTAAGGTACTTCAGGCAGAAACTTGCCATTATTTCAGATTAAATGATTGGGTTTTAAAAAAAAATTTTACTTTCTTGTTTTTAGAGTGGGGGAGGGAGAAAGGGGGAGAGAAACATCAGTGTGTGGCTGCCTCTCATGTGCCCCCTACTGGGGACCTGGCCCACAACCCAGGCACGTGCCCTGACTGGGAATCGAACCAGGGACCCTTTGCTTCAATCCACTGAGCCACAGCAGCCAGGGCCAACTGTTACATAAAAGATTCCTTTCTTTTCCACCAAATTCTGTCTTTGGAGGTTTGCCTGGTGAGCAGTGAGGGGTAGGACGCACCCCCGCCCCTCCCCTCCCCACTGGTTCAGTAGCATCGGGGACAGAGGGGTGGCCGGTGTCTGGCCAGTCTCCCCGGGGTGAGAAAGCAGTTCTGTGGGATGAGGAGAGGTGACCCGGCCGTCCACAGCCAGGAAGGGCTTCCTGTCAGGAAGACGGGCAAGTGCAAAGGCAGCTCTGAGGAGGGACGGGTTTTCCTTCCCGAGATGGAAGGACGAGGACTAAGAAGCAGCGTGTGCGCTGTTGGGAAGACCCCGGGGAGGCCGTCCCGCAGAGCGGCCGTTCTGTGAGCTCCGCGCCGTGTGAGCATGCACAGGACACAGGCCTGCGGCACCGCGGAGGACATCAGGCCCCGAGGTGTCCCTTTGCTCGCTGAGAAGAGCCGCGGAGAGCCGCCTCCGAGGGCCCGGATGGTGTGTGCGGCCCGGTTGCCCCCGGCTCCACAGGAAGGCACCAGAGCGAGACCGTGTTTCCAGGGCCAGAGGCTGCTGGCCCAGGACTGGCGGGCGGGGACTTCCCCCGCTGTCGCTGTGACGGAGCCTGGGGCCTCCTCTCTGTGGCCCCCCGTTCCTGGGCTGGGCACCTCCGGCACCTGCCCGCTCTTGGAGCTGTGGTTTCTGTAGCTGTGACGCGGGGCCGGCAGCTGCGTGGCCTTCACCTGCGTGGCAGGGGCATGGGGATGGGAGGGAGACACTTTCTACCAGTTACTTCCCAGTTGCGTAAGGATTAGACTTCCGCCCCTTAAGTGGGGTTGGGGGCGGGGGCTGTGAATGTGCCTGGCTCTCACTTGCTGGCCCCCCACACACATGGTTTGATTCAGTGCCTTCTCAGGTAGAACTGTCTTCAAGCCGGGTGCTCTGCAAAGGCCTCACTTACCTGGTCTTCACACTGACCTGTGACCCTCACACACTGACGAAGAAAGGAGAGCGCAGAGAAGTTAAGTTACCAGCTCGGGCTCACACAGCGATGATGAAGGGGTGGAAGCAGGGTTTCGGTCAGCTGTCCGGGTGGCGGGCCTGGGCTCGTGGCCACCACAGGCCCCCAAATCAGAATGCTGGGTCGTGTGAGGCCCCTTCTTGGTTTCTGCTCTGCTCCCATGATCGCCCATCTGCACGAGGCTTTTTGCTTCAGGGCCTCACACATTTACTCATTACAGCTGTGTTTCAGCCTGAGGCATCCTAGGTGTAGCCAAGTTATTGCTCTGTTCAATAATTTCCTTGCCTTCTCATGCTTTTTATTCTTCTGACCTTTATATTCAGTTCTACATAAAAAATTCTATTGGTGCCCTGGCTGATGTGGCTCAGTGGATTGAGCACCAGCCTGTGAACCAAGAGGTTGCAGGTTTGAATCTCAGTCAGGGCACATGCATGGATTGTGGGCCAGGTCCCCAGTAGGGGGCGCTCGAGAGGCAACTACATATTGATATTTCTCTCCCTCTTTCTCTCTTCCCTTTTCTCTAAAAATGAATAAATAAAAAATGTTTAAAAATTCTTTTTGAATTTTACTTGAGATCCTTCTGACTCACCCATCACTTTAGTAAGAAGGTACATTTTCTTAACCTTGATCTTCTGATGTGGACTAGACTATGTCCACCCAATGGCTCAGACCTGTCCTGTGCCAACTGCTGGATGCGGGGCTTTTGTCCTCAGAGCCCGACATCCGTTCTGCACATGTAATTTCCAGCTGTTCAATTTCGCTGCTGTGACGAGGGTGTCTTTTTCACTTTGACCCTTACTCTTTTTCTTAAAAGATTTTATCTATTTATCTTTAGAGGGAAAGGGAACGAGAGAGGGAGAGAAATATTAATGTGTGGTTGCCTCTGTGTGTCCCCTGCTGGGAACTGGCCTGCAACCCAGGCATGTGCCCTGACTGGGAATCGAACCACGATTCGTGACACTTTGGTTTGCAGGCCCGTGCTCAATCCACTGAGCCACTCCAGCCAGGCTGGCCCTTACCCTTATTGCTAGCATGTTGCTCTTTTATGTTTGTAGCAATTAAAGTTTAAAAATATGTTCTTTTTAGATTTTTTTAGCATCAGCAATCACATCACGTTTGAACAGTGCCAGTCTCCATTAGAGAAGGGGACGCATCATATGTGTGTTTGCACACACGCAGGCACACACACTCATACATGTATGTAAAATCCATCCTCCTCCACAGACCCCCGAGCTGCCCCCCCTCCGCCGGCCCGCTGCCCAGCGGGCAGGCACCCTCACTCTCTGTGGGGTGTGAGCTCTCTGCCTTGAGTGGGTATTTTTAATCCATTAAGAAATTATCCCTTTTTCTCAATTTACTAAAAAGTTTCAGGAGATCTTTTCGGCATCTATTGACACCATCCTCACGCCTCTTCTGCCTGGTTCTCACTTGGTCTTGGACACACCACGGCCGTGTCCCACAGCCAGTCCACGTGTCGTGCCCACAAGGGGCACTGCCTTGGGCCTCCTCGTCCGCCTGACCCTACTCGGGTCCCGGGACAGGCTGGCTTCCCGACGGTGCTCCCCAGGCCCCTCTGTCTGGGGCGAAGCAGTGTCCCCGGCCCGGCGAGGGTCTGGTGGGACCTGCTGAGAGACACCGGCCTTCTGCCTGGTGCCTGCTGACTCCGTTGCGGTGACCCGTCTTCTGGGAGAAGGACAGGTGTCTTCCGGGTGTCGGCACCAGGAGCAAGACTCCCTGCAGGAGCCGAGGCGCCGCAGGGCCCTCCGGGCACCCCTTCTGCGCCCCCGCGCTTCCCCCCTCGTCCTCACCAGGCCGCTGCGCTCACACGTTGGGTGTTTGCACAGTTGAGGGCGGCAGGGGACAGAGGCCTGTCGCTTGTAACCAGCGCTCCGATTTGTGTGCTGGTTTCAACACGCTGTGCTGCACCCCCCACCCCGTTTCTGGGGGGCTTTTCCTTTATTCCTGCGGCGCCCGGACTGCTGCCATGGCAGGCGGGGGCTGGGAGTTCTGGTGCCTCCCCTGGGCGTGGGATTTCGGGTCGCAGACTTCTGCTCTAACTCCCAAGTCTCTGCTCACTGGTCTCTTCTGTGCGTTTGCTGTTGAGGGAGGGAAATGGAGGCCAGGCTGGTGCTTATTTATAAGAAGAAGCCTAGTTTTCCCACTGGAGTTTTTGAGGGAATTTTACCTGCAAAGCTCAAAACTTCGCTGGGGTTTGACGTGGGTTTTAGAGACTGCACCGGTTTTAACCGGCACACACACGTGGAAGCAGGGCCTCCGCCCTCGGGCGCATTCTCCCCGGGGGTGGTGCCGGCGGTTCCACTCACTCCGGCCCACCAGCCCGTGTCGTCCTGGGGCCACCGGCGGTCTGGCTGCTTCAGGCCCAACTCCCGTCCTCAGTTCTAGCGTGTCAGACACCGTGGCAGCCAATTCTTCTCACACAGTCACCTTCAGGGAGCGACCAGGAATGTGCTGCTCCAGCATTTTGGGACCAGAGTGTGGAGGGGCCGGAGCAGGAGGGGCCTGGAGAGCAGGGCATCCCAGGGTTGGGTGTCAGCCAGGTGGTCCCGCAACAGAAGGGTCGTTCCGTTTGGGGAGGGACATCTGAGGGCCCGGCAGGCAGGGACAGAAAGGGTCCGAGACACATGCTCGGCCTGGGCGGCCCGGGCTGCCGCGCCTGTGGCCCCGGCGGCCTGTTCCGTGGCCGTCTGGCACCCGCTCCACGGCGAGGAGGTCTGTGCCTCAATGAAATCACTGACCTGTTTCACTGGCGAAACACGTGACCGGATCCCAACCAATCGGGGCCTCACCTCGTACCCCGCCCTGGAAGGTCAGGGGGGAAGCCGAGAACGGCTCGCTCTGAATGCGTGTGCTTTCCTGGCTTCCGATTTGTCACGTGGCTGCGCTGCCCCGGGAACTTCCGACTTTTCACGGCCCATGCGAGCGATCGCAACGCTCCACTGCCTCCGTGGCAGCCGGAGGAAGATGGAAAAGTGAGCTGGCGAGTTTTCGTGGCTTTGTAACAATGGCATAAAGTGTGGAATAATGAACCGTAAATGTGTCTAATTACATAAATAATGCATTTGTGTAATTGTCAAGTAAGGGGGTGTGCTAATGAATCAATTATTTTTAATTGTAGGATGCTTGATTGTTTCAGAAATATAATTGATTGTAATCAAGAATCAATTAAATGTTGATAGTAATTATGTTTATCAGGCTTAAATACATGACATCATTACACTGTAACTGCTTCAGGAGGAAGAAACTAGAATGAGGTTATTATAAGTGGAGGGGAAATGGCTCATATTTATGCCGGCGGCTCGGCGGTGGCGACGTGGCTCAGGAAGGAGCCAGAAGGCGGGCGGGGGCGGCAGGGCCCCTGCAAGGGCAGGGAGGGCGGTCGCTCAGGCGGGGAGCTGCTCCGGTCCCGAGAGGCTCTGCCGTGGGGAGGGCCAGCGGGAAACCCTCCAAACCCCACAGTGCACGCGGGAGGCCCGGGACCCGTCTGCGGTTCCCTGACAGTGAGTGTGGCGCAGCCTGGGCCCCAGGGCTCTGCCCACCGTGGCCTGAAGGGCTCCAGCAGGGTGGCCTGGGCGGCAGGGAGAGGGCGTCACCGTGGGAGCAGGTGCTGCATTTATTGCCCACTGTCATCTACTCGCCTGCGAGTGCCTCCCCGTGGGGGGCTGCTTCTCACTCCTGCGTGGACGCCACCCTGTGCCTGCCTCAGGGCAGGGGCTGAAGGAGCGTGCCAAGGACGCATGACTCTTAGCTGGACGGGCCTGGCCTCTGAGCCTGGCCATGCCTATGCCCGGCCCTCCACGGCCTCTGCCCCACACTGTCCCACTCGGCCGGCACTGGTCCTGCATTCCGGGGCACTGACGGAGCCCAACTCCTCGCCAAGCCCGCCCAGAGGTGGCGGCAGTGGGGTGGACAGGGCGGGTGGTGCCAGCCCTCGTGGAGTGCTGGTGAGTGCGGTCGGCACTGGGTAAACGGCTGGGACTGGTGCAACGGGACGGGGGCTGCAGCCTGAACCCGGGGCTCACGTGACCCGCGGCCTGCCACAGGAGGCCACCCGTCCTTCCCACCCGTTTCCATGCAGAGAATGACATTGGAGTCTCTGTCCTCTGAAGCTGCTGTGCGTGTGAGCGTGACGCCCCTGAGCTTCCCTGCTGCCTGCAGTTAAAGGGAGTTAAAAGCCCAGGGACTCTGCGGAGGGGCCCAGGTGGAGAAGATGGCCCCCACAGGGGCCTACGGGACTCCCCCCGCATCCATCCCTCTCCCGCTGCCCTTGCATCCGGTCATTGGAGTGGGCCGACAGGTGGGGCTGGCTGAGTGTGCACCTAGATGCAGCTCCCATGGCCCGCCTGCTGACCGCTCTGTTTCTGAAGCCCGCTGTCCATCCAGGAAGGCCGAGAGTGGGTGCAGGAGGGGCCCCGAGGTGGCCCGGAATGGGGGCTCCCCTCTCAAGGGCCTGGCTCCGGGGGGTGGAGGTGGCCGGGAGTCTGGTGCAGGGTTCGGGGGAGTCTCTCTGCCTTCCGGTGCCCCCTTTGGCCTGAAGGGGCGGCGCTGGGGCTGCGACCCTGTCTGCACTGCTTCTCCATCCAAGTGCCGGCCGCCGGCCTTGCCTTCCCAGCCGCTCACTGCTCCTGGCGCTCATCTGGGGCGGGAGACAGGAGGACCAGCTCCGCTTCACTGATACGGCCGTGGGTGGGAGGCATGCACAGCCGACGAACGTCGGTCTCTTTGGAGTGACAAGAAAGGTGTCTTTGGTCTTTGTGTCTGCTCGACCTGTTCTGCACCGTATAAAAAACAAAATTTCTAATTAGCTGCGTTTAGCTGTGACTCACTTTTTAATTGCCTGGAATTAGCACTGGATTTGCATAGGACTTGATTTGCCAATTATCTATGACTTTGGGGTAATCGGTGCTCAAAGAAGGGACAGCTGCTTTTGTCAGGAACAGAAGGAAGCTGGCCGTGTGTGACCCTGCCACGGAGCCCCCAAGCTGCCATGACCCGCAGTGGTCGCGGAGTCATCCTCGCGTTCCCAGCGGGCGGGCAGCTGCTGCCCAGAGTTCCCTTCCTGGGAAGACAGGTGTCGTGGCGACTGGAAGTGGAGTGGTGGGGGTTGGCCTGGCTGCCACTCTGCCTGCCGGAGTCCTGCCCTGCCTCCCCGGCCCTCGCAGCCCAAGGTCAGGGACAGGACTCAGCCTGACCATCCCTGTTGTCCAGTCTGCACCTCTCCAGGGAAGGAGGAGCTGCGTTATTTAAACCTCATGGGTCACGGGGTCCGGAGGCCAGGGTGCAGGCCCATGTCCTGCGTCAGTTTCCTCATTTGCAACATGAAGGGAAACCGAGTCTCAGGCAGCACACGAGCAGACGGAGACCCAGGAGTACAAGTGACCTGGCTGGTGGCTGGGGTCTGGGACCCAGGGGCTGTCTCCAGGGCCCTGGATGTGCCGATCTTGGCGGGTTTCTATCCCTTGTGCCTGTCCACCGTTCCACCTCTGGGCCAACGCACTTCCTGTGCCCCAGACCGCCTGTCTGCAGGCTCACATGTGTGAGTCCTGCGTGTCCGCCAGGCCCTAGGTCAGGTGCCACCCTGGCCAAGGTGAGAGCCCAGTGTCACAAGGCAGCACAGCGACAACCACAGCCAAACAACAATAGGCATTTCAGCACTGCCAACCAGGAGACGCCACTAACCCGTGACACACACTCCTGCGTCCGTCCGTCTGTCCGCACGGGAAGGTGCACGCTGGGGTCCGTCCACCACACCTCACAGGGAGACCCCAACTCAGAGATGTTCTGTCCACCAGAGGAGGGGCTGGACTGAGCCCCGCCCACCGATGGCTGGGCCAAACCGCAAACCTCAAACCGCCCTGGAGGCCCTCGTGGCCTGAACCTCGTGCTGCGTCTCAGCTGCTCCTCACTCTGCCCTTTACGGCTTTTACCTGGGATTTCTTGCTTCCTTGCCTTACCCAGCTCCCGGCGTGTCTTATTCGTCCCTCCCCAGTCGGTCTGAATGGGAGGCTGTGAGCCCCGAAGGCGGAGCTGCCCCCGCCACAATGCATCGTGTGCTGGAGGAGCCACCAAGCCGACCAGCCAGCGCGGGCACTGCTGGCGCTCTCGCCGGGTGGCCCCGGCTGCCACACTGTGCGGGCTGCATGCTGCAGGCTCGGAGAGCACAGGCACGCAGGTGACATGGTGGCGCCCCTGGATTGTTCAGCCAGGGTGATGGTGGCAGCCCCAGCCACTTGTGAGTGACAGGCCCAAGGACAGGTCCCCGGCCCCGTGCCTCCCTCTCCCGTGAGGCTGCGGGCCTTGCCTGGTGAGTGTGGGTTCCCCTGAGCAGGTGGGTCCTCCTCACATCTGATGACAGCTGGCCTCGTCCCCTGTCCTGTGGGTCAGACCCGCTGCGTTTAACGAGAGGAGGTGAAAGGTGTGGAAAGCCCTTGGTCTGGCTTTCCCGCCTCTGCAAAATGGGTGACGTCTCTGTGGTCCAGGGAGTGTCCACTCTGCTGTGGCCCACCGTGGTCACTGGGGGACCCCCGCCAGGCCCTGCTATGAGAGACCGTGGGGTCCATCCGCTTCCCAAACCGGCTCTGCTCTTCCCATTGATTAGGTGTTGCATTTCTTTGAGAAAACGTTCGCAGGGATCTAGTCCCCCTCAGGGTTAAACAAGAACTAGAAACAGAGTCGAGCCAGCTCCCCGTGGCGGTGGCTCCTTGGCCCCGGGATCGATTCTGTGGCCACCCCGCCGGGCTATGGACCGCGGAGTCCGAGGCCATCAAAGGCCGCCGTCCACACACTGCGTTCGGGCCCCGCGGTGCCCGCGAAGCCGAGTGCGCAGCTCCGGGCTGTGCGCGCTCTCCCGCCCGAGCCCCCCCGGAAGGACCACACGCTGCTGCGCTTGAACTGGACGAACAGCTTCCATCAACGCTTATGTTTCCCTGCTTCAAACCCTTCGGTTTCCAGAAGGCCGTGGACTCCCTTAACAGACAAAGGCCCAAGGACACACGCAGTGGGGTTCTCAGCTTACGGGTGGTGTTTGCAAAGCCACACTTTCAGGGGAAGGGCGGGAATCCGGGGCTCCCCCCTCCCTCCTTCGTTCTGGTTTTGGTGGGAAGCCCGTCCTGTTCCCATGGCAGCAGTGCGTTTTACACTCCCGCCCGCGGTGCCCCGGGCCCAGTTCCCCCCAACACTGTCACGTGCTTTCTGACACACACATGCCCTGACACATGTCATTTAGGGAGATGTCTGCCTCAGTCCTCTTCCTGTGTTTAGTGGGATATCCTTGTTGCTGGGTCGGGGAGTCCCTTACCCGCCCCGTTTGGGGCTCTGACATTGCAGCTGGTGCCAGGAGGCCCTTTCTGGGCTCGGCTCTGTCATTACACGGCCCTGTCCCTTTGCTCCTGGGTTCTCGGCTCGGCGGCGTTTCCCTGGGGACACTGGCACCGGCTGGAGATGTTGCTGGTTTCACAGCTGGGGTTACAGTGCTTTCTAGCCCCAGGGGCAGAGGCGGGGGCGCTGTTGAGTCCCCGAACGGGCAGGACGGCCCCACGACGTGGGTCTCCTGCCCAGCCTGTCAGACATGCCAGCCACACACCCTCCTGGGGACTCAGGTTCCTCATCTTCACGATCTCGAAGGCACTTCCCGTTTTTTAAAAAGATTTTATTTATTTATTTTTAAAGAGTGGGGAAAGGAGGGAGAAAGAGAGAGAGAAACATCAGTGTGTGTTTGCTTGCCTCTTGTGCACCTTCTACTGGGGACGTGACCTGCAACCCAGGCATGTGCCCTGACTGGGAATCGAACCAGCGACCCTTTGGTTCTGAGACTAGTGCTCAATCCCCTGAGCCACACCAGCCAGGGCTACTTTCCAGCTTTAATTCCTCTTATTTTACATCCTTTCCTCTGATGGTGGGAGAGGGGATACAGGGCAGAGGGGAATAAAGGGTAGAAAAAGAGTGGGACAGCTGCAATAGCATAATCAATAAAATATATTAAAATATGTATTTGAAGGTCCTGCTAAGTGTAGGACAGGCTTCCATAGCCTTGGTTCTCACTCCACCCGCCTCTGCCTCTCAGCTCCCGGGGCTTGTGGCCAGCCGAGGGTGAAGTGGCGGTCAGACCTTGGGGAGAGCCAGGCCAGGCACTGGGAAGGAAGCCACAGCTGACGGTCGGTGAGGACCACGGGGCCCCCGGCAGGAGCCCAGCTGCGGGCCGTCCGACTCAGGCAGCCCCGTGAGGAGCACGCATGGGAACGGGGTGTGCAGGATGAAGTCTGTTCTGCACAGCCCAGCAGGCCCAGCAGGGGGTGGAGGGGAGCCTGGGGGCTGCTGTATTCTGGGATTGCTGCTGTCGGCACTCCCACCGGCACCGCACGGCACGGGGGTGGGGTGGGGGGAGTGTTCTCACTCCATGCAGGTGGCATGAAACTCAGAGTCTTGTGGGAAAAGTGGGGGACGTGCCTGCACGTTTGGAGGTGTCAGGGATTAGAAATCGGGGTTGTTGGTGAGCCTGTGGGAGCTTCCAAGCCAACCACAGTGGCACAGCAGCAGACTTGTCGGGCAGACCTCCCTGTGCAGCTGGAGGGCACAGGGAGCAGGGGAGAGACAGCCACAGCCGCAAGGGGTGCGGCCCGGGTTCCCCCGCAGTGACATCCTGGGCTCGTGGCCGCGGGTGGGGGCCCGTGAGGGTGGAGCTGCTCTTGGGTCAGGAGGTGTGGAGTCCAGCTCTGGCCTGGCCACCTGCAGAGGGGTGGGGAATTGTGACTTAAATTGAACCTGTCCGGGTGTCGCAGTTCAGTGAGGTCGTGGAAGGTGCAGCCCTGTGACGCATCACCTGCGTGCGGCCTGCGCGCCCACCACCCACGCCTGGTCCCCCTCCGTCACCGCGAATCGGGCCCCCTTTACTCTCTTCTCCTCCCTTCCACCCTGTCCTTCTGCTGACCACCCCCCTGTCATCTGTCTGTATCTGTGGGTCTGTTTGTTCGTTGCTTCTGGCCTTCTGCCCCACACGTGAGTGAGATCACGTGGGGCTGGTCCTTTCCTACCACTTGGCCTGATACTCTGAAGATCCAGCCGTGTGGCCGCCAGGGGCAGCATCTCGCCCTTCCCGAGAGCCGAGGGGTGTTCCATCGTGTGTGTGAGTCACACTCGCCATCGAAGGGCACTTAGGTTGTCTCCCTGTCTTGGCCACCGGGAGTAACGCTGCAATGATAGATCGACAGAGCGGAAAATAAACTGGAAAAAGAGTATTGTAAAACCAGGTGGTTACAACCGACAGGATAGGGTAAGAGGCAGATTTCGGGGGGACAGGAGAAGAGAAGACACAGAGTGGCCCGAAGTGTGAGAAATCAGAGAAGATTCCAGGATCACAAGGGTTGCAGATGGAGCGTAGAGCCTTGTAATGCTTCCTGATTAGCGCTATAAAGCACTTTCTTGTGAGACAGAACAGAGCTTCAGAAAATGAAAGGGCGGGAGGAGAGGCCAGGCGGATGTCCTCCGCGCTCCTCCCCGGCCACAGGGAAGGGGGGGGGGGGCCAAGGGGCCGCCGCTCTCGCCAGGCGCCCTTCTTCCTGGCAGCGCCCCTGGGGGTTCCTGGTCCAACTGCGGACCCTTCCACCCCACCCACAGCTTGTAAAGAGTGTCTCTAAGGACCCCCGTTAACATCCCTCTGGAACGTGCTGGAATCTTGAGCCGTGTGTTGACAACGTCCCAGGTGCTGTTTTCCAGAGATGCTCATTTTTACTTCTTTGAGAAGATAGATTCAGTGAGGGAACAGCGTTCCCTCTTGGGTGGTCAGATCTGCCAGGTAACGTGGCCATTTCCTTTCTGGGTCTGAGCCCCAGAGGCCTGTGGTGCTGAGGGCACTGTGTTTTCTGCTGAGAATGTGTCCAGCGGGGCAGTGATGTAAGTCAGGTGGGGTCGTGGCCTCGAGGGGCTGACCGTCAGCGATGGGTCGTGCTTCCATGGACAGCCCTGCGTGCACGCCCACGGGGTCCACCGCGCTGTGGTGAGCCGACCGTGCCTGCCTTTCTCTCCAGACCAGGAGCTGGTGACAGGCGGAGTGGAGCATCATTCCTCTCTGCACCCCTCCCCCCATTGCTGTGGAAGAGCTGGGCTCCCCCATTTGCACCCAGGAGATGTCTGTTGAGTGAATGCCCAGAGTTGGGGAGGCGCCAACACCAAATTTTACTCCTTTCAGAGCCAGGCAGGCCCCACAGAGAAACATTTAGACGCTGCTCAGAGCCACGAAGTACGGGGCCGGCACCACGGTTTTAACAGACCGGGGGTCGTCCGCCCGGGGAAGAAGTGTCTGGGTTTCCTTTCTGAAACCAGGTTCCCAGGGCGTGCCACGGTGCGTGGAGGCGACAGTGCACAGACTACTTACCGCCCTCACCCACCCCGTAGAAATAAACAGGAGGGGGCTGTTGGGACATGAAATTCTCTGAAGGGAGACGTATTTCCTGAGATGGGAGCACCCGGCCTGTCCTGTTCAAGGAAAGCAACTGTGTGAAATGCTCATCAGTGGGCTCCTATCGTTTGTGCTCACGGGTCATGGGATTTATATTTTCCATTTCAGACACTTGGAATCTGTGTATGCTTATCACTCACAGTGACTTGCCGTGGCTCGAAGTCAGAAAGCCCGTCGTTTCTCGTCTCGCCGGCCCCGTGTCTTTAATGGGGGTTGCCGGGCGAACTTCTCTGCCCAGATAGTACATTGACTTTTAATCTCTTTGCTATTGGATGGAAAGATGAGCACTTTTGAATCCACTGGTCATTAATTAGTGGCATTTCACTCCTGTTTAGAAGTGAAAGGTATCCATATAAATTCTTGTTTGGAAAACTCATGCCAACATTATAATAACTAGAGAAAAATCAGAATTTAGAAAAGTGAGGCAGCGTGGGAAAAAACACATGACATCATCACCATCATCACCACCATCACCACCATCAACACCATCACCATCATCACCATCAACATAATCACCATCACCACCATCACCATCACCACCATCACCATCACCACCATCACCATCACCACATCACCACCATCACATCACCACCATCACCATCACCACCATCACCACCACCACCACCACCATCACCACCACCACCATCATCACCACCACCACCATCACCGCCACCATCACCATCACCACCACCACCACCACCACCACCACCATCATCACCACCACCACCACCATCACCGCCACCATCACCACCACCATCACCACCACAAACCAAGTAAGGACAATAACAGCATTTCCCGCCGCTCCGTCTGTGCTGGGCACTGAGTCCGATGTGCTTCATTGGTGCTTCAGCTTTGCTGTGACCTCGGAGGCAGGCAGACTCTTGCCCCCCCTTTGCAGACGAGAGCTGTGCAGTAAGGGGGTGCACGTACACTGCCCGAGCCTCTCACTGAGCGGATGGCGGAGCTGGGAGCCACACACCACGGCCTGACTCCAGAGTGTGCACACAGCGCCATCTCGGTTGTCAGCAGCCTCAGCTGCGGTGCCACCAGTCCCTCTGCCACCGCGGGCAGCAAGCCTCCGGCCCCTGGGAGCACCCGCCGTTTGTCTTCTTCTCTCCCTGAAACTTCCCTCCTTTGGACTCCCCTGGCCCTCCTGCCTTCTCCGGTGCTGCCTGGTCTCCCAGACCCTGTGTCACACGGGAGCCGGGGTCACGACAACCCATGCAGGAATGCTGTGCGAGGCACCAGCTGTCATGGCTGTGGCTGTTCTCTCTGAGACCTGTGGACACCCCGTCGACGGTCCCCATTCCCCAGACCTCCCTGCACTCCCTGCATCCACACCTCTGGCCGTCCTGTCCTCTGTTGACACGGGCTTGGCCCCCAGCGGGACTTGCTTCGCAGTGGACAGTGTTGGTTTCCACACGCACACCGATGCAGTGGGTCCCTGCCTCCTCGGGCCCTGCCGCCACCGTGCGAACACACAGGGGTGTCTGCTGAGGGCTGTGCTGTGGGCAAAAGCTGAGCCCGCCTGGCAGGGCCGTTCCAGATGAGCCAGGCCTGGCCGGGGGTCCTGGGAGCATGGGCAGGTCCGGCTGGGGTCATCAGACCGCCACCCACACACAGTGTAAACAGTCAGCAGTGCCATGGTTGTGGGGGAGACCGCCAAGGCAGGGGTTTGCTAGGCAGTGCTGTTGTGGCAGCTGGTGACTGATGCACACACGAGTGCCACGCGTGCCTCCAACCACAGGAGGGGCGGAGCCTATGTCACCGAGGAGCTGGGGGGCGTGGGGTCCTGGGGGACTGAGTGTTTTCCCCACCCCGCCCTGGGGAGGTTTTTCTCTCTCCATCATGTCAGCCTGCCACCCTCCTTGTGTTTCTGTCCAGACGACGTTCAGATGCTTGGTGAGGACAGGAGCACCAGGCACAGAGAGGCTGGGACACAGATGGTGGGGTGGGCACAGTGACCCTGTGGAATTCGGCCCGACTCCATCTCCTGTGCACGGGCTGATGTCCGCTGTCCCTGGGGCCCAGTGGTAGTTCCTGTGCAGTGGGTGACTCAGCAGGGGCGACACTGTCAATGACCCTCCACTCGGGTTGCAGAGAAGTGTCAGCTGTCTGTGCAGCCGCTGGGACTGGGCCACGTGTCCCCGGCTCCTGTGTCTCTGCCCCCTGCCTGCCTTGGCCCTCGTGCATTTTCCTGGCCGTGCTGGGCAGGGTCAGCGCACGGTGGGCACCTCCATGATGACCCTCTGCCTCCAGCGCAGCACCTGCTCCTGGGCCACAGAGAGGTGACCCCGGGGGGTGCCCGCCGCCCCGAGCTAGGGCAGTGCTGGGGCGGTGCCAGCACTTACGCTGCAGAATTCCAAGGTTCTCATCCCTCCTCCCCGGTGCTCAGTCATCCAGCCATGGCCCCAGCTCCCCGGGCCTCCCCCTCGATTCCACGTCCACGGCCCCCACTCTGTCCGCAAGAGGCATCTTCCACTGTGATGATTTTTTAAAAGCCTCACCCGAGGAAATGTTTTCCATAGGTTTTAGGAAGGGAGGAAGGGAGAGAGGGTGGGGGGGAGAGAGAAACACTGGTGTGAGAGACAAGCATTGATCCTCGGTCTCCGGTGCGTGTCCCGACTGGGGATCAAACCGGTGACGCCTCGGTGCCCAGCACGACGCCCCACCCAGCGGAGCCGCCCAGGACCCTGTGGGACATTTCTAACCCTCTCCCTCTGCCGCCCCGCAGAGCTCCTGTGCGGGGAAACACATCTGCACAATGACAGCGCTCATGGGGAAGCGGCCTGTTCTTTTCCTCCAAAGGCATTCCTACAGCGCGTCAGGACCTCACAACCTGCAGGGAGACCACGTCACGGCCGCAGCCGTGGGCCTGGGACTCCGAGGACAGCGGCCGGGAGCCGGCCGACTGAGAGGCACGGGTGGCCGTGGAGACTGCCGTGTCCTGGGCCCCGGCTGCCTCTGTCTGTCTCATTCATGCGAGATGAGAGGCTGCACTTGCCCGAGGCTGAAGGCAGAGGCAGGTGTTTGTAAACCACCTTAGGGACCGGCTCTGCAATGCTTTGAAGTTCAAGGGCCCCTGCCTGGAGCCTGTTCCATGGATCTCTGTCCTGTCGGCCCCCAGCTACGTGCCGCAGAGCTGGCGTGGGGCTTGCTTGAAGCCGCCCGTGGTCCTGCGGGGGAGGGGCTGTCGCAGCCTGGGGTGGGGAGGGAGGGGGAGGCTGGAGAAGAGGGCTCCGCAGCCGCGTATTGTCATCTATTTCCGGATCTGCCAGCCCTGACGTCGCTATGGCAACGGGGTGAAGGGCCCTATCAAGGTCACAAATAAAATGTTCCAGGCACTCCCATGCAGGGCGAGGGGTGTTTTTGTCTTCTGCCTCCTGGAGTGTCTGTTGTTTAAGAGATGTTAATGCCACCGTCTCTGTCCTCTGAAAGAGTGTGACTGGCATGAAACGAGACAGCACCAGGCCCCGCAGGGACGCCCAGAGGACCAGCAGGAGGAGAGGGAAGTGCCAGGCGGCCTCGTGTCTGGGGGTGGCAGACCCTGCCCACTGGGAGCCCGGCTGTGGGCACTGCCAGCTTGCCTGGCCTCTGAGAGGCTGGGGCCGGGCCCTGGCTGCCCCTTCCGGGTCCCCACGCCCTCGACCGCCCTGCTCCTTCCCGGAAGAGCCGCCCTCTTGCTCGTCCCCTTTCCCCGTCTCTGTGTGTGTCTCTCTGTTTCGCTCTTTGTCTCTACCCCTCCGATGTCTCTCCCTCCCCTCTCCTCCGCCTCCTCCCTCCGTGGTCCGAAGGCCCCCTGCACCCATCCCCACCCCTCTCTCTCTGGGCCCGCAGGGCCACGCTGGGAGTGTCTCTTTAGCTCCTGGGTGACAGGTGGGGTCAGCAGGCTTGTCTCCCTGGGTCTGCGTCCTCAGAGCCTGGGGAGGAAGGGCCTGGCGCTTCGCTGGCCTCGGGCAGTGGGGGGTGAGTGCCGGGCGGAGAGGAGGGCCCAGTGCTGTGTGGGGAACAGCTGTGCTTCGTCCCGAATGGGGAAACCCCAGGTGGTGCGTCCTGAGGGAAGGGGGCGCCAGGGGAGCTTCGAAGGCCAGGCTCCTGGGAGCAGGGGCAGAGTCGTCCTTCCGCGGCCACTTCCCTTTGTCCCCGGTGGAAAACGAGGACCGCGCAGCTTTGTGCTGTGGGGGCGTGTGGCTCTGTGGGCCCAAGAGCATTTTCAGTTATGCCAATCAACCCGCCCTGGGTTGGCTGTCCGGGGCTTTTCACGGGTGGTGGGCCTGGGCGTAGGGTGGCCTGTCCCTAGAGGTCTCCTAGTGAGTGGAGCTGACACCTGGGATGGGCAGGTGACCTTGACCCCACAAGGACAGGTAACCTTGACCCTGTGGTGGGAGAGGTTCTGACTTGGCTCCCACTCTGCTGGGTTCTCTGCCCAGGTACTCGAGTGGCCGGGCCCAAGGGGACACTGTGGGGACAGTGGGTCCAGACCGGCAGTCTGCACGTTCCTGGGGAGTCGGGCGGTTCATCTGGACCAGCCACTTGACTGAGATCTTTTTAGTTAAAAGAACTGAAATTCAGCATTTCCGAATTGTGACCCTGGCAGGATGGGGACCAGGTGGGGCCCAAGCAGGCAGCTCCCAGAGAGGTGCACAGGGCGCCGACAGGCACCTGAGGAGGTGCTGGGCCTCCCTTGAGATCCGGGAAGCCCGTCAAACCCACGAGAAGACCCCTCACACCTGTCAGAATGGCCGTTCGCAAAGACAAGAAATGACCAGTGCTGGCGAGGGCGGGGGAAAGGGGAGCCTGGTGTGCTGGTAATGGGGACACAGATCGTCGCAGCCCCACGGACCACAGGCCCCCAGCACCCCCCCACGCCTCCCTCTCTGGGTGGGTGGGTGCACGTTTCCTCAAAACATTCAGAGTGGAGCTGCCGGGTGATGCAGGGACCCCACTCCTAGGAGTGTGCCCCCAGGAATGAAACTCGTCCTGAGGAGGTACCTGCTCCCCAGCCTTCGACAGGACGGAGATGCTGTCCTTTGCTGCCCACAGTGACAGGTGACACAAGCCAGGCTCTGTCAGACAAAGGCTGCTGGGTCTTGCTTTTTTTTAGATGAAAAGTTGAATTCCTGGAAACAGCGAGCAGAACCGTGGAGGGAAGAGGAAGACGCTGGGAAAGGGCGCGGACTCGCGGGAGGAGATGGGGCCCCGAGGACGGGACGTGCCGCTGTGAGGAGGCGGCAGCAGGTGTGCGGCTCGGAGAGTGCACGGCCATGTGCTCACCGAGATGGGGGGAGGGGCCGAGCGCTGGCCGGCAGGGTTCCTCCAGCAGCCCCTGCGCACCGGGGGCCCCTGCTCCCTTCTAACGTCTCACAGTGCACTTGCCACTTACACCCGAAAAAGCTGAAGCAGCCCCAAACCTTCCCCACACTCTCTTAACTTCTGTTCTGCGACCTGGCAGTCCGCGTGCTTAAACAGTCAGCGAGGGAAGCACCCGTCTTCCTCTAAACCCCGAGTGACGGACCCTCACGGCAGTGCGAGGGCTCGCTCTCCCTTTGCGCACAGCGGTGCGGGCAGCCCAGCAGCAAGACAGGACAGCGGGGCCAGGCGGCCACCCGGGAGCGGAGAACACAGAGCCTCCGTGGTTTGTTTCTCCTGACGGGGGGTGGGGGTGGGGACGAGCCCCCAGGCGGTCCCCCCAAGCCACAGCCCCGAGACCTCCCCAGCAGGACGTGCCTGGGCCGGGGCTCCTGTGATCCCTGGGGAGTCAGCTCCTGTCCCCTGCACGGTCCTTGGCCAGCGGGGACAGTTGCCACTTTAGTCACTTCCTGGGCGCTTTTCTAATGAAGGACTCGACTGGCATTTAGGCGCTGGCCTGGGGCGGGGCCAGTGTGGGGGCCAGACACCGACCCCCTTAGTCCGGCGGACTCCGCAGTGAGGCCTATCCTCGTTCTGACCACTGGGTGTCTCCGGCTCCAGGACTTCACACCGTCCTTGGCTAACGTGAGAATGAAGCCTAATTCCTCACATTTAAAGAAATCCTCGCGTTGGCGTGGCTTAGGAAATGTAATCTTCTTTTCACAAATCTTTCTTAGTCCAAAGGAGACGCGGCCCTTCTCCGTGGATCCGAGTGTTCTTTGCTCACGGCGCTCCCGAGGAAGCGCTCTGTCAGGGACACTTGCTGGGCCGTCCACCTCTCGGGGCGGGGGGGGGGGGGCCACCCCGGAAAATCCCCGCCGGAGGCCCGCAGGGCGTTGGCAGGCGGCCTTGGGGCCAACAGGGATTGCTGGGATTTGGACTCAAGCTCGTCCTCCGCATTGCTCCGTCTCCCCCAGAGTCTGCCTGCCTTTGGCCTCTGCTCGAGGAAGAAGCTCTTATCCTGACAATTTAGGGTCGCCCCTTGTGATTCGGACGACTCAGGAGACCAGTGGTCCCAGTGGGGCTTGAGTGACTTGTGCTTCCATGTGAGTCAGGGGCCTCCACGCAGTCCCTTCTGGGCGGACAGGCTCCGGAGGGGTTAGGAGCCAGGCTGGACGCGTGTTTCTGCCTCTCACCAGCTGTGTGGCCTTTGGTAACTACTTAACGTTTCCGAGCCTCATCTTCCCTCCCTGTAATGTGTGGGTCAGTACGTGGCTGCCAGCCTTATTGGAGCCTCGTGTGGGTCAGTAAGATGAGCCCCGTGAAGTACCTGCGTCTGCCTCAGGAGCACCACCCCGCCAGCCTGGCACAGCGGGCAGGGCTGGCCTGGCCTCCGCGTGGGCGGGACCAGAGGTGGGGCCAGGGCGCTGCCTGCTCCCGGCAGGGCCTCCCCACGCCAGACTCCTGGGCCTCACCGCCGCGGCACACTCTGCGGACCGTCTGCATTTGACTTCCTCGTTCGTTCATTCGTTTTTTCATCACAAAACACCAGGGTGTCACGGTTGCCCCCCTGGACGCTCCAACCCCAGAACCCCAGCGCTTCCGTGACTTCCTGTCCCTGTGACCACAGGGTGGAGGGGTGACTGCCCCGACGCTCCGAGGCCTGAAGGCTGCTGCCCGGCGGGGGTGGCTCGTTAAGAAGTCACGCTGCCGAACTCAGGACTTGGGGAATCCCTGTGGTAACGTGAGTCGGCACGTGCGGCAGCCACGACCCCCGAGGCAAGGACTCGGCAAGAAGCCCCGAACAGTAAGAAGAGCGCCCTGGTCGGGTGGGTGCCGGCTGGCGCGAGGGGACGCTGGGGTTGGGGGCGGGCCTGCCGGCAGCCCCCCTGGGCCGTGAGCAGCCAATGAGGTTTCTGGAGGAAGTGGCCGGACCAGCGCTTTTCCTCAGGATGGTCACTTTGTCAGTGTGCACTGGACGGGGAAGAGCACGGCCGGGCCGCAGGACGTTCAGAGCTGGGCCATGGAGCTCTTTGGTGCCACACCGGCCCTGGGGTCGGCTGTCGCCCCAGGCCCTTCCAGACTGGGAGACCACACAGGTCTGTGGCCGGAGGCCCCTGCATGGGGTGCGGTCCCCAGTGCCTCGGTCCGCACACCTGCTCAGCCTGGTGGTGAAGGAGGGCGTGGGGCGCGTGGAAGAGGCAGGTGGTGGGCCCGGCCCTCGGGGCCGGGCCTCGTAGGGAGAGGTGCTGGCACCCCTCCCAGGTGGAGGCTGNCAGAGCTGGGCCATGGAGCTCTTTGGTGCCACACTGGCCCTGGGGTCGGCTGTCGCCCCAGGCCCTTCCAGACTGGGAGACCACACAGGTCTGTGGCCGGAGGCCCCTGCATGGGGTGCGGTCCCCAGTGCCTCGGTCCGCACACCTGCTCAGCCTGGTGGTGAAGGAGGGCGTGGGGCGCGTGGAAGAGGCAGGTGGTGGGCCCGGCCCTCGCGGCCGGGCCTCGTAGGGAGAGGTGCTGGCACCCCTCCCAGGCGGAAGCCGGTCAGGGAGCTGGGACATGGACCACAGGAAGACTGTGGACAGGAGGACGAGTTCCACATGTGACAGAGGGACACCCACTGATGTCCTGGGTCTCCCCAGAAGGGCCTGGTGACAGCTGTGCAGCACCCACACCCGCGACCTTCCTGCCTCCCAGTGGGTCCTGTTCGCATGTTGGACCTCGGTGCTCAGCCTGCCAGCCTCAGCCTGGGCCAGGCCCTGGTGGCCGTGCCCCTGGCCACAGGTGACGGGCCTGATGGCAGGTCCCAGGTGCCTGACCCGGTCCTGCTGCTGGCAGTGAACAGGCAGGGGGACCTCTGGCAACAGAGGTGGTCACCTCACAGTCTAGAGGCCGGGAGTCCAAGATCAAGGTGGGCAGGTGGGCTCCCCAGGGCTGCCACGGGGGTGTCTGCTCCTGGCCCCCCTCCCAGCCTCTGGCGTGGGGCTGGCGACCCGTGGTGTCCCCTGGCGTCTGGGCTCGGGGCTCCAGTCTCGGCCCCAAGGAGATGCGTCTGCACCTGCCTCTCTGAGTAGGACACCGTGGAGTCCAGCACGGCCGCCTTTCCCCGGTCACATCCACGCAGACTTGCTTCCAAATAGGGTCCCACTTACAGGTGCCTCAGTTAGGGCTTCTGGGGGGGGGGTGCGATTCACCCCAGACCAGAGATGACAGCAACTCCCCAAGCTGGGGACTCCTCACCTGGGTCCGAAGCGTCGCCCGAGGGCAGGGGGCAGTGCTCGGGGTGGGGAGGGTCCTGGCAGCAGGAGCGGAGGTCAGGCACCTTCGGAACTGCCCAGAAACAGAGTGAGCGCAGGCCGCCCCAGCCGCAGGCGAGGGGGCTGAGGCCCCTCTGCTCCGTGTGGAGGAGCGACTCAACGTCCTTCGCGCCAGGCGTCTGGCGCCCCCCACAGTCCCACCAGGGCCAGGCTGCTCCAGTGGCCCCGGGGAAACCCGCAGCTGGTCGGGGTCTGTGAGAGCCGAGTTTGGTGATGTAAATAACCAAAGCTTGTCTTGTTTTACTTTAGTCTTTCCAGTGGCTATCTTGGGGCCTTCATTCTCAGCCGAGGGCACGGAAGAAAAGCCTGGAGTGTGGAGATGTAGGCATTTGGGATAATTCGAGAAGTAAACAGCCCCACTAACAAGCGAGCCCCTCCCCACGGCTCGCCGCCCCAGCTGGGGTGTGTCTGCCGTCTCGCTGGGAGTCCAGTTTGCGATTCGCCTTTAATTCCACAGCGTTATCGCGCTTTTGGAAAATCCTTCTGAAATACACGATGCTATTCTAGTACATGTTTCCTTCTTTTATAATCATTCCGGGCCCAGGCTACCGCCAAGAAAGAACACTCGCCCATGACGAATCTGCAGGCAATTAATTACGTTCCTCTAAATTCATCTGTTGTAAACTCGAGTCAGTGTCTTCCCACATCTCCTACGTGGAGCCGCTGGCCAGGAAAAGGACACGCCCTTCCACACAACAAATACGTTCCGTAAACGTCCACGAGTGTGAGGCCGACAAAGGCGTTGGTGGTGGTTAGGAAAACCCTGGTGTGAGTGAGCTCCTTCAGCAAACACGGTCGCTGCCGCTCTGCCTGGAACGGGGACTCGAGCGATGAGAAGGGACCTAGCGCGATGGGCCCCGCAGGACCCCGTGGTTAAGGCCCCCGTCTGCTAACAGGGCTGCCGTGCCTGAGGCATAGCCCCAACCTAATCCTCCTCACCTCCTTCTAGCACCTTCCCACATCCTCCAGGCCCCGCCCCCGCCGAGTCTCTCCACCGAAGGAGAGCAGGGTTCTTCGGTTCAGACGCAAGTGGGGCTGGCAGGAGCGCTCAGCCCACCGCCGGGTCCCCCACACTCTTCCTGGGGCCGTGGTTCCTGGCTCCTGCCTCCCTCCCGGGAAAAACTTTCTTCCCATCCCAGACCCCTGCCCTTCATCCACTCCCTCCTGCCAGTGCACAGCAGCTGATTGATTGGGAGAACCCCAATAATTAACATTTTGGGGGTCAGCAATGTTGAGACGCCCATTGCCATGTTGTCCCTGATCCCGAAAGCCCTCGGCCCTCAGGTGACAGCGGAAAGCCAGCTGCAGGCCAAGGTGTTAATCATAATACGGAAGTCACAGTTGTCTGAGAGCGAAAGTGGGAAGTAACCCCGCCCCTCTGCGCCTGTCAGTCCCCTGTCTGTGGTCAGCACCAAACCCCGGGTTCGCAGGGAAGGGGGGCTGTCCCCAGGACCCAGGTGGGTTTCCGCACAGGCGGCTGCCCCCGCTGTGAGACCCTCACCCGCCCCAGACCCTCCTAAGAGCCACCTGAGGTCTCCCTTCCAGCCCCTCGCCCAAGGAGCCCCTGCCTGGGCCCCCGGNGATCCCGAAAGCCCTCGGCCCTCAGGTGACAGCGGAAAGCCAGCTGCAGGCCAAGGTGTTAATCATAATACGGAAGTCACAGTTGTCTGAGAGCGAAAGTGGGAAGTAACCCCGCCCCTCTGCGCCTGTCAGCCCCCTGTCTGTGGTCAGCACCAAACCCCGGGTTTGCAGGGAAGGGGGGCTGTCCCCAGGACCCAGGTGGGTTTCCACACAGGCGGCTGCCCCCGCTGTGAGATGCCCTCACCCGCCCCAGACCCTCCTAAGAGCCACCTGAGGTCTCCCTTCCAGTCCCTCGCCCAAGGAGCCCCTGCCTGGGCCCCCGGAGCGTTATTCCCTGCACCCGGAGCTGCGGGTCCAGGCTTTCTGGTTCTGGGCCCCTGCAGGGAGTGTGTGTGAGAGAGTGTGTGAGAGTGTGTGTGGTGGCGGTGGCATCCTCTCCCCAGCTCCAGTGCACCGACCAGCTCGCCTGCTGTCCGGGATGCACCCTGGGTCCCCACGGCCGCCCTGCGGTCTGTGGTCTGCAGGGCCTGCTGCCCGTGCTGCTGAAGGGGCTGCAGCCTCCTCCACCTTCAAGATGCCGGTGGGGCGCCCTGGCCAGTCCTGGCCTGGACGTGCGCTTCCACTGGCTCAGACCCAGTGTGTCGGCCTTGACTTTGACCTCTGAGCCAGGCAGGCTGCTTCAGGGTGCCAGCTGTGACTTATTTACCCCCTAACCCCTGATAACGCCCCCCACACTCCCCAAGGCAGAATCTGGAGGTCAAAGGTGCTCAACAGTTATTGATTAAATTGGAGAAGGGCTCCTCCTCCTCAGGAGTCATTCGGTGGAGTCATTTGCTGTGGGGATGATAAGAGAGGCCACCGAAGAGAAGCATGAGCCTTCCGCTCCACACCCTGGGGGGAGTGGTCAGGCCCCAGGTCACCTGCCCTCCTGTCCCTGTCCCTGTCCCTGCCTCGATCTGGTTCATCTGGCCTCCGAGCCAGCCACCGCCTCAGCCTGGTGTGCAGCCTGCAAGACTGAGCCGGACAGGGGCGGGTTTTACCATGGTGTCTCAAAGAGGTTCTCCCAGGTCCGGGCGCCGAGGTGGCTCAGCCGAGTTCTCACGCCTGTCACACCTCCCAGGAGAATTCTTTGGGCCCTGAGACCTGACTCCTGAACCTGCCGTGCCTTGAATGATCCCAGGGGCTTTGGGAAGTTTGCAAAACAATGTTAATTGCACTTCATGGCAATCACAGCGTATGTAACGCAGCAGCACACGCGGAGTCTGGGGCGAGCGCCGCGACGACCGAGTGTCAGGACTCCAGGAAGACCGGGCGCAGAGTGGCTGTTCCGCTCTGACCAAGACACGAGCCTCCCACCAGTGTCCGGCCCCGCATCCCCTGAGGTGGTGACACGCAGCCGGGTCTGGAGTCTCGCAGGTGGCGACATGTGTCGCTCACCTGCTGCTTGCCGGCCGCACGCCTGCTGCACCCTGCGGAGCTCTGGCCCCTCGCCTCTCGGGACGGTGGCTCTGAGACTTCAGGGTTAGGTTTGTAAGCGACGATGGCATGTCCCTCACGTTGACAAGCACATGCAGTGAGCGAGGCTCCTGGACCCAGGGGTCGGGCGGGCAGTGTGTGCGACCCTGAAAACACTCCACCACTGCAGCATCACTGCCCTCCCCCTCCCTGTTGCCTGCCACCGGCCCTCCGGCACCGCTGCCCGGAGCCTGCCTCCAAGGGTCATCTCCCTGTGGCCCCAGCAGGGTGGTCCCAGCAGGGTGGTCCCAGCAGTGGTGCCCGCTCTGCGACTGCGTTCTCCGCAACTGCTGCTTCTGCCGGGTTGCAGGTGAGGAAAGGCAAGGTCAGTGGGTGGCGGGGTCCCCAGTGCCTGGTGAGACGCCAGGCCCACTGGCACCGTGTAATGAAGGGAGTGCAGTGTGGCCGACGCAGCGGCTCTGGCGGTGGCTGTGCAGAGCAATGCACTGTCCTGGTCTGGCAGGCACTCGATCAGAGGTCTTGATTAGGAAACCCATGTGTGTGCCCCATGCAGCCTCCCAGCCGGGGTTGAGACAGTGGGTGTCTGAGTCCTGGGGTCCATGTTAGGGAGTGTGGTGCCTGTGTGTGCATTTGCATGTCTGTGTGTGGGTGTGCACCACTGTGTATGTGTGTGTGACTGTGTCATTGTGTGCACACATGTGTGGTGTGTGTCACAATATGTGGGCACATGTACATGCATGTTGGTGCATATATCCATGTATGAGTGCACATGGTGCTGCATGTGTGCCCGTGTGATGTGCATGACTGTGCACGTGTGGGCATCGATGTGTATGCACGTGTGTGTGTGTGTGTGTGTGTGTGTGTGTGCATTGCCTTCGTCAAGCATGGAAATGATCAGGAACTCTCTCTCATCAGTGGACGGTTCTGGGCCGCCACGTGATTCATCTTCCATTTCTACTGAGACTGTCACGCCTGTGACAGGCCGTCCTCTGATTTCTCGCTGCGCAGACACACTGCAAATCACCCCGACCCGGCACTCCTTCCTAAGGAGCCAGAGTCACTGCTGGGCTGCTTATGAAGTGGCGTAAATCGTGCCAGCTTCTCCTGCGACCTCCAGGAGGCGGACTCGTGCGACAGGGACGCTGACCCACAGCTCCTTCCCCTCCGAGAGGCCTCTCTGAGCCCCGCTTGTCTCTGCAAGGTCAGGTGCATGTGGTCCCGGCTGCCTCTGTCCTCAGTTCCTCCACAGGAGCCCAGACGTTCATCCAGAATGCTGTCCAGCTGGGTCATGACATTCTCCAAGGGCCTGGTCCACTTGGGGTCCTGCAGCAGGGTTGCCCGCGAGAGGCTCAGAGGTGACAGGGTGTGGCGTCTGTCCCTGCGAGGATCTTGCTCAGGGAGCTGGGAAAGAAAAATCACACTTTTTGTTAAACGATGAAACTAGCCCAGGGAGACTCAGGTTGGAGATGATGGAGGGAAGCTGGAGAGTGGAATTCCTGGCCCAGTGTCGGATGAAGTGAATCACAGTAAACAGCGAAAGTGGCAAAAGTGTTCACTGGCAGCCATCAACTCTTCACGTCGCCACACATTTGAAAATGGGTGTGGAACTCAGACTCGGGGGCCCGGCAAGGGCTCCCCGCCCCACTGCGCCCACCGACCCCCAGCCTGAGGCCATGCAAGGAAGAAGGTGACTTCCTGAACGCTGGGGCTCCGCTCCACCCCAGCTGGAGGGGAATCCCCTGGGAGGGGGGCGGGGGGCAGGCCACAGACCCAGCAGACTCACGAGAATGGACACTTGTGGGTCACAGGACAGTCACGGACAGGGTGGGCAAGTTTCACGTGTCTTCACACATCCTGAGTCCTGGGTCACATAAATAAAGACTGGTGCACCTGGGCACGCTGTCAGAATGTCAGGACAAAGCGAAGCTCAAAATCTGAGAGAGAGGGAGGGAGGCTACAAAGGAGTAACAATAAAAACTACAGCGACGTCTCATTATCACCCGCAGAGGGTAGCAGACAATGTGATAACGTCTTCGGAGGGTGGAGGCAGGGGACAGGCCACTTCAAACGCTGTCCACGCCGACCGGCATTCATGGTGCGGGCAGCGTGAGGAGTTTCTCCACACACCAAGGCCCTCGTTCACCCCGGAGAGGGGGTGCTGTGGCGGGAGCGCGGCAGCCGCGGTGGGGAGGGCTGGCAGAAAGGGGGCAGCGATTAAAGAGCCAGGTCAGTCCGTCACGCAGGCCTGAGGTGCAGTGGACAGTTCTCGGGGTTCCGCAGCCAGGCGTGTGGGGCGCGCTGGCCCGTGCCAGTGTGGGGTTGGGATGGGGGAGTCCCGGAGAACACTGGGTTTGCAAGTCAGCTTGTGTCTGAAGGGAGTGCGTGGAAGCCAGCCAGCTGTGTATCTTGTGAAAAGGAAGCTACAGGTACGTGAGCTAGAAAACGTGACGGTGACCACTGTTGTGACAGAACGGAGCTGGAGCCTTCCGAGAGAGTGGAGCAAACACAGAGATGCAAAAACCCACGTGAGAGAGGCAGAAAAGAAGAGAGCAAATAAAAATGTCCAAACAGGAAGTTGGAAATACAAAATAAGGTCGTGGAAATATATCAGTAATCACAGTGACAAGAAACCTAAAATTTACTTATATTGTCCAAAAGACAGAACTAATATTGAAAAACCTGCTAAATGTAATGTATGAGACACACTTAGACACAATGACTAAATATGGTATGAGGTTGAAATGATGGAGAATGTATAGCAACAAAGTATTAACTGAGACAAATTAATATAGCTCTTTTACTAGGAATGAAGTGCATCATTTTTGGATAATTGTGGATAAAGCAGTAAAAAGGAAGTCTATCAGTGGCTCAGTACAAGTTCATGTGTCCCTAACTTTGTAGTGGACAAAACACACGGCAGAACTCAGGGGAACTGCTCGTGGGAATCCCAAAGCCACGGTCAGAGTGGGAGTGGCCGCCGGGGGCCTGGCAGAGGGCGCTGGGTGGAGCGAGGTCAGGGCCTGTGTCAGGGCCACGGTGGGTTTCCATGCACACACGCAAGTGCAGGCAACACGCCTGCTGATAAATGGAATATCTCAAACAGTCTTCATCTTGGGCCACGAAGCCCAGTGCAGTGGAGGAATTTGCACAGGGAAGACCATCTTTGCTAATAACGGTGCAATTACAGATGGAACATGGAAAAGCACCCTGCCCCCGCCCAAAGCATGCACTTGGAAATTAAGTTTGCATTCGCTTAAAAAAACCACATGTGCACACACATGTGTGTTCATGTGTGTGCACGTGCGTGCAGAGGGACATGTGAGGGGCACCCATGGACAGTAATTATCAACAGCAGGAGACATTTCACAGAAGTACACATTCGGGTGTTTTTTACATTTTTATTTATTAGTCATTGTTTTCCCATGCAATATGGTTTATTGATAGACTTTTCACTATAGAAATAACTCTAAATAATGTTTTAAAAATGAATTTGAAATGGGAAATACTTTGAATTGAATGACAGTGAATGCCTGATGCCACGAGACTAGCTGAGGGACATTCGCGTCCTTAAGTACACACACTACAAGGCGAATTAATTCCATGTCTGACTGGAGGGCGCAGACCACGAGCCACTGAGTGACGGCGTGTACGGCGCAGGGAGAGCCTGGCGCCGGCAGCCGCAAAGTCTAAATAAAAACCCGGAATGCTAGAGGTGGTTTGGGAAAGCAGTTCTTTCAAAAATGAAGATGGAAATAGTGATTTAAGTTAAAAATGCACCCCCAAAACATCAGGGACACAGCGGCACACCCAGGACACAGCTACCAGTTCCATGGGCATTTCGGTGTGGGTGGACACAGCCCTGCACCCCCTGTGTGGCCCCCCCGTGCCCAAATCTGGGCTCCAAGGCACCTTGCCTCCAGCACGAACGAGGACCTTGGGACCTCAGCAGAGCCTGGGGACGAGGACTTGCCGGCCCCGTGTCCAGGCCAAGGCTGTCTGCCTCGCCCTCCGCTCCTGGGCAGCCGCTTGCCCTTGTCCAGGAGGGGTAGGAGGGCCCACGTCACCCTCAGAAAAGTGGTTTGTTGTTTTGCTTCTGGCTCCTTCGCCTGGCTAACCTGGAGCACTTGGCCAGAGCCGACTCGGGCCTGGCCCACGGCCTGTTCCTGGCCGCCCTGCTCTGTGAACTGAGTGAGCTGAGATTCCCCGGGGCTCAGCCCCATTGTCTTCCTCGAAGCAGTCAACGAGCCCAGCCGACCCACGAGGATGTCCTGGGTGCCCAGGAGAGGCACGGCCCAGCGCCCAGCGAACTCATCCTCAAACCCGCTGGCGTCCCGGGGGAGGACTAGCCCATGAATATTTCAGGGATTTCGGTCGGCTATCGATCTGTGGCCTGTCAGCCTCCAGCTGGTTAATTCGAGCCGACACAGAAGTGCAAGGAATGGAGGGCGAGACCTGCATCTCTGCGCGGAGAGGAGGCAGACGGACGCGCCCAGCGTCCGAGAGGAAGCGCCGCCCCCTACCAGCGAGGACAGGAGGGCGGCCCGGCCCCTACTCGGCTCCTTGGGGGAGGCACGTTCCCGAGTAAGGTTTTGAGAGAGGAAGCACATTTCTATTTGCTACGTAGGATGCTGGAATGAGTTGATCAGACACAAAGGAATCTGGATTTGGAAAAGACTGACCACACTCATGTCAAGTGTGGGTGACCGATTTTGAGAAGCTTCTTTTCCAAATGTATGAACAGCTCTTTTTTTTTAAGAGATGGGTTTTTATGAAAACCCCACCCCCAGCTCTGTGCCCGAGCAGAGGGTGTGTGCTCGGGACGCTGCGGAGCTAAAACTCCGAAGGGAACCCATCACCGCTCAGCAGCAGGCTGGTGGGGCCACATGCCCTTTGAGTCCTCTTTGAAATGTACTGTTTATTCTTCAGTGACTTGCGGATGATTTTTGAACTTTGGAAACATCTACAGTCACAGAAACCCTACTTGACCAAAAGCGGCCCCATTCTCAGACATCCCTTCAAAGGAGGGGCCCCTTCCCGACCTCAGCCCCCAGAACGAGGCAAGTTTTAGCAAAGGGCCCGCCTCCCCACGAAGGCGTGGCCTGTCTCCTGACAAAATGCTCTCAGATCCCCCTCTGACGCCGCGAGAGCATGTCTGAGAAGGAGTGACGTTCGTGCGCAGACAGAGGCCTTGTTCACACGGGTAAAAGCCGGTTCCTCCAAACGAGGGCCCGGGAGAGGTGACTGGGAAATATAAACAGTTTCCTGCAGAGGTGAGGACCATCTTGCTCGGGGAAGTAAGCTGCCTGCTGGGAAGACATTCTCTGAGGCAAACTGGTGAGCGCCTGGGGCAGACCCGCGCCCGAGATCCGACAGCGTGGGCCTCACCTGAGAAGGTGCAGGGACAGGCACTTCCTCGTGGGGCTACGATGTCCTGGGCAAAGGCGGTGGCAGGCACTCTGATGTGGTGACCCCGTTGCGGCCTGCACGAGTCCACGTTCACAGAGGTTCCCCTGCGGGCCTCTCTGACCTGGCCACGTGTGACCTGCCCGAGCAGGAGCACCTCTCAGCGCTGACAGTGGCCCCCTTTCCACAGCCAGGGGAACAGGGCTCGCCCCACAGCCACAGGCAGTGACTTCTGTCACAGCCTGAGGGAACTTGGAAGTGGGACTGTCCCCAACTGAGCCTGCAGATGAGGACACAGTCAGTGGCCATCTCGGTGTCAGCCCGAGGGACCCAGGGCAGAGGGCCCAGTGAAGACGGGCAGAGTGGTCAGGCGTCATCACCTGAAACCAGGGGTCATGCGGCAGGGCCACTGTGGGCAGGGCCACCGTGGAGCCCAGTGGTGAGTGCGGCCAGGAGTGCGCCCGTGGGGCTGGGCTGGGTGTGTGGGGGGGTTGTCCTGGAGGCACTGCCTGCCGGATCCAGAGCCCTCCATGTTTGCCTAGTGCGCGTGCGCGACACGTGGCTTTGGCCGGCTCCTGGGCTGGGTCTCTTTCTCGGGGGCTCCTAGCTGGTCGGTGTCACTGAGGTCCCGCAGATCGTCTGCAGCAGAGCGGAAGCACGTTGGCTAAAAACCCTCTGCAAGGACACGTCTTGGCAGCGCTGGTGTGTCTGCCCAGACAGCAGCTGCCCATGGCTGCTACTGACACAAGAGGACCAGGCACCCCACCCACCGCGGGCCTCTCCTCGCACCTGTGATTTGGGTTCAGGCTGAAGCAAGGGGACGGAACTGGGGGGGGGGGCTCTGCTATGTGGAAGGAATTCCCTTTCCCTCCCCTTTGCAGGGAGGAAGGATACTGCAAAAGGACCGATCCCACCGGCCAGACTCCTCACGGCAGCCCATACCTGTCACCATGGCTACTATTGTGATCTGCTGAGTGGGGGGCCAGGGAGGGGGCTACCCCTTCACCCACGCACGAGGCTCCTGTGGCAGATCTCGCTTCGGGTCCCCCTTTTAGTGGAAATGGCCTTCCGTTCAAGATGGCGGAGGGGGAGGCTGTGCTCACCTCCTCCCACACCAAGTGGGGCCTGGGCTATGGGACATGGCAGCGAGTGCCACCAGGCCTCGCTGGACAGAAGTCCTATGGCCACAGTGACATGAGGAGTCGCGGGGCCTGGTGGGAGAGTGGGCCTTGGTGGGCGCAGCTGTTAGGAGTGGGAGGCTGTCGGGCTGTGGAGCCCTTGGCAGACAGGGGCCTGTGTCCCCGGGAAATCCAGGGGCTTGGAGCGGGCACGGTGGCTCAGGCATCACGGGGCCTGTGTCTCTGAGAGTTGGGGGAAGGCAGCTCTGGAGAGGGCCCGGCCTGGGGAACCCTCCGTAGGTGGACAGTGGCCTCTGGCCCTCCTCCTTCCCTTCAGAGCTCGGCCTCGCCTGCTGGTCTGGAGCCCCGTTGGGATGTGGTTTCTCTCGGGTCTGCAGTGGGTGCACAGGCTGCCTCTAACCCCTGCACCCGCACGGTGGTGCTGACCGCTGACGTTTGGGGGTGCACCCCCGCCTGCTGGGTGGCTGTCATCACTCTGACAGTGGGACGCAGAGTGAGCTCCTGTGTCCCGGCCTCTGGGCTTGGCTTAGGGAGCCCGGGCTGGTGTCACCAGGGGTGGAGGCGCCCCAGGAGGAAGACACCTTTGTGGGGGGTGCGGGGGCCGGGGAGGTCAGCAGTGGGAAGAGCTTGCCCCCTGGAGGAGGTCCAGGCCCTGCATCACCTGCCCGGAACCCCCTGACACCATGCCCGTCTGTTCAGGGAGACAACACCTGTCCCTTGTTAAAGCCACTTTGGGTGGCCTGAACTTTCTCAGCCTGAGATGCTCCAGTCACCACAGTGTGGGCTTCGTGTGATTTATGCGGCACTCAGGGTGGTCTTAGGTTTTCACTTTTATCTTTTCTCCTCCACCGTTTCGTGCTTAGTTTGCACGCACGTGTCTGTGTATTTGCTTACAGCCGTGCACACATACGGCTCCGCACAGGTGCTCCTCCCATCGGGGCTGGGAGATGGGTGCCTCTGGTCACCTGGCCAGACCTCAGGGGGTGCCGATTTCATGGGGGGGGCTGGCTGTGGCAGGGCCACCTGCAGTTCAGGACATAAACGTCTCTTCTTCCTTGACCTCTGGAGAAGCTGAGTGTCTGCCCCCACGGTGCCCAGACCCGCTGAACGTCCCCCTTCCCGAATGGCCTGTTTGGCACATCAGCCCCTTTGTCTTTCAGGCTGGATCTCACTGTTAAAACCCTTGTTTTTCTCGTCGTTCCATGTTCATGGGCATGTCTTGAGATAAACATTTGTATAGAAGAAAGAAAATACCATTCAATAGAAACTCTCACACTTCGGTGAAAGTTTTGGACTCGGTTGTAGCTTGGACTGAAGCCGTACGTCCCACCCATCTGGGATTTGGGCCGGGTTCTTTAACAAATCCAAAGGAAAATACAGATTTGAATTCATTCTCCTTTATTTCTTTGGTAACTGTGTGGATGTCGGAAGGGATGGAGAGCATTTTTAAGGTAATAGTTTCTTTTTTTCCAAAGATTTTATTCATTTATCTTTAGAGGGAAGGGGAGGGGAAAAGGAGAGAAATATCAATGTATGGTTGCCCCTTGTGGGTCCCCTGCTGGGAACTGGCCTGCAACCCAGGCATGTGCCCTGACTAGGAATCGAACCGCGATCGTGTGGTTCTCAGGCCCGCGCTCAATCCACTGAGCTACACCAGCCAGGGCTAAGGTAGTAGTTTCAAGTAACAGCATCTTTAGTTGTAAGCACACGCCAGATCGCCTCTGCTGAGCACTCCTAGGCAGCGAAGCCGTCACTGGGTTTCAGAAGCGCCGTCCTGTTCATGCCCGTGATCAGACTCCTTGGGAGCGACGCTCCTTTCGGAGCCTTCCTGCTTTCTCAGGGAGAACGTGCCCAGAGACAGGTAAGCAGTGACAGTGGGACAGTGCACGTTAACCAGATGTGACTGGTTTAAACGAAGCCTAATTGGCTGTTGCTGGTGCTTATTTGTCTAACAGACCCCAGCGAGGCGGTGCGCGTGGTTTGCACGGCACGTCCCGCGCTGTGTGCTGGTCTGTGGGACGTGTCCTTCGGAGCCCGGAGAGCTGGGTCGCGGCTGTAGGTCTTCAGTTGGCTTTTGTGTCTGGGGAGGCCGTGAAGCGGAGTGTTCTTAGCAGTGATGACATCCCCAAATGCCCTTCTCCACATGCAGAAAGAAAGGGTCGAACGGGACCCAGTGGGAATCGGGTTCCTTTGGTCATTCTTTGCTCCAAGTGCGCCTTGCACTCTGACGGGATTGCTCAGGAGCCCCACAAAGTGCCCAGTCTCCCGTGCAGTGTGGGAATCGCCATCCACAGCCTGACATGGCTTTCCTCAGGCCGTGTGGCCCCGAGAGGACCCTGAGCCCCTGCTGATCCTTAGCGCCTGCCTGGGGTTGCTTTCCACCAAATCAGGAGCCCTGCCTTCTGAGCACAGGGACACGAAGATGGTTTTCAGGGCACAGAACAGTAATGGCCTGGGAGGGCCTTCCGCTCGTGGTGCGTGAGGGCCTGGGCTCAACGGGGCTGGGCAGAAACGGGGTGCGTATCCGGCTGCGCTCACTGAACGCTGGGGAGGCGAGTGGGCCTCGGTGGAAGGACATGGAGCTTGTCTGAGAATAAAGAAAGGACAGGGCTGGTGGGTCCCCTCGTGGCCGGTCTCCGAGCGTGGGGTGCAGGGGAGACGCTCTCTCATCCCCTTAGAGGTGATTGAGGAGCGGCCTCGGGGAGCAGCGGTTCCCAGGGGCTGCAGGGGAGGGGCCGGTGCCCAAGGGCATGACGTGTGGTCAGCCTGGACCATCAGGAGGGGAGGCTTTTCTCAGCACCTGGTTTTAATTTTTTTTCTTTGTGAAAAGCCAATGTTTCCGAGCCCCATTCGGTGGCATTAGCAGGGTAGAGGTCTGCTCCTTCTGCCAGGATGCAGCTGGGAAGGGAGACTGGAGAGAAGCGTGGCTCCGCCCGGTGATCTGCACTTGAGGTCCTGGACCCTGGGCCTGCGGCCTGCTCTGTGAACAAGACCGTAACACGCCCCTTGCGGAAGCCTCAGAAAATGACTGGGCAGAGCCTGTCACAGGCAGGGGGGTCAGCAGCTGGAAGGTGCCTGTAGCATAAAACGGCTTGGGTGCTGGAGGCACTCCACGCTCCCCTGCTACTCTCTCTCCAAAGCTGATGTGCAGTGACTGTCGTGTGCACTCAAGTTTGAAACAGCAAATCGTCCCACGAAGGCTAATGACCTTGGTCCCCGCTCTCCAGGAAACGACTTTGGACACCCCTGGGAGGGTCACTGAAGTCGGGCCACGGTAGCTGCCTCCTGGGTTTAGACCTCATCCGCCGACCTCTTCTCCTGCAGACGAGGATGGGGCTCTGGGCCCAGGCCCTCCCCTGCAGAGAGGTCGTGTCTCCGGCTCGACCAGGAGTCGGCGTCCGAATCCTTCAACTGCAGGTGCTGTTTTTACAGCACGAAGATGTGCACTGCGATCATGTTCTTTTTAAATCTTGAGTCAGTGCCTCCTCTTTAAAAAAAGAGTTTATTTGTTTATTCTTTGACAGAGGGGAAGGCAGGGAGGAAGAGAGGGTGAGAAGCATCAGTGTGTGGTTGCCTCTCACGCACCCCGTCCTGGGGGCCTGACCTGCAACCCAGGAGCATGAACTGAACGGGCGGCCCTCCGGTTCCCAGGCTGGCGCTCAGTCCACTGAGCCACGCCAGCTGGGGCTGCATCCTTTGTTTTACTTGTTTTTTTTTATGTCTGGAAAATATTTTTGAGAATTAAAAAAATAGGACATTATTTACCAATGTTATTTCATGCTCATCTACTTTTCATAGTTTTGATCTTCTTTTTCTAAGTCCCTTTAACATTTCGTATAATAATGGCCTGGTGATGATGAACTCCTTTAACTTGACCTTATCTGGGAAGCACTTTATCTGCCCTTCCATTCTAAATGATAGCTTTGCTGGGTAGAGTCATCTTGGATATGGGTCCTTGTCTTTCATGACTTTGAACACTTTTTTCTAGTCTCTTCTTGCTGGAAAAGTTTCTTTTGAGACATCAGCTGAGAGTCTTATGGAAACTCCTTTGTAGGTGACTGTCTCTTTTTCTCTTGTTGCTTGAAGATTCTCCTCTCTCATCTTGGGTAATGTAATTATGATGTGTCTTGGTGTGGTCCTCTTCGCATCCATCTTGTTGGGGACTCTCTGTGCTTCTTGGACTTGCATGTCTATTTCCTTCACCAAATTAGGAAGTTTTCTTTCATTATTTTTTCAAATTTCCAGTTTTCTTGCTCTTCTCTTTCTGGCACCCCTATGTTGAGAATGTTGGGCCTCTTGAAGTTGTCCCAGAGGCTGCGTACATTACCCTCATTTCTTTGAGTTCTCTTTTCTTCTTGTTCTTATTGCTTGTTTTTGCTTCCTTATGTTACAAATCACTGGTTTGATTTTCAGCTGCATCCTCTCTACTGTTGTATCCCTGTAAATTGTTCTTTATTTCAAATAGTCTATCTTTCATTTCTGACTCGATCTTTTTTATGCCGCTGAGGTCCTCACTAAGTTCCCTGAGCATCCTTGTAATCAGTATTTTGAACTCTGCGTCTGATCAATTGCTTACCCCCATTTCATTTAGCTCTTTTTCTGGAGTTTTGATCTGTCTTTTCATTTGGGCCACGTTACTTTGTCTCCTTGTTTTGTCAGCCTCCCTGTGTTTTTCCCTATGTCTCAGGTAGAGCTGCTTAGACTCCATGTCCTGGTAGAGTGGCCTCATGTAGTAGGTGTTCTGCGGGGTCCACTGGCACAGCCTCCCCTCTCCCCAACCTGGGGTACTTGAGGTGCACCCTTTGTGTGGGCTGAGTTCACCCTCCTGTTGTAGTCGAGCCTCGGTTGCTTTTGGCAGGTCAGTGGGAGGGATTTACCCAGACCAGTCAGCTGCAAGGACTGTCTGTGACCACTGACCACCAACCTCCGCCCTCTGTGGAGGATCAGCTGTGCAGGGGCAGGTGGTGGTGCTGTGACATGGTCTCTCTGTAGCTGTTCTCTGGGTGCGCTGGCCCTGGGTTTTCCTGGGTGGTACAGGTCAAGGTCAGCCCCTAGCTGTATTGCCTGGGGCCACCCTGCCTGAGCTATAAAGCCATCTGAGGAGGTTGCTACCTACGCTGGGCTTGGAGATTTCCAGGCAAAGCCAAGCTGTGAATCTAGGCTGGTGGCTGTTAGTGCTGGGCCTGGGCTCACTGAGGCCAGCTGTTGCTTGTTGGAGCCGATTTAGGAAGGTGTGAGGCAGCTTGGGTGGGCCCATGAGCTGGGTGGGGCGGAGCCTCTGGGCATCTCCAAGGCGGGTCCAACAGTGTTGGCCAGGTTGGTGGAGTCTCAGATATGGGACCAGCTTGTCAGCTCTGTCAGGGGAGGGTTTAGAAAAGGGACAATGGCTTTCACTTGCCCTGATGCCAGACACTTCGGTCTCTCCCTGTGTGCCACTGGGGCCCTTCCAGCTGCTACCCAGTGCCGGAGCTCAGAGGGAGTGAGTCTGAGTAGGGGAGTCCGTGTGTGGGCTCTTTAAGAGGAACTGGCTGGGGCTCCAGCAGTTTCTTTCACTCACTGAATCCCCACTGGGTTTTGCATCCAGAAGTTGTGGGGACTTATCTTCCTGGCACTGGAGCCCTGGGCTGGGGGCCTGGTGTATCTCGGGGCTGGGACTCCTCGCTCCCGAGATATCCCTCCCGGATTTTTGTCCACCACCCCTGAGTGTGGTACCAGCCCGCTCTGCACCTGCACCCTTCCTACCAGTCTGGATGGATGTGGTTTCTTCTGTTCCGTAGTTGTCAGGCTTCCATTCGGCTCGATTTCTGAGGGTTCTGACTGATGGTTGCTGAACAGTTTAGGTGTAGTTTTGATGTGGTTGTGCGCGGAGATAAGCCATGTCGGACTTCCCTGCCATCTTGACCAGAAGCTTCTCTGAATTCTGAAACAAGTTTTTTGTCTTTACTGCTGATGTTCTGGTATTTAATTAATTATTAATGAACTAATCTCCTCTTAGACACTTTCTAATCTTTGTGCTGGGAAGTCACGATTTACATTTTTCAGATATGTGAAGTTTTCTTGGATTTATTTTTCCATCATAGGTAACAACTTACACCTGATTTCTCCATCGTCTGCTTTGACCATCTTTCGATGGGATGCTTGGCCTCCGGGATCACTTGCTTAAGTCTCTAACACGTTCTCACCTCATCCCTGTTGTGTGTGTGTGTGTCTTTTTCAGAGATTTCTTCAATTTTATCTTTTAATCATGAATTAAATTTTCAAATTCTGCTATACGTTTTAAGTTCAAAGTTTTCTTCTCAAGTGTCTGAAATACTGAATCGCAGCAGTGAAGACATTAATTAAGATGCTTTTGAAGCTTCCTTCTGTTCTCTATATTCTGTCTCCTTTCTTATGCTTATTTTTTTGTCTTTCGTGTTAGAGACTGTTCTTCAAGTTCAGTATGGCGTGTCTGTATGCACGCGTCCTTCTACCCACCGGTCCCCTGTGTCCACCCATCCTCTGTGTATCTGTCATCCGTGTGTGTGTGTGTGTGTGTGTGTCCATCTCTCTCCCGTGCCGATTCTGCAGAAACCGAGACACCCGGCTCCCGGCCAGTGGTCAGCAGCAAGCTGCCGCCCTGCGATGAGGTGCTGGGCTTCGGATTTCCGGGGCTGCACTGTCACCTGGGTTCTGTGTGTGTGGCTTTTGAGTCGACAGCCTCTCCAGGGGGCTGCGAGAGGATGGGGCCTCTGCCGGGCGTCCCCATCTGCGGGCCTGGACTTCGCGTCTGTCCCTGTGCCCACCTCTCTTCTTGCAGCCTGCCCGCCGTGTGCCAGTGCAATGGCTTGTCTGCTGACACGCCCCTTCCCCTACACCTCTGAGGAGTCACACGTCTTTGTGCTTTTGCCCTTTTGGAGATGAGGTCGCAGGATGGAGAAGACAGAAATTTATGTTCTCAGCCCTTTAGGTTTAACAGAAGCCAACAGATTTGTTTCTGCAGAGAGTTTGTCAGATGACGGGTTCCAGCTGAAAGAGCTAGTGGGAACTGAGGACTGAACACGTTCAGGTGAGCAGTTTGGAGATGTGCGCTCTCACCTGGGACGGACAAGCAACTCCTGGCCTTCCCTGGCCTCCAGCTTCAGGCGAGCAGACACAGCACCCCAGAAGGAGGCAGGGCTCAGACCTGGGTGCCCTCTCAGGGCAGGGGGAATTCCTGCCCAGTGGGCATGTCTCTCTCCATCCCTGTGACGCTCTCGGCTGTCCGTGAAGGTGTGCTGGCCCCGGTGGTCAGCCCATGGGGGTGGACAGAGCTGGGTTTCCAGAGGAACGAGTCAAGGTGGGTCAGGGGGCGGAGCTAACGTGCTGGTAGTGGGTGGAGCTGCAGGTGGGGGGTGGGGACGGTGGCTGCTGTGGTCCCGTGGCCTGTGGCAGTGAGGCGGGTCTTTCAGGCACCATGCACGGGACGTCAGTGAAGGGCTGCCTCGCTCTCGTTTGTTCTATGGAGTCATGGAGGAAGGACCAGTGACAGGGCGAGTTGGGACATGTCAGACAGCGGGGAGGGAGCCTGCGGCTGGAACAAAGTTGGTAAGTGAACACCCAGCCAGTTTGCCTTTGAAGCAGCAGTGATGGATTTGGGCGAAGGGGGAGCGTCCCCGGTCAGCCTCCCAGGGGTAAAATGTGACCCTGTGACATTACTGAGTCCCTGTCACAGGTGCCCCCATTCAGCCCGTTGGTCTCAGGCCCGGAGGATGTCTCTGTGGGCTGGAAGCCACACTGGGGTCAGGCCGGCTGGGCAGACGCTCGGACTTACATGACAGCCTCAAACTGGGGCCCAGCCTTTGCGCCCCCCCTTCCTCTGCACTTAATCACTAAATAAGAGCAGAGACGGGTTGGGCAGGAGGTACGTCTCTCGTCTTAAAGACACTGGATCTTAAAGGAAAGAGAGGGGGACTCTAGGGCGAGCAGGGGCCCTGATGTGTTTTATTTAATTTAAAACAAATTGACCGGGTTGGTTTTTACAAAAGCTATTTAGCCTTGTTCACGGGCGTGTCCACACACCCACTCGCTCCCCCACGCCCTGCTCCTGCCTCAGCCCCTCCCCTTGGCCCTCGTCCCCCTCCTCCCCGCCCCCCGGACTCCTGCTTCTCCCCAACCCCTTGACCGTCGGTCTGGCTCCCCAAGGTGCCGCTGCCTCTGCCCAGGTGTCTTCCGTGCGTTGTTTTCCGAGTTTGACACTCTCTCCTCCGACCCCGTCCTGGAGAAACCCCCTCATCTCGGCCCTGTGTTCCTGTTTTCCTCCATCACCACGTTGCACACGCTCCCCGGGCTGCACCTCCTCCCATACGCCGACTGGTGAGAGGGTGAGCCCGTGGTGGGTGGGGCACCAAGACCTGCCCAGTCTCTGCCTGAGAGATGACCACCTGGCGGGAGTCCCCATCGTCACTGTGGCCGACAATCACCCTTGAACTTCAGGGGAGCATCTGCGTTTGCAGCAAAGCTCGCTGGGCTTTCCTTGTGCTTCCCGGGCCTTTGCAGCTCGAACAGGGTCCAGGTGTGTCTTTTCTGATAGAAAACACTTATATTTTTCACCAGAGTGTTTCTTTCTCATCTGAAAAGTTTCCCCGTGCGAGGGCTTTGTGGTGCGAGGTTGAGAACCTAGGAGGAGTGTGGAGTTCGGCGCTCACTTTGGAGATGGAAGTGTCAGCCGTGCTATTCAGATTTTCTGCCGGCACTTGCGTTTCCCCTAAATGAGTCCTTCTCCTCTCTTCTCCCGTACAACTCCGGGACGTCAAACCGGTCAGGAGTGCCCGGTGCTGGGATTCCAATGCGGAGGGAAGAGTGAGGCCTCCCCAGCGCCCTGGTGGTTGATGTGCTGCAGGTACAGCATCGGACCACGAACTCGCTGGGCGGTTCCGGCCTGGGCTCCCATCCCACGGCTGAGCCTGCCAGCTGCCCACGTGCAGCAGGGGACGCCGGTCACTCCACAGGACGTCTCAGGCCCGTGTTTGTGTCCCTCCACTGGCAGGAAGGGCCGGGCCTCTCTGCAGTCCGGCAGCCTGCACTCACCCACGGATGGCAGAGCGCGTGTCTCCCCGAGTGCTCACCCAGCTGAAGGTCTGGGAAGTGTCAGCTTTCTAATTAACTGCCGTGGGGAAGGCTGAACTGCAGTTCAGGGGCCCTGAGATGGATGGGATGAGCACTGCCCTCTCCCCACGCCGGGCGGAGGGGGGGGGGGCCGGGAGGAGGTGCTGTGGCCTCATGGAGCAGGGTGTCCCCGGGGACCAGGTTTCTGTTCCGAGACACTCTCACATCAGAGCAGGGCTCCCGGTGCTGCCCCCGCCTGGCCCCGCGCCCACGCCGGGGAGCGCGTCCCCTTTGACAGAACAGGGGGAGGCGCTGAGCCCTTGCTCCTGCAGGTGCTGCTCTGCGGAGGGGGTGGGGGATCTGAAGGTCGCTCTGCTGCACGTGACTGATTTTCCCTCGTGCTCGTGGGTGCATTGGCAGGAGCCCCCTAGTTTATGGTCACCTCAAAACAACTGGCAAACACTATGTCTAAAACCACAGGATTGCAGCAGCAGGAACAGGGATAGAATCCAGGTTTTCAGACACTTAATGGAGAGGCTGATGCACCAGAATAAAGTTCTGTCCTTGAGGTTTGAATTCAGCAGATGACGGTTCTCTGGTGACCTCGTGGGTGCCAGGGACTGTGAGCTGTGGCGGCGGGGACACAATGGAGACCTTGCCTGGGCCTTTGGGAGTCACGGGGACATGTGGGAGCCTGCGGGAGTCGCGGAGGTTAAGGAATCGCTGGCGCCCGCGGCACAAGGGTGCCAGCACTAAGTGGAGCCTCGGCAGGGGTCCGGTCATGTACGGTCCGTTCCGCCAAGAAAGTGGGGTCCCAAGAGGAGTGGCCGTGGTGTTGGTGCCTTGCCTGTGGGGACCAGGGCCCTGGGGGCAGAGCTGGGCAGGGGGCTCTCAGTCTGAGCGCAAGCCCCGCCCACAGCACCTGCAGGTGTGGGAGGGCCAGTGAGAGGCCCTACAGGGTGGGGCCCCAGAAGGGTGGGGGTGTGGAGGGAGGGTGAGTCTGGCACACAGGCCCTGAGCCGGGGCTTTGGCTGCTTGTGCCTTGGCGGTGGCGGTAGGGTCTGCGGGCAGGGGGCTAGTGGAGGAGGTACACGGGCAGACCTGTGTTTCCGGCGGACAGCCGGCCCCTACCCCCACTGCAAACTGACAGGCCAGGTGCCAGGTGGCTGCAGGTGTTCCCGAGACGGCGAGAGCCTGGCCAGGTGGCTGTTCCTGGTTTCGTCAGGGCGTGCGCTCCCGTGCACTCACCGGGAGGGGCTTTGGCAACCTGGTGTGGCCTCGGAGCTGGCACCCCTCTCCGGCTCCTGTGCTCCCGGAGGGCGAGCCCCACAGCCCCGGTCCTCGGGAAGCGGATGCCGCTCACGCAGAGGACATTACCAGCAACCAGGCTGGGCTGGCTCAGCAAGGGGGGACTTTCTCTGCGTCTCCTGGAGAACTCGGTTCCCTCCCAGAGTCTGGACAGGAGGGGGTGGGCAGGCGCAAGGCCGTCCTCGCTCCACACCTGCCGAAGGGCACGGCTGGCAGAGACGCTGGTTTTGAGGGGTGAGGGCTGACTTTGTGTGTCAGCTGATGGGGTCCTGGGTGCCTGGGTATCAGGTCACACATGGTTCTGGGCATGTCTCTGAGGGTCCCTGGTTGCGAGGAACATCGGAGTCACTGGCTGAGGACAGCCAATGGCCCTGCCCAGTGTGGTGGGTCGTCCCACCCACAGAGGGCCTGAGTAGGGCAGAGGAGGCGGAGCCATCCTCGACCCAGCTGCCTGCACCCGGACAGCAGCCTCCTGCTTTTCATGGGCTCAGGCTCAGCCTTGAACTTGAACTGGCAGCCAGTGGATTTCTCAGCCTCCACGGCCCCTTGTGGAAAATAAATCTCTCTCTCTCTCTCTCTCTCTCTGTATGTATACATGCGTGTGTATATGTGTATATATAATGTACATATATATAGTCCAGAAGGTGTTCAACTACATACTACAAAAAATGGAGACACTTAAGAAGGTACAAGACACAAGAAACATGGTACACAGGACAGTGACGCCTCAGTCCCCTTCAAGGCAGGCCCCTTGGGACCTCGCGCAGTTCCAGTCACTATCAGCTGCCTTGTCCTGTTTTCCTGAATCTCACTGCTGGTCTGAAATCTCTTCCCTTTCAAAGGTGATTTTAGTTTGGGGAAGAGCTGGAAGTCTTAGGGCACCAAATCTGGGCTGTAGAGGGCTGAGTCACCTGGGCGATTTGATGTTTCTCCAAAAAACTCTGCATGAGACGTGATGCGTAAGCAGGCATGTTGTCGTGATGAAGCTGTCAATCACCGGTTGCCCAGAGCTGTGGCTTCTGAATCATCCTAATAGTTTCTGTGGAGGAAGGTTCAAGTTTAACTCAAAACCTGATGCAGATTCTTTGCTCTACTCAGTCGTTTTCAGTGTGGCGGCCACACAGTGCACATGGTCACTCCATGGTGTCTACCACCCCCGCTGACCAGTACAGTGAAGTCGTCATTGTTCACAGGCACCGTCCAGTCCACTCTCCTTGGCTGCCAGGTCACACTGATGTCATGCAAACTGTTCTCGTTGCATGAACAATGGCTGGACTTTCTCTGGAAAGACCTCATATGTCTCCCATTGGCTCTACTTTTCTTGGGAACCCAGACTATTACAGAAATGCTAATTTCATATTTAAAAATTTTAATGACTTTACTATTTTTATATAATAATATGAAAACAATCAAGTACTATTGATAAAAATAGAAATGAGAACCAAAACATTGCTTAATATCCTAAAATATTATTCTGAGGCTAATACAAATATTATGAAACATTCATGCACAGATTGGCGTGACTGTTTTAACGGCACACTTTAATTTTAGATGTCGTCGACTCTGGTTATAGAAGACAAGAGCATTAGCGTTCTTCCAGTTCTTGCCAAGTTCCCTCCTTTCCCTCTAGTTTTTATAATGTTAATATTGTTTGAACATCGTTAGGGTTTCTCACACTTGCAGAATTTTTACAGTTTAATGTCATATTAATAGATGTGACAGAATCAACAGTCAACAATCAATTAATCGTTTTGTGTGAGCTTTTTAAAGATCGTGCAGATAGTAATTCCATCCTAATTTTCAGGGTAGCTGTTTTTTTGTTTGTATATTATAATACTTTTATTGTATTTTATTTTTTAAAGATTTCGTTACTTACTTTTAGAGGGGAAAATAGTAAGAGGAGAGAAACATCGATGTGCAATTGCCACGCCCCCTACTGGGGACCTGGCTCGCAGCCCGGGCATGTGCCCTGACTGGGAATCAAACTAGCAATCTTTTCGTTTGCAGGCTGGAGCTCAATCCACTGAGCCACACCGGCCGGGGCTGTTTATTACAACACTTTTCACTTGAAAGGCGTTTACTCCTCATGACTGAGTTTCTGGGCAAGACGGGCCTGTGCACTAAGAAGCCTCGTGTCGCACTTGACCGATGGCCCAGGTCTCCTGCACAGCGTGACTTGGCCGCTCCCTCAGAGACCCTTCCTGTCCTCCGTGTCCCCACACGATGCCCCCACACAATCGGGGGAGGTCACTCACTCTCCAGTCCACTCTTCCCGTTGCTCGACGTGGACGTGGCCCAGAGTGACCACCTCCACTCAGACTGGGAGGCTTCGCAGCTCTTTGGGGTGGTCACAGGCGAATGCTAATGCTGGCCACGCTCAACTATCAGTGAAACAGCTTTTACCGGGAACCGTCAAAGGTCACACCTGACATTTCACTTCTTAATTTTAAGACAATGACTAAACTTTAGATAAACGTTAGATTCTTCTTAAGGGCATGATGGGATTTAAGCAGATTTTCCCGAATCTCCTAACCACCCAGAGTGGGGCTCTCTGGCGTCAGGTAGCCGAGTGTCCAGCCAAAAGCGTAGCCCAGGGACAGAGGCCAAAAGGAAGGGGGCTCTTCCCAGACGGCCCGGGGTCGAGGTGGGTGACACGTACGGGCAGCTGCTCTGTCTTCATGGGTCTAGGTCAGGGGGTCACACTCATTGTCACCAGGGGCCACATCAGCCTCGCCGTTGCCTTCAAAGGGCCGAGTGTGATTTTAGGACTCTACGAATGTAACCGCTCCTTAACTAGGGGCAGGGAGCTCGGTGCTGCCGCCGGGTGGAAACGAGGCGCCCGGCCGGATTCAGCCCTTGGGCCTTGGGTTTGCCACCTGTGCTCCAGGTTTTCCTGGCCTCACTCACACATTCTTTATTTTTGCGCCTGTCACCTCACAGAGTCAGTTTGGCTGCCACAGCCTCGGCTGTGTCCCCAGTGTGGGGGACCTCGCAGTGTTTATTAGGATTCACTGGCTCAGAAGGTTGCGGGTTTGATTCCTGGTCAGGGCACAGGCCTGGGTTGTGGGTTCAGTCCTGGTGAGAGTGCGTGTGAGACAACCGATCGATCTTTCTCTCCCTCTCTTTCTCCTTCCTTTCCCCTCTCTGGAATCAATAAAAAGGAGAAAAGATTCAGTGATTGAGACACAGAATCTGAAGTTCAAGGAGATGAAGTCTCCTCAGATCACAGAGTCAGGAAGGGGCGGCGCTCACCCTTGACACCAGATTTATCCCTTTCTGAGCCCGGTCTCTCTGCTCTGCCCCCCTGACTGGGAAGGGCACGTGTGAGCATCAGGCTCTGACCCCTTGGGAAGAGCGGATGCCTGGGCCCCGCAGGCCGCTGCGCGGTCTCCGGGGCTCCTGGGAGGGTGCTGCAGGCGCGCCCGTGCCGGCAGGCCTTTTGCCTTTACACCACCTGTCCCCTCTTCGGCCCCAGCACACCGTGGGCTGTTTAATGACAGGAGGAGTTGGCAGCAACCGGGAAGTGTCTTCTGCTTCAGAGGCTCGCTCAGGGAGGATGACTGGCTGGTGGGATGAGAGGTGGGGCCTCTCGCTCACCCCTGTTGGGACGGTGGGCTTCCCCGAGTGCCCAGGGCGGTCGCTGTCCTTGTTGGGGGACCACGTGTCCTGCTGCTCCCAGCACTCTGAGCCAGGGTGTGGCACGGCGGGGGCTGGAGTCGTGACCGTAGCGCCTGCTGCCCTGGGCCGCCCAGCTGTGCCAGGCAGCGGCATGAGCCTGTTGCCATGGCAACGCCACGGGGCATGTTTGCCAGGGTTTCTGGAGGACACTCAGGTGGCCCGATGTGTCTAATGCATCTGCAACCACAGTGGTTGGCCCCGTGATCACAGGGCGGAGAACACGCACCGGCTGCCCTAGCGGCAGGAGCCCGGGAGCCCCTCGGGGCGGCCTTGGTGCCCATCTGAAGGCCCGAGACCTGACGCTCCACTGTTGTGGGTCCTGCTCCGTGCGGGGGAGGGCTAAGGTCTCAGCGCGGTGATCAGGTTCGGGGACCCAGCCTTCACTCTGTCTGCAGGTTCACCTGCCCCTCTCTGCCAGAAGCACCCTCCAGGACACACCCAGAAATAGTGTCGAACCTCACACCTGGGTGCGCCATGGCCCAGTCAGGCTAGCGTGAAGGTGGCCGTCACGAGTGGGCTGGGGCCCTGGATCATCAGTAGTGGGTTCTTCTCAGCAGAGGTCCCTTTGCTTTCTCTCGTGTTCCCATCAAGAAGTTTCTCTAAAATTACTTTCCAGTTCCCAGTGTGGCGATTCCCAGACCAGCAACCCCCTGCGCCTGTCGTGCGCGTGGGAGGCACATACGAAGCCAGGTGAGCACGAGCGTGAGGCCGGTGCGCTCTGGGCGGCTGTGAAAGAGGCACCGCTCGGAGGCCGAGAGGGACCAGCAGGCGGGCGGCTCGCAGAGTCGTCTGAGGGAACACGAGCGATCGGGTGTGCTGCTCTGCAGGGACAGTGCCAGGTGTGCTGACTTTTCCAGAGACGGAGACAGTTCCTGTTTGTAGAAAACCCTGAGTTTTAAAATTCAGGTCCCGCACTTATCTAAGAAAAAGAAGATAAAAAATAGGAACAGTGGAAGGACAGCAAAATCACAGTTATTAACAACCACACCTAAAATAAAAGCAAACTAAGCAAACAACTAGAACAGAAACACAGAAACGGAGATCACATGGAGGGTTATCAGTGGGGAGTGGGAGGGGAGAGGGGAGAAGGTACAGAGAATAAGTAGCATAGACGGTAGGTAGAAAATAGACAGGGGGAGGGCAAGAATAGTGTGGGAAATGTAGAAGCTAAAGAACTTATGACACATGGACATGAACTAAAGGGGGGAATGTGGGTGGGAGGGAGTGTGCAGGGTGGAGGGGAATAAAGGGGGGAAATGGGACAACTGTAATAGCATAATCAATAAAATATATTTAAAAATAATGTTAGGTCCCTCAAACAAAATGCGGAGCAGTTGTTCAGCGGTGCCCTCTGTGTGCTGGACCCTGCTCAAGGGCTCTCGTGGCGACCTGCGTTTCTGTCATGGAGCGCGGGTGGCGTTCCCGTTGCAGGGGCGCCGGCCGTCGCTAGCCTCCTGCCCACGGCTACGTTCCTGACTCTCCATCGTCTCAAAAGTGAGGCGAGGCCACCGCAGCACCAGACTGAGTGTCAGCCGTACCCCTCCTCTTCCTCCACGTGTCCTGACCTGAGCCCCCATCTCCTCTCTTCTCCAGCCACCGTGTTCCCCTTTCCTCCTTGAAGCCAGACTCCTCCCCGGCTCTGCAGCCTGGGTGGCTCCCATGCCACAGCCATCCGCCGTGGGAACACTCCCTCCTTTGCTTCAGAAAGCACTCACGAGCCAGGCTAGTCCCAGTTCCGTGATCTGTCCTGTGCGGCCTGTTTCTCTCTGCCCCCACCGATGCTCCTGCGAGGAACGGCTTCGTTAGTTATTCTGTGGGTTATCGGTGCCTCTGATCACTGCCCGCTCCTGCTCGCTAGTCCGTCCATCGTCCTCCCGGCGCCCAGCGGTGTTGCCGGGCCTCTGGGCACCGTGTGCGCCTCCAGGAGGTGCCGGCGTGCCCCACTCTGCCCAGGGGCCTGTCCAGCTGCAGCAAGAGTTGCAGGGGGGGGCGTGGCCCAGCCACGTGGCTTTGGGGGCGTCGTGTGAGAAATGACAAGAACACCGGCTGGTCCACCTGCCCTCAGTAAGGGACAGCTTACGGGGGGCTCGGTCCCCACCCATCCGTGTGGGAGGCGCAGGCTGCTGTGATGGGAAGCTCATGCCCTTGGCTCGCGGTGGGGGGGCCGAGAGCCCTGCGCTTCCTCTCACTGCGCGTCTTAGCGTTGTCTTCCACCCAGGGTCACTGCACATAGTCGCCCCTCTTACTGACTGCTCCCACCCATTTTCAGGGTGTGTGGCGCAGGAGGGCCGTGGCACAGCTGGGTGCTAGTGGGATTCCTGCTGCGGGTACCTGTGCCACCAGAATTCTGGGACCCAGAGGTCTGGCCCGCACATGCAGCCGGGCCACACTCGCCATCCCACAGACTAACACAGGCTAAGAGGGTGGGCCTGGCCCTGGAAGCGGGGCTGGGGGTAGTGACTTCTAGCACAGTGACGTGGAAGCAGAGGACTGTCAGCCCGGGCAGCCCCCGTGACCACACAGGCCTGGGCCAGACCCCCGTGGCCCCAGGGCAGGGCTGCAGAGGCCCCGAGTGTGAAGGGGCGGCTGTGGCTCACTGCGGGGACTCAGCTGGCCAGACCTTCGTGTGCGGGCCCCTGAGGAGGGGGCCCCTTCGGCTGGTGGGAATCACTCTGGGCCCACAAGTCTGCGGAGCCGGGGACAGTGGGGGGCCCCGTGTGCAGGGGGTTCCAAGCTGGGGAGAGGCAGCTGGCAGTGAGTGAGAGAAGGCCCGACCGTAAAGACGGGGTGTCTGCTCGGACGTGTCGCCTTAGGAAGGGGGGTTGTGAGTGACCATGTGTGAGGGTGTGTGCATGTATACACGTGTGATTGTGAGAGTGTGTGTGTGTGAGTGTGTGAGGGGTTGCGTTCACTCGGGATTTCACGCCACCTCTCCCCTGGACAGAGGCCACGCCCACGTGTCGGGGATGCCTCGCCTCTGCGCTCGCACCGCAGCCTGTTCCGCGGGGCGGGCGGCTGCCCTGTCACTGGGGAGGGTGGGGGGGGGCAGCAGACTGGGCTGGGCCCTTGTCCCTGTCCCCGGAGCTACGCCCTCCAGCGGGGCGGGGCCTCTTGTCGGAACCGAGAGCGGCCCCAGCTGGGGTTTCTGGCCGTTTGGCATTGCTCCTCCCCGACGGGGGCTGGTGTCAGGCCGCGTTGCTGAACCGTGTCAAGCAGCAATAATTCCTTGTGTTTTTGATCAGCGACACAGGACTTGCTTCAAAGTGCGATTTGAATGCCAAGCTGGGCCACGCGTGTCCATGGGCCATGCGTGTCCATGGGCCATGGCTCGTGTCTTTCATTTCCTGCTCGTTATTCACGAGTGACTCTGGGCCTGGGGTTCCCGAAAGACCAGAACAGCGGCAGCATTCAAAGGCAGGAGGCAGCCGGGAATGCCAGCTTCCTCTCGCCGGCCTGGTGATGACAAATAGCCGTGCTCTCCTGATGTGAAGAGACACTAATTTAGGCTCAAAGAGACGAGCTGTTGGCAGAGCACTTCCCAAACATGGGGCTCGGTCTGCTCTCCTGACCAGAATTTTTATCACAAGCTAAATGATTCATCACTAAATTATTTTTTCCTGCTATCTTTGGGGTCCATCCATTTTCTGCACTGCCACAGCCTCCCCCCTCCACCGCCTGGGGCCACCAGCGTCTCCCCCATAGCCCACCTCTTACACCCCTTATCTCGTCCCTTTGATCTCTCCTGCGAAGCCAGAGGGAGCCCGGAGAGCTGGTTTCTGCCTCCTCGTTTCTGGGCGGCCCCTGCAGCTCCGCGCCCAGGCCTTCCTGGGCTGGCCTCCCTCTGTGAAAGGCCCCAGTCCCTGTATCTGGGGGGCAGGGCTGGCCTTCCAAGGCTATCTGTTGAGGGTGGTGAGAAAGAGCCAGTGAGTTAGGGTGCTTTTCCCATTCGGGTCTCAGTGTCCTGGGGCCCCTGACGTCTCCTCCAGTGGGTTGCTCAGAATTTCAGCTGCATTCTCTTACTGGCTTTTATGGCATTTGCCTTTAAAAATAAAAAAAGACAGCGGCCCTCGCTCCTCGAGGCCAGGCCAGGTGTCCCAGGGCCCAGGAGCGGGTCTCCTTCTGACCCCCACTTTCTGCCAGACCCAGTGATGCTGCTTGTAGATTACATGTCCCTTTAAAAAGGCCGTGCCGGGGAGAGATGCCGGCCAGCTCCGCACCTCTGAACGGGAGGCTGGAGGTCCCTCGTCACTTCACTGCTGGTGACACGGCCGCCTCTGTTCTCCAAGCGCCCCTCCCCGGCGCCCTGTGTCTGTGGCACAGAGACAGCATCTCCCTCGGCTCCCCAGCCATTGTCCCTGTCCCCTGCGTTTGCATGGGCTCTCACCTCACCATGCCCTTTGACCTGTACCAGCTTGTGCGTCCCCTTATGTCTGTGAGCCAGGACCCATGTCACTGTCGGCACTTTGAGGATCAGCTGCTGAGCAGGCGCCTGGGTGACATGGCAGGGACCCGGCATCTGAGGCCTGGCATCGCCATCCTCAGTCAGGGTTCCCCTGTGTGAAGGGCTAGCAGTTTCCCAAACACTCAGGTGAACCCGGAACCTGGGGGTGGGCCAGCGCGGAGCCAACCAGGACCTTGCTTTCAGATGGGGACAGCTTGACCTGGCAACGTGGGTGGCTTCCCCGGATGTGTTTGGCTCTGAGGCTCCAGGGAGCAGGTTGCCCCTTGGTGATGAGTAGGTGATATTCGTCTTCTGCCTGTCATACTGCTGCTGCCTGGAGGCGGACGTGTGTTCCCCCCCACTGCACAGGCCCACGCTCTGGCTGAGTGACAATTCCTGTGACGCGAGAGCTGCAGCCGGAACAGCCCTGCACTCTCGGATGCGACGTCAGGCCGTGTGGAGTGGCACCGGCCCCAGGCGGGGAGCTGGGCAGAAGGGTGAGCTTGGCAAGCGCCCCACCCGGGCTTCAGGAGCCCCCTCGCCTGTCTGGCTCCGACGTGCGGGCGGGGTCTCCCTGGCTCTGGGCCGCCCCCTCGGCACCGCCTGAGTTTTAACAACGCCGGCGCCCTTATCTGCAGGTGCTCACGGTGGGTGCGTCGGTTGCCCTCGATTGGACTCTTCATTCCAGCCCCTCAGGACTCCGGCGAGGCTGCCCGTGCTCACGTGTTAGAGGACATAGCTGTCACATGTGTGCAGGGAGCTTGAAAAATGACCAGACAGAGCTTGTCGTCCACCGGGCGACAGGGCAGTCCGTCAGCCTGTCCTGTGTCGGCAGTCAATCTGTCCGATGTGGAGGGTATGGGGGGGCCAATCCCATCAGGCCAGGCTCACCCCGGGGGGTGGTGGTGAGCTGTGCTCCCCCCCCAGAATCTGTCTGAGTGGCCGCTCTCCCCCTAAGGTGCGGGGGCTCAGACCAGGGAGGGGAACAGACAGCCTGCAGCCCAGAGGCAGGGCCCCCCACCGGCCCTCATCAGCTCTGAGAAGCCGTTCTGGGTGCCCGGGGGGCCGGCCGCTGCCTGCCGTGCGGCTCAGGGCGGGCAGGACGAGGACGTGCCGCACGGGACCCACTCTGGTGTCGACTCAGGGTGCCTGCAGGTGCTAAATAAAAGCGCGGCCCCGTGTTCCGAGTGCCCTTCGTCAGTCGGATACGAATGTTCTTCCTCCTTCCACGGTCTCTCTCACTCCCTCTCAACCTGCCGTCCTGCTTTCGTTTTAAATCCAGCTTAAAAAAAGTTGTGATGTTGGGTCACAGGCACGAATTTCACCATCGTCTCTGGTGCGACGGCCACTCCAGATGCAGACAGAGGGAAGTGGGACTCACGTGTGGGGTCACCCACTCACCCCCGGGGGCTGCCTACAGCCTGCTAGCCCAGGCCGACACCAGCCCAGGGGACAAGGTGGAAGGCAGGAGACGGCCCCCCAGGAGGACCCGGTGCCCAGGCCCTGGGGTGTCTGTGACCCCGGCAGGTGCCTGGACCGTCTGCAAGGGCTGGGGAGGGCGCCGTCCCTGCCAACGGCACACACCTGGCGGTGGGGGGGGGCACACAATACTACTTCGCCTGTGCAGAGGATGGGGTCGGGGGCAACTGTGGTCACGTGGGGGAGGGAGGCCGAAGCCCAGGACACCGGGGCTGGGGAGCTGGTTGCCAAGGACTTATCCCAGGAACCCAGGGGGGGGGGGCGTAGCACAAGGTGGGTCACAGGTGAGCTGGATCTCCCAGCCTCCTTGTCCCTCTGATTTCACTCACCACACACAGGGTCAGAGGAAGTGTCAAGAATTAGAGACGGGGACCACAGAGCACCCTTTCAAGCGGTCACGGGGGAGCCAGGGTTGCTGCCACGCAAGGCCGCCCTGCTCCGGGGTGCCAGGGCCCCGGAAGATGGGGCAGGGGTGGTGAGACAAAGCCACGCCCAGGAGATAGCAGGGAGGGGCCCTGGAGAGGCTGGGCCTCCGGTGGGGGGACACGGGTGGAGGAGACGGAGAGCCTGCTGGAGACGAGGAGACGGAGGCACCTCCAGAGGAGAAAGGTCAGCGGCTCAGGTTGGCTGCGGGGACGTCTGCCGCTGGGGTGGCCCTGCGTGCCAGATCTGACCTCAGAGAAGAAGCCTGTCTGCTGGGAGTCTTCTCTGGCCAGAGGAAGGCCCAGGAGGACTGCCTGCTCACCTTCCCTGTGTCCCCTCAGCCAGGCAGGCGGCAGGCGTGAGTGCTGCGGGGAGTGGCCCATGGCGAGCAGGGTGCGCTGATTGGAAGTTTGCTCCTTGACATTTGCAGAGTGTCTCCAAGAGGCTGCCGAGCACATCATGCCCGGACCCGGGCTCCTCGCACGATCAATGGCACGAAGCCAGGCTCCTGCCTTTTCGTCTCATTACCGTGAAGAGAGAGACACAGGCTGTGGGGCGGGGGAGGGGCGTGAGGCCTCTGTGCTTTGACCATGCGTTCTGGCCAGGTGGCAGGTGACTGTCAGGGCCAGATGTGCCCCAGGCTACAAGCTGTGGCCAGCAAAGTCCCCTCCCTGAGCCACCGGCACTGAGGCCTGGGTCATAGTGGGGCCCAAGGGTGGCAAAGAGCCGGGCAACATCTCCTGGGTTACCAGGCAGACCATGGCCAGAGGGACAGGGAAGGGAGCAGTCTCCGCAAGCCCGAGGGGCAGCTGGCCCCCGTCAGGGAAGGGCGTCCCAGGTGAGGGGGGGGGAGGGAGCCAGCGGAGGCACTGCCCAGCTCTGGGCACGCTGAGCTCTGGGCCCTGGATCCGTGGCACGGCCCCCACTTCCGAGGTGGTTTACTTCCAGACTCTGCTAGGGAGGGTCATCGTGTCTTCAGCCGATGATTTGCTTTCCTTAACGTACTTTTCCAAAGTTCCAAACATGCACTTTTAGATGGAAGAAGATGTTTAAATCTGTAATAGTTAACCTGTTTGTCGTCAGACCAATGAAGTCACAAAGCATAAAGGTAATCTTATTTCCTGGAGGAACGGCCGATGAAGCCAGAGAGGTCAGGCCCAGGGCAGGTGTGGCCGGCGGTGCAGGGACGGGCTCGCGGCTCAGGCGGGTGTCCATGCAGTGGCGTCACTCCTCCTGGGGACAGGGCACCTGCTGCTCCCATGCCCTGCAGCGCCGACGTCTCAGAGTGGCCGGGGGAGGCAGCCTCCCCAGGCTGTGCTGGGGTGAATCTGGCCGCAGCCATGGAGCCCTGCAGCTGGTCGGCGGCTTTCCGGGCCAGAAATAGGAGCCGTGCGTGTTTCCTCCTCAGCATCGCGCACAGCGCCAACCGCCGCCCTCCTTCTGCACACGGACACCTTTCAGCGTTGGTGGGTGAGCTGTGTGTGTGTGCGGTGCACGCCTACACACACCATGCCCAACGAAGGCCCTGTCGGAGAAGGGCTCCAGCGCTCTCCACTAGAGGGAGCCGCCCCCCCTTTCCTGCCGGGGCAACAGTTGTGTCTGAACCACGAGTTCTCACCCGAGGAGGTGGGGAGAGCTCCGAGGGAGGGGGGGCCCCCGCATGGGTTCCACCGTCTTCTGGGACACTTGGGGGTTCCTGGAAACATGGGATGCAATGCATGTCTTTGGAATGTAGTCTATGAAGCATGTCTGCAAGGCGGGGACATCGCTCCCTCACACAGTGAGAAGGCAGAGAAACCGGGCCCTTGACCGGGGGTCAGGGGGGCGGTTCTCAGAGCCCCCATCATTGGCCGCCCGCGGTTTTCCTTGGATTGTGACCAGCTAACGGCCGGAGTTGTGTACCCCTGGAACGCCCAGCAGCTAAGATATAACTTGAGTTGTTGGTGCTTTGTAGTCATGTGAGGGGGATGTCATGGCTCCTTCTGCATGTCCCGGGGGCCCAGAGACATGCTCAGTCCACACGGACAGCCCACAGAGAGCCCCACGGCCACTCAGTGTCGGTCGCCTCCTTTCGTCTTGGGCCCCATCCCGAAAACCTTGTGCTTCCTCTCTCTCCCCTACCCCTCCCGTCGGTCTCGTCCAGCTGTCTGAGGGGAGCTGCAGGCCCAGGTCCGAGTGACCTCCGTGGCGCTCCCGCTGGGGCTTACGTGGCAGTGCCGAGGCCCCGGCGCCGGGTGTGGGCTGGCATGAGGCCTGTCACTCATGCAGATGGAAATGCCCTCTGGTGATCCCAGCCAAGTGCCACAGGCCAGAGATGCCACCCTCAGGGGACACAACAGGGCACCAGTGAGTCACCCGATTGCATTTCCCGACTTTGTGGGTATAGAGGTAAACGATATGTTCACATGACATCTTAAAACTATTTTCTAATGTTCAGAATGAATCTCAAAGCTCATTCCGACCTTTCAATTTCAAAGGCGTTGGGGCCCCACCACGTGTCCCGTGTGGGGCCGTGCGGCCCCGGCCGGGTGGGCCCGGGAAGCACGTCGGCAGAGGAGGTGGAAGTGGACAGCACTTCAATAACTCGTCCATCACCGCGATAAAAATAATAATGTCAATGTGGAAAGCGGAGTTTCGACACACGAGGAAGACACTGCTTTGTCTGCCAACAGCACTGATGTGTCTCTGCCAAGAAACCTCCCCGAGTTTTAAATAGAACGGTCGGAGAGGCTTGGATGGAGAGGCTAAACCATCTGGATGGTTAACAACTCTAAATGGCTCCTCTCCTTCCCTGACCCAAAAAGTGTGTCACAGCAGGAGGAGCAGACTGCCCTGATTATCGCTGGGGCTCCCGAAACTGGGTCACACCGGAGGGGCAGAAGTGCTCGGCTGCCCGCCTGGTGTTTCCGAGGGAGATTTCCTCGGATGAAGCCCAAAGTGAGCCAGACTCGCTCCACAGTGCTCCTGTGCTGCGTGGGTGTCGAGGCGGAGATTCGGAGCCAGAAGTCTGAGGCTTCTTCAGTCCACTCACTGCTGCTCGAGGGCCACTGGTGCAGCCTCCCCGAGGCCTTGGCTTCTTAGGGTCCAGGGGCGTGGATGACTGGCTGAGGTGCTGTGAGGCTCCGGAGACCTGGCGCATGGACAGTGCTGTGGGCGGGACACAGCGGCTTCTGCTCCTGCTGGGCGGTGCCTAGCTGCAGGCCGGTAGGGGACTCCTGGGGGCCTTCGGCTGCACCAACCAGTTCATGGCAACGTGGGAGTGCAAGGCTGCCGTGGACAGGATGTGTGAGCGCCCCAGTATCTCACACAGGAGCCAACGCCTTGAAGTGACGGTGTTGGGAGCTGATGAGGTCAGAGCAGGGAGTCCTTGTCACAGGCCCCCAGGCTGGCTGGCTCAGTGCTGTGTGAGGATGTGGGGAAGTGGCCAGGCCATAGCCCGGAGGTGGACCCTCATGCAAGCCCACCACCCAGCGCCCGCTCTCAGACCACCGGCCTGCAGAACTGTGAGAAACACATTGTGGCTGTTCGTGAAACACCAGGTTATGGTGCTTTGTGAAAACAGCCTGGACTGACAGGCACAAAGACCATCGGGAAGGACGTGAATGCCGTTCCGTGGGGGGCAGGCTGACGGCGAGTCGGAAGGTAAACATGCCCTGTCCTGGGCTGTGGCTCCGGGCTCTTCCCTGTGCAGGTGGGGAGCGTTCGCTGTACCCGGGTGTGTGCCCTGCGTCCTCCCCGTGCTCGGGAGGCCACAGCCCCACTGGACAGCAAGGCGGCCCTCGGGAGCCTCGGATGACGACAGGCTGCCCTTCCTGCTGTCCCGGCCCCCCTGCAGCCCCATGACTGGGGAGACCCGGGACTCACGTGGTTGGGTGCACGGACCCTAAAACCCGTAGGCGTGAACTCACTGGGCTTGGTGAGGGCACTGATGCTGGATCTTTGCCATTTGCTCAATGAACATTCACTGGCCCCGGCATGTGAGTCGGGCGCTGGAGGTCACGAGGAGGAAAACAGACACCGTTCCTCTCCGTCGGCCGGCTCGGTGCGGCGGGGTTTACTGATCATAGTGGACGACAGTGCGTTCTGTGCCAGAGGCAGGTCTTCCGGTCGTTCAGGAACAACGAGGTGAAGCGTCCGCAGCCTCCCGCCCTGGCGCCCGTGCTCGCCTGCCCTCCGTCCGCCTGACAGGGTGCCCACACCTTCCCAGTGTGGCCCTGCCATTGCTCCCGGGGGCCTCCGCCGCGGCCAGTACGTTCCGAGTGAGTCCTTTCAAATGGCTCCTTGCCGATGACTCTGAACCGGAATGCGGTCCTTCTTGGTCCCAGGGCACAGGTGTTTCACCCGTGCGTGTCCTGACACCCGAAGGCAGTTTGCAGCGGTGGTTTCCTTGGACGGGGCCCTTCCCTCCCTTGAAGAACTGTGGTTGGATAGATGTGCACCTGGTGCCAGCTGGCCTCTCAGGGCCCGGGAGACGGCCATTCCCTCTCCTGGGGCTGGGGAGGGGGAGGCCTGCTTCCCGGCCATGCAATGAATCCCGTTGCCCAGAGATGTCGTCTAGGAGAAGCCGCAGGGAGGAGCCTCCTTGTTCCATCCACTCGTCTGCCGATGGGACCACTTTCCGATGTCTCGTAGGGGACGGTTTCCTGCTGCCTGTTCGGTCCCTCTTACACGTGTGGCTCCAGCCGTGTCCAGGCACTGGTGGCGCTCAGGTCGCCACACCACTACGAGGTTCTGTGGCAGGACCATCGGGGTCCCCAGCCCACCCTGGGAGGGTCCCCAGGGAAGGAGCCTAGCTCGTGAACAACACAAAAGCCAGCACTTAAAAATGTGACCTTGAAAGGGACATTCTACCTGCAGAAAAGGGCAGATAATTGAGGAAGCCTGTTTTTTATGAAAGAAAAAAGTACTGTGGCTTTTAAGGGGGAAAAGTGAGGGTTTTAGAATGTTTTCTCTAAACCGGGTGGCTCCTCCTTCTGTAACAGGGGCTCTGGGAGGGGGGGGGTTGTGTGTGGGGCTCCTGGTACTGACCGGGGGGAGGCGAGGCCCTTACGTGGCTCACCAACACCGTCGCCTTCCCGCAACCAGAGAGCAAAGCAGCTCGTAGACACGAACTCATACCCCAACCTCGGGGAGCAGTGTGTCCCTGACAGTGACCATTCAGGGGTCTGGACAGGTCTCCCTTGGCCCAAGCAGGGCAGCCGGCCGTGCGTAAAGCCGGCCTCTGTGTGGGAGAGCAGGTGGCATCGCCTCGTGTTTGTCGGCCACGTGGGGCGCTGAGGTGAGGGCCATGTGTAGGTGTCTGTGGGGACTGTGCTGCCTCGTGGGGACAAATGATGGTTGTGATGGTGACAAGGACACAGGCCTGACCTTCCAGGGTCATCTGGAGTTCTGTCAGTTTCAGCCTCGGCACCATCACCCCAGGCCCTTCCAGAGACTGTGGGCTGGAAGCAGCCTGCTGCGGGGGTCCTGGGCCGCCGGGTGTGGTTCTCGGAGACTTGTTCTCGCCGTCTGCAAACTGGGATGGTGTTTCCCTGCCGAATTGTTCCAGGATTGGGAATAAGCCGTGTGCCTGGTGCAGGGTGCGCGCTCAGCAGGTGACGGCCGTGTCCTTGAGGTGCAGAGCCCTCCCATGGCACGCTTGGGCGCCTGCTGGGTGCGGACAACACCGCAGCAGTGGAGGCTGCGTTTCGAACCGCAAAGTGTTTTCTCACATCAGGTTTAAAAAGTCATAGATAGGAAACCTCAGGGCCACAGATGTCCAGCTCCTGCACCGTGTGAAATACACCCACAATGGTTGTGTTTGTCAGGCACGGTCAGTGCTCCCTTCCACTGAGTCTCCGGGGCTCGGCTGGAGCTCAGCCGAGGAGGCATTCTGCCCCATCCCGGATTCTGTGTGGACCGCACGCCCTGGGAGCTCCCGCTGGCTGGGTGACCTCCTCCTCCCTGTCCCTGCGCTGGGGTATGACACCTCCATGGTGGCTTGGGGCTTCCTGCAGGCACAAGTCTTCACCCAACTTCGAACCTCGCCTCTTCAACATGCTCCCCCCTGGAGGGCAGTCTCCGACGTGCCCGTACCGCCCATGCTTTGTCGTGACTGGTCAGCATCAGCCCTTGGCCGGAAGCATCTGGAGAGTAGGGGCCATCCTGTGGTCCCTTCCAGCCTCCTCCCCTGGAATATTTGGGGCACTCTTGCTCACCCTGAGGGGCTCAGGGAACGTGTAAGCTGTGGCAAAATGCACAGGTTGGGGGCAGGATGTTTCCCAGTTCCTGGCTCAGCGCCCCCGCACGCACCCCCCCCCCCATGATGGCTGGCTCTGCAGTTTGGAAAGCGCTGCATGCAGGGTCCCTGCTGAGCCCATTCATTAGAGGCAGGAGGCAGAGGCAGGCTGTGGCTTTTCCCAACATGTCACCGTTACCGAGTGCCATCATCCCTGTCACTCTCTGCTGGAGCTGAGGGGCTGTAATTAAAACGAAAGCCAAATGAGCATTTGCCCCACAGTGCACCCCGAGGAGGAGGACGGAGTCTCCTTCTGCAGAACCTGAGCCCCCTCCTGGCAGGTGGTGGGCAGTCCTTGCACAGGGCGGGCTCCGCAAATGCGCCGTCACCGGGGAACCGCAGTGTGCCACTCCCTGTGCTCGCTGTCTCTCTGCAGCCCCTGCCCCGCACCCGGGGGAAGCAGAGGCCAGGGGAGATTATGCAGGTGGGAGGAAGGACAAGAGTCCACTCCGCCGCGGTCTCCCCACTCTCAGCTCTGCTGTGTGCACTGACACTGTCAAATGGAAGGCAGCCTGTCAGGCCAGGGAGTTGGCAACCTCAGGTTTGGGGAAGGAATGGAATTTAAAGAATAAAAAATGAGGCAGACCCACCAGACCCAGGTGCCACCTGGGAGGAGGAGGCCCGTGGAGCAAGCCTGTGGGGAGAGGGGCGTTCCGAGGTGCAGCAGCCTGGTAATGTGGGGCGACCCTGGAATGTTCCAGAAAGTCATGCTCTGCTCTCTTGGCTCTCTGCCCAGAGGTTTGCTGAGATATTGGGCCTGCAGAGCCGGGCCCTGTTTCATGTGAGTCGAGTTTTGGTTTTGAACTACATGATTTCCTTCTGGACACCCGCGGTCGGAAGACGGCGTTCTGTGAATGGCCGCACGTTGGGCAGACCCACACACCCAAACCTGACTTGCTTTGGGGACCCCATGGTCCCTGCAGGAGGCTCGAGGTGGTGGGGAGATTACTTCCACCCAGCTTACTGGTGGGTGGGGGGAAATGCCAAGAACGCTGCCTCCCAGCACAGGGGGGCGCATGGGCGTGGGGAGCAGGGTGTGCTCCAGGGAAGGGGTGCAGGGAGGTACAGCAGGGGTGCGCCTCCCTGGGGGTCCCTGCAGCCCTTCATGGGACCAGGGCTGACCCGAGAGAGTGGATTTGGAGCCACGGCAGGTGCGTCTTGTGCCCTGTCCTGGGCCTGAGAGTGAGGTCCAGCTGCGTGTCCCTCTGTCCAGTGCCGTGGTTCCTCTTCTTTGGAACGAGGTTCTCATGTATCCAGGGCTCGAGGGTTGGGGCCAGTGCCCCGCCCCCTGGAATGCCCCACACGAAACAAACACGGGACACGGTCATTTGCTGTGACCTGTAATTTATGTGAAATCAGACAGTCTTACACCAAGCAAGAGCTCAGGAGATGGGTAACCGGCCCTAGAACATTCAAGAAGGTTCATGGACTAAAGGCCCAACATTAGAAACGTTCTATTTACTCACACTCCAGTGTGTGAACCGGATGAAAGGCAGCACAGCCATAGTTAAGACAGTGCGGTGGCTCGGAAGCCAGATGACAGCGAGGTCACTTCACTATGCAGGCCCCACGTCCAGGGACCCTGCAGGGGCCTCATCTCTCTGTCGTGGCCTTTCAACAATTCTGGGAGCTCACGTTAGTCATGCTTTGTAGAGGGGAGGTCCGAGGCTCTGGGAGGTTAAATAATTTGCCCTAAAGTAAGAGGTGGAGGCAGGGGTCCAACCCCCTGGGTCTTTCTAGCTCCACATCTGCAGTTCTTCCCACTGGGACTCGGTTCAGCCCAGGTCCAGAGCCCCGCGGTTCCGTGGGGAAAACAGGTTGAGAACCTTGACCTGACCTGATTTCTGTGGGACAACACGTTTCTTCCAGGACTCGGGGGAGGCGCCAGCTCCCTGCGCGCACCCCTCTTCCCTGCGTGCTGCCGGCCCCGCACCAGGCTGCCCCCGGGCCAGGAGCCTGCTCTGCACTCAGTGGGGTGTTCACCCCAAGGACAAATGCTCACGTAGGACGGAGCTGCAGGGCGGTGGGGTCCAGCCTGGTCCCTGCTTCCTGGGCCGGGGGGACCGGAGCCCCGTGCTGGCTTCTCCAGCTGCATCTCCCAGACAGCGAGACCCAACCTTGGCTGCGTGACAGTCGTCCCTGCCTCCTCAGTGGCTCTGCCTGCGTCCCTGGGCAGCTGGAATTCCAGTGCCCGCCCCTCTTCTTCCTCTTGGATTTCAGGGACCTGTTCACACAACTCCCTGGCTTCCTAGATTCAGCGCCCAGTTTGATTCCCGAGTCTGTGGTTCGTTGAATAAACGTTGGATGAATGGCTGCCTGTGGTCTTCCCATCACCGAGAGCTCTGGGCGAGACTCTTACGCAGCCTCCATCGGCCGTGGCCGAGCCAGCCCCCTGAGGAGAGGGCTGGACCCTCTCGTGGGGGGCGCCGGGCCCTGAGTCACATCCCCCTGCGGGGCCTCTGAGTGTGTGGGGACATCCCAGAAAGGTGTTACCTTTGTCCTTCACGTCATGCTCGGCAGCTCACACCTCCTCTAAGGACATGAGTGTGAAACTGGCTCTGGCTTCCACCAGCCAACCTTGGTCCCCATGGGGACGTGCGGGCCACAGTGCAACCTCAGAGGCCACTCTGCACAGCTGTGCTTCCCAGTCAAGGCCCCAGTTCAAAACCCACCACATGGGGGTGGTATGCGGACCAGTGGACATGGGGCCACCAAAGCTGGTGACAGAACCCTGCAGCCACTCGGCCAGAATCCTAACCGCTGTCCCCCTGCCAACGCCCCCTGATTACCCTTTTCAACTGAGCTGGGTCTGAGCAACGGGTTTGAGGTCATTGCTTCTGTGGCCTGCTCCTCTGGGTGGCCAGGCTGCTCCCCTGGGCAGAGGGCAAGGACAGTCACAGGGGATAGCAGACACACTGGGCGCATGTCAGGCCTCGCCGGTTCTGGCGCAGACCCCACATTGGGTCTGGGGGTGGTCGGCCCTTCCCCCAGAGTGTCTTGGACGGGGAGAGCTTCCCATTTCGGCGAAGCCAGTGCCCCCCAACTTGCTCTGCGCTGTTTCCTGACTGTGCGGGGTGGGGCAGATTCTGACCCTTTTCCGCTCACACCTCCGCGTGAGCCCACAGGAGTCACCTGCCTTCTGAGACCCCCTCTCTCATGAGGGGTAATGAGCCCCGTGGCCAAATGCATCCCGAGCCCCTGCTGGTTCCAAAACCCCACACTCGTGACAGACTTCCCGAGAGTCATCCGTTCAGCTCACGTTGTTCTGCCGTCTGCCGTGCACCCACAGGGCTGCACCAGCTCACGTCCACCGAGGAACCAAGGAGGGAGCACGGCCTCGCAGCTCACGGCCCCGCGCTGGGCGTGCTCAGCGAGTCAGGGCCCCGGTGGCTCTGCACGCGCTCCGTGTCTTAATGGCAAACTGGACCCTGCTCCATCCCTACCGCTGCCCCGCCCGTCCCACCTGCCCTCTGGTGTGCCCCCCCACAGGCGTCGCCGCTGTCCCCCACCCCCTTCTGCAGTGACACGTGGGGACTGCCCCTCGATGGACCCTCCCTCACACCCCACTGTCTTTCACTGAGCACCTTTCTCTGTCGTAACCAACACTGTAGTAAAAATTCTCAGAGTCAAACCTTTTATGGTCTCACGTCAATTCATTTTCTCCAGGTAAATTCTCACAAGTGGACCTCCCGGGTCGCCGAGGGACACGGCTAAAGGCTCTGGCTCCGGCGAGGCCTGTCACTCTTGCTCCGGCCCGCGTGGCCCTGTCTGTTCCGACGAAGGCCCGTTCCCCCGGCCTCACTGGCCCTGCCCGCTCTCACCCAGGGCCGCCCAGGCACCTTCAGGGCCCTCTCACCGCCTGTCGTGAGGGTGGTCCCCACCCAGGGGCTCCCTCTGGGTTTCCCAGGACGCCTCTGTCAGCCTGCTCACCCCCTCTGCCCTGCTGCTGCCATTCGGTGTCTGTCCCTGCTCATCGTGTGTCCACGGTGCATGGACAAACGTCTGCTGCGTCCTCAGCACTGGTGACAGTGCCTGGTGCACAGGAGGGGCTCGGAGACCCTTGTGACTGAGGGCACTGGAAGGACTTAAGAAAGGGCTGTGGGTTGAAGACCCTTTCCCTAATGTTGGCCTCGACCGAGGGACCCAAGTGGGGGTGGCGCCGTCGGAGCGGGAGGCCAGGGTGGGGGTTGGTGCCGACTGGGGGCTTCCCTGTCAGCGGAGACTTTAGCGACGTCATTTCTCTCTGACTCCTGCTCCGTCCGTGCGTGAACAGGGGGACAAAAGGAGCAGTGTGCGTGGAACAGTGTGCGTGGCGTGACCTAGAGCCGGTGGTGAGGACAGATAGGTGGCTGGGGCTGGACTGGGGACACCTGTGGGGTGGAGCAGAGGGCACCTGGGTAGGCGTAGTCACTCAGCTGTGCCCAGTAAAAGTAGATTCCAGCATCTTCTGGAAACCAGCAAGCTGGTGAGCTGAGTGCCGCAGGGCCCAGGGTTTGCTGCGAGGTCTTCCCTCATTTCCCCCCCGGCCGGGCTGGGGGTCAGTGTTGGGGTGGGGAGGGGGGGCTGCTGGGCCCTGAACTATGGTGAGTGCTCGCATTAAATCCCGTTTCCCTTCCCTGTGAACCGGAACCAGAAAGCGATCTGCCATGGAGCGTTGCATCGATGACAATCGGACTGGGGGACGTTCTCCCGATGAGCAGTGTCCACAGCCAGTGCATGACACTCGGGTGGCCGTCGGCAGCAGAAGGACTTTTTTTCTCGCCAGGCATCACAGGGCCCGGGGTCGGGGCTCCCCCAGCTCAGGGCCTCGACACACGCGCGCCTGGGGGGCTCCACCCTCCCGCTGCCCTGCACAGGCCCGGCCTGCGCTTTGCGGCTTCAGACGCGGAAACAGGAGGGAAGTTGGTGGTTTGGCTGTGGGTGGGCAGCCTCCATGTGGTCGAACACGTGGAATTTCTGCCCCGTCAGGACTGTGGTTGTCTCGCTTTTGGAAACAACTCCTGCTCAGATGGTTTGTGAGTGGGGACAAGGCTGTCAGGGCCACGTGGGGACAGGCGTCCAGGTGAGGGAGGAACGGGCACTAAATTGCAGAGAAGGGGCCTCAGAATGGACGCCAGAGACAGTGGGGTGGACGGGGGTGGTCGGCCTTTCCAGACCCGGCTCCCAGGGGGTGAGGGTAAAACATTAGCCGCAAAAAGGGCAGAGGCGGAAGCGGTGCAGGTGCCCAGGTGCGGGGTGGGGAGGGGCCTGGGTGGTGTCCTTGACAACGATCTGGTGACAACTTCTGGAAAAGATGGCCTCACAGGCGGGCGCCCAGGTACCACGTGTGACGTGGTGAGCAGTCGTGGTACCACGACTCTCAGAGCAGCCTGTCCTGTCCGAGGGCCCACGACTTGGGAGTGTGGTGGGAATCGCACTGGCGGCCGCTGGACGTTCTGCCTCGTTGGCAGCCGTGGGGTCCGTGGAACTGTGTGGGACACAGAGCGAGGTCTCCGGCCCAGTTCCGTTGAAGACGCAGGTAGGCGAACCACGTGGATGTTGTTTGGGCACACGAGCACCCTTCAAGACAGACCTCAAACACAGGATGGTGCACAGGGTGGAGAAAGGATTGGGTGGGCAGCACAGGAGATGAGCTGGGAAAATGCAACGACAAAACCGAACCCAAGGCACGTGTGCTGGTGCCAGCCACGGTGACCGCCGTGCATGCAGGTGCCAGACCCCATGACCTAGACCGGCTAGCGGTTCACAGAGAAGGACCAGTCATGGGGCTGCACGCTGAGTGTGGCTTTGTGACCAAGAAGTGGCCCTGCTCTGGCGACCATCCGATGACGATGACAATGCCGACGCCAAGGAGAGGACTCAGTGTCCCAGCAGAGTCTGTGAGACACTGGGCTGCAGCTCAGAGGAGGAAGTGTAGTTCGTCCCGGCCGGAGGGGCTGGGGTGGGGGGGCGTGCCATGTGGACAGAGGGCGAGAGCTGGGGGGCGATAGGAGGCCAGGCGCAGGTTCACTGCCCCAGGGGCGGCCGTGTGATGACTGGAGCCTGGCGGTGACGTGTGATCTGGCTGCGTTTTAGGGAGCTGGCTTCGGTGCACGGGAGCATCAGTCCCTGAGTGGAGGGCGGGGGAGGATGAGGGGCAGAGGCAGGAGGGGTGATGTGCCCCCTAGGATGGAGTGACATGTTTGGGACAGGAAGAGTGTTCGGGGCGAATGGAAGAGGCAGCAGGGTGATGTTGGGGGCTGGACGTGTGCAGGGTTGAGGGACGGGGGAAGCCGCATTTTGTCCAACTCTCTGTTGTCCCACAGCTGCGGGCTCCTTTTCTGTAAACCGACGGTGAAGGTCAGGGGTGAGAGCCTCAGCCCCAGGGTGGGCTCCATGAGAGAAATGTGATGGGTGCCGGTCACCCTGGCCAGGGCTGAGGCAGACCTCAGAGAGCTTCCTTGATTCAGGGTTTTCCCAACACGATTCACCGTCACCATCTCTGATGAGACCCTCCCCTGGGCCCATGCCCCGCAGTCAGCTGTCCCGCCGCCCAAACAGCACCTGTGTCTGGAGGGAGCCACAGACGTCCCGGGGTGGCGAAGAAGTCACTGACGCAGAACCCCAACTCCGCCTACACGTGGGAACAGCCTGCACCCCCGCGGTAAAAATTGGTACGTGTTGCGGGTGCTGTTTCTACAACAACGCCCCGTGCACCCCCCGTGCGCGCCATCCCTGCAAAGGTGCTGTGGTTCTGGGACCCTGAAGTGACTCAGGGCAGCCAAGGTGGCCGCACATGGAACAGCGGGCCCATCATGGCTGGCAGGGCCAACACCGAGGCCTTGGGGCCACACAGAACCAGCCTGTCCTGTCAGGAACGAGCAGGACAGAGTGGCAGCTAGAACTGTGACCTTGTGGGAGACGCAGGGGCCAGGCCACCCTGGCAGCCAGTGACCTCAGCAGTGACCTCATTGTGCCCTCACTGAGCTCTTTTGCGTGACAGGGAGGAGCAGTGATTTCGCCCCCCCCACGCGGGGCCGTGCTGTGTAGAGAGCGGAGCGATGGAGCGGGTTGTGGTTGATAGAGGAACCGGGGTGGAACCGGCCCGGCCTGGCTGACCCAGCACCGCTGAGGCCATTTTGGCAAAGGACATCCTCTCTCATTGCTGGGGCTGCTGGAGTCCCAGGAGGCACTGAGCCCGGCAGGGGGCAGCCGTGGAGGCTGGTGTCGCTCCGCCCCTAGCCCGTGTGCCGCACCAGAACCTTACGGGTCCCTCAAGCTGCAGGGGTCTGGGAGCCTGTGCTGAGCTGCGTGGACCCAGATGGGTCAGACTGGGAGGCACAGGCGGAGGGCAAGGACGCCGAGGTCCAGCCAGCGAGGACTCTGCTCCCAGGTGGAGCCCGGGTCATGTGAGGGTTCCAGAATGGCACAGACCTCTGGCCTAGGAGACTCCTCTGGGGAGGCAATGTGGCCATGCAGCTTGGGGTCGGGAGGTCAGAGTTCAGAGACGCTTCCTGCCTCAGGGTCACCCAGGCGTGGCCCACGGCTCTTCTGTGTCCACTCAGCTGTGGGGTCTGGGTGCCTTGGGGGCGGAGCCTGTGATTAAAGGGGACCCAGGGTTCTGAGGGGTCTCACGAGCCACCTCCCAGTGGTGCTCAGATGGGTGAGTCCTCGCCAGGCAGGTCCCAGACCCCAGCCCTGCTCCAGACAGGTGTTGGGGGAGGGCTTCTGCCAGGCATCTGTCCTGGAGCACAAGGTCAGAGGGTGAGCCCCTCCAGGGTGGGCTTCCATGGGGGCCGGGGCAGCCGAGGCTCCATGACCCTGGGACAAGCCCCCCACCATGGACAAGCCTCTCTACTGACTGGAGGTTCTCATGAGAGAAACACTCGTGTGAAAGACACCGTGTGTATGTGCAGGGCAGAAAGGCGCGATCTCAGGCCCCCGCCCCCAGAAGCATCCAAGTCCATCGGCCCACGGGAGCTGGATGTGCCCGTGCGAGTGCTTGACCTTGAGAAGCCTGGGGCGGGGCTGCACCCGAGTGGCCCAGGGAGCGCTGTGCTGGCTCCTTGCCACCCCCCCATCCCCCGCATGCAGAGGGCCCCGCGGTCTCAGGAGGTGAACTCCAGTCTCCCTGGTGACCCTATTGCCACTCTCTTGTCTCTACAAAGCCACAGATTTATCTGTGTACAGTGAAGGTTAATAAAATTAACTTGGTTTGGGGACTCCGCCCAGGAACGCCAGGCACAATGCCAGGCACCCAGGCTTGGTGTGTTCCTAGGGACTCTGGGGCCGCCTGAGATTCCAGGTACCCTGGGTGGCCTCGGGGAAACAGTTGACATGCCCCCCGCCCCTCCCCAAGGTAGCCCCGTTGCTCCATTAATTCCGGAGACCTGGGTCGGGGCCACTGGAACGCGCCCCTGGTGCAGATCTGCTCCGACGGTCGTCTGGAAGGTTGGCCTCGGCCGGGTCAGGCTTCCCTGTAAATCCTGTTTCTAATGCGCCTCTGAGTGGCTTCGTTTGGTTGTTAGAGGAGGGTACACAGATGCATAACTTATACAAATGTATGCAAATGGCCTGCCCGCTGAGCTGGAAAGGCCCGGAACGCAATCCCGTGGAGATCCCCTGAACCCTGCCCGCCCGAGGATGGGCTGTTATTATCACAGAGAGGAACGGCACACGCAGGGACGTGATTATTTTAAAGGCAGGGAGGGGAGCCGACAACCAAAACCCTCCAAGTCGGGGGGAGCAGGGTCTCCACGGGGCGGGAGCCTCGGCTTCAATGCGCCCCGAGCTGGTGTGCAGCCGTCCCGGTGCCTGGAATACTAATCAGCTCTCAACTTTTGAACTCCTTTTGGCAGGAAAAAAATAGCCCAGGAAGAAGCCAATTCCACGCCCAGGAAGGGTGGCCTTTCGTGTCTTCTGGGGAAGGGACAGGGGCAGCAGAGACTCCGGGGCGCCCGTCTCGGGGGTGGCCACGTCACCCTCCGTGCCTGTGGGACGGCGCACCCCACACTGGGCCGGGGCTCCGTGGGTCCCTGCTCTGCAGAGGGCTGCATGTTTTTGTGGGATTTTTTCAGACCTTTAATAACGGTGAGCAGAGGGCTCCGGTGTGTGTTTATTCAGGATCTGCGTCTGGGGAACCTGCCCCCCTTTCTGGACAGGGGAACCTTTCTGCTCCTGCACCTCCCCCAAACCTCCCCCACAGCCAGGTGGTGGCAGGAGAGGAGGGGACCACGTGGGTGTGAGATGGGGCCTCACGAGGCAGGAACGCTCGTCAGGGCGCAGCCAGGGGAACGCAGACCGTCCAGCCACCCGCCAGGGCCTAGGACTGTGCCCTGCTGGGGCCAAGTGGCCACCCCGCAGAATGCCCCTCGGTGTGAAGCTGAGCCGGTCTGAGCCCAGTCCGAGCCTGGTCCGAGCCTGCTCAGCGCTCAGAGCTCTGCGGGTGTGGCTGAGGTCTCCGCCCAGGCTGCGCACAGGCTCCTCAGCCACTGTAGCTTTGCTCCCTTCCCTGGAGCTCACCAGTCAGCTGCGAGACTGAGAGCCATTGCCAGTCACTGGCCGACCCCCAGTCCCCTGGCAGTGTCCATGCGTCACGACGTTTCGTGTCCCATCTTCCTGCTTCCGCCCATGCCTGTCCTTCGCCCTCCACTGCCGTCTCCCTCCCTCCCAGGCCATCGTCCCCACTAGGGGATATGCACACTCGTCCTAGGCTGGGTGGCATCTCTCTCTGCTGCCGTGCCAGCCACCCTTGGGGCCCTCACCCAGTGTGTGAGAACCCGAGGTTCTGTCTGTGACCCAGCCTCTCCTGACCAAGTCCTGCCCAGGCTCCTCAGAGCCCAGTGAGGCCCTGGGTCCTTAGGCACACCCACCCCGGCCCCTTGCTGGCCACAGTCCAGTCAAGTCAGTTTGGCCAGTGCCACACCCTTGGTAACTTGTCACCCACGGTGACCCCTCATCCTAGGGGAGGTTCCATCACTCCGGCCTGCCTTAAACAAGACTCCTCTGAGGCAGGTTTAGCAAGCGGCCCCTACCCTCCGAGGAGTCCCTCTCCCTGACCCCTTCTCTGCTCCTGGACTCTAACCTCTACTTTCCCCCATGGTCTCCAGGGCTGAGCCTCATCTCCCCACCCCCACAGCCAGCCTTGCACCCATGCCCACCCTGGTGGGACAGATCGGTTCTCGTTGTCCACATCCCGAACGCCCGGTGCAGCAGGGCTGCAGTGGTCACCCCGTGTGGGCCACCACCCCTCCCCTGTGGTGTGGCATCTGCTCAGACAAGCCGGCCACTGCCCACCGGGCACCACAGGTTGCAGCCAGATGGGCTGACCCCACATCTGGGCCCGCAACCCCGACCTCTGTCCTCGCCCACAAACGTTCGCTGAGCACCGGGGCAGCGGGCACCTTGCTGGCCACCAAGGGAACAGCAGTCTCAGGAGCCCCGCGGGCCACCTTCTCAGTAGATGCTCAGATGTCAACTGCACAAGGACACAGCCGAGGAGCCAAGGTTGCGCGGGACCTGCTCCGTGTGCTGAGGAGGGTAGAGTTCAGGTGGGGCCCGGCCCATGGAGGGGCAGGAGAAGCCCCGGAGGGCCTCACCTTCTCAGGGTGTCAGATCACCTTCATGGTGGTCAGACACGGGTCCTCTCCTCCAAACACCCACCCTCTGCCCCTGCTTCATCCCCATGGCCCCGCACGGAGCGCGACCTGGAGCTGGAGGCTCTGCCGCCTGGCTGAGCCTCGCCTGCGGCCAAGATGCTGTGCCCACAAGAGAAGTGACTTCGGGGGCCTTGGAGAGGTGCCCCCGAGGATGCCAGCATCAGAGGCTGAGACCCTGAACAGGAACTGGTGACAAAGAACGACCCAGCTTTTCAGGGGAATTACATCCAAGGCGATTCAGGCAGACACCTTCCACTCTGACATCCTAGGGAGCCAGCCACGGGGGTGGGAGGGGTGGGAGCCGCCTGGAACTTGCTCAGGGCAGGAGGCACCTGGGAGCCCAAGCTCACTGGGCCTCACACTGGCAGGAGGTGACTTGGGGCTACTGGGGGGCTGGCAGGCATAAGCGAGTGCCAGGCACCGGGCCCTGGCCCCAGGGGCGGTGAGTGGCTTGTCTACCTGCACACACAGGGACATGTTACTGGCCGAGTGTTTGGCAACCATTACACGTTTGTATGAATCAGGTCCCAGCAGGAACCCAGGGCTGGCTGGGCCGCACGTGGGCCAGTAGTTGTCCTGGAGGGGCAGCATGGGGGCTGTGGACTGTCCAGGCTGCACGGCCAGGTCCCACGTGGCAGGTGCCTGAGGGGTCACTGGAACAGGACCTGTAGGTGATGCTAAAGGCTCTGCACCCCCTGCCTCTGGTACGGCCCCCCACCCCCTGCAGCCTCTTGGAGTGGGCGGGGGCTCTTGCTGGTGGTTGGGTGGGCTGGAGGCGGGAACACCCCGCCCAGCCCCCACAGCTCGGACGGGGGGACCAGGAGCTGGATGGCTGTTTGTCCTTAAGCACAGATGCTCAGTCCCACTGAGGTGGTTTCATCCACACGCTGGACATCACCTCCCAGGAACAGAGGGCCTCACTGGTGTGCGCCCACACCCGCTAATAGAAGGTCACTCCATGTGGGGGTGCTGGTGACATTTTGAAATCTCTCTGTGGGGCTTTTGGGTCTGTGCAGTGAGAGACTGGAAGCCAGTCGGAGAAGCCAGTCGGAGAAGCCAGTCAGTCCCCATCTCCCATCGGCCCTGGGCCACCGCGCTGCCTGGTGCACCCACTTGTGCAGTAGTGGCAGATGCGTCATCTCTACCCAGACCCCCGTCTTGGAGGCAGGAGGCCTGCGCAGGGTGCAGAAGGTGTGGGCGGAAGCAGGAAGGAACCCGAGGCCGTTCCACGGCTCCGTGGCCTCTGCCAGCCAGCCGGGGCTGCGGGAGCCAGAGATTCTGGTGTGGGGTGGAGGTGCGGGCACCCCTTTGGGAACAGGAGAGGTCAAGGGCATGAGTGGGGGAGCGGATCCCCCAGGCAGCGCACGTCTGGCGTTAATCCCGGGTGCAGGGAGCAGAGCCCCCTGGGAACAGATGGCCCAGAGATCCTGAGCAGCAGCGGGCCCACCCGTCCTCAGCCCCTCGGTCTTCCTGAACCCTGCCGCCCACCCAGCTCCAGTTTAAAGGGGGTGAGAAGCCTTTCCAGAAGTTTCACACGGTCACTTCACAACCTGGTGACAATAACAAGCAGATTTTTTCCCGCTTACTAAAGGTCTCGAGTTTTATTGATTTCCACGTGGTGGAAATTGAATGTGCCGATAGGTAATTGCAGCAATATTAGCAATAGCATGAACGGTAAGTTGAAAATAATTGGAAATTGGCTTTTTCACGTGCGAGTGGAGATGCCGAGGATGGCTGGCTGGTCTGTGAGCAGCAGGAAGCGTGCGGGTCTCCCCGCTCCTGCCATCTGCAATGCCGCCACTGTGGCTGTGGTCCGGCAGCGCACGTCCGAGGTCCAGCAGAGAACCACGTCTGGTTCAAGGGACCCGGAGTCCATGCTGGCCGGCCTCCGCACGGCTGGTCTTCACCCTCTTATCGGTCTTAAATGGTGGTTGCTGCCTAGCTAAATTCTTAGCAACTCTTTGGAGTGCCTGACAAAATAGTGTCGAGTCTGCCCCAGGGCTGCAGTGCTGGATGGAGTCACACAGGGGCCACCTCAGAGAGCAGCCGAGAGCGTCCTCAGGTGGGGGCCGTGTGCCAGCTCGGTCACGGCCCTCACAGTGGCAGGCGCCCAAGCTCCGCGGTCCTGCTGAGTGGAGGCTGTGCTGTCAAGCCACGGAGGGGACGCTGGCCACAGGACCTTGTCCCACAGAGAAGCACATCCTCCCTAGTGGGGTGGCAGGAAGAAAGAGCGCCTGGTGTCACGGGGACGTGTGGACCAGGTGACTGGACCTCAGAATCCTCACCAGTGACATGGGCGGCGTAGTTGACCTCATGCTCGCTCCATGGGGTAGGTGCCAGGTGAGTGCCAAGCACCTGGCGCCTGACAAGCAGGGAGGAAGGTTGGCCCCGGGCAGGGACGTGACTTTGACAGGCCTTCCTCCCGCTGCACGAAGTCCGCATGGCTTCCCGGGAGAGACACTCCTTCTGTGGCAACCACTAGGGACTTGACTCATGGAAGCCCTGGCCTGTTCACACAGCATCGCTTCACCGTCCTCTGGGACCACGGTGAGCAGGGCCACAGTGACAGCGCCATCCTCTGTGAACCCGCACTCGGTGGCCAGCCCCAACAACGTGACTTGTCACAGTGCGTCGGCCAGCTCATGTTTCCATAGCAGGAGAGAGCAGGCTTGTCACCGAATCCTGGGACGGGCCAGGAGAGGAGTAGGGGTAGGGGAGGGAAGGGCCCTCAGCAGGACGTGAGGGCCCAGCTCCTGCAGGGAGACCCAAGCTGCCCTGCACACTAGGAGGGTGGCGTGCATGCGTGTTTGCATGTGTCTGGGACCAGTCACAGTACGAGTGGCTTTCTTGGGGCTCACAGGGACAGAGAAGGTCTGACCTGTCGTCCACCACCTGGGGAGCTCACACGCACACACACACTGCCCCCCCATCCCCCCCACCCAGGATCAGGCAGTGGTGACCCTGACACCGACCCACCAAACCAGGTCACACCAGAGCTGCCGCCCCTGTCCCAGCAGCTCCGAGGTGAAGCCCCCTAGTCCCAGGGGTGGGGACCAGGCCTCCCTTGATGAGGCCTCCACAGGAGGTGTCCACAGCAAGCTGGGACTCAGCTAGACACGCCCGGGAGCCTTTGGAACAGGCTTCTGAGAACAGGCTGTACAGGCGTGGGCTCCCAGGGCCCACAGAGCCAGCCCGAGCCCCAGGGAGAAGCGGGCATCCCAGTGGACAAGGACCTTCCTCACTCCATGCCAGGAGTCAGGCTGGCCACCAGCACAGGACACCCCCATGTCCAGGACCTGGGTCTGCAGCCCAGGCGAGGCGTCTGGGTGCTAGCCGGGGACTTAGATTACAGTGCAGCCGGCAGGGGTGGCTGAACTCGCCACCTGGGACAGCGACCGTGTGCGCGTTCCCACTCAGTGTCTGAACTCGTACGACACCACTGCTGACGTCACAAAGCCCCAGGTCCTGGCACTGCAGGGGCGCGGCCTCTGGGCCACAAGGGTAGAAAGGAGTGTTTTGAAGCCCTGGTCTTCCTGTGCGGTCCAAGCTCCTTCTCTGGGTGGACACAGTCACACTGGTTCCAGCCACTCATCCGCCAAGGGCTGGAGCTCAGGGACGCCCGCGGGGCCCGTCTGAGTGGGCCAAGCTGGGGACCCTGCCCCCGAAGCAGCCGTGAGGGTGAGAGGTCAGTGCCTCCCAGGCAGGATCTGACTCTGGCCCGGAAAAAGCCAGAATGAGCCGGAACACCTCTAGCGCCGCTCCGGGTGGGCATGCTCCGTTCCTCGGGAGCTCCGCCCTGCCCTGCTCTGCCGGGGTCCCTGCCGCGCCATCTGCCCGCGCCCGGCTGGCTCCTGTCAGCCTCCCCAGCTGCAGCCGTGAGCCGGCAGAGCTGGGGCTTGGTGAGCGGAGAAGTGAACATGCGGTCTTCACTCTGGGCCCCCAGGACTGGTTTATCTGCCAGCCCAACCTCCGAGTGGCGCGCAGGCCGGGCTGGCAGCCTGCCCGCGCCTGTCAGCGTCTCTGACCGGATGACAGCAAAGCAGCGCTGAGCCAGGACGGGCTTCCAGGAGCAGAGCCGGGGTGGGGGCAGGGACTGGAAGCTTCTCCCAGGCTTCTGGGGAGCCACAGTGGGGGGCGCCCCTGTCCCTGGGGGAGACATAAAGCCACAGTGTGTGTGCACACACGTTCGAGGAAGCCTGTGTGTGCAAGCACACAAGTGTGTATTCACACATGTCTGATTATGAGTGCATTCACCCCCCACACATTCACATAAGAGCACGTGTGTCTGCCTGTGTGTTCATGTGTGTGTCTGCATGTACGTGTGTGGGCGCACTCACACATGCATGTTTGTGCGCGCGTGTGTGTGCGTGCACTCCTGGTGTGGCACAGAGAGAGCGCGAGGAGTCCTTGCAGGTGTTTTGGGGGGCTCATCCCTGCCTCAGCTCTGACACGCACCTCTGCTCCAGGCGCTGCCCCATGCCCCGCCCCCAGGAGCGCTGTGCCCCAGCCCGAGGCTCCCTGTCGCCCCCGAGTCTGTGCAGCTGGAGCCCCAGGGCTACTGGCATCGGTCTGGAGGGCCACCCTGCTGCCAGGTCCTCGGCCATCGTCAGGGCGTGAAGCCTCATCCCGCAAACATGCAGGACATCCTGCTCAAAGGCGCTCACGGAATAAACCGCTGGACTGTGGGGGCTGCCCGGGAGCAGGACCCGCGGCGATGGGGCAGTGGGAAGAGGAAGACAGGGGGCAGGCTGGGAGGGAGCCTCAGCAGCTGCCCTGTGCCTGGCCATCAACACTTTATCTAAATGACCTTCTGTCCACTCTGTCCTTGTGTGCAAGCCTGTCCTCTCGGCCCCCAGCCACCACTGCCATCGAGCTCGCCCCTCCCTTCCAATCTTGTTCTCTCTGCCCCTGTGTCTCCTGTCTGGCCCCTTGGTGCCCTGGGGGAGTCCCGGGGCCTCGGCTTCCCCCACCGCTGCAGCCACACTCACGCCGAAGCCCTGCCTGCCCCTGACTTTTCTCAGAGTTCCAGAGTGGCATTTCCCGCTGCCCCTGGACCTCTCAGGCTTAGAAGACTCGCAGGGGCCTTGAAATCGGCTGACCCGGCTCGTCTTGGCTTCATCCCGAACTGACGCCTACCTGTGTACCACCCAGAAAGGGCCCCCGCCTCCCCCCCCTGAGCTGGTCCCAGAAGTGCACTGTGACCGCAGCTGGCCCTGCATCACACCCCACGCCCCACTGTGCCTACCCCCACACCCCACATTCTCTTGCTCTCCTCTTCCCCAGACCCCTCACTGGGTCCCTCTGCCTCCAGGGTGTGCCCGCCCCTCTGACACATGGGCACACAGGTGTGTGCACACACACTGTAGTCCGTGCTGCCCCTGGACTCCACCCAGCTTCCTTCCGGTTGTGCAGCCAGCAGACTCGGGCCACTGGCTCCTAACTGCTCTGCTCAGCGTCCTCTCTTGGCTTCTCATGACCTTCGGGCCTCCCTGCCCGCCCTTTCCCCTCCGGACTCCCCGCACACCCCCACTGGAGGGCCGCAGAGCAGGCACCCACAGTGCAGGCCTGGGCTCCGACCTCCTGTCCCCTCCCTTTATCTCCCTCCATCCTGCAGCCCAGGCCGGGCGTGCCTGCCGCTTCCCTGCTTGGGGACTGACCATCGTCTCAGGTGCCTTGTCCTCACTCTCTCTCCGGTTCTGAGCTCCCCAGGGACAGCCCGTTGGGTTTGCCTTTGACCCTCCACTTGGGGGAGCCCAGTGTTTTGGAAATGGGGCGATGGCCACGCCCTCCCTGCCCCTGCCCTGTGATTGGAGGAGATGGCCCCGTCCTCACTGAGTCCCCAACATTCAGCTCAGGGCTCCGGTGACAGGGCGTCTGGTGAGAGACGCCCCCCTAGAGCGGCTCCCTCCACCCGTGGCTGGCTCTGGCCTCTGGAGCCCCTCCCTGCCGGGCCTGAGGTGTGCAAGGTCCGTTCCACTTAATGGACAGTCCTTCGGTGTCTCCCCTCCTGACAGCCCACCTTGCAGAGATGGCAGCTGGAGTCTGGCCTGCTCAGCAGTCAGGAGCCTGCCTGGCCCCTCCTGGGACTCAGCGTTCCCCTCGCCTGCCACGGGCGTGGTGCCTGACCTCTGTCCCAACTCGCCCGGGTTTGTGTGCTCACACCTGGAAGTCCAGGCGAGCCCCTGGGCAGCCCGTCCAGGTGCGGCTCGGGTGGGGCCTGGGAGTCCGTTTCTGACAAGCAAATGTGGTGTCAGTGAGCCGGGCCACCCCCACCATCCCCCTTGGCTCCCCGCCCTTGAGGGACAGCTCCAGCCATGAAGCAGAGACCCCTCCTCCCTTGTCTGTGGCCGTCGCCCTTCTCCCCTGCCCTCCTCCCTCCCTCCTGTCCTCCCCCAAGGCAGGGTCCTTGGACCTGTAGGCTGAGGGACGATGGTGGGTCAGCAAACCTGAGAGCAGGAGAGGAGCACACCCAGCAGAGGCCCCAGGTGTGCTGCTGGGGTGCCCAGAGCTGGCCCGGCCAGGTCAGCCTGCTGTGACCCCTCTAGGGCCTTGGGCCCACGTCAAGGCAGCACAGCCCCCAGTCCCCCCCATCCCCCGAGCCAAGAAACCACTCCCTCTGCCACCACAGGCGGTGCTGTCCGGCCGGGTTTCAGGGAGACTCCTGAGCACCATCGAGGGGTGACTGATCCACTGGGAACACTGTTGCCCGGTGACTGATCCGTACCTGCCCCTGGGCATCCTCTCCGTGGAGAGGACTCCTGCCACAGATGGGCGCCTGGGTGGCAGCGAACTTAGGCACAGGTCCGGACTGTGTCAGGTCTGGACTGTGTCTGCATGTGGCAGGTAATTTTAGAGCTTAAAACAGAGGTGCTAAGAATGACCTTTGTGATCTTGGCTAGCAATGGCGGCTTCCTCCAGACAACAGCCATTCTAGGAAACAGACTGATTCTGGCACCCGGGTGAAGTCACGTGGTTTGGAAGAGGACTGCTAAGGAAGGGATGGAGGGGGTGTCCCGCGTGGCTGCCCGCCCGGAGCAGGACTGCAGCTCCGTGGGGCAGCGCTCCGTGGACGGTCTGACAGGCCCTGCTCGGGCCGGTGCACGTCCGTCTGCCACGCAGCCTGCCAGCCGCGCACTGCGGAGACCAGCTGCCTGCGCCCCTCCGCGCGCTCGGACCAGGGCACGTGATGCTGCGCCCTGCTCCCGGATCTAAAACAGGGACGGACTGCGGCTCAGAGAGCAGAAGATCGGTAAGAGCCTGCACTTTCAGACGACAGGGACGTGTGTTTCTAGGCCAGGGTTTTCCCGGGGCACACGCCTGACGTGTGGTCTTTGCTTTCAGTGTGGTTTTTGGAAAGGGGGCCAGGGACAATGGACATGCGGTGGCGGGAGGGGGGGATGCTGGGTGGTGGGCCCGGCAAAGAGCCTGCGTCCTGCAGCTTTGCCCGGGGCTGCCGCCTACTGGGGCCCCACACCGGCCTTTCTGTCCAAGGATAGCTGTGCTCCACACAGGAACTGCTGTGCCCGCCCGGCCTGTGCTGGGGGAACATGAAGAGACAGCCAGGGATAGCTTCGCTGCTGCCTGGAATCTGCACTTGGACCCAAGATGCAGGAGACTGTGTGTGTGTGTCGGGGTGGGGGGGCTGGAGGTCGGGGGCGGGTGCGTGGGGACGCTGCCCTCCAGTGAGCGCCTTAGCTGTTAGAGCCCACAGGCGAGCCCTGGGGAGCAGGGCTGCTGAGCCCGGTTTTCTGTGCTCATTGTTCCATGGCAACCGGGGACAGAGGACAGGATGTGGCAGTCTCTGCGGGAAGTGTGGGCGCTGCTGTCGCAGGAAACAATCCAGAGCGGCCCCCGGATTCCAGCCCAGGCCGACTGGGAGGCTGGGTCCTCTGGTCCCTGAGGGTGGCGCAGTCGGCCCGTGTCACAGAGAGACCAGAGGCAGAGCCAGAGGGCCGCGCCCATAGGCACCTGCTGGCGAACAGATCTGGAGCCGGCAGGCAGGTGCCCAGCCCTCGGGGGCCTGGGTTTGTGTGCCGGTTGCTGCCAGGAGGGGCCTCAGTCGGACCCTGAGAAAGTAGGAGGGGCCCCACCCACACTTAGGGGACCCCGGCCTTCCGAGGGTGTCCGCCACCCTGTGCTGAGGAAACGCCCGATGGTCAGTCAGAGGGCACTTGTGGGGAGTGGCTGCCGGAAGGAGTGGGTGGACAGGGAGGAAGAATCTCGCACAATCAAGGCCACAGAGCCTCCCCGGTGGCAGGTCCGGTCCACCCGCCGGACCGTTTCCTCCCGACTGGTGGCCCTGCGGGAGCCTGGCTGTCCCCGGGGGGCAGCTTACACACCCCAGATGTCGACGTGCCCTCCCTGGATGCCCGAGTCAGTGTCCTTGCCCTTCCACCCAGCTTCCTCCTCTGCTCATGAGGGCTCCCCGGGGGAACACGCGTCTCCCCGGGCACCTTGGGAGTTGGGGACACCTGAGCTCCCTGGAAGACGTCCCTGCCCGAGTCACCAGGGACAGGGGACGGTCACTGCTGCTCACCCCTCAGACCTGGGTGCTGGTGGCTGACCCCGAGGTCTGAGTGCTTTTTGGGGTCCTACCCATCCCTTGGACTAAAGTACCAAGAAAGTTGCCACCAGAGGTCTGGCAAGTGTCCCCGGGCAGGATGTGGCCTCAGAGAGGAAAAGGACGCTTTCTTGAGGGATGGAGAAGCCCAGGCCGGGAGGTGTTACAGCTCAGGAGAAGCCTGGAGATCTGAGGTTGCGGAGGCCCTGGACCTGCCTCTGTCCCAGTCAGCCAGGCGTCACCCTGGCGGCCTCTGACCGGCGCCCCGCCCCCATGTCTCTGTCCTCGCAGACGGGAGCGGCTCCGCAGTGCGGCAGTACCTCCAGTGCAGGACAGCTTTCCCTTGAGAAAGTTAGGTTCCATAGACAGCCCAGTGGGCGTGCCAGTGTGGCGTGCGGGTGAGCTGCCCTGGGGGGCTGTGCTGACACACCCCTGGGCCCCCACCCTGCCCACCGGGCTCCCCGGAGCGGAGGCTGCTCCTGGGGGCCTGGGCTGGTGTCCGGGTACAGCTGGTGGGGCGGCAGAGAGGCCGGTACAGCCGGGTCAGGGAAACACGGGCACCGAGTGCCACGCACACTCGGCCTGGGGTCGCGCCCTGTGCCTCCTTGTCTTAACGGAAGCTTCACCCCAGCTCACGTTCGTGGGTGTCTCTGCTTCCTGAGAGCCCCTTGGTCTGCAGCGACCCGAGCCCCAAGCCTGGGCCGGGTTTCCGGGGGCTGTGGGTCTGCCTGCCTGACGTCAGAGTTGGCTGGGAGGAGGACGAGGGGCATCTCCTTTCTGCTTCCCGGGTGGACTGTTTTCTGTTGGGTGTGTTCCGAGGGGTGGGACTCCTGGGTCACCTGGCCACTCTGCCTTTAGCCCTTCTTCGGGGATGGCCAGCCTTCCTCGGCGGCTGTGCCATTTCCCACACCAAGCCCTGGTGCCGTCCCCTGAGCCCGCCCGGCCAGTGAAGGCCCGTTTCTTGGGGGTTTGATTTGAGTTTTTCAGTGTCAGTAGCTATTGACATTTGTGTGTTCTTTGGAAAAACGTCCATTCAAATCCTTCGTCCACTTGTAACTGGGGTTCTCGGTGGCTTATTGTTGCCGATGTTCCGATCGTGTTAGGGTGTGACTTTGTCCTGGTAACCGCTCTTGGCTGTGACGCAGTAGGAAATATTGCAGCTCTGGGTGCCTCTTCTGATCCCTGCCACCCCAACACTTTCGCTCCCTCCCCTTCTTCTTCTCCCCCCGCAGCTTCCTCTGCCCGTCTCCCTCCGTGTTTGCACCTCTGCACAGACGGTGTCGCTGCGACTGCGGCCATCTGCTCTGAGCGGCGACTTCCGGCCCTCCGCCCGTCTCCGAGCGGAAGGCGAGTGGGAGGACAGAGAGCCTGCTCTGGCTCGTGATCTGCGTGGAGTGACCTGGTTTGTCTCCTCGTCTGCAGCGCCGTCCCACAGTTTCTCTTTGACAACAGTGTCATTGAGAAACGACACAGGAGAGTAATGACGGAGGGGACCTCACCTTTCCTACCGGCCGTGGCACAGTGAGCGCCAGGTCAGCTTGCCAGCAGCGGCTTCCTGACACTGGAGACCAGGGTCCGACCGACTTCTCTCCGGTCGTGGCGGCCTGGCCGCACTGAGGGGGCAGCCCCGGGCAGCCACCCAGCTGCCTGCCACCCCCGACCCCCCAAGGCTGGGGGCTGCCCCTGCAGTGCCTGAGCAGCCAGGACTCCCCAGGGGAGAGCATGGCTCGGTGGCCTCTGGTGTGTCCCTGAGGCCTGCGGGCCCTGATATTAATGAAAACTGCTGCCCTCAGAGCCTGCTCGAAGGGCCCGCCCAGCCTGCCTCCGACTGTGAGCCCGGGGGGTGCGTTTCCTTGTGAGTGTGTCCGAAAAGGTTAGGTGATCCACAGCGTGGCTGAGGCTCTCACCCTCCGATTCATCAAAACCATCCCAAGCAGTTTATTTTATTAGAACAAGTGTTGTCTGTCCCATACAACCTCTGAAGGGCATCGTGCACTGGAGAGGGACACAAGTCGCCCGGGGCAGTGGATCCCTTTGGGCCCTAGACGGTCAGGGTGCTGGCTGTCGCCCGTGTCAGAGGTCCCGGGGCACAGAGGTGGCGTGGGCCGGTCCCCACACACGCAGCTCCTCACAGAGCTCCCGGCCTCAGAGTCAGTGAGTGCTTCTCAGACGGGCCCAGAGAGGTGCGGGCGGTGCGGGCCCCCGGGTGGGCTGGGTGCATCCGTTTCTCAGTCGAGACACGACCGCTCCGCAGGCCCGGGGTCTGCGCCCACTCGCTGTCATGCTCTTTTCCTCCATATCGACCCACCTGCCTGTAACTGCGGCCTGAGCTTATTTGTCCAAAACCACTCCACCTGGATTTCAGATGAGGCTGTCCTGCCTCAGAGTCTGGGAACTTGGAGACCCTCGAGTCCCTCTCACGCTCCGGCTGCCTGGTCCTCAGATGGGGAGGGGCTCCCTTCCCTTCAATTCCGTTCACGTTGACAATCGGGTGTGTGGCCATCCTGGTCACTGGGTAACGAGTCAGTCCTCTCCTGGGCTCTGTGGCCCAGTCGTCCTCTTCGGGGGTCCGTGGGTTGCAGTGGGGGTTCCCAGGATGCAGGCATCTTGGGCAGGGCAGAGAGGGGACCCTCCTCCAGGGTCCCGGGTCCCTGCTCCTCAGCCTCTCAGCAGCTGCTCCGAGGCCAGAGCCGCTTCCTGGGCTCCTGGCTCTGGGAGTCACAGGGAGCTCGTGAGAAAGGCCGGATCTCAGAGGGAGCTCCAACTTCTGTCCACTCCGCTGACCAGAAAAGAGTCCCCAGGTCCCACCTGTGGTGTGTGGGCACTAGGAGGCGTTAGTCAGTTAGGGGGCTGCCAGCCACAGACACCTGCTGGGCACCGAGTGGGTTTCAAAGAGTAAGGTTTGGTTCCTGCCTTCAGAACATTGTAATTTCATAAAGAAGCAGGAAAATAAATAGTATTATACCTTTGTATAGTGTAAGCAAACAATACAAAGGTATTTTAAAAGGTATAATGGGTTGAGCGCGGGCCTGCGACTCAGACGATCTCGGTTCGATTCCCAGTCAGGGCACATGCCTGGGTTGCAGGCCAGTTCCCTGCAGGCCAACTCCCAGCAGGGGACGCACGAAAGGCAACCATACATTGATGTTTCTCTCCCTCTCTCCTTCCCTTCCCCTCTAAAGATAAATAAATTAAATTTAAAAAAAAGGTATAATGGTAGCTCAGGGAAAGAAAGATTTAACTGTGCTGATAAAGGGGAGGGAGAGAGAAGGCAAGGGGGACTTCCTGGAGGAGGTGGAACACGAGCAGAGGGTGCTATGAGCAGGCTGTGTTCAGCACTGGCTCAGCCGGTGACCCCAGTGCTGGGGGGCTCTGTTCCCTCTGGGGGTCGCCTAGGTTTCTCTACAGCAGCGCCATGGGGGAGTCAGGATGGGGCAGTGCCCATGTGGGGAGGATGGAGGCACCGTGTTTCGGCACCGGGTCCCAGGCAGCCCACAGCATGCTCTTGCCAAAATAGCCTCGCAAACATCGAATTTTGAGAATGTGAATTTTGAGAAATTATGTTAGTCATGTTCCTGAGAGCACTCAGGCAAAAGCTCTGTTTACTGAAAATACTGACATGCAGAAAACTCCCTGTGCACGCGATCATCCCCCAGGCTCCCTGGGTGTCATCACCCCAGGAATCGGAAGAGTCCCCGCTCGAAGCTGGGACGGGCTCACGGATGAGGGAGGTGGCAGCTCGGCACGGGGTCAGGCATGAGGGGCGCTCAGGGAGACCTCCATCCACAGCCTTGTGGGGGACACCCCCAGATCACTGCGGGGACTCGGGGCCGGTGGCCCTTCCTCTGTAGCTGAGGAAGAGGTCCTCGGTGGGTTCTCTAGGCCGCAGGGTATCCAGGGCTCGGCCATGTAGGGAGCCACTTGGTCCAGTGTCCACCATGTGCTGGGGACCAGCGCTGTCACCGTCCTGATTACAGCTGGTTAGAAAGCCTCTCTTTCCCCGGAGTTGCAGGGACATCTCCCAGGAGAGTCCCACTGGGCTGCCAGCCCTGGCTTGCCCTGGCTCACCCTGGTGTGGGGCTCCTGGGATGGAAGGCGGATCTGATTGGTCAGTGCTGGGTTGTGTGCCCCGCCCAGAGCCCTGCCCACAGTCTGGGTGCAGGAGGGGGTGTCTCTAAAGGGAAAACGAGGCGCCCAAGGCCTGGAAGTTGGGTGGGCCCTTCCCCCTCATTTGTCTGCTTTCCACCATCCAGCTTCCCATGGGGACAGACACTCCATGGAACTGGGGGTTGACTCCATTTGTGAAAGATTTCTAGGGTATGGTGGACGGCAAAAGCCTGGTAAGAGATGAGGGACAGGAGAAATGCCACAGCGGGACTGGGGTTCAGAGCCAGCCCTCTGACCCTCCTGCGTTCCCCTTCCTCTCTCCACACACCTCAGTTCTCTGTGTGGAAGTCACCCCCTGGCTCCCCGCTCTGAGCTTGCAGGGTCTTGGAGCCCCTGGCACACCCTGGCATTGATGAGCACGCTGCTAGTGGCCTGCCCGTCATTGCTGCCCGTGAAGAGCTGACCATGAGCACAGGGCCGGGCACAGCGTTTGCGTGAACTAGGGACCCATTTGTCGGGGACTTTGGGGTCGTCATCTCCTGCAGGGACACCTCGGAGCACTGCAGAGCTGCCCAGTTCATTCACGAAGTCTCCACTTCACCACCAGCATGACTCAACATGGTGCGCCAGTCTCCGAAGGCCACCTACCTGTGCATTAGTTCTCCTCTGCAGCCTGAAAGCATCTGTCCCACCTGTGCATGGGCTGAGGGGAGACCACCGCCTCACTGCTTTGGCCGAGCAGCCCTGGCGGGGGTCTCTGGCTGCCGACCAGGCTTCCCGAGCCCCCCTTGCTGGCACTCCACCCACGAGCTTTCCCAGCCTCCCCCTGCTGAGGTGTGACGACGTGACGTGACGTTCGTTCGTGGATCCTGAGCCACCGTGCTGGGGGCCCGGCCGGGCCTGGCCCGGGGGAGTGTCACAGGCAGCCTCCTCTCAGACCCCCGTTCTCCTGCTCCCTTGGGGCCACTGTTGGAGACGCTGCATCCTCTCGGCTGAGACCCCGAGTGGCGGGTCCACCGGCCGGCCCTCTAGGCTCCGCTTCGGGGTGAGAATGAGCCTGCGCTGCGCTGCAGTCCTCACGCTTCTGCTGAGGCTCGGACCCCATGACGGCGAGGGGTCGCTGCAGGAGACCCAGCTGGGCCTCAGCCCCAGGACTTGTGTTAAAGAGAAGGGACAAAAGACGGGGCCCGGAGGGCAGAGAAGGGACAGAGACGCGGAACTCTGTGATGACGGGCACTTCGAAATGTCAGCCAGCAGTGAGGAGAAGCAGCGTGTGACATTATTTGCTGAACCGTACCAGGTAGAGCTGGGCTGTGCCCGTGACATAGGAGATCTGCCACCCCCCCCACCCCCCACTGCCAGACGCTGGAACCCGGAGTCGCCCCGCCGTCAAACACCGCGCACTGTGGAACCGAGCGCTTGTTCTTTGAAGTGGGGCCCAGCGATTTCCAACACAGCTAATTGGAAGAGCAGCATAAAAGTGATAAAAATGAAAACCTACAATGTGGTGTTAATGTGATAATTAAACAAACTAATTAAGACTCTGTAAGGCCTCGAATTGTGAGTCCTCATCCCAAAGACTGGAAGAGAGCGTGGGAGGGAGCTGAGGGCCTGCTATCCTTGTCACATGGGGGGACGGCCATGTCCCTCCCCCCATGTCCTGGTGCAGCCATCTGGGGGCTTGTCCCTTGAGACGGCGTCGGCTGAGCCTCCCGTGTCCCTAAGCCACCCGTGGCCAGGGGCCTGAAAGGACAACGGACTCTGCAGCACGCTCTAGGCCTCGTGACAGAGCCCTGACCGGGCGTGTCAGAAACCACAGCTGTGGTGGACGGACGGAGGACAGGGTTTCGTGGTCTCCGCAAGGAACTGGCTCACACAGCTGGGGAGGCTGGGAGTCCAGTGCGTGGGGGGATGGGCCACGGGCTGCCACCTGGGGGGCCGGCACAGCAGGCGAAGTCCCACCCACAGCGTCTGCGGGAGGGGGGCTCTGTCTCCTGCAGGGACACTGGCCTTTGTCCCACTGAGGCCGTCCGCTGATGCGGCCTGTTGATGGGACTGTTGATCTCATCCCCAAACACCCTGCGGAGACACACTTGAGAAAGTTGACCAAATATCTGGACGCCCTTCGGCCTGATAAGTGGACACATAAAACTAGCCGTCGAGAGGGGTCAGTCTGGGTCAGCATGTGGGGCTCGGGGAACAGAGCCGTGGCAGATACTCCAGGAGGGTGAATGGAGAGTGTGTGCCAAGGGCTGGACCCTGCACACCCAGCTGATCCTTCCAGAGGCTCCCGAAGGAACAGGGGCCCAGGCACAGCCGAGTGGCCAGTGGGTCAGCGGCAGAGCTTGGACTCGAACCCGGGCCAACGGCTCCGTGGCACCCGCCCACCAGGGCGCCTGACTCTCTGAGCCTCTGCTCTGGCGCGCAGGTGACTGGGAGGGTCTGGTGCCACCCCTGCCCCGGCCCCCACGTCCTGCCCCTTCTCCCCAGAGCTCTGCTGAGGGCCTGAGATGCTTCTCTCTCTGAAGCTGAGGACGGAAAGAGACTCGAGTCTCTGCAGGACCTGCCATGGGGGAGGGTCGCAGGTGCAGTGGGCGCTGGGTCGCGCCCTCACTCCACCTGCAGGGCGGCGCTGCTGCAGTCGCCTCCGCACACCGGTCCCTCTGAGAGGGCGTGGGCCCCACTGCCGAGCTTCTCCCGGCTCCAGATTCCGGAACCTCCCCCCTTGGCAGCCCAGGGCCCTTCTCCCCTCCCTCCTTCCACACCTGGGGCCACAGCCTCGCTCCCTGCCCCCTGTGGACTTCCCTGGGGGGCCTCTTGGCTCCCAAACCCCCACCTGAGTGGCCGCAGCCCCCCCCAGCTGTCTTCACGAGGGTCTGGCACTCCGGGGCCTTCTTCCTGCAGCCCCTGGACAATTCCTTTCAGGCCTGTCACTCGGGCGTTTAGTAAATGGGAGTCCATTGCACCAAGGAGACGACGCTCAGTCGTCACTGCCTGGAGGAGCGGTGGCAAGGTCAGTGGCGGGCGAGGCTCGGGGCCTTCTGGAGGCTCAGCGAGGGGGCAGCTGAAGGACACTTCCCGGCAGCGCAGCCCTGGCCCCTTCCCCACCTCTGAGCTGGGAGCTGCCGTGTCTCCGGATGAATTACAACCCACCCGTGACGACGATCGGCTCTCTCTCGCCCGCTGACGGGGCCGCCAGAGTCAGCCCGACCCAACCTTCCGATCTGTCACTGTCAGGACCTGGAGGAGGCAATGCTTCCTCCAAGTCAACTCGGCCTGGAGGCTGGGGGCTGCTTAGGATTCTGGGCCCGGCGAGCTCCAGCCGAGACGTAAGCCATGAGTAATGAATTATCCATGATTAATTACAATTAGCTAGGTCTCTTCCTTCCCCGGGCACTTGATCCAAATATTTACAAGGAATTCTGATCAGATGCTCACTGTCCAAATTAATGTTATTTCAACTGAAAACACAAGAGTGTTTTCACCCAAAATCAGCTGCTGTTTGGAGTCCAATCAGCATGCGATGTGACAAACAGCAGAGGAAGCCACTGCAATGACACTGATGTGACTGGTCAGCGGCTGGAGCCCTGTGGAGCCCACGGGCGTCTGCAAGCCCGACCGCCCTCGGCAACCCTGGGACTTCGTTGCCTAGAAATCGTGTGCTGCAGGACACACTGTTCCCCCTGCCCCCACTCCTGCAGGACAAGGGCAGAGGATGTGCGCACTCACGCCCAAGGGTTCAGGACGGACACGCGGCCACCCTGAGCCTGGACGCTGACAGCGTGGACAGAAACCCGAGTGAGCGTAAGAGCGGAGAGGGGCAGCCCCGTCCTCTTGTGTGAGACACACCTGAGGTTTGGCGGTGACTCAGTGGGCAGCTGGTCGGGGGTCCGTGGAGTCAGGACCGGGCCCGCAGGCCGGAGCGGAGGGATTGGGGGTATCGCCTGGGGCCCGGGTGTCTGCGGAGCAGCAGCCTCCCCGTGGGGTCCCCTGGGAGCAGCAGGGTGGAGGGGGCCGCCAGCTCCGCCCCTCTACACCCAGCATCCTCGCTGATCTCCTACAGGCAGCCTGTCTCCTGGGGACCCAGGCCAGCGGACAGCGCCCCGGTGGGTCTGTGTGTGCTCTCTGTCTCTCTAACGGAGTTGACTCAGAACATGGGTCACTGCAGGCACATTGCCTGTGGCCTGGGCGCGGGCCGCCCCGTCTCCCGGGTCAGGCCGAGCCTCTGCTGTAGTCCATGTGTCCCTTGCCACTGGCTGACACCTGTCACATATCGCCTGTCCTGCATTTCGCCTGACGTGTTTCTTAGGACTGGTCTTTAAAAGCTGGTTATGATCTAAAGCAATCCCACCTACCAGAGTTGGATCTGCTAGTGAGATTTTTTTGAAATAAACCTTAAAATAAATGGATAATCATCAAGATAAAAGGCTCACCCACACCCCCATCGGCGTGTGCGCAGCTGTGCTGGGCCGGGGTGTCAGCAGCGTGAGACTGGCCACTGCCTCATTCTGTGCTCCGGGTGGACAGTGTTACATCTCAGTGGGGTCCATGGTCACAGAGAGACTCTGGCATTTTAAGTGTGTCTGACACGCAGAAGAGACGCCGCCCTGGGGAAAGACGAGCACTTTCCTCGTAGTCACAACCCCAGCGAACTTGTGTTTACAGATGGTTCTAAGTTCGGTCAAAGAAACACCGGATTTTTCCTGGACATGGGGAGGGGACGAGCAGGCGATGTCTAGGTAGCACATGCCAGGCCCCTTGCTTTTCCTGGGGCGGTTCCCGTCCTCAGCACCCTCTCGGCTCATAAAGAGTCTCCTGGCAGAAGAGACACCGCAGGTGGCCGTGGGTCCTCTCCCTGGCCGGGACAGGCACGGACACCTGGCTCTGCCGGGGTTGCCTGAGGGGCTGTGCAGCCCTGCACCGCACTGCCTGCCTCCATCCTCTGTCCGCCAGGGCGCTGGTGGACGGCAGGGCAGCCCAGCCCGTGGGACCTAGAATTCCGTGCCTGTCAGTCACTGGGATGACAGGACGACCTCAGCAACCTCAGACTGAGCACCACACAGGCGTTTTCAGTGGGAACTTCCACCAGGCGACTCTGGCATCTCAGAAGATACAGCACGCTGCCGTCCTGACAGCCTGTGATGGTCACAGTCCCCCCGTCCTCCTTGTCCTTGACATGCCCCTGTTGGGATGTGCCCTGCCCTGTGCGGCTCCCTCGGGAGCCAGCACAGACCCCTCTGGGAACTGGGGGACGCTGCATTCACGTTTGCATGCACAGCGGTGACCAGGGAGGGGCTGTGGCCCCTCAGAAGGACACCTGCTTCTGCCTGGGGGGAGAGGCTGCCATGCCTGCCTGACTCGTGGGCGCTGAGCTGGAGTGAGAGATGAGAGGGGAGGCAGCTTCTCCTGGAGCTGGTGTGTGGCCTGGAGGAAATCTCCCAACCCAGCTGGGACTCCAGGTTCCCGTCCGCAGAGTCAGGACAAAGTTGGCTTCCCCTGTCCCTCTGGGTCACTGTGATGGTCCAGAGAGGGGACGGATGTGATATAGGGCAGGTGTGTGGCCCGCGACCTGATCGGCTGGGCAGAGGGGCTCCGACACTCAGGGACTCTGGATTTGCATTTCAAACACCGACCAAAGCTGAATTCCTGCCTGTCACCTGGAAACAACCATCCTTCTAAAGCCGGACAGCCTTCTATAAAGCTCACTAGGCGCCTGCAAAACGCTGGCTTCTTCGGGAGACCTGGTGAAGGTGACAGCGAATGGAGGTGAGGACAGCGCCTGTGGCAGCTCCTCTCCCACGGAGAGGGAGCCCTGCCCTGGCCACATCTGTACAGCCCAGAGTCCAACGGTAGAGGCCCACCGGCCGGAGCCTCTCCTGCCCCATTCCAGTGACTCACGGAGGCCATTTGCTACGGAGCATTTAACCCCCACTCACGGCCTGATGAGCGGAGACTGCACGCGCAGTGCCTTCGAGATGGAGCTGGCTGGGGGCTGCCCTTCCCTGACAACGACGGCTGGGCTGGGCTGCGCCTTCCCTCACCCGCAGCACAGCCGGCACCAGCCTCTCTGGAGGGAGCTCCGGGGAGCGGCTCCCTCCACGCAGGACTCTCCAGCAGACCCAGTGACGTCCCCCCTACCCCAGCCTGAGCTCTCTGCATCCCCGCCCGGCCTCAGGGGCCCAGGTCCACGCTGCCATTTCCCTCTACCCCGACCTTGCCCGCAGATACAGGGCTCGGGCACTCACCGAGCACCCGCTGTGTGTCGGGCACACGTCCAAGCACAGAGCGGGCACCAAAGAAGAGGGCGAGGTGGTCCCAGGCACGTCGTCGCGCCCTGCAGGGCTCCCGGTGAGGGAGAGCCTCGTGTGGCGTCACGCCCAGTGGAGGACGCTGCACTCTGGGGACAGAGAAGGGACCGGAATTTAGCAAAGAGAGCCTGTTGTTTCCAGAGAGCCAGGACCCACCCTGCACTGCCCTCTACGAGCAGCGTCCGTCCCCCCACCCCCACGGAGCCCCGGCTGTGTGCGGCCTTAGTTCTGTCCGTTCTGCCACGAGCTCCGGTCTTTCCCGTCGACCGTGGTCACCTGGCGGGCTATGACCAGACCCTCTGCGTGTGCACGGTGCCCAGGAGTGTGCCGGGCCTCCCACAGAGCGCAGAGCGTCCCCCCTCTCATGGAGACCTACCCCCTTCCACTTTTTCATTTAATTCAGATCTCAGAAAAAAAAAAGTGTCGGAGAAGCAGTTCCTGGTGTCGCCGCCAGAGAGCGCTATCTGTCATGTCCAGGTGGGCGGTGCAGCAGCGCCCAAGTTATCAGATCCCGCCGCCCGACCGGGGTGTCAGGCCGATCTGCTGGCGGTCGGGAGGCGAGTGTGGACGCCAGGGCGATCAGGGGTGAGGGCTGAGAAGGGGTCCCCCGGGGGGGGGGCAATCGCTCACCAGAACGCCACAAATGGAATTTAGAAAACAGTCTGTGGTGGGTGGTTGTGGGGGTGCCTGAGGCCCCGGGGCCTGCCCCCCCACGTGCACCCACCCTTTGTCAAAGGTCAGCTCCCGCTGGGCACATGGGCTGGTTGGAGTCGCGGTGCTGTGGGCCAAGCGGTGGTGGCCTCCCTCCCAGGTGAGGGACTGTCCTGCCGGACGGCAGGTGCTTGCCCACCCGGTGTCGGCCCTCGGGCAGCTGTGCCCCCGTCTCTTGGTCCCGACAGCCAGACGGCAGACCAGAGGCAGGGATGGGGTCACAGACCTCACCTTCATCCTGAGTGGGCTTTCGACTCTTCGTTTCCAGGTTTGTTTTGGTATCCAGACGGGGACCCTGGGCCTTCTCACCACGGCGTCTCTGTTTCTTGCACACGAGGACGCGAGGGTTGGGGGGCCAGTTTGGTTCCCAGAAGCTCCCCAGGGGCCCAGTGGCAACACCAGGGCTGGTGACCCCATGGTGCGGTGGGACTGCGTTTCCGTGTTCCTGGGCTATTGCCTGTGCTGTGTGGCTTTTAAGAGGAGACTTAGTTCCTTTAATCTTCTTACAGAGGGAGCTGTCCCTGCCCTCCCCAGCCTGTGCTGTCCCTGTCCCTGCCTGTGACAGCCTTGGCAAGGCGCACGCCACAGCAACAGCGGGAGCTGATGGGAAGTGGGTGTGCGTCGTGTGCTGGCCACATGGGCGTGCTTGGCATTTCACGTCCGGTGTTTCCTTCTCGTCTTTTTAAATGCAAGAGAGCAGAGGCGTGGAGACCTCTGCTGCCTGCGGGCGAGGCGGGCGGCGGATGCTGGCATGGAGCTACCTTCCCGCCTCGTTCTGCAGGACTCCTGTGCCCCAGAGCTGCCCACCCGAGTCCCCGAGGCTGAGCCACTGCAGTGCTCTGAGCCCACTGATGTGCTGCTCTGGTTGCTGTCTCCCTGTCCCTGTCCCTGTTCTGGCCTCACACCGGGTGGACACCCATGAAGGCAGGGCCCTCGCCAGGTGATGCCCGCTGTGCCCCCCAGCTGGAACGGTGCCTGGTGCTGCTTGGGGTCAGAACCGTAGGGGGCCGTGTGAGTAAACGCCGGGTGTTGAGTGTGATCGCCTCTCGAGGTGAGTCCTTTCAGCGTCTCGTCTCAGGGGGACCAGCAGCCAGGTCCGGGCAGCGTCTGGCCCGGGGCTGGGGTGGGTCTCACTTCCCCTATCGGTTTGCTTTTGTTCGTGGGCATCCAGGGCTGGTGAGGAGTTAGAGCCAGAGGTCGGCATGGGTTTGCTCAGGGCACCAGCTCCTCAGGTGTGGCTGGGAGCCCCCCGCCTCCGCCCCCGCCCCCCAGCTGCTTCTGGGAGGTGCTCTCCCAGCAAGAGTTGGACTTGGTGTCTGTCCCTCTCCTATCGGGAACAGAACCAGGGAGAACGTGTCCGTAAAAACGGACTTGAGGGGCCCTGGCAGCGTCCTGCGGGTTTCTGAGAAACACTGATGAAAGTGAGGAAGTTCATCCTGGCTTCCCAGTAACCTCGGGGCCCCCAACTGAATTAGCGGGTCTCCCAATGACACCAGACCTTCAGAAATGAGGTCCTGTGGGGCTGGTGGCCTCCCTGGTCTCACATGGTTCTCCTGCACTCGTGGTCTGCCCCTTGGACACCGGGGACACGGAGGGAGCACTTCCTTAGTGTCATGATGGAAATCTCCCATCCCTACTCCCCCATCCCTGCCCCCCAACCCCCCACCCCTGCCAAGGCTCTGCCAGGTGCACGGAGGTCTCCCGGGAGGTTGGGGAGATCCAGGCGCAGGCGGTGAGTGACGCTGTTGCGTGGAAACATGACTGCAGCCAGAGCGGGACGGGGCACATGAGACTGTGGACTGGACTTCACCTTTAGCCCCTCAGACACCACGGGCCCCGTCTGTAGGGTCGCAGGTCAGGGCCCATCAGAAGCCACTTGCCTCTGAAACGCCCCAGAGTCCCAGTAGGGCAGGCCACCTGGGCTTGAGGGGTGGCGCCGGGGGACCCTCCCGACTTCCACCCCAGGGCCACCGCAAAGAGGCTGGGAGCACTCACTGGAGGTAAAGCCATTTTTAGTAAGAGATTAGGACAAATCTGTTTTCCATTAAACAAGTGAACTGTGTAATTGTTACAGATAACTTTTTTGACAGGACAGGGCACGGCTAGAAATTAAGCAGACTCTATGAACAGGCAAACCCGACGAATCCCATGAGGACCCAACGAGAGGGGCCACATCTGGGGCCGGAGCGGCTGCCCGTCTGGGAGCGCGCTCTCTGGGTCAGTGTGTCTCTTGTGCAGTCACAGGGCGGCTGTGGTGCGGACAGGTGGCCCAGCCTCGGAGGCAGCCCGTGCCCCTGTGGGGCTCCGTGCCGGGTGGGCATTGTCGGGCCAGCTCCCTGTCCAGCTACTGGTGACGGACCCACGGTTCCCTCTCATCTCCATGGGGACGCAGAGAGAAAGGGCATGCACCTCGGGGCCCCTGTGTGCAAGTGGCCATGCCGGCTATGCCACACCCTCTTCTTAAAGGCGTGGTGGTGAGGACGGCATCTTCCCATCCTGGGGGCTCTCAGTTCTCAGCTCCTGGAATCCATGATAGTTCTGAAGGGCTTTGCAGTGGGGTGGGCATCACTCAGGAGCCGGCAGTGAGGGAAGGATGGCCGTTGGGTGGGCTGCTGTGACCGGAATTTGGCCAAAACTCTGGCTCTTGGCTGAGCTCAGCAAACCTGTGCTGGACCCTCAGCCCCTGGTCTCTGGTGTGGAGGGCACTGTCCTTGGAGCCCATGTGGACCCTGGGGATGGTCACATGCTCCTTAGCAACAGGCAAGTTAGGCAATTGCTGAGCTGGGGACCGGCACAGGGTCGGGGAGAGCTCAGTGGGCCCTGGCCTCTGTGGGGGACTCAGGGAGAGCTTCCTGGAGGTGGTGGCCAGGCGCGGGGGGCATCTAAGGACAGTTGACCAGATGGGGGCCAGAGGAGGCCAGGGAGAGAGGCCCACAATGCAGACGTGTGTGTGTCTGTATCCGTGTGTGTGGTGTGTGTGCTCACAGCGAGAAGAGGAAAGGCCTCTCCGAGCTGCCTCTCAGCTGAGGCTCCAGAAGCTCCCTAACACCGGCTGGGCAGGGGGAGCAACGGCCGGGGCCACGTGCGCCTGAGCCAGGGGTTAATTCGTGCCTGTCGGGGGCGGCGGTGGAGCCGGGAAACTGGGTCACCGGGGCCGGATCCCAGGGCACGCCACGTTGAGCTGAGAGCTCTGGCTCTTTTGTGCCGGCCGTGGGCGGCCGCTGTGAGGGTTTGGGCGATGAAGCAGACAGAACGCAATTATGTTCTGAGGCTGCAGCCACCCACAGTGACATTTCCGTGGCTTCTCTGGAGGTTGTAGTCTGTCCGTGACTCCTGTCCACAACTGGGCCTCGTCCCGCCCAGCGCCTGGTGCCGTGCCCACAGCGGTCTCGGGCGGTGGGCGGTCCCAGCGTCCCAGCCCTCTCCCAACTGTCCTGGGATCTCTAGTTCTGCCCACTTGGAGGCCTGATTAATGAGAGCCGCTAATTAGAGCATCGTATTCCTGGCATCTGGATGTGGCCGGAAGCCAAGCTCAGAAGACAAGGATTCGAGTTCGATCTGATGGGGGAACTGGGCCGCCCCGAGCTGAGGACGCGAGGCCCGTCTCCAGAGGAGGCCATCTGCCAGCTCCTGACCCTCCCCCCCCAGCCACGTGGGCATCTGCTCCGCCCAGGTCACCATCTTCCCACCCCCTTCTCTGCACGCAGGGCGTGCACATCCTCTCGGCACAGAGACCGGGCAGGAAGGAGGCAGGGCCCACAGGGAGCCCAGACCTCTGCAGGGACAGTGGGTGGCCGTCACAGTCCCTGAGGGCATGTGAATGCACGCTCTCGGGCCCTGGGCCGGGCCACCTGGGAGGGCAGGTCTCCACCGTGACTGCTTGTCAGAACCATCCAGAGAGCTCACAACCCCCTGCCCTCACCCAGGCTGCACCAGGACCAGGCAGCTCAGGGTCCCTGGTGGGAGCCCAGAGCCCAGACGGCGATTACAAAGCAAAGCCAAAGCTGAGAACCGCTGCCTGGTGGCCTGAATCTGTCCCTGGACACACGGATGGAAAGGAGGAAGCCTCAGGGACCAATTCCCACCCCCCTCCAGGGTCCCTACTTGCAGAGATTTTAAGGGGCTCGCAACACGACCCCACCACCCCTCCTGGGAATCTCCACCAGTACAACAATGTCATTCCTTCCTTCCTTCATCCATTCCTCCCACAGCCGTCTGTTCAGCACAGGCCAGTAGTCACGGGCTGTGAGAGAAGGCTGAGCAACTGAAGGGAGTGAGTCAGGGCCCAGCAGATGAGGGGAGGGGACAGGGCACAAGCCTGTGACCCCCACACACCGGTGGTCTTGTGGCAGATGGTGGGGCTAGCCGTGAAGGGGATGGTGTGCCGGGGACCCGGGGGAAGACAGCAGAGCCTCTCGGGAGATTGCTGTGTGGATCAGACCTCCAGCCCTGCCCAGAGCAGCAGGACCAGCCAGAGACGGGCTGGATGTGCAGGGCAGGTGCGCAGGAGATGGCTGGGTGGGCTGGCAGGGAGGGGCCCAGGTGAGAGTGGGGGAGGGCTGGAGCCAGGCAGGGACACGTGTGTGCAAGGCTGGCAGAGTGTACATGCCTGTGCCCTCCCTGCAGCTCAGCTGTGTCCTGGACGTGGGACCGAGGCCTGGGGGGCAGGCGCAGGCCTGACCTAGGCATCCAGGGGGACCCTCAGGACAGCAGTGAAGCATAGAGTCACATGCGTCTCCCGAGTCATTTGGTCCTTACACAATCTGTACAGCGGATGCTGCTGGGGAAACCGAGTCTTGGGGAGGAAATAACCTGTCTCGGCTCACATCTGCAGCTAAGCCACACATCAGGAATCAGCCGTCCACCCGAGGGTCCCAGAGGTGCCCCAGACACCAGGCAGAGAGAAACAGCCTTGTTCAGGAGACCTTTGACCCTGGGCCGTCCCTCCGCTCCCGGGAAGCAGGGCCAGGCTGGGTGCAGGAGGCAGGAGAGAGGCCATCCCAGGAGAGGCACGGCTGCACAGGGAAGAGGGCCGGAGAGAATGGGCTCGGCCAGGCCTCGGACGTGGGGCTCAGGGACCCTGGCAGGCTCTGGGGCGCCGCTGAGGTTCACTCCCATCCACAGCAGAGCGACAATGACTCTGTGCTCCCCTGGCTGCCGCTGGTCAGGGCACTGAGGCTGTGGGATTTCGTGCCCCTGACTGGGGCTGGTGAGAGCTGGTGGGGAGTCCAGGGCTCAGGCTCTGGGGGCGCTGAGGCAGCTGAGGGCCCCGGAGCTGCCAGAGCCGTGCTGGGAGCTGCCCAGAGCAAGGCCGCCACCCCGACTCAGTGCACAACAGGGCCCAGGCCAAGCAGGGCGGTCTTAGGACTCATCGCCCAAGGCAGAGACGTCTGTGGGTGCGCCTGCCGGTGGGGCTTTTGTGCCCCTCCCCCAGTGTCAGTGGTACTGCGTTGCAAGGCTTGGCTCACAGAAGCACCCTCGGTGCCCAGGAGGGTTCTCTGTTGGTGGAACCCGGTGCAGGGGGTGGGGGGCGGTGCCCACAGCAAAAGTGCAGGACAGTGTGCTCATTCCTCACCCCGCCCTGTGCCACCTGCCCCCACAGCTGGGCCTCTTCGAGGGGAGCCCGTCCCCAGGCAGGTCCCCAAGCGTCAGGTCAGAGCCTGCGACTTTGCGAGTAACAGGTGTGACGAGGTGTTGCCGCTCCACTGAGCAACCGTGCCGGCGGCCGGGCGAGCGTTCAGCAGGAAGACGCGCCCGCTCACTTCCTCTCCTCTGGGAGTTTTGGGTGTCGCTGGCACCCCCTCCACAGGGTCCCAGGTGCAGCTGAGAAGTACGCCACGGGTGGGGACACGGTGGCGGGGGCTCCAGGGTGACCACTCCAGGAGCTTTGATAAGTGGCTTAAGCCACTTTCAGACCTCCAGGTGATAGTGGTGGCAGCTTACCAACACGGCCAGGGCCGGCCACTCCACGGGGCTGGGAGTCTGTCACAGATAACGCTGGCAGGCGCTGAGCCGTCAGACAGCAGGGGCTGGGGTCGGTGAGCCGCACCAGCCGATAAGCCCGAGGCCAGTGGGCTGTGAACTGTCAGAGCTCCGCCCTGCACACACAGCCTGGGCTGCCGGCCGCATCCCGCCCCTGGGGAGGGCGCCTGGGCCCACAGAGACCCCCGGGCCCACCTCGGCTGGCAGCCAGGTGACTGGAGCGCCCCATCTCCCTCCCCTTCCTCTCGGTGGTTCCCCTTCCTCACAAAGCTTTCGGGCCCAGATACACGGAATGGACGGAAGAGTGGGGAGACGCGCCCAGAGGCGCGGGCCGTGCTGTGGACACGGCAGAAACTACTGGGTTTCCCTCCTCGTCTCTCCTTCCTGGCCCCTGCCCGCACTCCACCACCAAGGGCCTCTTCCTTCTCGCCTTCCTCACGGCGCCTCCAGCTGGGCTCGTCACTCACCGGACACAGCCACTCCGCTCGGCCCCAGACCCACACGGCTCGTGCATCTGGCCATGGGTGTGGAATGCCCAGGACACCCACTTCCTGTCTGTGCCCCATGTGTGGAGGTGATGCCACGCGTCCAGGACGGAAGTGCCTGGCCCAAGAGCAGCTCCCTGGGGTCATGGCAGCTGCCCGGCCCAGCCCAGCTGGCAGGAGGAGCTGGCAGGTTCAACCTACTCCCCCACTTGAAGGCCAAACCCTCTTCTACCCAGGGCTTTCAGACCGTTCTGCCGACACCATTTCCCACACGGACACCCTGGACTGCCAGTCTGCACCCCAGACACTCGGCTTGGAAAGGCGGGGCACGGGTGGTGTCCGATGCAGGCAGCAGCCTCCGTGATGGGCTGGGGACCATCAAGGCCCGGAAACCCCGAGGCTGCCTCCCACTTCCCCTCCCCACGGGGTCTGTTGATCCCACCAGCGCATTTGGGGGTGGTGCTAGGAGACCACGCCGTGGGGCCCTGGGGCCCTGAGCTGCTCCTGTCCCGTGGCGCCACCTCACTGCCTGGCCCCTGTTGGGAGCAGGCCAGGGGAGGGGAGCACAAGGGAGAGACTCCCTTACGGGACCTGCCTCCCTCCTGGAAGTCCGGCCTGTCCCCACCCTCGGCTTTCCAGGCTGGCAGCTCAGGTGAGTTTTCAGGAGTCGGAGAGGATGCTGGTCCTTGTCACAGCCCACGTCCCCAGATCACACCTTCTGAAATGCCCTACCTCAGCGGGGGCTCTTATTCTGCCAAATATCACCCATCCTGAGGCGGAGTGGCCTTGGGCCTGGCTCTCTGTTGGGTCCTTTACCCAGAGCTGCAGACGCTCGGCTAGGGGCTGATCACAGGAGGCCCGAGTGAGCAGGGCTGAGCCTGGGCCAGCAGGCGGTCGAGGGGCACTGCTGGGCAGGGGGGGCCACAGGGAGCCAGTGGCCTGTGAGGACCGGTGCTCGCTCCTGCGCTGTCAGCCCCTGGGACAGCCAGCTCCCCTCAGAGGGCCTGGCCCAACCCCGAGGACAGAGAGCGTGGCCCAGGTCCCCGGTGATCGTGTGCCAGACAGCACCCTCTGCCCGTTGGCCTCCACTCCCCCCTCCAGGCTGTCGCTGCCCTGGTTTACACCTTCGGAGTCACGATGGGATGGTGGGCACCCACCTTCGAACTCCCGGGGACTCTGATTTCAGGGAAGGGTTGGGGGCGGCCAACCAGAGCCTCTGGTGGAAATGCCGCAGACGGGCCGAACCGCCCCCCCCCAGACCGCTGCTCGTTTTGCACCAAACACGAAACCCCAGTGGGAACCGGTCTCGGGACAGGGAAATGCCTGCAGGCCCTTTCCCGGAATTACAGAATTCCTGGGAATTACAGGGCTGGCAGCTCTCGGGGTCCTCCCCACTTCGAAAAGCCTCAGCCCCAGGCTCAGAGGGGACGGGGTTGGTCCAGAACACGGCCGCCCACAGCCCTGGGCTGGCCCCTTGTGGGGCGGCTGTGCTTGGCAGCTGGCTGTCCTGCCGGCAGGAGAGAGGGTCTGATGGATGGCCGTGCCTCGGCCAGAAATAGGTTAATGCATCATCTCGCCCGGCTATTGGCAAGCTCGTGGCGGAGCGGATGGTGGAGGAGGCATCTCTCAGAGGGGCTTCTGGCTCCTGCCGGCCCAGGAAGCCCCCCATCCTAGAAGGTGGCCACCCTCCCCTTTCCCGGAAGGCCGGCTGCACCTGGACGCGGGCAGGGGGTCTTCTGAGTGAGTGCCTCCCCGGGAGGGGCCAGGGGGTCCTCCAGGAGGCCCAGGTGTCCAGCTGTGGGCCAGGCAGTCACTCCATCCCCAGAGGATGGGTGCCGGGGCCCCCCTGGGGGAGGCATGCTCTGGCCTGAGCACCAGAGTGGACGTTCATTTAGGTTAAGGAAATAAAGTCACCTACATTTCTCCTCTCTTTTACAATCAAGCATCTACATTCTGCTATTGATGAAATTTGATACTTCATTCTGCAACGCAGGAGCCCGTGGACATACTGCACGCACAACGGTGAGCCGCACGTTAGAAATAGCGCAGGCTGCGAGGATGGAACAGGAGTGTGTCTGTCTAGTAAACGTGATGAGGTCACAGACGAGGCCCAGAATCCACTGGGGTTGGCTGCCCAAGCCAGGTGCTCCTCATCAGGAACCCAGGGCAGGTGCTTCCGTGGAGGTTTGACACATGTGACCGTTTAAAACGAGCTCTGTGCTGCAGACGAGGGTCGGCAGTCACACAAGCCTGACTGTGTTTTGTCCACTTTTATCTCAGAGGAGAGATGCCTGGTGCCCGTCGCTTGTCAGGTGACTTGGGAGATGGCATCGTGAAAGTGCAGTTTTCCTTCGACTTCAGAGGTGTGCGGCGTCCGCTGCCGGTCTCTCACGCTCAGAGCCTGCCGCCCGCACTGACCCGCACACCCCCTGCTCCCGGCTCCCCGCACCCACTCTGCCCGAGGCAGCGCCCTGCTGGGGGCGCATTTCGGCAGGGGGGTCGGTGATCTGGGTCCGGTGGGGGGGGTCTCCGGGAGATGCCCGGAGGCCTCCTGGGATGCTGCAGCCCACCCGAACACAGTCACTGTGCCCCTGTGAGGCAGCCCTGGGTTCAGGGTTTGGGGTCCACTGAGCAGGGCTCTTTAGGCAACAGACGTCCTCCTGGCCACAGACGCGTGTTTAATCCACATCTCCTGTGGATTTAAACACCAGGCATAGCACATGTCCTTGGTGACGAAGGCACTGAAGGTGACATGGAAGTGAGAAGTCTCCGGTGGGGCGATGGACAGAGAATGTCGGGAAGTTTTCCCCTGGGGTTGGAGGTGCTGGCCACGGGGCCCTCTGTGAGGTGACCTGGGGCGAGGTGGCAGAGACGGCCACAGCACGTGCCCCCTGCTCCACTGCAGCTCTTTGCTGCCCATCTCCATCCTGCCCTCCTCCGCAGTGGGGCCTCACTCTCCCTCCTGACTCTAGACCGCCTTCCCCGTGTGTCCGTTCAGAGAATGTGGAGACGCCACCACGGAGCGCTGGCGGCCAGTGCACAGGCAACGTGGAGCTCTGGCCCTGCCTCGCTGCCTCTGCAGGCCCCAGGACTCCCACCACCTGCTGGGGGACACCTGGGGGCACGGTGAGGGCCCAGGGACCAGCCTTCCCTGGTGTGCACCAAGACGCTGCGTGCGGGTGGGGCAGCCCAGCCCCCTCACTGGTGGCCGAGTGCCCCCCTGAACCCATCGGTGCCTCGTGCAGCAGACAAATGCCCCCACCTGCGTCTTCGCCAATTCCTGACCTGCCATACCCAGAGCTCTAATAAAACGATGTATTTTAAGGCCCTGGGTCTTGGGGTAATTTGTTACGCAGCAATAGGCACCTGGAACACCCAACTTAGCTCAGCCTGAGGGCTGGCTGCTGGCCCTGCTCCTGTGGCAGAGCCCACCCTCGTGGAGTGCGGGGAGGGGGGCGGGGAGGGGGGCTTGGCAGGCTGAGTGGGCATGGCTGCAGGAGCTGGGAGGGCCCTGCAGTCTCCTTCCAGCCTTGTCACCTGCCGCCTGCTGTCCTGCATGTCTGCCAAGGCCGCTGCTGCTGGGGACCGGTGGAATCTCATTCATCTCTGTCACTCACAGCACCTGGCTTGGCATCTCCTCCACCGTGGGTTTCAGGACTGGGGCCAGGAGGACGAGGACAGCCAGGCACCAAAACCAATCGTCTGCAAGGAGTGGCTTTCCCGTGTGCGGAGACAACCCGGGGCCACCCCCGTGCCACCGAAGCCAGGGCCCCAAGGGACGGGGAGGTGGCCAGAGCTGGGCAGAAACAATGACAGAGAACTGGGATGCAAGACTGAGACTACTGCAGAGTCCCCAGTGAGAGCCTGGTGCCTGCAATGCCCACTGTGGCCCCAGCCTGGGGTGTGGGCGGGGCCTGGCAGCCCTGGGGAGCCCGTGGGGAACAGACTCAGGCTCTGAGCCAGGAGGCCTGGGCAGGGCATCGTCCCCTTGGCCGTGACGGATGCCTGCTCTGCTGTCGGCTCTGCGCTTGCTTCCCAGGGCAGCGTGTGGGCGGAGGCTCTGCACAGGCAGAGGCAGAGGGGACCCAGGTTTGAGGAAGAGCAGCGTCTGACTGGGCACCGGTGGGGGCCACCCTGATGGGGGAGGGCTGAGCCATTTAAGGCATTGAATTCGCTCTACACATTTTAGATCAATAGACTTTGTTTGTAGGTCAGTTTTCGTTTACAGGGAAACTGAGTCCAAAGGACAGAGGATTCCCGTGCCCACCCCACCCTCCCCCACCACTAACCTCCGGCACTGGCGTGGTGAGTTTGTCGCCGTCTGCGCTGACGTTGCTGCTGGGTCAGTGACCAAGTCCGTGGCGTGCACCAGCGTTCACTCTGCTGTTTGGACAAAGGGGTGCAGTGTCACCAATCCGCCTTCCCTGCACCAGGCGGCGCGGAGTCGCTGCCCTGCCCACCCTCTGTGCCCCACCTGCTCGCCTCCCTCCGCCCCAGCCCTCCCCAGCGCCACGGGGGTTGGCCGCCCTCACAGGATGCCGCGGGGCGGGAGTCACACGGCGCGCAGCCTGCTCGGACCGGCGCCTTTCCCGTGGAAACGGTGTTCTGGGCTCTCCACGCCTGTTTCTCACTCCACGTAATTTTATTAGTATCTCGCTGTCTCCTTGTTTTCCAGAAGCCAGCCACCTGAGTGCTGGGTTTGGCAGCCCTGCGCCAGCCCGGTCGACGGGGACTAGTCAGGGCGGGGCTCCTCCCCAGCCCCTACCCTCCCACCCCCAATGTCTCCCACCCCAGATGGCCCACCCGCTGGCGGCACCCACGCCCGCAGCCCTGACCTCGGGCTAGCAGGGGCTCCCGAGGGGGCGCACTGCTGTGTAGTGTGTGTTGGAGAAATCCAGGTGATTTCCTGTTTCTATGGCAACGTCATCTAGGTGAGCAGGAGGCATCCATGAGCGAGTGTTTTTCTCAGATAAGTCCTGCTGGCCGCCGCGGTCTCTGGTCCCCTCTCTCCCTGTCTCAGCCCCGCACTTGCCCTCTGAGGCTGTGTCTCCGAATGGATCCGCTGCCTCCCCGAGACCGGCCCCACGACGCCCCACCCCACCCCCACAGGCACAGGGGACGGGCTGGGAGTTCGAGTCTTGGAGCCGGTCTCCTTGTCAGCAATATAAACAGGTAACAGGGTGCACGCGTGTCAGGTTCCTGTGTTGCTTGCCTGAGACCACGTCTGCAAGTTGGTCCACGGGCCCGCTGCCTTCCCTCCTCACGCGGAGCGAGGTCGGCTGCACCGAGCACAGAGCGTCTGGCTGAGTCTGGGCAGCTCAGTCGGTCAGGCTGCGGAACCTGGGGCCGAAGGTTCCATGTCCACCCCAGACCCCACCGAGCACACACACTCACACACATCCTGCACACAAACATGCACACACGCATGCGACACACATGTGCAAACACACAAACGCCTACCTGTGTGCCCCACATCTGCACACACAAACACACAAACACACTCACTGGTAAAGAACCACAGAGCCACAAGCGGGTGAGTTTCCGAGAGGCAGACTTCACCAAGCCAGGCAGAGCTCAGAGCCAGGAAGCAGCCAGTGGGTCCGGGCTGACTTCCACGCTGTGGACGGAGGCCCAAGGGCAGACCGACCCTCCCACAGCCTGAGTGGACGCAGGCTCCAGTCCTGGGCTCTCTGACCGAGTCAAGGCTGGGTCCGAACCCTGGGTCCCCCGAGTGCCTCTCGTGACAGTGACAAGCGAGGGCCATGCGGCTGGTGGTCACTGTGGCCAGAACTTGCTCCGTAGTCTCAGGGCCCATGGGCGTCCTGGCCAGATGCTCTGCTGGGTATCTCAGTGAGTAGGGGTCTCAGCCTCTCCAAGCCCAGCACTCAGAGGGGGCGTGAGCCTATTGCAGAGCCCAGGAACCCCAGGGGGCGGGACTTCACAGCCACACCCTCCAGAGTGGCACCCCCTCCAGACCGGAGCTGAGGGCTGAGGCCACCTGCCTGGGTTCCCTGGTTCTGGGGGCCAGCTCTGGCCCCCCTCAGGCCCCCGAGTCACACTTCCTGGAGCTCATCCATCCAGGCACTTGAGTAGCCCCATCCTGGGGGCCCCAGCCTGGCCTGGGCCCTGTGGGGCACCGCCCGCAGCGGTCTCGTGTCTCTCGGCAATTCGGGACGTGTGCAGGGGAGGGGTGGGAAGTTCAAGGACACTGCCGTCCTCAAGCGACTCCCCCGGAGGAGAAAGCCCTGCAGACGGGGCTTAGAGTGGACCTCAGCCCCCTCTGTCCTCATCCATCTTTGGGGCCCTGGGATGGCATCCGGTTGCCCTCGGGCCTCTTGGCTCCCTGCTCTTTTCCGAGGCCCCCCTGGACCCCTCTGCCGGCCCGTCAGCCTCTGGGCCTGTCAGCCTTCAGCAGTTGTTGTTGGGCGTGCCTGAGCCCCCGCATCCGGGCCAGGGGAGAGCTGTGGAATGTCTAATTGCTGCCCCAGGGCCCCTGCTGAGCCCTGCCCAGGTCAAGGCCAGTTCTGGAGACCTGAGAGTCCTCCCGTGGTCGCTGCCTTCTCCCGGGGTTCAAAAGGAGGCTCAGTTCCATCCCATTAATATTAATCGTTTGCCGTGGGGCCTTGCTCTAATGACACGCTTCCTTGTTAAATATTCATGCCGGAGTCACGGGGCACCTCCGACCAGCTCTAACTGGGAGACTGGAGCAAACCGCCATCAGCTGCTGGTGACAGCGTCCCCTGTTCATCCCCTTGCCCTTTGAGACGAGGCCTCCCTGCCTGGAACTCTGTCCTGACCCTCCTCACTGTCCTTGGAGTCCCTCGGCTCTGCCCGAGGCCCGGGGGCCTGCACGAGGCTGCAGGCTGAGTGAGTGCCTGGGACCGAGGCTTCGCCACCGCCCGTGAGCACCCCTCCCTGCTGGGTTTGCGAACAGCGATCTGTTAGGGGACATCGTGAATCAAACCTTCTCCGGTGAAGATGTGCGGGGGTTGATAAAGTCACTCACTGTCTGTGGGGAGGGTCTGGGAGGAGCACCGCGACCCAGCAGACCGCTCACTCGTAGGGCTGCCCCAGGGCTGGGCCTCCGGAAGACTTTTCTACTGGGCAGTCGTCCGGCCCCTCAAAGGCGTCCAGGTCCGCCTGTCCCTCGGGGCTGGAGCTCATCAGCCACCCGCAGGGTGTCGGGTCCTGTTTTAGGCACGTGGACAGAGGAGCCTGAAGCTAGCCTCTCCCCATACAGAACCGGTGCAGGGCCGGGTGCTCACCTGCGGGTGTGTGCTGCGCTGATGACCCTCCCAGCAGCTCTGTTTTGCTTAAACTCCGCAGAGCCAGACCCGGTCATCCACCTCCCAACACAGAGAGAGTACCCGGGGGTGGCCGGCCGCCAAGACCTGGGACTGGCCCCGTGGCCCAGACTTCTTCTTGGGTGCGCAAATGGAGCGTGTGCAGCCGGGACCTCCTGGCCTGGACCTGCTGGCTCACTGCCGCCCTTCATCCCGTCTAGAGCCTGCTACGCTCTGGCCACTGTCACCTCAGCCCGTGTCATTTCCTGCATCGACACCCCCTTCCAGGGCCCTGTGGGGGACCCGTGATACGCAGGGAGCGTCTCGCCCGGCGTGCGGAGCACTCACAGTGCTCCGGTCTCTGCCTCTGACTCATCATGGCCACAGCAAGCTGCGCGCCCCCAGCAGAGCAGGTGCGCACCGGCTCTGTGGTCCCCGGTCAGTCACCTTCACAGCCCGTCTGCTGCTCTGACTGCTGAAGCCACGGCAAGGGCCCGAGCGTCCCCGCGGCCGGGAGAGAGAGAGGAGTGTGCTGTCTGGCTGCTTCCTGACTCGGCGACTTCCTCTCGGGGCGAAATTCTGTTTTCTCTCGGATCACCAGTGACCCCCTAGAAATTTCTCTCTGGGTTGACTGTCCATTGTGGCAAAGCTCGGCCTTCGCCTGGTGTCTGTTAATGCAGTGCAGGACGCTTTGCTGTTTTATTTCTAAAGCTGGGGGACGTCTATGAGTTCCGATGGTCCCACAGGGCGTCAGAGTCCAGGGACGAGTAGGACCTGGCAGGGGATGGGCTCTGGGCACTCCCTGTCCCTCTGTCCCTGCCCCGCAGTCTCTGTGGCCCCCCAGGGCCGGTTCCTCTGTGCATGGCGCCTCCTGTGTTCACTGGTGTCCTGGCACCAACAGAGAAGCGGTGTGCCAGGGCGGCGTAGGTCCGGGTTGCCGGAATTCTGGCTGTGACTTCCTCTCTCCGGCTGGTCGCCTGCCTGGGGCCAGCCCCTCCCTCAGACCAGAAACTCTCCCCGGACTGGGCGATTCACACTCTCTTTCCAGTCGTTCCCTGTAAGGCCCTCAGGGTCCTCCGGGTGGGCTCCCTCTGAACTCGGCCCCTATTGGGTCGCGGCATTTCCCAAACGACAGTGTGGCAGGGAGTTATTTTCCCAACCGCACACGGGAGGGTCTCTTTTTCCTCAGTTAGAGTGAAACGCACACACACGAATTTGCCCTCTGAAGCGTTTCTGACTGCACAGCTCCGACGGTCGAGGGGCTTTGTGACGCCACGTAGCGAGTCTCCTCATCTTGGAAAAGCAAAACTGTCCCCATTAAGCAGCGGCTCCCAGCGCCCCTCCCCCAGCCCCTGCTCCCACCCCCGACCGACGTTCTGCTGGAACCTCCCCATTTTGGTCTCTTTGTGACCCACTTGTGCTCAGCATGACGTCCTCAAGTTCAGCCCAGGGCCACAGGTGCCGGAGTGTCCTGTTCTACAGCCGAGGGGCGTTCGGTTGTCTGTCTGTCCGCCCGCCCGCCCTCCCGTCTGCTCATACTCTGGTTGCCCCTGCATCTCGGCTACTGTGAACATGGCTGCGTCAACGCCTCTCTCTCCCAGGTCCTAGTTCCCATTTTTGGACATATACTCAGAAGTGAAATTTCTAGAACGCAGGGAAATTTTTCAATGTCTGGATGAATCGCTGTGCTGTCTTCCACTGTGGCTGCACTGGTCTGTGCTCCCGCCAGCGGAGCACGAGGCCGCAGCTGCCCCACACCCTCACCCTTGTTGTATTCACTGATTGATCGATCGATCTTTTAAAAAGAGTAGCTGTCCCCACGGGTGCAGGGTGCACGTGAGACCCTCCCCAGGCAGGTGTGTTGAGACTGGCTCCCTGGGCAGGAAAGGGGCGGAGCTGGGGCAGACTCACAGGGGGCATCCTGGCCCGTCACGGCCTGGAAGCCTGAGAGTGTGGGAACAGCCCTCTCCCCACGTGTGAGCTGGGGAGAGGGACCGAACCCACAGCCCAGGCGTGCGGCCTCGCTAGGAATGGAACCAGCGACCTTCCATGTTGCAGGTCGATGCCCAACCCACTGAGCCACGCTGGTCAGGGCTGAGTCTCCGTCCCCTTTCCTTCACACGCTGTGGCTTTGCTCTGGACACGAGTGACCCTCCGCCCTTGGCTCCCAGCTGGGCCCCGTGGAATCCTGGGTGGAGGGCGGCCTGCAGGAGCACGTCCAACGTTCACGCTTGGTTTCGGTGTACAAGAACTTGTTCGCCAAACTATCTGAATTAAACATAATTTTGCAATTAGCTCCCTATTGTCCCTGTAATGAAGGGATTGGGGACTTTGCTTTCCTTCTACCGTCTTTATGTTCCTTTGTGCTCCATAATGGAGGTGCTGTTCACTGTGCAGACTGTCACCTCAGATCTGCAGGGTCCCACCGTCTGTCACGACAGCCCCTGCGTTCCACAGGGGGCGGCAGGTAAGGTCCCAGGTTAGTTATGCTGCGTTTGTGGGATCCTGGCGCGACGTGTGGGGTGGTGGGCGGGTGAGTGGGGGCGAAGGTGCGGAGTCAGCTCACGCGTCCCTGCTGCTCGGTGCTCGTGCCCCAGCCCCGGGACCTCCGGCCTGCCGACCGGTCAGGCACACGTGTTTGCACCACTCTAAACACCTGCCTCTAAACACCCAGAGCAGCTCACCCTACCCAGCACAGACTCAGGGAGCGTGTCTCATCTGAGGCACCGATAAGTCCGGGTGTGAGCGGACAAGGGAGAACCGCCTGTGCTTTTTCAGAAATGAGGAGACTGAGGAGGCTCGGAAAGGTCAAAGGTTGCCCACAGTCATGAAGCGATGCTCTGCCAAACCAGGACTCCAACCCACGTCCTGGGACTTGGCTCTTCCCAGGCTCATGTGGACAGGAAGTGACGGAAGCCGCACCTCCGGCCCCAGACGACGCAGTCGCCGACCTCTCCCCGTGACATGTGCTGCTCCGGTTCTGACTCAGGGGTTTCTACACTTGGGTTTCTGTTCGCTGGGGTCTCCCCGTGGCGCACGAGTCACGGCCCACTGCGCTGCTGTCCGGGTCCCCACGAGGGCCCGCGTCACTGTGTGGCTCTGGAGCCCCGCCCCTGCTCCCTGGGGCAGAAGGGCCTGTCCCTGAGCTGTCAGGTCTGACCCAGGCCCCCCGCCCAGTGCAAGGCTCTGGCAGTGTCCACCGAGCCCCGGGTGCGCTGCCCTCCTCCTGTCGGCCACCAGTCGTCAGGTTGTTGAGGGTCACCTGGGACACACTCCTGAGGACCAGGGGTGCAGGTGTGTGACAGCCCCGCAGCACCCTGCGTCGGGGGCAAACGGCGTCGCTCGGGCACATCTGAGATCGCATGTTCTGGGTCTCAGCTGCGCCCTCAGGGCTGAGGTCGCTGAGTGTGGGCGCCCGCGTCCTTGTCCTGGGGTGACCTGTGACCTGGGGAAGCTGCTGAGTGACAGCAGGTAGTGGACCTCGTGCCACCGCAGCCTGGTGAGCGCGTGCCCTGGGCACACAGGCCACGCATGCAAGGCAGGAGCCGCATGCAGACGCCGCGTGACCAGCTTCCCAGATGGGCGGCTGCGGCTGACGGAAGGAAGGGGCTGGCCCAGCCTGCGCAGCCGGGACAGAGGGTGTCCCCCGGCGTCCCCTTCAGCCCCTCCTTGTGCCTGGAAGGTCCCTGGGAGCCAGGCTGGGACTGGACCCTGGGAGCCTATCCTGTTTGCCGCGGGTTTGGGGCGGGCACCAAGTGGGCGGCAGAGGACGCGGAGCAGAGAGCGAGGCTCCAGCCTCGGGCAGAACAGGAGGGAAGCAGGCAGCCCGGACGGGGACGTGCTCCGAGCGCCTCACCACAGCCCGGCCCAGGGCAGCTCGGGGCTGGGGAGCACACTTGGCTTTGGGGAAAGCACTGGTTTGGGGGCCCAGGAAGGAACCCGTGGCCATGACGTCCCTTTGTGGGTGGCAGGTGAAGGGTCAGTGAGTTGACCCCTGGTCCTGTTGGCCCCCCGCAGCCCTGCGCCCAGGGAGGGCCAGAGCGCCGCTTCCTTTGTTGAGACCCATCGCTCGCTCACTCGCCGCATGTCGGCTCGTGGGTGGACGTGAGTCCACGGGCACCGCGGGGACCTGCAGGGAGACTGTCTGTCTGGGACACCCACCACCTCCGGGACCAGCTCACATGGGGAGGCTGTTCCCTTGAGATGAGCTGTGAGAGGAGGTGGCACCTGTCTTCCAGGGTCTTTTCTTGACCACTGCTGGGCCTGTCTCTTCAGTAGCCGACCCAGAACGACCAGCTGTTTCTCACAGGCTCGCAGCCCCAGACCTGCAAAGCACCTCGAAGACCCCTGGGGACTGGACAGGGGTCATGGCCGTGTGCCCACAGCCACCTGCCTGCTCAGCCCAGGGCGCTGTGCACCCTGTGGGCGACGGGAGCAGGCTCCGAGTGCCTGGAAACCACCTCCCGATGGGACCCGAGACGAGGGAGTCTGACAGCCAGGGCTGTCCTTGCACTGGGGCCTCTCTCTGCACAGGGCGCGCATCTCCACCAGGGCCGCGCTGTGAGTCATGGGGCCTGAGGTTGGTCTCTGAGAAGAAGCGGGACAGTAGGCAGGGTACCCCGCTGGGGGCTCACTGTCTCAGGGGGCCAGGAACAAAGACACTGGTCACTACGGGAGATGTCAGCCTGGAACTTGGCTTTGTAACCCTCACTGACAGAGACCCTTCCTCCCACCTGCCCTGAGGGGCAGGAGTCCACCTGTGGAGAGGGACCCTCCCCTGCGGGGCTCTGCGTATTCATAGCATGGACACGGCGGGGGGGCTGGGCGGGCAGGCCCCTGTCCGATGCTCTTTGCTTGCCAGAGTCTCAGTGCAGGAATCACTGTTCAGCCCCGCCCTCTTCCTGCTCCCAAATTCTATCCAAACGTCTCAAGCACGGCTCTGGGGAAACACATGGCTGCTTTCAGCAGAGAGAGGAAATCCACAGCGAATCTTGTTTCTCCACGCCTTGCCCGGATTCGCAACGCCGGCACAGCTTCCCAGGGTCCCCCTGGAGGCGGAGGGTGCCCAGGCTCTGCATGCACCTCCCTGCTCCCCCACACCCAGGAAATGGGGCCAGGGTTGCCAGGAAAGGGGCTGCCCAGACCCCTTGAAATGAGCCCAGTAACTGGGGGAGGGACCTGTGTCCAGGGAGCTGGCAATCAGCTCACCCCTTTCGAGGGGAGGCAGGGAGGCCATGGAGCCCCGAGCTGGGGCCTGCCCTGCCTGAGCAAGCCCAGGTCTGCCCACAGGACATGGGGGGACCAGACAGGTAGACGGAGACGGGGGCTGCCTCCGAGGATGAGGCCTAGCGGAGAAGGAGCCCAGCGGTGGCGGGGGGGGGGGAGCGGGTTGCACAGTGCCCCCAGCTCTGTTTACCCTCCGACTTTGGGCTGTCCCTGCAGTGCCCTTGGTGTCTTGGATGCCCTTGGAAGTCAGGACCTGCCTGAGACTCCCGTCTACCCAGTGAGTCCTGACCGCTGGTGCCTGCACACTGCCCATGTCTGTCGGGGCACAGCAGACAGATGATAAGGGTCCATTTAAAATGACACAGTAGGTGGCTGTGCCCTACTGACCACAGGGCGAGGCGAAGCAACCCGTGGCCACTGGCAGGCTGAGGCCACAGGGGAGGCCAGCAGAATGGGGGCACTGCAGGGACCACTGCCTCTGGGGGCGGTGTCCGCCAAGGCCTGGCAGTGGTGTCATTGGGGACAAATGCCCTCTCCTCACCCTTGTTGAGTCCTAGCTGGCACCAGGCCTCATTCACGGGTGTCTCCCACATCAGGTGTGCGAAGCCGGTGCTGGATCTCTGGGGGGGGGGGGGGGGCAGGCCTCAGCACTTGGGCGCCCTCTGCAGGGAGACGAGGGATATTTCCTCTGATGGTCAGAGAGAGGAGACCACCAGGCACCACTTGTGTTTCCCTGTCTCTGCACCCATGTTTTCTCCGTGTGACTAAAACCAGTGTGGGAACCGGCATCTGAGCGTCTGAAGCAAGGGTGAGAACCAGCCTCGAGGAGATGCCCCCTCTCCCGCCCCAGCACCAGCGTTCCTGGTCCCGTCTGCCCACTACTCCAGGGACCAAGATGGACGAGGGCGTCCCAGAGGCCATAGTCTCGGAGCTGGCGAGGCCAGGCCTCCCACACGACTGCCCTTCCTCCCAGGCTCTCCACAGAGGGCCCAGCAACCCCTCCCCGGGATGCTCAGGGTGGCCGGCTGGCGCCTCCCGTGGGGCCCCCCAGCCCGAGCCTGGAGCCCCTGGGCACCGGGGCGGCCCCTCACAGCACCAGGGAGGCGCTGGGCCTGCTGGCAGCTGAGCGGTGAGAGGGGGCACAGCTCTGTCGACAGGGACACGCCGGCAGCTGCAGTCCTGCAGGAGATGTCGGCTGTGACGTGCCTGGGGCTGACAGCCGGCGACGGCCGTGGCTGGTTGCTGTGGGATTGAAAGGCGTCCAGAACCCTGTGCTCGCAGTGATGGCTGCCAGTGCTGACGCTCGGCGAGCCAGGCAGGAAATCCAGGCACGGGCGCCTCCCGGGGGGGCCCTTTGGAGCTATTTGAGGTGCCTGCGATGGGAACATCTGTGCTCGCGCTTCCCTGCCTTTCCATCCCCTCGGCTTCAATTATGCTGTCAAAGAGACTCTGGGCATGAGGGAGAGAGACACAGGAACAGGGACAGACGGAGATGGGGGGACGGATGGAGAGGGAGGGGGACAGACAGAGACGGGGAGGGAGACAGACAGACGGAGACGGAGGGAGGCAGAGACAGAGAGAGCAGTTACTGATGTGCCCGTTCTCCTGTGATTGGAGTGGGTGCCCCGTGGAAAGTGTGAATGGGGAGCGAGGGCAGCTTTTAGCCTCCGCCACGACCCTGGAACCGGTGCTGCTCCCCACCAACACGCTCGCTCCAAAGTCTCCCACTGTCCTGCCGAGCTGCCTGGGTCACATAGCCGCCTCCTCTGCGTGACTGACAGAGTGAACGCGGAGGTGGCCTGGGCGAGTGTGAGTGACTGATGCGGCAGGAAGGGCAGGAGGAGGCTGGTGGGGTGGAGCGAGCACTGGGTCCAGGGGCGTCGCAGGTATGTGTGTGTGCACGTGTGTCTGTGTGTCTGTCCCTCCCACCCTCACCTGTCTCCCCAGCTCCACGGGCTGAGAAGCCCCGTCTGCTCCCACCGCGGGCCCCTGCTCTCTCATGAGGAAGGTGTGCCACACCTGGTTGGTGAGAGATGTGCGGAGGACGGCCAAGGCCACGCGGCCAGCAGAGAGGGGCTCAGGGCTTCCGGTCCCACAGGCACTACGGCCGAAATGACCTTCAAATGCCCCCCCCCCGCCCCTGGAGCCGCCCCTCCCAGGTCAGTGGGTGATGCTTCCCTGGGGGTCCAGCGGTGACTGAGGCGCCGCCATTCTCTCCCAGGGGAAGCAGACCCTGCGGCTGTCTTTGCTGTCCGCAGACACGCCTCTGCCGGCCCTGGGCTCTCAAACCTAATAGCTAATGGCTTTGCAAGAAACAGCCATCGATTCCCAGAACTGTCAGAGACGTCTGGTTCCTGTGGGAAGTACAGAAAGGCCTGCCCCCCACTATTCCCACAGTGGGAAGGGCCACCAACAGGACACGGGAGGCCAGAGGCCTCGGTCACGCTGAGGTTCCTGGAACACTTGGGTCCTCACCCAGCACCCCAAGGAGAGTGCGTCACTCCCCACTCACGGGGGATGATGCACGGCTGACCCCGGGCTGAGGAAGGAGGGGCCGAGTGCTGTGCCCTGACTCTGGGGCCCAGGCTCAGGCTCAGGCTCAGACCGAGGGTGCCTCACCAGGTGCCTTCATTCTCTGGGTGCTGCTGGCCCCTCCCCCTGCCCTGCCCCACCCCACATGGCCCCGCCCTCCCCAGTGTCCACGCTCCTCTGCACTGAGCCCCTGCCCTCCAGTCTCTGGCAGCCGTGGGAGGGACCGTGGCTGGAGTGGGGTTGGGGGGCTCGCTCCCCCCATCAGGGCTCTCAGCTCCTCTGGGTGGGCGCTCACAGACTGGAGAGGGTCCTCACAGCAGGGCTCTCCCGGGGCCTCCGACTGCTCGTCCTGCAGACCCCTCGCCTGCAAAGAGGGGCCGTTAGGCCCAGCTTGCCAGGTCCCCACCCAGAACACGCGCAGAGTGGTGCCTGATGCATAGCGGTCCCTCGGAAGTACGTGTCATTCTACCTCCACTGGTCTCCAGCCCGCTTTTTTGGTGGGGTCACAGCAAGACCCAGGGAGAGAAAGAGGGACAGGGGTGACACCCAGAGCCCCCTGCGTGGCAAGACATTGCCAGGAATGCACTGACCACAGACCCTCCCGCAGAGCTGCCAGCGTGGGGGCAAACAAGGGTGACTGGATCGTCAGTGCAAACTGTCAGTCGGTTCTCTGTGTGTGTGTGTGTGTGTGTGTGTGTGTGCGCGCGCACGAGAGAGAGAGAGAGAGAGAGAGAGAGAGAGAGAGAGAGAGAGAGAAAGGGGAGGGGGCTGGGCATGGTCCAGGAGCCAGCGGGGAGGAGGCGGGAGAGAGCAGGAGAGAGATGGCCGGGCTTTCTAGAGTGGAGAGGACTTGGGGACCCTTTCCTCCCAATTCTCTCTGGATGCCGCTGCGTCCTGAGCGCCCTCGGAAGGAGTTGGTGGGAGCCACGTTTGCCTCAGGAATGGATGGAGCCTGACATCTGGGCAGAGGCCCAGCTGGGAGGGTGGCAGGCCTGTCCCCAGGCCCGTTGGCACCACCACCTTGCTCTGCCTTCTCTTAGCACCCGAGCCCTGGGCACCAAGGGTGGCACCGAGGCCCGGGGCTCCGACAGCTGAGGCTGTCCTCCCTGTCGCCCCCTGCAGTCAGCAAGGCCAGGGGCCGTTGTCACTCTACCTGAGGGAGTGGGCTGTGTGCCCTTGTCCCAGGGACAGAGCTGTGGTGGGGGCTGGGGCCCTGCCTGCAGGCTGAGAGCACTCCCCCGGCATCTGCACGGGCGTTTCCGGGGGAGGCCCCGGGCAGGGAGAAGAGTGTGTTCCGGCGGCTCCGGCCAGCGTGTGCACGCCTCCAGCAGAGGCCAGCTGGAGCGGGGCACAGACGGGCCGCCTGTGCCGAGTCCCGTCTGTCCCGTGGAGGTCTCCGCCTCTCCACCTTGGGTGGAGGTTTCGGCTGCCAGTGCCTGCTGCTTCCTCTTCGAGCGGGAAAACGGGCAGTTCTTTATGACCTTAGGCCGTTGGCCATTTCCTCCAAATGCTGTCTCGTGAGGACTGTACCTGAGCCCGGGGACTGCAGGGCGGTGCCAGCCAGGGCTGTCGTGGGGTCCATCGGTGAGCTCCTGCCTGCGTCCCGCCATGTCCGGAGGACACTGTCGGCACTGAAGTCACAGGGGGGGTGGCGGATGGAGGGGACAGCTGTCTGCAGGCCCTTCTTTTCTTAATTGTAAGGCGAGGGCTGTCACTAGCCGCTCAAGTCAGAGGGGGCGTGGGGAGAAATGGGGCAAGTCCCTGCCTTCAGGGAGCTCTACCCAGCAGCGCCTGCAGCCCTAGTGGGGTGGGGGTGGGGACGGAAACCATTAGGGACCTGCACGTCTGTCCCCGCCCAGGGGGAGGTGCTGTTGTGACTCGGGCCTCTCCGCCCTGCAGTCACACAGCTGGAGAGAAAACCAGGGCTGGCCAGGCCCTGCCCGGTGCGGACGCGCGCCCCGCCCCGGTGCTGTGGGAAGGAGGAGGCGCAGGGGCAGGGACCGCGGGGCAGAGCCTCCTGGCCCCCTGCTCTGTTCCCTCACCTCCCCCGTGAGTGTGGCCCAGAGCACAGAAAGAAAGAGAGGGTCCGGGACCGCCCTCCATTAGTGCCTGTTTCAGGTTCCTGGGGAGGAAGCCGTGCAGCTGGAACAAGGAAGCACCTTGTCAGCAGCGAGTTGAGGGGTCAACGGCGCCCCTCTAGGCAAACTCTGGTAAACGGGGAGGATGCCGGTACCATGCTGTGCCCCGAGTTGGGGTGTGGCCTCCAGAGGCATGAGATGGGGTGTTCCTGACCCCACGAGCTCACTCGGCTGGGGGAGCCCCACCCTGCGGTGGGGGGTGAAGGTTCTCAGCGGTCTCAGTCCAGACAGGTGCCCTTGCTGTCCCTAGGCGCCGGCCCACATCTGGGCTCGCCTCGTGTCCAGGGAAGAGGATCAGAGACGCCAAGAGCCCCGAGTGCGGCTGAGCTCTGGGCTGGTCTGGCCAGGCACCGGGCATTTAATAATGCAGACAGGAGGCTCTCATCCTATCAATTATTCATCGTCCTGGCTGCACTTCTGAGGGCGGCTCGGAGACAGCGGAAGGGGAGGGGACACCGCCTCGCTGCCCTGCACCCCCTGCAAGGAGAGGCCCGGGGCTCCTGCTGGTCTGTCCTGGAGGGGGCCAGACTTCTACCCTGTGTGTGCACTGGACGCAGGGCAATCCCAGTCTCCAAGGGCCTGGGTGCCCTGGCAGGAAAGGCAGGTGCTTCGTTCCTTGAGAGGACCTCTGTGTCTGGGCCCACCTGGCCCAGCTGCTCGCTGGAGAAGGTGGAGGTCGGCCCCAGGTGGGCCCAGACCCAGCACGGCCCTGCCCGCGCGGGGGGCGCACTCCCTGCTGATCGACGTGTGCTCTCGGGTTCCAGCCTCCCCGCTGTCCTTTCTCAGAGGTGTTCTCCTGCCCAGGCCAGGCGTCCCTGCCTGGAGCACATCCGCGGGCCACAGGGCACCCACGGCTGGTAGCAGCCCCCCTCTCGCTGACTGTCAGCACCACCCCCCACCTTTGTGCTATTTTCTTACTCAGGAAGTCCTTGGCTTTGGGAAAAGAATCAAAAAATAATACGCAAAGAAAAAGAGACGAGAACAGTTTGCTTCCATCGCATGAGTATTGACTGTGTCACCCGCAGGGCTGGGGGTGTCCTCTCCGTTCTCATCAGAGGCTCCCCTGGGGAGAGGGGCTAACGGGGCGGGGCGCAGCCTGTGTGGGGCACACTCCCAGGCGTCCCCATGAGCGGGAGCTCCTGGCCTGGCTGCAAACAGACCAGCCCACAGTGGGGCCGAAGGAGCAGGGGCCTGCCTGGATGGGCCCCCTGCCCTTTCTCCCCAGATGCTTTGACAGGTGGCAGGACAGAGACCAGAAGGAAGGGGGCCGTTAGAGAGGTCACCAGGTCCGAAGTCCCCAACTCCAGCAAAGCACCCCCGGGCCCTCGTCAGCCGCCAGAGCCCTGGGGTCCCCAGCATCATTGCAGGGTGTGCATGTTTTTCTAGAAAAGCTTCGGGAGACTTGGTCCCTGTCTTCGAGGAGGACTGTGGGGTGGCAATCGAGGACCAAGTGTCCTCCTGGAGCACAGTGTTGCAGCATCACTCACAAAATCTCCACCGGTCACACCACCAACACCAACCCAGCAGAATCTGGGCCAGTCCCATCCCCACCTCTTGACCCTGGACCGATGCCTGTGTGCCTACAAGCACCTTCTGCCCAGGACCTTCCCCCGACTCCTGGAATTGCCAGGCCCAGGCACCCACCCCCTAGGGTCCCTGCACTGTCCCTCAAAGCCAGCTGGCGTGACCTGGCCGTCCGTGGGGAGCAAGCGCAGCTCCCGGGGACCGCGCTGCAACGCGTCAAGTTCTGCCGGGTTTACCTGCTGGCAACAGAGTCCCCGGCAGGAGTTCACACCCCTGGGGGCCCTTCCCCGGGGGAGACCAGGAGGACGCACTCCCATGCCGGGGACAGGACTTGGGGGCTAGACCAGACCAGGCCTGGACGTCACCTCCTCTGGCCCTTTGGCAGGAGCCCTGCAGGCGACCAGAGGCTCAAGCCCTGTGTTCTCCCCTGAGGTCAGAGAGGACATCCTGGCACCCCACAGGCCGGGCGCACAGTAGGGCCCCAGACCTGCGCACGATGGAGGAGCACCATTAGAGACCTCGGCACTTCAGCTTCCCCTGTTGTTTCCGCCCCCTGCAGCCGCGGACGGACGTGCCTCGCCCATGGGAAGCCCAGGAGACCCACAGCTCAGAGCCCCGGGCTCTCTGCCCAGGGCGTGGCCAAGGAAACAGGTGGACGGTGCAATGGAAATGTACTCGCAGTGTCGGTCTCCGATTTTCCACTTCCTCTGGGCACGTGTGGTCCACAGCACGCAGGACGTGGCCACTGGCTCAGGCCCTGGAACGGTCCGCCTGCTTGGGAGGGCCTGGCCACGGCCCCTTCTCCCCCACTGCAGGGGAGCGTCGCCCCTTGACTGACCGTTTCCCAACGGTGGACTCTTGCGTTCTGCTCCCTTTAACACTAGGGACAGCTCTGTGATAGACACGCTGGCCCACACACCCGTGTTCCCGTCCAGACGATTTAATTAGGAAGAGTTGGCGGAAACAGGTCAAGGGGTATGAACGCTAAGCTCCTCGACACCCACTGTTCCCAGGCACCTTGTTTAGTCTCAGAGATGCCTCCCCAGCAGCCACACAGGAGCGCGCCTCCGTCTCTGCTCTCTCCTCGGTAACACCGCGTGCGCTTCCGGCTTTTTAATCTGGGCGGCAAATAAAAGCAAAGCCTCGCTCTCCAGCCCGGTTACCCGGATGCGCATGTGCTGGACGGCTTCCTGGTTCCCCGAGCCCCCTTCCTCCTCCCCCGGGGATCCCCTGCTCCAGGCGGGACGGCTTTGGGGTCCGAGCGCCTGCAGCCGTGGTGGGGCCCGCTCCAGTCCGGGTGTCCGGGCTGACAGTTCCAGCCACGGTTCCTCTGCCGCCCTCGTTGGGACAGTGTCCAGACTCCTGTGGCTTCGTCACGTCCCTCCCTCTCCACCAGGTGCTCTTAACCCCCTGGACGCCTCCTCCCAGGCTCGGCTGGCCCTGCTGTGTTGCACCAGGTGTCTGCGCCACTCAGCTTCAGGACAAGCGGGTCTGAGCCCGGGGCCTCGTCAAGACCCCGGTGGGCAGAGGAGGCCGGATGACCACCCAGGTGCTCACCCAGTGCTGCTAACCTATCCCCAGCTGCTCTCCCTCCAGCTTCCTGGCCCAGGGCATCCTGATGGCTGCCGTTCCTGGTCCCGGTCCAGGGGGTCTGGGGAGCCCTCCTCTCCAAGGCCCTCCCCACCTTCCATGTGTATTGCGTCCCTCCAGCCCCTTCGCCTTGGTGTGTCCCCTCCCGACACACCTAGCAGTGATCCCCCAGGGCGGAGACTGAGCACACCGCCTGCATGAGGCACGTGGTCGCACCGCCTGCCGCCTGCACGGGTCTCTGACCGGCTGGCCGACACGTGCCAGCGCATTTCCTCGGGAATGCTGTTCTCCTTTCACGTGTTGACGTGCCTGCTGGCAAGGGGGAGCTCGGCGCCAGGGTGTCATTGTCCTGCCATCCCCGAGGACGCTCAGAGAGACCAGGTGGGTGCACCCGCAGCACCAGAGAGGGAGGTGGCAGCTGGTGGGGCTGTCGCGGAGCCGGACATCGAGTGCACAACCGTGCCTCCCCCAGCGACCCTGACGCAGATAGACCTCCCACGTGGGCGTGTAGGGGATGGTGTGGGAGCGAGCGGTTTTGCACAGTTTCTCCAGAGCGGAAAACTTGGCAGAGTCTGTCCTGGAGGACTTCCTGCCAGGGCAGGGCTCTCCTGCGTGCGGGGGTGACCGGAACCCCGTGCAGGCAGAGCCTGCTTGCTGAGTTCCCGGGAGGAGAGAACCAGGCAGAGCCCCTGCTGCCATGGCCCCCGTTGCAGGCCAGCAGCTGTGTGCATGTGGACACGCGTGCACATGTGTGCGGGGTGGGAGGCTGTCACTGTCCCCACTCTTCACAGCGCAGGCTGATGGAGACGGGTTCAGTGGGAATCGCGCCTGGTTCATAACCCCAGCTGCCCAGCAGCTTCGTTCGGGCATTTGGAAGGCATCTGAGAGGGAGTGGCTGGGGGAGGAGGAAGGAAGGACTTGGACTGCAGCAGCCGTCAGGGCTCTCCCCAGACCTGCCAGGTGGGGACACACGAGGGTCCCTGTTGCCATGGAGACACCTTGCCTGAGCAGCCCTCCAGAGAGACTCAGATTCCGACCTCCACTGGCATATTCTGGCATGCCTCCCTGCGTCCTCAGCCCCTGCTGCCCCCCGCTCCCTGCCTCCTCCTTCTCTCTCCAACATGACCTTCCTCTCCTGGCAGACGTGTGGGAGGCAAGTGGGGAGCCCTGCTGCTTCGTGGGGGGCCCTGCTGCTTCAGATTCCAGGGCCAAGGCGAAGGGAGCGCCAAGGGCTATGCGTTCTCCAAAAAGCCGCGTCCTGCGCCCAGCAGCCACTTCGAGCGTGCGTGCATGGTGCCGGATCAGAGGACACTCTGGACACCAGGGCATCTGCGCTGCGTGTCCAGCCCAGGCTGGCTGAGCTGTGGGCCCTTCCCCACCAGCATTCGTGGTCCAGGGACACAGAAAGACCCAGTCTGCACCGCTCTGCTCCTCGCCTTGGCGCTGCCTGGGATGGGAAGGTCACTGCTTCGGTTTGAATTGCAGCGTTTGGGAAGGAACGTCTGAGCAAGTGGGGCTCTGACCCCCAGGCCTCCAGCGGTCGGTCAGCTGGGCTTCGGGGCCCATTGTTAGTTCAGTGAGGGCGCTGAAAGGCGGCAGCAGGTGCTCAGAGCCACAGAGAAGGGTTAGAGGCGGCAGTGGGCTCCGGGCGCCTGGGCGGGCGCCCTGGGAGAAGGAGATGCAAGTCAGGGCCTGCAAGGACGTGTGGCAGACGGTGCGCCAGGCGGGGGCCCCCAGCCACTGCCCCCTCCCCTCCACCCTCCTGTCCCAGGTCTGATTGGGAAGGTCTCAAAGGTCGCCAAGAACAGCGTTCTCTGCTGTTGTCGTGACAACTCTCTCCCCAGACATCTACTGAGCACCTCCCTCCAGCAGGTGTGGAAGCCGCTCTGCAAAATGTCACTTGGAAACACCGGTGGGACCCAGAGGGGAGGGCAGTGCCTCGGGGCTCCAGGCCACGGAGTGTTTCGGGGAGGCAGTGTCTCTGGCTCCCCGACTCGAGGGCCCATCATCTGGCTGTGGTGCGGCTCATGCAGGTGCCTGGGCCCCCGGGCAGTGGGTCCTGCTGTGTCACATGCCCTGGCCCGCAGGCCGGGCCCCTCTGGGCTGTCCTTGTCCCTTGTCCCCCTGCAGCATGCGGGGGCCTCGTTCAACCCGTGCAGGGGCAACATCTGAGGGCCAGTGAGAAGGAACGCGGCCCCGTGGCTGCGTGCTGGGCTGGATGCCCTCTTCTCCTGCTTGCAGACAGACCTGCACTCCGCCGCACCGCTGGCTCTGCCGGCTCTGCCAGCTCTCCCGCACGCAGCCAGCAGGTGGGCCCCGGACTCCTGGGCCCGGAACCTCACAGGTCAGGTTCTTGGAATGGGCTTCCTTCTCCCTCTACATCTGTCTGGTTTCTCTGGGGCTGCGTCCCAAGCCGCCGCAGGGTGAGCTTCAAACAGCGCATGCCCAGCGCCGCATGCAGTCCACAGCCCAAGAGTCTGGGCCGCAGGGGTCTGCTGGGCCTGCGGCTCCGGGTCCCAGGGAGCGGCCGTGCCCATCCCTCCAAGCTGTGCCTCCATCTGAGGCTCAGCTGCGGGAGAGGTCACCTCCCGGTTCACTCCGCGTTGGAAGAATTCCTTTCCTTGTGGCTGTAGGACCAGCGGCTACATTCCCTACTGGCTGTCAGCGGGAGGTCACGAACAGCTCCCAGAGGTCACCCGCTGCTCCTAGAGGTCGTCCTCAGCTGCTCCCCACCCTTCACCCCGCAGGCACGACCAGCCTCCAGGGCACCTGCGGGAGGGGAGTCTCACAGGGTGACGCCCACCCGGGGGCGCTCCCACACCTGCGCAGGCTGATTGGTTACGGTGGCCCCGCCCACGCGCGAGGGGAGGGGCTTTGCGGGGTGTGAACCCCGGCAGGGCGGCGGAGGGTGGCTGCTTCCCGGGCTGCCCACCAACCCCGCAGGCAATGTCCATCCCCACAAAGCGCAGTTCTGGGGCTCACCCTGCGTCGTCTGGCCACTTGCCGTTCTGAGTTGCAGTAATACGTTTTAGGACTTCTAGTTAATCTAAATGGCTGATCCTTGCTCATTCAGTTGCTGCCATTTACTAAATTCCTCTGAGAGCACCCCCCTCTCTCAGCAAAGGAATTTTCACGAGACCCTCCCGGGGGCTCTGCCCCCATAAGCCCCTGATCAACCAGGCGAGAGACCCCGTGCCCGAGGGCTGGGCCCAGGTCTGTGTCGGAGGAGTGGGGCCGCACGGGCTTCCCCTCCGCAGTATGGGGTGGGGCAGTGAGCAGTCAGACAGCTGTGCCTGCGTGGTCGCCAGGAACGCCGGCGACAATGCGGGCCTCGCCTCCACGCCGGGTGGGGCCCTGCCAACTCAGGCCCGTCTGCTGTGCCCCACGGCTGCCCTCCCCTGTCTGACACCACCTCTGCACGTCCCAGGTTGTCACGGGCCCTCCCTGCAGGCCGCAGTGTGCTTGCGTCTCTCCCACTTGAACAGCCTTGTAGAAACTGAGGGCTCTGTACCCCCCACACACACCCCTCCACCCCCTCCCTTCCTCGCCCCTCCAGGCGCGTGTCCTGGTTGCTGGAAGGGACAGGCCAGCACCCTGCAGGTCCGACTCTTGGTTTTCTCATCTGGAAAAGGGGAGCATGAGGCCCACATTTGGGACCCGGGCGCTGGCCGGCGCCCCTCGCCCAAGGCAGAGTTGGCAGGGCCGGGCGGTGTCTGGCCGGTCGCGGGTGTCTGGTGGACACGACCTGTACTGGCACCATTAGTAACAGCAGGGAGACGTGTGAATAATACGTGGGTGGACCAGGGATACATGTGTGTGGAAATTCCTCAAGACTAAACAAAGCAAACAGGAGAAAGCAGGTAAAGAAAGTTGGAAAAGTAGCCAGCCACCAGCAATTACTGTAACGTTTGCTACATGATTTAAGCCATGAGTTGGCCAAGCTTAAAAATGAATGTACAAAGTGGGAGTGCCTGTTGCTCGGGGGGAGCCCCCCAAAACCTTCCTCAGACCCCTCCATCTTTCCGCCCCTGAGAAAGGGGGCAGTCAAGGCGCGGGGGGCAAATGTTAGAGATTTCAGAGCCTTAAAACAAAGGAGAATGAAAAATCACCCCAAATTTTAGGTGGAGAGTGATTTTGACTCCTGTGGGCTTAGATTCCAGCCTGGACTCGCCAACGAAAACGGAGTCGGCTGAGCGACGCACATGCGCACTTCTCAGGACCCGTGTCCATTGCGCGGCTTGCACGGCCGCTGCAGGACGCGCGCTCGCAGGACCGTGCTCATGGGGCGCGGCTGCCTCTCCAGGCAGGGCCGCTCAGGACGCCCCTCGGTGCTGCCGTCCACATCTGGGCCAAGCTGCATCCCCTCCACTGCCCACACGTCCATCCGTGGGAATCGGGCCTGGCTCCCTGGCGGGCCTCCTCCCGGTTCCACAGCCGGGCTCCCAGGGAGTGAATGTGGCCACGTCACATTCTGCTTTCCTCCCAGGAAAGCAGCTGTGGCACCGGGTTCAAGTCCCAGTCTTGGATTCTAGGCCAAGGGAAGGTGTGAAAACTCAAAGACACAGTCTGCATTTCACACCCCCGAGTTTATCACACGGGTAGCAGTGCAGGCGTGCACCTCCCCACGCAGATTTCCAGAGATGAATTCTGACACCCGGCCCTTCAACAAAATGTATATGAGCCGCCTGTCAGCGGCAGGGTGATTCATACGTCCTGAGATTCCCGGCTCGGGCAGCTAATCTTCACGGGCAGTACTTGACGGCCATTAGGGACAAGATTTACTTGGTATTTGTCCTTTCCCAAAGCTGCACTTTCATCTAAGGTCGCATCCTGGCTCTGGCTGAGGAATGCTCCTCGGGCCCAGCCACGGGCACCTGGGCTGTTGCCAAGCATTGATTTTGCAAAGGATGAGCCGTCCACAGAAATGCCTGGGGGTGGGGGAGCTGCGGTGTCAAACATGGGAAGGAAGCTGCGGGCTCTGGTGCAAGAACTGGGGCGGGAACGGGGAGAAGGCCTCTCCGGCACCTTTGTATTTTCCAGTGGGAGAGGAAGGGNCTTCACGGGCAGTACTTGACGGCCATTAGGGACAAGATTTACTTGGTATTTGTCCTTTCCCAAAGCTGCACTTTCATCTAAGGTCGCATCCTGGCTCTGGCTGAGGAATGCTCCTCGGGCCCAGCCACGCGCACCTGGGCTGTTGCCAAGCATTGATTTTGCAAAGGATGAGCCGTCCACAGAAATGCCTGGGGGTGGGGGAGCTGCGGCGTCAAACATGGGAAGGTAGCTGCGGGCTCTGGTGCAAGAACTGGGGCGGGAACGGGGAGAAGGCCTCTCCGGCACCTTTGTATTTTCCAGTGGGAGAGGAAGGGTGGGGCTCCTCCGCGTGGCAAAGGAGGGCACGTGCTGAGCCACCGGAGGCTTTGATGGGCCCAGAGTCCTGAGAAAAGGAGTCTGAGTTTGCGTCCAGAGTGGTGCCCAGCCCCTCAGGGGTCCAGTACAGTGACCGGTGCCCCCTCTGGCACTCGGGCCAGCCGGCATCGGAGTGGAAGCCTAGGGCCCACACCTGTGAGCCGGCTGGCCAGGAACACGGTCAGAGCTTCTGCTCCGCTCTGGGACTCGGCCGAGCCCCTCATCCCCCTGAAGACTCAGTGCCTCTCGTGGGTCAGAGGGGGAGGTGGGACAGGGTGGGCGGGAATCGGGGCCCCCAGGATGACACTCCCACAACTTCTCCTCCACTGGCGTCTGACCGCCCGCTCAGCGGTGACGGGAGGCTGAGCTCTGGAGAGGCCTCAGCTGGGCACTGGCCATGTGACCAGGATGGGGGGACAGGTCCTCCTGGAATGCCCTCCCATGTGCCCCCGTCACAGTGTTGCTGCTCACGGGACACCAGACCACCTCGGTGTTCTGCCTCCTCACGGGTCCTTCCTCACCTTTAGGACGTGGAATGTCCAGGACTTGGTCTTCCGGCCTCTTGCCCCCTGCCTGGGTCTTACGTGCTGTCCCTGGACAAGGACTCGGACACACCCATCTCCAGCTCAGGCCTGCTCCTGGGCACCCCATGCCAGCTACTGGACGTCACTGCCCGGTCAGCCAGGAGCCACCTCCAACCTGGCTCCCAGAAGGGAGCTCCCGGCCTTTCCCATCTTGCCCCCCCTACACCCGCCCCCAACCTGCCCCCTCCAGGCTCAGCCTGCCCTTTCCTCCCACTGCGGCCTCCCCTCCAGGACCCAGCCCTGCTCCTCCCATCCCAGGCGAATGCAGGCCAGCAGGTGCCTGGACTGTGTCATTCAGGGCCCAGGACCCTCTGCCCGTGGCTCTCACCTCCTTCGGCCCTGAGAGCACTGGGCAGCTGCCAGCCTGCAGGGGAGGAAAGGTGGCGGCGGTGGGGGGTGGCACGCGGGGCATCCTGCTGGGAGGAGTGCAGGCCTCCGCAGGCAGGTGGGCGGGTGGGTGGTGGTGCCGTGTCTGAGGCTGTTCTTGAACTGGCAGTGGGACTGGGGTGCACACAGGCAGGCATCGGTCCACGATGCAAGGGCAGGAGCCCTGTCCTGAGCTAGCTGCCACATGGCACCGAGGTGGCCTTCCCAGGACCCCCTGAGGTGGCCATGCAGGGTGATCTGCACGGTGGTGTGGCCGTGGGCATCCACGTGCCGGTCGTCCACAGCAGCCCCACGCCAGGGGGACTGGGCGTCAGTTTGGGCCAGAGGATGGTGTGGGCAGCAAGTAAGTCTGTGCTGAGCCCTGTTACTTTTATTTCATGGTTTTCTAAAAATACGCATTGCATTATGCTTTACACGCTTCCTCGGGTTTAACAAATCTGAGCAAATAAAAAACTGTTACAAAGGTTGCTTATCCCCGGGGCTCACATGAAACAACCTGCAGTTGAGGGCGTCTTCAGATGTTACGTGCTCCTGACTGCTGCTGTGGGCAGGGCCGAAACCCCACAGGAACTAGGTGGCTCCCCCGGTCCAGGGGCAGCACTAACACTTAACCCCAAACTGCACGGGGGCATTGCAATTTAGAGTCGTCCTCAGTCACACCTCGCTGGTCAGACATCACATCAGGAACGGACACACCAGAGTCCGCCCTACCTCTCTCTCTCTCACTCAAACAACACACCGGACCCGTCTTGCTGCGTTTCTGGACCCCTGGCTGGTCCCCGGACGCGGGTCTTCGACTCTGAGACACACGCCCATGGTGATGCGACTGGTTCCCTCCGAACCCGAAGCTCCTCCCTCCTGCCCCCTGGCAGAGGTTCGTTAGAGTGCCAGGAGAGAGGGTCACCCCACTTCCTGCACCAGCCCCTCCCGTGTCCTGGGGTGCTGCCCATTCCCCAGGCAGGCGCACCCCCCCTCCCACAGCCAGCTAGCGATCCATCTGTCTGCATCAGAGCAGTGAGGGCTGTTTGTGGGGTTCATTCTGATTCAGGGCAGCGGCCTCCTTGGGAGGCAGGTGGAGGGGCAGGGGCACCTTTGGGTGCTGCAGTAACTGGGGACAGCTTTCTGTCAGATCAGGAAGAGCCAAGGGCATGGCGACCTTGTGCAGTGAAGAACTGCCTGTCTGCCTGTCTGGCATGGCAGCCTGCTGAGCAGTGCTGGTCCCTGGTGACCCCCAGCGAGGTGGCCCTGCATCCAGGTCTGGGCAGAGTCCTCCACCTCAGGCTCTGTCCCGTGCCGCCCCCTCAGCTCTGCAGGTGGGAGGGGTAGGTCAGCCAGGGAGCAGCCACTCAAGCTGTGACCTGAAGGACAAGCTGTGCGGGCAGAGAGCCGGCACGGGCAAGCGCCGTGCTGGCGGCACGTGGTGTGCTCAGGGACAAAGCGTCCGTGCACTGGGGCGAGTTGTGCTCCTGGTGGGCACGGGCAGGGCTGGTCAGGAAAAGGCAGCCTCCGGGGGTGGCCGCCACTCTCCTCCAGCCTGTCTCCTGGTCACAGCACGTCCTCGGACCCCACCCTCCTGCCTCCCACCTGTAAGGGCCCTGTGGTTGCATCAGGCCACCGGGTCATCCGAGACCATAGCTCATCCCGAGATTCTTGACGTCACCACAGCTGCCAAGTGCCCTTGTGTGCAGAGTCACCTGTGCCAGTTCCGGGGCTGGAGGCGGGTGGACTCTCGCTGATCCCGGAGGGCATGCTGGGACACACACCTGCCTCCGCTCCCTCCCATGCGCTGCCACGAACACGCGCTGCCAGCCGAGAGCCCAGCCGGCCGTGGGCCCGCAGCCTCTGCCCCCTCCGCTCTGCAAGGACGCGTGTGGGAAGGGCACCTGGGCCCACTGGGAGCTGGAGTCCTGCACTCCCCCACACGCCCCTGTCCACCTACTGCTCAGTTTCTGGCTCCGAATGGCATCGCGTCCAGGACTACAGAGCATGTGGAGGTCTCTGTGTCCCGGGAACGCCGAGGTCACGGAGCCTGACAAGTGAGGATCCAGCTTCCTAGGAGGGGCCAGCGCAAAGGTTTTTCACCTCCGGGTTTTTAATTCCTGCCCCCCCACCCCCGGCCCCCGTCCTGCTCTGACTGGTGATGATGGAAAGAAAGGAAGGAATGCAGGCTCTGGGCCAGGGGGCTGTCTGGTTTCAGTCTCATGTCTGGAGCAGGACCTGGCCCTGGTGCTGAGCTGAACCGGAGGATCAAGGGGACCTTCCTGGAGCCCAGCCAGATGCTGCTGCCCCAGCTCCTCCGTCCCAGCCGGGCCTCTCAGGTGGTTGCTGTGGGGGAGTGGGGTGGGGGGGGCTGGCACGGGCAAGGAACGGTGTTTCCTCTCGGCATCTCCTCCCCACCTGCAGAGCTCTGCTTCCCGGCCCGGAACAGCTCAAGCAGCCTGTGACCTCGGCAAGCACCCTTGAGAGGCTCTCAAGGCGCCTGGAGACCCTGCACGCAGGCTCCTGGCATCTGCCGATCCATTATTCATGCGCGCGTTCCGGAGAGCGCGCTGATTTAGCTTCCCCGAGCCGCAGCCATAAACCACCAACCACGTGCTCCCGGGAAACGAGCTTCCCCGGCTGAGGCTGGAGGTCGTGCGGGAGAATTCGGGCAGATGGAGAGGGGCCCAGGCAGGGGTTGGGGGTGGGGCAGGGAAAGGACCCCGAGAAAGCCCCCCGGAGCTGTGGGTTCACTCCAGCCCCTCCGGGGTGACCCTTGGAACTCCAGGAACAGCCGAGGATCAGTCTTCTTGATTTTCAACCCCTGCCCCTCGCAGGACCCTCATTTATAGAAGGAGAAACTACAGCCCCCACAAGATCACGGTGGGGGGTGCCCCACCCGACAGAGGCCCACCTGCCTCCTGCTGCTCTGGTGGCTGACATTCCAGGTGGAGGAGTGGCTTTGCACTGTCATTGCTTGTTTCTGTCCAGGCTGGTGGCCAGGGGACATGAACTTCTGTGACAGGGCAGCCGAGGTCAGGGCAGTGCCCCTGCAGTAGGAGCAGCGATCTCCGAGGTCCCCTCACCCTCTATGGTTCTGTGACGGACCTGCCTCGGCCGGGGCTGCCTCTGGTGGCCCCTGCACTGGTGCAGGCAGTGCAGGGGTGGATGTCTGAGGTCCTGCCTCTCTCAGGGGGCGCCCCTTCCCAGCCTCGGCTCGCTCACTGTCCTTGCCGGCAGTGGGGGGAGAGCGCCCCCGCAAGTTCCCTCGCAGCAGTGCAGCCCCAAGAGAAAATCAGAAAGACAAGCGCCAGGGGCCACACAGGGGACCCCCTGGGCCAGGGGACGGCCGTGCGCGGGCACACAGCTAAGTTTGAGGCTATTGTGTACTTCGTACCAGGAGACCGGCACACTTTCTAAAACAAGATTTTGCTTCACATTCATTATTCATCATCCTAGCCATCGGAGTCTAAACAACTTGAATTTCATGGATAAATATGGTTAAAAATAGGCCAGTACCTGCTTTCTCTCAGCCTCACCTTTAGAAACAGGCCAGAGACCAGCAACCCAGGGCACTCACCTGATGTCGATGAACCCTCTTTAAGTCTCAGGGGAGGGGGCTCAGTGGGTCAGAGCATCATCCCCACCTGCCAAAGGGGTTTAATCCCCAGTCAGGGCCCATACAAGACTCAGCCCGTGTGGGCACTTTAAGTGGAGCAGGAAACTGATGTTTCTCTCTCCCTCTTTCAAACCAATAAATTTTAAAAAAGTTAAGACAAATTTAAAAACTGTGCTTGGGAAGACTGACACCTCACAATCTCTTTGAGGTTTTAAGTATTAATTTTTATTGCTTAGTAAGTCTTACTTTTTACATTTTCTTGGAACAGTAAAGTCTTCTCTAAAAGCAAAAGTTTGGGGCTTTCTGTTCAGTAGATAGAAAAACAAACCCGCCAACAAACAACTTTACAAACACTGGGATCCGTGTGAGGGGGCAGCGGGGACCCCCGGACCACCTCCCTGAGCGGACACGTTGGCAGGTGGCCCTGACTGACCGAGGTCAGCCACCACCCGCTGTCTCATGAGGAAGAGGCTGATCACCCGGTGGGTCCTCCCCAAGGTCAGGCAGCAAAGTCCTTGCCAAGTCAGGACCTGCTGACAAGTGGAAGGTCGAAGCAACCGTGAAGGTGACCTCTCTGGAAGCTGGGCCCCCGACCTCCCTACGGCCTCACCAAGTCAACAGTCAACAGTGCCCAAGACAGTTGGGTGGGTCTTTGTTGTGAGCAGCTGGTTCCAAATTCCTTTCCGGATTTCTGCGAACTCACTTCTGAGCCCCTCCCACAACGTGGGGCTCCGCCTCCCGGGACCCGAGGGCCTGTCCGCAGCACAGGGCAGAGAAGACCCCCAGCTCTGGGCTTGTGCGTGGCTCCCCAGGGCGCCCCATCCGCACCCACACCCCCGCGCTTGCCTTCTGGGTCTCCATCAGAGGCTTAAGGAACGGGGTCTATCTGCGCGTTTAGGTGAGGGGGAAGCACAGCCGTTTTAAAAGACAGGGGGTGGAATTTACAAGCCTTTCCAAACTGCTCTTTCTTTCACTGAGAGACACACAAGGGGGAGACGGGAGGCAGAGGCAATGGGACCGCAGGTGACATCGTGCAGGGGCCCGAACCCTGGTGTCGCTCACCATTGTGTGAGGTGCCTTCCCTGCAAGATCAGAGCCAGCGACGTCATCCGTCTGCACACAGCCCCCCGTCGCCCCGAGTCCCAGACAAACATTTCATTAGTCGCCATTCATCAGGAAATTGGGATGAGACGTCAAAACACTTCTCCGTTAAGAAAAGCTGGATCGCATTTCCTCCACGTGGCGCTTTGAAAGATAATCGTTTATATCACACTTTCCTTTCAAGTGTCCAAACTAGGCTGCTTTCCAAATGTTTGCACGGTCTTCCCAACCCTCTTTTTCAGGCCCAAGTGTTATTCTCTTCCTTTCTAAGTGCTGGGGGAGGAGACACAAGCATTGCAATACAAGAGGTCAGCCTGGATTTGGCCCGGAAAACCACCATCTCGGGAAGAAAAACCGTCGAGCCCAGTCCACTGCCGATATCGGCAGGGTCTGGCCAGCAGGGCTGCGTAACCCAGATGTGGGTCGGAGTCCAGGTGAGGCCTCGGGCTAAGGGCTCACAAAGCTCCGAGGCCCTGTCCTGGGTTCAAGGACTAGAGTCCGTGGTCATCAGGAGCTCTTCCCTGATTGGGAGGGGCAGCTGGCTGAGGGGGGGGGGCCTCGGGGCTTCCCCATAAAGGGAGGCAGAGCTGGAGGAGAGGGGCCCCAGACTTCCCAGCGTGGCTACCGAGGGCCCTCCTGGACCCCAGCATCATAGACCCAAGCTCAGGACCCCTGTCATAGCGAAGACAGCCACGCCAGCCCCTGACTGTGTCCCTTCGAGAACAAGTAGGAAAGTCTGAAAGCAGAGGCGGGTCATGAGGCAGCAACGTTGCCCTCGCAGCTGAGACTGAGACGTGCAGGTCCTGGTGGAGGGAGTTACTGAGGGGGACAGTCAGAGAGAGGCCCCAGGCCCTGACGGGGGTCGGAGGTCAGCAGGGCTACAGCTGAGCTCCCGGGTGTGCGGGACACGGCGGGAGGAAGTGGGATCCCGGGAACGGGCAGCGCAGCGCAGGGCACTCTGTCGAGGTGGCCCCCCCAGGGTGTTGCTGCATTCGTAGGGCCAATGGGGAAGGAGGCGAAGAAGCTAAGCACAAAGCCTTGGAGTTTGGAGTTTGCAAGAGTGAACTTGGGGGTGTGTTGTGGCTGAACTGGAGTTTAAGAGGTAGGTGGATGCTTGGAAATACTCTAGTGTTTCAGCTGAACACCTTGGGGGGTTATTCTGGAAGAATGCAAAAGGAGAGGAATATGGAGCAAGCAAAACTACCTCAAGGGCCCGGGCCGGTGTGGCTCAGCGGGTTGGGCGTCGTCCTGCCAAGGGAAAGGTGGCCAGTTCGACCCCCAGTCAGGGCACACGCCTGGGTTACAGGTTCAGTCCCCAGAGAAGGATGAGAGGCAACCGGTTGATGTTTCTCTCTCAGATCGAGGTTTCTTGCCTTTTCTTTTTCCCTCTCTTCCCCTCTAAAAATAAATAAAATATTTTTAAAAAAACTGCATCAACAAACCAGCAAACAAGCAACCCTGCGTCCCAGGCAGGGGGAACTCAGCCCACGGTGAAGCTGAGGTTCGGGTACCAGAGAGAAAGACGCTGCCGCCAGCCGCGACCCCACAATTTGCACAGAGTATCCAGCATTTCATAAAAGTTCACCAGATGGAACTAGGAAAGGAAAAGCCCCCCCCCCAAAAGAAAGAACCCAGGAAAGAGCCCATTTATTGTAGTTACAATATCAAGACATGGACTTTAAAATAGCTCTGGTTAACATGCAGAAGTGAAGATGAGGATAAATCAGAACCCAAATCTGTAAGAAGAGCCGACTGGCGGTTTCCGCAGCTCAGACGAGGACTCAGTTAGGCCGCAGCTGAGCCCACGCACGGAAGGGAGGACTCGGTGGTGGGACAAAGGCTTGGCGGGAAGATCCCGGCTCCAGTGACAGGAGAACGCAGACCTGGCTGGTGTGATCACCCACCTGGTGGTGAGTGGCGGGGGAGGGGGGAGGCGGGCCGCAGAGAAGGAGGGTTCAGAGGGACAATGCCGAGAATTTGCCAAAACTGACAGGCAGGCTCAGGTCGTAGTCACAGAAAGTGCAGACACAACAGAAACCACGCCCGAGGTGTCTCCACAAGCTGCTGCGGAGGAGGAGGAGGAGGAGAGGAACCCAGGGCGCGGGCAGGGCAGAGGCGTGGTCACCTTCTGGGGAGGGACGGCGTCCTGAGGTCTGTGTCTCGGGGCAGGGGGCCCGGAGGCCCGGCTCTGCCTGGGGACGCATCCCTCTCAAGGGAGCGCGGAGCAAACACGCCTCCACCAGACCCAAAGCCCAGAGATTTCGATGCCGGGAGCTCTGTGTGGGGAAAAATCGTAACGGGGATCCTTTAAGAAGAAAGAAAATAATTCCAGAGAGAAACACAGAAATTCCGTAAGAAATACGAGCAAGAGCAAGGGGAAACACAGGCAAACGTACACTAATATTGAACGAAAAATGGTAATAATGCCTGACGTGGTCAGCACACAGGGAGGTCGGAAGGGACACCAGAGATCAGTCACTGCAAGTCTTCTGAGGTGACGTCGTTGGTGAAGGCATCAACTCACGTCTGACTGTTACTAATCAAGGACACAGAGTATCTATCATCTTTAATTATAATCCTAACCCTTACCGGAGGGAAGTTCATGAAATTAATAGGAACATATCAGTAAAATTTGAAAATATGTTGGTTAAGCCAGAAGAAGGGAAAGTAGGGAAAAGGGACATTACCTTTCCACTGAGTGACCCGAGCCCTGAGTGTGCACTCGGAAGAGGCGTGGACGTGTGCATCACGAGACACCTGCTGCGGTGCTCACGGCTGTGCCATCGAAAGCCACCTAGACGGGGATGGCCTTCGGAACGGGATAGACAGTGTCGCCTGGGGTGGTAAGGAGCAGTGGCTTGGTGCATGGACCCCATGGTGCCGCAGATGTGATGTGTCACAGAGAGTGGCCACGCTCTTGGCTGACGCTCTTCTCCTGCCTCGTGAACTATGTGGTGGCCTCTCGGGCACGTCACTTCAAAAGAACCCCACAAGCTGCACATTTGTCACCTGTGCACGCTGGTGCCTGTGTTGTCCTTCAGTGAACAAAGGTGAGAAGCAACGCCAGTCTCAGCTGTCGCCGAGCCGTTTGGTGGCCAGACCGCACGACTCAGTTCCTCCAGCAAAGACTTCCGTGCACCCTAGGCCTCAGTGCCCACAGGCTCCACGTTGGAGTCCCCCTCTTGCACCTCACTGCAAAACGTCCAGCTTGGGTGACTTTTTAAAATACCTATTTATTTCGGTCCTCAATCCCTAAAACATCTCTGAACACCGACCTTCAGATGAATCTTGATCCCCGACTCTGCAGCCCACGGACGAACTGCATCTTCACCCCACACAGAGCCCGACTGTGAGAACCCCAAGTTCAACGTGGCCCCAAGGCCCCTCTGCAGTGGGGCCTGCAGACGACCTTCCCACGTGGCTCCTTCATGCAGTGGTGTCGCGACGACAGCCCAGAATCACTACAGAGGGCATATCCTTGAGTTTATCAGCTGCGCATCGCTGTTAGTCTATTCAATAAGAAATTGTTGTTAACTGCTAACAGAGATGAGTAATTCTCTCTCCCTGTCTCTGAGGATATCACAGTCAGTTTTGGACTCTGACAGACAACGCGGCCTGATAAGTGTTCCAATAAGGCGCCGAGAGAGGCAGGCGGAGACGTGTGATCAGTCAGGCCCCCCCAGAGACCCCGAGACGGGGCCGAGTCTCCCGGAAGGAAGAGGGTGATCGGGAAGAGCAGGGCAGTGGGCACGTGGGCAGAGGGGGCCACAGGAGCTCAGGCCTGGTTGGCAAGAGGCCGACTGATTTCTGGTGGGACTTTCGCCCTTGTCCTTCTGGAGGCTGACAGTGGCGTTCTGTGCTGTAGCTTTGCCACAGCCCGCACCCAGCCCCAAACCGGCAAACACAGGGCTTGGGGTGGCACCAGGCACTCCCACTGGGATGTGAGGACCCCACTGGCCTCACCTCCCTCGCGGTATCAATGACCGTCCTGCGCATCACTGCCAGGACCAGGGACCTGTCCCCGGTAGGTCCCCGAGGACCTGCTGCTTCCACGGTCTGGCACCAGTGGTTATAGGGCTGCACTGATTGTTTAAGGGCAGGCTCCCCCCAAATTAATGCGTGCTTATACACACACATGATTATTAAAACTGTGTGACGTAAAGTGCGTGTTATTCCGAAGTCACAAATAATAATAAATACCTAGTAATCCATTGTAAAGTGTGCATAGAAAAAACTGATGTCCACAAAGTACTTTTGTTCATTTTTTTCAAAACATTTCAACCGTCAGCATGGCCAATGACCCGAGGATCTAGTTCCATGTGTGGATGTAACAGGACGAGGAAGAACACAAGCCACAAAGACTCAGCACTGTGCACCCAGAGACCCTGACGACAGAGTGGACAGGCAGCTCCCGGAACAGGGGAAGTATCTGCAGCTCACCCATCTGACGCGGCGTGACATCGAGAACACGCAAGGAACTCTGGGACCCAATGACAACCTGCCCCAGATCGGGCGCCGTCCTGTGCAGACCCTTCTCCCAGAGCCTGTGGCCTGGAGACCGGGGTGCTCCCCGCGCCCGCCTCCTGCTCTCCCTGCCCAAACCTGGCGCCCCTGTGAGGACACCTCGCTCAGTCCCCCCTCTGGCCCACCTGGACCCGAGTCACCCTCTCCCACCCGCTGCCTCCAGGCTGTTGAGGCTCCTCCCCATCAGTCACTCAGCAGCGTCTCTGTTATCAGATCAGCTGTCACCTCGGGCAGGGCTTGTGTTCTCTGCACCCTTGTTTCACTAACGGCCCCAGACCACAAGAGGAGCGAGGCTGGCACTTCGGATGCCCCCACGAGAATCCGGAAAGCACTTCCTTTCCGTGAAAGGGGAGGTTCTCGACTTGACAAGGAGGGAAATTGTGAGCTAAGGCTGCCGAGGTTTACGGTGAGAATGGACCTTCCAGCTGTCAAACCCTGAAGGACGAAAAGAAAGTGGTGCTGATTTTGCTGTCACACTCGCGCGGCAGCAGTTTTGGCCACCGTGTGTGGTATAACTGCTCAGTAACAATGGAAAATGCGTTAAATCCGTGCAGGAAGACAGAACAGAAGACGTACTGGATGGACGACAACGCACTGCACCGGGAAGCACGGACCTGCGTGAAAGCCTCCGCGGGGACCCCATGAGAGGAGCGACACCAGGCCGTGGGCTGCGGTGCCAGGCAGCCACTGCAGCTCGGAACAGGTGCCCCGAGAAACGCAGGAAGTGCAGGGGCAGCTGCGTCTACGGACGAGGGAGCTGCAGCCACGCTTCCCGCACAGGTCGGGGGCTGAGGAGGGTTTGATGATATCCCTGGTTTCGGGCATCTGCTGGGGTCTTGGAAGGCACACCTTGCAATTCAGGGCGGGGGCCGGGCGTCACCGTATTTTTTTTGTCTTTACATCCCTTTATTTATTTATTTATTTAAAATATATTTTATTGATTATACCATTACAGTTGTTCTGTTCCCCCCCTTCATTCCCCTCCACCCCCACACTCCCTCCCCCACCATTCTCCCCCCCTTAGTTTATAACCACGTGTCTCAAGTTCTTTAGATTCTATATTTCCCCCACTATTCTCACCCTCTCCCTATCTATTTTCTACCTACCATCTATGCTATTTTCTGTACCTTCTCCCCCCTTCTCCTCCTCCCACTCCCCTGTTGCTAACCCTCCATGTGTTCTTCATTTCTATGGTTCCACTCCTGATCTAGCTGTCCTCTAGGTTTGCTTTTGTTTTAGGTGTGGTTGTTAATAACTGTGAGTTTGCTGTCCTTTCACTGTTCATATTTTCCATCTTCTTTTTCTTATATAAGTCCCTTTAGCATTTCATATAATAAGGGCTTGGTGATGATGAACTCCTTGAACTTGACCTTATCTGAGAAGCACTTTATCTGTCCTTCCATTCTAAATGAAAGTTTTGCTGGATAAAGCAATCTTGGCTGTAGGTCTTTGGATTTCATGACTTGGAATACTTCTTTCCAGCCCCTTCTTGCCTGTAAGGTCTCTTTTGAGAAATCCGCTGACAGTCTGATGGGTACTCCTTTGTAGGTGACTGTCCCCTTATCCCTTGCTGCTTCTAGGATTCTCTCCTTCATTTTGGTCTTGGCTAATGTAATTATGATGTGCCTTGGTGTGTTCCTTCTTGGGTCCAACTTCTTTGGCACTCTCTGAGCTTCCTGGATTTCCTGGAAGTCTATTTCCTTTGCCAGACTGGGGAAGTTCTCCTTTATTATTTGTTCAAATAAGTTTTCCACTCGTGGCTGTTTCTTTCCCCCTTCTGGTACCCCTATAATCTGGATGTTGGAACGTTTAAAGATGTCCATTGCCGAGTTCCAGGGGCCCTTTCTGGTGGGATGTTTCATTCTTCCTTCTGGTCCATTCCATTGATTTGAGTCCCAGTTTCCTTTCCATCGCTATTGGTTTCTTGGACATCTCCCTTCATTTCAATTAGTTTAGCCTTCATATGTTCCTCTAATTTGTGACTATGATCAACCAGTTCTGTGAGCATCCTGATAAATAGTGTTTTGAACTGTCCTTCTGAGAGGCTGGCAATTTCTCGGTCGCTTAGAGTTATCGGCTCTGAGACTTTGAGTTCTTCTTGAGCCATCTTTTGGGCTGTTCGTGCCTGTGAAGTAGCAGGATCGGAGCCCTAGGTCTTCACCTGAGCAGAGTAACTCAGTCGCTGGGTTGTGACGCTGTATGTGGGGGCGGGGTCAGAGAGGAACAAAGGCATCCCGTCTGCCATCTCCTGCCAAGGCCCCCACAGGTGCGGCAGCTGCCACCATCACCGGGCCCACTTGTTTCGTCCCACTGCACGCAAGTGTGCCACCGCCGTCAGCTCTCGCCCCCTGGGGCCTGCGTGGTCCGTCTCACAGTGCGCGAATGTGCGACCACGGTCAGTCTGCCCCACACCCTGACTGGGTCCGGGCCACTTGCGCGCCTGGGTCTGGGGATCTTTCCTGCCCGACTCAGCTCTGCTGCTGGCTCCGCCCCTCTTACCGTCCCGTTGAATGGTTAGTGGTTGTCGGACTTCCGTATAATTCAATTTTCTGTTTTTTGGCTGTGTCTTTGTTCTCCAAACCTTTGTTGTAGTCAAACTTGGTTGTGGGAGAAGGCACAGTGTTTCCACCTATGCCTCCATCTTGGTAGAAGTCCTCCCTTTTTTTTTTTTTTTGAGAAGGGTCTCCTTGGGGCCTCTGCCTGTCATTAGGTCACGCCGTTGCCTGCCATTGCTGAGTTCCAGGGGCCCTGCGTGTTCTCGATGTTGATCCGTGTCTGATGTGAGTTGCACATACTTTCTCCCACCCGTGAGCTGCCTTTCCACTCTGTCGACAGAGTCTTTAGATGCCAATGGTTATGTGTTATGCCTTATATTTCTTTCCTCATTATGTTCATGTTTTCATTTAAATACTGGAGCATATTTATAATGTTTATAATAGCCGGTTTAATGTCTGTGTCTGCTCATTTCATCAGACCTGTTATTTCTTGGTCTGCTTTTATTGACTTATTTTCCTCCTGGATCTGTGTAACGATTTGTAGCGTCCCCCAGGCCAAGGAAGGTGGCCAGACCCCGGAGCAGCTCACCTCCGAGTCTGCCTTCGCTTTCCTTCCTCGGAGGAACCTGGCCAGGTTCATCCTCTCCGTGGGGCTCGTGTGGAAGTGCGACTGCGGCGGCCATAGAACAGTGCTTACTCTAGGTCTAATTGCTCCAAACTGGAGCAAAGATTTGGTGCTTCTGGTGCTTGCTACAGGCTGAATGTCTGTGCCCCCACCCCCAATTCATACATTCACATGCTAACCGGTGATGTTGTTATAAATGAGACTGCAGAGAGCCCCCCCCCCCACCACCGCTGCCTGGCAAGGAAGCAGCGGGAGGACATCTGTCTGCACACCGGGAAGAGGACAGAACCACATGGGCACCTTGACCTTGGACTTGCAGCCTCCGGACTGTGAGCAATAGATGTTTACTGTTTAAGGCACCCTGTCTGCGGTATCTGTTAAGGCAGCTGAGCAAGTGCCTCTCAGTACCCTGGCAGCCAGTAAAAAATAAAAATGCACAGCCCCTTGTCAGAAATTATTAAAAGTTTCCGGGTGGTGAGAGCAGGGCGGTAGGCCGAGCGTGAGGCCCTTCTGGCTGCAGGGCCCCATGTGGCTCCCCGGGGGACCCCAGCACTGGCTGCAGCGCTGGGTCTGACCACGTCGAACGAGGCCCGCCAGTCACAGGGTTTCGATCATTTGCTCCCTGCCTCTCGGCAGAATTAGGGAGTTGACTGTAATACTTTGTTTTTCAGTTTTAGTTTTTCTGTTCTCAGCCTCCTGTCCTTGCACAGAGTCAAGGACAAGAACACAACCCTCGGGGAGCAGCCCAGGGGACACGCTTAGCAAGCACAGCACGTGCCCCTGCTGGAGGGGGCGGGGAGCAGCCGGGAAGAGCAGGCCGACCTTGTGCTCAGTCCGCGCCCCCGTGGTGCTGGCGCCCCAGGTAACTCCTGGCTGAGCGCAGGCTGGGGCTACAGAAACCGCTGAAGGCTGTCTCTGGGTGGCAGTGGGCCCCTGAAGGCACCTGCCTAATCTAAGACAGGCTCCGAGTGCGCGTGGCCTTGGGGTTTTTATGCTGCCCTGGGAGTGGAGACAGTGAGGCGAAGGCCCTGCCTGGCGGCTGCGGGTGGGGGAGGGAGTCCTCGGCAGGCGGGGCCGGGCAGGGCCTGCGGCTCAGTGGCCCATCTGACAGCCCGGCCTCCGGGAGAAGCAGTCGGAGCCTCTGCGGTCCTGAGCCTAAGAATATTCTCTTGTAAATAATGTCGGCGGCCTGCAGGGCTGTCTGCGGGGAGCGCACACACCAGCACACACAGCACCAGCTCGCCAGCTTGCACGCAGACGCACAGAATTTCAATGCCTGCGCGCTCCCGATTCCAGGGCTCCGGGGCGAGCTAGCTGCGCCTGACGCCAGAGGAGCACACCCCGTGACCCCTCACGAGGACTGCCGGCCCTGTGTGCACGGCCACATCCTAGAACTTCCGCTCGGCTGTAGAGTGGATGGAGCCACGGGTTTTCTTTTTTTTACAGAAAAAAATTTTTTTTTTGCTCTTTAAAGGCAGTTCTTATTAGATGTATCGGGGTGCCACTGGCTAACAGGATCGTGTGGGTGTCCAGGGTACAGCCCTGACGGTCGGTGTGTCCGGCGCACCGGCACCCACCGCCTGGGGTCAGACCGCCGCCGCTGCCGCCGCCGCGGGTGGGCCTCCCTCCACGTGACCGAGCCCTATTTGGCTGAGCGCGGTTTGCTCTTGCTTCCCGCGGTCCCCCTGCTTCCAGCTCCAGAACACGGATGTGAGGATCCACCGCGAGGGAAGCGGGCCGTGCCCGTCCGCAGCCCCCACAACTCTTTCGGAAGCCAGCACACGACGCCCCCGCCCGCCGGGGCCCCATCCGCACCGCCCGGCACCCTCCGCCCGCATAGAGCGTAACCAGGATACACTGGCCGGGCTGCCGGCGGCCCGGTGCATGCTGGGAAGCGTAGTCCCGAGACCCTCTAGTGGGTAGGGGTGGCCCGGGGCAGTGCATGCTGGGGATTGTAGTTTCCATGGGCACAGTCTTTGGAAGAGCCCAGTGGCATGTGCACCGCAGGTAGAGGTGGAGTCGGCGTGGCACACCCTGCTCTCAGGCTGCAGACCTGGGCAGGCACTTTGGTGCCCAGGGTGGAGCCGAGGTTCATCACACAGCCGTGCACTCAGCCTGGAGGGCCGGTTCTGCACGGGAAGAAGGAGCCCAGAGAAGAGAGAAACAGAAGGGAAATAAGCATAAGGGGACCAGTCCGGGGTCCTAAGCAAAGGGCACTGAGCCCATGAAGGCTGGAGGTGGGGGACGCTGGCTTCTGAGCCCAAATCGGAGACCCAGCTTTAGAAAGCTGCTCGTCGGCCTCAAAGAACCGCCTGTGAAAAGCCAGAGCAGAACGGCCTTCTCCCTGTGTTGACAGTCGTGATGCCTGGCGCGTAATGCGCATGTACTGGGGGTGATGTCCCGAGTACTGCAGGGGCGCAGACTCAGAGAGCCGCCCGCCACCCCGTGTGGCAGGTGCTCCTGTTCCCAGTGGTGCAACGGCCACGGTGCAGGACAGAGAAGCTGATGAGAGGCATGAATCACCCCCAGGCCCTTCCTGGGCCCGGAGGCTGTTGTGCCGGCAGAACCATGAGCTGGGCCTAGCCTAGAGCTGTGGGTAGCGGGGTGGAGGATGGGAAAGTCATTTCATAAGAAAACGAGGACACATTCCTTTAAGTGGATATGCAAAACCTTTCTGGAAAAGCCTTTCCCAGAAATAGAATTTACCCCCCACTTCATAAGTCCAGTTAGGTATTATTAAAATTATCTATACTTGGAAAGTTTCCTGGAGGGACGGTGTGCCAAACTTTTACATTCAACATTCATTCTCTTCTGTATGAGGTGGTGAATAATGCGTTTTTACGTCGCTGAGTTTTGAACGCCCAGTAAGGTGTGTGTTTCTTTAAAAGCGAAGGGACGCCCTTTAACAGTGGAGTGGCAGTGCCTGGCGCCAGCCTCTGTCCATCCGGCTGCCTCCGCTCAGCAGGGGCCTGGCCTCTGCGCTGCTTTGTCCTTCTCGTCCTTGTCAGCAGCTGAGTGGAGTTCCTCTGTGGACCCGGCCCCTCGCACTCCGCCAGTTGCCCTTGGGCAGCAGAAATACTGGAGAGGCAGCTGTTGGCAGACACCTAGAGTGTCCCATAAACCCATGGCGCCCATCTCGACTCCGGGTCTTTCCCTCCACCCCCAGGGAAGCACAGGGGGATGCTTTGTTTTTTTAAAATATTTTATTTATTTATTTTTAGAGGGGAAGGGAAAGAGAGAGGAAGAGAAATATCAATGTATGGTTTCCTCTTGTGTGTCCCCTGCTGGGAACTGGCCTGCAACCCAGGCATGTGCCCTGACTGGGAATTGAACCACAGTCCTTTGGTTCACTGGCCCGCGTTCAATCCACTGAGCTACACCAGCCAGGGTACAGGGGGATGTTTAATGCCAGAATTTCTGCTTCCCGGAGTGCCTTCTTGTGGCTCTCCTTGTACAGTTCCCTGCCAGGTCTCCAAGGAGGGGAGGCGGATCCTGTGTGACCCCAGTCTCAGAGACCAGCCTCAGGGGTCAGGGTGGCCCCCGCCGTTTCAGATCGCTGTGGCTTTGGAGATGCTGTGGGAACAAGATGGCTGTCACACTGCAAGGCCGAGGCACAGGTGCAGGAAGTCCAGACTAAACTGAGTTCAGGTCGTTTAAAGGGTGGCTGCTGTCCTGGGGGGACCCAGCAGCTTGTTTGTCACAAATTCCCTTAGAGGGTTCTTCTCACTGTCCCCGAATACAGTGTCCTACTCGTCCCCTCTGCTGGAGACCTCCTGTGAGTGTGCTTTTTCTCACCTGCATTCTGTCCCCCCTGCAGGTAGGAGCACACAAGCACCCACCGCAGCGCAGTCTCAACAGCTGCAGCATCGCTCACACCTGAGTTCTTGTTCTTAACGGCAAACACGTGCACTCACCTGCAACAGCGACTTGTACCCCCCCCCCCCGCCGCCGCAGCGGCAGTGGGCAGTGTTAGCTCCTCCCCAGTGGAGGACTCGCACGGCCGTGCAGACCTGTCCCTTGTGACCCGCAAGACGAAAGCTTTTCCTACACTTTCTGTAACACTAGTGGGTTAGGTGATTCCTGTGCTTTTATTTGATTTTTTGTGTATTCTGTTTCATCATCAAACTAGTCCAGTCGCCGGGGAAGGGTCTGGATTTCTTCAGACCCGGCTGAGACCCCACCAGGAAGCACGGTACGGGCGGGGCGGGTTCCTGGAGAGGATGCCCTTGGGCAGGATGTCCGTGCGTTCCTTGTTCTCCTTGTTCACCTGGACCGAAGCTCCGCAGCAGCAGGAGTCAGGGGGCAACAAGGTGGGAGGGGACAGGTAGGGTTTGTTTCAGGGGCTGCAGCAGGGGATAGAAGGGCAGACGACAGGAATCGGGCTGGTAATGAATCAGTCACTGCAGCCCTGGACGGATGCCTCTTGCTCTCTGTAATTTTTATTATTTTAGATAATTGCAGGTCATAGGTTTCCCCGTCCCCAAGTTAGCAAAGAGGAAACAGAAGCCGCAAGGGGTTCAGTGAATTGCGGCACTTACCTGTCGCGTCAGGGCAGAGGTAGGGCCCAGCGTGGCCGAGGATGGCGAGGGCGCTGGAAAGGGCTCGGGCAGGTCGGGGCTGGGTGCAGCGGGGGGGCGGCTGCTGGTTGGCCCCCAGAGCGGCAACCCTGTCTCTGAGCATGTCCCAGCCAGCTCAGATGTCTGGTAGAGCCGCCCACACCCAGCCCCCTGCCTCCAGAGTTCAGGGGCTCCAGGAGACCGTAGCTCCCCCACGAAGGAGTCTCTGACCCCTTAAGGCAGCGTGTCGGCCAATCCAGTGGAGGAAAGAAACCTGCCTGGGTCCGTGGACACGGGGGACGGCACCACAGTGCCCAGATGAGGGTGGTGGCTGGCTGTCTTTGAGCGGGACTCCTGAATGGATACAGTAACCAAGTAGAGAGTAACTAACCTTTAAGGCGATTGAAACTCACTTCTGCGTTAGTCAGACTGCTTTCATGCAAACGAGACACGGAAGCTGTTGGAGCCACAACAGGACACGAACCTGCTCACGTGGCCAGCACCCAGGCCAGGAGACAGACATTCAGCCGGTTCAATGAGACCTCAACCATCCGGCTCTCAACGCCCACAAAGCCGTCGCCTGGTCGCGGTGTTTGTGAACATGGAGACATCACTGGCTGTGCAGCCCACAGGCGCCGGGAGTTTTCAGAAGCAGGGCAGTGATGTCTCTCAGTTCTTCAGGCGTGTTTGCACCAGGGCACCTACCTCCATGTCCAGACGGCAGACTCGGAATCAGAAACTTAGGAAATATGATAAGTACTACTGCAGCGTAGCCGTCAATCAGACACTAGAAGGGGTTTTGAGAAGAGTTTATGTAACTTTAAAGGGGTCCTCCTCTAAAGAGGACCCTCTGCTAAATGATTTTAATGCAATCGGCTGATGAGGGTGTAGAAAAACAGTAACAAAAGGAAGTGCATTTAATTTGCCTTGTCATTTCTAGCTTCATGAATTGGTTTATTCCAAATGAACACGCACAGCTTCTACTGTTCAATTACCTTGTTTTCTCATTTATTTAATTTTTCCTTCCCCAACCTATTTATGTGACCCTCCACACACCAGGCATGGGGCAAATGCAGAAAATCAGAGTGTGTGGTTTCGGGTCTGCTGGGGGCAGTGTTACAGTTAATGAAATTGCATGACATTTGCCACCCCCTGGCAGACCCGGGGGACGCTGGCCCTGGGTATGTGTTGGCAGGTGAACCCTTGTTCAGAGGAGCAGGTGCCTTGCTCCGCCACCCCCTTTTCCCCACGGTCCCCGCTCTGCTCCCCTCTTGAGAAACCCTAATGAGTTTCTCGACCTCACTGAGGGCAATTAGCCACCTTCAGTCAGCTGAGCCCCCAGGGCAGCTGGGACCCTCCGTGATGGTGACACCGCCCAGCTCAGCTGGTTCTGTGCCAGGCCAACCCCGGGTGGCAGCATCAGAGGCAAGAGTGACAGTCCCCGATGAGGGGCAGGGGGGTCCACGTGCCTCCAGGGAGGAAGAGGTTTCTCTGGAGAAGGTGGGTGAGCCCAGGCGGTGCTTCTCACACGCCCAGCCCAGGGAAATGTGCCAGAAATGGGGACTCCCAGCCCCCCGCCTGCTGAGGAAGAGCAGGGCCCAGCCCTCGGGTGGCTGCCGAGCTGGCACCAGGGAGCCAGGGAGCCAGGCCCTGTCAGGGCCCCGCTCAGCGCTGCCCGTCCCCTGGGCGACTGGAGGAGATGGCCCGGCTGCTCCGGGTACAGGTGCTGTGTGTGTCGGTGGAGACAGAGCACCTCCACGGGAAGCTGCTCCCCACCCCGCACGGGGTTCAGTACGGGGTGCAGCCTGCACACAAAGAGGGGCGCTGGCGTGGCCACCCGCCCCCGCTTCCCTGTTGCACGGGGACTCGTCCAGGGCGGCAGGGCCACCGGGACACTCAACAAAGGAAATCATGGGAAACAAGTCCTCCACTCTCGAGGTTCCTCCCCGACTCTGAACATGAAATGCTGGGCAGGGAAGGGACACACGTGTGGAGAAGTGGGGAAGGTTGTCTCTCGCTTCCCGTCCTGGTGGGAGGGAGGGGCTTCGAAGGGAGTGGCTGGCTGTGCCCTGGCCAGGTCCTCTCTCTGGGGTCTGCACCGCCTGGAGGAGCCACCACGGCCTTTGCTGAGCTGGGCTTGCCTGCTGTGAGAGCTCATGGCAGGCAGGAGTCGAGCCACAGCGCAGGGCGACGGGGAGCTGAGGTGGTGGTGCTGGGGGTGTCTCCAGAAGGCCTGTCTGTAGGCAGGAGGAGCCCAGCGCCGAGAAGCTGCAGGTATCCCCCTCAGGGGGCGCAGGACCAGGGGGAGCTCGAAACACTCCCCCAGCATAGGGATTCGTCCCACAGGTGGGAGGAAGTGTTTGGTGGAATCAGAGGGGCTTTGAGAAGTGCCTGCACCTGCCCTGGCTGTTTGGGGCTCAGCTTCTTCCTGACCTGGACCCAGCACGTGGACCCCGACAGTAACATCGGGGTCCACGTGCTTTGTGCTTTGTGCTTTGGCACAAAATCCCCTCTTGGTGTCTTTGAAAATTAAATCAGTAGCACCAAGATGATGCCCAGGAAATGAAGGTCCCTTCATGGGCTGACTTTTTTAAATAAGATACAGAAAAATAAACTGTGTCGACCGTATGCTGGCCTCATTCATGCTAGGCACTGCCCCCCTGGTTGCCTTACACCCACAGCTGGGGTGGCCACGGTCCTGCAGCTCTGAGGGGTGGGGCCAGGTCCTGTTCAAGCTGTATTCCTGCTCTGTGTGTGTGAATGCACTTGCACACACACCCGTGCACACACACACATGCCGGTCCTTCTCTCTGTAAGGCTGGTCCAGGCATTGCTCTCTCTTAGCTCTGCTTGCCTGCTCCCCACGCTGGATCACGATCAGCTCCTTCAAACCTCCACTGCCCAGGATCCCAGACCGAGCAGGGCTTGCTTGAGCGGCTTTGAGCTGAGAGCGGCTGAGAGTGGAGAGTCCTGAACCCCTCTCCCTCTCTGCAGAGACAGGGCGTGCCCAGGCAGGTCCTACAGCTATTCGGGCAGCGCCTGTCCCCAGCACTGAGGAGCGACAGCAATTCAGGGTGCGAGCCAGGGCCCAGGTCTCATTCCTGGTCCTCAGACGTGCGGCCAGGCAGCCTGGGCTTCCTGTTCCGGCTGAGGACACGTGTGTGAAACCATGGAAACCATGCGGGGCTGCTGCCACTGGGGCACCGCCAAGGGTGCGGGTGGCCTTCGAGATGCAGACCAGCAGGCCCCTCGACGGAGACTTCTCAAAGCTTGGTGTCAGCGGTCCAGATAGCAAAATGTGGGTGCAGGGAAGAGAGGAGTGCCACATGGGGTGGAATGCGTCCCCCAGCTCCTCGGTGTCCCTCTGGGTCTCCCTGAGGAAGGACAAGCAGAAGAGGACATGTGTGGGGCGTGGAGACAGGGAGACACTGCTCTCTGGTGCTCTGGTCGCAGCCTGCAGGGCTGCATGGGGGGCTGGGGGGCTGAGAAAGGGAGGGGTCAGTGCCACCCCCTCCTGCCCCTCCCATGGAAACCACAGGTCCAGATGCCCCCCGGGCGAATGCCCCCCTCGGCTTCTGGCGGGCAGCACTGCCCGTGTGGAGCCTCTGTTACCGCCTTGAAACCAGATCCGTACCCGTGAAACCACGGCTCAGACCACGAGGCCGGGAGCAAGCGTCTGCGTGCTGGGGCAGGGTAAACGCAGCTGCGGTTACTCCCCCTCGGTCATGGAATGGGCGGCAGCTGAGACGCTGCAGCAGGACCGGAAACCTGCCCACCGTCCTGCTGACGCACCTGCGATCCCGGGCCTCGGCCCCGCGCCGGCCGCCGGGCGTTTCGGGCGGTCAAGTCGGTCCAGAGCGGTCACTGACACGTGCAGCTACAGTTACAGCCACATGCGTGAGTACACGAGCACACATGGGCACACACGCGTGTTTGGACTCAGGAACCCCAAAGGCTGACTGACAGCCGACACTCAGTCCGCCTTGCGTGAACTTACTCCGTTGAAACCGCAGCCTAAAGCGCTGACGCCGCGCGACTGCGCGGGTCCTGGGCAGAAGCGGAAGGCACCGCCAACGGAGCAGCCGGGACAGTCGGCCACGCTGGCCGCCTGCTTATGGTCTGCGGCGCAGGGTGGGCCTTTCCGAGCTTTCAGGGCCTTCGGGCAGTGCCCACCCAGCCCGACGCCCCCGGCCCGCGGGGTCCTGGGCAGCACAGAGGGCGGGTCTGTCTCAGGTCGGAGTTCAGGCTTCGGCGCGGCCACCACCGTCTCGAGAGCCCCTCCTACTGGGCGGCGGGGTCCCCGCAGGGTCCACGGCCAGTCGTGCTGGCGTCGCGGGAGGGCGCGCGGGGTTTGGCCAGGGTGGACCTTCAACGCGTGTTTTGGGGTGAAAGGCTGAAGAGGAGAAGAGAGAAAAGGAAGGCAGGCCCCAGGAGCCTGGTTGGGACTCGCCAGCCCTCACCTGTCCCTCCCCCGCCCCCGGGGGGTTGGCCTCCCTTGCTGGTGAGTCTGTTTCATAGCTTCTTTTTTTTTTCTCCCGATTTGTTCAACACATGTTCCTAGCGTGTTTTCTGTCATACATGTTCCCGGCACACTCGCTGAGAACCCGCTTTGTGCCAGGGAAACGCGGAGGTGGAATTCGTGGTCCCTCTCTCCGTGCCTGGATACGGAGGGTGCACCGGCCATTGTCACAGCACACGGCCAGGGGACGTGCTGGTGCAGAGGGCGCCCGGCTGAGCGGGGGCTGGGGTCGGTGGGCTTCAGAGAAGGGTCTGGAACCGTCCACGGGAGCCGGGATGGGCGGGGTGAAATGGCGACACTGCGGAGGCGTGAGCTGCGCAGGCGACAGGTTGGGGGCCAGCTGTCGGCCTGCGGCGTCCCTGTGCCCGGCTGGGGGCCGCGGTCTTCACACCGAGGCCGGCGTGATGTTCTTAAAGCAGTTGAATCAGAGCAGCGCTCGCATAAGGGTTTCTAGGAGACGTTTTCTGTCCACAGTGTCACAGCTGTTGGACAGTGTCACGGAAGTTGTCAGGGCTGTGGGCTCCGGCCATGGGCCACCTCACCACGGCAGAGGTCAGGGGCCGCTCCCGGACCCCCCCACACTGTCCGGGCCCCCCACTCTCTGTGCACATTCACCGCGCACTGAAGGCCGGTCCTAGGTGCACGTTCGAGTGGCAGGCACCACGTCTCGCCTTCACAGCTGTCGCTGCCACATGCGCCCCTGACACCCCGACCCGCCTCCGCCTCTCTCCAGCGGGCAGGCAGGCAGGCAGTGAGAATGAGAGACCAGGTGATGCTGGGGGTTGGTTTCACACCCAGAAAGGCTCCCCTAGACCCACCCGGGCTGTCCCGGCGGCGGGAAGGGCCATCGTTCCCACTGAAGGGCCGTGGTTTTCAGCCCTGGTTTTGGCGATCGTGACCGCAGCTGAGACTGGCATTCATCACGGATGTCTGTGCGGTCGCCCAGTGTTTATTTCTCGGGGTTGTGTTCTCAGGAGCTGGCTTCAGGACAAGTGTGTATCTGATGTTAAAAGCAATTGCTGGCTGTTCCTGCTGTGGTTGAATCACTTCGCATGCCCGCCATCGACGGGTGAGGAGCCCGCGTGCCCGCAGCCCCGCAGACTTGGTCATTACCGGTGTTTCTTCTTTTTGCCTCTCTGGCTGGTGATGCCCATCGAGGTTTTAATTTGCGTGCCTGGAGCAGCTGAGGGTGCCGGCCCCCTTCTCGGGCTGCTGCTCCTCGGAGAAGCGTCTGCTCAGGGGTTCTGTCTGTTGGGCAGTCTGTCTAGTGATTTCTCTAACTGGGCTGTTTATGCTCGGTTTGGGGAGTTCTTTTTATACTCTGGATAAAAGTCCTTTGTTGAATTCCTGAATCGCTAGTGTTTCCTTCAAGTCTGTAGCTTGTCTTTATCTGCCGAGTAGGGTCTTTTGCAGAGAAAATATTTTTAATTTTCATTTTAAATTTTAATGAGGTTTCTCTCCTGTGGCTTGTGCGCCGGGTGCCATGTGTGGGAACTCATCCTTGGCCACGAAGATTTTCTCCTATGTTTTCTTGTCGGAGTTGCATAGCTTTATGTTTAGCTCTGTGATTCAGTTACAGTCATGTTTTTGTATAAGGCATGTGCAGATTTCAATTTCGGAACGATCCCTCTGGCTGGCAGGCTAGATTGGAGGTGGCTGAATGACGGCAGGGACACCGTGATGCATGTGACGGGACAGAGAGGACATGGAAGCGTGGGTTGCCCAGCAGTGGGCTGGCCCAGAACAAAACATCGTGTGTGCATACATGTTCACACACACATGCATGTGCACCCATTCTTGTGTGTGCACGTATGTGTGTGTTTTGTTCCCTTTTTTATAATCATGTGGAGAAACCCTCTCCACTCTTGAGGTTTTCTTAAACCTTTAAAGGGAAATATTTTCGGTTTTGGAAGATTTAACTTGAAATACGAGTTTGTCTAAAAGATAGGTTAGTAGTTAGTATGTGCAGATGCACACATCATGGTGCAGGACCCCTGGTTTAAAACAGGCTTTTCCCTAATTATCATCTGGCTGGGTTTTCTCCACCTGTGTGTCTCCCGAGGTCAAGGGCTGGGCACCCCTGGCTTTGCTGGTGGGTGTGGCAGGAACTGGGCGCCGAGGTGCCTCTGACCCCTGGCCTGGGGCATTGGAGAGGCCGTGCCCTCGGAGCTGAGGAATTGCACTCAGTCTCTGTGAGAAAACAGGAGGCAGCCTTCTCGTGTCTCTGTGAAATGCCCGGAACGCCCCGCAGAGCGGCGCGTTGCTACAAGGGCAAGACCAGTGATTGAACCCGACTTGCAAGCACCCATTTTGGACGCCGGTTTCAGCTCTTTGCTGCTGGGGTGAGGTGGTGCCGACGCTGGCCTCAGGCCTAGGGTGTGGGTCCCACCCCAGGGCAGCCTTCCTGGGAAGGTGACGCTCCGTCTCAGAGACGAAAGTGACGCAGCCCACGGGGGTGAGGGGGCACTTTGACACACCATGTGCTCCTTCAAAATCTCCTTTTTCCATTTTCTGAGCTTCCCTCTGCATTGGTAACGTTCGTGGGTCAAGCTGGGTGCACCACGCCCTTCCTGGGTGTGCGAGCCCAGGCACATGCACACGTGTGTGTGCGCGTGTGCGCGTGTGTGTGCTACCACACGGTCGTTCTCGGTGCAGCCACAGCAGAGGTGAAATGGCCGCAACAGATGTGCACACCGCAGGCCCCTGTTCTCCCTTCCGCCCCCGCCCCCAACTCCTGTTCCATCTTAAAATAAAAGATGGTCGGTTCTAACCCCGTTATTTCTGTGTTTCTGTGGTTGGTGGCTCCGGCCACTGTGGGCACAGCTGCTGGTGTCTTGGGCACTGATTTGGGGAAGCGTGTCAGCTGGAGTCTTTCACTTGTCAGCTGTTGTCTTTCTTGGGGGCTGGGGCCCGATCTGAGAGGCCTCATTAGCATACATGGACGTGGGGTTAACGAGCGGGAGGAACAAGGGGGCGTGTCTGTGTGTTTTCTTTCTTTACTCCTGGGAAAAGCCTGGGACCGAGTCACTCACAGGCATTTTCAAATTGACTTTCATCTCTGCCGCTGGTGAAAACACGCCACTGCACCGTCTGTGAAGCTGTCACTGAATCTTCCCGTCATTTCGGAGGGAGGACAGGGCGGGTCAGGAGGAACCGCACACGTCCTTGTGTGGGTGCTTGGTGGACGCCAGGTGCGGGCTCCCGCTCTGTGTGAGGAGAGGTGGGGACGACGTGCAGGTGGCCCTCCAGTCTCAGGGCACAGTCACACCCGCTCCCCTGCAGCTCCCCAAGGTGGCCACAACCCTGTTCCAAGGACTTGCTTCCTCTTCCAGTTCCTCCTTTTCTGCTAATTGCAGCCTGAGCTTTAGTGCCAACACCCTGGGGTGGGGTGGGAGCTTCCACATCCGGAGTCCCCCCCTTGTCCCCCGACCTGGGTGGTGCGGGGCTCCCACGAGGCTGAGCCCTGTTTCCTGAATCGAGCACCTGCCGGGCCTCCTGACTGTCACCATGCTGTGAGGGTCCTTGACCCGGCCCCACCCTGCACCCCGTGGTCAGAATCTCAGCAGGCACCGCCCTGCCTCTGCGCTCACACTGGGACCGCGGGCTTGTCCCGGTACCTGCCACAGCGCAGCAGCACATCCGGTTCCAATGCTGCTTACTGTAAAATTCCTGTTATTGCCATGGCTTCTCCGGCCGCTTGGTCCCTATGACACTTTGCAACGGTATGACTACCACTCAGTCCTCTGCAGCACGGTCGTGGCCTCTAGCCCGGCCCAGCCTGTGGGGCCTGGTCTGGGCGAGAGTCTTTGGCTTTGCCCAGGGCTGCACCCTCCTCCTTCCTGCTGCTTCCCAGGGAGCTTGCTCACTGCACCCCAACTTTCCTGCTGAAGCTGCCGTCTCAGACCAGGGGACAGCCCAGTGGGCCACAGTGATGGTGTCAGATGGTGACCTTCTCCTTCTGATCTTGTAGTCATGCCGCTGACTGTCCTGCCTCCACCGCTGGCTGGGCTGCTCGGGAGGCTGCAGGGACCTAGGGACGGGGACAGACGCAGGGAGCACTGCTGTGCTGCACAGTGCCCTACATCACAGGTCAAAGATGGGCTTAACCTGGCCGCGGGCAGCAGCTGTGTCTGCAGCCCGGGGCACTCACCAGGGTGTCCCATGAACATCCCCACGAACTCCCAAACTGTCCCCTTTTCTCTCAGTCCCTCAGGCCCAGGGCTGCCTTGGGGCCGCCTCACTGCTGGCTTCCCTGATTGTGAGGGAACACATCATATGTGTACACTGAACATACAATAACATAGGCATTGCATTGTAAGTGTGTGGGATGCAGAAGCAGGTCCGGGGACGGGATGGCGCTTCATGCCCCCCTGTCTCTCCCGACACTTGGTCTCTCTCTCCCAGCTGCTGCGCCCTCGGTTTGGGGAGTGGAGGAGGAAGAGGAGGCTTGGAGCCGATCCCGAGTCTGCCCTTCTCAACGTGGTCCCGAGGGTGAACCTCAGCATCACCTGTGACGGCCCAGGAGGCGAGCAGGTCAGGCTTGTGGGCACACACGGTCTCCACTGTGGGTTCGTCTTTGTTCCTTTTACCGACCTGGACACACGTGGGCGCCGCCCTCAGCAACCCGTGGCCTCCCGGCCGGGCCTGGGTTTGTCCTGGGTGTGAGGGGCATCCCGGTCCAGGAGGCAGGGAGCGACGTGGAGTCACAGGCCTGGCACTGTGGCCGGGGCGTCCGAATCTGCACCTTCCCTGGGCACTGCAGGTGGAAGCCAGCACTTCGCTGACAGCCACCCAGTGCCCAGGCCCTGAGGGGCCCCTTCCTCACTCACGGGGTANTTTGTTCCTTTTACCGACCTGGACACACGTGGGCGCCGCCCTCAGCAACCCGTGGCCTCCCGGCCGGGCCTGGGTTTGTCCTGGGTGTGAGGGGCATCCCGGTCCAGGAGGCAGGGAGCGACGTGGAGTCACAGGCCTGGCACTGTGGCCGGGGCGTCCGAATCTGCACCTTCCCTGGGCACTGCAGGTGGAAGCCAGCACTTCGCTGACCGCCGCCCAGTGCCCAGGCCCTGAGGGGCCCCTTCCTCACTCACGGGGTATTTTTCCCGAGATGTCGCTCCGACCCCTCCACCTGTGCCTGCACCCAGCAGTGTTATGAGGCCCTTGGGAAACACAGACACCCAGGCCCCCGGGGTCACCCCTGGGGGGCAGCCCAGCAGCCTGTGCACTGAGAGCAGCGGAGGGGGCACAGGTGCCCACAGTGCTCCCCTGGCCTGGAGGTGGCTCTGCACCGAAGTGGGATGTGCTGTGGGTGGCCACGGAGTCCCTTCTCTGGAGAGCAGCCGGCCGGCTAGGTGCTGGCTGTAGCTGCAGCAGTGACAGTCACCGCCCAGAGGGAGGGACAGGGCCCTGTGGAGGCCTCGCCTGCTTCCTGCTGCACAGAGGGAGGGAGGGCCTCGGAGGGGCCATGTGGGGCGGGGGCAGGTGAGAGCAGGGAGCCAGCCACCTGGGCTTGGCCTCTGTGAGTTAGGAGCGGACTGGGAGCCTGTGGGGGCGTCCCAGGGGGGACATTGGAGATGCCCTAGGGTTGACCCTTCCTCCCAGAGCTCCGCCCAGCCCCACCTGAGGCGCAGTGCGGGGCAGCTCCAGCCCCTGTGGCCCCCACCTCTTCCCCACCTGGCACCCAGCCCCTGCTCTCCCGCCCCCTGGGGTGCCCCTCCCACTTCAAACCTGCTGCCCTCCCAGATGCCTGGACACCTCTGTGCCCAGCATGCAGCCCCTCCCTTGGCCCCGGGGGGCTTTCCTGGGGCCCTCGCTGAGGCTGGAGGCGTCCCTCCCAGCAGACCGATCCGTGCGGACGGGAATCCCGGTCACCGGGCGTGGCACGTCCTGTTTCTGCGTGTGCAGTGCAGTGCACAGCCCCCCCCCAGAGGTGTTTTCAGTGTTTCGAGGAATCTCCAGTCTGCTCTCCACAGCGGCTGCACCTGTCTGCATTCCCACCTGCAATGCACGAGGGTCCCCTCTCTCCACGTCCCCACCGGCACTGGGCGTTTGCTGGTTTATTGATGACAGCCATCCTGACAGGTGTGAGGTGGTATCTTGTGTGGTTTTTGTCGGCATTTCTCTGACGATTAGTGACGTTGAGCATCTTTCCGTCTGTCTCTTGGCCACCTGTGTGTCTTCTTTGGAGAAGTGTCTATTCATATCCTTTGCCCATTTTCTAATTGGGATGTTTGTTTTTCTGGTGTTGAGTTTTGTGAGTTCTTTATAAATTTTGTTTATTAACCCCTTATCAGATGTATCGGCAAATATGTTCTCCTGTTCTGTGAGTTGTCTTTTAATTTTGTTGACGATTTCCTTTGCTGTGCAAACACTTTTTAGTGTGATGAAGTCTCATTTTTCTTTTGTTTCCCTTGCTTCAGGTGATATATCTGATAAAAAATTGCTATGAGGAATGTCTGAGATTTTGCTGCCTATGTGTTCTTCTAGAATTTTTATGGTCTCAGGTCTAACATTTAACTCTAATCCGTTTTGAATTTATTCTTGTGTTTGGTGTAAGAAGGTGGTCTAGTTTCATTTTCTGCACATATCTGCCCAACTATCCCAACACCATTTATTGAATAAACTATTTTTAGCCTATGTCAGTGCTTCTTCTGTTGAATATTAATTGACTGTAACTGTGCAGGTTTATTTCCGGGCTCTATTCTATTCCATTGATCCATATGTCTGTTTTTGTGCCAGGACCATGCTGTTTTGATTACTATGGCCTTGAAATATAGTTTGATATCAGGTAGTGTGATTCCTCCAACTCTGTTCTTTCTCAGGATTGCTGTTGCTATGCAGGGCCTTGTGTGGTTCTGTTTACATTTTTGAAATATTTGGTCCAGTTCTGTGAAATGTCACTGGAATCTCAATAGGAATTGTGCTGAATCTGCAGATGGCTTTGGGTCAGTTGCTTTTTAACTTTCATCTGAGACAGCAGCTGTAGCCAAGTCTGGCCCTCGCTTCTGTGGACCCGTGTCCTGCCGCTGGCCCCCGTCCTGGTTGCTGGTAATGCCACGGCCCCGGCTGTCTCTGACGCAGCTGAACAGCCCCCCTGAAATCTCCCCCTGGACGTTTCCTTCCCTGGGAGGAAAGGTGTGAGTTGCCCTGAGACACAGGTATCTCCTCTGAGAAGAGGTGTTTCCGGCCTCGTGTTCAGCCATCACCCACAGACAGGCTTGGAGGCTGGTCCCACCAGGCATGGTGGAGTGCTTGCCGGCTAGCTAGAGGGACCGTGCCCACGCCCCTCGTCCCCGAGAGGCTCAGAGCCAGGCCTCTCGATGGCCACCTCCCAGGTTGTTCATGGTGAGGAGGGGCCCGTGGAGGGAGGGCGAAGGTCAGGACGGGCATCTGACAGAGGGGTGGCCTCCTGGGCTCAAACCCTGCTGGGAGGTGCTGCCCAGTGCACCCCAGGGCACCCCAGATTCCCCGAAGTTCTAGGTCATTGCCTGGGCGTTCTGGAGGGAGCAGTGGTGTGACTCCACTGTCATCGTCACCTTGTGGGGACAAGCTGCCCTGCTGCTGAGACCGGAAGGCTTTCCAGAGAGAGGCTGGCTGAGTTGACCGGTGCAGGTTGCCGGTGTCCCCACCCTGAGGCCAAGCCCCCCACTGTGATGGGCAGGACAAGTACATGGAGTCTGCTGGGCACGTGTGGGGCAGCGTCTGCACTCGGTGGGAAATGCTCCCCTCCAGCCTCCGGTGGGGAGTCTGCCCCTCCCTGTGCAGCTCAGCCCCTGAAATGCATGGGGCTGGGAGGACTCGGGAGCTTTCTCTCTGCTTCTTGGGAGAGAGCAAGGTCAGGGTGACAAAGGGAACTGAGGGTGACATGTGGCCATCATGTCAGAGCGTGGCTTCCTGCTCATCACAGGGCCCTTGGCAGCCAACGGGGATGCTCACTGAACTTTCAATCAGAAGCTGAGTCGCCAGCCACTGCCCTGGAATTTGTGTTGGAGGAAAAACACACACAAAAGGCCTGGCCTGCTCTGGCCCAGAGAGCGAAGCCAAGGGAGGGGTCGCCTGGGCCAGGTCCCAGAGCCCGAGGACGAGGAGGAGGCGGTCCCCTCTGGCTGCAGGGCTCAGGAGCCTGGGGAAGGAGGCGAGGGGGAAAGGGCGTGTCATCGGGCAGGGTGGTGGGGGCGGCACGCACAGGGCTAGGGCCAGCGTGTGCGCCTGGGTGGAGCAGAGGCTTCTTGGGCTGCCTGGGGCCTCAGGGGGTGATCTCAGTGGTGAGGATGGGGTTTGGGGCAAGGGCCCTGGATGAGCACCCAGGTAAATGGATGGGAGGGGCAGGAACCTGCTCAGAGGGGTCTGCAGTTTTCCCCCTGTGAGGGGGACTTACAGGGTCCAGGACAGAAAACAAAGGGCGTCTGAACCTGCAGCTACGAGGAGTCCCATCGCGTGTGGATGGGCGGGCGGGTGGACGGACGGATGGATGCAGATGGACAGACGTGTAGACAGATGGTTGGATGGATGATGATGGAGGGACGGGTGGGCGGGTGGGCAGATGAGAGCTGATGTCCTGTCTGAGGGTCTTTCATGGCATGTGAAGTATCCGTCGTAGCAGGAAATGCTGATTGCCTCCCTACAGCAATCCATCACTTTTCCTGTAGTGAAAACACACACTCACATTTCTGCTCACACAGTGCCCATAGCTAGAAGACCTCCTTTCTTAACATCTGTGTGGCGAGCTATGTCCAGGGGCTAGGTTTGTGCCTGCCTCTTGGAAATGGCCTCAAAGACAGAGACAACCTCTGTCCCCACCCCTCCTGCCCCCCGGAATGTGGGTGGGGTGGGCGCAGGTGGATTCCAGGCTGCCCCCAGGGACTTGCCGGGTGTACCACAGCGTGTGGTGTGGCTGCAGGGTGGGGTCCCTGCTCCTGCGGTCCTTCCCTGGGGAGAAGAGCATGTACCCGGCTCACACCTGGGAGGGCACTCTGTGGACCTGCAGTCCACCTACGCTGTCTTCCTGTCCTCCGGTCTCCGGGGCAGAGCCTGGGTGACGGAGAGGGGCTTTGGAGCTGATTAGACTGGCTCCTGCTCACCAGTCTCCATCTTAGGGTCTTTGGCACATTTGTTATTTAAGTCTCCTGGGCTGGACTGCAGACAGTCACACGTGTGTGACAGACGCCGCTGACCACTGACAGTTTGTGCACCCTTCCCTCCGGGCCCTGCGGTCTCCTCGCCTCCCCAGACTCCAGGGTGCTGGGCTGCTCAGCAAGGCGTTTAGTAGGCACTGGGATGCAGCAGGTGAGCAAGTGAGTGAGGGTATCATAAAGGATCTTAGAAATCTCTCTCTCTCTCACACACACACACACACACTTTTGAAGAAAAAAAATGCATAAAATGGATGACTTCTGGCCTACTGCCAGGCAGCATTCCAACCTGCAGGCAAGGGGCAGCTCTCTAACTCTGTGATCACCAGTCACAGGGAATTGGGCCCCTGGTGGACTGTTTTTAAAGCTGACTGTTGCTGGGGTAGCAGCAGAGCAGGAAAAGTACACACCACAAAGGCAGTCGGGGACTCGAGCCTGGAGCGACGCTGTCCCGCTGTTAGAAGCCCTGAGCCAGCTGTGCCTGAAGCAGGTCGCTCATCTTCCCGGCTACGTTAGCCTGTATGTTTCTTCCTGCCTGAGCCATGGGGGCTCAGCCTTCATGCCCTGGCCCCAAAGGTCCTTTTACCAGTTTTCTACCACCAGAAAGCTGGTGGTAGTTTTCTTCCCAATAAAATAGCTTGGAGTAAATTAGCTCCCTGTTTCCAATGTCCTTTTTAAAAAATAATGCCAAGAAGAGTTAGTGTTTTCTGGGTGTGCCTTGGGCGGTGATTGTGGTGTTTGCCAAGTGTCCGCATCGTTACTGGGCAAACTGCACTAAGGAGAAGGCAGAGCGAGGAGTCGCCGGAGCCTCGGCGAGCTGGCCGTGCCGCAGCCCCTACACACAGGTCTCAGCAAATGTACGGCTTCAGCAGCCGAGGGGCCAGTCACGTTAGTCCGAGAGACGAGGATCGTGTATGTGTGAGGGTGACCTTGGGTTTCCGACCTGTGCTTCCAGCCAGGTCGCACCTGGGCCTCTCGTGGCTGTGCCAGCCAGAAGGAACATATGCAGGATGAATGAGGCGGCCAGACCCCTCCCAGGCTGATCGGCAGCCAGAGGAGGTCGCCAAGCGTCCCCGAGATCAAGCGGCCGCCAGCCCGTCCTGTAGCAGCTGTGCCGCCATGTGGCTCCCTGTGTCCCTGCCAGGCTGTGGGGGGCGTGGGAGGGGGGTGCTGAGAAACAGGCCTGGCTGAATGGGACTCGAAGGGCACATCCCTGCAGAGTGGCCCGGGACGCCCCTCCCACGGCCGGCGTTGTCTGCAGGCGTGAGCATGCCTGCACTCACACAGACTGCACACTCACGTGCACACAAGCACATGCTCCACATTGGGGACTCACAGAGCCCCTACGGACCGCTGCCCAGCTGGAGCACACGCAGAGGCCAGGTCCCCGCGGGAAGGACCAAGGCGGCTGGTTGCTTCCACCTGGACGTCCGGGGCGAGAGCTGGCCTCATGCGGGGGTGCTGGCCAGCTCCCTCTTCTCCTGGCCAGGAGCCAGCGGGACCCCCTCTGGAGGCAGCCACGTCGTGAAGATTGTGTCATTAGCACCAGGGGCAGAGTCTGGCTCATGCAGCCCCGTGTCTCCCAGAGTCCGTCTTCGGTGACAGTGTGATGGCACCAAGCACTTGTCAACGTGCTCAGTGGAAGGACAAAAGAGCCCCTGTGGGAACCATGCCCGTGACTTTGGGCTGCTGGACAGAACCGTGTGTGCACCGCCTCTCGCCTCCTCCTGGACTCGCCCCAACTGAATCGCCCACCAGGAGCGGCCCTCCGCTCTGCCACCCTCCCTCACCCACCATGGCGACCCCTTAGGGGACCTCTTCGATCTGGGCACCCCAGCCCCGGCCCGCCTGCCCGGCCCTGGTCCGGCAGTCCCTGCGCCTTCATGTGAAGCAGCCCAGGAATGTTTCGCGAGGGAACCACGGGGAGGCGGACACTGCGCCGTCAGCCTTAAACATGGGACTGTCGCTCACTGCTGTCGCTTCGCTGAGGGCCGGCTGCAGGACAGCGGGCCTGCCGACACCACCCCTGTCTGAAGGAGGTGTGTCTGCTTCCCAGAGTCCTGGCTCTGTGGGCCCCAGCACCTGGCTCTGTCCATCCCCGGCCCCGGGCCGCGACGGCCAGGAGGTACATAGACCAGACCCTCCGCACGTCTGCTGGGCCACCTTCCACTTGCTGCTGGCTGGGACAGGGTGGTGACCCCTCAGCAGGAGGGTGACCGGCCGAGCACCCCCACAGGATCTTCATTCATTCACGACAGCTCAGGCCTTGTGGTCCTGGATAAGTGAGTCCATGTTTGTGATGGGATCCCAGGCTGCAGGAGCCAGTGTTCTGGGAGCCCCTCCCCCAGGGCCCCCACATGCCCTGCGCCCTGGGCCTGGGCTCAGCGTCAGGCTGCCAGCGCCCCGCCTCTCCCGCGAATGGCTCCCCAGAGCTACTGCTGGACCCTTCACATTCGTCCCCCTTTTGATGGCTCAAACAGTTCCAATTTTGGCTAAGAAAGAGCAAATCTAGGTGAGAGTGAATGAAAATATCCATTCTCACCATAGGACCCTGAGGGACACAGCGTCAGGTCCCGCGAGTCCTTCTCATCCCCGCCATAGTGCAGCAGGGGAGGTGGCCTGCCCTCGCCTGTCCCTGGACCAGGCGCCGACCAGCACTAATGAAACCCAGGGACCAGGAGCCCTCCCATGCAGTGTCCTGTCTTGGGGGCCCAGGGCTGGAAGTCCCGCCCTTCAGTTCTGTGAGTCAGTGCCGGACCCTCCCAGCTGGTCCCTGTTTCATCACTTCTGTATTTGATGACGTAGTGTAAGTGTCATTCACTCATTCGTCCATTCACTCATTCATTCATTCATCCATCCATCCATTCATTCATTTATTCATTTGTTCACTCGTTCGTCCATTCACTCCCCCATTTGTTCTCCTCTCAGCTGAGCCAGAGTCGGCGTCTGTGATGTGCAGACCCCTCACTGACACCTGGCCAGTGACTTGCAAGAGCTGCCTGCCTGGCCCTGGGCAGGGACTGGACGTTCTGACTGTCCACACCCCGGGAGGGGAAGGTCAGGACAGCCCCTGTCACCGGTGGTGGGGTGAGCTCAGTGATGTGAGTGTGGGACCCACGCAGCAGGGCGGAGCGCAGCACTGGGCAGAGGCTCCTTGGTGGTGCTGTTCCTGCAGCTTCCCATGGGCGTGAACCAGAGACTGCGAGCCCTGAGTTGTAGGTGACCAGGAGCCCAATTCTGGGAGCTCTGCCTCACCAGGGGCAGCGAGACAACAACAGTGACAGTTATGCCACCACTGTGGGGACTCTGCATCATGGGAGGTCCATCTGCTCTCTCTGATTTCGTGACAGAGTTCCAGCTGAGGTCCCTCGAGCAAAGGGACACGCCTGGGATCCCTCGGGCAGGCAGGCGTCTTCGATGCTCCGTGAACATCTCACTGCGTCCCTGGACTCCCAGTCAGAACAAGAAGGAAGAGAAGGAGGCGGAGCTGGGAAGTGACCGCGTGCAGGGCCAGAGGGAGGCCGCAGAGCAACATTCCTCTGGCTTCACGGAGCGGCGTGGCGTTCAGGCTGGAGTCACTCGAGTGGGAGTCTTGGCCACACCGCGGAGGCGAGTTTGAAGAGGCTGCAGACATCAGGACACAGAGAGTGATGGGGCAGGGCTCAGGGGGCTCACACTGAGGGGAGTTCCTATTTTTGTAAAAGGAACAAGGAGGCAATGACCCCCACCCACTAGTCAAGAGACCTGCAGTTCTGCGAGGAGTGGGCGTCACCCCTGCAGACTCCTTACCGGGCACCGGGCGTCTCAGTGGATGGGACAGGAAGCTGTCGCTCGCTCACAAGGAGCCAGCGGGCTGAGTGACACAATGCACGTCCTTCAGTCCCCTCAGTAGGAGCCACAGCCGCCCTGCTTAGTCTCTGGGCTCAGGGGAGGGCTCGCTCAGGGGAGGGGGAGGACTCTGCCCTGCCCTGGGGAAGGGCCCCAGCTGGCCACCAATGAAGCCAGTGTCCTCAGTCATACCCTCGCCCTCTCCAGGCTCTGATGTTCTTTTTTTTTTTAAAGATTTTATTTATTTATTTATCTTTTAGAGAGGAAGGAAAGGAAAGAAGGAGAGAAATATCAATGCATGGTTGCCTCTCGTGAGTCCCCTGCTGGGAACTGGCCTGCAACCCAGGCATGTGCCCTGGCTGGGAATCAAACCAGCAACCCTTTGGTTCACAGGCAGGTGCTCAATCCACTGAGCTACACCAGCCAGGGCATAGGCTCTGATGTTCTTGTTTGCAGGTTGGAAACGGTCACACTTGTCTCCTGCTCAAAGTGTTTTCGTAAAAATCGAAGAAGGGACTATGTATGAAGACATCTTGAAGTGTAAATGGTACTTTGATAAACCCAGTGTCCATACAGTTGAATGTGATGCTGACTGACTTTTTAGTTACACGTGCCCGGCACCTGTGTAGGCTGAGGGGCAGGGAAGCCTGGGGTAGGACTCCTGTGAACGGGGGCTACGTGTAGCTTAGGCCTCGCTCTGCGGCAGGTGCAGGGTGGGGACAGGGAGCAGGTGCCGGAGAGGAGCTGTGAGGTCAGATGAAGGTCATTCTAAGCCACGGAGCCCATCTCCTCTCCTTCTGTAGAGGCAGGGACTGGGAGGACTGTGCACGTGGGTGACGCAGGCTGTGCCCAGAGCCCCCCAGATGCCGCCCATTCGTAGCTGACAGCAGACAAGGAGCAGACCTGTGATCAGAGGACAACTGGGGACATACCCTCCCCTGGAAGCCAAAACAGTGTTTCCCAGGAGGGGACGCGGTAATTGTGAGGCCAAAGAGAGGGAAAGGGAAAGGGGGTCCCGAGGGCCTTGTTACCGGTGACCCTCCGGCGGGGGCTGCAGGAGAGGGGGCACCAGGAGGGACTCCTGTGCCACAAGACTCACCTGTAGGGCACAGTCACAAATAGTCTGTCTGTTGATTAGACACAGGAGATTGTTTCGGTTTTAAAAAAACGCCCCCATTGGTTTTCACCCGTTTGTGTTGCTGGCCTGTGACAAGTAGAAGCAGACAGCCACGCTGTCCCAGGGGACTTGGGATGTGAAGCCAAGGTCAGGTTTGCCAGGGGCAAAGATTTCGTGCGGTCCGGCTTTCCTCCCTCCCTTCCCTTCGACGTGTCATGTTGCCCCGCAGGAGCCGAGCCATCCTTGCCCCCCTGGACGAAGTCCCGCTCGATCGGGACGCACGATCCTTCCAGTGTGCCGTGGAATCCGGTTTGCAGCCCTTTGTTGGGGACTTCTGCGTCTCTGTTCCTCAGAGAGATCGGTTTGCCGTTTTTCTCGACGTGTCTTTGTCTGGTTTTGATACGGGGATGTGCTGGCCTCATGAAACGAGCTTGGAAGCATTTCCCCTTGTATTTTCGGAGAGGTTGAGAAGGGTGGTGCTCACTCTTTAAGGGCTGGGTGGAGGTCTCCAGTGAAGCTGTCTGCAGGCGGGTGGCCTGGTGCGGATGATGGCGGCGCGATCTGCCTGCAGTGGTCTGTCATCAGGCAGGAGTTAGGGAGCGCTCCGCAGACATGGCCCCGTGACGAGTTCATGCATGTCGAGCTGCCGTCTGAAACTATCAGGAATCGTGTAACAGGAGCTGTCGCGGAGGAGCGAGAAGGCTGACACGCACAAGTCACCGAGCAGAGGAACCGTGATTAGTGCCCCACTGAGGCGGGAGGTGAAGGCGTGGTGTGCAGAACAGTAGCCAGGTGTCCACGTGCAGCTTCTCCCCTCAGGACGACGGATGCTGGGTGGGGACCGGGCTCTGTCTCTGGACGCCCTTGGCTGGGCCCTCGCCCCCACCCCAGTGGTAACCTGCTGCCCGGATGCTCCCTTCCCCAGGGGTCTCTGGAAGCCTTAATTCCAACGGATGCATGAAAACCGTTTTCAAAGTGTGGAACTGGTGGGGGAGGTTTTGACCCAGAAATGAAGGCCTGCCTGCATTTTCAAACTCAGCCCACATGGGCAGCCCTGCTGCCCCAGGCCCTGCCCGCCCCGCCCCCCGCCGGCCCGATCGGCAGCGGAATAGCTGCTGCCACAAAACTGCCCCGTCTGCGGCACGGTCCCACCGACTAGGCCAGTACCAGTGTGGCACTGTGAGTGTCCCCTCATGTTTCTGTCGCCAGGGAAGGGGCGCCCCACCCCATGGTGCCTGCTGGGGCCCAGGTGTGGGGCTGGGCTCGCTCTGCGGGACCGGGGTCCCTGAGCTAGGGACCCTCCGCAGCTCCCGTGCGGTATTCCCCATGGGGATGGGCCAGGGACCTCCCCCGGGTCCTTTCTCGCTGGCTGAGTGGGGCTGAGTTGTCTCTGGGAGCATGTCTGCAGAGCAGGGTGGGGCTCAGAGGAGCCCGTGTGTGTGGGTGTGCAGTGGGGGGGGGGGTGCCCGGAGCATCCTCCAGGCTGGAGCCGCACTGCAGCCGCTCCCCACCGAGGAGGCACCAGCCCCCCACAAAGCGCAGAGCTCTCTGAATACCCACTTCATCTTGCCTCCCTGACCTTCGCACCAGAGGAGTCAGAGGCGAGGGGAAGCAGGGGCACAGTCACCAGAGGGCCTTCTGGTGGCTGTCACACGGCCTGGGGGCCACACAGCACCTGGTACCCAGCTCTGCGGGCCCCACGGTTGGGGCTGCTGGCAAGGCCCCCTCCTGCCCCATCCCGGGCTCTTCCCCTCTGGTACCTGGCTTGCCTTATGGAAGCAAAGCACGTGTAAGCACATTCCGCTCTTGCCCGTCCCTGCAGCTCCCCCACGGGCACAGGCGCTTCCCTTTGTTAGAGGCAGGAGCCCTGTCACCATGCAGAGCAGGCGGCGGAGGCCAGAGAGCGAGGGTCCCTGAGCCTGCAGCCCGTCCCCAGGGCTGAGAGAGAGCTGCAGAGCTGCGCCCTCCCACGCTCTTTAATTTAAGGACCCCAGGCGGTCAGCGCGGGGCTGACAAATGGCGGCAGCTTCCCTGCTGTTGGTGCGCTCAGGTCAGAGTGCGGCTGCAGCCTGAAGCCCGGGGATGAGGGATGGCGTTAAAAATCACCGAGATTAGAAATACGTAGCCTCCCGAGTCAGCGGAGCAGAGCTAACGGCCCCACATAAAGAAGCTTAGTGTGGGATGAGCCTGTGTCTGGGAGGCAGGGGCAGAGCTTGCCGTCGCCATAAATCTGCTTCCTGCACCCGCTGCAGAGCCAGGGCTGGGCGAGGGCGCCCGGAGGGGGCGGGGAGTGTGTGCGTGCCTGTGTGTGTGTGTGTGTGTGTGTGTGTGTGTGAGAGAGAGAGAGCGCGTGGGCGTTTGAGAGAGACAGAGAGAATTGGAGAGGAGCGAGAGGAGGGAGGGAGCAGCCAGGGAGGGAGGAGGTTCAGGGAGGGAGAGGGAGAGACGGAGGAACCCTGGAAACCGGGGAGGGCTGGGGCGGGAAGCGGGGTAGCGCCGCCTGGTCTGGTGGGGAAGGGAATGGAAGTGTTTATTTCTCTCTTATGTAACCTGAAATGGCAGCTCTACTTCCCAACTCCAGCCTGTGCATTTATCTTTTAAAATTGCACTTTGCTATAAATCAAGCTTCCACAGGGTGTTTTTCTTCGCGTCTGCAGCCTCTCTCGCACCCTCTCCCTGGATCTCCCCCTCTTCCCGTCTCCCCACCGCCTCTCACACTCTTTCTGCTCACAGATCAAACCCAGCAGCCTCCCTTCCCTGCAACTCCTGCTATAAATAATTTTCCAGGTGACAACGTGCTTCTGTAGGGGTGGAAATCCATCTTCGATCCCACAAACATGCATTAAACACCTGTTATGCATTAGTGTGTGTCTCAGTTGCGGTGTGTGTGTGGGGGGAGCGGTCCTGGGGAACAGTAATGGGTTTGTAAGCTTGGGGCTCAAGGATTCTTGACCTCGCGGCAGGAGGGAGGAGCTGGAAGCAGTTAGGGCAGGAAATGTATATCATCACGTTTGAACAGAATAATAGTATCGGAAGTTTAAATCGAGGCAGCGTGGGAGGAGGGAGACTCGTGAGGGGGTGTCATGAAGACCGGACATGTCTCCAGGCTCACGGGGCTTGGGGTGCACAGGGACAGCCATGTGTGCCACACCGCTGTCCCTCCGTGTGCTTATTGAGTCCATCCCTGTGTTCACTGGAGAGTCAAGTGAATTAATAAAAGAAAGGCATTTTAGTTTTTAAATTCTCAGTGGGGCAAGGGTTAAAGTGTCACCTCCATTGTAATTAACTCAGGAAAATAAAGCCCTCAGTCCCCAGAGCTAGTCTCCGGCACCACCCGAGTTAGTCTCCTCGTCTCTGGGCGGGGTGGTGGCAGGGACGTCAGGACCGGGGACAGCTCCGGGCCGTGGTCGGGTCGCTGTCCGGAGCCCGGTGCTGAATCTCGCCGCTACCTTCTGGCCGAGTAAATCCAGGCCAACTGTTCGATGCGATTCTCAGTCCCTCTGCTTACATAGGAGGACGAAAACACCTTCGTGACAGGGTTGTCTCTAGGATGACACGCAGAGGAGGGCCTCTCACCCAGGTTCCTGTCAGGGCTGTCGGCACATCCTCAGGACGCCCAGGTGGCGCCTTGCAAAGGTTTCATTAACGTGTCATCGTCACTGAGCGGCCTGCGGGGCCAGCCGCTCGTCCCCAGCTCGAAGCTCCCTGTGGGCAGAAGGCAGCACGGGGTTCCCTGTGGCGCGGCGCAGGGCACAGGGGGGGCTGCAGGTCTTCACGACGACGCAGAAACGATCACCAAGCCGAGTTCTGAGCTTTCTCTTTGTGAGATGAATGTAAAGCACCTAAAGGTCAAGGACAGTGCTCTTCCTCCCGTGAGAATTTCTGATGCTTTTGGGTGAGGCTGATGAGAGAGTTATCCAGCCTTCAAGCTGAAAGGGTGGGGGAGCGCCCCAGCCAGAGATTTTCTTTTTACTCGGGATGGGGGGGCGTCACTCGGCTCCCAGTTCTGATGGCTGCACAGGGCGGGGCTCTCGGACGGTTCTTGGGACAGAGCTGGCAGAGAGCTGGTGAGTGGGTGGGCAGAGGGGTGCTTTAGCTCGGACTTATTACGGAGGATGATATCCTGGGCCGCGACTTGGCAAAAGGCTTCTGAGGAGGAGGCCCAGGCCAGCTTCCTAAGCAATTCTCAGCAGGAAAGGGTAAGGTGAGGCCCAGAGCATTACCTGCAGAAAAGCAGGAATTTGAGAGGGACCACAGCAAGGAGGAGCGGGGAGGGGGTGGATGCTGTAGGCTGGACTGTGACCCCAAAATTCACATGTCAGATTCCTACCCCCTGTCCCTCCAAATATGACTACATGTAGAGATGGGGACTTTATTTTTTAAAATCTTTATTTATTTTTAGAGAGAGGGGAAGGGAAGGAGAAAGAGAGGGAGAGAAAGATTGATGTGTGGTTGCCTCTCATGTACCCCCTCCTGGAAACCTGGCCCGCAACCCAGGCATGTGCCCTGACTAGGAATCGAACTCTTTGGTTCACAGTCTGCACTCAATCCACTGAGCCACACCAGCCAGGGCAAGATGGGGCCTTTGAATAGGCAACTGAGTTAACATGCAGCCATGAGGGTGGGGCCTGACCCAGTGTGACAGGCGCCCTGGATAGAAAAGGCCAAGTGGACCCAGGGGAACCGGGATGCACACCCTGGGCGGTAACGGGGCACACACGGGGGAAGCTGGCCGTCTGCCTGCCAAGGACACAGGCCTCCGGAGAAACCTGCCTGCTGGCGGCCTGGTGCACGTCCAGCCTCCAGACCTGAGACCACACACGCTGCTGTCCGAGTGCATCGTCCGAGCATCTGTGACAGCGGCCCGAGCTGAGTAACATGCTGGCGAGGAAGGGGAAGGAAAGGTGGGGAAGGAAAGGTGGCGAATGCTGCGCTTTCAGACGCATGGCCTCGAGGTCATTTCGGCCCTCCCCACCATCTGACAGGCAGCAGCTCACTGCCTGTCTTGCAGATTAAATGGCAGAGGCAACACTAGCCCAGACGGTGAACAGTTAGGGTCGCACGGCAGGCACAGTTCTGAGCCAGATCCACACCCAGGACAGTGGGGGCCCCGGGGGACACCCTGAGGCTGCCAAGGGCACAGCCCTGGAAGGCAGGAACCAGCAGCCAGGCCATGGGGGCAGTGGGGAGGGCAGGAGGCCTGGGGCGGCCAGGTGACATTAGAGTCACGGGCTCTGAGGTGCTGCGTGTGTCTGCACGTGGGGCTGGGAAGAGGGGCGCCTCTGGACTCGTTTACGTAACGGCCGCAGCCCTTCCGCCAGGCACAGTCCTGCCCCTGCCCAGCCCCAAAGGCCCCAGGCTGCTGCCCTCAGTCCAGGGCCGGCAGGGGTAGCCTGCTGGTGGGGCAGCCACTCAGGCTGGTTCCCTCCCCCGAAGACGAGGAGCAGCCACCACTCCAGCCTGGAAGCCGCCCAGGCGAGCTGGTGGGCAGAGCACCTGCTGGGGTAAAGCTTCAGCCCAGTGCCAGGGGCCTTCGTGGCCCCCGCCCCCACCCGCCACGTCCTCAGAATCTGGGCCAGTGCAGGGCGGGCTTCCCAGCAAGGCGACCTTGGCCCAGCACAGAGAAATCCCACTGGTTCGTTTAGAGGCACAGAGCTGGAGAGACCAAGAGGCACATCAAGCCTCCCGCTGCCCGGGTCTTTGCGGACACAGTGGGTATCCTGCAGCCAGCACCTCCTGCCTTTGAGGCGACCTGGGCGCCCGTCACAGACTGGGCCCCTGGGGACTGGGACTCGGCAGTTGTAGCAAGCTTCCCCGTGCCAGGTGGCGGGGCAGCCCTCTGCTCCGAGGCACTAGCTCTCTGCACAGGCGCCCCGAAGGCTGCAGCCCCATGACCCTGCTGAGGCCAGGAGCAGCTGCGTCCTGCCGTGACCCCTGGCAGCCTGGCACCCACTGGGCACTGTGTGGGCCAGCCTGCCTGTGTTTTCCAGGAAGGAGGCCCAGCCAGGTGCAGCCCTGAGGCCTGTGGGGTCCCCAGGCCTCCAGGGAAAGGTTCCTAGTAGCCTGGCCACTGAGCAGCATCCCCCCCCCCCCCCGGCCACGTGCTGCTGGTGAGAACACAGGAGGCTGACGTCTGGAACTTGACCTCTGCTGAAGGCGGGCCCTGGGACTCTGCCCCTTCCTCAGTGAACCATCCCAAAGACTCTGAGTCTCAGGAGCCTAAAGATTGCCCTTGGCTGGTGCCGGTGGGGGCCGGGGAGGCAGGTCTGTGACCCCACAGGCACAAAGATGTCGCTGGCCTTGCCTTCCGCCCTGCACACAGGATTTCTGCTAACTTTTCAAGTAGTTTGCAGGGAGCTTCTCTCCCAAGGCAGCTGGAGGAGAGCTGTCACCAGGGTGGACTGTGTGGGCTCAGTCTCTCAGCCCCGGTGTCACCACTGAGGGAGCGGCGTCACCACGCGTGGCTTCCTGTCTGAAACGCCCTATTCCAGGCCCTGAGAGGAAGATGGAGAGAATGGAGGTGCCCCAGCCAGATGCCACGTCCTCCTGAACACGGGGTCAGAGAGTCTGGTGTCTTCTGGCCTGGGTGCTGTCCTTCCCCCACAGGGCCTGGCCACGGGGACACTGCCACGTGGGGCCCTGGCCTGGGTGGGCACTCTGCGGTCGGGGCTCACACCACAGCCCAAGGTGGCATCCGTGTTTGCCAAGGGCCACTCAGGCACCGCCACCCTAAACCGCCCGGCAGCTTCGCGGCGAGAGCGAGGGCCGTGGCTCCTGTCCTTTGGGCGAGCTGCAGAACCTGAGGCTCCGGCAGTTTCCCTGCAGCCGGTTCCTGGGCCACGGCCAGGCTGGGACGGAGGCCACTCTGGGCTTTCTGTGCATTCCCTCCCCGGACAAGGCACGCCTGGCCCCGTTTGAGGACCTTCAGGACACCCTCATGAGCCTTGTCTGGTGCAGTCCTCACACCCTGTCTGGTTCTCACGCCTTGAAACGGACCAGAACCCACTGCTTCCCGGGAGCAAAGGCGGCACTGACCCCAGGCACCTGGGGTTCGACTTGTGGGCTGCTCTGGAGGAGGACAGCGCCTCTGGGTAGGGGCACGTCCTCTGCGTGTCTGTCCGTCGGGTTTGAACACCCCTGGGTCCAAGGGCTCATTTAATGTGCGAATCCCCGTGGAGGGCAAAGGTCACGCCATAGACACTGCAGGGCACATTCTTTCCTCCCGGGGACCTGGTTCTACGTGTGCCCCACTGTGGAGTGGTGGCCACCCCTGAGGCTGCAGAAGCGAAGCCAAGTTCAGGGCTGAACCACGTGCTCTCACGAGTCCTGGCCTCCAATGGACCTGCTCTAGGGGGTCCCCCCACCCCCTCCCGTGACTAAGCTGACGCCCAGGGGTGTTGAGCCGAGTAGGAAAGCCAGTGCCTGAGAGGGTGCGCCAGCTCCCGACGCCTCTCGTGCGGCACGGGGCAGGGAAAACTCCACCCCCCGTGGTCTCTTTGTACCTCCAGGGAGAGAAGAGAGGTTTACCTGCCACTCTCCTTATGGAAACTGAGGGCACACAATTCGCTGGTAAGTGATTAGCATGTGATTCATCTGCCCCAGAACCAGCCAGGGGCACCTTCGTGACTTCATGAGAGTACAGGCACGCCTGCTGCCCACAGCCAGCTCCACCTCCAAGAGCGGGGCCCCGGCCATCAAAGGGCAGTGCACACAGTGGAGACGGACGTTCCCGGCCTCTCTCAGAGGACAGATTGAAATGAGATGCCTGAGGAGCCCCTGGTTCTGGCCCTGGGCCAGCCTGCTCGCTTCCCCGGGCCTGCCTCCCTGCTGGGCACATAGGCACAATGGCCAGAGAAAGGACAAGGACACACAGTAGAGGCATTGACCCTGACGCCCTTGAGCACCCAGGCCAAGGCCAGCCACCACCCCGCTGCGGACTTCTCACCTCGCAAAGGTGAGTGCAGAGACTCAGCAAGCGACTGAAGAGGCAGGCGCACCTTTCCGCCTTGAGGCCAAGCCTTTGCCGTCAACAGTTCACCCTGTTCCCAACCCCGTGCTCACTGTGCCGCTTGGAAGTGGGCCCAGAACAGGGGTCACCCCACCAGGCAGCAGCCTGTCCCTCGGAGGGCATGAGGCCAGACAGCGCTCTCTGTGGGCAGGTGCCCGGGCCTCAGGCCAGGCTGCAGGCCAACCCCGGGGCAGCCCCCTGGGAAGAGGCCGGATCCTTCTCTGCCCTCTCCTGGCATCGACCGGGAGAGGTGTGGAACCTTTGATGGCTTGGTGAAGTACCTGTCATCCCAGAAGCCTTTTCAGCAATAAGCAAGATGAAGCGAAGGTGTTTTAATTAGTCTCAGACCAATCTGAGATGGTCAGGTGCCCACCCCTGGGCGTGCCTACAGCTCCCACTGCACAAGGCTGCAGGTCTCGGGCGGTGGGCACAGGCAGCCAGTAGGGGAGCGGTGGCCCCGATTGGCCAGGGCATGTGTGGGGGTGCCCTCAGGCCCCGGCCCTGGCGACCCGCTCCTCCTCCTGGCTGGCTCGCCCTCTTTTCCTGCCCCCTGGCCTAACCCCCTTTCTCCCTCTGGGCCTGCATCTCTGCCCTCAGCCCTGGGCTGCTCACTCCGTATGTCCTGTTCAGCCAGACCCTGGCCTCCTTCCAGTTCAGGGACAGACGGAGTGAGCCTGTCTAGTGTAGGGGTCCTTGAGAGACGACTGTCAGAGCCATGCACGGCCGGAGGACCTGGATTTCAGTTTGCCGCCACATGGAGACCTCGGGAGAGACACCGTGTTCCTCTCAGCCTCAGCTTCCTGCCCACAGAGTGGGGGGCTCTGTCCTTCGCGACTTCATGTAACTATTGGGATCAAATGAGGTCACGGATCTGTTTGCAATTCCATGGCCTTGTGAGGCGCTGGTCTGGAATGGGCATGTGTTCCTCAGATTGTCACTGCAGGGGACGAGAAACACAATCAGGAATGGAATGGAATTCCCGAGGCGCCAAGTGTGTGGTCCGAAGGGGGCTGACCTCTGTGCGCCCTCTCTCCGTGCTGGGCCGGCGACAGCCCCTCCACAGGGCAGGCTCCTTCCTGGCAGCCTGCTGGGCAGCCTTGGCAGGGAAGTGGGTGTTGTCATTAATGGCGACGATTATTTTCAAACAAACAAGTGGCCGTAGCCACCATGTTCAAGACAAAAATCCAGGGAAGCTGCTTGTGGAGAGAGAAATTTCTTCAAAATAGACGTGGGAAAGAGAGCACACGTGGCTGGGGGCCAGAAGGGGAGGGTTGCCTTTTTGTGCCGCAAACCACACCCTTGCCAGCCTCCGGTGGGAGGGGACTGATGAAGAGTCGCCCGGTCCTAGGGGTTCCGTTTGTGTCCCCACTGGGCCCAGGAGGAAGTGTGAATGTGATAGGTTAACCTGTCCCAGCGATGCTAATTTTTAGGGGCCAAGTGAGGGCTGGTGGGCAGAGGCGGAACCGCGAAGACGAAGTCTTAAGGCAAGAGAGACAGGCTTCAGGAAAGGAGGGTGAAGTAGCCCAAGACATGACCTGGTTTGCTTGTGGCGAAGGGAGAGGCAGTGTGGGAGGAAGGGCGAGGCAGCCAGGCCCGCGGGGCTGAGGGCACCTCCTGATTAGATGTCCTCAACTTTCTGAGGACAGACAGAGGCCAAGAGCAGACTGTGGCCTGACACGGAGAGGCTGAGACGGGGAAGGGGGGGGAATAAGCTAACGGAGAGGCTCGGGCTGCAGATCTGACCGGAGCCAGCGACATGGGCCAGGGCAGCCCGAGAGAGACTGGCTGCTGTCCACACAGGAAGCACATGGCTGTTGGGGCTGAGCAAACCTGGTTTAAGTTTATTAGAACCAGACTTGTTAGACTGGGGAATTCTCGGACAAACTGAAAGCCTGTGTTTTACTCGTCTCCACCCAATTTCTCACCTGTAGTGTGTGTGCCGGGTATTGACAACCCATCTCCTTAGCCACTCTGCAAAGTTTGAGGGGTGGATGTGTGTGCAGAATTTTGTCCATCCACCCACCTATCCACCCATTTATTTATTCATCCACCCACCCACCCACCCGTCCATCCACACACCCACCCACCTATCCACCCATTTATTCATCCACCCACCCACCCACCCGTCCATCCACACACCCACCCACCTATCCACCCATTTATTCATCCACCCACCCACCCATCCACCCATCTTCCCACCCACACATTCGTCATCCAGTCATTGACCCCCCCACCGCGTTCGTAGGAATCTGCATATGCCAAGTCACGCACCAGGGACTGCAGGACGTGACATGCACAAGGTACGGATGACCCCAGCCCTCCAAAATTCAGTTTTAGTTGAGTAGACAGATAATGTGAAAAAATGGTGCTCATACGCAGAGGCTCTGTTCAGCAAGGAAGTAGCTTGCCAGTAAACAGTAGTGCCCACACACTACCTTAACATTGGCATTAGTTTCTTCTCTCCTTCAAGTTGTGAATAATATAAAAATTTCTGAGTGCACAGCTCCACTCGCTCACTTTGACGTGTGTGATTGGTGGTCAGCGCTCCCAGATGGAGAGACGTCCGTGGAGCCTTCCATGTGACCAGAGCAGTGTCACCGCCTGCCGGCCGCTTCCTCGTGGCTCCGTCTTTTGTCCTAGGGTCCTTTCTGCAAAGGCATCTCACGTGGTGAAGCCCCAAGTCTGCCATGCAGGTCATAATTTTTCATTTCATGTTTCAGCCGCCGCGGCTCAAACCTGCCTTTTCCGACACAAAGCAACGTCAGGAGCAGAGCACGTGGCGTGGTCGCAGGGCACGCTCGCTGGTGACGCCGCTGAGCGTGTCAAGGGGGTGCGTGCACACACTGCCTCGACCGCTTGTGTTTCAACGAGCCAGTGCCGCGTGGTGGCGGAGGTGCAGCTGTGAGTGTCTGATGAGGGGTGATGGCTGAGATGGGGACACCCAAGGGCTGGGGGGCCATGGGAAAGGCATCCCACTGAGTCTCCTCTGGGTCAGTGGCCTTGAGGGGTGAGGGCCATGCTGGGGGTCAAGGGGAGCGAGGGCCACAGTGTTCCTGCTGGCTCAGTGAGGGCCCCCGCCAGGCCCCCCGGGGCCAGGGTGCAGAGGTGGGAGAGGCCAGCTGCCCTGTAGCTGCCACGGGGCCCAGCGGCCGACCCCGGGAGCACTGGAGCTGAGGTGGCCTTTGAGTGACTTCTCTGGGGTGAGGCCCCGGCCGTCGCAGCGGCAGAGTCCAGGACAGGGCCCCAGGGATCGGTGGCAGGGGCAGAGGCTCGCACAGAAGACTGAGCGTGGGGGCAGCGCTGAGTCCCTCGCACGTGCGTGTTGAGGCCCGGCCCCTGGCGTGTGGCTGCATTCAGAGACAGGTCATTGATCGGGGTGACCGTGTTAAGACGAGGCCATTCGGTGGGCTCCAAGCCGATGTGACTGGTGTCCTACGAGAGGAGGAGTGTACACAGACCGAGGAGCGCCAGAGACACACACCAGAGGGAAGGCCCTGCGAGGACATGGGGCCCCGGCGGCTGGCTGCGCGCCGAGGGGACAGGCCTCAGAGCCGCGCCCCCACCCCCCACCTGGCCCTGTGGCTTCACACTCCAGCCCCTGTTCCTTCAGCTCCGGTCTCCGGCCTTTGTTTTGGCCGGAGTCACATCGCTGTGCCGGCCAAGGGGAAGACACGGCTTCTGGAGTCAGGAACCCTGGAGAAGAGATTGAACAAAGAAGTGCGTAATCAATATTCTCATTTTGCTGAAAGATTCAGTAAAATAGAACTGAGAACCGCCCATTTGGTTTCACCACAGGGCAGCCTTTTCCTCGAGAGAGACTTTGCTGGGACCCGTTGTGACACTTGGCAGGAAACGCAGAAGCCGGGGGCATGCGGGCCTCCCGAGAAGGCGTGACAGAGGGAGGGACAGTCCCCGTGGCGGGGACAGCCAGAGCAGGTGCACACTGAGGAGCGGCCAGGGGGCAGTGCCGTGGAGGACGGGTGAGGACGGTGACAGAGGACAGTCCCGAGGATGCAGGACAAGCAGAACGGACCAGGGGCTGGGGGGGCTCACGGTCGCTGTTGGAGCGTGAAGGGGTCTTGGCGGCGATCTGAGGGGTTCTCTGAGCTGGGGCCCCCCCCGTCGGTTCTGGTGGCTCCCAAAGGCGCAGCCGAGGTGGGCACAGGCCGGCGTTCAGCACAGCGAGGGGGAGAGCAGCAGCTTGCGGTGCCGGGCCCTTCAGGCCTCAGGTCACGGAGGTGCCTTTGCATTCACCGTCCCCTTTCAGTCTTGGGACCCATGAGGGCGGTGCCATCACTGCTCTGCTTTCCTGATGAGGAAGATCGAGATTCACAGATGGGCAGCCAGGTCCTCCAGTTGCAGCCTCAGAACCTGGTCTGAACGCAGAAGGGCGTAGCCTGGCTGGTAGTGAGCTCCCCATCTCCGATGGCGTTTCGGACTAAAATGCACAGTGACCGTGCAGACCGAGAGCAGAGGTTTCCTTGAACAGCAGGAGGTCGAGGGGAGCCATTTTATCCTCAAACACACAAAGCTCTGGACAAGAGACTCCACACGCCCCTGCCCTGCCCGCTGCCTTGCCCTCCGCAAGGGGAGGCCTGCCCCCGTCTGCCCCCACACCTGTGGGGGTTGAGCGTAAGATCCCACAGGACGGGTTCTCTGGCTGAGACATGGGTGAGAGCCGTTGCAGTAAAGAGAAGCCCCCTTCTTTTCTAGCTCTGTGGTTCCAGGGAAAGGGTGTTTTGGTCGGGGGGTGGGGGGAAGCCATGGACATGGGGATAGCGTCTTTCTCCAGGAAGCTCTGCCCCCTGGGCCCCACCCTGCACTGACCCCCTGACCCTGACTCAGAGCAGGACCCCCTGCTCCTCTGGGAAGATCGGCTGTGCCACTGAATGTGGAGCGCCCACCACAATCCCCCACACAGTGAGCCCAGGGTGCTATGCGAGGGCCAGGGTGAAGGTCGAGTCAGGAAAGCAGCCTGGCGTCAGGTCCCAGGGGCTGCTGACGCTGTGGGGCCCGGACCCCCTGACCTGTCTGGCCCGCCTGCCAGGGCAGAGGACCCGCTGCCCCTGCTGGTGGCCCTCGACCTCCGTCCTCTGAAGATGTCGCCAGGAGAGGAGAGGGAAGCAGCAGGCCTGCCCTCTGCTCAGGCAGGAAGCACCTGACTCAGCGTTTCTGCAGATTCTGCCGAGTCCCCGCAGGGCGGAGGCGGCAGCCACGGGCAGCCTCTGCCTGGCAAAGCTCTTCCCGTGGGTCTCCACAGGCTCCCCTTCAGGGCTGGGCTTCCAGGGGCGCAGGCAGGTCAGCACTGCTGGGGACCAGCTGCCGTTTCCATGGCGATGGCCATGCACCCTGGGCCCTCCCACTCCCACTCTGTATCCTGCATGAAGTAGAACAAAAGAGGAAGAGGCGGGAGTCCTCTGGTGAACTCGCGGGCACAGGCTTCCGCTGTCCTGGGAGCAGGTCCCGGAGCCTCACCGCCGTCTCCCAGCTGCTCTCTGCTGCACAGCTGGGCTCCCTGTCCCCTCAGGCCCACCCAGACTGTGGGGGAGTCCCCCTTTCTGTCTCCTCTGTGTTAACTCACTTTACCACGCCACAGCAGGACAGGGGAGAATGGGCAGGGAGGGCTGAATAGAGTTCTCCTGAGGTGGGGACAGTGCTGGGAAGTCTGGGGCCCTGGGGGTCCCTGTCCACTCGGTGTGGTCACAAAAGAGTCTCCTGTGGGCGGCTTGGGGCTCACAGGCCGGGAGGGGGTCAGCAGGTTGGAACCAGCCATTGCGGAGGCTCTCAGAGAAAGAGGCTGTGGAAGGCAGGTGCCAGTGTCCTGCGTTTGATCAGCCCCGGCTTTCCAGGACAGTCCCCTCTGTCCTCTCCCCACTGGGCGGCGTCTTGCCGAGTGGGTCAGGCCCTTGTCTGTGGCTGGGTCCTCAGTGGGTCTCTGCCTTCTGGGCCCACTCCTGCCCCACCTGGGCAGCAGGCTCACGGCCCCGACAGCACTGCCGCCTCGCTCTCTGGAACGCTGCTCCCAGAGCCACTGGGGCAGCGCCCGCCCCTCCTGGCGTGTCGTCACCCACCCTCCGTGGGGACGCCCCGAGCCGATCACAGACCCCTTCCCAGAACGTCTGAGGGAGACCCTGAGGGACACTCTACGCAATGAAATAACGGGCCGTCATTGGGAAGGCAAACCAGGAGACAGAGCGGACTCTCGCTGTGAGCGGCATGTGGAACCAGGCCCTGGGCAGTGGTGACCGTCCTGTGTCCGGCTGTCCCCTGTGTACGGTGCTAGGTAGACACTCCCCCGCCCCCGACTGTTAGGTCAGTACCTAGTGGACACTAGCATCCTCTGGCCATGGGGGCACCAGTGTTTCTGTCAGTGGTACGGTCTGCGGCGTTCTCTGAACTGTGTCTTAGTTCCTGTGTGGTTCACCTGCAGGGCTCAGGGTCTGTGGGCAGGGTCCCCCTTGGTAAGCAGGACCGTGCCACCTGGGCCCCCCAAAACCTGGCCCAGAGGCTCCTCAAGACCACGGCCTGAGCCAGGCTGAGCACTGAGCTCTCTGCGGTTCCACGCAGGGGTTCTGAAGCCTCCTGGGAGCCGTCTTCAGCTCCCTGAGGTTTGGACCCCAGTTTCTCCCAGACATATTGACTTTCCCTCGATCCCGATGGACTGTGGAGACCTAGGGAGGGGAGGCGGGCCCGGCCACAGCAGGTCCCCACTCAGAGGGTTGTCACACTATCCCCGCCCTGCCCCTGCCTCAGGGCCCTGCCCGCACCTCTTGTTTGGGGCTCCGAGCCACTGTAGGGTCTAAGCAGGCTGCACCTGGCTGGTGGCACCTGGACAGGCTGCTCGAGACGGGGCAGAGGCAGCACGGGCTCCAGCGTCTTTCTGAGCAGGTGGGGTTCCCGGTCCTGGCTCTGGTCCACGTTCTCCGAAAGGCCCTGTGGGCTCCCACAGTGGACTGTGTCCATCACGAGTCAGCAGGATGTGGCTGGAAACTGGAGCCAAGCTGAGCACTGCAGGGCTCTTCCCGGAGAGGAGCCCACGCCCGCCACCCATGAGGTCAGAGCGCCTGCCTACTCCCGCTGCCAGGCACTAAGGGAGGAGGGCGGGACCTGCAGCCCTCCCGAGCCTCGGTTTCCTCAGCTGCTCACAGGCTCTTGAGAGAGGACGGCAGGCCCGTGGGGCAGCTGGGTGGCGAGTGTCCCTGCAGATGAGCCCGCGCCTTCCAGGGCTGGAATGGTGAGACTCTAAACACCCCCTTGCAGGCCACGAAGAAAGGTCCCAGGTCACTCTGGGCAGCTGGGTGGTGAGCTGTGCGACCGAGGCCTGGGGACTGACGCGGCCCTCGGGTGGGCAGGCGTGGGTCCGACTCCTGGGCGGGTGGGGTGGCCCTCCCGGCAGCGACAGTGTCTTACGTGCAGGGCAGCACTTTGGCTGCATGGAGGGCCCCTCGAATGCCGCCCTGGGGTCCGGGAGCAGGCACCCCTGCTCCTGTGGCTGCACGGGGCAGGCGTAGCCCTGTGGGCCCGACACCTGCAGACTGTCTGTGGGTGGGTGCAGCGCTTTCACTGGGCCGTCCGCAGGGCAACACCAACCCTGGGTGTGGCTGCAGGTGTGAGACCCCTCAGCCAGGCTTGTGTTCAGAGAGGCAGCATGGAATGGTGGCCACAGAACTGGGGCTGTGGCATCGTGTGAACTGGTGGCACTTGGGCACGTCGGCGTCTCTGGGCCTTGGTTTCGGCCTCCATGCGGGAGCGCGTTCTGTGCCGGCCTCACAGGCCTGCCCTGCAGGGTAGAGAGAGTGAACAGGAGCCAGCTCCGAGAAGCACAAGACAGAAAAATCACCCATTATCTCTGTAACCAGGAGGGACTGGTCTCTGCTCTAGCCGTGGGGCCAGGCTCAGGGAGGCAGCGCCCTGGGCAGCCGGTAAGAGCAGAAGCCTCCCCCTGCCTCGCTGCGCCCTCCTCAGCACAAGCAGCTTCTGGCGCTGACCAGGCAAGTGATGGAGCCCACGCCCTCGGGAAGCCTGAGGAGAGGGTCACTACCAGAACACACATGTGTGCACACATGCCTACATGTGTGTGCGCCTGTGCATGTCTGTGCGCATGCAGGGGGTGTACATACATGCACGTGTGCATGTGCATGTGTTGTGCATGTATCTCCTTGTCACACCATCACCCCTCTGTCTTTTGTCCAGGGGCCTGACCTCTGCAGCTGCCAGTGACCTCCTGCATTTCTGTCTCCCCTGGACATCATCCCCTGCCCTGCCCTGGCCAGGGTTCTGCCTGACAGTGACGCCCTCCTGGTGGCCCCTCAGCCTGTGGTACTGTGTCCGTGCGATGCCATGAGCAGTGCTGGGAGGCACCGGGCCTGTCTGCAGGCCCCTTGCCCGCCCCCCAGGCCTGCACACGTCGGGTCACTGCAGGGCCTGGTCCAAGGCGGTTTCGCATCTGCAGCAGTCACTGCGGCGTCTGGGTGCAGGAGACTCGTACAGCGAGGACACTAATGAACCAAGGGAGTTAATAAGGTGGATCCATAAATAACAGATGGGAGCAAAGCATGCTGGTAAACGCCAAGTCAAGGGCATGTGCGCAATTAACCAAGAGAAGTCCCTGCCGCACGCTGGCACCGGTCACACAAAGTCAGGGAGGGGGTGGCTTGGTGGCAGGCCAGGTACTCGCTGACTCCAATCAGGCGCCTGCCCCGGGAAGTGGGGCTGGACCTGGCCCAGAACCCCCCTGAAATCTCTTTCAGGTGTCATTGGCATGCAGCGAGACAGAGAAATCTGTGTGCAGCGTGATGGGCTTTTACAGGTGTGCCTGCCCGTGCAGCTGCCCCCCAGCTGAGACACAGAGCAGAGCACCCCCTTCCCCCTGCAAGGAGAAGAGCTTGCTCCTTCCGAAGAGACAGAATTCTGGGGCAGGGTTTCTGGTGGTCGTGGGCTGCCCTGTGAAGGGAATCTCCCTCGCATATGGGCTGGAGACCAGGAGACTGGTCAGGTCTCCGTGCTCCTCACGGCACCCTGGGGACAGGCTAGCCCCAGCCTGTGGGACAAGCTGCACCCCCCAATGGTCACACTGCTCTGAGGCCCCACTGCTTGTCAGCGGGACTCTGTGGAGACAGGGTTTGCAGACAAATCAGGCTACAATGAGGCCACTAGGATGACTTAAGTTCAATGCGACTGACTGCTGTCCTCATAGGAGACACAGGGAGACGGATGTTGGATGACACGCCTACAATCCAAGGAACACCAGGTTGCTGCCTGTCAGCAGGAGCTGGGTGAGAGGCATGAAACGGGTTTCCCCGCAGAGCCCCCAGAAGGGACCAACCCTGCAGACACCTCAACTGGGGCCCTTGACCCTAGACTGGGAGAACGAAAGCCTGTTGCCTCAGCGTGCTTTGCTGTGGCTGTGCCGGGAAGCAAACCCCCCCCCCCCAAATCCAGGCCTGTGACAGCTGCCACCTTAACTGAGGATTGTCCGACCGGCTTTTCCCGCTCAGACTCATGTCATGTGCAGCCGACAACTGGGTGTAAGGAGGCACTCCCTGCGCACGGAGCTGGGGGACTCAGGGCCCCCGGCTGACCCCAGCTCCTCTCCAGTGACCCCAGCTCCTGGACAGCCTGCTCAGTGGGACTCAGGCTGGACACCCATCTCGATGGTGCTGCGTCATACCCCTGATCTAGTCCTAACAGAGTCGGGAGTGTGGTGCCCATGTCCCCGGGGTCACCTCCGTGGCCCTCCGACGGGCCGTGGTAACGGCCTTGTTTTCCAGTTGGCTCTGTTTGATGAGGTCGCCTCCACGCACCCTCCTCCTCCTTGTGAAGCAGACTTGCTCCTCGTCTGGAGGAGGGTGGTGGCACCCCAGTCACCTCGCGCGGTCTGGCAGCGTCACTCTGCAGCCTGTCGGCCATGCACGTGGATGTCATTTGCTCCTTAACCGACTCAGCAAATACTTGTCAGGTGTCTGGAGTGGTGCCGGAACACTGTTCGGCGGGTGATGGGGACTCTCAAGAAGCCCCTTCTCCTCGGGAAGCACACCCTCCACCGCGGGGCGGTGTGTCCCGTTCGCTTGGTTGCCTTTTTGGTTTGTTGTCAGTTTTGTTTGCGGTGTAGAAGCTTTTTAGTTTGATGTGGTCCCTTCCATTTACTTTTGCCTTTACTTCCCCGCCTTTGGGGTCGAATTTGTATCATGTTCTTTCTGACTAAGAGAGAATGTAGGGCTCAGTGCCTACGTTTTCTTCCTTGTATTTTATTGTTTCAGATCCTGTATTTAGGTCTTGGAATTTCTGTAGCATCAGGGTGCTTTTTAAAAATCAATAGAAATATCTTAAAAGAAAACCCACTCCAGCCGATTTTCGTACTGACCAGGCTGTGGGTGGTTCGGGGGCCATGCTTAGTCTGAGAGCGTGTGTCATCCTGAGATTCGAGAGCTTGTCAGTCAAAGACGAGGTTTATTAAACAGAATTTGCGCAACTGGCAAAGAGACTCTTGTTCTTATCTTCAGGGTCAAGAAGTTCCATGGTACGTCTGTGTTTCCCAGCCCAGCCTGGCCGTGTGGGCCAGTCATTGCCCTCAGCGGTGGCACCTTCCAAAGCTAACTGGCTGTCCTCTTTCTGTCGTCCAGAATGCGGACACTCTGTCCCATGGAGGACGTTTGGATCAATCCACATCTCCTCTTCCCGTGGGTCAAAGTCTCAGTTATCTGCACAGAATCCACAGCTGAGAGTTAACTGAAAATGTGTCAGGTGGGCCGTCCTATACTGATGGAAGGGTCCCAGTGACCCACAGGTTAGCTGACTGTAAATGACCTTGTGGGAACTTACATCGTGTCAGAAGATAACATGTGACCTTGCCCATTGCACACTAGAAATTTTTCACCCAAAACACCAAGTATTGCATCTACTTGTCTGAAATGCACGCTCACGTTTAAAAAGTTGTACTGATCAAGTTACTCAATCCCATCCAACAAAGGTAGACCCTTTTCTATGGCGAATCCAAAGAGCCTTTCGAGATTGTGGGAAGTTTCCAAGAAAAGCAGGTTACGCGTTATGCTTCTGTGACACTTCTGCTTGGAGTGATGTCTCTTCCCACGTGGTAGGAGACGCTGTTCCCTGGCCCCCCTGACCCCAGGCCCGATGCCCCCGTGCCCCCACTTGCTCACTGTGCCCGCATCCTCCTGCCCCAGTGCATGGTCTCGTGTGTCTGTGCACACCCCTGCGTTCCCTTCGTACCTCCACAGCAGGGACCACGTCTCAGTGCCACAGGGGCCCCAGCTCCCACGACAGCAGCTGGCCCTGGGAGGGACACGTGCAGGGTTTCTCAGCAAATGTGCAACCAGGCATGTGGACCGTACAGACGCCTGGAGTTGTCTCACAGTGGGAATCATTAAAAATTATGGACTAACGCACCGCGACCATCTCCTATGCACAGGGCATGTGACGGGCACTTCGATGGCCGTGCCGGACAATTTTCCGTGTCTAGTGCAGGGTGTGACTGGGAAGAGACTGTGCTTCCCCTCTCACCACTCGGTCTCATCATCGTCATTGTCACGAGTGGTCGTGAGGCTGACTTCTAACGATGCTGAGAGTCTGGAAACTGAGCTTCGACGCTCCGACAGCTGCTCTGTGTTCAAGCGCAGAGACCCATCCCCAGTGTTTCCGTCACCTCAACCAAGAGCTAGATGGGACTTGGCACACGCACGACTCTCTGCTCCATGTTTCTCTTCCCACTTACTCTTTGGTTGGTTTTCCCTTGAGGGTGAGCCTGGGGCTTCCCGCCCGCACAGCGGAGCTCCTGGGACATTCGGGGCCAGGGTGCAGCATCACAGCCCTGGGACTTGGTGCCACTGAACTCCAGAGATGTCCTTTCAGGTGGCTGGACAGTGGGCGGGACCCTGGGAGCAGTCCTCTGAGGTTTTCACTGGACTTGCTACCTGAGCACCAACCAGAACAGCAGGATGGCATTGGGAAATGCTTCTTTTTTGGGTCACGGGAACTCATGAAGAATGCTTGTATTTTCCTTCACTTGGTGGCAGAGCTGGGGAAAGCTTCTCCCCAGAGGCTCTTCTTTGCAGTTAAAAAATAGCTTTTTCCATGTGGGGAGGGTGCTGTGGACATCAGGGGCCCCAGGGTGTCAGGTGGCTCTGGGTGTGGGGACCATGGGCAGGGTTGGCCCTGGGTGCTGACTCAGCCATAAAACGGGAGCTAGAGCAACCCCACTGGCCCTGCGTCTGCTCTCACTGGCACCATCACAGGCCGAGCAGCTCCTGCCGTCCAGATACTTCGAATCCGCGCCTCCACCGTCTCTGAGCCGGACGGGACTGGAATGGACCTTCCTTTGCTGCCCTCCAGCCCAACGACAAGGCCTGCACCATGGAGGAAAGTCTTGGCTTCTCCATTTCCGGGAACAACGAAGGAAGTTGTGTGGGTAAAGCTTCTGAACCGCAACACCTGGCGTTGCCCCGTCAGTCACCCTCCTGTGCACACTCTCTCAGCTCCAGACCGAAGGAGGCGCCATGCAGGGAGAGCTGCAGCATTCCGCGTGTGCGGGAGGGGTGAGAGGCGCCTCGCAACCTGCTTACCTCCCTGGGACAACGGGGAAGCTTAATGTGTTTTAAACAATGGGAATTAGGAGGCCTCTGAGCCTAGCAGGGACTTAGAAATGATTGGATTTGTTGACATTAAGTAATTATATTGACTCATCCAAACCACTGCAGGGAGAGTTCCCACACCGCCAGCCTCAACCCCTGGGCACTCTGGGAAGTCGTCGTGCGCCTCACACGGAGTCAAGACCTTCAGTGGTGGGTGGCTCAGTGAGTCACTCTGTTCTGTAGGACAGACCAGTCTGAGTGGGGGCACTGCACTATCAGTGGCAAGTCGTGCTCATGCCAGAAAGCCAGCCACACAGAGACCAGTAGGGTGTGACCCTCACCGCCGAGGAGCGGTCCACCCGGCTCGTGCAGCCTGGTGCATGAGCACCCAGCAGGGTCTGAGTGCTGGGCGGCAGGCGGCCACCGCCCAGCAGTCCTGGGAAGTGGTCAGCCTGCAAACAGCGGCAGTGAACGTGTGTTCAGGCACAGGGATCAGGGCCGGTCCAGGGACCCGAGGGGACTTCCAGAGTGGGGAATGGCCTGAGCCAGTTCTGAAGGTGACCAGGCCCACGGGAGGGAGGCCGTGGGCACCGGGCGAGACCACAGGGCCTCTCCAAGAGGTCCCACAGGGTGGCAGGGCTGGGACCACCTCCACGTCACATGAGCCAGTTCCTGTGACAAGTCTATCCTCCATATTTACCTATCATCAATCTATCAATCTATCATCTGTGTATTCTATCATCTGTCTATCTACCGATATTCTATCTGTCAATCATCTGTCTACTGTGTAGCATTGGTCCTTGTGCCCATCCTTCCAATAGGCTCTGTCTCTCCAGGGAGCCCTGACTGACACGGAGCCTGTGACTGTCCCTGTCCTCCCTCTAGGCTGGGTCGAGCCGGCTGGCGATGTGTCTCACTCAGGACCACCACCCGCTCCCTGCCCCCCTCCAGGCCCTCGCCCTCCTGTTCCTGCCCTGGGCCTCCCTGCTTTCCGTGCCCCAGGTGAAGCCAGGTCAAGGCCAGTGCTGGACACAGGCCCCGGCAGCCCAAGGCATTGGGGGGTGTCACGCCCCCATTCCTATCACTGTGCCTCCCTTAAAAACTCTAAAGACAGAAAGTTATTCGGCACTCACAGCCTACTGAAGGCTCTTAGCCAATAAAAATATTATTTTCACATGGTATCTTTAAACCATAAAATTTCCCCTATGTCTCAAATGTCCAGTTATTTTTATGGACAAAAATATAACATTTCCTATTTGTTTGCAATAGATTTTATTCCTTAAGGTTAACAGGCTTCCATGACAAGCCTCCAGGGGCATTTGTTGGAAAACGTTAGAGCGAAACATTTACAAGCCAGGTGGTGTAGTCTGGTGGTGGCTTAGCGTTGCCACAAATTTGACTACTTTTTATGATAAATTTACATACAGTTTACATAGAACATTTTAAAGAATGTATGTTTCGTCAAAGCATGGCTTTCTTTGTTCTCACTGCCCCCCCCCCCATTTGCCACCGTGGGCCACCTCCTTGGTGGCTGTGGTGCCGGATGCCCCTGAGCACGAGGTTGGGCAAACTGTGAAAGACAATGAGGAACAAAGCTCCTTGACCTTTAGAAGTCACCATAGTCACATTCACCTCCTTCTATGAAGGTTTATTCCCCAACCTTCCCTTCTTCTCCCCGTGTTCCGCCCCCTGCCTTCCTCACGTTTCTTCTTCTGTCTTCAAACTGCCCGCCTCCCTTGCAAAGGAAGGTCAGGACCACGACAGAAGCACAGGCGTCCCGGTCCCAGAGCCCCACCTGGGACCCACAGGGGTCCAGCCCAGCAGTCGGGGTCTGACCGCCTGCACTGAGGGTCCTGGTGAGTCACATGGCTAAGATGCTAGTTGACATGATGATTTCAGTGCCTGTCATTGGCCAGAACGGCACGGAGGTGCCAGCCCATCAGCGTAGCCTCAGTTTATAACGGAAACATGGTTCACAGCCACTCGGAAGTGCTGGTCTCTATTTCACTTCACTGCTTTATTTTTACTGTCGCTGTGGCCCCGTATCACACTGCGAAGGTCCAAACTTAACTTACGTTCAACCATTCTCTGAAAAAATGCAAATGAATATTTCTTTTACATGTAAATAAGATATTATTCTCATAGGTTTTTCTTCATATTGCTTTACCATGAAAAGACCAAGAAGACATTTAATTAATAATAGGAATAAGAAGAAGAAAAAGGAAAATGACTATGAAGTTATTAGCTACTTGGTTCACGTGTGAGAAACAGAATACTTGTGACATGCAGGTAAATTCCTTAAGTAATCGTTTTTATGGCCATTGAAAGCAGCTCGCAAACACACAAACCAACGCGCCGGTCTCGGTCACACCGCAGGCCGCTTACCTGTGAGATCCGCCTGTGCTTCCGGTGAGCCTGCGGCCGGGCCTCCTTGCTGCTTGGTACCTGCTCCGGTTCGTCACCTGCTGCCGTCTTCTCCGGCCCCACACACACACACGCAGTGCTCATCCCCCTGTGTGTCTGCGTGTCTGTCCTCTGCGTGCCCAGCAGGGAGGAGGGATTCCAGCAGGAAGTGTGGGGCACAGGAGAAGAGTGAACTGCCGGCATCTCATACACCCGAAGTGTCCACCTCGGGCCAAGCTGGTGCGTTCAGTGCGTTTGAAGGACACTGCTCTGCGGACACCATGGCTCTTCGGGGACTCGGGGCCTTTCTGCAGCTGCACCAGGAGAATTAGAAGGTGACCTCAGCAAGGTTACTAGTTGCAAGGTCATCTATACACCAACTGATCAGAGTCCTATATAGCAACAAAAAACAGTGGAAAATAAAGTTAAATATGGCATCAGAACACGTTGAACATATAAAAAATAAGTTGGACAAAGGAATGAAAGATGTAGGCACTGGAAGCTATGCAACATCACAGAGAAAAATCAGAAACCCAAACGCACGGAGAAATATTCTACGCCCAGGGCTTGGAAGAATCGGTATTGCATTATTTCACGTTTTCTCCCACTGACCTGCAGATGTAATGCAGTTACATGAATAGGCAGTGTTTTTTGGGAGGTACTAGAAAGTGTCCCTCAACTTTAAACAAGTGCAAGGGGCCAAGGAGACCTGGAAACCACAAGACGATGACTGGACGGCTGCAGCGGCCAGGCCAGGCCCTGGTGGGGAGGGTCAGAACCACCCGGGACGGCAGAGCAGAGACAGACCAGCAGGACGAGGCAGGGGGTGGCTCCCAGCCTGAGTCTTTCCGATGAACTGCACCCGTCACTCGGATGGAGATTCGGGAAGTTAATCTTCACCCGACCTCACCAGTTCACAATGTAATTCTCACATTGCAGATCTAAAGTGGAACATTAAAAACATTTGGTAGAGGAAAATAGTGGGCCGTCTTTATGACCTGAGGCAGACAAAGATTTCTTAGGGCAGAAGCCCACCAAGGGAACCCTGGACGGTTACTGCGGTAAGACCCAGCCCTTCTGTCTGTCCGAATGCGCCATCACCAGCGGACAGGGCAGGACAAGCTGCCGGGGGGAGGAGGAGGTGCCTGGGGCGGCAAGGCAGAGCCACCGCCGCCGGCCTCTCGGTCTTGTAATGTCATCCTTGTAAGGCCATCCATGTAAGGCCGTGTAATTACGTGGGCTTGAAGCTGTACTTGGGCTTGAGAATTGTCCTTGAGTGTGTTCTGCAATAAATTATTTAAGTGAGATGTGAGGGAACTAATTAGTTAATAACCATAATTGGGATTAAAGAGGGATTTTGATTTCAAAAGATGCTTAAAAGGGTAAACATTCAGTGGTGTCATTTTGCTGTTGACAGTGAGGCCACCTCCGTGGGTGAGCCCACGCAATGGGAAGCACGGGGGTTAGACGTGCCCTTGGGATGGCGGTGACGAGCCGAGGTCAGGCCCCGCGGTGGCAGGCCGCTGGCAGCCGGCTGCTTGCTCAGGTGCCGCCCTGAAGATGGTGACCAGTGCCGTGTGGAGGTCACGCTGCTCGTACAGGCAGCGCGCAGACCAGCAGGTTAAATCTTGCTGACCGAGACCTCCATTCAGCCCCCAGAAGGGGGCTTCGACTTTATAGGCTGAGTGACACAGTGTGGGCCTTGCCCAGAGCGTGGTGCCCCACACGTGGCGAGCACTGGCCCGGAGTGGGGTGCCTGCGTGCGGGGTGGAGCCAGGAGGGGCTCAGAACCCACAGGAGGAGAAGAAAGGCCCGCAGTCGAGCATACGGAGGGCAGCGCATGGGAAGTCGGCACCGCGGGGCTTCAGGAGGAGAAAACGACAACGGGAGAGGCAGGTGCACCAAGGGAGGCGGAGAGCGTGCGGCTCTGTCCTGCAGCTCTGTCCTGTGCAGCCCAGTCTGGCTGAGCTGCCCAGCCCATTTCTCTGGGGGGTGGGCACCCTGGACCCTTCCCAGGATGTGCCCACTTGGGGCCATGCACCCCCCTCATCAGTGACTTGTACAGGACGTCAGAGCGATTTGGTGCCCGCAGTCAGGGCCTGTGACTCCCAGATCCGCAGTGTCTTGTTTGTGTCCCTCACAGCTCTCAGTTCTTGGCACGAGGCAGGTGCCCAATATGCATGTACAGACTGTCTGAGGCCAGAAGGCAGCTTTCTCTCCTTGAGCCCAAGAGGGGCCAGGAGTGCATCCGAGGTTCCGAGGCCAATTAGCTGTCAGCGGTCCGCACGTTCAGGGCCAGACCCGCGGGGGTGCACAGTGAGAGAGGAGAATGGGGAGTGCGTGGACTATGCAAAGGGCTTTCTCAGGGGGCACTTCAGCATCCCACCCAGGTGTGTGTCTGCCAGGTCTAGGTCTGGGAACCTGGGAGGCGGTCAGTCTCGTTCACCGGCAGCCGTACGAAGTGCCTGTTCCCAGCCAAACACCACGCTTGCTTCCTGACTTCCTTTGTAAGCGTAGCCTTCCTTCCCAACGTGGCGTCCGTTCCCCCCGATGTCTAATCTGGAAGGCGGTGTGGGCTGGCATAGAGCGGCCACTTTCCGGGCATAGGCGGTTCTCTTCAGGAAGTGGCGTCCGAGCACTCTGCAGGGACGGCGCGGGTGACAGATTCCACGCTGCGGTCGAGTCCCTCCTGGCTCTGTGTCTCGGCCTCTGCCCCATGGACTGCCTTCTCCTGCTCCTTCAAACAGGCTCAAATGTTTATCTTCTCGAACAGACATCGTCCATGACATGCGTCCTTGAAGAGAAGACCCAGACGCCTGAGCCTGGAGACACGGAGCCCTTCTCTCTTGGCTCCAACCTGGCTTCTGTCTGCAAATCCACGGACCCCTGAGACCCGCCGCATCCCTCAGCCTTTCAGCATGGTGACTCCGTGCGCACCCCTCCCTTCCCAGAAGGCCGTTCTCCAACCTCTGCCCTCAGCCAGGGCCAAGGGGGCGGCACGTGCACTGCAGGAGCTCACGGGAAGAGCAAGGGGCTCGGCGCAAAGTCCCTGAGAAGCGAAGGCGTGGGCTGGATGCCCTTCAAACACTGCTGTTATCTGACTTGATCACTACGAGGTTTCCGTGAATTTCTCTCCCTAAAGGTTCATCACAAAATCAGAGCACTGACGAAGAACATTGCTAATTATAAATTCTCCACCTCAGCATAGTTGGTTTTCTTTCCGTGTTGTTTTCCTAATTTCAGCTGCATTTTAGCATCACACAGACGTAATAATGGCTCACATACAACTTCATTTTGCTTCACCATCTCTGCGTTGCTGCGTGTATCTCCCCCCTTCAGCGAGCGTAATAGTGACGTCTGTGCTGGGCCCGGTTCCGTCCCCACAGAACCGCAGCCGCTCTCACGTTCAACTAACACCACCAAGGCCGGCTTCAGGTGGGACGGCATCTTGATTTGTTCTAATTGTGTCCTTAAGATACATTTATAAGAATTACCATTTAAATAACAAGCACAGCGAACCCCCGATCATATAGTTGCTAAATAAGTACCTTGATTTTAAGACCTTCACTGGCAAGCTTCAAATTCACATGGACCACCCTGGAAGGCGGTCTGAGAAGACGGGTCCCCACGACTTGCACGGAGCTGGAACTCGGGCCAGGGCAGGCCGAGGCGACCACGTATCAAGGACCACCGCGGACACTCCGATGCAGGTGCTCCAGTTGCCAAAAACACAGTCGGAACCAAGTGCGAGAAGGGCCGCGGGGAACGGCGTCTCGCCTCGTCTCAGTTTGTGTCCGAAGACCGTTCTCAGTGTTGCCTTGCGGAAGTTCAGGGCCACACGACACTGAGACTGAGTGCGTGGGTTTTTTTCCAGCGGAGATATTTAACGTTAGATGTGACGTCCTCCCCCGCCTTCCCATGGGGTCTCCGATGCTCTGCCTGGCATCAGAGCCCCCTCTTCTTTCCCAGGAGCCTCTGTTCTTTCCGCCTCCTTTGACCATTTCCTCCCATGAGCTCCTGCAAGTGTTTTCTTTTTTATTTTATGCTTTATTAATTTTTAAAGATTATTTTATTGTTGTTGAAGTGCAGTTGTCTGCATTTACCCACCACCACTCCCCACACCCCTCTCCCCTGATTCCAACCCCCACCTTGGTTTTGTCCCTGTGTCCTTCATTGTAGTTCCTAAACCCCACCCCCATTTCCGCTGATCTGTCCCCTAGAGCAAGGGACATAAAGGAAAGAATAAACGAATAGAACCTCATCAAAACAAAAAGCTTCTGCATGGCTAAAGAAAACAGCATTAAAATGAAAAGAGAACCAACTGTATGGGAAAACACATTTGCCAATGAGACCTCGGACAAGGGTTTGATCTCCAAAATCTATAAAGAACTCACATGAGTTCACTGCAGAAAGACAGACAACTCCATTCAAAAATGGGCAAAGGATCTGAACAGACACTTCTCCAAGGAGGACAGACAGAGGGCCCAGAGACATATGAAAAGACGCTCAGTATTGCTAGCTATCAGAGAGATGCAGATTAAACCCACAATGAGATACCACTTTGCACGGGTGAGAATGGCCATGATAAACAAATCAACAAACAACCAGTGTTGGAGAGGATGTGGGGACCCTCGTGCACTGTGGGTGGGAACGCAGGCTGGGGCAGCCACTGTGGAGAACAGCATGGGAGTTCCTCTGAGTACTAAAAACGGATCTGCCTTTTTACCCGGCAGTTGCACTGCTGGGAGAATAAGTTTGTTTTTAAGATTTTGTATATTTTGAGTATTCTTATTGAGGACACTTTTTATCTTATGGGATGGTTGGATTTATTTAAAGTGTTAATTTATTTGAAGAGGGAGCCTGAAGACACTTGAGAGAACTTAGCATCTCCTAACGACACCCCCCCATCTGAATAAAGAAAGGGCACAGAGGGTCCTGCAGCGGCACCTGAGTGTTCACAGGCGTGTGCGCCCTGGGGGAGTGTCGGGGTCACGTGGAGGCTGGTGTGCCTCGGGGAGAGTGGGGGCACGCGGGCCACCCCAACCACAGTGTCCTGTGGCACGTCCTCAATGGCACAAGGAAGCCACGTGTGCAAGTGTCTTGCTGATGCTAATAGAACAGCCCACAAAGCTTCATTGTCACTGTGGGCTAGAGTGACGAGCCTGTGATTTTTGGTCCTTAAGGCATTTTTACCCCACCTTTTCCAAGGGAACAGAGACAAGGCACCAGCCAGGGGTGGGCGGTGGGCTTGGTCCGGCGGTGGAGGAGCTGGAGTCGGGAAGGGCAGTCTCGGAGGGGAGCTGGAGAAGGGCTGAGGGGGGCATCTCCACTTCTGTGCGGAGACCCCGGAGCCCAGTGGAAACCAGAGAGGCCTGCAGACTGGCTGCTGTTTAAGACACAGCCTGTAGAGCCCCAGCCTGGTGGCTCGCTGGGCTAGAGCAATGTCCTGTGCACCAAAGGGCTTCGGGTTCAATCCCCGGTCAGGGAGCATATGGGAGGCAGCCGATTGATGTTTCTCTCTCCCCCCATTCTCTCTCTGAATCAATAAGGGTGTCCTCAGGTGAAGGGTAAAACAGGGAAACAGAATTTACTTTGAGAGGACAGGGTTCCAGTTGGAGGTGGTGGCCTGAATCAGGGTCCAGGGGTGGAGCTGCACCAGGAAGAGGCTGAACTTGAGGAGGGGGCGGGGCGGAATGTCCTAGAAAAGTGGGAGAACATGCAGACCACGCAGAGCCTTTGCCCTAAGAGAAACTGTGGGTGTTTGGTGTGGGAAGCAGTGGTTGGGAACAGGGTTCTGCAAGTATCGTGGGCACAGCATCAGAAAAATACGGACAGACACCGAGAGGAAGGAGTCAGGCCCCGAGCCAGCCAGGAACAGAAAGAAGTGGTAAAAAAGGGAAAATAGGGCCAGAGAAGAGAGGTACAAAGATTCATTTTTCTTTTTAAACAATGAGTAGGTCCTGGGGGTGGGCGGAGTTGGAGGATGAAGTGGGGGCAGGGAGGGTGGGAGGATGGAAGGAGGGGCCACAGGCTCTGTGACTGGGCCTGAGTCAGACACCGAGGGGATGACAGAGCCGGAGGCAGACGAAAACAGCGGGGCATGACCCCGGGGAGCACCAGGGGTCAGCGACTCGGAGGCAGAGGGTGGTAGCGAAATGTCCAACCGGAAACCGTGGTGGGAAATGACACACGCATGTGCGGAACTTCTAGGAAAAGAGCAGATTACCCTCAGGAGGGATGGAGGCAGAGATGGGGCTGAAAACCCGAGCTCAGCAGAGGTGGCCAAGCAGATGGTCAGCCAAAGGAGACGCTCGCCCAGCTCCCTGACGCCCGCAGGTCGGCAGCACCCAGCAAGTTGGTCTCTGTCCCCGCACTCACACCCCCCCTCACATTTGGAGTTTAGCCCTGGCACTGCCACTGCAGTGTGGGCCACGGGAGGTCTGCGGGGGTCCCCTGTGCCTCTGAAAACTGGGGGTGGGGAAAGCCCTCAATGTAACTTTCTGTCCTTCCCAGATCGTGGCTGCTGCCCCCACTGGCCGCTCACCCCGCAGTGTCTTTGAACTGGGAATGCAGAGGCTGGGACATGAACGGCCACGCCATGATTTCTGACTGTCCCCAACACAGTGCTGGGCACTGGGGACACAGCACGAATGAGTCATGGCCCACGGCCGTGATGTGTGGGGGGAGGCCACCGCGGCAGAGAGCCAGTGCAGAAATACGGATGAGTCCGCTACGAGAGGCGCGATCAATAACAGAGATGGAACGGAGGCTCAAATCAATAAATCACTCTGAGAGGGTGGATGATGGGAAGGGAACGCTTCCCCGGGGAGCTGACGTCTGATCTGGGCCTCAAAGCAGGAGCGAGACTGACGTCGACGCCCTGCAAGCCACCGGGAGTCCACCCTCCCTCCCTCCCTCACCAGTGCCTGCAGTTGGGGTTTGGCCTGTGCGGTTGTGCTGTGGGTCAGTGCTCTGTAGTCGTTCCTGAAACCCAGACAGCCACCATCTCACAGGACCCTCCCACGAGCCTGGGGGGTCAGTGCCATGGTCCCAGAGTGAGCCGTGTGCAGGCACTCACGTCACATGTCACGACAGGGCAGCTGCGACAGGGCTTCTCCTACAGGTGAACGTGGATCGCGTTAGGAAGTGGGAGGACGGTGGGAGCCTGGGCACCCCCCCACCCCGGGCTGGCTCATCCTTTCGTCGTCCTCCAGACACTTTGCCACCCCCAGAATGAGGCACCGGAAATCCCAGTGCTGTGTGACTCAGCTGAACAGCATAGCAGTGTGTGGCCACAGTGACTCCGTCAGAGCACAGGAAATGTCAACCAGCTTTTGTGTCTCTTAATTTCTTGACTTGCCGGAATTTTCCAGTTCTCTCTGTGCACATAATTGAGGCCGTGGAGCCCAGTCCTGCCCTTTTTCTGAGTGCTAAGACTCTGAGCACGAGATCAGTCTGTTCTCTCTCGACTTCACTGTGGTCTGCCTGGCACGGGAGATGAAGGCACTTTGGGGGCTGCAGCTGTCTACCTATTGTTTGAACCCCTGGACCACAAGGCTGTGTGGGGAGCAGAGAGAAGCCGGGCGGCCGGCACAGGGAGGCGCGTTGCTCCCGCCCTGACGTCTGGCTGAAATCCTGCTCTGTTCAAAGCAGCTGCCGTGATTCCCCTGCCCTAATGACTTTCCTTATTACCTGACAATCTATCTGAGCTATCGACTTGTTTCCAACCTGCCAGTTCTCCCGAAAGTTATGGAAATGGTTCTGAAACTGCAGCCTCAGCATCTTCTGCCTCACTGTCTACACATCCACAGAGCCAGTGTGGACGAAGGACAGGGGCCAGCTGGGCACTCTTCAAGTCCAGCCTGTGGCTCAGGGACAGTTGCCATGGCTCAGGGACAGACGCCGCTGGCTTTGGCCCACTGGAGGGCATGTGGCCACAGGGGGCTGGGTCAGGGGCAGTGGCCATTGGCCAGCATTCCTATGCCTGGCTCTGAAGAGGCAAATGCAGGAACCCCAGCCCTGCCATTTTTAGGCACAATGTCAGTGATCTGTCTCCTTTTGACTGGCTTCCCGAGAACCACTAAGTCCACATCCAGAGGAATGCGGACCTCTCCCTGCATGACGTCCGGCTCAGCGTTTGCAGCAGCTCCGCCAAGGCAAGGGCAGGTTTCACACGAACTTACTGAATTCCACCAGGGCAGTGCTGCTGCAGCGTTGCGGGGAGCGGGTGTGGGGGGCCGCCGGCGTGCAGGGGTCTCCCTCGACCCCTCCCTGTGTGGACAGGCTGGGGTGTAACTAGCACCCCTCCCCATCTGTAAGAAAATCTGAGTAGCTTTCAACTTCCCACACCCGTCGTCTCATGTAAAGACACAATATAAGTGAATGTGTTTTGAAAATTACAAAATGAATATGCCAAGTACCTGTTGTTATAACCGTCGGTGATGCCTTGGTCTTTGCACTCACAGAATCAACCAAATGAAGGGAAAAGCAAGCAGAACATGCGTATTTCGGTACGATAAAGTTGCCACTTAGGAGCACATGAGGTATTCAGGAAAGAGAAACGTAAAAATTCAGTGTCATATTTAGTTTGTTTTTGAGGCCTGGTTTTAAATTTTTGTCTTTAGATTGCTACTCAATCCAAGAAAATGGGAAATGGCTGAAAAGAACACCAAAACTTAATAACGTACAAGGACATTGTTGGGGCACCACCTGTAACATGGTAGTTTTGTTTCTCTTTTTGATAAGTTTTTATTTATTTTTCTAATATATTTTATTGATTATGCTATCACAGTTGTCCAATTCTCCCCTTTATTCCCCTCCACCCTACACACCCCCTCTCACCCACATCCCCGACCCTCTTAGTTCATGTCCATGGGTCATACATGTAACTTCTTTGGCTTCTACATTTCCTATACTATTCTTAACCCCCCCTGTCTATTTTCTACCTGCCGTCTGTGCTACTTGCTCCCTGTACCTTTCCCCTCTCTCTCCCCCCTCCCCTCCCTGCTGATAACCCTCCATGTGATCTCCATTTCTGTGATTCTGTTCCTGTTCTAGTTGTTTATTTAGTTTGTTTTTGTTTTTTTTTTAGGTTCTGTTGTTGATAATTGTGTGTTTGTTGTCATTTTACTGTTTGTATTTTTGATCTTCTTCTTTTTCTTAGATAAGTCCCTTTAACATTTCATATCATAAGGGCTTGGTGATGATGGACTCCTTCAACTTGGCCTTATCTGAGAAGCACTTTATCTGCCCTTCCATTCTAAATGAAAGCTTTGCTGGAGAGAGTCATCTTGGATGTAAGTCCTTGCCTTTCATGACTTCAAATATTTTCCAGCCCCTTCTTGCCTGCAAGATTTCTTTTGAGAAACCAGCTGACAGTCTTATGGGAACTCATTTGTAGGTAACTGTCTCCTTTTCTCTTCTTTTAAGGTTCTCTTCTTATCTTTAATCTTGGGTAATGTAATTATGATGTGCCTTGGTGTGTGCTTCCTTGGGTCCAACTTCTTTGGGACTCCCTGAGCTTCCTGGACTTCCTGGAAGTCTATTTCCTTTGCCAGATTGGGGAAGTTCTCCTTCATTATGTTTTCAAGTAAGTTTTCAATTTCTTGTTCTTCCTCTTCCCCTTCTGGCACCCCTATAATTCGGATGTTGGAACATTTAAAATTGTCCCAGAGGTTCCTAAGCCTCTCCTCATTTTTCTGAATTCTTGTTTCTTCATTCTGTTCTGGTCGAATGTTTATTTTTTCTTTTGTTTTTAATTGCTGGTTTGAGTCCTGGTTTCCTTCCCTTCACGGTTGGTTCCCTGTATATTTTGCGTTATTTCACTTTGTATAACCTTGACTTTTTCCTCTGTTTTGTGACCATACTCAACCAATTCTGTGATCATCTTGATTATCAGTGTTTTGAACTGTGTATCTCATAGGTTGGCTGTCTCTTCATCACTTAGTTGTATTTTTTCTGGAGCTACGGAACAGCTTTTCCTGTTCTTTCATTTGGACCATACTTTTTTTTGTCTGGAAGACCTGTTCCCTAGGAAGGGGCAGAGCCTAGACATTTAGCAGGGCAGAGCCACATGTGTCGCTGCACGTGGTTGGTGCTGTCAGTGAAGGAGGGTCAGCGAGGGAACGGTGCCACTTGCTCAGCTCTCATCTGGCTTTCAGTCCCCTCTGCCATTACCCACAAGCAAATTGGGCCCTTCTGGTGCTCATTCCCTGGTGCTCATTCCTGTACGTTCTAGGACCCCCTGGGTCTCTCCAGTGAACTCTCCCGTGAGGCTGGGAGTTTCTCCCGCCACCTCAACTGCCACAGGTGTTTTCAGTCAGAGGCTTTAAGGCTTCATTTCCCCCTGGAGCCCTGGGTTGTGCAGTCTGTCTCGCTCCCCAGTTGGTCCTCCTGGTTTATCTGTGTGCGAATGAGGGACCGCCTGCTCCTCCAGCTGCCCCCTTTCTGCATGTCCTCTCTGCCCGGCTGCCTGTCTGCCCCTCCCACTGGTCTGGGCGAGTGTTTCTTTTTTAACTCCTTGGTTGTTGGACTTCCGTATAGTTCAATTTTCCGGCAGCTCTGCTTGCTTTTTGTTTTTATATTTGCTGTTGTCCTTTTGATTGTGTGAGGAGGCACAGTGTGTCTACCTATGCCTCCATCTTGCCCGGAAGTCCTGGTAGCTTTTGTTTCTAATCAGAAGCCTTGACTCCTTCGTGTTCTGGCTTCATGAAGGTGCTGCCGTGGCCTCTCTGGGTCCTGGCAAGGCAGCGGTGACCACTGTTGAGATCTCAGTCTGCAACCTGGCTCCGCTCACCCTGCTGCCAGGCGAACCCTAACCCTCCTCTGGGTGACTGCGGCGATGTGTGTGTGCCTTCCTTAACCTTGGTCACAGGGGATTGAAGAGGCTAGATGGTGGTTTACACGCCTGTTTCCCCTGGATGCAGTGACAGCCATCTCCAGTCTGTGCCCCTTCAATAGCCTGGCGTCTCTCCTTCTCTTTTCTGCCTGCTGGTAGGTTCTCGAACATGTAGTATAAATCGTCTGTTCCAACCAGATCCGGTCACAGCGAACCTCTCTGCCAAACTCTCCAAGTGTGTGGAGACCAGCATCACAGTGGGGCCCATGTGGGCCCGTCCTCGGCTCCAGCTGCACCCAGCTCTTCCCAGCACCTGCTTTTGTGCAGCTCGGCCGTGCGGGTCTCCTCTTCCCCAGAGGGTCCCCTCCGGTCCCCAGGCTCCCGTGATCTTCCTCGGTCTGCTTCTGTGCTCTCCCCAGCCTCTTCCTCCACCCTTCCACAGCCTGCGAGGTGAGCTGCCTGGTCATGGCAGGCTCAAGAACTTCTTCCCCAAATTCCCTGCACAAGTCGAAGGCTCCTGTCTTATCGTTTCATCAGTCCACATATCTTTCACGTGTCGAACTTGTTGCACCAGAATTTTACACTTACTGGTATTTCTTCGATTGATGTATTTTGCCTGCACTGTGTCCCTATCTGTTCTCTGTGTTGTGGGGGCAGCCACACGCCCCTTCTCACTCACCCCACTGTCTGCTGTGCCCAGGAGAAGCTCTGGCCCACAGCAGGGACTCAATAAGCATTTGCTTATAGATGAACAAGTCAATCGGTGGCTATGAATCCAAAGAGAAATCTGGAACGTAGTTTTTTTTGTGCAATTTAGAGAAACCTGAACTGCTTTTATAATAATGCGGGGGATTTTTTTTGAAGGGGCCACGAGCTGGGCGGGTGGGAGCAAGAAGAGGGAGGGGGCTGGGCAGGTGTTGCCGTTTTAAAATCTGGACTGTTGACCTGTTTGCATTTTGAATGTAAGCTTACTCTGTCTTTCCGAACCCTTACTAAAATGTGCTAGCAGGGAAGGGCTGTGTGTGCACACACGAGTGTGGGTGTGCACAGGGCTGGGGAGCAGGACAGGCCTCCACCTGCTGTGTTTACCAGCCATGACCAAGAGTTCAGTGTAGGCGGGTGAGTTCCTGTAGCCAGAGGTGAACGTGTAAATGTAAATCCCTATTTTTCCCCCATCATGAAATTTGTAGAAATATAAAGCAGACATTAGATTCTACTCGATGAGGTGGAATTGAGATCTGAGACAATTTTACGTAAATGCAAAAGGTCAGGGTGTCCCAGCAACAACTGTCTCCCCGACTCAGCTGCGGGGCCCCCAGAACAGAGGCCACAGCTCACTCACGTTGGTGTCGTGCCCTCTGACTTGTGCCAGGCTTGGAATACAAACATGCCCCATCGAATCGAAATTCTTTCATTTATTTCCTTGTTACAGTTTGCATCAAGGATTTCTGGGTTTGCCTTAAAATGGAAATGAGGAAGTCACAGGTATTACATTTTGATTGGTTTTCTTGGGAACATACAAGGTTTTATTCTGAAATTGCCCGAAGCGAACTTCTAGACTTGAAAGTGGGTTCCCTGTGTGCGGAAGCAGCACCGCTGCCCCCACTTGGCCCATGGGGCTGGGGGCTGGGGGCTCGGGAACAGTGCCCTCCGAGCCTCCGTCTCAGCCCCTCCAGCTTCGGGGGCCCTGTGACACTGTGCTGGCCGCCACACCTACTGGGTGGGAGCTGTGTGGGGGTTGTGAGTGTGTGCGTGTGTCTCTCTGCATGTGGGGTGGGGATGCAGATTCCCTGTCATCCTTTGTCACGTCCTGCTTTCTGCCTGGACTGGGCAGGTGCTTCCAGAAGAGCAGCAGGTGTCTGTGCCGAGCAGGAGAGCAGTGTGCCGACCCGGGGAAGGACTGGCTGGGGCTTGGCTGCCTGCAACACCTTGGGCCGTTCCCCCAGGCCCGGGGCCCTCGCAGCAGAGGGACAGGTATGTGAACCGTATATTCTCATGGTTCAGTGATTGGTTCTCTTGATGGGAAGCGGAAAGGAAATCTACCTGAAACATGCAGATTCCTGGGTTTGTTCCCAGGTGTCACAGCCTGTCCCCCAGGCACCACAAGCTTTGAGACAGCCCCCCCACGGCAGCAATGAGTCCTGATAGTGAATAATAATCAAAAAGGATAGTAAGTGAAAAAGACGAGGTTGAAATTTGGTGACAATCAATTAATTCAGTACACACAAAAGGCGAGAGATGACAGTGCTGTGAGGAATTTTCACTTTATTTTGGTGAAATGGATTAGATTAAGTGACATTCGTATTTGCACGTGAAAAGGGCCCTTCTGCCATCAGTGTGGGAAACACGCCGGCCGTGGGAGGAAGACCAGGAAATTGTCCTTCTCTGTGTTCCAGGCAGGAGACACAGGCCGGACCCCTGGGGAGGTGGAGGCGGGTGGTGAGGGCGGTGCCCCTGGGCAGCTGGAACGTGCGAGCCACGTCCTGGTGGGCTTGGCTGAAGCCATGACGGTAAATGAGGCCACTTGTGCCGCATTTACCAGGCGGCTACTGCGCCTTGGGCTCCTGAGCTGTGGACTGCGGTCAGAGGTATGAAATGATCAGATTTAAAGGTGAAGGAGCACCACTCACACCCTCCAGAAGCTCACAACCCAGCGGGGGCTAATGGTAAAGTCTCAGGGGGCATCCTGCCAGTCGGGCCAGTGAAGGGCAGGCTGTTCTGGGACGAGAGAGCTGGTGGGGACACAGCCAGGCACTGAGGAGTCGAGCACGGAGACCAAAAGCTGTGGGTGGGGCTGGAAGAGAGAAAGGGGTGAGGGGAGGGGTGCACAGGAGGAGCTGCTGCCACCCTGGGGTGGGCCCACAGCCCCAACTTCCCGGGACACCAAGTCCCCTTTGGCCACCATGTTGCGTGCGGGAGACACTCCGGAGCCCATGTTTGCCTGTCTTTCTGGAAAATATCTCTGGCTCCGCTGGAGCCGACCACCAGTCACGTTGGAGCCCAGCTGCCTGCTACCCTGAGGGGAAGGCAAGGGCTCTCAGTCCCCCTGCTGCCTGCTCTTCACCCCCCGGGGCCTCCTGCTTAGGACCTGGGAGTGGGGAAAGGGGCCGTGGGCAGCAGTGGAGGATGGGCCCAGTGCCTGTGATGGCTGGTCACCCTCCAGGAACTCCCATGGGTGGGCTCCCGGGGGGCAACCTCTGCTTCTGCCCACCTGTTCCCGATGCCCTCGTGTGCACTCCAAATGGCAGGCACAGATCCCTGTCACCACTCGCATCTCTGGGTGGCATGAGTTCCCGGAAAATAATACAGTGATGGCGATAATAACAATGATGACCCATGACATTTGTGGCATGGGCCCAGGGCGAGGGGCGCTCACACAGATGTGTGCTCATCTCCCAACGAGTCGAGGTGTGTGCACTAAATGTGCACATAATTTTGTGCGCCGACCAGACTCCCATAAAGCGGTTTTATAAAAACCAAAACCCCAACTCCCTCCCGAGTACTCTCTGTTTTCACGTCTGCATTGCGAAGTTAGCCAAATTCAACCTCCTTAGATAAAATTGCCGGGAACAAATGAAGGGACAGTGAAGAGGAAGCGGTGTGTCACCACACGTAACACACATGGTCCATGAGGGAGATCTCGTGGAGTGGATGCTCTGTGCCCCGCCGGTGCCCTTTGCACTGTGTTCGTGGAGCTCGTCCGTGGGGTCACAGGTGGTCGCACGCAGCTCACACGTTCTCGTGCGGAACAGACTTCAGGTCGGGTCAGTTCCCAGCGGCCCTTCTCTGAGCAAATTTGTGTGTCTCTAGTGGGCGCGCACACACATTTCCCCTGCGTGCATGCCTCAGAGAGGAATTCGGGGCCACGGATTTCTGGAAATAATTGTTTATCTTTGGTGAGTGTTCCGACATGCCGGGGAAATGCCTCCCGCTGGCAGCGTGGCGCGTGCGGCTCCCCCACATTCGCTCGCCGCTCTCGCTCCGACCTGCTCCGGGGGGGGGGGGTGTGCGCACGTCGGCGGGGGTTTGATGGAATTTCCCTGGTGGAAAAGTGCATTGAAACCTTTTAACGCGTGCCCAGTCGCGTCTTTTGTTCACTTTTCTAATTGAATTATTTGCTTTGGCTTGTTTATTTATGTGTTGATGTTCAGAATGTTTATGTGTTGCATAGGATAAGAGTTTTCTGTCAGGACACAGATCATAAATTGTAAGTGTGTAAATGAATGAACAGTTATATGATTTGGTCATAAAAGCTCTTTGTATAACCCACCTAATCCATTTTCCCCGTGTGATCAGCATTTGTAAAGTTGCCTGTTTTCCCCTCTCATTTCTATTAGTATTTATTTCTCTATGTTGAAACTGCACGTACACATGTATACGTGTATCCATGGAGACATAAAGTTCTCTGTAAAATACGATTACTGAGATACGCTTTATACACCATTTAATTGTTTTGCCCGCTTGTCCAAATCAATTGACCATCAACGTGGGCGTTTAGCTCAGACACCGAGTCCTATGCCATCGGTCTGCACACCTGTCCTTACGCCTGGGCTTCCTGCCAGCACCCCCCAGCGGCAATGCTGTGGCCGTACAGTAGGGTCAGACACCCGGAAGCTTGGGCCCCCCAGCTCCATCCTCTGCTCAAAGATCACTGCGGCCATGCCGGGTTTCCTGGGTTTCCCTGTGACTGTCGGGGCCAGCTCGTCAGTCTTTGGGTGATGGAAGCCGGGGTTGTAATGCGTGTTTCACTGAACCTGTGGATTGATTTGGGGAATGTTGCCACCTTAACAATAGTAAGTCTCTGGTCTGAGGTCATGAGGTGTTTTTTCATCTATTAGGATCTCCTTTAGTTTTTTCCAACAACATTTTACAACTTTTAGAGAATGAACTTTTTTGCCAGATTTATTTATAATCATTTTATCCCTTTTTGATGCTATTGTAAGTGGAACTGTTTTTTTATTTATTTTATTTTTGGACTTTTCATAACCAGCATATAGAAATGCAGCTGATTTTGTGTACTGAAATTGTTGAATGTGCTTATTAGTCCTAACATTTCATGATGAATTTCTTTTAGGATTTTATGTACCCACAAGGTCATGTCATCGACAAAGAAGCAATTTTACTTCCTTCTTTCCAATCGGGTTGCCTTTTTGCTTCCACATCTTGCCTCAGGGCCCTGGTCAGACTTCCAGGGTGTGGCCAAGCAGCCGGGGCTGGGAGGGGGAGCAGGCACCGCGGAGACGTCAGTGGGGACCCTCTCAGTCTCTCCCAGTTGGCCCGGCAGGGGCGGGGCCTCCACACATCTCCTGGAAGGTGACCAAGTTCCCTTCAACTCCTCATTTGTAGTCTTTTTATTACAAAGGGGTAGTGTATTTCTCATTTTTTTTAACATCTGTGGAGACGATTCAGATTTCTGCTTTTTATTCAATCAATATGACTTTCAGCTGCTAAAACCAACCTTGTATTCTGCCCGGTCACTGTGTGCAATCCTTCTGTACGTCAGCAGATTTGGTCCATTACTATTTTGTTGAGAACTGTCACAGGTAGTGTGCGGATGGTGTCCGTTTTAGTTTTATGAATGAGTGCGATGAGACCCGCCGAAGTTCAGCACCTGTTCCAGGCCCTCGCGGCGGCGAGGGAAGGAGGAGGCTGAAGTCTGGGATTCAGCCAGATTGCAAAGTCATGTGTTTGGTTTGTTTGTTTGTGTTTGACCATCATAGTTTTAAGGAGAACGTGAAGTTAACATGAAGTTTAACTTTTTAGAAGTTAGGATATTCCTAACTTCTAAAACTACGAATCAGAATAATTACATTTGATAGCATCATGACCTCCTGAGGGTTTATTTTACCTGTAAGGACGACCACTTTCTCTGTTGCTTTCTTTAGGAAAACGGATGTAAGATTGTTTGCGGAAAAACGTCTAACATGACAAAAATATCAAGTGAGCTCTCTGACCAGCTTCCCATAAATAACAAATACAAAAGCTATATAAGAAAAACATCAAATAATTTCCATGCTGCGGAGGAATACATTATGTGGCGTCATAGAGAAGCCTTTTAGAATTTTGCAGATTTAGTTTTGGGTCCAAATGGAAAATCAGATTTTAAAATGTGTAAGTTATTTAAGAATGGCACTCTTTAACTGAGACAGGTACATAGATAAATGATAGGTGATATTTAGTAACTAGATAGATATTTAAATCACAAATAAAATAGATGTGTCTACATAAAAAGGGCTTCTTTAACTTGACATACCTATCACTTTCGGGCTGTGAATTGTGTCATGGAGTCACTAATCAAAACAATGTCTTTTTTGGGGTTTTCTTTTTGTTATTTGATGTCACACAGTACCTTTTTGTCGGATACAGTTAGGTCGTTGAAGCAATTCTGGAAGGAAATTCCTATGTTTTTTTGCAAAGTCCTAGGTCCATCAACTCTTTTCAATCTGCTAATATTTTGCTTTAAATAAACTTTTAAAAAAAAGCATTTGTTTGGCATTATTTCAGTTAGTCAAGCCAGCTTTGCATTTTTCCTGAATTCCTTCAGCATCTGGTACAGTTCTGAGTGTATGTTAATCTGATTAAAATAAAGAGCAGATATAAAATTACTTTATAATTTTGAAAACACTATACAAATATATGTCAGTAATGATGAAAACAATCGTAGGGACTTCAGTAAATATGCATTGAATTTAATGACTGATTATAATTCTCTTTTAGTTTGCCAACTCCAAGAATCTCAGTCACACATTGTACACATAACAGGCTATACAATTGGGTTTTTAATTATTTATTGAAGATGAGGATGAATTTTAAAGAGGACATTAAGATGCCTATTGACTTAGAAATACCAGAGTCTGTGTAAAAATATGTATAAAATTATATAGAATATTCTGGCCAATAAAGCCTACTATTGACAATGAGATACTTGACGTACTTGTTCTGAAGATAAAAATGGACGCTGCTGTGGGCTCTGCTCAGAATAACTGTGAAACAAGCTGTTGAGGAACAGATAACACTCGTGTTGAATAGGTGGAATCAGGCCCCTGTGGCTCACAGACCTGAGGACGCCGAGGTCAAGGCCACGTTGTGGATACACACCGGCCACGAGGGAGCGGGCAGACCCCGCCAGCTGGCCCTGCCCCAGGTCCCCTGCTCCTTCTGGTGTGCACACAGGAGGGCTCACCAAACCCACTGACTCGGGGACGTGTCTGTGTTTTTGGCAAAGAAGAGAGTGCACCTTCTGTGGCGAAGACAGCTGTTTCCTTAGATATTTTGGAAGGTCAGTGCGTGGAAATCCCAACTCAAACCCATGGCAGCGCCGTCGTCCCAGACAGGAAGCCCAGGGCAGGACGGCTTCACCAGTGCGGAATGTGACCGTCCTGCTGCGTCACTCAGAGCAGCGCATCTGCGCCCTGGCGCTTGGCTTTCCTCTGTGGCCACCTTAGTCCCACCTCCCCGGGGGTCACTGTGATGGACAGTTGTCATAGTGTCCTCTAGAGGAGGAGGCCAACCATTCCTTGTGTCTTCAGCAAAGCCAGACCACCGCTCTCTTCTCAGGTATGATTGGCTGGCCTTGTGCCACATGCTTCTGCCTAAACTGCACCCCCAAGCCCCCCTGGCAGAGGAGGGGGGACACCTCGGCTGGCCTGGAGGGAAGAGGCAGGTAGTGGGGCAGCTGGCAGCACCAGGGTTCCCCCAGCGAGAGAGACGAGGGGCAGGACGCTGGGTGCACCCTACCGGCCGCAGCTCTCCTGAGAGACGTGCAGCCCGATAGAGGGTGGGTCCTGTGTCCCCTCCCTTGACAAAATACTGATATAGAAGTGAAAGTTTTTTACCTTCTTGCTTGGAAATTTGAGCTGGGTGGATGATTTATCTGACCTTTAAGCTTTTAGGGAGAATAATGCAAGTGTCGTGACGAACTGGAACTTCCTAACCGAGCGGAGTTGTCTGTGGGCCAGGCCCTCAGGTGCGCCCCACCCCACCCTCCCGTGTCTCCCCGAGGCCTTTTCGGGAGGTGCCCACTGGTCTTTGTGTGGAGCCTGCATGAAACACGGGACCTCAGCTGCCGGCATGGAGACTTCCCTCCCCTGCAAGGTCGCGGGCAGCTAAGCTGCAGCAGTTAAGGTCAGCAGCACAAACAGACCCGGGACGTGGGTGAGTGAGTCCTGGACACAGGGCGGGATCCTCTTAAAGTCCGGAGGCGACTGAAGGGAGTGAAATCACCAGAGAGTCGTTGTCAGGTACGAAACAGACATGAGAGGAATGCCCAGGTGACCCTCAGAGGGCTCAGGACAAAGCCATTGGAAGCTGGGCCCATCGCCAGCTCTGGGGTGAAGACAGTTGCATGGAGTGAGGAGTGGAAGGGGTATGGGTGGCCCTCTAAGTGACACCCTCGTTGTCTTTGAAGCTTATCTCAGTTGGGTGTCACACCCAAGAGAAACTCGGATTTGGCTCCAAACACATGAAACGTAGTCTTAACTAGGGAAGAACTGGCCAAGAAATAACACTGAATCACACGCAAAACTTAAGACGCTCGTCACCTCTGCTTTGCTCCTCTCCCCTTGGCAGCGCAGGGTCCTGCAGGCCCGCAGAGACCTGCCCGAGTGCCTGCTGCGTTTCTGCTGAAAGCCCACAGCCTCCGCACTGTCCCTCTCCTCCGCCCGCCTTCTCCGTCTGGGGCCTCTGAACCTCAGCATTCAGGGCCAGGAAACTTGCGATGGGTCCGAGAGGAGCCTGGGCACAGGGGTGCTGGCGCCCACTGCTGGAAGTGGGTGCGAACTTTGCCTGACCCCCCGGCGGACACCACCAGCCATGTTTGATGAAGAACCCACCGTGTAGGAACCGCACCTTCACTTGGGTTTCCAAACCCACTCCCGACACAGCCCGTGGGCACTCCCGTCTCCCTCGTCCTCCGAGCAGAGCATAGCACAGCACCCCTCCCACCCGAGTGCTATCTGGGCCCGACCCTGCTTACCCTGCTGGGAGGAGACCGGGCACGTTGAGGGTGCTGTGGCCACACACGCAAAACAACATTCCCTCCAGAGCCCATTCTTCTCAGAAGGCCACAGGCAGGGCTCGTGCCTCACAGACAGACAGGTGGAAATCAAGGCAAGACGGACACACAGTATTGACACCAGAGGGACCGTGTATCTGGAACCCAAGAACCAGGGACTGGAGGAAGAACGTCAGAGGTTAAGGGAGAGGCACGGAGTCCCACTCATCAGGGCCAACGGAAGCATTGAACCAGGTGGAATGAACCAGAAAGATCCGGGTGCAAGTCCTTTAAAAACATGAACGGTGCCCCTTGCTTACCCCTCCCGAATGCGAAGCACAAGTGATAGGTGCCTGTGGGTCACTGTGGAGAGGCAGAGAGCGGAGGTGCCGTGGGGAGTGGAGGCTCGGGAATGTGGCCGAGCCTCAGGGCGGAGCGGGGGGGTGGGAATCGCAACCCGCCACAGGGCAGAAAGTGCGCGCCCCCTCGTTAGGCGATGCAGACCTATCGGGCACCCGCACTCATGTTCTGTTATTCTTCAGGGATCCTTTATACTTCCGACCTGTGATGTGGTTCAAACTACTGACATTAATCTTGTTTCAGAAAGAAGGAAGTCGCACCCACGAAGGGAGAAAACAATCTCCAGCCTCTAGAAGCTTAACTGCTGTTTCAGTTGGAAGAAGCCAATGGACAGTTTAAGAAGAAATTTCTAAAAATCAAATAAAATGTAGAACATCGCACAACAATGAACATTTTAACAGAAAGGTCACAGAAAGAGGAGTAGCCCCCCAAAGGGGGGGCGACAGTCTGAACCTCCTGGCAAGTGCACAGGTCGCCAGGGCTGGGGGCACCGTCCAGGGCTGGTCTCGTCCCCACAGAACGGACCCCTCTTGGGTGCCAGGCCCTCAGGTCCCAGGCAAGGAAACTGATCAAGCATGTGACCGAGAGGGTGCACGGGTAAAGTGACAGGGCCGGGTGCCAGTCTCCGCCCACCTCCACCCCTCACGACGCCCCTTCATCTCCGGAAGCTTCATTGTTTCCAAGTGTTCCTGTTCTGCGTGAACTCTGGGAAGTTCACTTGGGAAGATGCATTTATTAAGCTCACGATTTAAAAATTTCAGTTGAACATACACGTAGAAAAGTATACAAACACTAAGTACACAATTCCGTGAACAAGAACCAAGCGATGTCCTTCCCATCCGTGTCACAGGGTGGGCGGGGAGGGAAGGGACGTGACCACTGGCACACACCCTCTCTCCGTGACAAGTTCAGAAAAACAGACACTGATGGGTCTCAGATGTCTGCCCTTCCTGGTGCCCGGCGGGGCCGTCTGCACCCCTCTGCTTGCCGCTCTGCCCGCGGGCACACCCCCCGGTTACACGCTGGCTCTGCTGGGGCAGGACGTTTGGGAGGGTCTGGCTTGGGGCCAACACATCCAGGTCTGTGAGCCTTCTGTCTCCTTGTCATTTCTGATGGGTGTCTGTGCCCCCCATTTGGGGGGGGGGCGGCTGTGCTGGTGCATGTGTGACGATTCTGCTCGTGTTCCAAAGCGCTTCCAAACCGCACCCACGTGGCTGTGGCTGTTTGATTCACTTTCTAGTTGTTCGTGACGTGAAATGCCGTGATGTAGCAGCTCCTCCTGCTTCTCGTGGCTCCCGTGCCCATGGGCGACTGTCTGCACCCTCCGTGTGCACGTGTGTGTAGGCAGGAGGCTGGCGCTGCGTTCTGGATCAGCTGGCATGACCACAGTGCCGCTGTCGGCACCAGGGTTCTGGTGGGTCTGCATCCTGACCTGCGGCCTCGGAGACAGTGGATTCCCATTCACTGCCCTGTTTTCTCGGCTCCGAGAGGCCCCTTCACACGGCTCCCAGTGCAGACTCTGACCCCAGAGCCACTGGGCTGGACCCGGGTCTCATCACCTAGATTTCCAGCGCCTCTCAGTCCCTCTGTGCCAAAAGAAAAGTGGGAACGGTGGCAGGGAACGCTCACAGAGCCACTATAGCAACAAATGAATTAGTGCGTGTGACCTCTACAACACTAGCTAGTGAGTAATAAGGTTTATATGCAGTACAAAATTAAATTTTTTATTATTATTCTCCAAATAAATATTGTGGATATTACATAGTAAATGCTCAATAAATGTGGGCTTCATGTAATTACAACACTCTTTCTTAATTTGTCAAAGATAGTCATTATCCCTAGCTGGAGTGGCTCAGTGGATTGAGCACTGGCCTATGAACTGACGGGTCGTCGGTTCAATTCCCAGTCAGGGCACAAGCCTGGGTTGTGGGCCAGGTCCCCAGTAGGGGGTGTGTGAGAGACAACCACACATTGATGTCTTTCTCTTTCTCTTTCTCCCTCCTTTACCCTCTCTCAAAATAAATAAAATCTTTTTAAAAGAAGGTGGTCATTGTCTGGGGAACGCATGCATAATTGAGGAGGGTACAGCTGACTTGCAATGCTCTCCCTTTGCTCTGCTACCCAATTAGGAAATATTGGTCACGCCCTGTGTTGACTGCATGGGGTTCCAGATTCTGGGGGCCACTGTGGGGTCGTCACAGAGTGGGGTGCTGGGGGCAGCTGCTCATGCTGCCGTGTGCACTGGGACCAGAGCCCTGAGTCTGGGCGCTGGCAGTCCCACGGGCCCTGTGCACGGGGTCCCCTGCTGTCCCCGGTTCACAGCAGCCAACCCCCCTGGTCTCCAGGTGCTTGCAGTCTCTGTCTCCATCTTCTCTTCTTATAGGGACACTGGTCATGCTGGACTCGCTGTAATGTCCTCCCTTTAATTTTAGAGCTTCTCCAAAGATTCTACTCTAAATGAGGCCACAGCCTCCCATTCCGGGGTCGGGACCATGGGGGTCACACATCAACCTGCACACACAATTCTCTGACTGTTCCCTGACAGCCCGGGGGGACATCGCTGCCTGCGTGGCTTCCCCTGTATCGTCCTCGATTCCCCCGTGAGCCGCCCACTCTGTGCCTTGTGACCTGCTCCAGCCCATAGTCAGTCCCTGGGTCTTCCTTTGTCCGCACGTCCTTTCCGAGCTTTCTAACTTCTTCCAGGTGGCGAGATGCTCCTGCCCTGCGGGGGCTGCGCCCCTCCTCCTCTGCTGCCTGCGCCGACCCCCGACCTTCCCGCCTATGCTCCCACCTTTCTGTGACCTTCGTTGTCTTCCCCGGGCAGAAGGCCTGATGGCCAGATTTCCTAAACGCTGGACTTTCTGAAAATTCCTTGCTTCTAATTCACGGCCATTCGATAGCCTGACCGGGTGTGAAACCCCACCTGGGGAGTCCTGCTCCCTTCAGACCCCGGAGGGAGGCTGTGCCTTGCCCAGCCCAGAGCGGCTCCCTCAGGGGCGGAGCCTTCCCACTCCTGAAGGCCTGCCCCGCGCTGGATTTCCCGTCTCTCCCTCTGCGGGGTCCTTTGTGAGTCGTTCTCTACCTTCCCCTCGACTGACCGACGTGTAGCATGTGCGTTTCATTTGGCTTTTCATGGTCCTAGTTTTAACGGGCTTTCCCTTTGTTTGGTCTTCACAAGACACTGCTCTGATTTCCCAGACGCCGTGTCTTTTCTCTCCACTCTCTGCTTTAGTTAAAAATGTGCTTTCCATTCTCGCATTATCTCTGCTTCCTCCATACCATTTATTTGGTTTCAGTTGCATTTTTCCTTTCTTACTGAAACCATTTGCAAATGTTAAGAGGTGCCTGGCTTTATGTTTGTGGAGGACACCTAACAAGCCCTGACGGGTGTGGCTCAGTGGGTTGGGCATCGTCCCACACGTCAAAAGGTCGCCAGATCGATTCCCGGTCAGGACACGTACCTGGGTCGTGGGTTTGGTCCTGTTGAGGGTATGCGAGAGGCAACTGATTGGTGTTTCTCTCCCACTTTTCCTTTCTCTCTAAAAATAAATAAATACAATCCTTTCAACAAAGAATATACTGATGAGCTGGTTAGAAGTTCAGAATGCACAGATAAGACCTGGGGACTGGCAGACATCATTGCGAAGGCCTGGCTGGGGGTGGGTGGAGGGCAGAGGGCAGAGGGCAGAGGGCAGCCACTCACTGTAGGCCCTGACTGCACATCAGTGGGATTGGGTCTGTGTGGTTTCTCCAGAAATGACCCTCCAGCCTCCTGCCTGGGCCTGTGTGGCTGGGATACTTGTCCTTGTAGATGAATAGCTGGGTGTCTTGGGGTCTGTCTCGAATATCGGGTGTAAAAGACCGCCTTGCTCTCGGGCCTCCCCCACCTTCCTTGTACTGGGAAGTAAGCTCACGTTCTGTGCTCTGGGTGGGGTGGGGGGTGGAAGGGGGCAGGTGAGGCTCACCCCGAGCACAGGGGGTCGGCAGGGTGAAGAGGGCAGCTCGGAGGAGTTTGCCTGGCAAATTCGTGTGCTTCCCTTTGATATCGGCCTGTGCCGATGTTTCATTTGTAGCTTCCTCTTTCCTGCTAAATAAATGATGACTTCTCCATCCACAGCTCTTCCTTTTTCATTTGTCCTTTATGTTGCTATGGATTTAGAGATTTTTTTCCTGATTTCTTTCTATTTGAGGAAGAGGAAGAATATTTACATACATGTGGTCAACTCACTATCATTAGCCACGAGAGTCAACTACAGAGTATATTTTGTAGTTTTTAAAAATACATATTTTTGATAGGACTGGTGTGTGCTTCGTTCTGGAGGGAGGACAAAGCCCGGACTCCCTCCGCCGGGCTGGGGCGCACTTTCCGGACGGCCGTCCTCTGTGACCCGCAGCCGCGGTTCCTTTGCTGACGGTGCATGCGGCGTCCCTTGAATTTTTTGTATGTTTTCACTTACGTTGGGTTCAGCTGCAGTTTTCCCTATATTTAATATCATTGTTTTGTTTCTCAATAACACTATAACTACTCACTTTAGAAAGTTCACAAAATACAGAAAGCTGCAGCAAAGCAGATGAGACCACCCACTTCCTACTCCATGTCTGTCTCCCAAACACTGCTGTGCACACACACATGCACGATTTATACGCAACATTGGAAATTGTCGCAAATGTTATCGAGCAAAATTTCCTAGTCCCTTGACATTACTAGTAGTAAATGCTTTCTCCGTTTGTTAATTATTTTTTGCAACATGATTTCTAATTTCTTGTGAATACTTTATCTTACAGAAATGCCACGTATTGTTTCTCTAAGTGGTTTGTCAACACTGAGCATCATGCAAACTTTCCGTTGTCTAATTCCAGTTGCAGACGGAGTCTCCCTTTCACCTGCGGTTCTTGGGTGGCTTGCGGCTCCATTTTCTCCTTCTCCATTTACTGAGCAAGTTGCTGGTTTCCCTGTTGGCCTCTTCGTGACTGTCCTGTGCATCCCGTGTCAGGACATCTCGGCTCTGATTTGGAGCCTCCTGGGACATCTGCCAGCGTCTGGGAGCGGCTGTCCATGGTGGTCTCCCGCTGTGCGGCCCCCGGGTGCACGGCTGCGGGCGAACCTGCGCTGTCCGTCACACTCCAGCAGCGCCTCCCGAGTCGGGTGTGCTCGTGCTCACTTGCCATCCTTCTGTCCACACCTCTGACCCTCTTCACCCTGCCAGACCTTTTGGTTTTTGTTCTTGTAGCAGCTGTCACGTCCGAACATATCGTATACTTTATGTTTTTATCCTACCTGCTTTTCACATGGTCCCCTCTGCATGGGAATGTGACCTTCGTGAAGACGGGGTTCTTTGTTCCAATCACGGACACCCCTGAGCACGCAGAACAGCCTCCGACGCCTCCCAGGCACCTGACTCTTCTCTTTGGGAGGAGCACATTGTGCTCTCACCTTTGCCATGGCTCATCCCAGTGGAGTGTCCAGACCGCAGGTCACGGGTTCAATTCCTGGTTGGGGCACCTGCCCAGGGTGCGCGTTCGATCCCCAGTGGGGCACATACAGAAGGCAACCGATTAATGTCTCTCTCTCTTCTTTCCTCTCTGTCACTAAAATCAGTGGAAAAATTTCCTTGGGTGAGAATTTTAAACCCCCAACACACTGTGTTCTTTATATCACCCTGTTATTAAATACGTGCTCACTGAGGCCTGACCAGGAACGAGCTGATATGGCCACGTACTCACGGTGGGTTGGTGGGCATTTGAGGCGGGGGGAGCCGGCCAGCAGCAACTTGGACTGTACTAGGGTGTTGCCGTGCCGCACGCAGGAACTGGCGGGAGGCTGGGGAAGGACCCGTGGGGAGGGTGCCAGCAGGTCCGCAGAGGGGAGAGTTCGGGCAACACAGCTTGTGACAGGAAGTCCCAGTGGTGAGTCTCCCGGGGCGAGGCCGGTTAGGCCCAGGGGCAGGAGGGCAGGAAGCTGCCCCGGGGAGGGCCCTTCTTCCAGGGTGCAGAGCCGGGGAGACATCGAAGTCGCAGGACCTCAGGTGCATTTTCAAAGGCCACTGGCGTGTGTGGAGGGGAAGTGGAAAGGAGGCAGGCTGGAGACGGGAGGTCACCTGTGCAGGGTCGCTGTGGTCATGGTGAGGAACCACAGGGCAGAGCGATGGCACGACCGGGAAGACTGAGGGAGGGAGGGAGAGTGTTTCACGGACACGCGCAGCCGAGCTTCCAGGACGTGGTGGCCACACGCCTAGAAAATAGGCTGTAGAGGGAGGAGGGGGCAGATCAGGAAAGTGAAGGGTAACATTGTAACGTGCTCACAGTCACTGACAGTGTCACGTTCCCTCTGGAATGTGTCCAGCCGTGTCCTGTGAAAAACAGACATTTACTGAAGAAGGTACAAAATATAAGAAACACTGTATACAGGACAGTGACATCTCAGTCCCCTTCAAAACAGGCTGCCTGGGACCTCACAGTTCCAGTTGCCATTAGCTGCCCTGTTGTATTTTCCTGAATCTCATCAATAGCCTTTCAAAAGTGATTTAAGTTTTGGGAAAAGTCAGAAGTCACAGGGCACCAAATCCAGGCGGTAGCGGGGCTGAGTCCCCGGGTGATTTGGTGTTTCACTAAAAAACTCTGCACGAGACGTGGTTCGTGAGTGGGGGTGTTGTCAGAATGAAGCTGTCCATCACCAACGGCCCAGAGCTGCAGCTTCTGAGCCATCTGAATGGTTTCCACAGAGGAAGGTTCAAGCTGAACACAAAATCTGATGCAGGTTTGTTGCTCTATTTGCTCAGTCATTTTGAATGTGACGGCCACACAGTGCTCACGCTCACTCAATGGCATCCACTGCCCCCCCGACTAGTACAGTGAAGTTGTCATTGTTCACACATGTGCGTTCCAGTCCAGTCTCCTTAGATGCCAGGTGACGTCGATGTCACGAAAACTGTTCCCCTTATATTAACAATGGCTGGACTTTTTCCAGACGGACCCTGTACATCCAGGTAAAGGTGTCCCGTAAGCAGCAAGAGGGTACCTCTCCAAGGCTGGTGCAGCTTGAATTTAAGGGGACACGTGGGGTGTGCAGCCATAGGCAGTGACTGAAGCTGGGGGTGACACAGTGGCCCATAATGTGTATAAGTTGGGAGAAACTACAAAAAGTTGGAAGTCATCTTAATACCAGCAGTTTTTTGGCAAGGACAGTGCAGGGGACAGAGAGGAGGAGGCGTTCTGTGAGAACGAGGGTCGAGAAAGAAAAGAGGGCGGCCAAGAACGAGAGGAGAAAAGCCATCTGAGGGAGGGATGGGGGTCAGCCCCTGGGTCGCCCGTGACCTTGGGGAGGAGGTCACGGAGATGCGGTGCCGTTTCATTGTGATGTTCAGTGACTCGAGCATCTCTGATGAAGGAGAGCAGGAGAAGCAGACAGGACTCGGTGCCCCGGTCTCGTCTCCACTCCAGGGGAAGGCCTTCCGTCTCAGAGGTGTGACGTGTCTGCTTAGGCTCAGCATCCTGTCACACCCGCCCCCTGCCGTGGGGCGGCCCCTCGGGTTGGGATTCGGAGAATAAATTGCTGCTTCCCAGAACCCTCCTCACACACTTGTTTCCACTGTGTTTTACAAGCAAACCATGTCGAGCTTGGAGTCCAGTGTTACTGGGAAGGACCGGACGCTTTGCCCTCGATCTGCTGCGTGGCTGGAACACCCGGCCGTGGGTCCGGGGCCAGGCAGGGACACTGCCCTCACCCGTGCTGCTAGGAGACGCGGCGCCGTGTGCTGCAGCCGCCTGGAGCCCCGAAGTGGCGGGGAAGGACCTGCCTCCCCAGCGGCTGACGGGCGTGACCTAAATCCAGCTCGAGAGGAGTTTAGAATGAAGCTGCTCTTCTCACGTCCTTGACAAGCTCCCAGAGTCCCCACCAGCTCTCTCCTCCTGGGTCATTGTCACCGTGACACCCCTCTGGCAGCGTTACTGTCAGTGGCCTGAAGGCACAGCGCCAACTGAGCTGTCTTCTGTTTCCACTCAGCCTGTGCCCCGCTGTGGATGCGACCCGGGCTCTGTGCCCCTTCCCTCGCGCCCGTGGCCCGCTCCCCGGTGACCCTGCTGTGAGGTGGGCTGTCAGACCGTGTCCACCCTGAATGGGCAGTAAATACCGAGGGTACCACGGAACGCTGAGGACGAAGCTGCCAGGCGGGCCTCTGGGGACGCTCGCAGACACAGTGCCGGCTCCCAGCTGCATCTGCCTGCCTTAGTGAGACCCACGCGTCTCACCCTCCGACTTGCCACGTTCAGTGCCCCCGCCTGGATTTACACAGGGCACATGGGGCCAGGAGAGGGGACGAGGCCCTCACTCCTGTTGGGGGGAGGGGCTGGATTCACGGGGCAGCCTGGCCTCTGAGCCCTGGTGCCAGCCCTCGGCTCGGGACCAGAGGGAGGGTGGACGGGCAGGCGGCAGGGCAGCCCGGCGACCTCGTGTGCCTGCGAGCACCCCGCTGCCTCTCCGGACCCCCTTCACGTCCACCTTCCCAACACACACGCGGGCCTGGTGACAACGCTGCTCATGGAGACCCCCTGTCATTCCCTCCACCTCAGCAGATGACAGCAAAGCTGGCTGTTTAAGAGCATCTCCACAGGGCGAGGGGCGGGCATAGTGTGTTCGTGAAGAATCTGGACTGGGATGGAACCGCCAAGAAGGTAGCCCCGTTCGACGGGCGCAGAAGGAGGGAGGGATTTCAGACACGTGTGGGGAGCGGACGGTGCACCCAGGTGCCCCCTCGGCTTGGCCCCGCGGCTGGGCTGCGGCAGCTCCAGCTTCTGGTCTGAGTATTAATTCGAATTGAAGACTCATGAAGCTGGTTTTAATGATTTATTTCATTCTGTAATTAGACATAATAATTAGATTATCTCTGTCAGACTTTTAACTTCCCTTTAATAAGAAAATGCTCAATAAATAAAGATATACATTTATCAAATTATAACACATCATTTGAGCTAGGTTATAAATCTCATTTTGAAGTAATTGAACAATAACCTAATGGTGGTGTGGTGTTTTCGTTTTTCTGGGGGCCATCTTTTCCAGCCTGTCCCGTGCCCCAGAGGTATCAGGGGCTTGTGGAGAGAGAGAACTCCCTCATGGCATTGAATTCCGGCACTCGGAGCTCAGAGGGAATTCAGGGGACAGGAGCCCGGTTCGCTCGCTGATGGCCGTGCGAGAGGGCGCATCCTCTGACCCGCTGTGGGAGGCGGCGTGAGAGGAGACGCATGCAACCACCTGGAAGGAGAAGCCGCGCGTTGCTTTTGTCCTTGCTTTCTGTTCGCCTTCAGCTGTGTGTGCGTGTGAGCACAAACCAGCTCAAGAGGCAGGAGAAGGCGGAGGAACGGCACCCCCTTATATGAGATGCTCAGATAATTCTGCTGAGAGAGAGATTGAATCTCTTTGCTCTGCTGGTAGTTGAGCAAAATTTCAAGGTGGAGGACAAGGACCATGTGAAACACACACCAGGAAATGCAGTGGACGAGAGAGCTGTTTGGGCTCCCGGCTCGGCAGCCCCCGCTGGTCCCGTCCCGCACACACTGCCCCCAGCCCAGCCGAGGGGACACAGGAGGGGACGCAGAGCAGTTGTGAGAGCTCTCCCCCGGGAGGGGGAGGAGATTCCACCCAGGAGGCTCCCCACGACTCGGGGCTGCCTTCTTGTAAAGCAGCGAGGACCGTATTTCCCGTAACACGCATGTGGACATATGGTCTGACACATGCTCTGAGAGTGGGACAGCATATCTGAAATGGGCTCCGTCCCAGTCAGTCTGGGACAGACGGGCGCACTCGGGGGGCCTCCGAGCCCCAGTGTCTCGCTCTGTCTGAGGCCCGGCGGCCCCCAAGTCTCTGGCCACGCTCACCGACACAGGCTCACCGACACAGGCTCACCGACACAGTCTCCCCGGCTTCAGCTCCAAGTGCTGGGCGGCCCCGTTCCCAGAGTGAACATGTCACCACCCACCTCTGCAAAATGAAAATACGGTGTGTTTCAATGAAAGTACTGCTTTCCCTGTTTTTTAGAGGAATCCCTCAAGGCCCTCATGTAGACTCATATCTTCAGCCTGGGGGATTTGGGCAAGCAGTGACCCGCGGCAGTGGGCCCTGCTGGCCTCACGAGCTAAGGCAGGCGGAGCCCACACACGAGTGAGGCCGAGGGGCCTGGGTGCACAGCACAGGCAGGAAGGTGACCCAGAGTCAGAGGACAGCCCAGCTCTCTGGGCCCAAGGAGGCCATCACAGGCCAACCCGGTGGGACACACAGTGCCCGGTCCGGAGGGTCTGCACACGTTGCCTGGATGGGCGTGGGCCTGGTGCCTGGGGAAGTGAGGGAAGGGCAGGGGAGGCCGAGAGCACCGGTCCCCCGTGTGACGGGTTAGAGGGGTAGTGGGACACGCAGATGGGTGCAGTGTCACTCAGAAGACAGAACAATGAAGCCGAGTGACCTTGGCTGGTGCACCCTGGGAAGTCACTGCCATCGGACTGGGACCTCCTGGGCCACCGTGTGCTCCCCTGTGTTCCTGCCCAATCAGCTCTCTGTCCACTCAGCCCACCCCCCCTCCGCTGCACCCCTTACTTGCTCGAGTGCCTCTCAAGCCAAGCGCTGGCTGCTTGGCCTGCCCACCTCTGCTCTTGGGGCCCTGCCCGGCCTCGCAAGGCACTGGGCTCCCTGTCAGGCTCTTCCTTCTGCAAGGACTGGCGTTGGTGGTGCCGTGCGGCTGCGTGGACAGGCCCAGGGCCAGCCAGGATGGAAACAGCAAGGGGACTCGGGGTGGGGTGGTGGTGCGGAGGGCCGGAGGGACAGCGCTTCACGGAGAGGTAAGTGCACCGTGGCAGGGCAGAAGCCGCGGGCGTTGGAAACCAGCGACCCGGGCAGTTGCCCGGGTGAGGGACTGGTCACCCAGGTGGACCACCATCTGGAACTGTTCTGGGGTCACAGAGCGGCAGCCCTCCCTCTTCCAAGTGAATGCTACTCCGTTACAGCCTTAACGAGCAAACAACTTCGCAGTGGAGAAATCTGATGCCGCCTGACTTTTGTGACTTTGTCTCTCTTCTTTCATCTCCAGGGGCTTTTCAGGTTGCCTCGTGTTGAACTGGCCCCTCTCTCCTCCCACCCACTTGTGTCTGGGGAGGTCCTGGGTGTTTTCTTGGCCTACTAAGCTGGACACACACCAGGGTCTTTCAGTCTGACATCCCGCGTCTTTCTTTTGTTTGCTATCGTTTCTATTTTAGAAAATCTGTCATCTCAAACTCTGCAAACATCCCTCCCCCCACAAGTTCTGTCTGAGACATCCTCACCCCCCATTCGCATCCCGTCTCTGGCTTCTCTGCTTCTCTCGTCTTTAACCTCCGACCCCAGCACCTTGGAGGGCCGTCCTTCCAGGGCTGCGTTCCCCTTCAGGGGCCTCCTTCCCCCAGCCCGTCCTACCTGCCTCTAAACACGCCCGTGAGCATCACCCGCAGTCGCCCCTTCTCCACGGCAGCTCCGGGGTGGGCGACGGGCCCCCGGGGGAGGTCTGTTTCACGGATATCCATACCCATTTATGGGTACTGGAAGAGTTTCTTCTCTGACATTCCCATTCACATGTTTTTCCCATTTCCTTTTTCTTACTGTTTGCAGATTCTTGCTTGTTTGTTTTCTGGGTGATACTGCTCTGTGACTTACAGGTATTGGAAGCATCTTCCAATTCTGGGGTTTACAGTCATGAGGCGGATGGTGTCACCGTGGAGCAGGAGTTTCTTGCTTTAATGCAGTTGAACGGATCCCAGTTTTCCTGTAGGACTGGTGTGCCCGCTGACTTACATCAGCAGCCAACTTCCCCAGAAGTCACGAATGTTCCCCGACATCGCATTTCAGCTGTTCTTTCGCCTGTGGAAATGATGTGTATGAATGGTGGGGTGGGGAGCATATTAGGAGAAAGGTTAATTTTTATTATTTTCAAATTGTCCTACAAATATTTTTAGAAACGCCGCTCTTTCTACACTGAATTGAATCGTGATCTCGGTCGTAAATCAAGTGCCCGTGTTTGCGTACATTTTTGCTTCTGCACTTTCCATTCTGCTCTTTGCTGCGTTCGTCTTTGTTGGCACCATGTCACCCGCTGGTGCTTATGGTGGCCTCAGAGTCAGCGCTGATGCTCACAGAGCAAGCCCCTCCCAATCGCCTTCAAAGCAGGTTGACTCTTCTTGACCCCATGTAACCCCCCCTCGGGTCGTGTTAGGCTTTGAACACATATACACGCACACACACACACACTTGATGTTTTGAGATGACATTGAATATCTAGCAGATTTAGAGAAGATTATATCTCAGCTACATAGAAGCCCTCAACCCATGAACATATCTTCATAGACAGGGCGGGGGGACCAAAAAGCCAAAATCTATTTGTTAAGAGTTGTGTATTTATTCTTGCATTAGTTTAAACTTCAGTCACCTTCAAAGTCCTCTTCATTTACTTATCAAAACTTCTTTTCTGCTGCTCAAAACAGTTTTGAACTCGTCAATTTTGATGCCTTTTAGTGCTTCTGCTGTTTTTTGTTTCACCTCTTCTACATCAGCAAAAATATTTCCCTTCGAGGACTTTCTTTTAATCCAGGGAAACAAACAAACAATCACTCAGGGCAAGATCTGGTGAACAGAGAGGGTGGGGCATGGGGGTCACGCCATATTTGGTCCAAAACCTCTGAACACTCAGCATGGTGTGAGCAGGTGCACTCGTGTGTAACTCGCCCATTGTGAAATGGGCAAACACACTGAAAGAGTCTTCAGAAAAATTCGCTGAGGCTGAACACAGCCTCTCACAACAACGCCAGCTGGTCCACTGATGCAGAAGGGCTCCTAGAACACTCTCCTAGTGGGGGGTGGGGAAGCCTGGACTACAAGGGGCCCACCCTCCAGAAGATCATTCAGGTTCTTTTGGAGTCCTCCCTCGTAACTGCCTCCTTTTGACTGCCTACCAATAATTTTTTTAAAGATTGTATTTATTTATTTATTTAAGAGAGATGGAGAAGGGAGGGAGAAAGAGGGAAAGAAACATCAATGTGTGGTTGCCTCTAGCACACCCCATACTGGGGACCTGGCCTGTAACCCAGGCATGTGCCCTGACTGGGAATCAAACCGGTGATGCTTTGGTTCACAGGCCTGCACTCAATCCACTGAGCTACACGGGTCAGGGCCTGCCTACTAATAAATTTTATAATCTTATCTGGAGAATTCTTCTACTTCTCAAGTGAGATTTATTTTAATAAACATGTTTAATATTTTTGTTGCTATTTTAGAAGATATCTTTTCCAGTTTGTTTATTTATTCTGTTGGCTAAAATTTAATTAATTTTGTATGGAATTTTATTTCAGCAACTCCTAGCCTAATGTTTCAATTGTTACAAATTGTGAGCAGAATCTTTGGGATTTTCTATGCACACAGTCACAGCAACAGTAAATAATATTGTTTCTGTCCTACATGTATCATATCTCCTACTTCTTTTTCTCGACGTATCTTGGCTGGAATTCCTAGCAGGATGTTGAACAGAAGTTGTGATAAGCAGGAAATCAATCCCACTTCTGGTCTCAAATGTCTGCGTTCATAGATTCGCGCGCGGCAGCCAACAGCGCAGCCCCTGCTCCCTGGACGCAGCTTGTCCAGGGAGATGAGTGTTTCTCCTCAGTCACCCCCCACCCCCCGGGGGGCCACTCCATCTGGCTGCTCTGCAAGCTGGGCCTCTGCAGTCAGGGCTCCCCGACACTGCCCAGATGGGTATGCACGGCGTCCCCAGTCTCAGGCTCGGAGCAACCTGAGATGGGCAGGCAGAGTCCACCATAAACTCACTCCCATAATTGCCCCACCCAGCCTCCGGCTCTGTGCTCTGCCTGCCCTCTGCATGACCCGACTTTTGCTCTCTGTTATCCCATCTCCAAGTTCAAGGCTGTTTCACAGTCCCTTAGCCCACCAATGCTCGGTGCACAGAGCACAGCGTGGCCTCCCCTGCAGACCTGCTCTGAAGCCTGCACCTGTCCAGGACAGGTGTGGACCCGCCTGGCTTCCCCCTCCCGTCTCGCTGGGGTGACAGGACTCCCGGACCTCCTGCGGCTCCTCCTCATGACGGTGCAGGCTGGGCAGCCTCTGTCTCCCCAGGGCCCCCAGCTTCGACCTGGCCTCAGCCAACAGCAGGCCACTCTTCTCGGTGCCACTGCCCCAGTGCAGCCCCAAGGCTTCCACGGCTGGTGGGGTCCCCCTGCCTGGGCTGCCACCGCACTCACAGGTCATCTGCCCTCCACAGAACTGTTGTGGTTTTAGTCAGAACTGTATGTCATGACATTGAGATGTACTCATGAACGAACACCCGTGACCATGCCTTCGTCGAACTCTCTGCTCCGTCTCCCCGAGGCCTCATGGGGCAGCTCGTACGGGACCCGAGAGGGCCCCGGGGCATCTCCCCCGGCAGCATGGTGATGGCCAGAGTGGTGGAGACGATGACTGGTGCAGCTCCCCAGCCACCGCCTGCCTCAGGTGGCACTCGCTCCGACACCACCTCCTTCCACTTAAGCTCTGCCCTCCTCGTGGCCTCAGGCCTGGAGCCCGGACAGGGGTGGGGGCGCAGGGAGAAGAGGGTGCTGCCTCCGGAGGAAGGGTGGAAGGGGGCTCGTCCTGCGAAGGGTTCTGTCATTGCCCACGAGCATCTGCCTCCCTCGCCAACTGTACGCCCCACGAGGCCGGTGCCTGGGGTTCGCTCTCCATGTGCAGGCTCCTGGGCCTCTGACCAGCATGGCCCATGGGAGCCGTGAGGGAATCGACCCGTGAGTCTGGGATTCTCGAGGAATGCTCATTTGTTCAAAATGAAGGCAGTTGTCTCCACGGGAACCGATTTCTCTCTCCCTTAATTTCTCTCCCCCTCGGCAGGGATTACCGGGGCTGCTTCGGGGAGGAGGCCGTGAGCAGTGGCTGCCCGGTTACAGGCCCCCCCAGGAAGATGTAGAGGCTCCCGCAGGTGCAGGACGTCCGTGCTGGGGACCCACGGCTGTTCTCATGTCCTTGAGACCTATTCTGAAAGGTGACCACAGGGACATCAGGTTGCAGTTCCTGGGTTCCTGGAATGCGACCGCCACTCCGTTGTGACGACTTTCGCCATCAGCCCCGGCAGCTTTCTGGAAGACTCGGTGAGGTGGGTTTTCTTCTGTGAAGGAGTGTTGGTAGAAAAACGGAGAGCCCTTACGTTGCTGAAAACCAGGCATAAATGGCTGTGTGCGGATGGAGTGCGCTTGGCATTGGGCGGGCATTCGAAGAACGTTGGGCATCCTCTCCTCTGTCCTGCCCTGTCGTCTCCTCCGACCCACCAGTGGAGTCCCTGGGTCCAGAAAGCTGAGGCCGAGGGCGAGGACCATGAGTGGCCCCTGTGAAGAAAATGTGAATGTCAGTCCCAGAAAAGCCAGGCCTGCTACCTCCCTTCACCTTGGATTTCAGGTTTTTTGATGATCAGTGGACACAACGTGTGCTGTGTGGTTCAAGGCAAGTTCACTGGCAAATAAAGGCCGCTGATCAGAGGGGTCTAGTTATATGAGGAACCCGGGTGACAGATAGATTAGCGTGGGCCCAGTGACTGGCCTGCGAACAATGCTCCTTGGTGCCCTCGTGGGCGTGAGCTTCTATGAAACAACCCAGTAAGTCCCGTGAAAGCCAAGAGTCACTGGCACAAGTTCTAGTTCTGTTGAGAGTTCACGGTCTCTTCAGAAGAGCCACCCTGTGCCTGCTGGACAGAAGACCGGAGACTAACTGGACCTCTCGCAGTGGGAGCAGCCAGGCCGGAGAGTCCCACGTGTGGGCCCAGCCTGTGGCTGCCCAGAGGCCGGCGATCGCTGGAGGGGACACCTGGCTCGTCGCTCGCCGCCGCATCCACTACAGACGGGGCCTCGGGGCCACAGCGAGGGAGGCCCGCCACAGTGCACACACAGAGAGGCCCCTCACCCCCTCACGCCGACTCAGGAGCGGAAGGCTTGGTAGGTAGGAAAGCGGGAATCGTGGGGTTTCCTTTCTCCTGAAGTGCGGCCCACGTAGAGTCGGGGGCTGGCAGAGTGGGGGTGCCAGCCGGGCAGGAGCTGTGCACTGCGGTCCTCGGGGGGCCGGGTTTCCCAACACTCGAAGCCTTGTCTCCTGATCAAGTTTCCCCCACTCCTCGGAGACACCCTGAGCCCCGCCCCAGGTCTGCACGTGGTCTCCCAAGTGCACAGAACCGTGTCAGGTAATTATTCTGTTTGGTGTTTAGATGTTTACACGGGTTGTGCTTCTAGGAAAATACAATTTGATTTTGGTTTTTGATGTGCAAACCTACACATATGTATGTTGCTGGATTTTTTGCTAATGTTTCATTTCCAATTTTTTAACCTCCTTTCCTTAGGACGTTGGGATCTTTTCACACAGTCTTCCTTTTCTAAAGGAAGCCTATGCTGGCTTCACAGAGTGATTTGAGATCATCACTTTGTGAATTGTACATAATATAATTCACAAAATATCCTGTTTTTACGTACCCTGCACTGTCCGGGGTAAACCCTGTGGGATTACTTGGTGCCTGCAAGTTGGTTGCGACTCACCTGCAAGTTGGTTGCGACTCACCTGCAAGTTGGTTGCGACTCACCTGCAAGTTGGTTGTGACTCACCTGCAAGTTGGTTGCGACTCACCTGCATGACGCCTGATCCTGGAGACTGTGTTGGGGGGGGCGTGCTGTGGATTCCACTTTAATGCTTACAGGACTAGGCTAGTTTTCCTCTTTCTACTGAAGTAAATTCTCGGAATTATATTTTTCTAGGAACCTAGCCACTTCATTGAAGATTTCAAAGGTCTTGGCATAGAGTTGTTTATATTCTTATCTTCTAATCTCTTTAGATTTTATTACGGGGCATATTTTGATTCCTAGTCTTATTTAATCTGTGCTTTATCTGTTTTCTGAATCAATCATACAAGAAGGTTTCCCATTCCTTTCCTTTTTTTAAGCCTTTGGATCTTAATCTTTATTTCATTCTTTTTTATTTTGTTAACATTTGTTCTTTCCTTTTTCTTTCTCTGTGTTTTTTCCTATTATTTTTGCCCTCACGAATTTGGAGTCCCTTCACCAAACCCAAACCTGCTCCTCCTCCAACAGCATCAGTTCGGTTGTCTCTGTTGGGGGCCCTGCTGCCGCCAGGCCCGGGCAGCGCCCAGTCGCTTGGCTCTCAGAACTNCTCGCCTGCAAGTTGGTTGCGACTCACCTGCAAGTTGGTTGCGACTCACCTGCAAGTTGGTTGCGACTCACCTGCAAGTTGGTTGCGACTCACCTGCAAGTTGGTTGCGACTCACCTGCATGACGCCTGATCCTGGAGACTGTGTTGGGGGGGGGGGGTGTGCTGTGGATTCCACTTTAATGCTTACAGGACTAGGCTAGTTTTCCTCTTTCTACTTGAGTAAATTCTCGGAATTATATTTTTCTAGGAACCTAGCCACTTCATTGAAGATTTCAAAGGTTTTGGCATAGAGTTGTTTATATTCTTATCTTCTAATCTCTTTAGATTTTATTATGGGGCATATTTTGATTCCTAGTCTTATTTAATCTGTGCTTTATCTGTTTTCTGAATCAATCATACAAGAAGGTTTTCCATTCCTTTCCTTTTTTTAAGCCTTTGGATCTTAATCTTTATTTCATTCTTTTTTATTTTGTTAACATTTGTTCTTTCCTTTTTCTTTCTCTGTGTTTTTTCCTATTATTTTTGCCCTCACGAATTTGGAGTCCCTTCACCAAACCCAAACCTGCTCCTCCTCCAACAGCATCAGTTCGGTTGTCTCTGTTGGGGGCCCTGCTGCCGCCAGGCCCGGGCAGCGCCCAGTCGCTTGGCTCTCAGAACTGGCCATCAGGTCAAAACTCGGCTATCGTTGGCCGATGAGCCCTGAGGACTCCGTCGACCTTGCTAGGTGGACCCGGTCCTCACCCATGACCCCTGCTGGGTGGGACTCAGCACACGGCAAACAGAATGGGCACGGCCTGGCTTCTCCGGCCGGAGGAACCTCCTGCCCCTGCACACACTGACGGGGGTAGCTGCTCCGTGCTTCTCCCTGCCGAGGTCTGCGAAGCTCCGTCTCCATCCAGCCCAGACACTAGGCTGCACGGATGGCACAGAGCAACAGCCAAGTGGCGGCAACAGCAGATCACCCACCGAGCGCCAGGGCCAGGGGTGCCCGGGGGTGGGGGGCCCGGGGGTGGGAGTAGGGAGCCCTGCACAGGTCACAGCTGCTTTCTACAGCAGAGGGAGGAGCGCTTTGCTTTTGAGGGGAAGCCCCAAGAGCTCGTGAGCCTTTTGAATGAGCCTTCGTCAGCCTTCCTTCTCTTAGGACAGCTGGGTGGCAGTGATGGGTCAATATGGTTGACAGTTTGTGCAGGAGAGAACAAGGCTTGAGGACAGGAAGTGACGCGTCCAAGGTCACGCAGCAGCTACGGCAAAACCACTCTCTTGGATCCTGAATCTCGCTCACCTTCCCACACACATGCTGGAGGCCGTTCCCTATCAGCCTTTGCTGTCTGCAGCTCTTGTCTGTCTCTGGCCCCAACAGGGGACACAGCCAGTCTGCCTAGTAGGCTCAGACTTTGATAACAGGCCATCTGGTCACAGCGTCAGCCCATCCGTCCTGACCGGAAGCCGCGGCCCCGGGAACAAGCAGGCACCTGGACGGTGGCCAGGCCCTCAGAGCTCTGCAGACCAGGCTTAGGCTGGGTCTCCCTCCCATGAGCCGTGAGAAGCTGGTGAAGGCTTTCGGCACAGGCTGCTTGCGAGGCTCTGCTACACGTCGTTCCCATCTCCACATGTCCAGCGGCTCACAGGGGTGGGAAGCCCTCCAAAGGAGGTAGAGTGTGGGCAGGTAACAGCCGCAGTGAGGGGCCAGCAGTGGAGGCGGGGGGGCCAGAGGGTGGTTTACAGCCCCTGAGGAGACCGGAGAGGACAAGGCATTCTCTGTGGGTTCCCCAGTGCCCTTCTTTGAAGAGCAACGTGGGGAACTGGCCTCCTGTTGTGAAGCCCCACCCCCGCCCACCCTGCTTTCAGAGACCCTGAAATCTAACTGTGAAAGTTTTCCACAGAATTGTCCTGTTTCTTTCAGGTCAGTCATCGCAGTCACACACACACACACACACACACACACACACACACACACACACACACGCGTATCTTGCTTTGGCCTTGATACCCTGAGTTTTGTCTTTAAATTTTATATTTTCTCTGGGTCTATGGTGCAGGCAAAATACTGATTACAAGCCTGGAATCTTTCTCCTTAATTGTGTTTGACTTCTGAACTTGCCACCGTTTCTTCCCGTGACTCCAGAATTCATAGAAGTTCCCACAAAGGTGAGAAAGGCTTGGAGAGGTCAGGTGGCCCACCTGGGCTCCCATGGCATTTGGGTGCCCCTCTACCCAGGAACCAGGGACTGTGCCTGTTGTGGCCTCCATGACAGGACAGGACAGGGTGTTCTTTCGAGGGTTGTCTGCTGGGCATGCAGGACGGTTCCAAATATGGCAAGTGGCTGGGAGTCGTCAAATCTATCAAGCAACACATTCTTGCTTCTTTCTTTATGTGAGTGACAGCACCTTAGAATTGCAGAAAAATATTTAAATATAGTGTGCAGAGCAATCTGGACCCTGCAGCTCTCAGACACGTAGCTGCCAGTCCTGGCAGCGACGGGACTGTCTATGCAGTCGGGGACACCACGCAGTGTGCGCCTGCCTGGGTGTGTGCTGAGTGTAGGCCTGCCTGGGTGTGTGTCGAGTGTGCACCTGCCTGAGTGTGTGTTGAGTGTGTGCCTGCCTGGATATGTGTCCCGTCGCCTGACTTGCCTTTGCACACGCGTCTTTGCTCATGAGAAATTCAACAGTCTGAGATGTTGACAGTCCCACCTTCCCGGGCCACCTGCTCTCCCCGGAACCCACGGGGCCACTGCGCACTTGGCGGGCCCATGGCACTGCCTCCCCATTTGCCCTTTGGGGCTTCCAGATGGCCCGTCTAGCACGTCTCTCAGCGTCCCGAGCGGACCCTCGCCTGCAACACTGTTCCTCGGTGCGCTGCGGTTCATAACAGAGGTAAAAATAGTTTAAAAGCTGAGAGGAAGTCATAACATCGGGCCAAAGCCAAGTTGAATCCAAGCCTCTGAACTCAGGGGAGCTCTGGGGTTGCTTTCAGGTCTCGTGTGTGTGCAGACAGGACTAGGGAGTCGTGGGGTGACTGGTGTCACGGCTGAGCTCACGTGAGCAGAGACACCCCAGAGCGTGGCAGAGACACCCCGGAGCGTGGCCATGGTGAGCTCTGTCCATGCCTCAGCCCAGCTCCCAGCCATAACTCGTTGTCTTCGATTCTTCAAAAGTGTTTTCCTCTCCCCTGTGGGACACTGTCCTCTGGTGTCATCAAGTCAGGTGACAGGTAACAAGTAACAAACACTTCAATGTAGAAAATTCCAACTTCCTTCCTACAGAGGTAGTTTCGCTGCCTCGCTGCCTCCAGGGATTGCTCTGCGTTGGAGCAGCAAAAACTCGACCTCATCCAAAAGCCCTGTCCTGTTCGTCGTCTAATTTTTTTGCCTTTGCTAATTTCATCTAGTAGCAATGGGTTATAGAACGTGCCAAGGTGACTAGAACATAATTCACACAATCATGCTCTGTTTGAAAGCCCCCACTAGCAGACTGACTACTCAAGTGTTTTTCTTTTGTTACAGTTGCATTAATTCTGGCGGATAATCATACATATTCTTAAACGCACTCTGTTCTTCTGAAGCAGTGGTCAGTCAGTAAGTTCCCTAGGTTTTCTTCGTATATAAATCAGTTCGGCTAGAGCAGAATTCATTTAGACGAATTTGCATTTTACGTCTCGAAGTCAATGCACTCCTGTGCCTCTCTCAGGGTTGCCTGAAGGGCTGTCTTTTGAATCATGGTACTTGCAGGACCGATACTCCAGAAATTATTTATGATCGTATTGACTTGCCTCCTCTCCTCCTTTAGAAGTGTTTGGAAAGTGAAATGACTGCTTCACAGATCAGCTTCATTTTCTTTTTCACACAAGTGCCTCCTACAGACATCGCAGCGACGGAAACATGGGTGTCCAGGCTGTCACCCACAGCCCGGAAGCCCAACACACCTGCCCACTCTGGGCTGCGAGATAGTCACACCTGCCCCGGGCAGATGGGCACCTCTGAGTGCGGCCACCACACACTTGTGACGGTTCGTTTTGATTACCAGGGTGTCGTGCGTACACAGTGGTACGTGTGCCCTGAAAAAAAGTCTGCCTTTGACCTGCTTCTGAAAAGCGTGTAGAGTAAGGGTTTATAGGCCTGTGTTTTAAAATAAAGTTAAACCTGGGCTGCTCTAGACTGTGGTGGTTGGCCTCACTGATTTCAGTAAAATTGATGAAGAGTAAAAATTTAGTCAAGATCAAAACCCTTTCTAGAGCTATGATACAATGCCAGCTTTTTACCACTTCAGAAAGGGTTAAATAATTTTGGGAATTCAGACATTTTAAAATAATGAAGTATTTACTAAATGGTGCGTCCTCCCTCCCCCGGGGATGAGGGCTTCGTCTTTCACTGGCAATGTGACCCCTTCACACTGGGCATTGCTGGGCCCCAAAGCGTCTGGCGTCCCGTCGCAGAAGCAGTGGAGTGCTCGGACAGGGGAAGGGACCGCGGGACTGCCCAGGTGGCCCACGCCTGTCTCCTTGGTTTCTCGGGGTGACAGATGCAGGCCAGCACCGAACACAGTCACGAGGGGCAAGTGTTCCCCTCTGACCCCCCACCCCGCTCAGCGAACCCCAACACCCTATCCTGCTTCCAGAGCCATTTACTCTGTCTTAGCTCATGGCTGCTTCCCCCGAAGTTCGTCTTCTGAGATGATGTTATCTGAGAGGGGCCTTCACAGCAGGGTGGAAGGGGGCTCTCGGAGACCGAAACTCGATGTCCCTGTGGAGTGAGTCCACAGTGGCAGGAGGCCTGGAAGGAGAGTCTCGCAGAGAGGGGCTCGGTCTGAGGCCCGCCCCCCGCTCCCCCCAGTGCTGCTCTGTGCGCTGTCCCTTCTGTCCCACGCGCCTGGAGAGGCCCGGGCACGTGTGTGACATCTGTTCAGTTTGAACGGGATACGAACCCGAGGCTACGTGAGGGGTGGGCAGGGGCACCCAGTGCTTGGCCCTGGAGCCCGGAGCGTGGGGTTCGAGCGTGAGCCCCTCCCCGGGGGAAGCGTGACCCTGGACGTCCGCCTCCCGGGCCACTTTGTGCGGCTTCCTGGCCCGTAATAGAGGAGGAGGAGGTGTGTGCCAGCCCCCCAGGTGACTCCTGATGCTGTCAGCTCCAATGCTCACTCCCATTTGTCTTCCACGTGCGAACAGTTGGCCATCTGTGTAGTCCGGGCTGCTGTTCGCCACAACACCCGGGCTCACGGCGGCCCGTGCGCGGCGCCGTCGCGGTTCGCGGGTGGCCGTTCGCTAGGCGGGAAGAGGGCAGGAGGCACAGCGACGCAGTGAGCAGCGCTGACGAAGAGGCCAGGGTGGGTCCTCAGACCAGTCTGAGGAGTCCTTTCTGTCTGCGCGGTTGTGCACACGTGGAACAGCCAGTCACGGGAAATGAAACGCGTTCAGGGTCATGGTGTCTCGAGGGGGGCCCGTATGCTTTCTCCCTTGTGTTTATCACGCCCACGTCTAGCTTGCGGACCCTCGTGTAGTGCCCCTCTTTCATGGACGGAGAGGCACACGAGTAACTTAAATCATTCACTGTCAGCGAGCGTGAAGCCCACGGAAGCCCGGGAGGGGCCAAGTGAAAGGCGTGTGAAGGAAGGCGGGCAGCTCTCGGACCCCAGACGGACCCCCGCCAGCAGTCAGGGGGCAGATGGGGCCGTGAGCTGGGCCACACCAGGAAATCGGTGCGGCCCTGGAGCCCCGGAGCCCCCGGGAGCCCCTGGAGGCTGCACACCCGGATTTCCTTCCTGGGAGGTGCGCAGAAGCAGCCCGAGGTGCTCCCGACGGAAATCTGGGGCAGGCGGAGGTCCGATGGCAGTGCCGTGTGTGAGGGACGGCACTTGCGGGTCTGGGGGTTGGCTCGCGTCTCGGCGCGACTGACTGTGTTTCACAAACAGGCAAAGTACCCTGTGGTCGTTCTCTGTACTGGAGTTAATTGTGCATGTTCACTGCACTTCAGAAGTCATAGCCCTCTCAGCTCAGATGCATTTTTCTATCTGATATTATCTTTCCATGTTCTTTTGTTTCATGTCTATTGTTCATCACTCGACTACAAATATTATGCCAAAATCTTCCATATTTTAGGGGGAAATGGAGGCATCCAAATGATCCCAACTTCAGCAACTCCACAATATATTCCTTTGATTTTTTTTAAAGCAGAATTATATATTCACCTAGGTTTTAAAAATCTACATGGTTTTGAGAAATACTAGACATGTGTTCTATCCTCAGAAAAAGCCACTTTCAGTGTTAAATTATTTATTCTGCTATTTATCCATTAATCTAATATTTGCTACTACATTTGTGGATTACATTCCCAACCTCGATTTGTGGTGTTTTCCGCCGAGATGTTATCGGCTGACTTTCCCCTTCCGGTTGAGGGTTCGGTCTCCTGGCCCCATCTGGACCAAACGACTTCCCCACCCAACTTCCAGCACCGGGTCCATCACGATTTTGAGAGAAATCACCCAGCGTCCACTGCTCTTCACCACGAACGTACTACTCACCATGGAGACTCACAGGTACGGTGACTGCTGGCCCTCCTTGTCCGATGCCTTTGTCCACCCCACCAAGAGGCAGTAGTTACCGTATTTGCTCATTTTCATAGTTTGTTCCAATGGCTGGTTCAGGCCCAGACTCTTCCCGGAGGCCAGTCTCTCTGCCAGGTGACCCCTGTGCCCCACCTGTCTCCGAGCATCCTTTCTGGAGCACGGGGTGCCCCTGGCCGACCTGGCCCAGGGTGGAAACCAACACCCACTCCGGCTGTCGCGGTGCAGCCACTCGGGGGCCTGTCCTCCCTCACCCTGCTTCCTGGGCTCACCCTCCTCCTCTTGCCTTGGTTTGCCACTTGACTTTGACTTTGGTGGGGTTGCACCAGAAAGGACGCGGAGGAAGTCGTTATGGACACACCTGTCCCACCTGCACTCGGCTGCACGTAACACAAAATCTGACCCGTTGAAGCATGATGAAAGGGTGCAGGTTTGGGTTTCATTTGCACTTGGCGGGAATCAAGAAGGCAAGTTCAGGCCGGATGCTACCATCCAAGCCTCTCCTTGCTTTGACTGGGCTGTCCCTGACCCTGCGTCTAAGCTTGCTTCTGCGTTCCAGGGAGAAGGAACACAAGCTTCTTCACTAGCCCATCCTTTTGTTCGGAGGGAAAGAGACCCCCTCACCCCTCCACCCGCACCCCAGCGAGTCAGGTGGTACAGACTCCTGGATGTGGCGGTGGTTTTGGGAGCTTCCCTGAGAGCCTGTCTGTGAGGAAGGTGGGCAGTGGGGTGTGACCGGTGGGTCTGCAGCAGCTGTAGGTCTGTGACTTCGTCCATGATCACTCTCACACTTTATTATTCACGCGATTAGATAAAAGGTTGGAAGTCACCTTTCCTCAGCATTTTGCAATGGAGTTGACTTCTGGTCAAGATGGAGGCATGGGGAAACACGGTTCATCTCCTCGCATAACCATAGCAAAAATTACAACTAGACTCCAAACAGCTATCACCCAGAATGGTCATAAATTTGAGCTGTATGAAGGACCGACAACCCCAAGAATTACAGCATTCACATCCGTCCAGTCAAGAAGGAGGGGCAGAGTCTCGTAGCTGCGCAGAGCGGCACGGAGAGGTGGAGGTGTAGAATGAGCGGTCCCACACCTGCTGTGTGGAGGGTAAAAATGGAGAGCAATAACTCAGGAGTGAGATCTCAGGAGTGAGGGGTCCTGGCCCCACACCAGACCACCCAGGCCAGGGTTCCAGTGCCTGGGAGACGAGTCCCCACAACTTCTGGCTACACAAGCCAGTGGGGGTTGGGGCGGCAGAAGAAAACAACAGGATCCTCAGGAGTCTCCCATTAAAGGGCCTGCATGGGCACAGGACTTGATGGAGACTTGCTTCATCGGGGCTCCAGTGGGGCCGCAGACCGAGGGGCACGGGTGGCACACGGGCAGGAGCGACTGACATCGACGCAAGTACTGGGAGACAGCCTCCTCTCCAGTAAAATCCCAGAGGCCAGGCAGCAGCACTGTCCCCCTTCTGAGCCCTCCCCTGCAGCGGCCACAGAGCGGGGACACCGTGTCAGAGACTCTGCCAACCTGGGTCACACGATGGACCCCATCCAATCAGCCGAGGCCCCACACTGACCAGTGCGCTTTTCCTCGACAGGCCACGCCACTAAGACAGGGAGGCACTGTACACGGAGACAGACACAGGGAGGCTGCCAAAGTGAGCGAAGAAATGTGGCCCAAATGGAAGAGCAGAACGGGACTCCAAAAGAGGAGCTGCATGAAATGGAGATGTGCAGTCACTCAGACGCAGACCTGGGAACACTGGTTAGCAGGACGCCCAAGGAGCTCACTGGGTACCTCGACAGCATAAAAAAGGCCCGGGCAGAAAAGAGGGTTCCACTAAGTGAAACAAAGGAAAATTCACAGGGAACCAGCAGTGGAGGGGATGAAGCCAGGAATTATATCAGCGATTTGGAACATAAGGAAGAAAAAAGCATGCGATCAGAACAGCAAGGAGAAAAAAGAATCCAAAAACAGAGTAGGTTAAGCAGCGTCTGGGACAACTCCAAAAGCACCAACGGTCGCCTCACAGGGGTGCGGGAAGGAGAAGGGGAAGAGCGAGAAATTGAAAACTAATTAAAAAAACAATGAAAGAAAACTTTCCTAATTTGGTGAAGGAAATAGGCATGCAAGTCCAGGAAGGACAGAGAGTCCCAAACAAGTTGGACACAGTGAAGACCACACTGAGACACACCATAATTAAAATGCCAAAGGTTAAGGATAAAGAGAGAATCTTCAACACAGCACGAGAAAAGCAGACAGGTGCCTACCAAGGCGTCCCCATAACACTGTCAGCTGATTTCTCAAAAGAAACTTGGCAAGTTATTAGGGAACGGCGAGAAGCACTCAAAGGGATGAAGAGCAAGGACCCGCGACCTAGATGACTCTGCCTGGCAAAGCTGTGATTTAGGATCAGAGGACAGGTAAAGTGTTTCCCAGACACGATTCAGCTAAAGGAGTTAGAAATGCACAATCTTCTCCTGTTGTCCTGACAAAGCTGCTTTTTGAGCTATTCTTTTGAACTTGCGTTTCCTGAGGGTTCCTGGGTTCTCTCTCTCCTTTGTGTCCATGCCTGTGCTGACCGCCACAGACCCTCCCCTTGAAGTGGATTTGAAGCTCCGTGTGGTGGGCCCCTCACCTTCACTCAGGGGCCTCCCTGGGGGGTGGTCTGCTGAGCGCCCATGTAATTCCTCCTCCCGACTTTCTCATTCTTCTTAGAGAAAAATTCTGCCAAATTCCACCTGTAGAATCCAAGTCCATCTGCAGTGGCTCTAAGAAGGAAGTCTGGCCCTGGCTGGTGTAGCTCAGTGGATCGAGTGCGGGCCTGTGAACCACACGATCAAGGTTCGATTCCCAGTCAGGGCATATGCCTGGGTTGCAAACCAGTTCCCAGCAGGGGACTCACAAGAGACAACCACACATTGATATTTCTCTCCTCTCCTTCTCTCCTTCCCTTCCCCTCTAAAGATAAATAAATAAAATCTTTAAAAAAAAAAGAAGGAAGTCTGGGGACTCAGCTCAGGGTGCAGTCTCCTCAGTGCCCCCCACACTGCTCAACTCAAGGACTGCCCCCTGGGGCTGGACACTCGCTCACCCCGAAAACAAATGCCGGCCCCGACTGCTCTGGGAGCCCATCAGCCTGGCCTTGCCCGCATGGTGAGCACGTGACCTACAAGGAACGTGGGTGCTTCTCAAAGGTTTTCCAATGCTGCCTCTAATCTCAACCACCTCTGTGCCACCTTCAGGGCGTGTGACCCCTTCCTTCCTCAGCATTTCTGGGGTTCTGTGGCCCCTATCTGCCTCCTCTAGGCGTCCTGCAGACGGGGCTGAGCTGTCAGGAGCAGGGACGGTTGCCAAAATCCACGTGTTTTCCCGCTCTCAAAACTTCATCACTGTCATCTTCCCATCGGTTTCCTCGGTCTCGTTTCCTTGGGTCTGTGCTGTCATTTCACCCTTTGCTCTCACGTCTGTGGCTTTGACAGGAGCCAGTCATGGCCAATGTTATCGTACTGGGCCGGCCAGAAAGTTCATTCACTTTGTCTGGTGCGATGTCTCTAGTAGTGCTCAGCTGTCTTTAACTTCATTCAAAATGATTTTGTTAGATCGTATTGTGACAGCTGTCATATCAGCGTGCATTCGAAAAATAAACTTACCAAATTGGTGAATTTTTGTGTAGCCATTTTAATATTGAAGATGGAAGAAAATATGCAACATTTTTGGCACATGATGCTTTATTATTTCAAGAAAGGTAAAAAGACTCGTGAAGTGTATGGAGAAGGTGCAGTAACTGATTGAATGTGTCATAAGCAATTTGCGAAGCTTCGTGCTGGAGATTCCTCACTGGACGATGCTCCACCGTCGGGTGGACCAGCTGAAGGGATAGCAATCAAGTCGAGACATCAGTTGGGAACGATCGGTGTTCCACCTCCTGGGGGACAGCTGACCTACTCAAAGTGTCCCAATCAATAAAGTTATTGGTGAAAAGGAAAAATGTGTCTTCTATGGAAAAAACTAAGTGGACTTTCTGGCCAACCCAATATTTACCCATTTTAAAATTCCCACTTTTCATTTCTCCTCCCCTCACCCTTGGATTCCTCCTGCTACTCTCCACGCAAATGAGCAGGTAGCCCTCGTTTATTGTTCCAGGCAAGAGCTTCGTCTTCTCACTCCAACATGCATCTCAGAGGCTCCTGTCTGAGATCAGAGAGCAGCGTTTGCATGGTGGGACCCAAATCGGAAAGTGCCTGAGGGGTATGTAGAGAAGTGGGGGCCGTGTGTGGCTGAATCTTTAAAACGAGACTAGCCTGGGAATACCGTGGGCTGTGACAGTCTCACTGGGGGCACTTTGTCCTCAGAAGAGGAGCTTCCTCTGGGCTGTGCACGTGCGCCCTTGGACTCTGCCCCGCCCTCAACCTCAAACCCACCTCTCTGCCTCCCAGGCCGCATGCGGCATCGACTCGGGGGCTCCAGATTTTCCTGGCTTCAGCGATCAGCTCTTCCTATGTTCTCATATGGCATTTTCTACCTAAAAATAACCTGGGGACTCTTCACACTCTCGAGAAAGTTTAGCAGATTTATGGGAGCAATGAAAGCCATCCGAAGGCACAAACAAAGACTTTCGTACTCTGCATGTTGGCAGCAACATAAACAATACATCAGCCTTAATGGGCTGATCAAATATTCATGTCTCCAGCTTCCGGACAAACAATCTTGGGGAGCTCTGGGGCGCCCGCTGCGCACCCCCCCAGACCCCACCGAGTTCATAAGCGGAAGTCTGCGCCTGTTGACCACCTTCACTCACTTCACTCAATCTTGAGATCAACTTTTTTGAAGCTACTATTTAGGAATCAGAAGTAGAGAGAGAAAAGGAGAAGGGAAGGAGGGGAAGCGCGGAGACCTACCCTAATGGGGCATGCAGAAAGAACGAGTGAAGAAGAAATGCCCTTTCTCGAGAGGCAATGGACAGGTGTACCTGGGCCACACCACTTCCCAACACCTCTGTTGGACGAGGCGTCCTGGTGACCGAACCCATGACACGCGTCAGTCACAGAGCTGAGGAAATGGCCGCCTCTGCTTCCAACGTCGGCAGCTTTATGTAACTTCTATTTGAAATAAGCTGACCTGCTGAAAAGGGCCCGCAGCTGCCGCCTCTGCATGGCCCCGCCCCTGCCCCTCATCCTTTCCTGCCAACAATGTCTGTAGTCTGAGCCCACGAGGACACCAGGACATTTATACGAACATGATGCGATTAATCGGGACGTAGGCCTTCCTCCTCAAATTTCGCCTGTTCTGCGCAAGCCCCTCTTCTGTCCAGAACATGTCGTACAGGGTGGAGCAACATAGGTGCACAGTTGTGAGTGTGTGAAACACACAGTTCTTTCTTGTGTTATTTATTAATTGCAATATTTTCCATGCCAACAGCGACATACCTGCCTTTGCCCCCCCTCCTGCAGCTGGCGGCAATTCCCGTTCTCTCCTCGTCTTCCGTGATCACGACGGCGGTGACAACTGGGCCCGGAGAACTCGGGTTCCCTGGGTGCCAGGAGGTGTGATTGCATCCCCCGAACAGCTGAGCAGCCGGGGAAGGGACATGGTCAGGGGACACCTCTCGCCCCAGGGCACCTGTCCCCAGCCCCTGGCCGTGGGGACAGCACACCACTGTGCAGCCTGTGCCCCCAGAGCAGCCTCATGTCCTGTCACCACGGCCACCTTTGCAGTGCAGACGATGACAGGGGTGGGAATGTGGGTGTCCACTGAGTGGCCAAACTGAGACCACATGCAACCGAGGAAGGGCATGCACCTGCGGTGCTTTCTCTCCTGTCGCTCTCTTCCGAGGCTGTGCAGCCGGCAGCCTGGGTGCCAGGCTTCCTGGGAAGAACGAGCAGGCAGAAGGGACCCAGCTTGGCTGAGACGGAAAACACAAAAATCAGAGATGGGAGGCATGGTGCGACCTGTCTGGGAAGAAGGCACCTGAAGAGGAGTAATAACTGCCCATGAAGGCTGACGATGACGTCGCAGGGACCTCAAGAACAGCTAACGGGGATCAGCTGCCAATGCGAGTCAGACAGGGGAGGCCTGGGGGCCGTGGGAGACAAGCTCTGGGAGGCACAAAGGGGACTGATTAGCAGTGAAAACATGAGACAAAACGAGGAATTCATTCTGCTCTGCTGAATAAAGTGGGTGTGGGAGCAAGAAAAGCTGGCAGATGTGGAAAGGGCAGGGGCTGCAGCTCGTGACCAGGGACGGGCCGGTGGCAGGCACCTGACACTGGGCAGGACCTGCAGCCGGCGAAATCTCTGCGTGCCCCGTGGGGGTGCATCACCGAGCACCGAGGGCTCCGGGATTTTCAAGGCTTCAGGGCAGCGCCAGTGAAAGTAAACAGCTGTGTGTAGCGAGCCGTTCCAAAATTTACAGAGGTTATACAAGACAAAAACCCTTCACTGTGGTGTGTGTGTGCCCGGGGGTTGGGCGGGATGGGGAGACCATGACCCGGGGAACACGGAGCTGCAGGGGGGGTCCTTGTGGTGGGATGCATGTCGCTGCTCTGGAGGGGAGCAGCGTGTGTCCGAAGTTGAACTCGGGCCTGGACTCACCGTGCTTTGTTCCCAGGTCTTGTTTTCAACTCACTTTGGACGTCAGTGACTCCTCTTCCCCATAACTGGTCGACTGCCCCTGAAAATGACGATTCACTGCAGCTCAACCTAATGACCGTGCTATTCGAGGCTCATAATAGGCTGGTGAAGATAAGGAACTTCTTCCCTTTGTTTTTTCATATTGCTCCTCTGCTGCTGTTCCTGGCCTCGGGTCTATGTCTATAGAATGTTAGTACCCCCACTGCAAACGCAAGAACCGATGGGGGCGGTTATTTAAACCTGTCTCGGTGGGGTGGGGGGCGGAAGACCGAGAGCATCGTGTCTGTGTTCAGAAGGGGTTGCATCGTCCCCGAATCTCAGTGCAAATCTCTGAATCTCGAGAGAACTTCCCCCACTCGTTTCCCAGCTGCTGGGTGTTTGAAGAGGCTTTCCACGTAGCCTCAAGGTTTTGCTTTCAAATGTGAAAGAAACACGTGACGCCGGCCGTCGAGCCTCCCCGTGGGCGCCTCCTGCCCTCACTTGAACGTGTTTCCTTCTCTCCTGATGCGCTTGCGGTTCCCAGAATGAAAATGTTCTGCAGTTCGATGCAGCTTTGAGTGCTGGCTTTATGTGATGTGATTTGGGGGCACCTGTAAGGGACTCAGCAATGAAGGGTGTCCCTGCCCTGGTGGGGGCAGTCAGGCCCCCGTCAGACCGTCCCAGTCCCACGGGGTCTGGGCAGGGGCCGCACCAGAGCTGCGTCCGCAGGCGCTGACGAGACAGCGAGGGTGTGTCTGGGGCCTGGAGAGGTTGGCGAGGCTGTTTGTAGGGAGTTCACTTTCTTCCTTGTTTTCTGTGAAGACTGAAAACCCCAGGGTGAATAAAAAAGGTGAATGAATTAAGGAGCATTGTAATTAAAATTAGGAATTTAAAATGCACTGTTTGAAGGAGAAAGAGCACGTCTCCCCACTCCTTCCACTGTGCGCTTGTGTCGCAAGGCGGCTCAGCTGGGACAGGGCCTGCCTATGTGGAGTGCCGGTCCCCAGCGTCAGAGCTGCGGGGGACTTGTCTCTCCTCTTCCTCTCCCAAAACATGTTCAGTGTCTCTGTGAGCCAAAGGCGCTCACTTGCTCATTTATTCAATCAGCGCCTGCCCACCATGCACCTACCTATTGTCACGCCCGGCACTCAGCCCTCGTGGTTGGTCAGTGGTGCCCCACTGGTCCTCGGAGCTCAGGGACTTGGCCGTTTGTGAGGACAGAAGGAAGGTGACTGTTCCCAGGAGCCAAGGCGGGGAGCGGGGGTATCCCGAGGGAGCACAGGGCGCTGGGGGATCAGTTTGTCTGGAGGGATCTGAGCAGGAAGGTGGGAGAGGAGGTTTGAGGGTGTGGGCAATAGCGGAGATGGGGGAAGGCCGCCAGGTCTGCCTGGTGGGAATTCATACCTGAAAACAGAGAGGCTGTGTTAGGCATCTCAGAGAAATGTAAGCCGGGAGCTTTTATGTCCAGCAAAACCAGCCAACAAAAAGCCTCAAGAACTTCGGGGTCACGTGCTCTTGAGTCTTCCCTAAGGGTCTGTGGAGCACAAGTGTCAGGAGACCCAGACAACCGGACGCGTGAGGTAGGAACGTGGGCGACAGTCTGTGACCACGGCTGCTTGCAGGGATGGGGGGATGGAGCGCGAGGGGGACAGTGCCGTGCCTGACGCCTGTGTCCTCGGACAGTCTAGTTATGACCCCACTATCAAACACAGACGCAGAGACAGCCAGCTGTAAAAATGGCTTTAAACTTTTCAGTGATATCTAGCATTGTTATTTTGAGACTAATAGTTTTGGGGGGTGTGAAAAAAGGAAGTATTCTGCGATATTCGAATTCAGCCCTCTCCTCAGTCCTTGATGGATTCCTGATGGACAGGGAAAAGGCCAGAGGCCCACACGGAAGAGACAAAACCGGACGCCCGCGGCTCCGAGCTTGCCCTGTGAGCTCCGCGAGAGCGCTCTGACTCCGCAGTCAGGATGCACGACGGGCCTGGAGACAGCGCCGGTTCGATCGCAGAGATCATTCTGAGCACAGTGAGGATGGTCTGGAAATATTATTCCCCAGCGAAAAGCAGAAGGACAGAGCCTCGCAGAAAAATGGAGCAGGAAAGGCAAGGAACAAATCTGGGCATCGTGACATGCAGACGCAGAGAGAGCTGTCGAGGACTCGGAGTCGAGCTCCCGGACCCCGCGGGCACGGCCCTCGCCGGCCACGACGAACGATGGGGCTTCCGTAAGAACAGCAGTGAGGATGCGCAGAAACCCATTCACTGTGTTTACTTCCCCTTGCTGGGAGATCAAAAAAACCTAATTGGTCCCCACTGGAGGACAATAGAGAACAAATTAATTATCTCGGCCACAGCACAGAAAGGACCCGGCCAAACACTTACTCTGCCTCTGCCGTGTGACATCTGTCGGGAGACCAAATGGCAGGAGAGGGTAAGCCTGTCCTTAATAGAATATTCCGTCCTTAGGAGAATGTCCAGTATAGAAGTAGGATGTCACCCCTTTGCAAGTGTCACTGAATCCTTGTATCTGGTCACCGTGTGTCATCCACCGATAGCATCACAGAGACGTCGCCTGGCAGCACACACTTACTGCTGGACACTCGCGACCCTGGCTCCGGCATGAGGCGCCTTCTGCTCAGGCTGGCGATCAGGGACGTGGCGGGGAGGCAGAGGGTGGGGCATGCTAGCTGCCCCACGCTGCAAGGCCAGGGGACCGTGGGGACTCTACAGCCCTGAGGGCAAGTTCACACACAACTCCGGGGTTTCGGGGGCTGCGTCTTTGACGGCACAAGTCTATTTAAATGGTTTTGGCCACTGAGCATGACATTTTCTTTGAGGCGCATCCTTCAGAACCAGCTCAGAGCTGTGCATTTGAAGATCAGCCGTGTTACCTTCTAACCACATTGAGTGTTCATCTCGGAGTGTTAACAACTGCAGTATTTACTTTATTTCCTAGGACTGATTTTTGAACGATTTTGGCTCTTCCTGGAAATTTATCTTCCAAGAAGGAAGCTGTTCTACACAGAGGAAGTTTTATGTGTCGTGTCCGGGAGCCTGAGGGGCCCTGGACGGTCCTTGAAGAGTAGGAGCCTGTCCTGGGCTCTCCAGGGCTCCGGGCGGTTCCCGGCTCTGCCAGAAGGGGGCAGATCTTCTGAAGGTGGTAAGTTTGGGCATTTGTTACATTGCTCATAGTACTTCATATGTGAATATCCCTACTTCCAAATTTAAGGTGGTAATGCACCAGAGGTGTTTTGTGAAGTCCCTGGTACATTAGTTCTCTCTCTCTCACCTGGAATATCGGACCCAGCTAAAGGAACCTAGCAAATTCCATGAGATTTTTCAAACCTTGCTTGCAATCCTTGGTGTGGATAAATGCATTCAATTTCAAGTTCATGGCCCAATGTAAGCACTATAGGCCTATAAACAAGTACATTTGTAATTTCCTGCTAGCCAGACACTCCCAGGTGTTTTGATGACAGTGTGACTTCAGGCACGAGTCAGCTAGGTTTGCTCAGGTGCTTGGCCCTCTGCCCTCGGGCCTCCCTGGGCACACAGGTTGTGTCGTCTCGAACTTCCCCGGCGAAGCTTGACTCTGGCGATTTCCAGCACTGCCGCCTTCACGCAAAGACAGTGGAGAAAACTGGTGACCTGTCCTGGACAGTCCGCTGGTCAGTGGCCAACATGGTGACTGGGCACTGACATCAGGCTGGTTCCCGGTTGCACCCCGACCTCAGGACCCAGCCAAGGAGAAGTGACGCCCCGAAGCTGTGGTGGTGGGGAGGACACCCAGGCTTGTGGCCATCGTGTCACACTATACACAAGACTAACGCCACATCACGTGTCGATTGTATGTCAACCCAACAATTAACAGTGCACACAAAATATGCAAAGTACCGTATTAATATATCCATCCCATGTGAAATAATGCATTGAGTATTTGTTGACTACCTTCTGAAATAATATTTTATAATAATATTCGATTGAATAAAACAAATTGTTAAAGTTCACTTGCTTCTGCTTTCTGTTTCCTGTAGCTGCCAGACCGTTGTTGGTGAGGCTTGCGCTGTATTCCTCCCGGAGATCACCGCACTGGGCCACTGTCCCCAGGCGTCCCCGGGCGCATGGGTTGCTTAGGAACACGCTAGAACACAGACTTCATGCCAGGGCTTGGCGGGTCCCAGGGCGCGGGGGGCGGGTCCTGGTGCTGTTTGCGTGTTCTGTGCACATCTCGAGAACGGGTGAGCTAGAAGACAGAGCAAAGCACCCTTAGTCCGTGGCTGGGAAGCCGAACTCCTGCCGTGCAGGGATTAAAAATAAACGGGAATTTCCCATGGTGACAAATAAAGGAGACACACAGCAAAGACACGCTGTGAAGCTGTTCCTGCTTGCGCAGTCCCTTCTGGCTCCGTGTCACAAAAGGGCTGGTGATGACACGGTCGAGGCCAGTGTGTTTGAGTCACCCAACTGACTGGCTTCTTTTCTGATACCACCTAGATTCCAGACCCCTCCAGTGCCTGTCCTGAGCTGAAGGCATTTTGCCTATGCAGCTGGGAGAACCATTCTCTTCAGAGCTGGGATGCCACAGGGTGCGGATGGAGAAGGGCCACCAGGGGTGAGGTGATGGGGGGCCCTGCTCAGGGGACAAATGAGCCAGGAGCTGGGGCCATGGCAGCGGGGAAGTGTTGATGACAAACCCTGGAGAGACTCTGCCCCTGGCTTGGCTCCCACCTTGGAGCAGACGTGGGGGGTACATGCACGCATGTCTTTGTGTTTTGTGTTTGAGAGCTGCATTGGTCAGAGCTCTTTGGCTCAAGAAAAGGAAGCCAGTCGGCTCATGTAAGCAGAGAGGCGGCTTGTGGACCGGTAGTGGGCGTTCACAGAAGGCCCCAGAGTGGAGAGCGCAAGGAGAGGGCTGAGGGCCGTCCTTGCCGCCACACCCCTCACTGAGCGCCCACTGTGTCCTGCACTCGCTGACCCCACCCCGTGCCCCGGAGACACTTCACCTAGGGGTCCACATGGCCTCTGGGTTCCCCCACGGAAGAGGGCTCCCCTTCCCAGGTGAGTATGGCTCCGGTACACCAGACTGTCCGACTGGGGACGGGTCGTTAACTTGCACCATGTTTCTGCAAAAAATGTTGCTTCAATGACATCTGTCACTGCAGGTGCCCCGGGTCCAGGAGTCCACTCCTTCCCAGTATCAGGCGAGATCCTGGAGACCTTCTGGGGCCGTCAGCTCAGTTTCTGATCACAGGTGCCCAGTTCCTTCGTTCTTCAATTCGATAGGACCATGGGGGGTCTCCAAAAGCCTCCCCCAGCCATGGCCAGTCATTCGTTTAATTGTTTGGTCACCAGGAACCGTGAGGATAAACTCCGGACTCGGAGGCCAGTTCACTGGGGACAACACCCCAGACCGTGCAATTGAGGCGACCCGGTTAGGTCCCTGCCACTGTAAGTGTGGCCACTGCCATCCTCCCACGAGGTCGTCAATCAGACTGTGACCACCATCGTCACCGTGGAAGAACCCTGGAGGGCCGTGTGTTTCCGGGTAACTAACAATCAGAAATCTGACGGGCGGTCCTAACGCGGGGTCGTAGGCCATGCACCCACATCTCAGGTGGGAGGGGGAGCAGAGAAATGATGCCTGCTGATTTTAGCATCTCCCTGCTGAGGGGTCTCAGAGTTGGGGGGGGCCGGATGCAGGAAGCAGGTTCCAGTGCTGGAAACGGGAGAGGAGTGAAAACGTTCGCCGTGGTGCGGACGAGAAGGCCTGGCGTTTGCTCCTCTGTCCACCTCCAGCGCCTTCTCGGCACCACGCCTTTTCTAGACTCACCTTCCCTGGTGGTTTTCAGCACGGACCCGATCCAGATATGCAGGATATTCATTATTTGCAGCGCGGCAGAGGGAAGTTCAATTTCAAAGAGCATAAGTGGTCGAAAATGTCTCTCTCTATATGTGTGTTCACTTTAGTGAGGATCCTTAAAAATCAACCAGAATGTTCGTATCAAGCCCCTGATTTGCAAGGGCATTACTGATACGGAGAGCTCTGACCAGGTCCCTGGGAGAAGCAGGGAGGGGCTGCAGGAGGAGCTGGCCAAGGCCATGGGAATCGGTCCAGGACGGGACTGGCTGAGAAGCCGAATGCCTCCAGAGTGCATGGAATTATGGGCAAGGAGATTTGAAATAAAAGTAGGGCCCTCTGGTTCTCTCTGGCTCTCGGGCTCTCCCTCCCCGAGGACACCTGGACGATGGAGCTGCAGCTGCCTGCGTCTCCCAGTGGGCGGTATTCTGGACGGAAGGAACTCGGGCGCAGCCCAGGGTCAGCTGGCCTGGCCCAGGTGGCAGGTTATTCCTGGGGGTCCCAGAGGGGGCAGCTGTGAGGCAGAAGCCTGCCATTCCTGTGACGCTGTGCAACTTTTGTGTCTGACGTTTAGTTTGTAAACTAGCCCTGTAGAAATATATAATTAAAACTAACACGGGGAAACGATGGGAGAAATCGGGTGCCTCACTGATAGGCTTAGGTGACCAGTGCGTGTGGAAAGCTGTTACCCCCAAATTGGGAAGCTTTTAAATAAAGACCCCTTTCCTTTATCAGCAAACCTTCGCCTCTGCAACTTTGCCGCGAGGGGGCCAGTGGATGGCTCCGGGACCCCATTTGCTGTTCGGTAACATTATCATTTCAAACCCATTAGCTTATATCTCAAGCTAGAAAACATAAAAATCCCTTTTGTTCAAGTAGCTAGAATAGTTGTAAGACTATCGGACAGATGACATAAGGATGAAAACGTGACCTGGAGACTCCAGACGCAGGACGCTTCAGGCGGGAGATCAGGGGTCTGGAGTGGGAGAGGCTTGCCGGCAGCCAGGGTGTTTGCGAGTGTGATGGGCCACCACCAGTAAAAGGAACAGTACTCTGTTTTTACGAAATTTCTGGTCATGTTCTGAAACTTACGAACTTGGAGATGAGATACATATCTTTCACAGATTCTCTTAGTTGGCTGGCTGGCCATCTAACTCTTCAATTCTCGGAATTACATTGGAGACACTTTATATTTTTGCCCCACAATGACCAGCTGTATAAAATCAGGCCGACTCTGTCGAAGGACAGATTCTCTACAAAACCTGAACATGGATGCTTTAGGGTTCTACGGCTCTGGGCTCCCCGGGGTCTGTCAACACACAGAAGCACGTCACCCTGGGCCGAGCAGAGGCCACTCCAGGAGCCCCTACGAGGTCATGACCCGATCTGACCGACCAGTTCTTGGGTCACACGACACACTTCCCTCTGCCCATAGGTGCACTCCACTGCCAGTTCTGCTCGGTGACGACACCTTGGGCTCCTTTCTGACCCTTATTCCTTGTCACCGTTTGCGGTAGGAGCACTTTACCAAAGTTTTGATTCACTGGAGCAAATTCCCTGTGACGAACATAGGTTTCCCATCATCACACTGCTATTCACATTTTAACAAAATATCCCTCATCTCATAAATGTCGCCCCCCTAGTGTTTGGAGGCTTGGCAGAACTATGCAGAACCACTGCCTGGTTCTGCATAGTTCTAGGCTCAGACTCGGCAACGCCTGGATTCCAGGTCCTGACCGTTTACCATCTGACCGCAGCGATCCTGTCTGGGGGGATCGCTGTGTTGGGTTAGCCTAGGGCTCCACCCCAACCCACCATCGATGCAGATGCAATTCTGGAGAAAAGTGACTCCGGTCACTTCCCGCTTTGCCGAGAGAGCTGGGGTCCAGCCCGTTGCCGGAGTGAAATGTGGCATCTCAGGCCAGGCGATGGGCCCCGTTAGTACCTATGGTGTTGACAGCAGTGTCTGCACCCGCGTTCGGAGAGGTGACGCGGACAGACGGTCCCGCTGCACCGAGAGCCCCGCCTGCTGTCCACAGGAACAGGGGCAGCAGGCCACTGAGACCCGGACGCTCCACGAGAGTGAAAGCCACACAGTGTCCAGTGTAAGACCCTGATGGTGGGCCGGGTTTGTCCTCTCTGCATCGGCCTGGGTGATGTCTGCCCCTGAGGAGGGTCTGCGTCTCCCATTTATTTTCTCTTACTAATTAATGAATAGGAATAAGCTATGAATTTCCTAATCCGGAAAGGCTCTGATCTGTGCACTTCTAAAGGGCAGCAAAAAGCATATGAGAAACAATTCAGAGTCGGACAGCTCCATTCGGAGGCAAACGTTCCATTGTCTGGTTTAGTTACCAACTAGAGAGAGATGGTTAACCTGCGAGGCCTTTGGGTGCCCCGGTCCATGCGACCGGAAGGGTGTTCCCTGCCGCAGAGCCCTGGCTTCATCGATTAAGAAATCACAGTTCACTAAGTGTGCCCACGACGTAACTGCAGAATGTGGCTGAGGTGCCACCCGGCTGCTGTCCATGGGGCATCTTGACGGACCCACCTTCCTCTTCCTCTTCTTCGCAGCTGTGCAGTGCCAGCCTCTCAGGCTCTGCGCCCTGGCAGAGGGTGGGTGGGAAACACCAAGTCTTCTCTGGAGCCCAGCTCATGCTGGGGCAGGCGTCCAGCCTGTGAGGCTGGTGGACCCGCGCTGGCGGCAGCGCAGGAGGCCGCCCCTCCCTGCAGCGGAGCCCTCGGACCTTCCCTTCATGGGAAAACACCGTGTGTCGGACTCAGCCGCACTGCAGCCTGCCCCGTTAGGGAGACACAGCTGCAGCTTCAGGCCACCGGAAGCTGCTGAGACAGCGCTGTGCCTGTGTGTGTGCTTGTACACACGTGTGTGCAGGGGCATGACCATCTGTGAGTACCCTGCATCCAATGTGCAGTGCATGTCACAGACGTGCACACACACGAGAAACACAGACGCATGTATAGATATGTGATTGAAAATGTGGCTTACTGGCACTCAGAGATTTGTTGATCTCGTACTGAGAGGTGGGCGATCTGGGGACAACGTGTGACCTGAGGGAACCAGACATCGCTCTGCAGGGTGTGGAGAGGTTGTCTGCTTGCACAGCACAGATGAGGCGGAGAAGCTTACAGGACATAGCTCCACACGTGTGTGTCCAGCACACACACACATATTTCCATTTCAACTTCATGTTCAACTGTGAATCTGGAGTGCTTTAAAATAATAACACATTGTATATTCCAAGCCTTGCACAGGGCACTGGATCTCACTGTGTGACCTCAACATTCACACCTTCCTACAGACTGTTCTGAGGACTTCTCCACAGGGACGCTTCGTCCGTTACAACATGGAGATGTCCCGTTGTCCTGCACGCTCAGCCCCGGGCCACACCACTGGGGAGCTGCCCTTCGACCCCGGGGAGTCCGTTGTCTGAGGAGCTGTCTCCTGTCCGCATGGCGGGCTGTCTGGGGAGCTCGGGACCGGTGTCTCAGATGCAGGAGAACCCAGGCTCCCGTGTTTTCCAGTGTCTGTGAGTGATCTCTATTCTTTGCTGACAGAACATCCGATGTGGTGCCCAATCAGCTGAGAAAGCTGCACAGACGTCACCGGCTGTGTGTGTGTGTGTGTGTGTGTGTGTGGAAGAGAGAGAGGGGGAAGGAGGAGCGAGAGAGGAGGGGGGGAGGGGGGAGGGGGAGGCTGAATCAGGGCAGCTCCATCGATTTCAGATGCACGCAGCAGCTCAGGGCAGCAGTGCAGGGGGAGAGATCTCCTCCCAGGGACAGGAATTACTAAAGGCAAAAACACGTAGGTGCATAGTTTCACATAAAAACCCTGCATCTATGACCTAAAGGAATCGAAAAGAGGAAACTTGAACGATAAAACTGAGATTGTTGATAATTCATAGTAAACTGTATGGGAAAAGTAGAACATAATGAATTCAGAAAAAAACAACAACCCAGTTTTAACTTTTAAGCTATTTTTTATGAGATGATAATGGTCTAATTTCCAGAATGCCTTTTTAAAAAAAAAACAAAAAACAAAGCCCTGAAAAATTTGGCAGAGGTATTGAAAAGTATAGTTTTTTTTAGGGTAATCTTAAAGCCATGGCTGAGAATTCTGAAAAAAAATAGCCAGAGATTTATTTTTATTAAATTTGGTTGGGTTATTGCATCATTAGTCAGCCCTCAGCTTTCTATTCTGATGCTCTCGGTTGCGTAATATCTGGGGCCCAGGATCAGGCTGCAAGTGCTGGGGACAGGAACAGGCTCCTCAGAGGCTGCCTCCCAGGTCCTGCTGTGAGCCCACGAGGCAGGGAGGGCTCCCACTGGTCTGCTGCCTGCAGCACGGCTGGACACTGTCCTGCTGGGCGAAGAGAGGCTGTGGAGGTCTCCTGGGCAGCCCGAGTGTGTCACTGGCCCTGTGACCCCGAGGCTTGTCCACTGCCCCTTTCCCCGGAAGAAGGCTAGAGGCGAGTCCAGTTTTCCAGGCTTGGGTTTCTCAGGCAGCAGTCGGCATGTGAGCAGCAGAAAACGACAGGAGTGTAGCCACCCGTTCCCATCTCCTTGGCCCCCCCCCCACACACACGCATGTGCACACACGCACAGGCACGAACACACACTCCAACACCAGCTGGCTAAGGGGAAAAAGGGCGATACCTTTTTAAAAAACGAGAGGCTGTGAGCCATTATTAGCGAGAGCTATATCGAGCACGCCTGCCAGACAGGCAGCAGAGCTGAGCCCCAGCCCCGCCCAGACATGTGCCTTGCCATTTTCATTTTAATCAGCCGCTCAGGATGGCTGCTGATTCATTTTGCAGGATGTCCCCCTGGGAGCCAAGGTGGACGCCCGAGGCAGGCGATGGCATCAGTGCAGACAGGCAGGGCGAGTGTGGGGACGGCAGGAGGCAGGGGGCTGCCGCGGCCGCGTCCCCAGCGTCAACATGGCCACTCCAGCACTGTCCTGAAACCAAGTCCGTCACCGAGAACACACGAGAGAAAAAGAAAGGGAGAAACTGTCACATCTCGTTTCATTACCCAGCTACGCCCCCGACATACACACACACACACACACACACAGACACACACACTCCCCAGAACGGCTTGAAATGCCAGCTTTCTGCACAGTCGCTGTAAAATGCAACCTACATATGTATATATATTTTATTTACCTGGTAACTAGCTGGGGCGGATACCTGATTTAGCTGGAGACTTTGATTTGTGGGATTGACAACCTTATTATGCAGTGAGCTTATTATTGATATTATTCTGCTCTCGGTTGCCATGGCCACCTTGTGAGACACATTCAATTTTCTCTCTTCCATCATCATTATCCATGAGGCCATCTGTTGTGGAAAATGAATTCAGCCTCATTTGCATGACTGATAAGCAATTTTTTTTTATCTATTTAACAGAAGGTCATATGCCGGGGATTTGGAGCTCGTGAAAAAAAAATGTGGAAAAAAAGCGTCTCGAGAGGCTGAGTGGGAGTCGTGCGTGCGGGGCTGTGTGCGGAAGCAGAGCAGATCCCTCAGGCCCGGGAGCCTATCGTTTGTGGTCCCCGCCTGCCCGGCGACATTTTTTCCCTAAGCTACCGCTCCCCACGCAGTGAGAGCTTTCCCCGCAGTCTGCGCGAAGCCCCGGTTGTTTTGCTCCTTGTTGGTGGGTGTGCTTTAATTTTTTTGTTCTCTGGACGATGGGTTTTAGTGTCGATGTTCACTGAAGACAAAAAGCAGCTTTTCTGCGTCTCCGTGGTAGGCTCCTTCCGCACCGTCCTCCCAGCTGGTGGGGAGCAGGGCTCCTCTCCTGGGCACTTTTGAGCCGGCACAGTGACCCACACTGAGCGAGTGTGACTTGGGAGCGGTTGTGGTCATGGTGTGAGGTATGTGGTGTGCCTGGGGTTGATTCTGTGGATGCAGCAGACAGGGTCTGTCTCCCCGTAGTCCCAGGGCTTTGCTGCAGCGGCCATTGTCTGCTCCATGTCCTAGTCGCTCTCACAGCGTGGCTGGGGCTGACAGGCTCCTGAGCCCGAGAGCTGGCCAGTCCCCCACCAAAGTCTCTTTCTAAAGCAAAACGGGTGTTGGGTTGCATGCCTTAAGCGAGGTGTTGTTTATGAAAAAAACTGACTGCATGAACAGAACTCGGATGCTATGCAGACATTGAAACAGGAACTTCCCAGAGTCATTATGGGATTACTTTGCATTACAAATACAGCGGATCACTTATGGAAAGCCTGTTAAAACATTAGGTATCCATGGTGTGGTGTGATGTTTGCCTGATGGAAAGAAAGTTGACTTACATTGATTCAATAGACAACCTCAAAGTTTTTTTTTTAAACTACAATCTCAATGTTTGAAGTTCATAATAATGAAACAATGTTTACTTTATAACAGAAATGTCTTTTAAGGTGATGTAAATTAATAAACTAAAATTCAAGGTGCAAACTGTAGTTTTGAGGCAGATCAGAATAAGGCAGAAAAGATAGAGCTAAATATTCATATGGCTTTGAATTTAGTACTAATTTAGCCACGACAGTTTTTATACCACTAAAACTATACAACCTACAGAATTTTAAGTTATTTGCTTACTTAGAGGGCAAATATTTTATAGTAAGAGCCTTTTGTCTGGGTTTGTATTTTTGACTGAACAAAATTCACTTCCTAGACAAAAGTGCATACTCCCCCCTTCGGACATAAGGGGTCTTTCTAATGGTTCAGTGTCACAAAAGTGACAGCTACAGAGGCATGTCTTCCATGGTGACAGAAATGCGATTAGTTTAGGAATAGAAAGTGGGTTTTGCCCAGTGATCCCTTTTCATAAACCAGCGGCACTGCATTGCTGTAAGTTTTCAGCCCTCACGAACTCTGCATCCAGCGATGGGTGTATGCTGTGCGTGACAGGCAGCAGCGCATGCTACACTGAAGAGACTTCGTTTTTTCTAATTGACCTAAAGAAAAGTGTCCCTTCTGTCGCCTCCAGGGTCATCATTTAGGGGCCGTGTGGCAGTAATAAGTCTCTCTGCCAATGCCATTAGACCACGGCTGATGTGCTCGTGTGATAGTTTTCACTTGGTGGCTCTTTCAACAAGTCTTGTCACAATGTCATAGGCTTCACACAAGCAAGCGTAGCCGTTATATAATGTAACCCTTCCCTTGTTAACCAGCCGTATTTCTTATATTTTAGCTGGAGGCTTAGGGAGGTAATTTTGTGTGAAGTACTAATTTCACACTTAGAAAGTTAAAAACAGGAAAAACCCAATTGTTTACAGAGATTATTTGAAACGGCATCACTTTTCTCGGAGGACCCCACCAGCAGTGTGGTCCCCGGACCCTCGTTATGACACGAAAGAGTGTGCTGCTGCCTCCTGACCAGGGCCTATGGCCTTCAGATTGGTGACGCAGAACTGTCAACTTCGAAGATGCCTAGGAGGTAGCTCGTTTGATTTCCCCTCCCCCCCAAAAAAAAGTTAATTACCAATCTTGGTTGGATTCTTCCTCGCCTCCCTGACATTGACTGCTGCTAATTCACTGATTAATCTCATTAGTGTGATCGTCGTAGGATTTGGAGTTGGTGCCCATTGTTCTGCAGACAGTGCTGTGCAGCCAGAGCACTCGCTGCCTCGTTCGGTTTTGCCGTGGATTTTCAAAGGCTGGTTGAGTGAGCTATTGTGAGCCAGGCGGCTCGCCCTTTCAGCACCGGGAGCTGTCCGCTGCTGATAGCAATTACGTTCAGCAGTGACTGACTTCCTGCTAGTTCACTGGCAACGTGAAAATGGCAACTTTCATCACCTTAATCATTGTCCTCGCGGAGGCAGGAGTAGGGGCAGCATCCTCGGTCCCAGTCAGATGTCTGAAGATGGTGGCAGAAAAGATACACAATCTCTATAGCTTTATTTTGCCTACAAAAATTTTTATCTGACTTTCCAAATCACAAACGTAATAGGATATCATTAAAATGACTTACATATGTATAATTGTTTTTTTTAAAAAAACTGTAAACACAATGTGGACATGCTTTTCGTGTGAAAAAAACCATTGGTGGTGAAATTTTATGTAATTCTTGATAAAATTTCATTTTTGAAAAGATGAGTCAGGCTTATCAAGATGAACCAGTAGGTAGAAAGTATACATGCAACATAAATTTTAACTTCTCTTGAGTTCAACTTGCATCTCCTGGCAAAACTTAGGCCCATTTTATAAATTTGTGTTGGAAGCTGAGATTGGGGATGAAGGGCTCATGATTCGTGGCCTTGTGTGTGTGGTGCACAGAAATTTCTGAAGAAACAGGAGCACACACTTAACAAAAGCAGGGTAGCAAGATTCTCAGCAAGTGAGGGGGTTTTCAAGGTACTAAACATCATTGTTCTGCTCCTATTTTGCACCTGACTTATTTACTTTTTACTCTCTTGTAAATTTTTATATTTCACACCTTACTACTGAATATACCCAGTTATTTCACTGTCTAATGTGTTGTTATGTCTGTTTTCTATGCCATAATCAATTAGCAACAATAAATAAAATATTTTGCAACTTCAAAGCTTTTTAAAGTTTTTCTATTTGTTAAACTATACTTCAGATGTAAAATTTTAAATTAACAATCTGATGATTTGTTGATTCTGATTTTCTTTTACAAAAACTTCACACATGTGATAAAATGCAATCGTTTCTCTGCAAAAATTTTATTTTGTTAAATATCATTTCTAAAGTCTCACATGTAAACAAGATTTCTGACTCTGCCTGGGAGACAACCTAATTTGAGAGAGAGGCATTGTTTTGGAAAACATACTATATCATCTAAAATACTTTGTTTACTCATTACACATTTTTGTGGCTACATTTTAAACTTCAAACAACTTGACATTTGATTTATTCTCAAATATTGTCCATTATGAAGCCCATCCAGTGGCAACAAGGGACCAGGGAGAGGCCCTTTGGTAGCGACCACCCTGTTCTGACACCGGTGTGTGGCTCGGCCAACGTCCCCTCAGTCTGTGGTTGGAATCGCCAACCATTACCGGTTTTTCAGAGGCATCTGGGGCTTTGCCACAGAGGCTGCTGTGATGTGAAGTCTCACCAGAACACTGCCAGGAAGCAAGTGAATGGCAAATCCAGGAAGAGAGATGTCCAGTTTTGCAATTCTTGTAATTAAATTACCCCATATCATAATTTAATTGTGATTTCTCATTTTAAGTCTCTCAAAATGCCCTCTTCATCAATGCTTTCTTTGGGGGGAAATGGGCAGCATTCTTCTGAAAAGAGCAACTGAGGATGAGCTTGAACAAAACTTGAACACGATTAACCCATTTTTCGCCAAGTTTCATCACACTGTAGTCCTCACCACGCTTCCCTGACAGCGACCTACATTCTCTCCCAATGAATCTGCACAGGCAAGATACCACAAAGTTAAAGGAGTACATATGCCTATAAATTTTTAAACTGTCATCTTGAAGTTATGGGGGGGGGGAGTGAATCACATCCAAATAGCATGTGTGGCTGATATAAAAAATAAGTATTTTAAATTGGCATACTCCACAAATCAGAAATATAGCCCATAATGATAAACGTGCACAAGGCATACTGCTAAACACTGTACTTTTGTAGTAACTGTATGATTTTTTTCTGATGCCAGATTATTTAAGGTGGCAACTATATATCTTTCCATCAGTAGGCTCTGTTTCAACGCACCATGGTTTCAGCTTGGAGTACGCTTTGTCTCTCTCTCTCTGTCTCTCTGTCTCTCTGTCTCTCTCCTCCTTCCGTCTCCTGTCCACTCCCTCGCTCCTCTCTGTCCCCTCTCTCCCACTCTGCGCCGTCTGCCTCTGCCTCCCTCCGGTCTCTCACACCTGCCTGTTCAAGCACACACAATGATTTTTCTATGCCTGTTTTCACAATGAAACTGTTTTAAGCTCTGACACTGTAATGAGTCCTCGGGGGTATCTGTGCAAGTAATCAGAGATGGCAGAGAAAATGTAAGCCAGGTGTTAGAAAACTAGGAAGAACGCAGAAATGCTTATTTATTATGTAGAGAAATACTGAGAAGCATTGCTGTGCTGGGCTGTTGGGTTAGAAAATTTTCGTCAAATGTATCTCTTTAAAGAAAACCCCTGCTCCCCACGTGGTGATTATTGGAGAAGTTGGGAGGGGGAGGGGACCCGTTCAACCTGCGTGGAAGGGGCATTGTGGCGCGCGAGGGCCGGGTGGCACCGGGCGCGCTCAGAGAGCGTGGCTGGCTCTTGCGCTGCGGGGATGTCCCGCAGGGCTGCGTGTCGCCGCTGAGGAACCGGGAGGTCTGGGCTCCGGGCGTCCCGCCGCAGGCTCGGCTGCAGAGGAACCGCCTCAGAGGCTAGAGTCAGGTGTCTCTGTAACTTCGGGCTCCTGCGCGCTGCCCCCCGCCCGGACATCCGCCAGCCAGCGCTCAGGGGCCCGTCACTGCTGCTGGCTCTGCCCCCGGCGCTGCCCCCGGCGCTCCCAGGGCCCGGGCGCCCGCCGGCGCGGGCTCCGGAGCGCAGGGCGCACAGGGCGCACAGGTGTGGGGGCCGGGGACCAACACGTGTGGCCCCCCCCCCCCCCCGCCCGGGGCAGACGCGGCCCTGCCCGCGCGCGGAAGGAAGCAGACGGCGGAACAGGATTTTGCTGGCCGGCCACCCACTCTTCTGCATCAAGGTACCTCTTTCCTTTCATTTAAAGGTCGCCTAAGGTTTTTCTGGTTGTTGCCACTTCCAGCTCTTCCGAATGGCCGCTTGGGCACTTCAGCACGCAGCTGTCTCCTTGACTACCTAGCTCCAGCTCTTATTTGATGACAAATTATCACACTTCTTAAAATCGCGCGGCTGGTGGACGCCGTCCCCGCGGAGCGCCTCCGTCGGGGTGGTGCCCCCGTGGGCGCCCGGCAGCCTGCGTGCCGCCGGGGCTTGTTATTAAACAGGAGTCTGCGTTCGAGGCTCGCGTCGGGGGGAGGGTGGGAGGCGCTAAGGAGCCTGTGTGGTTCAGCGTGGCCTTGCCCAGCGGTCGCTGCTGGGGTGAGGCAGTTGCTGCTTGCCTCAAGAAGCCATTTATAAAATCAGCACTTCCTTTTAACCAGAAAAAGGCTAATGGAGCTCATACATCTCCGTCCCCTTTGTACCTTGGAAATCTAATTTGGCCTTGCCTTTTCAGATAAAACTTTTCCTGGTTATTTTCTTCCCGCAAACAATACTAAAAGGTGGATGATGGTTTAACTTTCTTCAGGAAATCGTTCTGTGTCTTTTGTTTCCAAAGAAAACGGTAGACGCAGCTCACACTGAAGCAGACCTGAGTGTGGTTGGCAACCTGCAAGCGATGTTGAGTTGGCTTGGGGAACTGCCCTCCCATTTTGAGCCTTGGCAGGGCAGGTTGGGGGGCCTCTTTGTGTCTTGTTTTGAAGCTGGGTGGCAGCCCCGTGGGAGACACTGCGGGTTCAGGTGGCCGTGTGGGGTTTCTTTGGCCACGGCGTGGCTTTGCCCCCACGTAAGTGATGGGGGCTGGTTTTGAGATGGGCTGCCTCTCCTGTAAGCTGCCAGCAGCCTGCCGCTGATATTCGCTGTTCTCATCTATTCCATTAAATACGGCCCTGCACATGATACACACTCTGCTCTGGAGATTTAGGGGCCTGTGGCTACAATGTAAGAATCATACAGCATGCCTCCCCAATCTCGTCCGACTGTGTTGCAAGCTTAATAAACAGGAAGGCTGGCAATTACCGGTTTAATCCACAGCCGTCCCTTGAAAAGCGTCTAGCTCAGCGATGGGGCTCCCTCCCAGGCTGGGATCTGGGGAGATGGATGTGTTTCGTGGAGCTTAGAGGACACAGCCCGAGACAGGGTAAGTCGGCAGGGAGTGGAGAGGCTGCCGCTGCGCCGTGATCTCCCGGGGAGCCGGCCGGTGCACGCGCAGGGCTGGCCCTGGCTGCGGCTGCCTCCAGCACGCATGCCCACCCTCCCTGTCGCTTAGTGGTGTCAAGTTATTAATTTCCATCTTCGACTTCAGGCCTGTTAGTTTCCTGTCGGAAAGCATTATTACTTTTGTCCATGTGGCAAAATAATTAGCATACAGATGAGAAGTGGCCCGGTGTCTGAGCACCGGTAGGGAGATGTGCCGTGGGAAGTTGATTGGATGAATGGAGGACAAATGGTGGGCGTTCAAAAGCCTTCCAAGAGTTCTGTGGCCGCGGAGCCGGTCGGAGCATCTTCTGGGTGAGTCCCTGAGAGGGAAGGCGGGGTGGCTGCCGGGGGAAGGGGTGCCTGCCATGCTGGCCCGGCCGGGAGCTGGGGGCTGCAGGCACCGGTGTTGCGGCGCTTTGGTTTCGCCTTGCTGTTCCTGCAGGTAAATACATCCTGGTCTCCTTGTCGTTTGCCCGGCGGTGGCTCCCCTTGCCAAAGTGGAGCAAAGTTCAACTCCGTGTGGTCAGTAACAAAAGAACAGTCGGGGCTGCTGGGCTGGGGCGGGGGCTTCCTCCCCCCTCCCTCGAGTGGGTCTGGAGTGAAAATGAGCTGTAGAGGCAGTATTGTTTTCAGGACAGCAGCCATTATCTGGTGTCTTTAATTAATATTTTCTGGAACAGTGTATCCAGACCAGTAAAATGAGCAGACTCCCGTTTCAGCGAAAGGCCAGACACAATTAGTTTTGACTGGTGTATATTTTTCCTAGCTGGAAGGGGATTTTGGCTAATTTTGTTGGCAACTTACTGGACGTTATGAAAATTGAACTGAAGTTTCTATTGATCTGTAAGCTTTATAGATAGGAAATGTGAAAATTAACACAACCCGTGGTACTTCCAGTGCTTGTCAGAAAAATGGAGACTGTTTTTACCAAGCAGCCCTCTGAGTTGAGAAATAGGTGTGAAGCCTGCTGGAACCCTAATTTTTTATTGTCACCAGTGACACACATTTCTTATGTAATTCTGTGGCTGTAGTAGTATGATAGGGTGTTTCAATGTTTAGTTAATATCGTTCCATCTTGGGGAATTCACTGATAAGTAGTTCCATCCTGTTCTCATGATTCCTAGTCTCCTTAAAAGGTAAGGTTTTCATTTGAAATGACCTAATTATTTCATCTGCTTTCAAGGTAGAAATTAGGCAGAAAGCTTTCTCCTTTAACTGTCTGTTTACAGTTTCCTGAATATTGCAGACCACCGGAGTTTATTTTGCTTTTATTTTGAGGCTTTTTTGAAAGAGTTGCTTTTACTTTTAGCTGTTGACTGACACACAATGACCATGGATATTTGACAGAAAATGCAACTTTTAGAAGGGTCATTTCTTCTGTTTAAAAATATGATACATTTCCAAAAAAGAAAAGAACAGCAACAAAAGAACTACCTCAATGAACCTAAACCTCAGAAGATATTGCAAATCATATTAACCCTTCATGGGAAGCTTCTGACACTGGTGTTGATCATTTTCTCTCTCATACTCCAAGTTTTGAAACATTCACATTGAGCTATTTTTTTTGTATAGTAGATAAATTCTTCATTTTTATATCAATGCCTATATATACATATATAACCTATTTTACTTTATTTTAAAAATTTGCTGGTAAATTAGAATGAAGAAAATTGAGTTTTTTAACCCAAACAATATTAAATACCAAAATATCCTCAAACACATTTGTGTAATGTTATCTAGAGAAAAGCAGTATTTCCATGACTTCCTCTTTGCTGTATGTCCTTTTGGAGTTGAGCCCAGCACTCCATGGTGAAAATAAGTGCTCGTGGCCGTGCGATGGGCTATGACTTCCCCGGACAAACTGCCCCATTGTGTTAGCTCCAGCCCATCCCCAAGAGGAGGAAGCCCTTCCGTGGCACCTACCGCGCTGTCTTTGTGCCCGGCTGCCTCTCAGAGGTAGAACCCAGCCTTGTTTTTTTACGGGCCAAAATTATGTCCCATCACTTTGCACTTGACAGAGTTACTTTATGCCACTCTCTGTCAGGTTAGTCCTCAGCTCTGTGGGGCGGGGGAGGGCTTGCCTGGAGAGACAATGAGAGGCCCCGGGGTGAGAGAGAGGCTGATGTCCACCTCACTGAAAGTGCAGTTTCTAAGGGAATTGGTTTTTTGTTGGTTTGTTTTTGTTTTTGCTTTGTTTTTAGTTCAGCTCTGAGGCTGAAGATGGACTTTGGATGAGAAAGCAGACTTGCACAGCAAGTTCTGGGGCAACCCACCAGATGCCTAAGCATTGTCTGAAGTCAGACACCCTGTGCTTCCCTGGGGAAGGGTGGGGGGCTCTGGGGTTTCTCGGGTCTCAGGAGGTCTGTCCCTGTGGGTGGACAGCCTGCTGCCATGCTTGAGCAGGGCTCCCGGTGACCGAGAAGGGAGATGGGAGCAACCACTTTCCTTTCCAAAGGTCACTTGACCTTTTTTTCCCCAAAATTCTGTGCTATGATATATTGTTGCAGTGTTAGGAGGGCTGCAGTGAATTTCTCCAAAGGCTGTGTGAGTGCATACACACGTGTGTTCTGAAAGTGCAAGTGGAACGCTGTGAGTCAGCTGACAGTGTGTGAGCCATTGGGTCAGCATGTGCTCTGGGTCCCCTGCTTCCGACGCACCTCCGCGTTGTCCGTGTGGTGGAGAGGTGCCTAGGGCGGCGTTGCTCACTGGCCGCCCTTCCTGGAGTCTCGCTGCTGGGAGAGTGCACTCCAGTTATGTCAGAGAAAACCCCCTCACGATGGCTGGACATTCGCTGGAGACCCTTCTCAGTGTGAAGTGTCAGGCGTAGGTCTGTAAATCAGACGACTCACAGATGAATAATTTATGGGGCGGGGCTCATTCTGGCACATTGACTGGGATGATCATTATAGGATTTCTAGCTCCAGCCCTGTTTTGAGTAGTGTCTTCATGCTGTTCCCTCAGCCCAGATGCATCACGGGCTTTAGGGGCACTCAACAGGACGGCTTCTGCAAAGTGAGCGCTGCCTCCTGGCTCCAGAGGCTGCCGCCTTGCTCAGCTCTGACAGGGTGGGCAGTGTTCAGAGATGGTTCTCCAGCTCTCCCAACCCCCCGGCCCTGGACCAGGGTGTCGCCGGCCTGGGCCCTCTGAGCACAGGCGGCAAGCACAGAGCACTGTCGCTGTGAAACAAAGCTGGCCAGGCTGGTTGTGGAAATAATCGTGTCTGCTGGGCACCCCATAGAGAGCCATCAAATCAGGTCTGCAAGGTTGTGCACGCTCAGAAATCAATGCCGCATCTGCTCCTGGGCCCTCCGGTTCGCTGAGACTCCCACCTGCCTGATGCATCTGGGCACGAGCTTTTCAGAAGCCAGTTTCCTGCAGGATGAACTTAATACGTCTTGAGGGCCAGGCACGAGCAGATCAGTTCTATTGCTGCGCCAGGAAAACTCATAAACATCTGTCAGAACACAGATTTTCAGCAACCCCAGGATTAGGGGATGCTCTTTTGCGAACTATCCCAAGCCTCCTCCCTCCTTCCCTCATGCCAACTTGGCATTTTTAAATTAGGAAGTTGATTAAAAAGGGCTAGACGACCAGGGATGTGTGGTCCTTTGGCGTCCGCCCAGCTGCTTGTCACCTGATCAGGAAAGCATGGCTCGTCACCAGCTTTAGAAAAGAGGGGACAGCGTCATGAGGTTGAGGGACAGCAGGAGTGAGCCTGTCCTGGCGTGCATGCGGGGGCCGGTGGAGCTGGCTTCCTCCCTGTAGCCTTCTTTGCAGACAGACTTGCTGGCTCCCTGAATGGAACACACAGCCTGCAGTGTGGACACCCAGCACAACTGGGTGCATTTCCCTGAGAATGGTGCGGTTCTGACTGCTCAGTGGTCAGGGGGGCCGGTCGGAGCTCTTTGTGTTTTCTGGATTCAGATCCCTGCCTGACCCCCCGTCCCGGAAGAGGGCTGTGCGGCTCATCTTCAAGGGTAACTAGTTGTCGCCGTCATCTTCTTCTGTTAATAAGGGACGTTTCTTTCTTCTGTGGCTTTTTTCAGGGCGTTGGAGGATAGAATCAGAGTAATAAAAGTGAATGCTTAATTGTAGCGTCCCTGTGGCCAATGTGGTGTGAACAGGTCCCATTATGAACTCAACTCTGCCCACCCACCCACGTCTGAGCACCCCCCAAGCCTGAGCCCACCAGAGAAGCAGGAGACCCTGCTGACGGCTTGGCTGCTGCAGACTCTGGGCTGGGGCACACCTTTAACTCAGGGTTCAAAGTCAGGGGACTGTCTTCCGCTCGGGACTTTCAGCTGCCGGGCTGTGATCCTCTTCTTTGCTCTCCTGCCCTGGGACCCTGCTTGCAAATTTATTGATTGTGTTTGGATTCTGCATTTGAGGGGAGCTTAGTGACAGCCTGGGGGGTCAGTGACAGCGCCGGGCAGCCTGGGGGCTCCCTCAACAGCCCCCCCGAAGGAAAAATGGAAACGATGAGGGAGATGGAAGCGATGCCTCCTTACACTGAGCGCCTCCTCATGCTTCATGCAACACGCGTGTGTCCAGCGGGGCCAACGGGGGTGGGGTGCACTGTTTGGCCCACGGCAAGTCAGGGTGTGTGTGTGTGTGTGTGTGTGTGTAGTGGGAAAAGTAGGCTTGTAGTTGTGGGCATGTGAAACAGAGCTAATAAAGCTATTGTACTCATGACCTGCGTGTCTTTTGGTATATAAACGACTGTGAACCTACTTTTGCCCATCCTATATATACAGATGAATTTATAGGTATAGATTATATGTAAACATATACTTAAGTATATATGATCAATTATATGTAAGCACATGCATAAGTATATGTTTACGTATAATCTGTAAATATATGCAACATCGTTAATATTGGATATATTAAATCACACACAGAACATGCATGTTACATTGCCCTTGACATATGATACATTGCACATAACACATATATGTTATACATTATATATAGCCATAGGATATAGACATAAAATATATACTTATTTTTAAATACATAGATTCCTGGTAAAGGGCGATCATACCCCCTCCAGACCTCCTTTCCCTGTCCACACCATGTGGTGGGCGGGGCTGTCCTGAGTGGGGGGTTGGGGGCCCTCTGTCCCTTCTCAGACAACTGGCACTTCAGGGACCAGGCGATCATTCTGAGATTCGGCCCCCAGTGGCACGGATGGTGGAATCGCTGTTCTCCAGATGGTTACATATCTGACGTGAGCTTGTCCCCTGCTCACGAAGCCTGGAGCTGAAGCCCCCACTGGGCGAGGTCTGGGCAGTCGCCCCCTGCAGCTTCCACGTGCACACGTCAGCTGTCCCTTCTGCCCTGCAGTCGCAGCGGAAGCCAGTCTGCTGGCCGCGGACGCTCTTCTGAGGAAGGAGTGTCGGCGACGTGAGGGCTGTCTGGCTGGCAGTCTGCACACCTCGGAGCTGTGGGTCCAGAAATCCACTGCAGAACAGCCAAGTCTGGCCTGACTCGGCCCTCGAGATGGACCAAGGGCCAGCCCACAGCCGACGGGAAGGCCCCTGGGTCTTGCTCACTCACATGCGACTTCAGTCTGTGACATCAGCAGCCGCCCAGGAGCAGGCAGCTGAGGGGGCAGTGACTCGGTTGTCCACGGGCTCACCATTGGCAGCAGGGCCAGCAGAAGGAAGAGGAGAGGGATAACTGAAAACCGGCCCGCCTCCCGGCCGTGCAGAGGGCTGTCTGCCAGGTTCCCGTGGGGCCAGGGCTGGTGGGGCATGCCCGTCTGCTCAGATGTGAGGACTTGGAGACTAAGTCCTGTCAAAGAAAACTCGGATTAGAGTTAGTTTTGTGTCCTCTCAGAGTCTGGAATTTAAGTAGCTTGGTGTTAAATGCTGCGTGTCTTTGCTTAGAAAGAGAAGTCTCAGATCTCACACAGTGAGAGGGGCTGGTTGGTGCCAGGTACTCGCGTGGAACTGGGAAGACGATCTTCACTGTGTGTTCAGATAAGTTTCCGATTAATTTGGTATGTGTTTTTTGGTTCACATGGTATATCTGGCACTGAGTCAGCACTTGGAATTTTCCATGGAATTTGCGTTATAAACTTACCAGAATCTTTTGTGGTTCCTTTCACAGTTCTGAGAACTAGAATGGTACAACATATTTTTTTAGTTCATCTGTTGTTACTAGGGTTCTGTTAACTCAAAAACAATCCTTTTCCCTAAGAGACCCACACCCGTGGTGCGAGCCTCGAAATGGTGTGTCGGTTCCCTGGGGGCAAGTCACCACACCTGTTTACAGGCAGGCTGAGCCACCTGTTCACCCAGCTTTAGAGTTAATGACCAAAACACTGGCTGATCAAGGGGACAGTGTGACAGGGAAGACCTCCAAAGGGGTGAGATTATAAGCGACTCATTTATAATGCATACCATTTCACATACATTAAAGTTTGAATAAGTTAGAAAATATATTCGGCTTGTGATAAATATCCCAAATGTGGATATCAGCCACCCAGGAGCTAGCTTGCACGATGTCTGTAGGGAGAAGTACAGCCAAGGACATTCCTCTTTGGTTCTTCGTATCTTCAGAGGCCGACACATGCATGTTAAATCATCTGTTTGGTGTCAAAGGCATCACTGAAGAGTTAGGGATGCTGGTGAGACATCGTTAGAAGAACAGGCATCTATGCGGGATGGGGCAAAAGTAGCTTATGGCTGGGAGCATGAGGAACCCAGTTCACTGTTGTGTTACTATTTATTAGTTATTATAGCATTTTCCATGCCAACAGCCAGAAACCTACTTTTGCCCCACCCGGGATAGTCGGGGCCCCAGCTCTTGCCTTCTCGCCCTCCGGTGCGGCCCCATCTCCTTGATCTTCACCCCCTTCCGCTTGCGTCAGTGCCCCTGCTTGCTCCTGCTCCTGACTTTCAGGCACCCAAGGGCAGGCCTCGGAGGACCGTTGAGGACCCCTTTGCTGGCTGTCCGGGGCTCTTCAGCCCCAGAAACGCTCTGTCTGGTTTGGCCCCGCCCCTTGAGGGGTACATGCACCCAGGTCCTGACTCCCCAAGGTCTTAAAAACGACTGACGATACTGGAAACGTCTCCTTTCCCACCAACTTCCAAAGGGGCTTTCACCCACTAGTGGGCATCGTAGTTATCTTTCCCCCTTTTTTGTCCTTTTTTCTAAGTGAGGCTTTCTGTCCCTACGGAGCAGACAGTGATGGAGAGCCCACGTGAAAGCACCTGGGGTGGAAGGACCTTCATCCGAGTCCAGCTCTCCATCACTCGGGGACGAGGCTGCACAAGCCGTTTCAGCCCTCCACGTCTTGGGGCCCTTGCTTAAAATGAGGTCACTGAGCTCTGTGACTTCCCCTCCCCGGCTCTCACATCCCCACGGCCCCGGAGCTGCCGTCCCCACATGGCCCTGTCCCCCAGGTGGGTCGCTGTGGGCAGTGCCCTGCCCAAGCGCAGCACCTTGCTCCCTGTCTGGGGCTGTCTTGCAGAGAAGAGCAGGAAGACAGCCTGACCCCGGCAGCTGCAGGATCCAGGGGAGGTGCTTTTCTGATGGATGGGTCTAACCGGGCATTCCCAAAGTCAGCTGAGTTGACAGGCACTTCATCTCATCCACGGCTCCTTGGTCATCTAGAAAAATCACTGGACTGTGTGTGAAACTGGAACACGTAGCTGAAAATGAACTTTCTCTTCATCACCTTTCTCTCCGCGTTTTATTTGTGACTTTGATTTTACTTCGCTTTGGACAAGTCTTCTGTTGTGCTCCCTACGGTGGGGGGTTGTCCCCACAGGCTCACAACCAGGTGTGCGCAGCAAGGGCTCTGTTACTGCTGCTTTGCTCCCCCAACTCACCTGGCTGCAGAGGTGTCCTTTCCCTGCCATGAGGGCACGTGAAGTGTCTGTAGCAGGGGCCACTAAGCTCCATGCTGAGAGGAACAGCCCCGTGGGCTGTGTGTCCCCCTTTCCCTCCAGGAAGCAGTATTCAGGGAGCAGTCACAGCCAGTGTACGACAGGCTAATAGAAAGTTTTAGCAGCTAAAATTCTCAGCACTTAAAATCTGTTACACAACCGTGTCCTACTTCTGGTGGCCTAAAGCAACCAAAGTGACAAGATCTTGTGGGGACAAACAACCCCTGAGCTTTTGCCACAGAACTGGTGGTATGCGGCCTTCACCAATTCAGATGAGCTGAGTTTGTCTTTGAAATAGTCCAGGGAAGTAGAGAAGACTGTTGAGCCTGTCGTGGGGGAGGGGAGTGAGACAGAACCAAGCCCCCCGGCAAGGTCAGGCAGCTCTCTCTGCGTCCCTGAGACACTGACTTCTCACCTGAGACACCACAGCCTCCCCGGCTCACTGTTACGGAGGAGGCTGCTATGGGGAAAATTAAATGAAGATGTGCTTTATTTAATAAAATCATCTGTGCTTTTAAGGGCTCAAAAGGCCAAATGTGTAATTTTTAAGAGTTGGGAACTGCTTCTCGCACCCAAACCAAGGAAGAGGTGCAGTGAGAGAAACGCAGGTGTGTGTGTGTGTGTGTGTGCGCGCGTGTGTGGGTGAAGGGGGCGGAGAGAGACCTGCAAGAATGGAAGGCGCCGCAGGAAGGAGGTTAACGGGAGAAAGTCCACGGGCAATAAGAGGCGCATTTACGACATACGATTGGGCTCTTCCTCTTTCTAGTCTAAAGTGGGTTGCTGTGAAATCAGGCTTCCGGAAGGTGAAAGCTCAGCCGTGGTAAGTGATAAGCACCCTTACTGTTCTGTGTGCAAGTACGAACTCTTTACAGGTTCCGCTGGGAAACAAATGAGAACAGACTGCCAGGGAAACACCACGGTAACAGAGCAACAATCGACACTTGTTTGAACCACGCATGGCACTGAATGCCTCATTCCTAGATGACATGGGGTAAAGCCCACGGGAATCCGTAGGTTCGTGGGTGCTGTCGTTATTTTGGTAATCATAAAGAGACAAGGTTAGCCTGCTGTTGAAGAGTTCGGGTTATTAAAAATACGGTTTCCTGTTTAAGGAAACCAAGCCCAGGGGTGAAGCTTCCATTGGGCCAGAGTGTGGCTGAGGGTTCGCTGCCACTCTGGGGGACGCTGGCCTGGCTGGTGGCCGCGGCTCTGGAGAGATGCAGTGCTCCTTGCTGGGGTGTCTACGGGCCCAGCATGCAGCTGGGTCTGAGGCCTCCTCCTTGCCCTCAGGATCTGAAAGTCTAGTTGAGAATCCAAAATATAAATATGGAGAAGGTGGAATAGCAACAAGCAAAGGAGATAATCCCGATGGACCATCGAGCCACCAGAGGAAATGTTGTGCGCCCCCTGGTGGTGACCTGCTGTCCGGCGCGCAGCACGCCCACGTTGGGGACCCCACAGGCACCCCGTTGCTGCACGGCAAGTGGCCTGTGTGGCATGTGAGTGGGGGTGGGAGTGGGCTAATTCCTGAGAAGGCGTGTGATTTGAAGTGTGGGGAGAAGACAGGGTGCCTACCTTCACGTCACCGCAGTGAGTGTAGCAGAGGCTCACAACGTCTGGATGACTGTCATGGTCGCATGCCATGGGAGTGTGTGGGGGGGGTGGGTTGCGAGCTCTTATCCGTGGCCTGTGTGTGGGCTCTCGTGGCTGCTGGGGAGTCGTGCGTGCAGACAAGCAGGAGCTGTTGCATTTGGGAAACCGTTAACTTTGTTTTTTAAAAAGTTCTCAGAACTACATNTGCCTACCTTCACGTCACCGCAGTGAGTGTAGCAGAGGCTCACAATGTCTGGATGACTGTCATGGTCGCATGCCATGGGAGTGTGTGTGTGGGGGGGTGGGTTGCGAGCTCTTATCCGTGGCCTGTGTGTGGGCTCTCGTGGCTGCTGGGGAGTCGTGCGTGCAGACAAGCAGGAGGCTGTTGCATTTGGGAAACCGTTAAATTTGTTTTTTAAAAAGTTCTCAGAACTACATCATTTCATTCTATGGTCTAAATATATGTCAGATAAGGGGTTTATTATTTTTACTAGATGACTAACAAAAAATATTAAATACTTTTAATTTTGTAATAGCCACAAATAATTTCATACATTTTCTCATAAAACAATTAAAATATTAAGCACACAATGGGAATCATTAGTTCTTCTCTGCTCTGGAATTATGCAAGTAGGAATTTCTCATTTTTTCACAGATGGGCATGATGCCGAGACAGACGTGTTGGGAGCCCAGGTCATAGGAAGGGCAAAGCCCAGGCATGTCTCTGAGATCACTTGTGACAGTAAATAAGTTATCCAGTTCAGGTGTCTCTGCAGCTTCCCAGTGAGTCACAGCTCATTGCCCTGTGCACGATCAGATTGACACCTGACTCCGAGAAGGGACAGTGCCCCTGAAAGTGAAACTGTTAATGATCGTTCTCACCAACGCTGTCTCACGACGGACCGACACCACACGGTGAACCACAGCCCTCGATACTCACACGGCGACAATGCCATCGTCCCCAGTCCACAGGTGGCCGCAACGCCAGCTGTGACATCAAGAAACGTTTTGGGGTTTTTTCCCCTGTAGTGGCTCTTTGAGGAAAAATGTCCAGCTTCCCACTTTCTTATTTCCCCCAAACTAGTTATTTTAAACTGATTTATAAACCTAAACCACCCTTGACGAAAGCCTTTTCAGTTCAGTCTCACTGAAATGAGCCAGACGTTATTCCTCCCAAGCTCCAGGCCCTCTGCAGAGAGCTGGTCCCACTCTTGCTGGCTCCGCCCCCCCCCTCCCCCAGCAGCAAAGGTGGCTGGCACCCCAGGAGTGCGTGCAAAGGGCCTGGGCACATTGATTGCGCTCACTTCTCCGGGCTTCATTTTTACATCAGCTGAGATTCTCAGAAAATGATGGGCTAAGTGTATCAGCTTTGTTTTTTTTAATATATTAATGCTGTTACTTTGCCACAGACACTGACAAAAACCTACTAGTTCCTGCCCTTCCCTCGTGGAGCACTGGAGTAGGGTAGGCAGAACAGGAGCCCTCAGCACACGGGAGCTCTGAGAGGGACGAAACACGTCCGTGCTGATCATGTCCCCGGTTCAATGCTGTCCCAAGTCCTTCCTTTTTTTTCTTAATGCCCTGGCCACTGCAACTTCTGCTGCCTCTGGCTTGTTCATTCTTGTCCAGCAATGGCCCCTCAATCATTAGCTTGCTTGCCAAGGAGCCAAGAAAGGTCTTCTTGTCTGCACTCTTTTTCCCCATCTTCCTCTCAGCCTGCTTCTGGCCAGAAGCTCCCCTCATCCCACTTCTTGTGTCTTCGAGTCTTGGCAGGCCTTCCCGCCTCCAGGGGGGTGTGGGGAAACGCCCTTGAAGCAGCGAGGGTGTCTCCCGCCGTCCTCAGTGAACCAAAGGCAGGCTTTGTCTCTATCTCTACAGGATCCGAGGGTGTCTCCCGCCGTCCTCAGTGAACCAAAGGCAGGCTTTGTCTCTATCTCTACAGGATCTAAAAATAGGGAGAATGGATAAGGGGCTGAAACTCTCAAAAAAGCCACCAGGAGTGAAAATCCTTAGTAAGCCTCAGAACTGCTATGCTCTTGAGGTGTGGCAGGTGTGGGGACTATTTTGCGGTGCTGGTTCTCAGTGTTGGGGGCGGGGACCACCTGGCGGGACAGCAGAGGCAGAACGGTCTGGGTCCTGACATAAGTAGGGTGAGTTCACAGGTGTGGGGTGCTTGCCCTTGCTGCACACTCGAGGCTCCCCCCGGGATCCCATCCTTTCCTAAGCTCCTGTCCTGAGCCCCAGGGGGCAAGGCAGCCTCCCCAGCGGGGTCCCAGAATGCATCTCCCCTGACCACACACCTGAGCCCTTTGCCACGGAGCCGTGTGGCCTCACACACACAGTTGGATGCTGCAGTCCTTGCAGCTGAGCATCGTGATTCATGTGCATCCCGGGCAGAGGCATGAGCTCACCGAGACCCAGCCACTGCAAGGAGATGCGCTCGGAATCGCAAAGAGCTGGGGCTTGCCTGTGAATCGGCAGCAGCTGCTGCCCTCCCCGGTGCTGGGCTTTGCAGAGCCGGGCTGGGCTGTCGTGGTGACAGAGTCCCAGACCAAAGAGTCACGCTTTTCTGGGAGAGCGTGTCTGCTCTCAGGTCCTTTCTCAAGATGACGCCTCTGGGAGATCTCCACCTGCCCACACTGTGTGCTCACTCGGACTAGGCTTCTTCCGGGTGAGGACCAAGGGTGGACACAGGGCCTCGTTTGTTTGCTCCTGTCCCAGAGCCCGGCTGGTGAGTGAGGGGCTGGGGCCTGGCCTCCGTCCAGCAGGTGGGCTGCAGCCTGAGCAGGACCCCAAGTGGTGGAACTCAGCAGGTGCGCCCCGATTCCCTGGGCGGTAAGCCTGACACTTCAGGTGTAAGCACAGGAAGGCGGTGCTGGGGCTCCCTCATGCACCACAGGAGCCAGAGGTCTCTGTGCGATGCACCCCTCGAGGTCCCTTTCGGCATTGCGGAGGCGCACGGCAGTGTGCTGATTAGACCAGGCGGGGCAGTAACCTGATCCAGGTGGCTGGGCCACCTCCTTGTCTACATTCATCAGCACGAAAGGCACAGGCGTGAGACAGGCACATGTGTGACGTGGTCTGCGCGAGCCTGCCACGTGGCACACATCTTGGTGCTCACAGCTCGGCGGCAGGGATTTGCCATCAGCCACTTTTTCTGATTCGTGTGTGATCTGGGGCATGAGAATCTTAAGTTCCTCCCTTGGCATCGGTGGTCTCGAAATCAGACCCCACTGGCCATGTTCAGACCAGGGTTCTGAGCACCTTGAGGAGCTGCAGGGGGTGTGAGGTGAGAGGTCAGCCTCTTGGGGTCTGACCCAGGGGGTGTGGCATGCACACAGATGGGCGGCTGGCGGGAAGTGTCTCCTCTCCTCTCCTCTCTTATTTGCTCATTTCTGCTTTTTGGCATTAGGTAGAGGGATTTCGCTGTGAGCCCCCTCCTAGCCGACAGTTGTTTGTGTAACTATTCTTTCTTCCACTCCTTCCAAACCTTCATCGGGGTCGATGCTGTATGTCCTGGGAAAATGAGTCGGATCCACCCTCGGCCCTCAGAAATTTTGTGGACTGCAGAGAAGAGAAAACTAACGTATAAAGGACTATCATATGGTTTTGGATGCAGCACAAATGGTAAAGAACCATCCATTAAGTGTTAGGTTTTCTCAAAGGAGGGAGAGACAGTTGGGAAGGCTGGGTGGAGTGACACGCAAAGGTCGCGTCGGAGACCATCTTGGGAGGAAAAGGAGGTTTCGACAGATGGTTCCAGACCAGGGAGAGGTTCAGACAGGGAAAGTGAGGCGAGAACACCCCTAAGACAGAGAGCAACGTGGCTTCTTTAGGGGATGGCATGGGGACCCCATGGAGGCGAGAACGGGCATTTCCCGAGGCGTGGCGGAGGGCAGGCCTGACACGCTGGCCGGCAGGTGGCAGAGGGTCACAGTGTCATACTCACAAGAGTCCCCGCAGGCCGAGATCAGGACTTTGTTCTCCAGATAATGGGAAATTACGGGAGGTTTGTGTGCCGTTGAGTGACAGGACCAGAGCTATTCTTTGGGATAATTAACCTGGCAGCCAATCAGTGGCTACTTCCTGCCAATTCTGTCGCTAAAATAGCTCTCCCAACTGTTTCATCCCTTCAGTCCTCGCCCGCTGCTTCCGAGGAGACTGTCATTATCTTTCTGCTGGACGGGGACAGTAGCCTCAAGTGCTGCCTTCCCCCTCCAGCCCCCCACACAGGCACACACTCCACATTCTGTTTTCACACTGAGGACTCCAAGCGCAGCTCAGGCGTGTTTTGGGGCTCGCACAGCCCCAGGGTCTCCCTCTGCCCTGGGACTTGACCTGAACACCTTACCCAGCATTCAAGGAAACCCCACCCTGCTCTCATCTGCCTTTTGTCCCTGCACTGCCCTCCTTAACATCAGGTGGTCACTGCAGTGAGGAGCTGACTATCCCCCGTTCACGGCTCTGGGTTGTTCACACCATCCCCGCCCACTGCCATGTCCTGCCCTGTGTCCACAAAAACACCCGCCGTGACCACTGTCACTGTCCGCCCTTCGAGGGGGGCTGGTTCGAATGCACTTTTCCACAAAGCCTTCTAATTCCCTCCAGAGGATGTCCAGCCCTCGCCCCGGCACCTGCCCCCTGTCCTTGTCATGGACCGCCTTGCACCTGCAGTGGCTTATGTGACAGTGGGGCCGCCCCTGGGAGGCCGTGACATCCTGCTCTTCGTGAGCATCCATTCCTGTGCGAACGGTGGGCGTGCAGGTGCCCAGGAGCTCTTTGTGGGTGTGGAGAGACCGGTGGGCAGAGACGGAGCGTGGCTGCTTCTTCGTGGCTGTTGGCATGACCAACACCTCGTCTTCTATGAGGACCCTGAAGGGTCCGGCTTTTATGTCCTGCTTCAGTGGGAAAGTCTTTACCCCGAGTGTGATCATTCTGTTTCAGTCCACGTGAGGCCGCACACCTTCACATATGGACACGGGTGTGCTGTCCCCGAGTGGAGAGCATTCCACAAGGTGCTTAGGACACGTGAAGCACACGTGTGCTCCCGTGTCCCCAAACCACCAAGGGACTTCCTCGGAAACGATGCTGCCTCTAACCTGCCTGAGTAAAAATCTCATCAGTCAGAAGTCCAGCCTGCAACGTGAGACCCTCGGTCTTCCACGCGCTTTACTTTCCTCCACCACGTACATGGATGAGTGTGTTCTAACTCACTCGGGCCATTTGGTACCACTTAAAAATAAATAGTTGTACGCCTGCCTCTTGAGTTCAAGCGACTGAGAAGGACCCTTGAAAACTCAGGCTCCTGGGTCTCATTCACAGCAATTGACGGGCGCTCGGAAGGACGCCGCACTGGACCCCTTTGGGAAGGAAACGTTTTCCTTTTCCTCACTCTTTCCTCCCAGGAAGCAGGAACTAGGATGAAGCAAGGGGGAATGTGAGATGCAGAATTCTAGGAGGCACGTTCTCCCAGAGGGAGGCCCTCAGCAGAGGGGCCTGCCTTGTCCTGTGCAGGCTGAGAAGTGCCACCACTCTGGTTCTCAGAAGAAAGGGGACAGACACACCCTGGGCCTCTGGGAAGTCACTGATGGGGAACAGGCAGCACGTGACATCCTGACGAGCTCTGTGGGCCTGTGGCAATGCAGAACGCTCCGTGTTGTGTGATAATGTCAACAACAAAAGGTCAGTTGAGCGATGTAAATAGTGTGGCTTTGCTGGATCAAACTTATTAGGGGCGCAGATATTTAGAAATTGTCTAAGATCAGGAGATCAGATTGTCAATAGACAATTTCTAAATATCTGTGTATTTGTTTTCAACCAAAAGTTGGTTTAAGGCATCCATTTTGGCCTCTTGTGAGGACGTGTAGACGCGGTGCAGTCCAGGGCCACGAGGTGCCCGTGTTCTTTACATTCTGCCTGCAATTTAAACGGCAGCTGGCCACGTCCTTTCTGTTTCCGGTCCGGGCTCTGCTGCCATGGTGATGGTTTTGGAGGTGGCCCCGGGGTGTGTGCTGGGGACACACAACCTTCATAACCACGCCTACCTCCTCCCCAGCGCTGGCCTGCGTTGCGCACAGCGTGGAGCAGGCTCTGCCAGGGCTGTGGGCCACAGTGACACAGACGCAAAGGGCTGACTTGCTCGGGCAACTCCTTCTCCAGGAGGGAGCGGAAAGGATGAAAAGATTAAAGATAGCGAAGGAAAAAGGAACTTAGTGCTTATCACTAAATGGGAGGCAGAGGATGAGGAAGATCATTAGTTCTTGAAGCACAGAGGAGACACTGGGTGGGCGCTGTGGGGCCTGGGACTTCGGCTGCCCAGTCCTGCTGGCCCACCGTCCACAGTGGAGCAGGCCCTCCTCTCACCCCGACAGCCCGTGTGGCCTGGGCCACCCCTCACCGGTGCGAGGTCACCTACACTTCTGCAGGGAACTTGGCCCTTATCCTTGCCTGCCCCAAACCAGACTGTTTCTCCTTAGGAATGTGCCTTATGCCTTCACGACATTAACTGCCACCAGAAGGATTTCCCAGTGCCCAACACGGATGAAAGGTGTCAGTAGATACTTGCTTAATTATTAGTCTGATTTGGGATGCGCACTGTTCACACTTGGTTAAGTCCAGTACGGCTCTGCCTTCCTAGTTGACCTTTTGGTGTCTTTTTGCTTCTTGCTTCTGTGTAATCACAATTCACATTTTTGTTCTTGGGTGAGAGAGTGTCCACGAGACACCGCCAATAATGAGACAGGTGCAGAAGGAAACCCATTGCCAGGGCGACAGCGTGTGTGAGTTGGGGCCCTGCTGTGGTTCGAGGGGAGAGGCCCCTCTGCGGCAACAGTGCTCAGGAGAACTCCCGAAGGGGCAGACAGCTCCATACCTGGTTCTCCTGCGAGGTGAAGTGACGAGTATTTTCACTGGTGATGCTGTGCATTGCTCATACGGCCACGAACTCTGCTGATTCTCAGACAAGCTGGGTTTTGGTTCAGTTTGGGTGTAGAGCCTCCTCTTGGCCTCCAGAGTAAACACACTCCTCTCCACACGGAATGCTGTGAGAGGCACGGCCCTCCCCAGTGTGGCTGGTTGGGAACAGTCCCGACATGGTCCACAGAGCACCCACGTGCACGTCCCTTCAGCAGGGACAAGTCCATGGGCTTTGAGACCTGTAGCTGAAGGCTGGGGTCCTTCCTCCTGCCCAGGCCTGGCTAAGAGGGTGGTGATGTTCCTTAGGAAACAGCAGCATTCGATTTTTGAGTTTTGACTACACTGCTCTTCAGCATATTCTGGTAAACAAGTCAGCTGATAGGGATCTCCTGAGCTCCCCGTCTGTGCTGAGGAGGGACTGACGTGACCATGGTGAGCAGAGCAGCAGGTGCCGCGGGGCGAATGCGGACGCCAGGTCCACCTGTGAGTGCAGACCGACCGTCAGACCGTTGCCGTTCTGGGGTTGGCTGTGCACTTCCCACAAACTGCCTCACACTCGACATCCCAACTCCACCTGTAAAACCAAGCATAATATAAAGACATGTTTATCAAGGTTATTGGAAGGATAAAATCAGATGATTTTGTGAAATGTGAAAGGAGTTTCACAAACTCTGTTACTATGACGATGGCTATTCTTTTAAATCATATTTAACCTAGAATTAAGGGTTGAGCCCAATTGCTCACTCTCTGGCAAATAGTAGGTGCCGAGTAAATATAGGTTGAATAATTTATTGAATGAATAAAAACAAAGACATGTACTTACCTAAAAGGGGCTCAGGGCCAATTATTATTCAGAGACATCCACGAAGTCCCAAAAGTCAGCAGAGCTTTTGCTTTTTCATTAAAACAAAAGTCTGATTCTTTAAAGCCGTCTGCTGCTTCCTCTCTCAAGGACTTTGTTCATACCTCAGGTAATGACTGCATATCACCATGTCTATAACCCAATTAATAACAGGGGTTTCAGCAAAGTTTTAGATGAGACAAAGGAGCCCATTTAAATTCTTCAGGAGTTGCAGGATTTGATCAGGCTCCCACTTTTGGTTCGGTCCCCGCCATCTGAGCACACGGGGCTGCCTGTCTCCCAGGGCGGGAAGAGCTCATTGTTCGCTGCGAGCAGACACCGGTTTCAGGAATGTGCATAAATCAGCGTGTTTAGTGCCAGGCACAGTCATCGCGATTTGACATCTCAGTCAAGTTTGTCTTGAAGTCTGGCAGAAATAGAAGTGCAGCAGCCCCCCCCCTTTTTAAAGGGAAGTGGCCCCACGTCTGCAAAGCTCACCTTCTATCGATGAGCACACTCACAGGGAGGAGCGGGCCAAGACTGCTTCTGTGGGTTGGTTTCTGCAGCTGCTGCACGACGTCCTGAACGTGACACAACACTCGCCGATGGGCAAGTTCGGCAGTCTCGCCTGGGTCCAGTCTGCGACCAGGTCAGCTTCAAGTCGGACTGCACACCTGGGTGCGGAGTTTGTTTCCATATCGCGCCATGTTTTTCGTTTGTGGAAATGCACAGCCGCCTAGCTTCCCCTACGTGGGGGCGCGCGTTCTCCGCAATGGTTGTGGAATGTGCGTATGTCGATGCATTTAAAACCTGTCAGGAATGTGACTTTTGGGGTAGACAGAAGGCCACTGGTGAACCTGACACGTCACACTATTTTTATGTATTGTGTATCAACAGGACACAGCTCATATTGGCACGTGATACATATTTATAATCTTCATTTGGCCGTGATCACATGGACTAGTATTTGGCTGCTGTGGTGGGTGTCCATAATATTTCCATAGCTGGATTTTCACATAAAGGAGAATATCACAGGGGCATATTCACCCACCCTTCCATTTTCGGTCCCATTCTCTGCTACAACCAAGTGTGGGGAGCAGTGCCTCGCACAAAGTGGGGCTCAAACATGGGAGTTGGATATTTGCTAATAAAGTGATGAAGAATAGATTTACACCTGAGATTAAGTTTGCTGATACACAGAGAAAGGCAAACAGGTAGAGACACGGGTGTGCAGAGACTGGAAAGCCGAAAACGGAGCCAGGCTAGTGCGAGTGACAAGAGGCTGGCAGGAGTGGAGCTCGGGGCTACGGGCCAGAGGCTGATGCAAACGTGCTTTCCACGTGGCCTTCAGACGGCCTAGAAGGGCAAACTGGCGCCCGGTCCAGCCCTGTGGCTGTGACCCTGCCTGACCGGACGCTGTTCCAGGACTGTGGGAACAGCGGGCGTCCCCCGGGGGCTCTGGGAGCAGAAGGCCTGGCCGGGATGCCACCGCCCCCACTCTCGTTCCAGCGAGATATGCAGATGGGTCAGTGCTCCGGGCTGCATCCTGAGGAGAAGCGGACTCAGGTCAACTCTCCACCAGTCCTAGGAGGACAAGTGCCTGTGGTCCAGAGTGCTCAGCCCCATCCAGGACCCTCCCCTTACTGGGAGGGGAACAGCTTGTCACTCAGAGAGAGGTGCCTCACTCACGCGCACTGTCCCAGCTGGTGCCAGTGGCCAGCAGCCCTGTGGTCATGCACCCCAGCAGCTGATGGGTGCTCTCCTGTGACCTCCAGTCGACCTCCCAGGCTGAGGGCTGATTGCCAGAAGTGGTACCCCGTGTGGTTCAGGGACCCCCTAGGACACAAAGGAACGAGGGGCATCCCCGGGCTGTGACAAATGACAGGGGCCCGAGGACGAGTGGAAGGGAAATCCCCTCCGGACACGTAGCGGAGGACGAGTGTGCTTTTTATGAGTGCAGTAGAATGCAGAGACACCGACTCAGTCTTGCTCCCCATCGTTACGAATGAACAGTCGGTGTGCACAGAAAGGGCCACTTCCACGAAAGAGCCGAGTTTCTGAGGAGGGTCAGCCCCCTTTCCCGGTGCCCTCTGATGGGAAGCAGGCGCACTGGCCCAGCGTCCGCAAGGACACACTGAGCTCGGCCAGGTGACCTGGCCCAGCGCCACTCCCAAGCCACTGACATATCAAACAGTATCAATTTCTCCCCTTTGCTTTCAAGTTAATTAAAGGGATTCACTGCCTCAGCAAGCCAGTGAAAAGTCATGTAGCGCCAAACCACGCTTTAGGGACCAGACCAGGAAAGGCCTGGACTGCTGCTAGGTGTTTACAGACCTTCTTGAGTGGGCTGTCTGGGCGACACTCGCCGGGGACACTGCCTGGCGGTAAAGGGGGGATGAGTCAGCATCCTCAAAGCTGAAGAATAAACTGCCCGCAGGTGTGAAGTCACCACTGTTGCTGACCATCCTCGTGCTTTAGTTCAGAAGTGCACCCAGGGTGCACGGAGAACTGAGGCGGCTGCTGGCGGCAGCTTCCCGCAGCTGCACACAGGTAAAAGGGGACCTCCCTCTCCCAGGGCCGACCAGGCACCGCCTCGCCCCTGCCCCACACCCAGCCCTGGGCCCTGGAGCTGGTGGGTGGACACGCACACTGGTGGGTCCCAGACGCAGCCCCCTTCCCCACCAGCACCACTGGAAGAGACCGTACTGGTAAGCCCACAGCATGGCCTGAGGTCACCTCTTGCCCGACAGGGGCCCCTGGTGACATGTGGGCAGAGATGGATTGTGAGGATTCTGGGTGCCTCTGTGGCCCAGTGGAGCCATGATTTCCACCATGGCTGCTCTGCCTCAGCAAGGTGTGTTGTGTCAGGTCCTGGGAGAATGACCGGTGTTCCTGGTGTCTGGAACTCGCCATGCCCCCTTGCGTAAGCACAGGGTGTTCCTGGCTGGAGCCAGACGTGGCTGCCTAGCTGGCCAGCATGCACCTAGCTGACGGCACGGGGCGGGCCGCCGCAGGAACAGAGTGTGTGTCGCGTGTGCTGTGGCTCGGCGTTTGGATTTCAGAGCAATGCTATGACAGGTGATGGCTTCCTCATAAACGCCCCATGTCCCCGAGAGCTCGCTGCCTTCCTGTACCCCTCCCAGAACCGAGGTTTCCAAAATCGATAACCTAATTGAAGGTGTTTGGTTTTGAAACACAGAGGAGTATTACTCACATTAATGATTTCTGGCTCTTTTTTTTTTAAAAGGAAAACCTTCAATTTGAAAGTTTACAAAACTTTGTACTATTATAGTTTGTTTCTTAATTGCAGCTAGCAAATTATTACTGCAAAGGCAGTTCTTAAAATTAAATCGTATCTACTTCATGAGGATTTCCCTGGTAAATCCCACCCCATTTAAGCTGCATTGAATTAGCTCACATTTGATTGTTTATTGCATAGCTTTGCACTGTTTTTTTTTTTTTATACTTCTAGTTTGTGACCTCAGAAAGAGCTAAGACCTTTGAGCAAAAGATCTCAACTCTCCCAGCGTGCCCCATTGTCAATGGTCATTAGCTGGTACATAATAGTTACCCCCAGAATGTGTGTGTGCCAGCTGGTGTGGAAGTCGGGTGTGTCTGCTCATATTTCCAGCTGGGATTAAAAGCTGGGCCTAGTCACAGATAAATCTGGTCCTCATAGCTCATAACGACTAATTACTAGGATACTTGGGCGGCCAAATAAGCTAAGAATATTTTATGAGTGTTTGCTTCCTTTAGTTTCTACCCAGAGCTACCCAGCCTACCCATGCTTCTTCTCAGGCCTTTCTCAGAACTTTCAGGACATGTGAACATGTGAACATGGAAGTGAAGGGAAGTGGGGAAGAATGAGGCATACTGAAACGCTTAATGCCTTTTGCAGGAGTGGTAGGTTTTTAAAAATTATCATCGTGATAAGAACACTTAATGTGAGATTAACCTCTTTAATTTTCAACTGCACGACAGAGTATTGTTCACGGAAAAATTAATGTTACCCAGTAGATCTCCAGAACTTATTAATCTTGCCCAACTGAACTATGGGCAGCGCCCCTCCCCCAGCCCCTGGTACCGCCATTCTACCGTCTCTAGGACTTTGACTATTGCGGATACCTCAAGCATGTGCAATCACGCAGTGTCTGTCTTTCTTTTTCTGGCTTATTTCACTCAGTGTAACAGGTTCATCTACAGGTTCATCTGGGTGTCACTCGTGGCAGGATCCTTCTCCTGCAGTCCGAGTGGTATTCCAATGTGTGTAACCATATCTCCCTCACCCATCCTTCCATCCGTGGACACTTAACTTGGTTCCCATTCTTGGCTGTTGTGAATAATGCTGTAAAGAACACAGGTGTGCAGGTGTCTTTTTGAGGTCATGATTTTAATTCTTTTGTATAAATACCCAGAAGTAGGATTGTGGGATCACATGGTAATTTTTAGAACATTTTGTGGGGGCTTTCCATACTGTTTTCTGTAGTGGCTACAGAACTTTATAATCTCATCAACAGTGTGCTTGAGGTCCCCCTTCTCCACATCCTTGCCGGCACTTGCTGTTTGTTGATTTATTGATGATAGGTGTGAGGTGATATCTCACTGAGGTTTTAATTTGCATTTCTCTGATGACTACTGATGTTGGACATCTTTTCACATACTTGCCAGACATTTATGTCTTCCTTAGAGAAAAGCCTTCTCAAGTCCTTTGCCTGGTTTTTACCTTAGTTACTTGGGTGTTTTTGCTGTTGTAGGAGTTCTTCATATATCATAAGTAGAAACCCCTGATAAGATAGGAGTGCAGATACTTGCTCCCATTCTATAGGTTGCCTTCCACTCTGTTTCCTTTGATGTGCATCAGTTTTCAGTTTGATGTGGCCCCACTTGTCCACTTTTGCTTTTGTTGCTTAATATTGTTAAACCGTTCATACTACACAAAGCCATCTAAAGAGTCAATGAAATCTTTATCAAAACCCCAACGGCGTTTTTTTACAATAGAACAAAACCATCCTAAAATTCATGAGGAAACACAAAATACCCTAGAGAGCCAAAGCAATTGATAAAGAACACCACACTTCCTGATTTTAAAAATATAGATAATATAATCAACATAGTCAAAGTGTCCATATTACCAAAAGCAATATACAGATTTAATGCAATCCCCATCAAAATCCAAGTGTCATTTTTTTAAGAAATAGAACAAAAATTCATCAGATTTCTATGGAGCCACACAACACCCTGCATAGCCAAAGCAACCCTGAGAAAAAAACAAAGCTGGAAGTATCACATCACCTGATTTCAAATTGTACTACAGATTAGCAGACACACAGACCAATGGAACAAAATCGAGAGCTCAGAAATAAAACCATAGGCATATGGGCAAATAATTTTTGGCAAAGGAGCCAAAACACACAATGTTGAAAAGAAATCCTCTTCCATAAATGGTGCTGGGAACATTGGAGAGCCACATGCAAAAGGATGAAACTAGACTGCAGTGTGTCCCTAATTTTCTACAGTTTGTACAAAAAATTAATTCAAAATGGATCAAAGACCTAAATATACAATGTGAAACAATAAATTATATAGAAGAAAACATAGGCACTAAACTCATGGACCTTGGTTTTAGAGAAGATTTTATGAATTTGACCCCAAAAGCAAGGGAAGTAAAGGCAAAAATATAAATGAAAGGGACCACATCAAACTAAAAAGCTTCTGCACAGCAAAAAAATCGACAACAAAAAGGCAACCAACCAAATGGGAGAAGGTATTTACAACAACAGCTCTGATGAGAAGTTAATATCCAAAATATATTTAAAAATTTATAAAACTCAACACCAAACAAACAATCCAATTAAAAAATGACCAGAGGACCTGAACAGATACCTTTCCCAGGAAGACATACAAATGGCCAACAGATATATGAAAAGATACTCAAGTTAACTGGCTATTAGGGAAATGTAAATAAAAACTACAATTAGATGCCACCTCATACCTGTTAGAACAGCGATTATCGACAAAGCAAGTAATCACAAGTGTTGGACAGGTTGTGGAGAAAAAGGAACCCTCATTCATTGCTGGTGGGAATGCGAACTGGCACAGCCACCATGGAAAATAGTATGGAGGCCTCTCAAAAAATTGAGAATAGAGCTTTCATATGATACAGCCACCTGTTTTCTGTGTGTCCACCTGAAAAACTCAAAAACATTTGCAAAGATATATGCACCTATGTGATCATTGCAGCATTATTCATGTTGGCCAAGACATGGAAACCACCAAGTGTCCTTCAGTGCAGGATTGGATAAAGAAAATATGGTACATATACATGAGGGATGCCCCCCAAACTGGAATTATCTTCTGGGGGGTGGGCCCCTTGTAGTACAGGATTCCCCTACTAGGTGAGTGTTCTAGAAACCCATCTGTATCAGTGCACTAACTGGTATTGTTGTGAAAGGCTGCATTTGGCTTCAGTGAATTATTTTTTTGGAGACTCTTTCAACGTGTTTGCCCATTTCATGCTGGGTGATTTACAGGTGCACCTGCCCACCCAATTCTGAGTATTCAGCAGTTTTTACAAAAAATGGCATGACCCCCATGCTGCACCCTCCCAATCCCCCTGATCTCACCCCAAGTGACTTTTTTTTTTGTTTCCCTGGATGAAAAAAGTCCTCAAAGGGAAACATTTTGCTAATGTGGAAGAGGTGAAACAAAAACAGAAGCACTAAAAGGTATCAAAATGGACAAGTTCAAAAACTGGTTTGAGCAGTGGGGAAAAAGTCTTGATAGGTATATTGCATCAAATGAGAGTACTTTAAAAGTGACAGAAAATAGCATAGACAGTAGGTAGGAAATAGATGGGGGGAGGGCAAGAATAGTAGGGGAAATATAGAATCTAAAGAACTTGAGACACGTGGTCATAAACTAAAGGGGGGAATGGTGGGGGAGGAGGTGTGCAGGGTGGAGGGGAATGAAAGGGGGAATAGAACAACTATAATGGTATAATCAATGAAATATATTTAAAAAGTGACTTAAGTTTAAACATGTAAGAATACACAATTTTTTTCATAAATAAACTTGGGCTTTTTGGGGTCCCTGCCATACAGTGGCATACTTAGCCATAAAAAGGATGGAATGCTGCCATTTGCAACATGTATGGATCTTGAGATTATTATTTTAAGTAAAATCGGTCAGTCAGAAAAAGCTAAGAGCCATATGGCTTCACTCATACGTGGGATATAAAACTAATTCATAGACACAGACAACAATATGGTTACTAGAGGGAAGGGGTTGGGAGATAGTAAAATGTAAAGGGAACCTAAACAAACAAACAAACAAATAAGTAAATACACACAGACACACACATTTCAAACTATAGGAATTAAAACAGTAGAGCACTGGCCTAGACAGACATCTGGAGCAGTGGAAACAGAAGAGAGCAGTGAGAACAGAACAGGAAAAATGCTTGCCTACACCAGATTTTTCACAAGGGTGGCAAGAATACTCAATGGGGAAAAGGTAGTTTCTTAAATAAAGTGTTGGAAAACCTGGATATCTGCATGCAAAGAATGAAATTGGACCCTTATACCATACACAAAATTAACTCAAAATGAATTAAAGCCTTAAACTTAAAAGGTGAAACTGAAGAACTTTTTAAGGAAAAATAGGTGAAAATCTTCATGACATTGGTGTCGGTCATGATTTCTCAGAATAGCTCTGCTTTACTAAAAGTTGGGGCCATTTTTCTTACCTTAGGTGGCTCTTGAAAGCATTAGTTTTATTTTCTGGCTGTCCTTCCTTGCTGGGAAAGTGCTCATATGGTAATAGGGAGGAGGAGGAGGAAGACAATATTTCATTCTGCATAAAAGGATGCATTTGTTCTTCTTGAGAAATTCCCGAAACCCTCCCTGGAGCTAATGCCTTTATGCAGACTGAGGAGTGCATGTGGCTGCTGGTGTGGTGGGAGGGGAGAATGCAGACATATGAAAGGGACCAAATGTTACGAATTTTAAAACCTGTCTCTGGGGGAAAATTAACAGGAATTCCATGTCCCATCTGTGGAACAACGTGTGCTTGGTGGGAGCCTTTTTCATTGGTGATGGACCAGTGGATTCTGCCCTGTCCAAAGCACCGTGCCAGGTGGCCCTACACCATGGTGTACCTGAGGCAGTCAGGTTTATAGCTGATGTCCAGGTATCCCATCCAATTTAATGTTTGTCCCAAACAAGGTGCCCCAGTCATGTCACCCTATAGTCAGGGTATTTGAATACAAATTTTGAGATGCTTCTACCTTGAGCCTAGCAGCAAAAATGACTCAAAAGGCATTTCTAGGACACTGGGGCTTTTGTTACTCCACTGAAGTGCCTATGGGAAGCAGAAAAGCAGAGAAAAACCCGCAGAACTAATGTGCCTTGGATATGGGTTGTGCACATTGTGCCTAGCTGAACTTTTAAGAGAAAGTTATTTGCATTCTTACTGGCCTGTCCTAGAAGTGTCCACACTGGGCCCTAAATGATTGCCTAGATTGGTGGCAGAAAGCCTGAGCAGGGGCCCCTGGCTTCCCTGATTCTGGCCGCCCACTAAAGCATGGGCAGTTGTCCTCCTTGGCAGCAGGCTGAAGGCTGTGGTCTGAGGAGCCTCTGGTGGGGCCCGAAGCCCTGCAGACACTGGGTTAGGCAGAGTGATGCTCAAGCCTCTCAACGACCTGCCCACGAAGAGGTGAAGCTTGCTCCCGATGCCACTGATTGCGGGCTCCTTCAGACTGAGGCCAGCCACGTGCTTCCTTCTGTAGCGCGGAACACTGAGCTGCGCCTTTGGACACTGCAGGGACAGCACCTGTGTCCCACAGCAGCACCTGTCTGTACTTTTGTCCCCCTGATCTCCTTACCTTGACACTGATGGGCCCTACAAGCATCATTTCCTCCTTCCTTTTCTCCTGGAGTTAATGATATTAGTGAGACAGCATTTCTACAAAAAGGAAAGTGACTGTTTCACTGCTGAAATAGTGACATTAAAAAATCATGTACCATATATACTCAGAAAACACATCACAATATTAACCGAAAAGCTTATTTTTAATTTCTTAACCAAAGTGGAAAAGCCATCCAAATGGAAGTATTTGTTATGAATCATGCCCTTTCTCTTTAAAAAAATCATCTAAATGGGAATAATTAACAGTTTACTAAACAGGGCAAGCATTCTTTACTGGAGAATTGGTCTGTTCCCCTGACTAACTTTTTCTTCCATTTGCTTTTAAGAGGTACTGTTTCCTTCTGTCTCTCAAATAGGTTTTTTCTTTTCTTTCTTTCTTTTTTTTTTTTTCAGGAGCAATGACAGGTCATTTACTTGTATTTCAGGTGACTTTTACTGATTCTGGCTCAGTTATAGGTACCTCCTGGAAAAACAAAATTAAATCTTCTATGTTTTCTATATTTATCCTACTGGGATTTTTTAATGTAACTCTGGTCTTGAATTTCTTGACTCTATATATTTGGGTTGCCACCCCTTTGAAATAAACTGACGTTGAAGACAGAAAGTTCGTTTCTGTCATCTGTCCCTCTTACTTTCTGGCCCCATCCACGTGTGGCTGACTGTCCTCTCCCCATAGTGCAAGGCACCCGTCTTGGGCAAGCATCTTGCAGTGGCTAGACAGAAGAAACTCTCTGATGCTTGTGGTGCTGCTGCACGTAATTGACCGAACGGACGATGCACAGCAGACAGAGCAGTTTTCCGAGACTTCGAGTTCGGCGTAGATGGCCATCCCGTCCCCCACGCAGCACGACTCCGATTCCTCCTGCCTGGAACGCCCGTCCTCGGCTCCTCTTCGTCTGACTCACATTCAGGCTTATGCCTGCCCTGTCCACCGTTCCTCTTCTCTGATTCCGAATTTATGGGCTCCAAAGACCTCAGCACTCACGTCTGTGTCTTCTGACAGAGAGAGGCGTGGCGAAGATTTCGAATGGTTCAACGTGTCTCCTAATCGGGAAGGCTCCCTAAAATACGCCTGGCGGGCGCTCATCCCTGCTCCGGCCTCGGCCCGCACGCCGCCATGGAGGGGAGATCGCATCCCGGCCGAGCGCACTCCGCGGACCGATCGGGGGGTCGCGGCTGCCCCGGAACACGGGCGCTGGAGGACGGGCCGGCGCGCACGCAGACACGGCGAGACGGCGGCGGCGGGAGCACCCCTACGCGTGGTGCCAGTGCTCGGATGCCCCCCGCCCCCGCCCAGTACGGACAGAACGGGCGCCACCTGAAGGCCCTTCGGTCGCGTTCGTCGGCCACTGCCTTCTACCGGCTGCGGCCCTTCCCCTCCTCTCCCTGGTCACGGCAGTGCCGCAGGTGTTGCGCCGCCCCTGCAGCGGCCTTGGCGGTGACACGCTCGACCTGGGGTGGTTGTCTGCCGCCCCAGGCCGCTGTCACCGTGCCACGAGGACACCCACGACCACAAGACTCCCTCTGACAACAAACTGCCTCCCTGGGACCAGACCACGCAGAAACCTCCCGCCAGCTGTCATATCACGGGCGACCACCAAGCTCGCGGGCGTCGAGGTCGCCTTCTTGTCCTGGCAGAGGCCTCACCCTGACGTACACGCAGAAAGCGAGTAGCAGGCCGCTCGGCCGCCTCGTCACTCTCGCACCACCACTTCCGCCAGAACCCACCGCCCACAGGAAGTGACGTCGAGCCGGCAGATTCCCGCCCGCTGCCCACCGGAAGCGCCCGAAGTGCCTCAGCTTCGACGAGAGAGACGCTGAGGGAAGCCCGGGAGACACGGGGCTGGGTGGGAGAAGACCTCCCGCGTGTGTCGGCGCTGCACGCGCGCCCTGAGTCTGCGGGGCCTACGTCCCCCGTGGGCGGCCCAGGCCCGGCTCAACTTCCGGCCTGCAGGGCCGCCGCCCCCGGGGGCCTCGGTGCCTCTCCGACTTCCCACCGAGGCTCCACCTCGCGCCCCTGCCTCCCGGCCCACCTGCCCAGCGCGCGGTTCGCGGACTGGGGTCGCGGCGGCCACCTGGGCGGGGACAGCCCAGGTACTTACCCTGGGCCCGGCGCGCGGCTTCGTGGTCCCGGGTGGGAGGCCGAGCGCTGTAGGAGCGCGTCTGGTCCGGGCGCCCCGGGCCTTCGCCGGTGTCGGCGCCGAGGCCGCGGGCGGTGCGGCCTCGCACGGCCGGGACACTGGGCATGGCGCTGGGAGCGGAAGTCCCGCGTTTTTCTCTCACTTCCGGGAGGCTGCGCCCCGCCGGAGAAGAGCCTCTCGCCGAGGCCTGGGGGGCGGGGGCCGACCCTCCGCTCGCCCTTCGGAGCGTCTGGTCCCACGGGGAGGGCGGGCTGCGGCCCGCGGACCCCCGCCCGCTCCGCCAGGGCCCTGCCTCCCGCCCCAGGGCCGCCGCCTGGGCCGCCCCTTCGGCCGCCCCTTCGGCCGGGCGACGCGGCGGGCTCAGGGGGCTCCTGGTTCCGCCCGACGTGCAGTCGTGCGGCTGCGCCCGGCGGCCCGAGTGCGGGACGCTGGTTCTCGGGCGGGGTTTAGGCTCCCGCCTGCGCCCCCGGCCCGTAGGGAGGAAGCGGAACAGCCGCCGCAGCCCTGTGTGCAGGCCCGAGGACGGCGCCCTTTTTTCTGCCGCGCCGCCAGTCCCCTTCCTGGGTCGCGCCGGTGCTGCGTCCACGGCTTTGAGTTTAACTTCCCGGAGTTTTCCTCAAGGGAAAGCAGAGTTCACGCAGAGCTGTGCTCTCGCAATCAGGCTTTTCTCTGTATTTCCAAGTTGACTTTCGTCTTGACCCTATAAGGCGTGGCAGGTTCTATTATTTGACCTTTTTTCTGTCCCTCGATGGATGGAGGCGCTGGGCGGATTGTGAACTTCGCGCTGCCTGGGAGCTGGCAGAACACCGACTCGAACCCGCGGCTCTGCAGCCAGCCTCTGGGCCAGCGAGTCTCAGCCCCTGCTGCGCGTTGGGGTGGCCCGGGGAGCTTTTTAAGGAGGCGGCAGAAAGGGGTGGACTAGATGGTGACGGGAGACCAGACGCGGGTGGTCAGCACGCGGTGCGGATGTTTTCTGACACGAAGCCGTGCATCCGAACGTTACTTAATGTTATTAACCAGTGTGGTCCCAGCACGTTTAACTGAAGAGGAAGAAATGCCGACCTCTGGGCTTCACTTCAGACCCGTTAAATCCCAGTGTCTGCAGGTGGGCGTCACTGTGGTCTCAGAGCTCTCCAGGGCGTCCGGACACGCACCAGGGCCGGGGCCTGCCCGTGCTGCTCTGTCGGAGGAGGAGCGTTGCTGCCCTTTTCGAACAACCAGGGCGGGGGAGGTAGGGCCGGGGCTCAGCGCTGCCCGGCTGCGTTCTGCCCTTGCGTGCCTCCGGGGCACGTGCGGACGTGTGTTCAGTCGGGTTGGATGTGTGCTGGGGACACTCGGGGGTGGAGAATGTGATTTGGAGACAAGTTTTCAGAGGCCCTTGTTTTCCTACTGAGGAAATGGCTCCGAGAAGGGGATTCCAGAGTGAGCAGAGGGCCTTTTTGACTGCGCGCTGTAATTCGTAGTTGGGTGGCTGACATCTCTCCGGTGTCAGCCACTGTCATGTGTGATACTCACGTGTGATGTTGTGATGGTGGGTTGCCAAGCCCTTGTCAGAACAGAAATATCCTGCCTCCCACTGGGGATCCCCAAGCTGACTCGGGGAGGTCTTCCCCAGGGAGCAAATTTTCTTCCGTGCACACTTTCCCCTCTCCTTCGCTCTGCCTCCTGGGACCCTGTGGGCTCTGGGGTTAGAGTGAGGCTGTGTTTATGCCGTGACGCAGGTGAGCTTGGGGCTTGGGGATTGCTGACTCTGTGGGCAATTAATTGGATCTACATATAAATCTCACTTTTCATGTCACACGATACTAAGAAAGTCACGTAATTTCTCTCACGTCAAGTGCTTTAAAATGTGCTCCCTCCATTTGGAGAGGATTTTCAGTCCGGTTCACCCAGCCTGCTGGTGAGCCTCTGGCAGCACGAGTGGGACTCCGACGTCCACTGCAGAGCACCAGGCAGTGGCACAGAGGGTCTGAGTGCAGTCTCGGCGAAGAGGCACGTGCCCAGGTTAAGGCCGTGGTCTGCTGGTGGTGAGGATTGTTGGGGACCGTCGCCATAGGCTGTTGCTGTGTGCTCAGATATGGGAAGTCATTTTGTGTTTACCTCTCATAGTCCAACTTTCTCATGATGTGTAGCTCACAAAATGAAATTAGTCTGGCCTGGAAAAAATACCGCCTTTTGCCTTGTATAATGCGTACTTTTTGCCTAAATTTTTGAGGGAAAAGTAAAGATGCACATTATACATAGGTAGTATTAATTTCGTATCTATATAAATGTTTTAATCTTTTAATATATGCTCACATGTTCAAAGTATAACTCTAGAAAGCAATCATGATATTTATATGCAAAATAATACCCTGGAATATGATAATAGGTTTTGTTTCTAAATATAAATAAGTAAAAAATTGAATTAAAAAATTAAAACAATAGTTTTTTTTCCCTGAGAGTTTGGGCCAAAAATGTGGGTGTGCAATATACATAAGAGCACACTATACATAGCAAAATATGGTAATAAGCAAATAGGCCATTTTTTAAAATTAAGAATATGAGCAACTAACTATAGTACTATCATTCTTGAAGTGTGAGTGGGAAATAGTATAAGCCTGAAGAATATGTGTATGAATAAACAGAAGTATAAAAGAAGAGTACTTTGAGGTTAATATGCCTAAAAGGTCCAATCAGTCTGCCAGCAGGAGACAGAATATGCCCTCACTAACCAGGCAGTGGCACCTCGAGGGTTTTCTTAGAGTTAAGGACCCAAGTAGTCACCCTTCTGAGGCTCAGTGTCGCTCTGCTGTGGGTGGAGGGTTCTGTTGGGCAGACAAGTACCCCTGTGGGCTCCCTCTGGGAGCAGGAGGCCTCAACCCACCTCTGCATCAAGAACCACAGAAACCCGCGTGGAAACAAACGACTAGGCCTGGAGTTTGTATGAACGGGCAGAAAGCTTTTTAGTTATCTAAGTGAAAACAACTTTTGTTATTAACTAATTTTGATTTAAGGAGCTTTCAGTTTTAAGATGAGGTCAATTCATACATTTAATGAGAAATCTGGTTTCTGTTTTGGAAGGCTATAGAAGAGGTCAAGTAAATATTTCAACATGACCTGTATATCTACCAGAGAGTTCTTGGAGTCAGGTCCTCAGTTCTGATGTCACTTTCCTTGACTCTTGAATATGTTACGGTCCAAAGTTATCCTGAATTGTAGGCTTAGCCTGGCTTAGAGGTTATGGCTGCATTGCTGTTATTATTTCCATGGAAACTTCATCACTTTTCCTCTGTTGAAAAGTGGTGATATTGATGTATAAATAACTAGGGTTTTATTGGTTTAAAAGACAATATGAAATAACTATCAGGTAACTAGAATATTTATGTAAGTTCAAAGACCAACTTCCTGAACTTACTGAAAACTAAACCTTAATTTCAAGGGCAGAACGAACCCTAAAGATTATCTAACTCTCCATAACCCTCATTTTACAAATGAGAAAGTTACCCTGTAGTTTTAAAATCCTACCATTTTTTTCATATGCAGTGATTAGATTATTTACATTTTAAAATAAGATAAAAAGATTGGGACTGGCCCCTGCTAGTTAATATTTCTTTAAATCACTTGCTTTTGAGCATCTGTACAGGTCGTCAGCCCAGTATTTCACCTTAGAGCCAGGATGAAAATGAAAGCAATGGCAGTTTCAGATGAAATCATGTATGTGTACACATAGGTGGACATCTGTAACTATCTTTCCTATATGATCCCATGAGCATCAGTCCTGTCTGTGTTCCATAAACTTCTCTTTTTCTAAGTGCAGTGGACAATAGATCTCAGCAAAGTTGCTTTTGATACCAAGTCTGTTCTTCTGATTAACCCCTTCCCCCTCTGCCTTCAATATCTCATGTCCCCCCCCCCCCATTCTGCAGATAACCACCCTGGTAAGGGAGAAAAGGCCAGGCTATATGGGTCTTGCCACAGCTCCCGAAGCCAGCATGGAGGCACTGTGTTTGCTGTGTCAGCATCACTGCCAATGGCTTTGCCTGCTCTGCCCATGTGTAGGGAACCATTTGGGCCACTTAAAACCATTAAGACTTTAATTTTTGACTTGTAGTAGGCAAGCACACTCTAACCCAAGAAGAAACTAGATTTACTGTCATTTTCAGTTTATAAAGTAAGATTCCAAGGCCTGAAATTCTCAGAAGTATCTTCTAATGGGTTCTTTTATTTTCCCCACTTATTAGAAATCATCAGAAACTTGATATCAACATTATGTTTTTCAAAGTGTGCATATATTTGATTTGATTTTGAAAGATCTAAAATGGTCTCCACATTTTAATAATGGTTTTATTGTCCTGGAATAGTCATTGACTCTCTGCAAAAGGGCGTATTTCTGCATGTGAACCAGAGCAGCTTCACAAATGTTAGATGTTTTCTTTGAAAACAGTGCCAGACCCAGGCTTTCAATGTTGGGTTGAGGGTCTGAGAACTTGGAGGGCAGTCTGCTGACAGAGGGAGAACTCTGGGGTCAGAGAGAGCTTATCACACTCCCGTTAACCACGGTCTAGCTGTGTGTTCCAGTGAGCTTCCTAACATCTCAAGCCGATCTAACATGAGAATTATATTTCCTGTCTTTGAGGAGTAAATGAGAAAATGGGCCCACAGTATCTAATAGACTCTGGCTTCTCAGATATTCAGTAATGGTAGTTATTATTTGTGCTGTTCTCGGTCTGAAAATGCTTACTCTTGTCACTATCCTCACCCAAAATAAAAAGTGTGACTCTGGGAGGCTGTAAGGACCCAGGGAGAGAGGGCATTCCAGGTAGAGGGAAGGAATATATGCACAGTGGAAAGCATAGAATTTCATGTTTCATTTTTCCTCCCACAGAATTGCTAAAATTGGAATGAATATGGTTGGTGGTTAGACAGAGTTGAACTTGTGTTTCAGAGGAATTCTTTCCCTTTTCTTCAGTTTCTCCAGTTTCTCCTGCAAACCTGGAAAACAGGAACTATCAGAAACATCTCCCCTTCCTCTTCCCACCTTTCTGTCTTAGCCCTGATCTGGCCCTAGGGAAGCCGTCTGACTTTGAGGTCCTCGTTTGGCTCAGCAGGCAGAGCCTCGATTGATTCTGGAGTGCTTGCCTGCAGTCCGCACCTTCTGTTGACAGCGGTGATCACTGCCTGATAGGCAGGCAGTGTCCCTGGGTGTTCGTGCGCCCTCCGACTCATCTCCTTTTGTGGGTGGTCTTTGTAGGCCAGAGACCTAGGGGCTGACTCAACTTTCACACACTTAACCTTGTTCTGTAATTTTTATCAAAGTATAGACTTTTATTTCAAAAGCACTACAGCTTTGAGTAGACACAATAGGTGTGTAGCTCCAGGACTGTTCCTCAGCTGAATTGCAGCGTGGGCAGTGCCTGTGTGCACAGCCTCCGCTGGCTGAAGGAGTACAGCTCCTGTCGGGAAACCCGTTGTTCCCATTAGGTCAAGGGCATGCTCTCAGGTCCACTAACCACACCTTCTGTCCTCTTTCTTGTGCAGGGAAGCTGCTGTGGAGACTCAGGCCAACGTGCATGCAGAAGCCGTCTGGACATTTGTCTGACCCACGTTGACATTCAAGGAGTCCCAGAGTGCGGTATGTTAATATAGACAGGGAGTCTTGTGCTTACCTTAGGACTGTAAAGGTTACCTGAAAACAGGTGGGACTCGGGATGCTGGGACGTCTGATGTTCTTTTCTACCAGCTTTTCTTGTTTTTGATATTTAGGTGCTTCAGTTTTACTTCATTGTGTAATTGATTAAATATGCACATTAAGCTGATACATCGATTATGACTTTTTCTTACATCTTTACACTAATGAGAACAATATATATAAACTCAATACTTCAGAAACAAACCAAATCAAGCTGAGGGCTTTAAGCCTAAATCACATTTATATTTCTACACAGTGTTTTAGCTTCTTTTTTCACTCCTGAGATTCACATGGTTCCTTACACGTTTCAGGCTCTTCCACTCAGATTCTTTAATTGTGGCCTCATAAAAACTCTAAAAACTAATTGGTGCGTAGTACCTAATGAGCCTTGTGTGTAAGCCATGCATTCTGCCTTTCCCTTAGTCCGTCAGCTCGAGCCTGTGTCGGACTCAGAGTGTAGAGGGTCAAAAGTGACAGTTTTTGAAATCTGTCGTTCTTTTGTAAAATTCCTCTTCACTAGTGATCTATTATTCATGGAGAGGCAGATTGATGATAATGTTTAGCATGTGTTCCATGTTTGCTTTCTGTCAGGGCCACTTTGTATAACTTTCTGCTACTATCTCTTTGTTATCTTATCTCACTGTAGCCTTAAAAAGGAAGTACCACTACTTCCCTATAGACGTGAGGACCAAGGCTGAAGGAGAGGCTCAGGTCACACTGATTTCAAAGAATTCACTGAGAACTGCAGTCCTTTCTGACATCAGAGTTTTCTTTTTCCCTGGTGGCTCATCGTAGGCAGTCATATGTATCCCTTTTAAAATCTACCTGGAGATGTAATCTCATTATTTTCCAACTCCATTAAAAAGTAGCATTACCTTGACCAGTGTATTGGAGACACCTCTGTCCCTGTTCCATGACCTTGAGGTACACACGTGACTTTTTTGGACCTCTGCTTTCTCTTCTAATGAGTGAGTGGGACTGGGAAGTGCTACTCGTATATATAAGACAAATTTAATCCCCATCAGGACTGTGAGACATGAACCAATCATTGGACCTAATGTTCTCTATTTGCTACACAATTTTTAATTGTTGAAAAATTACACATTTCTTAGGCATTATCTCCTTTGTCTCCTTCACTTTCCAGTGGTAACATCATCAGAAGCTTATCTCCTGAACGTTGTCATTCCCACTAATATTGAACTGCCAGAGAGATAGATTTTTTTAACTTTAGTTTTATTTACATAATTAGCATATGTCCGTTGTAGAAAAATGAGAATACTATGATGCATATGTATACACGAATAATAAAAAATTAAAACACTGGCATTAATGTTTTGGTTTGAGATTCTTCACAGTGTTTTTCTTTGCACATATAATTTTAAATTAAGATGGACTATACATTTGTTCTTTATTCCTTTTTTATGCATCATTCATATTTTTCTATATCAATAGGTGCATTTCTGTAACATTTTTTTGGTAGACAGTATTCCACTTTATAGCTATGTAAAAATATATCTAAAAATTCTCTATTGTAATTTTTCTCAGTTGAATTTTTTAAATTTTGCTTTATAAAAAAGGTTTTAATGATCAATATTTTATGTAAAACTTTTTACACTGTTAATTATTTCCACAACATACAGTACAGTACCCAAGTCAAAGATATGTACATTTTAAGACTGTACATTAAGAATTATAATGCTTTCAAAATGCTCTTCCACTTGAATGTCTTGTCACGTGTCTGTATGTCCTCTGTGACTTTAAACATAGCAGTGTGAGGATGGCCTGACATTCCATATACAACTTCCATGAGTTTGACTTTAAGAAAAAGTAATCTCAGGCCCTGGCTGTTATAGCTCAGTGGTTTGAGCATAGGCCTGTGAACCAGAGGATCACGGTTCGATTCCCAGTCAGGGCACATGCCTGGGTTGCAGGCCAGTTCCCTGCAGGCCTGTTCCCGGCAGGGAACGCACGAGAGGCAACCATACATTAATGTTTCTCTCCCTCTCTCCTTCGCTTCTAAAGATAAATAAATAAAATCTTAAAAAAAAAAAAGAAAAAGTAATCTCATAGTGTGAGGTTTAAAAGATTAAAATTTTATTTCAATATATATTATGAAAATGTTAAGAACTTATTTCCAAATCGTACACTTTGATCCACTTGTTCAGATATTAATTTAGCATATGAAGTATCTACTGTGTATGAGACATTAAGCTAGACACTGTTGATATGTAATGTGTAGGACATGGCCCGTGATTTTGAGGTGTTTCTTCTTTAGCAAAAGAATCCACACTTACTTTGAGTGCTATATATATAGTGTGAAAAGCACTGTGACAAATTTGCTTTAAGAATATAAGCTCATTATTAGTTATTTAATACAGTGACTATGATTATTCTTGATGCCTAATCCTGTTTCAAGTCCACGATCATTGGAGGAAGGTTGCATTGTGTGCCTTCTACTGCGCTACAGAGGCTGCCATCTGAACACCCCTGCCCCGCCCCTCCCCAAATTGTGGTGAGGAAGGGTTTTTGACTTCTTGAATATTTCCGGAAATGAGTACTTTACTATGCACCAAAGCAGCCCATCCCATTGTTGTTTTGTGTTAATGGTTGAAATATTATTCATAATACTTTTGGAGAAAAATTATGATTTTATATTATATACCAATTGTTTGTCACTTTAGCCTCTGGGGAGATTTAGAATGAGATCAGTTCAACTCACTCCAATTCAAGGGCAGTATTTTAAGAATCTGCTATTGTCAGACACTGTTCTAGCTGCTCAGGGCTAATTTCTGTCTCATTGAACAGTATTCCAAATATTTGATGGTAGTTATATTTTCCTCAATATAAGAGTTAAATAACTTACCCTTTTCAAGGTAATTAAACTGTTACTAGAGTAAGTCTGAAAGTTTCTATAAAGCGATGAATTTGACCTCAATTTTTGACAACACTCCTGGGCTACTGGAGAGTTCTCCCCAGTTGACCATGAAGATAGCGATGCCCACCCTCTTTGTACAGATTACCAATGATTGTGTTAAAATGCAAACAAAGTCATTTGCCCCAAACTATTGGTGATTATGATATGAAAAGCCTTTCCTGGTATGTGAATTTGGTATAAAAGATGAGTCTGAAATAAAAATAGGGGATCTAGGCCATCTGTCCTGAATCTGCCGCTTTCAGCGAGCCACTGAATTTTGTAAGACCTTGGTTACTTCATCTGTAAAGTGAAGGATACAGTGCTCTGTGGGCACTCTGATTCCAAATGGTAGGTTGGATTCTTGTGTGTAGGGCGTCTGGATTCTGAATTACATAGCTCTGATGCACTCAGGTTGTGGGTATGTTTTCTGGAAGGTTCCTTTCACACAGGCAGCACGTATGTGTGTGCCACTGCAGTAGAACTGAGAGGCTGACAGCTCTCCATGGTGGGGAGCACTGTCTCCCACATCCAGGTGGAGAGAGCTGGAGAAAGAAGGCTGTGGACTGTGTGTGCTACTTGCTGCTCAGTCAGCTCTGACTCCTGGTGACCTGGTGAATGAGTGACATCTGAAATGTTATGTCCTCACATCCCTGCTCAGCTCCTGTGGACGACTCCTGAGGCCTCTTTTGAGGAGTCACCCCATCTCAGAACTGACCTCCCTCTCTTCCTGCTGCCTTCTGTTTTTCCAGCATTATTGTCTTTCCTAAAGAACCCGAAGTAGGATGGCTTCTATTTTGTTGTTTTTGCTTCCAGAGACATTTCAGGGTTACTTTGCTCCAGGACCCACTGGTCATCTTTCTGGAGGTCCAGGGTTCCACAGAGCTCTCCTCCAACACCATGTTGCAAATGGGTCACCATTTTTCCTATCAGTATGTTCACTGTCCAGCTTCATATCCATATGTAGTAACTGAGAAGGCAAGGGTGTGGATGGTTTTAGTCTTGGTCTCTAATGACACGTCTGGGCTCCTGGTGCTCTTCCCTGATTCTTCTGCTGCTGCCCCTGGTACTCAATGTCATGTTGGAGAGTCAGAGCTGAGTTCAAGTCACCCAGTTTGTAGCTGCTGACCTCTGGACTGCACTGTTGTCAGGGGTGGGGAGGGGTGCTGTGAGAGACTTTCCTGCTCCAAACTCCAAAGGAGTTTGTGGAACACTTGGTTATCATAGAGGCAAATACTATCAGGGCAACTTAGCAAAAATATAGGAACAAAAAACCACATTAACCCATGAACATTGTGAACTCTGCATATGAGCATGAGTATTACATGCTTGAAACCCTTCTATAAAGAGAAGCTTCTTAGAGAAATGAATACTTTCTATTTTAGCTCACAAATGTGTTTAATTGTTCATGAATATTAAATTTTTAAATTTTGTGAATGATTATATTTATTATTTCTTTATTTTACCCTTTTCTGATAGTTGGTTTTACTACTTCTTATATATTTCTCATAAGAAATATATATCTTGTATATTTCAAATTCCATAAAATTGACCACATTTAAGCTTTTGTTTCATTGGCCTCTCATCCCCATCCTTGACTTGATGCTGCATGCTGGTCTCTGCTTCATCAGTAGGTACACATTGTAGGGACAGCCAGCTAACAACAGCTTTCCACTTGACCTTCACAGATCTTGTTCTCTGGCTAGAAGTAAGTGAAAGAAGATGTCAGTGCCTAGTGTCCAGAGTCTGCCAGTTCGAGGATACAAATGAAAAACTCTTATAAACACAGATCAGCCAAGGGATATAAAATAGAGGCTTGTACTCACCTCAGATCTAACCAGCTGATAAACTTGGAGGTGTAATTAAATGGTCAGGTAAAGCAACCGGGCCATGGAGCAAGGAGCCAGTGGAAGTTTGAGGGAGAGTTTTTTTGGGTAAGTATACTTTATTGATTATTTTATTGAGTTGTCCCATTGTTTTTCTCTGCTGTATTCCCCTCCACCCTGCACCCCCCTTCCAGCCAGCATTTCCCCCTGCTTAGTTCATGCCCATGGGTTGTACATGTAAGTTCTTTGGCTGCTATGTTTCCTGTACTATTCCTACCCTCCCCTGCCTATTTTGTATGTACCATTTATGCTTCTTAGTCCCTGTGCCTTTTCTCCCCCTTCTCCCTCCTCCCCCTCCCCACTGGTAACCCTCCATGTGATCTCCATTCCTGTGATTCTGTTCCTGTTCTAGCTGTGTGCTTAGTTTGGGTTTTGTTTTATTTTTGAAATTCAGTTGTTGATAGTTATGAGTTTGTTGTCATTTTACTGTTCATACTTTTGATCTTCCTTTTCTTAAATAAGTCCCTTTAACATTTCATAATAAGGGCTTAGTGATGAAGACCTCCTTTAACCTGACCTTATCTGGGAAGCACTTTACCTGCCCTTCCATTCTAAGTGATAGCTTTGCTGGGTAGAGTCATCTTGGGTGTAGGTCCTTGCCTTTCATGACTTGAACACTTCTTTCCAGCCCTTTCTTGCCTGCAAGGTTTCTTTTGAGACATCAGCTGATAGTCTTATGGGAATTCCTTTGTAGGTAACTGTTTCCATTTCTCTTGCTGCTTGAAGATTCTCTCCTCTTTAATCTTGGCTAATGTAATTATGATGTGCCTTGGTGTGTTCCTCCTTGGGTCCAACTTCTTTGGGACTCTGAGCTTCCTAGACTTCCTGGAAGTCTATTTCCTTTGCCAGATTGGGGAAGTTCTCCTTCATTATGTTTTCAAATAAGTTTTCCATTTTTGCTCTTCCTTTTCTCCAAGCAACTCGTATGGTTGTGTTGTAGCACTTGTATGTTGGGGCGTGGTCAGAGAGGGAATAGTGCCACTTGCTTGGCTGTTGCTGGGTTTGGTCACTTCCTCTGCTACTCACAAACAAATTGGGCCTTTCTGGTTCTGATTTCCAGGGCGGGGAGTGGGTTTGTGTATTCTGTAGGACCCCTTGAGTTTCTTCAAAGAACTCTCCTGTGAGGCTGGGAGTTTCTCCTGCTGCTGCAACCCTCACAGGTTTTTACAGCCAGAAGTTTTGAGGCTTTATTTCTCTGCACTGGGACCCTGTGTTGTGCTGTCTGTCTCTCTCCCCAGTTGTACCTCCTGGTTTATCTGCATGGGAATGTGCGAGCTGCTACCTCACCTGCTCACCCTCTTCCTGTGCATCCTCTCCCCCGCTCAGCTGCCTGTCTATGCCCCTCCTACCAGTCCGAATGGATGTTTTTTCTTTAACTCCTTGGTTGTCAGACTTCCATACAGTTCAACTTTCTGGCAGTTCTGGTTGTTTTTTGTTTTTAAATTTGTTGTTGTCATTCTTTTAGTCGTGCAAGGAGGCAGAATATATCTACCTATGCCTCCATCTTGGCCTGAAGTCCAAGATAGCACAATTTGAGGAAGTCTTATTGTCTCCCTCTCTCCCTCCTCCTCTCCCCTGCCTCTCTTTCCTGCTGCTGCGTGTGTGTTAAATGATCCATCATGACAATAATATCCTCCATCATGGCAATATAGTGATAACATGGAAGAGGTACTATTTTTCTCCACACTTTAGACAGAAGCTCCATTCAGGAGTTGGCCCGAAATATGGGGAAAGTAAATACCCTTAGCCCTTACAGCATCTCAACCATAGAATGAAGGGAGTTTGTCTTCTGTGCCCAGAGCAGAAACCCTACACAGGGGGACCTACAGTGTCACAACTGTCAAGATTCCAAGGAATATTGAAGGACCAGAGAGCCCTAGAGACTGAGGTCCACTCTGGAGACAGCCCTCCTCTATCTCAGTGATCATTTATACTCGATCGGGGTCAAAGATGGCCAGTGGGGCGATCAGAACTGTTTCCTTCAGCTGGCACCTGAGTCACAGATATGCCGGGGGTGAGGGGTGGGGAACTCAGTGGTGGCCTCTTGGGGAACCAGGCACGCTGGTGAGTAGCAGGCAGAGCTCCACGCCTGGGTAAGGAGTCATGGTGACAACAGCCGGCCGGGGACATGTGATTCAATTAAGAACAGGAACAATGTCCTCTGGCCTTAGCAAGGTCCTAGTTGGTGTACGCCTGCCTTCTGCACGACCTGGCTCTCTGCCTCAAGGTGGCACTTTATCCTTTAACTTTCTCCCACCATGACTCAGTGATCCCCTTTACATGAAACTCAGCTATTCAGATATGACCAGAGAAAAACATTTCATCAGAGTACAGGTTGAGCCCTTATATATTAGAACTTTAAGTATCAACTGCATGGCATTAAGGAATTAGTGCTAATTTGGGGGGTATGTAAATAGTGTCATGGCTCTCGAAAAACAAAGTTATAATTTAGAGTTGTGTGCTGAAAGATTTCTGGATAAAATTATATGATTTCTGGACTTTCCTTCAAAATAATGTAGAAGTAATTATTGGATGGCAGTATAGATGAAATTACATTGGCCAAATGTAACTGATTGATGAATAAATGGTATTATACTTTTCTGTACAGTTTTATATTTGTTTAATATTTGCAACATTAAAATGTCTCAATAAATGGGAAGTTGTATAACATGGTAATGAAGGGGCAGTTCTAACACCAGACTTGTGGGAATAATTCAACCTTTTACCTCTGAAAACTGGGGTAAGGTCCTCTCTGTGCCTTGGTTTCCCCAGCTGTAAAATGTGGATGATAAGTCTGGACTCTTTAGGATCCTTGGGGAGGTGGCATGAGGTGTTCCTGGTGCTCCACCAGGAACACCTCATGCATAGCAGAGCCCTGATGTATGGTCACTCATTAACTTCTACAGAGGTGAATTTTTTTAACCTTCACATGAGGACGTGCTTATTGATTTTAGAGAGACAGGAGGTGGGGGAGAGAGGCAAAGAAACAGCAATTGGCTGCCTCCAGTACGCACTCAGACTGGGGACCAAACCTACAGCCTGGTCATGTGCCCTGACTGGGAATTGAACCCATAATGTTCTGGTGTATGGGATGATGCTCCAGCCAACTGGGCCACCTGGCCAGGGCTAAATTCCTCCTATGGAATTTTGCATTTATATTCCACTTGGAATTTCTTATATAAGCAGTTGTTTGTAGAAAAGTTCCTTAATATTGAATATGAAAAACATTTCAGAATTAATAGTTTCCTTTTCTCTTTAAAAATCAAAAGCAGTAATTTAATAATTATTGACTTTTATGACTTGGTAACATTGAATATATTTTTAAAGGTATTTAAAGAAATGCTAAAAGGTGGCTTTTAAAACTTGCTAAGAATATTTTTCTTCAAAACAGTATAGCTTAATAGATTATGCAGATTAGCCACGACACGTACCATATCTTGAGTATTTCATTGCTTTTTCTTTCTTTTTCTTTTGCAAAAGGTAAATAACTGCATTTTTTCTATAAAGACAATGTTCGAATAGCCACTTACAGTTTATCCTTACATAACACTTGAGAGGTAGCAACCTTATAGTTTCATAATTAATCCTACAGTGTTCTCCTTTCTCATATTATTTAAACCCTAACTCGTAGCTGTCCTAAGAAAGGAATCAGTATTGGGAATTTAGACAACTGTCTTTTCCAAAGAAGACAGTTCTGCTGGTAAGGGTTTTAGAAGCATGAAAGTATTTAGAACAGTGGCTGTTCATTATTTTCTCCATTCTTGCCATCTTTTCTCTATGTGAGGTCTGTTTTTTTCCTCCCTCCCATTTGGGATTGTGTGTCCAACCTGTGGGAGTCCAGTTCTCATTTCAGTTGGTAAAAGGGAACTGAAGTGTTCCCACGTGGTGTATGTTTTGAGCCACCGTTGCGTACAGATCACTGCACCAGAGAGTGGGGCCGAGGAGATGAGCAGGGACCAAACATTCAGAAGGTTCATCAAGGCTCAGCTGGTGAGGCCAGGGCAGACGGGACAGCGAGTGCCGGTGCCATGCCTCAGGGCCAGAGGGGCTCCGGGGAGGGTGTCATTTGGATGGGCAGAGCTTGGAGGGTTTCCTCCAAGGATGTGGATTAAATGGGCCTGGGAGTCCGCTATGGAGAACAGAAGTCATGAAGAAGGGTGGGGGCGTCTGGGTTCCGAGGGCGGCGTGGGAAGGGTTCTGTGAACCCAGCTGTGTGCACCCTGCTTTCAGGTCATACACCAGGTAAACTACCGGCACAGTGCTCACATTTCCCTAACTTCAGTCATAGACAAACCCTAATGAATAGAAATTTCTGTTATTTTTGAAGGAAACCTGAAACAGTTTGTCTTTCCTCGGCATGTAGACTCTGAGGTCCTCCTGTGTGTTGGACTGTGCTGAGTATGAAACCCCAGGCATGCTTCCTGAAGCACTCACGTTCCAGAAGCACACTGATGCTTGTCGCACACCTGAGACAGCAGAACCCACAGTGGGGGTGTGAGCTGTGAGCTGGCAGAGAGGGAGATGGGTTGGGGATGGGGAGAAGCATCCTCCGGATTGTATGGAAGAGCAAGGAGGGTTCTCCCCGGGCAGAGCACCTCCTCCTGACTGGGGCGCAAGAACAGAGCACGATGCTGTGGGGGTTTGCTACTTACTTGTGGAAGGTAAATGTGGGAAAATGGCTGAGAGGAGGGTGTGGAGGAGACGATCCCATGCTGAGTTGTCTGGAATTTATCTTACAGGCAGCAAGGAAGGGTGTAAGTGTGGGGGTGGAAGCATTTGTGGGCCCACTGCAGTACGAGGGAGGTGGAGAAGGCCCCCCAGAGCAGCATCTGAGTCTCCCTGGCGCCACCTCCATGCGGTAGGAAGCACTGCATGGAGCACTGCACTGTCCGGGGTCTGAGCCCACGTCTCTCAGCTCAGTGGCCCCAGGGAAACTGCTCACTGCGGCAGGCCCTGCTGTTCACATCCGAAACAGCTGGACCAGTGGGCGTCCCTAGTTTGGGGTGCTGATGCTTGGAGCATCACACAGGCAGGAAATCAGCGTCTTGGGACTGGAGACACCTCACAGTGCAGGGTCGCAGAGGCTAGAATGGGGTTGGAAGAAATTTGCTTCCTTCTGTTTAGGTTGGAGATGGAATTCCCGAATGGCATGGCTCCATCTACTTGATGTTCCCAAACACACATCCTCACATTTCTACTGTGTAGTACATACCATACGTACAGATGTGCACTCACATGTAAATGCACATGTGTGCCACACAACTCACATGTATGCATGCATGCACACCACACAGACACGAATACACACATTTATTATAATGGTGTCTTTAAATTCTCTTTCCAAACCAAACCAGTCTACCCAGTGGAGCCCCAGTCACCCCTAAAGACCAGGCTGAAATGGCCGCTCGTGTTGACACCCCTCCAGTGCCCCCAGTCACCACCCTGTGCCCATACGCTGCTGCCCTGCTGCTCTTCACAGCACTTCATACATTCCTGGGACAGTGTTGAACTGACTCCTTACATTGCCATCAACTTTCCTGGTCCCAGCATCTCCCTTGGAGCACAGATTAAGGGCCCTAGATCTCCAATGGGGGCTGATGGCTGATGGAGTGACCCTGACCCAGCCAAGGGCTCTGGCTCAAGTGCCCATTGACCTACTCTGTGATGTGTTCACACACAAAGATATTCTTACATCAAGCCCAAATCTCCTAGAGCATAAATATGTACAATTTGGGCTGACTAAAAGTAAAAAAGCTAATGGTTTTTACACTTTAAGAATGATTAAAAGTACTCCTTTTCCTGATTCTCCTAACATTTTTTGAAAGAAAATTTAGTTTAGTTGGGGTGTGGTAATTCAATGCTGACATTTAAGCACTTTGAATGAAGGTGTCCTCCCTTCCATTTCCCTGCATACAAAGGGACCACACTGAGCCTGAAGGTGCCCCTCACCTTCACCTGGGGCAGCTTGCAGGCCAGCAGGCTTGCTGCAGCCCTGCTTGTCCTGTGGGTGGCTTCCTGCCTCCTCCAGAAACTGGCTCTGGGTGCAGGGTGCCAGAAAAAGAACTGGGTTTTAGGAGGAAATGGATACCTTTCCAGGTGAAGACTGGAGTCTTTTCAGGCAAGGTGCATTGAAGCATTGCAAGATAAGCTAGCCCCACGTTTTGTGGGGTATGTCTAATAGGGTCGGGATGACCTCTGGCAGTCCACTATCCATACTGTTCTCCATTGTCTCCAAACATCATATCAGTGAGCACTCATCTGTTCGTGTGCTTTAATCTGATGTGAAACCCCTCTTCTTATTGCTTGTTTCCTTTCATGTAGTATTCAGCTTTCTCCTCACTCGCTGAGTATTAATCATTTTACATTATTCATTTTTTGCTTGAAAAAATTAGTGATTACAGTCATTCCAACAATGGAATAGAAAATAAAACCACTGCCTTTTCAGAGGTACATCTCAGTGTGTGCATGTTTGGGGGGCAGTCCACCAGCAAACAGGCGAGTACACATGGTAGTGGACGGGGATGAGTCTGTGAAGCAAACTGAAGCAGGAAAGAGGGAAATTATGAGTTGGGGTCAGGGAGTCAAGGCCAGTCGGTGGCTTGAGGCCAAGGTCAGAAAGAGTAGGAGAGTAGGCCTGCCATGGGCCTCTTGGCAGCAGCGTGTGGGGCGGGGGGGTGGGGGTGCAGCATGCTGCAGAGGCCCTGGGGCAGGTCCCAGAGACAGTGTGGGGCCAGCAGTGGGAGAAGACTGATGGGGTGGGGGGGGCGGCGTGCACATGACAAGACCAAGGGCCTCAGCTGCCATGTGTGTGGATGGAAAGCCACTAGAAAGTTCTGGCAGAGAGGTGACCTAATGAGATTGGCATTTTCAGAGGGTCCCTCTGGTTGTGGTTGGAGAGGAGAGGCGAGTGTGGGAAGGGAATTGAGCATGAAGGTTGTCACAGTCACATAAGCAGGGGATGGCTTTAAGTCGGGTGGGGGTGGCGATGATGGAGACAGAAATATGGTTGGGAGGAACAGGATTTGCTGATCGAATGGGCATGGAGGGTGAGAAAAGAGGCACCAAAGGTGACGTGAGGCTTTGAAGGGGTCTGGAAGTGGAGATGTCTGTGAGTACTGGATGGAGAAATGAAGTATGTAACTGAACTTGCACTTCAGTGGAGCCACCAGTTCTGAAGATGAAAGTTTATAATTGTTGGGGTACAGGTGACAGTGAAGTCCAAGGAGTAAACTCACAGAGGAGAGAAGTGGTCTCGAACCTGAGCGGTGAGACCCTCCACACCCAGGGTATGAGGTGCCATAGCTTCCAGTGAAGGGGCCCTGCCAGGCAGTGTGGACAATGGAGGGGAGGTCAAGGCAAGCTGAGGAAAAAGGTTGTTGAATGCTGCAGGTGGCTGAATAGAGAGCACTGAGAATCCTCCCCGATGAGTCATGTCCAGGTCATTGCCAGCCTGACCACAGCACTGATAGTAGGCCTGGGGCTTCCTGGTGTGAGAGGACAGAAGGAGAAAGGATTTGGGGGTGGTGAGTATGAGCAGTCTTGTGTAAGAGTTCTGCCGTGTAGGTGGCAGGTAAGTGGGACACAGCTGGAGGTAGGTGCAGACTCCAGTGAGGAGTCTGCTGGCATTGCTTTTCTTTTCAAAGAAGAGAAATGGCAGAACCTCTGAGCATGAAGATGGGAAGGCTGCAGAGTAGGGGGAGAGGGGAACCCAGCACACAAGCAGAGTGGTGGCCACAGGCAAAAGCAGCCATTTGGCACCATCAGGGTGGAAGCCAGCCATAGGTGCTGATTTCTCAGGGACCTGGGTGTCCGTTGATCACCAGTAGTGAGCAGAGTGGAAGAGACGGGGGAATTTTGAGGAGAGCAAGCATAGAACCTAGCGAGGGTGTGAGAGGTGAGAGACACTGAGGAGGTAGGAAGGCCAGTGCCTGGCTGTCCCAGGGAGAAGGGGCTTGAAATGCATTTGATGAGTGTAAGAAAGGGAAATGGTGCTAGCTGGAGCATAGGGCACTGGATGTGGAGCCCATAGCAAGGATACAGCTACTGGTGTGAACGAGGTCTCAGGTGTGCCCATGGAAGTGTGCGACTGAGGAAGGGAGAGGAATGAGCACATTGGAGAAGCCAGGATCACGGGAGGTGGTGGCACAGTCACAGAGGGAGAGAATGTGTCCCAAGCCCAAAGATGCCTGCAACAAAGGAGGCTGTGAGGAAGCCAGGCCTGAATGCACAGGGTTCAAAGGTCTGGGCTTTATTTGCCTAAAGGAGAGATGCAGTGACCTCGGGGCAGCAGAGACATGCACATGTGTGTACACACATGCACACACACAGAAGCATGTCTGTAAGCAAGGCTTTCCCACCAGGCCCACCCCCATCGCTGCACTTCACTGCATCATTATTATGGAAGCAGGAAGGGAGAAAGAGCCATGGGATTCTTGGCATTGGTAAGAAATTCGTGTATTTTAACAGACATGATAAAGTCAGCAAAGTGATTAAGAAGGAAAGAAAAATGAAATGGGCCAAGCTTCAGCTAATTTTGAAAAGAGGAAGGTTGTTATTAACGTGACAGTGCTGTGCATTGCACTCTGTTCTGTCTCCGCACCCTTTGAACTGGTCCAGCGGACGCATGGCCTTGCGTCCTGGTTGAGCTGGAAGGGGGCTCCAGGGCACCCAGAGGCCATGCTGTATTTTCTTTATTAACTGCTTTGCTTGATTGCCTGTAGTCTGTAATGTCCCTTTATTGCTATACTTAAAAAATGCTTGCATGCAATGAGTGTCAATTAGGGAGATTGGTTATAATTTTTTCTCTGCTTGTTTGTCACCTTTTTGGTCTGACCTCAGTGGACTGATCCATGATTAAATGACAATTCTTTCCTTTCCTTTTCATTGCATCCCTATGTCTGGCACAAGGCAGGGACTCAAATGTATGTTCAAAGGGGGAAAATAGTTGTATGTGAATACATAATGCACCACGCTAATAAATGAAGAAATGTGATGAAGCAAATACAGGAAGCTCTTGGTCTGATTTCTAATGTAGATTGAAGGCCATAATGCCTTTGAAGGAATTGATAAAGTACTCTGTGATTTGGAGGTAGCAGGATTCCACTTGAGATTCCGCCTTCCTGACTGGAGGAAGGACATTTGGGCAGAGTGTGAGGGGCATTGGAAGTGCCAGAAACCATGAATGTGGGGGGAGAGACTGGAGGAGAAGGATGGCGGGTGTGTAGGACCAGTGTGCTGGGGGCTGTGAATGCTAGGCTGAGCTGTAAGGCCTCACTCAGACCCTCTCCCTGCCTGTGTGCTTGAGCGTAGGCAGGCAGCTTGCAGGCAGATGCAGCTGCAGGTGATCCAGGGGGAAGTGAGAGAGGAATAAACAAAGAGACAGCTGGTGATGGCAGTGACCGGAGACCTGCATGAGAACAAGGCATTTACATTCTTGATCTTGGTTAATCTGCACACCTGTTAAGAGATGGGAGCTTTTTTCCTCGTTGTGTGGAACAAGAGGAGGCAGAGGGTGATCTGTGACTCTTTGTAGCCCACCCAAATCGGGGTAAGTGCAGAGGTGAGGATGCAAGATGAGAAATGGCCATGGCTGCTTGGTATCCATGTGACATTCAAGTGCACGATCACTTTTCTGGTTAACAGTGACAGAGAAATTGATTATTTGGATTTAAGAAAATAAAATTCTTCCATCCAAAGTAAGCATATGTATGAATCAAATGTATATGGTGTTTTGAGAAGTTGAAAAATGACCTGATTTGAAACTCTCATTTCATAAATCTGTTTCAAACATCTTGGAATTTCCATCTGCTATCCCTCCAATCACACTCTTCATTAATATTAATTAGAAGGCTAAATTTTAAATGACAGTCCAAGTCACATATTCAGAGGAAATACTGGGTTCATAAACTTAAAGGGAACTGAAGCGGGTGGGAGTGCAGGGGAGCTGGTCCGAAGCCTCTGTCCTTGGTCCTTTTCTCGTGTAGAGACTTGCTCTGTGGGTGGTGTTCCTTCCATGGTTTCACCGTCACCTTTACAGCGAATGCTCAGGCCCCTGTCTGTAGCTTATGGAAGGCCAGACAGCTCACTCTCATCCCTTTCCGCATGTTTCTGCTTAGATGCCTGTGGGCACCTCTAGCCCAACACGTCCTAGCCACACTCAGCCGCTTTCCACCAAACCTCTTTGGGTTGAGTTCAACTTGTTGAACTGCATGCAGACTGTTGGGTGCAGATCGTAGGGCTACTATGGCTGCCTGGTGCCTTTCATGGCCACACACAAAATCTGGCTCTTCTCTTGGGGGAGATTTCGCCCTGGGTCCCCTGCCCCCTTGTTTCTTGAAGTCTGGTCTGGTGTCACGTGTGCTTTTTGTTTTCTTTTCCTGAAACAGAATGGAAAGCAGGCACTTTATGGCATCACTGTGGTTTCAGATCCAGCTGCCCTCTCCCTGTTCAGGGACCTGGGAAATCCATGTAACCTCTCAAGGAGTTTCAGTTTCTCCATCCGACATGATGGAAATGACACTGCGCCGGCTTCCTGTAAAGATAATGGACGGTGCAGGGAAAGCGCCTGCGGGTATGTCTGCATTCAGTGAGGGCCAGCTGGTGGAAGTGAGGGGCAGCCATGTTGTCATTGTGTAGGTGTTGCTCCCAACTTCATCCTTTGTAAAACAACCTCCCCAGGCATCACCTGTACCTGGGCAGTCTCTGCCCTTCCATCGTTACCTGCACACCTTTCCTTCCTTTCTTTTCTGGTTCATGATCTCCCCCACCTGGATTACTGTTCATCGTGGTGGTGGGACAAGGTCTTACCTGTCCTTCAGGCACTCTTCCTGTGCTATTTTCTTCTCCCCACTGTGCTCCCAATTCCAGTCCCTGTGCCTGCGCCATTTTAAAAGTCCCGTGGGTCTTGGCCATGGGAGTGTTTAGCATACAGAGCCGCGGTTCCGTGTCCTGGCCCCTCGCCCGCTCCACTCCAACAGTGTTCTTACTGCTGCACCTTTGGGTTCCAGATGTAACTCAGCAAAGCCTTGTAGGGTTTTAGGTGCTGTCATCATTACCTCACACGTGGTGTAAATATTGAGGTCCTAACCCCTGAAAGCTCCCAGAACTCCTGATGGAAGTGCCATTGGCATTGTACTGGGGAGAGTTCTTCCCATGGGGAACAGTGTCATATTCTAGAAGAAGCACAGGCTCAGATAAATCTGAGTTTCCAGCCTTGTTCTGCCACGTATTAACTCTGTGAGCTTTGTCAAGTTATATGGCTTTCCTGAGAATCCCTTTATTAATCTATAAAGCGGTCATAATACTAGTACCTGCCTGCAGAGCTGCTGTGAAGATTAAATGAGATGCCACTTGTAAAGCTCTTAAAATGATTCCTGAAACATAATAAGGTTATTGAGGGCTGGGCTGAGCTGTCGGTCACTCAGCATGTGAAGCTCTCATCAGACCCCAGCAAATATTCAGTACATGCCTGGAGCTGTGTCCCCTGTTTCTGTCACCCAACTAAGACCCACCACCCAGTCCTTCTTAGGGTACTTAACACACCCTTCCCGTGCATCAGCTTAGGGCTCTTTGTTGTCTTCAGTGGTATTTCATTCAGGGCTCGTATCAGAGTCCTTTCCACCTTTCATCATCATCACTGTCTGAAGGTAAATACAGCAACTGCCTTCTCTCCAGGTTTTAGGATGATTAAACTTAACCTTCCCCACACTCATGGAGGTGTGCGCCCTTCCTACTAACAGTCTACAGAGAAGGCAACTTCATGGGAAGGGTGAGTCATGTGCTCATGGACATGCAGGCCGTCCTTTTGAATGGTTCGTGCACTGTCCCAGGTCATCTAGGACCCGTTTGGGTCTTGCCAATGGTCCACTCTGCCTGCTGGGTACTGGCACTGGTGCTGCCTTGGAGGCTGCCGGCCATGCCTCTCTGCACCAGGCACTGTGCTGCATGTCTCACCGATGTGATCTCATCTTGGAATTCTGATGGCAGCTCGAAAGGGTGGGAGCGTGGTTCCCATTGTCAAATACAGAAACTGGATTTTAAGTGTCCAAGGTTTTATAGCCATTAAATCATAGAGCAGGAATTTGAACCACAGTCTGACTGCTTCCAAATGTCATGCTTTTACTTATTATCTCTTTTTCTAATTTGTGTTTCCTTTAGCGTTTAATCTGGTATCTCACGCATCAGAAATGCTATTAAGGAAGGGTGCCAAGCTGATCTGGCTTCCCTGGCTTTGCTGTAGATAGTCCTCTGTGCTCTCATCAAGCACAGCTCAGTTTCTTCTCTAGAGGTCTCAGGAGTTGCTAGCACCTGAACTCAGTGGCAGCACTGACCTTTCAGTAACACTCAAGGCCTAGCTTCATCTCACCATCCTGGCACCCCTACTTCTTTAGGGCTTCTGGAGGTGTGCTCTCAGCAGACAAGAGTCACTTATGCAGGGAAATGACACTGTGGCCCTTCTGGTCATAGGTCAGTGTTGCAGGGAAAATGGGGTTAAGTCCATGGAAATCACCCACAGCAGAAGTAAGGCATTGTCTCCTCAGCAGATTAATATTAGGTTATATGAGCACAGGACTATGGCCCTATATTCGATAGTATACAAAGAGGTTTGGGGAAGGCAGAATTGAAGGGCTTAGAGCCTAGGATTTCTATTGATGCCACAATATGGTGTGTGGATCTCAACAAAGAAGGTGTCAGACCCTGGGCATATGGGCTGGGCGCCAGGCCGTGCTGCAGAAAGTGGGCAGCACAGACACGGGTCTCTATGACGATTCACCAGGAGGGCACACACCTTGCTTCTCAGGCTGCATGAGTCCAAGACCTGGAGACACGGAATGAGCACACAGTGACAGCAGGCCAGTGCCTGAATCCAGACACTTCATTGGAATGAACTTGAGCTTCTGAGTCATGTCCTGGTTCAAATCCTGACTGTGTGCCTGCTGGCCAGGGGTCTCTGGCCAAGCAGGTTCAACTTCCTGAACCCAGTTTTTTCAAGTAAGAGGCAGGGATATAAGATGCATAAAATTGTTGGCAGATAGCAAGCACGTAAAAATTCTGTCCCCTCTGACATGTAACTTCCTGGAAATTCGGAGCATTGAAGATCTCGGTGTCAGGAATCAAGTTAAAGGGTGGAGGGGTCTGTCCTATGCCACCCACCAGACTCCAGGATATGCACTGCTCTCTGCTGTAGGTAAAGCACAGGGAGGGAGGCAATAGTCAGTCCTGGTCCTGAGTTTTGTTAACTAACACTGTGAGGTGCTTAATATCTGTGTGTACAGGGCCTTCCAGAAATGCAGTGCGCAACCATTGCACCAGCTCCTCTGCACCACAGAGGTCATGCAGTGATCTGTGTTTCATGGGGAGACTCCCGGCATCTCGGGCACATGCTGGGATTGGGTATGTGACCTCTTCTTCCTGGGAGCTGTAGAAGGACACCATGAGGTCTGAGCTAGGACTGGGTATGTGGTCCAGGCTGCAGCCAGAGGCAATAGGGTTTGCTTCTCTCCCATTTCAATGTGTAATGAACGTATTATTTCCTTAAATACTAGAAGAGGGGCTATTTATGGAAACAGTAAGCAGTTAACTGAAAAAAGGAGTTACATTTGGACATCCAGGGAAGAATTAAATTTAATTGCCCTCTCCAAAGGCAGCAGTAGTTCTCATTTAAAAGTTCTAAGTTTCTCTGTGTTCTGTGTTTGAAAATTTATCTGTACTTTTTATCTGTTTGGGAAAAAGTAATTTTGTTTACTTAGTGCTATTCTCAATTGAGGAGATAAACTATTTATTACTTATGATGTATGTACATAGTTGCACCTGCCACATAGGTAGACATGAACATCTTTTCCAATTCACTGAAATAAAAACACTTCGGCCCATAACATAATCTATGAAGGGAAAAAATACTCTGTATTAAAAAAAGTATCTTTAGTTATATTCAGTGACAAATTATTTGGTCATTGGTTTGCTAGAAAAATTTATATCAGCAGCAAAGATGATCAGATCAACTGTTATAGTCGCAGCTGTCACAAATATTAATGAAAAGTTTTATTTGGCAGGATATTAAAACAAAATTAGAAAGGTTATAAAGAATTTCAGAAGATTAGGTGGTATGGGAAATATGAATCACTGGAGCCATTCATTCATTATATTACCCTGAAGATAATTTGTCCTGTTTTCCTTTTTTCATTCCTTCCACCAAGGAAGTTTTATTCAGTGCCTATGTGTTAAACACTGTTTTATGTGTTAGAATCCGACAGTGAAAGCAACCAAAAAACATTGCAGGGCCCACAACCCTGCAGCTGTGGCTAAAGAAGGACCCGGCCCTGCTGCCACATTGAGGTGACCCCAAGGTGCCATGTAGTCCTGGTCCTCAAAGCTGGACCCTTTCAGGGAAGCAGTCCTGGCTGGGATGTTTTACAGGGGCTGTGAGACAGTGTAGTTGAATTTAACCCATTTCAATTTGTTTCCACATGAATTTGTAAAATTTATTTTTATTCTGTTAAGGAATGAAGCATGTTCTCAGTGCATGATCTCTTTTCTGGTTGGCTCAGGAAAGACCATGGTAATGTATGTCCTGAAGAGGTTAATAAGACCTCATCTTAGCAGAAGTGTACCATGATCAAGCCATTTCCTAAAGCTTGAGTGGTTTTTCCATAACCTGGCTCTTTTTGTCTGTAGGTGACGTGCTGCTGTCAGCACAGTGCTCTCATGTGTTCATTTTCACTTTGTTTCTACCGTGAACGTGCTGTGTACATTTCTAAGCCTGCCGACTGCCTAATTGGCCAGATCAGAAGCTCCTCCTCAGCCAGTGCCCTCCTGCTAACAGTGTGAGGACCTGCAGTGGGACCTGATTCCATTTCACCCTGAACTAGGAGAGAGGACTAATGTGGTGGGTCTTCCAGGCACTGTTCCATTCAAATAACGTTTCTATTCAACACTAGGTGATGACATAACTATACTCCTAACTCATGATATTTCTTCATCATTTTGGATCTGTGTAAAAGACTGAATCAGGTTTATAATGAATATAAGCAAAAATGTCAAAAGACAAATATGTATAAGTGCATTATAAATACACTTTTTTGTTTTGATTTTATGGTATCCAAAACAACAAATTGCAAAGAGCCATGTTAAAAAATAAAACCCTAAAACCAAAACAACAGTTGGAGATCTATGTTTTGGAAAGACAAATAAAAAACCTAGTTTGGAAGAAGGACAATGCAGTGAGTCAGTAGAACAACGCAAATATCACCTTAGCCAAGAGCTCCTGGGGTAGGGTTTCATAATGCTGTTTGTCTGTGTAGCCTTAATCCATGGAGCAGAGAAGCAAAATTAATTCTTAGAATAATAGTCTGAAATTTCAGCAAAGAATATTGTAACCAGATATCAAGGAAAGGCTCCTAAGAGTAGTGCATTTTAGAATTTGGCGGAGTTTCCTAAGGGAAATGGGAGAAAGGTTGTCCAAGAAGATGTTGAAGTGGTGCAACGAACAAAACCAATCATCTTCCTTCTCGCTGGATCCAGGGAAGGGTCTGGTGATGATCTTCCTGGTCCTGCAGGTGCTCTGTGGGTGGTCATGCCGCCTAGAAGGGAAGCTGGGCTTCCCCTGACCGTAGGGAAGAATGAAAGTGGGGGAAGCCTGGAGGCATTTGGGGGGAGACACTTAAATCACATTTTGGTTAAAATATTTAAAAAATTCTACAGAAAATTAACTTTCTGTAAGATAAAAAGGTATAGGATAGAAGAAGGAATCATGTGATACTCTCACCAGAATACAGAGGACTTGAGCTGGAGTGTAAGATGATTCTGTTATCAGTCACTAGAAATTAAAAACGTAACTGATTCTGGAAGTTGGGACATATAATGTCATCCTCATAGCATTGAATTCCTGGTTAGAAGTTAACAGCTTTGATGAAACCTGTTATTTTCATTTGAGGTATAGTAGCCTACACTGAAGTCTGTATATGTTTTTAGAATTCCAGTGTTTCACTTACAAACTTGATCTCATTCAGTCCTCATGGAGCTTTTGTGAAATGTTATAACTTGAATGCCATTTTGTTGGTGGTCACTGATGCACAGAGCTAGACAGTAGTTTACCAGACTACGTGTCAGTCATGGAGCCAGGTGTGAGCTCTAATTACTATAATCACAAATCCCATTCTTTTCTGTGGTGGAGTCTTCTGAGAGCTAAGTAATTTTGAAGATGCTCAGGGAAGAAGTAGACACGGTAACTGACCGAGGAGTGAGGCCGTGCTCACAATGGGCTGTGGGTGGTGGCATGCAGCCTTGGGTGGGCTCTGCTGCGGCACCTGCCTACGGGGAGCTGGGTTGGAGCAGAAGTCACATGATGGTACTTGACTATTTCCAAACATTTTCTCCATAAGTTAGGTTATTTTATCTTTGTCATATCCCTAGACATTGTTATTACATCTTTTTTTCTTTTGGATGAAGGAAACTGGAGCTTAGAAGTGTTAAAGAACTGGACCTAGCACACTCAGCTAGTGAGGTGCGTAGACAGGACAAGCTCCAAATGGTATATTTCAAGAGAAACCTCCTGAGGACCCTTCAGCCTAGGGCGAGGCCAACCACACAGTCTAATTTTTGTTTCTCACACACTTTGTTGCTCTATTTAACTTTTCTCTCTGATACCATAGCACATGAAAGAGTTAGAATGACTGGCGCCGAAGGAGTATGGGTTTGGGATGGTCTGGCTCTGCGTCTTCTGTGCATATCAGCTGTGGGGACTCTGTGGCTGCCTCTGAGATGGCCGTCCTCAGAGCTGTGGAGGAGTGGAAAGCAAGGGGCTGTGGGACCCCAACCCAGAGAGACAGCTGAGGGTGTGAGACACCAGGGACGGGCCCAACAGTCATTCCAAATGGGAGACCCAAGTTGAAAGTCATGACCGCAAAGTGCAGGGACAGCTTTTCTCCTACGCGAGTTCTTGCCCTGCAGGATGTGTCTCAGGGACAATTCTTGTTAGCAGTTTCCAGTTGGGTCCCCTGATCAGCAGCAGCAGCAGCAGCACCTGGGAGCTTGTTAGAAACACAGCACCTGGGCCCAACGCCATGTCTGCAGAGTTCGAAACTCTGGGGGCAGGGCAGGTGACCTTTGTTTCCGTAATCTCTGCATGTGAAGCCAGGGGAAAACCACCACCCTTCAGTGAGGCTGGGGAGGTGGCCATGTGTGACTGTGTGCATGTTTGTGAGTGTGTATGTCTGTGTGGATGTGTGAGTTTGCACACACACATACCCATGAATAGACACTGACCACCGGTGTCCACTCCTCCCCCGGCTCTGCCTCCACATCCGATCTGTTGCCTGTTGTTACTGCTGACACTAGTGCTATACCTTTGCTTCTTCTATAGCTTTGGCTACTCATGGCAGCATTATCTGACCACTCAATGCATTTATCCCTTTCCTGCTTTTTAAAGTGCATTTTGCACCTTCCTGCAAATCATGAATGTTGCATCTTATCTGGGCTTGGTCTTTCGTGCCCTTTATGCTGTATTCTCAAAGCTGTCATCTCTCCTTGTGCTTCCGTTTCTTGAAGAATGATCGAAAACGGAGTTGGCAAACTTGATCTGTAAAGAGTCAGATAGTAAATATTCTTTACTCTAGGGTCATGTGATCCCCGTGGCTGCTACTCAACTCTGCTGTTGTAGCATTAAGTTTATAAACAATATGTAAATCACTGGCATGGTTGTGTGCCACAAACTTGATGTGCAAATCCAGGTGGCACCAGATTTGACTGCTGGCTATAGTTTGCCAACCCCTTGATCTGAGCCCCCTGCCACTCACTTTCCTAAGAAATCACAATCTGCCTACTGGGTCAGTAACTTTACCTTTCAGATATGATCTTTCAAGCTGGTCATGGTGGCCTGGGGTCTGCAGGCCAGTTTGGCCTCCCACCTCTTTGAAGGTCAAATCTCCCTCAGGGAGTCCTATCGGCATTTAGCACACTCCCTGACCTCTGAACCCTCCGTCTGCCTACCTATGTTTTGTCTTTGGCCAGAGATGGTTCAAGAGAGTTAAAGAGGTGATTAATAGTACTGTCACGGGTGGACACACCAGGAGGACTTTCTCTTTGGAAAACTCACTGGCCTTTACCCTGACACATCTCTGTGTTCTGTGAGTCTCCACAGCTGCAGAACATACCAGGGAGCAGAGCCGTGGCTGTGCCACGAATTAATGTACTTTTGGTATAAGAGAGGGTGTTCACCACTTGTGAACACTTCACTGGCTCACTTCTCCACGTCCAGGCTATTACTACTTGTAGCCCAGAAGATTGACAGTGTCCTGTCCATGACTGGCACATGTATGATAGTGCTCTGAGGAGGACAGTCCTGGGCTTGCTTTAAATGACAGTGGCCATTTTTGTACAGTCATGGGTATTATCAAAGTGAATGTCGTGTCATGTTTGGAATTTACACGTATGTGTGTTACAAATAGCTGAAAAATAGAAAACTGACCCTGCAGATTTTAATGCCTGATTGATATTTTTAGAAATTAAAGTTCTTAAAATCTTTTGAATATTCGGTAGCAAATGCAACTGACTTCACTATTGACTCCAAAGTAATTTGAGTCTCCAGTGTAAACAGTGGGGTTCTTTCCTTTTCATGTTTCTTTCTTTTCTGCGTTTGTCCTGGGTGCCCAGCTGCCCCTTTCCAGAACAGAAGACATGTGTGAGGGGACTCCTGGCTACATGGAAAGACAGGACTTGTGCTTAAAAATGATTAACCCCCAATATACCCTCTTGATATACTGCATTACATGGACTAAGTACCAATGGGTGGGTCATGAGGGGAGAAGTCACCATGTAATAGAGTAGTCTGGGGGGCTTCGGGAGAAGGAGACACAGGACAGTCCATAAATGAAGGGCAGCAGAGACAAGACCACCTTGGTTCAGGAGAACAAAGCATTTAAATTCCATTGTCATCCCCTTTCTGTAAAATTCTCTCCTTATCTGTTATTATTGATCAATTGTTTACATCTTTTAAGTCACCTCAAATCTTTCCTGCAAGTAGAAAGGTTAAAAAGCATAATGATATAAAGAGAATTATGTTGGAAATGTAGAAGTCGGAAAGGACATGGCATGTGTAGACCGGAGGAGAGGAAAGGAAAGGTGTGCTGGTCATGTCCTGAGAGCGGGGGGCTGGGGCCCAGGAGGAAGAAAGGAGAATGCTGGAGGAGCCAGGGCCGGCCAAGCCAGTGGGTGGCAACTTCCTCGGGCATAAGGAGGAAGCTGTGATTTTTGTAATGGCAACTAAACTTTGTTAAGTAAAAGTAATACAGGAGATGCCAGTGAGCATTTTCACTGGAAAACAGTAAGAATTTCTCATCCTGCAGTATTACTTTATAATCCTGTATCTGTATCACTTTTGTGGGAGTTTAAGACAAAATAACCTAATGATAATTATTGACATTTATTGGCCTAAGTAACAGCAAGTGCTCTGGGAAATCTCTGTGTATTGGTTCGTTTGATCCTCAATCATGAGCACCGTTTCAAGGACAGGAAACTGAGGGGTGGAGGCCCTCACAGCAGGGCCCTGCGGCCCATCCTGGTCACTGGGGTGTGCTTAAACACTGCGGAACTGAGGCACTTCCCTGGATTGGCTAAGTCTAATACAAAATCCCATGATCTGTCTGGTGCATTTGGACAAGTAAATGCAAAATCACATTTGTGGGTCTAAACATTAGCAGATGGTACGGTGACATACGATTTGGGACACACACAATGAGCAGTTCTGTGAAGTAACCAGACATGGTCTCCATTCCTCCTTCCATTCTTCTTCTGTGGAGTTTGCCATTTTGCCTCTTTGTTATGCATAGTGTCATGTTGTGTTGTGCATACAGTGTGTTGTGTGTCTGAGTGTCATATCTGGAAATTTGGCCCTGGACTGTATAATCTTTTTGCCTGAGAGAGTGTTTGAATAAAACTTAGGTGAATTGACTTGCAGCCTGAAATTAGGCAAATGTTAGGAGACTGTTGGTGGGAAGCAGTTTCACAGTCTGGCTGCTGCAAGGCTCCTGCTTCCTCCACGTGAATGGGGCCACCGGCCCTCCTCAAGGCTTGGCCACTCTCCCTTCTCTTCTACTCCCCTGCGTGTTTCTGCATGTGCACTTTTTGGCAATGTTGTTTCACAAATGTGTCCCCAGTACTTGCATTTAATTGCATCCTTCTTTCCCCCACAGTGCACTAGATGTGGCAGTGCTTTCAGTTGGTGATGTGGGATAACACCATTATGGAAAGATTCCCCACTGTGCAGCACTCAGATTGGACTACTATCCAGAGATTTCGTATGCTGACTCAGTCAAAAGTCAAAAAATTAAGAACTTTAGCACTCTCCTTACTGCTTTATGTGAAGCGGCAAAGTCATTATGTGAAACACCAGCATGACTTGCCCTGTGAATTAATACAGAGCTGCAGTGTTCCCAGTAATGGGAACTAGGTCCAGGTGCCCTTGCTGGGGCTGGAGTGCAGGGCAGGGGAGACAGGGAAGCTGCTAAGTTGTACCTGTCCTGGCTGGTCGACGGGTTTGCTCTCTTTTCTCCTCCTCTTTCAGAAGGGCCACAGAGGCACAAGCTAGGTTATTTTCATGTCTGCTCTTCCGTCAACCCTCGAACTTCACAGGAAAAGTCACCTTGTAAAGTACGACATGGGAATTTGGTTTAAACACTTTTTTGAAGACCTTTCAAGTGAAAACCTAGGATATGAACCTTAAGAATTTTGGCCTGAAGGACAGAATGATCTGGCATATATATATATTTCTTGGGTGACAGAATATTCTAGGAAGATTTTGATAGAAAAGGAAGAAGAGGAGAGGGAACGGATTTTGGAAGTGATCAGGCACCCTAAAGAGCACACCCAGAAATCCTCTTGGGGATGAATGGGAGGAAGACAGACCTTTCCGTTTTCACAGAGAGTACTTCCATTGCTGTGCTAGTGATGGGAACAGGACCACGACCCACCTTCAGCCCTGTCCTTCCTCCCTGCATCTCCCATCCACTCTACCCTCAAGAATTTAGAATTTGATTGTAAAATTAAAACAGGAATCCTGTGGTTCCTGAAGGGAGTTTGTGCTGATCCCAGGACTGCAGAATGAAGGAAAATACCTGAAAGCAGATGTTCCATTCTTATAGGACAGCACAGGCTCATCCACAAGGTTGTGAGGTCAGAGGGCCGAGAAACTACTGGGGTTCAGAAGAAGGCCCTGGGCAGGGTGACTGCTAACCTGGAAATTGCAGGGTGGGCTGGAATAAGAGTGAATTGGGCAGGCCGTCTGGACAAAGAGCTGGTAATGGGGTGGGTGAGGACTGAGGCACCTCCATCAGACAGTGAGAAAAAGAGCCAGAAAGGTCAATTGAGGCATGGTATGGATTGGGAAATCGTTTTTCTCCCAGCCATTTGAACATTTGACAGTAGGAATAAAGTATTTGACAAGAAAGACTAAGTTTTAGATTTTTCCCATGGTAACATTAGGGGTAACTTTAGGCAAATCTCTCTTCATATTTTGTATTCATGGAGTGCCTACTATGTTCATCATTACATGAAATGGATTTGTGTGTGTGTGTGTGTTCTGACACTTAACTGGCCTTTCCCATTTAGATGCTCAAAAGAAGCTCAATTAGTGATGGGTACATTTTCTGTAGTGATGACATTGTTTAAAATGGATATATTACTGCTTTCAAACCCTCATAATGTATGTTTCATCATTGGATCAGTTGTTTACCAGTTAGCTTGGGATAACCCAGTAGTATGAACATTTCTCCAGCATTAATGAAATGCAGTCATTATGGTCCTTCAATGTCCAGGTTTCTCCTGGATGCATTCTTTGTAATAACAGAGCTTCATAAGAAGGGATGTGAGGGTGCTTGTTCAGTGGGGTGGGGGCTGAAGAACCAATGACAGGCTTCTTGTGGGGTGGGAGGAATGGTATGGGCTTCCTTGGAGGGGAACCCGAAGGAGCTTTGGGAGGAATGCCCAGTGCAAAGGCAGGCAGCAAACCATGTGGGGAGAGTGAAGCCAGGAACAAGTCATGTGTGCCTATTTCTAGTGCATTTAAAATCAATTTATATTATTGACTGTCTGAAGACAAAAAGAATATAGGCTCATTGTTAGCAAATTATATAAAGTAAAATTATAAGAGAAAAGTAAAATCACCTCTAATTTCACTGCTAGAGATAATAGCATTTAACATATATATTAACATTTAATAGGTTTTTATGGTACATCTTATAGTATGTTCCTTTCCCATGGCATTGAAAGTACTGTATAAAACGTTTAAGAGTCTGGAAAATAATTTATTGGTAAAACTACCCTAACTTAACTATTTTCTACCTTTAAATGTTAGATTTATAGTTTGTCCATTATAATTAATGATAAGATTAATATTTTCTTCAAATTTTTATACTCTATTTTTTTAGTACAACCTTAGAAGGAATGACTGGGTTAGATGCTATAGATAAATTACTCAGGTTGGTTTTTTAAAAGGTTGGGCTGAGAATTCACATCCTCATTAAGAAGTCTCAGAATTGCTTGAGTCCAGTAAACATTCACTGGTGATTCTGGAACTCTCAGCCCAGCCACATTCTTGTTCCATATTCTTCTTAAACCAACACCCTTCACATGCGTGAGGTATAACTTAACTAACAAAAAGCTTAGACACTTGGGCTCCTACAAGTAAGCAATCAGTAAAATGAAGTGAATTGAGATTTGCAATTCTAACGTGTCCAGCCCTCCTCAACACAATAGTCCATGCTGATGTCCACCTGAATGTTGTGGGTCAGTTCACATAGGTGCATAAACGACTAATAACCTGCTGTTAGAGTCATCAGAAAGGTGCAAGTACCAGGCTCAGCAGCATGCATGCAGCAGGCACTCAGCAAGCAGACATGGTTTTTCACTTAGTTCCACAGCTGCCTGAAAGAAGGACAAGGAGGGCGAGCTCCTCACATGGACTGTGAAACTGTCTCACAGCTAAGAAGCACCTCCTCCTTTCACTCTGATAGGAAAGCTTCCACTGGGCACATCTCGGTATTCCACCCATCGCAGCTCTGCCACCCCTGCCCAGGCCCCCTGGCCTCTGGAAAGGGGACGAGAAAAGCCTGAAGCATGCATGTGCAGCAGGGGGCTCTCATTCAGGGGAAGCCTCCAAAGACCCTGAAACAGCCATCACCATGGCAATGGAAGTTTCCTGCTCGCCTGGGATGTCAGTATATTTCCTGGAACCTGCTGTGTTATCATTGCCACCTCTCTCCTCGCTCTCCTTCAGTAACTCAAGTCACACAAAAATAAATTGTCTGCCCTCAGGTAGGTGAGGCTGGACTAGGTATGTGAGAGGCCACCAACCCTGTTCTTGTTTTCCAGGTTGCTGTGACAGTTACCCTTGGTTAAATAAGGCAAGTTCGTCCCTTTACTGGTCTATGGGTCAGAAGACCAAAACAAGACTCACAGGGGCTGAAGTCGATGTCAGCAGGGCTGGTTCCTCCTGGAGGCTTGCGGGAGAATCTGGTTCTTGCCTTTCCAGCTTCCAGAGGCACCTTCGTTCCTCGGCTCCTGGCCCCTCCGTGTTCATAGCTGTCATCTCCCCACCTCTCTCTGAACTCTGAGACTGCCTCACTTCCTGGTGTAAGACACCGTGACTATATTGGACTCAGCTGGGTCATGCAGGAAACTCCTCTCAAATCCTTAGCTCAATCACAGGCCAAGCAAGGGAACGAACATGTGCACAGGTGCTGGGGATTAGGGTATCAGTGTCTTTGGGGGGTCATTATTCTTCCCTGTCATTTCTGAAGACCCTGTGACCATACAACATAGTGTGTGTTGAAAAGACATTTTTTCATCATGTTAGAAGGTGACATCAAGGGTTCAAAGTTAAATTCTTATTTTTCTTTGTGAGATTTTTATATGAATCTTAATTAGATCTATATCTTTAAGAAATTTTTTTATGGTGGAATGTCCAAGTTCATTGACTCAGAATAAGTGATACCTTTAACACTCTCTCCATGAATCGACAATTTATAAAATACATCGGTATCAATTAAAATCATTCATCTTCATGGGCTTTGCTCTGATTCTTTAAACCCTGTGAACATTCAACTTTCTGAGAAGGAGTCCTCGGCATTTCCATGTTTACTACTGCTCCGAATTGTATATTGGTCTCTGAAATGTCTGCAGGTGGGAAATCTGATGAAGATTAGAATTGTGGAAATTTGATTAATATATTTGTAGTTTGCTCAACAGAGTTTCTTCTTTGTGTCGCCATGCTAGTCAGGATAGCTACAATTCTTTCAAAACAATTCCAGGCATGGAGTGAAGAATTTACATTAATTACTTTATATGTGATTTCGTGGAACCCTGTGAGCTGCAAACTTGTGACACACAGGAAGGAGTCAGAGTCCTTGCCAGCCTCCATAGTGAGGACACATTCTGTACCACACGGCGCTAGAGGGTTTCACGTTGGGGAGATACAAGATGGTAGAGGAGTAAGTGGGAGCCACACGAGCCTCCCTTCCCAGGACCTGGGATTACAGTCTGGAATTACAGCTACATTGTTGAGAAGTCATCCTGAATAACCAACTGAACAAAAGCTCTGACAGACAGAAGAAATAGCTTGACCACAACATGACTGGTATGTCCCCTCCACATGACTGTGGAGGAGATGTCAGAGGGCTAGCTGAGCTATCGCAGGTGGCAGCTGAAGTTCAGAAGGATATTTCAACAGCAGGGGGTGTTCCCCCTGAGAAGTGTGAGGTCTAAACCCCAAACTGGGCCCCCCAGCCTACAGCATCAGAGCCTAAAAGGAACCCAGATAACACCCATCTGTGAAAAGCCGCAGGCATTCTGTCAGTCATGGACAGATGGCTAGAGATGCAGAGAGCTTCTTAAGGGCCAGTGCTGCATGGGGAAATATATTTGCCAAAGATACTTTGGACAAGGGTTTGATCTCCAAAATATATAAAGAACTCACACAACTCCACACCAGGAAGACAAACAATCCAATTAAAAAACGGGCAAAGAACCTGAACTGACACCTCTCCAAGGAGGACATATAGAGGGCCCAGAGACATATGAAAGGTTGCTTAGTATCACTAGCCATCAAAGAGATGTAAATTAAAACCACGATGAGGTACCATTTCACACAGGTCAGATGGCTATAATAAATCAACAAACAGCAAGTAGTGGCAAAGTTGTCGAGAAAGGGGAACCCTAGTACACTCTTGATGGGAATGCAGACTGGTGCAACCACTGTGGAGAACAGTATGGAATTACCTCAAAAATTAAAAATGGAACTGCCTTTTGATCCAGTGATTCCAATACTGTGATTATACCCTAATAATCCTGAAACAACAATTCAAAAGAACCTATGCACCCCAGTGTTCATGGCAGTGCATTACAATAGCCAAGTACTGGAAACAGCGTAAGTGCCAATCAGTAAATTAGTGAATCAAAACACTGTGGTACATTTACAAAATGGAATACTATGCAGCAGAAAGAAAGAAGAAACTCCTACCCTCTGCAACAGCATGAATGAAACTGGAGAACATTGTGCTAAATGAAATAAGCCAGGTGGTAAAAGATAAATACCATATGATGTCACCTATAAGTAGAACCCAATCAACAAAACAAACAAGTGAGCAAAATAGAACCAGAGACATGGAAATAGAGAACAAACCGACAGTGATTAGAGGGGAGAGGGTTGGCAGGTAACAGGGGAAGGAAGGGAAAGGTGGTCCAGGAGCATGTATAAAGGACCATGGACAAAGACAGTGGGCAGGGGAGATTGACTGTGGGAGGTGGAGGTGAGTAAGGTGGGGGAGAGTAATGGGGGGAAAATGGGGACAAGTGTAATTGAACAACAATAAAAAAATTAGTTAGAAAAAGGGCCAGTGCAAAAAATTTTGTTTGCAACCACTTAATGCTGGGTGCTGGCACACAGAGTGCAGAGTGGACTAGAGATGCTTGAGGAAAGACTGGGCTTGGTGGCTCTTCACAGAGAACTGAGGGAACAGACACCAGGATCCATGCTGAGTCATCCCCCATACTGCAGGAGCCATCTCTCTCAAGCAGAGCACTCCTGTCCAAGTAGAATCGGTTTGAGGGGGAACAATAGCTCCGCCCACAGGAATTACTCTCTTCCACCCTGTGGAGCCTAAGCCTGGCTGCTGATTACAGTTTGATTAATTTCACAACTGATCAGTTTAGCAACTGAATAGTTTAACAACTTAGGCAGAAAATACAAAATGGCAATGTGGGAAGACAGAAACAGACCCCAAGTGAAAACAAGAGAATTCTTCAGAAGAACTAGATGAAATGGAGGCAAACAATTTATCAGACAGTTTAGAGTAATGATTATAAAGATACTCAATAGTATGAAAAGAGTCATAGAAACCATAAAAAAGGACCAGTGAGAAATCAAGAATGCAATATCTGAAATAATCACTGGGAGGAATAAACAGTAGGTTAGATGAAGCAGAGGATCACATCAGTGATTTGGAAGACAAAGTGGAAAAAAGTACCCAGGCAAAGTAGCAAAATGAAAAAAAAATTAAAAATGAGGAGAGACTAAGAAACATTTTGGACAACATGAAACAACATCATTCACATTACAGGAATACCAGAAGGAGAAGAGAGAAAGCAGAGGATCAAGAACTTATTTGAAAAAATAATGACCCCAAACTTCCCTAATCTGGTGAAAGAAGAAGTTGTGCGAGACCAGGAAGCTCAGAAAGTCCCAAATAGGTTGGACCCAAAGAGACTTGCATGAAGACACATCATAATTAAAATTACAAAGCTTAAAGACAAGGAGATATTCCTAGAAGCTGCAAGAGAAAAGCAGGTAATTAGCTACAAGGGAGCACCAGTAATGCTGGCATCTGCTTGCTCAATAGAGACATTTCAGGCCAGAGGGAGTGGCATAAAATATTCAAGGGAATGAAAAGCAAGGACCTACAACTATGACTACTTTACCCAACAAGGCTATCATTTAAAATTGAAGGAGAGAGAAGGAGCTTTGCAGACAAGAAAAACGTAAAAGACTTTATTAACATCAAACGAGGACTGCAACAAATGTTAAAGAACATGCTTGGAGGAGCAGGGGGAGGGGAAGGGGCAGGAGTAGAAGGGGGAAGAAAAGGAAACAAGCGATAGGAAAAGAGCTTAACAGTACAGTGGTACTATATATGTATCTATCAATAATCATTTTAAATGTAAGCGGCTTAAATGCTCCAACAAAAGACATAGAGTAGCTGAATGGATAAGAAAACAAGATCTATATATATTCTGCCTCCAAGAGACCCATTTCAGATTGAAGGACGTACACAAGAGTAAAATTAGAGGGATAGAAGAAAAAGATATTTAATGCAAATGGGAAATTTAAAAAAAGCTGGGATAGCATTACTTATATCTGACAGAATAGATGTTAAAACCAATGATACAGGGACTGGAAGACCAGGATATCCAACATTTGGGTGCTGATAAGTTGGGAAGAACAACAGGGGAGTGAGACAGACTGTGCAACCCAGCATTCCAGCACAAGAAACTAAAGCTTCAAAACCACTAGCTGTAAAAACCTCTGAGGGTTGTGGCAGCAGGAGAAACTCCAAGCCTCAAGGAGAGTTTATTGGAGAGACCCATGAGGTCCTAGAATATAACAAACCTACCCAACCCAGAATCAGCACCAGGAGGGCCCAATTTACTTGCAGGTAGTGGGGAAAGTTACTGAAAGCAGGGCAAGAGCTGAGCAAACAGCATTGTTCCCTATGTTTGACCCCTCCACCACATACAGTGCTGCATGCAGCAAAATGGGTTGCCCCACCTTAGTGAATAGCTAAGGTTCTACCCCGTACAACATAACACATGTGCCAAGACAAAGAAACATGGCTGAAATGAAAGAACAGATGAAGTCTAGAAAAAGAACTAAGCAATGAGGAGATAGCTAACCTATCAGATGCAGAGTTCAAAATGCTGGTAATCAGGATGCTCACAGAAATGATTGAGTATGGCAACAAAATAAGGGAAGAAGTAAAGGCTATACAAAGTGAGATAAAGCAAAAATATACAAGGAACCAACAGTGAAGGGAAGGAAACCAGGACTCAAATCAACAATTTGAAATAAAAGGAAAAAAATAAATGTTCAATCAGAACAGAATGAAGAAACAAGAATAAAAAAAAAAAAAAAGAGGACAGGCTAAAGAACCTCCAGGACAACTTTAAACGTTCCAACATCTGAATCATAGGGATGCCAGAAGGAGAAGAGGAAGAGCAAGAAATGGAAATTTTATTTGAAAAAATAAGGAAGGTAAACTTCCCCAATCTAGTGAAGGAAATAGACTTCCAGGAAGTCTAGGAAGCTCAGACAGTCCCAAAGAAATTGAACCCAAGGAGGAACACACCAAGACACATCATAATTATATTACCCAAGATTAAAGATGAGAGAATCTTGAAGCAGCAAGAGAAAAAGAGACAGTTACCTACAAAGGTGTTCCCATGAGATTATCAGATGATGTCTCAAAAGAAACCTTACAGGCAAGAAGGGGCTGGAAATAAGTTTTAAAAGTCATGAAAAGCAAGGACCTATATCCAAGATTACTCTACCTAGCAAAGCTATCCTTTAGCATGGAAGGGCAAAGTTCTTCCCAGACAAGGTCAAGTAAAAGAATTTCATCATCACTAAGCCCTTATTATATGAAATGTTAGAGGGACTTATTTAAGAAAAAGAGGAAGATCAAAACTATGAACAGTAAAACAACAACAGACTCACAGCTATCAAAGTCAGAACCTAAAAAACAAACAAAGTAAGCAAACAACTCAAACAGGAACAGAATCATAGAAATGGAGATCACATGGAGGGTTATCCTCAGGGAGGGGGAGGAGGGAGAATGGGGGGAAGGTACAAGGAATAAGAAGCATAAATGGTAGGTACAAAATAGGGGGAGGTTGAGAGTAGTACAGGAAATGGAGAAGCCAAAGAAATTATATGTACAACCCATGGACATGAACTAAGGAGGGCAGGAATGCTGGAGGGTGGGGTAGTGCAGGGCAGAGGGTAATACAGGGGAGGAAAAAAAACAGGACAACTGTAAGAGCACAATTAATAAAATATACTTTAAAAAACCCCAAGGACACTACATAATAAAGGAAATAATCCAACAAGGGACTATACCCTAGTAAGCATTTATGCACCCCACATAGGAGCACCTAAATATGTAACGCAAACCTTGATGGACATAAAGGAAGAAACTGACAGAAATACAGTCATGGTCAGGGATTTTAACACTCCATTGACGTCAATGGATAGATCTTTAAGACAGAAACTCAACAAGGAAAAAGTAGCTTTAAGTGACACACTAGATCAAATGGATTTAATTGATATCTTCAGAGCATTTCACCCCAAAACAGCAAAATCTACATATTTTTCAAATGCACATGGAACCCTTTTTAGGATGGACCACATGTTAAGACATGAAACAAGTCTCAGTCAATTTAAGAAGACTGAAGTTATATCAAGCATTTTCTCTGACCATGGTGCTATGAAACTAGAAGTCAATCACATGAAGAACACTGAAAAACATGCAAAGACATGACAGCAAAATTACATGTTGTTAAACAATGAATGGGTCAACAAGATTGAGAAAGAAATCAAAAGATACCTTGAAACAAATGAAAATGAGAATGCAACATTTCAAAATCTGTGAGACACTGGGGGAGCAGTTCTAAGAGGGAAATTCATACCATTACAGGCCTATCTCAAAAAGACAAGAAAAAGCTCACATAAACAATCTAACTTTATGCTTAAAGGAACTTGAACAACAACCAAAGCCCAAAGTGAATAAAAGAAGGAAATAATAAAGATCAGAGCAGAAATAAATGAAATAGAGGCTAAGAAAACAATATCAAAGATCAATGAATCCAAGAGCTTCCTCTTTGAAAAAATAAGCAAGGTTGACAAACCTTTAACCAGACTCATCGAGAAAAAAAAAGGACCCAAATAAAAACAAATGAAGGAGGAGAAATAGCAACCAACACCAAATAAATACAAAGGATTGTAAGAAAGTATTATGAACAACCATATGCCAACAAACTGGACAACCTGAATGAAATGGATACATTCCTGGAAACAATCTTCTACCACTAAATCAGGAAGAGTCACAATCTGAATAGAGAGATTATACCTAGTGAAATTGAATCAGTAATCAAAAAACTCCCAACAAACAAAAGGCCTGGACTGGATGGCTTCACAGGTGAGTTTTACCAAACATTCTGAGAACAACTAACACCTTGCCTTCTCAAACTATTTCATAAAACTTAAGAGGTGAAGGCTCCCAAACTCATTTTATGAGGCCAGCATTATCCTATTTCCAAAATTGGGTAAAGAAGACACTACAAAAAAAGAAAAGTATAGGGCAATATTCCTCATAAACATAGATGCTACAATCCTCAACAAAATATTAGCAAACCAAATAACAGCAATGATCCAAAAGATCGTACACCATGATCAACTGGGGTTTGTTCCAGGAATGCAAGTTTGGTACAACAGTCACAAATCAATAAATATGATTAATTGCAAAAATAACAACAAAGGATAAAAACTACACAATCATCTCAATAGATGCAGAAAAAGCATTTGATAAAGTATAGCACCGATTTATGGTAAAAAAAAAACACACAACTCAGCAAAGTGGAAATAAAGGGAACATACCTAAACATAATAAAGGCCATATATGACAAACCCACTGCTAGCATCATACTCAACAGGCAAAAGCTACAAGTGTTCCCTGAAGATCAGGAACAAACAAGGATGTCTGCTTTCACCTCTCTTATTCAGCATAGTAATGGAAGTCCTAGCCACAGCAATTAGACAAGAAGAAATAAAAGGCATCCAAATTGGAAGGGAAGAAGTAAAACTCATTATTTGCAGATGACATAACACTGCATATAGAAAACCCCAAAGATTCTACCAAGTACTCCTAGAACTGATAGATGAATTCAGCAGAGTAGCAGGATACAAAATTAATTTCCAAAAATCAATTGCATTTTTATTTGCCAATGACAAACTGCCAAAAAGGGAAGTTAAGAAAACAGTCCCATTCACAATTGTTTCAAAAGTAATAAAATACCTAGGAATAAACCTAACCAAAGATGTAAAAGACCTGTACTCAGAAAATTGTAAGATACTGAACAGAGAAATTGAAGAAAAAATAAGTGGGAGCACATACTGTGTTCATGGACAGGAAGAATTAACATCGTTAAAATGTCCATACTACCCAAAGCAATATATAGATTCAATGCAATTCCTATCAAGATTCCAATGGCATATTTCACAGAACTAGAGCAAATATTTCAAAAAATTATACAGAACCACAAAAGGCCCTGCATAGCAACAGCATCCTGAGGAAGAATAACAAAGTAGGAGGAATCACACTACCTGATATCCAAACTATAATATGAGGCCATAGTAATCCAAACAGCATGGTCTTGGCATAAAAACAGACACATGGATCAATGAAACAGATTAGAGGGCCCTGAAATAAACCCACACCTATATAGTCAATTAATATTTGACAGAGAAAGCAAGCACATACAATGGGCTAAAGATAGTTTATTCAATAAATGCTGTTACGAAAATTGGACAGATATGTGCAGAAAAACGAAACTAGACCACCTTCTTACATCAAAACCAAGAATAAATTAAAAATGGATCAGAGTTAAATGTCAGACCTGAAACCAAAGAAATCCTAGAAGAAAACAGGCAGCAAAATCTGACATTGCTTGTAGCATTTGGGGGCGGGGTATAGCTCCCCAGGCAAGAGAAACAAAGGAAAAGATAAACAAGTGGGACTACAACAAATTTAAAAGGTTTTGCACAGCAAAGGAAATCATCAATAAAATAAAAAGCCCACAGAATGGGAGAATGTATTCGCTGATAAATCTGATAAGGGGTTAATATCCAACATTTATAAAGTACTTACAAAACTCAACACCAAAAAAAAAACCCAACCCAATTGAAAAATGGGCAAAGGACCCGAGTAGGCACTTTTCCAAGGAGGACATATAGATGGCCAATAGACATATGAAAAGATGCTCAATGTCACTCATCAGAGCAATGAAAATTAAAACCACAATGAGATATTATTTCATACCTTTCAGAATGGCTTTCATCAGTAAATCAAGAAACAACAAGTGTTGGTAAGGATATGAAGACAGAAGAGCCCTTTTGTACTGTTGTTGGGAATGTAGATTGGTGCAGCCACTGTGGAGAACAATAAGGAGATAACCTCAAAGTTTAAACATGGATCTGCCTTTTGACCCAGCAATCCCACTTTTGGGAACATCCAAAGGAACCCAAAACAGTAATTAGAAAGAACATAAGCAAGCCTGTGTTCATTGCAGTGTGTTCATTACAATTGCCAAGATCTGGTAGCAGCCCAAGTGTCTATCAGTAGGTGAATAAATAAAACAACTTTGGGACACTTACGCAATGGAATACTACTTGGCTGTAAAAGAAGGGAAATTTTACCCTTTGTAACAGTGTGGATGGACCTGGAGAATATTATGCTAAGAGAAGTCAGCCAGTGATAGAAAGATAAATAGCATATGGCTTTACTCATGTGTGGAATCTAATGAACAAACTGAATTAACAAGGAAAATAGGGACAGACTCATAGATGGAGAGCAGGACGACAGCTAGTGGGGGTGGGGGTGCAGGTTGAAATGTAGAGGGGTTGAGCAAAAAGGATAAAGGGTTCATAGTCATAGACAACAGTATGGTGATTGCTGGGGGAGGGGCTATAAGTGGACTAAATGGTAATGGAAAAAATACAGTGAAGATTTTTTAAAAAGGATTCAGTGTTGGCTTTTCCAACCTCACAGGGAAAACCCAGCATTCTACCTGACATCACACTTCAGCTTTGCTTTAGAAGCAGCACTTAGCTGTGTAACACCAAGGACTGGATGCTTGGTGTAAATGCTGCCAATCCTTAGAACCTGGTCAGCTGATCTAATCCTTTTATCCTGAAGAAGGGAACACAGGAGTGTAAGTAGTCACAAGCTGGAGTGTGTGGTGGCCATCCGATGGGTCAGTGGGAGCAGGTCCAGACCCCAGGGCTGGTGGGTTTCCTAAGACACAGTGGAGGCCAAGAATGGTCCCAGTGCAGGTGGCCATAGGAGCCAACATTGAGGGAGAGCCTGACCTATTACCTTCCACCCAGATTCCTCTCTCTGCTTTCATTCCTCTCTGTTATGCAGAGTTCCTTCCCCATTGTCTGAGTGCAGCAGTTTGCCTCCTGGCAACATTCAAATTCTGTGGACCCCTGTCCCAAACTGTCCCAGAGAGGCCCTGCTTTGTCATTTGACTGATAGCTTAGGTGGTGTTAACCCCACATTGCCCATTCCTGCCAAACACACTGGTTCTCACTCAGAATGCATGACAGGATACAACATGGTGCCCAGTGGCTGACTGGCATACTTTCTCCCCTGATCTGTATCCTACCAAGGATGTCAGAGTGGTGACATAGGCTCCTCAGCTCTCTGGGATGACCTGTTTGGCTGGAGAGCTAGCGGAATGTGGGGGCTTTCGTTTGCAGGGAGAACCTACACTGCTGTCCAGAGCAGGCGGGTCAGAGGGTGGTGCCCATTCAGCCTACTTTTGCTGAAGACCATGTCTAATGAGGCCATTCTGTGTCTCTATCACTGTTTTCCTTTGCCAAACCTGCCCTCTAGAGAGCTGGTCCCGTTTTGGAGCCTGCAGCCTGGGAATCAGAGAGCCCCTCACATCGGTCATCGTGTGAGGACACTGACCTCTGCAAGCTGCTCTCCCCCGGGAACCCTGCCTTCCTTGCCCAGAATATGGGCGTGTGGCTGGTCCTGCCCCTGGCCCAGGGGGCTGAGGGGTGGTTGTGGGAAAGCAGCTCACCCTGTGAAGCCCAGTGTAGGTGTGGTCAGCTTCCCTTTGTTGCTTGCACTCCTTATGCCTTCTTCGATTCCCACCAACCAGGAGTCTTGCACATGCTTCCTGTTTAACATTGCAGAAGGCAAGAAACAAAGGCCTGAAGAACGGGTTGGTTGGCCTTTGGGAAAACTGTCTCTCCTGACCAAGATAGAAACATCTTTGGATAAGAATGTTTTCCTATGGACTAGTAAGCACACATCATAAATAGAAACATGTTTGAAATTACAATTTCCAAGATCCTGGGAGTATTTTATTACGGAGTTTTTACTGAGTCACTTTTGGGGTGTGTCTGAAATTGAGTCACTGAGAAAATGGAGTCTGCCAGTCCACACTGTCCATCTTGCATGTGCCGTCCTGCTGAAGCAGCTCTAACAAGGTGCCAGTCAGGGCGAGTAGTTTTCTCTGGGGTGAGCATTTCCCTGGGAACTACTGTGAGAGTTACAGCAGTTTCACACACTGAAATGGGAAGTGTGCGTTCAGGTGTCAAGAGTGTGACTTCACTATGCTGCTTGTAGCTCCCACTAGAATCACCCCCCCCCCCCACCAAAAAAGATTCCTTTTAGTCCTGTTTTGGAGTGAATCATGCAAGAAGGAGGCACATTTGGGTTCCTGAATATTCTACCTGGCAATCTGAGGTGCCCGTGAACAAAAGACCCACCTGGAGGCTGCAGGGTGAGCAGCGTCATCCTGGCCCTGGGAGAGCAGCTGGGGTCGTGTCCAGGGGACTGTCACATCCAGAGGCCAGACCTCACTCTCAGATCATTGGACTCACAGCCATGTGGTTTAGAGACTGATACAGGAGTTAGGTTCACATATTTTATTTGTATTGCTATGAATACTGTATTTAATTATGTCAATTTTCAAAGCAACAATAAACAAAGGGTAGAAGGATCTCTCCTTTTAGAAATGACCAGTGCTGCCATTTTGGTATTGATCTATGCCACGTTTTCCATATGTACGTGTACTTTTTAACTTAAGACTGTTGCAGCCTTTTTCAGAGCAAGAAATGAAATATTTTGCTTAAGAAATTTGTCACAAGCCAAATTTATGTTCTCTAATAGGGTAATCAGTTCATGGAGTGAGAGAGATAGAATGGAGAAAACAGTGGGGAAATGTTGGAAGACTGGGGAAAAAGGAATAAAAACTCAGAGAAAAGGAGACTGCATGCAGTGGGCCCCAGGGAGAGAAGGAGCAGGGACACTGGCTGCCCTCTGCCCTGCATGGAGCCCCGCTCCTGGCTCTATCCACGACCTAGCAGGGGAACTGATCCCCAGCTGCCTCTTGCCTGGATGCTATCACTGTTCCCATCTCAGTGGCTGGGCTGGGGGTCAGATAGCCACATGAGCCCACTGGGGATACAGGGAAAATATTCTTGGGGCCATGACAGGTGTGAGGAGAGCAGATTTAGGGACCAGAGCAGATGGAGCGGTGAGTTTGTTTCCAGCATGCCGTGTGGAGTATACCTCCAGCTTGAACCACAGGAGGGCACTTCCCACCTCACTTCAAATGGAAGTGTTTCTTCCTCACACTAACAGGTGTCTCATTTGTGAGGGACCAGGAACACTTTCTATGTCTCTAATGCACCATTTCTTCATTTGAATTGTGTTAGGTTAACTTCTCTGTGAAACTGGAAGTGTGTTACATCCGCTACCCATGTATGTTGCAACAATACTGAATACAGAGATGGTATTATTAGTCTGTAAAAATTTTCACCAGGAAGCTGTAGTGTCAGGAAGCTTTAGGTGCTATTTGATAAACTGTCGGCCTTCTCCTTGCCTCCATCTCCCCATGTCTGCATGCGTGCATTTGCTGTGTTTGCACTGGGTGCTTAAACAGCATGCACACGTGACAGCAAGGAGCTGGGGTGCTGGCTCTAAACTGGAGATAACAACTTTGCCCACGTACTGCTCTTGAATTCACGTTGCACTTACATCTGCACTGGCAGGTGAAGCAATGTCAGGAGCAGGGGGAAACTACTGCAGTCGCTACTGTTGGAGATCAGGAAGCAGGCTTGGCATGACAAGCAAACTTGACAGAGTTCCAAGGGGAAGCGGGTGGAATGTTGATACTTGGATTTATCTTGCCACACTTTGGTGCAGGGTCTTTACCATGCCCTGTGCTTCCTGTCCCCCTGGTGTTCCAAGTCACGTACTCCATCTCCCTAGAGACTAGGAGGCTGTAGCTCTGGGGGCTGCTATGTGGAAGGGCTTAGAAAGGTGTCACATAGGGCTTGCTTTTAATTCTTTGGTCAATGCAGAGCTGTAGGGGTTGTACTTGGTATGGTTACATTGGCACCCAGCCTTCCAGTCACATGCCACACTCCAAGGGTACTGTCACAGGTGCCTCCATTTCGTGGTTAGATTGCCCGGAGCCTGCAGATGTGTGCTGTGCACAGCTGCTTCACAGGCTGAGATTCTGCTTGAAGATGCTAGGTCCCCAGCTTCTTCTGGTACTTTGACCCAACGAGGAAAAGTGACTGTCACTCTCCTGGATGATTCAGCACAGGGATCTTAAGACAGTAAACAGTTATCTCTAGCACACTTTTTCACCAGAGAAGTTTTTCTTCAAGTATAGATTAGCTGGAGCCTTACATGTGTCACAGATAAACCTGGAACTGCCCCCTAACTTCCAAGACACAGGAGTGAATGTTTCCTCAGACCCAGTGATGTAATTGGTCTAACCTGGCAGCCTCACTTTGTAAGTAGGAGGTAGAAGCCCAGAGGAAAGGGCACCTGGCCAGGAACACTGGGGCAAGTGAATTCTCAGGCAAGGACAGCTGGCCATGGTCTTGATTTCACCTTTGTTATGTAAATACAGCAGCTCAGATTTGCTCCTGTGTTCCGTGGTCCCAAGAAAAACCAGGGGTCAGATAGTCTAAAGAATAACCCAGATATGACCCCATGAAACAGGTATCTACTTCCATCATGTAATGCTCTTGCATTTTCATTGTGGACAAGCAGTAAGACACTTTTATTGGAAGGTTCTTGAACATGAAAATCCAAGCCGTGCTACGTAAGCACCCTGACTTGGTCTTTTGTGCATTGGGGACAAGTCCAGGGTTTGTCTGCACTGCTGGGTTCCCCTGGGGAGGCAGAGCCTAACTTTATACGTCTCCCCTGCCTGTCGGACTCTCACAACTTCAGGTCCAGGGCCTCCCTTCCCCTTTGGGGAAAGGGCTTTTTCATCCGTGTGCTGGGGTGGGAAGGGGGCTCCTGTCTTTTTCCCCTGGCCCTGCATGTTCCAGGCATGTCTGGCCTTCTGAAGGCAGCTCGGGCCTCCCTGGCTGTGGGCATTTGGAGTAAAAGGCATCATCTCATTACCTTTCCCTGAATGAAAAGGGAAACACATAGTAACAGTTGAAGGCACTTGACAGTATTGCTTTGTTAGGAAAGAAAGCAACGTGTGAGGCTTTAGGTTTGTAGAACTGTATTCCTCACTATGCCATTCTCTCTCCAGACTACCAGAGCTGTGCTGTGAGGAAAACTTTAGGTACCTAATGCAAAAGGAGAGGGACCTTTTGTGGTTCCCTGGACTCACCTTGACTTAGGTGGGATGAAACCATTAGGGACAGACAGCATGCCCAATAGCACGATTTGTGCAGGTCCCATGTATTAATGGTACATTTTGCCAGGTGGTGCAGATGTTCCAAAGCTTCCGACAGAACTGGGTGGGTGGGGCGTGGGAGTGAGTCAAACCTGTGGGGCAAGGGACAGGCAAGGGTTTGGGGCAGGCAGGGAGGAGGGAGTAGGAATACCCTAAAAGGGAGATGTAGGATGAGGAGAGAAAGGGGAGCTAGTGGTTCTCAGGCAGTTTTAAGAGACTAAGGAGCGATTCTGAATCCGTGGCTGTGATATAGTGGGCTGTAGGTAACCTGCGAATTCCTGGGTTTCTTGAGGGGTGTGAAGAGGTGTAAAAATCACTTGTCTCACAGATTCAAACGCAGTGCAAATGGAGTCATTGGTCTTTTTCTGCAGAGGAGCGTGCCTGCTCTCTGCCTGCCAGCAGTAATGTCCATCCACACCCAGGCTCGGCAAGTGTTGCAGAAACAGAAATGTCTTGTTCTGCAATGTCTCAGCCCATTCTCTGAGAATTTAATATACTGCTGAAGCTGTGATGGATTTCAGTGTGGAGTGTGTAGGGACTGGGGAGGGGGCTCCACAGTGAGTCAGTGCCTACCTAGCCAATCAAAGTGTGGCAAAATGATAAGAATTAAAATATGCACCTCACAGGGCCAGGAGAAGTAGGAAATACAGCTTCTGCGGAATGCTGGTTGGGAAGTAGTATCACAGGCAAGACTAGGAGTTGCAAGATCAGGTGCAAGTACAACATCAACCAACTGAAAATGTGCCTCGGCAGGGCCACAAATCCTGCTTAAGAGAACAGAATCGAAGGTTTTGAGGAATGCTGTGGCAGACAGATGATAGACAAAGGCAGGGCAGAGACAGAAAGGGGACGCTGGGGAGGGTGGGTTCAGAGAGCAAACAGATGCGGCAGGAGACAGGCTGCCAACAAAATGAACCTGAGTTTGTGATCAGAAAGAGGACCGAGACTGAAGGATCAGAGGGATGAAGGAAGGCCTGCACATTTATTTTATTGTCATATGCAAACAAACGAAAAACAAACAAAGCCTGCTAAAGAACAGCTCGGCCCTGGCTGGTGTAGCTCAGTGGATTGAGCGCGGGCCTGCGAACCAGAGGATCTCGGTTCGATTCCCAGTCAGGGCACATGCCTGGGTTGCAGGCCAGTTCCCTGCAGGCCAACTCCCAGCAGGGGATGCACGAAAGGCAACCATACATTGATGTTTCTCTCCCTCTCTCCTTCCCTTCTAAAGATAAATAAATAAATAAAATCTTTAAAAAAAAAAAAGAACAGCTCGGATTCATTCACTTGAGTCCTCTAAGCTCCCAACTCACCTAGCTGAGTGAGTGCAACTTTCTCTCCTTTTACTGAGACTTCAACCTTGGAAGAAATCCCATAATTTAAGCCAGGATCTTCTTTAACTCTTTTGAAACCATTTCTTAAATACCACCAACCCATAATGTAGCACTGGGGCTTATGGGAAGGAAACTTTCAAGGAAGTGAAACATGTTGACTCCGTGGATGGGGAGCCGCACTGCCAACCAGAGCAAACCTCTAACCCTCTGACTAGTGGCAGATGTGCACATCTGCATCCGGAAGTCCTCTTGGCAAGGTCTTCCCCGCTGTAAGTGTGTCCTGCAGGACAGCAGAGAGCTCCTCATTCAGCACCCTTCCTGCTGTGCCCTGTAGGCCGTGAGCAGGGCCCCTTCCTTGTTTTATGGTCTTCATAGGACATATGTGAAATTGTAAGCTCATCCAATGCTGTTTGTTTAATTGAAATGACCTAGAAAATAGCAACATGCATGAATTGCATTTTCAGTCCTTACTGTGCACTTAATTCCCATTTGTAACGAGGAGCATGATAGTGTGCATTAAAGAGACAGATGCGCCCTTGCATTTCACAGATCTAGCTTCCCGCCCTGATGAGTGTGAGTGAGTTACCATTTAAATATATGGAATAGGTTTTTTTAGTAAGATTGATTTTACATTTTCGTATATTAAACAAGCATGGACTTAGCTAAGAGTTATGAGCCTGGTTGTGAGATTGGTCCTCTGTACATGCAGTCCTATCACAGCCTTGTGTAAAAGAAATGGGAAAAAATCCAATAACAAAAAATATTTCTCAGCAGAGGCTGTTGTTACTCCTGACTATTGTGCATTACAGTGAAATGCCCAATTATTTATATTCCAAGACAATATAAGGATCTGGACCCCTCTTTGCAGTTCATTATGGATTTTTTTGTTGTTCAGCAGCACAGCTAGAAAATTTATACCTAACTCTCCAAGGCAATTGCTCCATCTTTTGAATTCATGTTCTGTCCCATTACCAATCTGATGCTGATAGATTCTGCTCTCCTCTCAAAATCACTCTCTCTGTGAAGTGAATGGGAGCTGTGACCTGAGGTGTTTGTTCTGCGACGTGTGCTGAAGTTGACCACTTTTCTGCCCTTCGTCCGTTTCATGGGCTCAGCAATGGTCTTAGGCACCAGCAGTCATCCAGTGTGAGGTCAGTCTGCACCAAATGTGGGGACACCCCCAGGAGGCAGAGCAGAGCAGGTAGCCTCAGAGTGACACCATGGACAGAGGTTAACACAGGGACCACTCAGGTGGCATTACTGGGTGCTCAGAGGGTCTCGTGCAGTCTTTCTCCCCCCCCCCCCCCAAGGACCGAGCAGGATGATCTTCCTGCTCTGCAGGTATTGCTGTCTGGGCTCCCAGCCACTTGCCTTGCTTGCCTCTTCCCAGGTCCCCCACTTGCTTTTGCCTTGTTAGGGTTGGGTGGGGAATGGCTAAGAGGCTACTCTTATGCCAGCACAGTCCCCACCAAGGCCAGTTTTAATTCTCAAGTGATCCAAGAAAAAAAGGTTGCACACCCCATGCTAATGTCTGATCACCTTTGCCATTCTTTTTACATTTGTTTCATTCAATTAAACACATAAAAAGGTAAGTTAATGCAGTAAAAAAGAACACTGAACCCAGAATTGGAATTCAAGTCTCGTCCTAACCCTGTCACCAGCTCAGTATGTGATCTTGAGAAACCTCAGCTCTCTAAAATAGTTTTTCCCAGATGTCTAAGACATGAAATATGGGGCCTTTTTAAAAGTTATCATTCATTTGTACATTCACAAGTGCTTATTGAGCACCTGTTGCATCCAGGCAGTGAATAAGTACTATTTAGTGAGGGCTAAGCACGTGCCTGGTCCTAAGCCTACTGTTTTGTAAACATCACCTCACCTATTCAGCCTGGTGGCTCTGTAGGCTGCATCCTGTTGTCACTGCCCCTTTACAGAGGCTTCGGTGGGCCAAAGGTGTGAGGAGGACAGCCTGGGAGGAAAGGTGGGTGGGGCGGGGCAAACGGAGCAGGGGGAGAGGAAAGGGCTTTCCAGGAGTTGAAGACCTGCTGGGTCACAGTGAGCGAGCGGCCGTAAGAACTGGTTCCACAGTGGCCTGCACCAGGCTCCCGCCTTCCGCCTCCCCATCAGCACCTGGTACCACCTTCCTGTCCCACATACAGTTTTCACCTGCAAACCTAGACAGAGGGTGTAACCACCCCTAATGCCTGTCATACCTCTCAGGAAGTCATCTTGCCCAGTGAGGCAAATGAAGATGAGTGAGTTTCCCTCCCTCATCAGGACGAGGCAGAGTTACACCCAGTTTTTACCCCTGGGTGCTGGTGTAGTGCTGGCACCCTCATGGGAGCCCCCAGGACTTGGTGGTACCCCATCTTAGAGGTGTCAGTGAGGAGATGGAAGCACTGTCTTCTGTTCCAGTGCTCCTGTCACTAGGGAACACTGACTCTTGAGAGGCACATCCATGGCTGGAGGAAACCCCAGAAGCTGTTGGTGCTCAGGAAGCTGGAGCCTTGGTAGCTCCAGGTGGAGCCCACGCCCCCCCCCCCCGAGAGGGCAGGGCTTCTTCTAGCAGGGAGGCCCCCTCCTCTGTGGCTTTTCCTTTCTCTGACGCCACTTTTTTCTTCCTCCCCTCGCACACCCTTCTTGGGCCCTCACGGTCCTCACTGCTGGGAGCATGTCTGTCCTTCCCCATTTAGTGAGGGTATTTATTCATCATCAGCAATTCACATCCACTTGTGTATTTGTGTCTGTGTTCTCTTTCCCTGGGATATTTGCAAAACGAGCCTTTGCTATATGTATGGAATGAAATTTCCTCTATTGTAAAGTGGATTTGTGGTAACCTGGTGCTTATTCTGATTACTTTTACTGTCAAACCAAACCAGATTCTAAAGAGCAAAACAAAACCAACAGCAACAAAAAAGACTAAATGTGAGACTCAGGGAGTGATTGGAGGAGGTAAACAGAAATTTAGCTGTATGGATCCTCAGATCAGTTTGTCATTTTTTCTTTTTGTTTTCATTGTTTTTCCTCAATGAGCCCTGAACATCTTGGGCAATGCCTCAGTGAGCCTATAATTGTGTATTGAATTAGTCAATGGTAGCCAGGGGGAGAGAGTTTGATTTAGACAGAAATAAATCAATAGAGAGAGAGAGAGAGAGAGAGAGAGAGAAAGAGAGAGATGATAGGTAGCTGATGGAGAGCTAGAAAGAAAGCTCCAGGGACAGTGACATAGAGAAGGAGGTGGACTGAAAACAGACAACAGACGTGAGAACGCACAGATGGAAGAGGATGTCTGGCTTCGCTGTCCCACCGTGCGCACGTCCCTCCTGCCTGCATTCCAGCTGTTAGTAGTTGCCTCCCAATCTGCCCGCTGGTCTAGGCACCACTGAGGCAAAGAGTGGGGACAGAAAGCTATGCCCAGTGGAAGAGGGGGGCCTCACTCCCCTCTGACGTTGGAGAGAACACCTTTGCTCTGTCCTCTGTTCTGGTGAGACTTGGGTGACTGTCTCCGTAAACCAGTGCTGGGCAGGAGCCCTGGACCGATCTGCATGCAAAGGTGATCTCATGTGAACCCTGAAGGAAACGCAGTTCCATGGGGCTCAGGAAGCGCATGTCTCCACCACCGGAACACGCAGGCTGAGAGCTCTCAAGAGCTGTTCATGCAGGTGCTTTTTTCCACATCTGAGCTCATAACAGTATGCAAATAGCTAAAGATCAAAGGCACCTCCGAGAAAGATGGCTCCAAGTGGAATCCTCCAGCACAGCAAGCAGCCTCACTGCATGATTGAGCCACCGGCAACATCAGGGCTCTCGGCTTTGCTGCCTGTGGAGCCCACTGACACCCCAGCTGCTGCTGCTGCTGCTGCTGGGAGGGATTTTCCATGGCTAGGCATCTGGGTCAGGAACTGACTTCCACTGTCACATGTCACCTCACAGGCACCCAGCCTACTGGCAGAGATGGACGGAGTGCAGGGAATTTCCAGCATTCCCACCACAGCACAATTAGCAAAACCCATCAGTCATCATGTGACTTGAGCTCTGTGCTCCCCATTCTGGGGGAGTCACGGCTCTGAAGGCAGCCAGCCTGTCTCTGAACTCACAGAGAGAGGCATCACCTGCTGTTCAGCGTCCACTCTTGTGAATGACTCAGACGTCAGACGTGAAGCCCCTGCTGGGTGCTGTGGGGAGCCCAGTCCACATAGACACCATAGTTCTGTCCCCCTTCACCACAAACTCACCTCAAGAGCCATTCTCCCTCCCGTTTCTCTGACTAGGCTGTTCAGTTGCAGACCAGTCAGCTCGCCCTGTGACAGGGTTGTAAGCTGGAGCAGGGAGCTCCATCTACTGTCAGGTGAGGGCAGAGTTGGAGATACGATTTAAATGAGAAAAGAGGAAATACGTTGAAGTCAAAGCTGTGTAGGCACATAAACGAAAATGAAAATCGAGTGCCGGGTACAGTGTCTTGCTTACTAATTGCAGAGACTTTAAGACAAACTGTTTTTCTTCACAGGAATTTGTAACTCATGGGCTTGTAAGCTTGCTTTCTCCTGTCTTAACTTAGATTAAGACACATTGACTCTTCACATTGCAGTGTGGAGCCAGGCGGTCTCCATTCGTATTCGTCCTCTCTGAGCTGGCGCCTGTATTGTGTAACTTAGTTCCCAGGTGAGCTGAAAATGGAACTAGGTGTATGCACCTGGTTGGGCTGGTGCAAGGTTTAGAAATGATATATTGGGTTGGCCAAAGAGTCAGTTCGTTACATTTTGCCCATATGATGGCTGTAGTGGTGCTTAGTTGTCTGTAACTTCATTTGGAACAATTGTGTTACATTGTATTGTGACAGTTGTCATATCAGCATGTATTTAAAAAATCAAAATTAGTGAATTATTGTGTAACCATTTTAATATTGAAGAGGGAAGAAAATATGCAACATTTCCAGGGTGTTATGCTTTATTATTTTAGGAAAGGTAAAAACACAACTGAAATGCAAAAAACAATTTGTGCAGTGTAAAGAAAAGGTGCTGTGATTGATCAGACATTTCAGAAGTGGTTTGTGAAGTTTCTTGGTACTATTGATATTTTGACCAAATAATTCTTTGCTGTGGGGCTGTCTTATGATGGGAGGATGTTTAGCGGCACCCCTGGCCTCTTTCCACTCAAAGCCAGTAGTGGGAGGGAGCCAACATACTCAAAATATCCAAATCAATAAAGTTAGTGGTGAAAATGTGTCTTTTATTTTACAGAAAAAACAAATATGAACTGGACTTTTGGGCCAACCCAATAGGTTAAATTTTTAATACCACACGTTGGCTATAGTGCGCTCACATTCATTAAGCATTTAATCAAAGCTCATTGTTATATTGTTTACAGAGCACCAGGAGTTAGGTTTCTAATGCTAGTTGTTCCAGCTTTGGGAGTACAGGTTGGTACAACCTTTGCAGTGATAAATTTGGCAAGGTCAACCGTGTGGTAAATGTGGATGTCCTTTGCCCCAGCAGCTGCAGTGATGGAAACACCTTCAGTGTGCCAGCATGTGTGGTGAAGGGTGTTCATTATGAAACCGTGGAAGCCACCGCACTGTTCGGTACTAAACCAAGGATGGATCAGTGTTGATCCATACAGATAAAGGGATGCTGTGTATTTTTTAAAAAAGAGTGAAGTGGTATAGAAATGCTAATAAAGATTACACATGTATATGTATAAAGGACTCACTCCAAACCTGAGTTCATTTGTATAAAAGGATAGTCACGTTAAATATGTGTCTATAGTTACACTAGGTATGTGAAATATATGTGATAAATCTATGGAATATATCTAATATAGACTGATCTAAATGTATGTATATGTGTGTGTGTCCATTTGTAGAGGCACAGAATATACCTAGCTAACTACCCAACAAGGTTCTTACTGCAAAAGGAGAGGAATGGGGAGCCTACTGGGGTATTTGTGGAGACTTTTACTTTCTTTTTAAAAATTAATTATTTATTTATTTAGCTTTAGAGAGGAAGGGAAGGAGAAAAGGAGAGAAATATCAACGTATGGTTGCCTCTCATGTGTTCCCCACTGGGAATTGGCCTGCAACCCAGGCATGTGCCCTGACTGGGAGTCGAACCACGATCGTGTGGTTCTCAGACCTGCACTCAATCCACTGAGCTATGCCAGCCAGGGCGAGACTTTTACTTTTTTTTTTTAAATATTTTATTTTAATATTTTATTTATTTATCTTTTTAGAGGGGAAGGGAAGGAGAGAGGAAAGAAACATCAATGTATGGTTGCTTCTTGTGCATCCCCTGCAGGGAACTGGCCCCTGCAGGAAACTGGCCTGCAACCCAAGCATGTGCCCTGACTGGGAATCGAACCACGATCGTCTGGTTTGCAGGTCCGCGCTCAATCCACTGAGCCAGGTGGAGACTTTTACTTTTTATATCACACCCTTCTTATGGTTCTTGTTATTAGCTTACATTTGTCCTATGATGTTTTAAAATTGTGTCATTAATAGACTCAAAGATCTAGCACAGCTTTCTTGTCTCGGCTGGGTAGATAGTTAATTCCCACCTGTTTCCTTTAAAAGAAAGAACAAAAATGACACTATATTTTTGTGAATTTTAAGTTATTTGGAGGAAGTTACTAAGTTGATTTGTATTTGTAACATATCTGTGTAACATTAAGGTTGAAACCTTTTGTGCTAAAGTAAATTATATAATTGGAGGCTATTTTAATGTTATATAGACAGAACATGTTTCTAGACTATAATGTATATTCTTAATTTAAAAGGATTTAAAATATTTTTTTCATCACAAGAAGCTCTTACATAAAGACAAATACCTTATCTGTCAAATAAGAAGGTTTGGCCGAGAGAGAGAGAGAGAGAGAGAGAGAGAGAGGGAAGGAGGGAGAAAGACAGAGAAAAGTTCACTAAGCTCCCTTTCAATTCTAAAATTCTCTGTATCTTTGGTTTGGGCAAGTAATCTTATTCTAATGAGATAACAATATTTGAAGATGTATGGTATTATTTAGATAAGATACCCATTTATTGGATGAAACAGTTTCTTTACCATTTGATTGTGCTTAAAACCTGTGGTGATTTAACACCCTCTGCTTAAATCATTATTATGAGCCTGTTGCACATGTTTTAAATATATTGCCTCTGATGATTGAAAAATATTTTGATGGACTTCTGCATAGTTGGGCTCACAGGCTAATTATGAGGCCAAAATGCCTAATATAGACAGCCTGATAGAGAGTATATGTGACAGAACTGTCCCCTCGCCCCACCTTCGACATTTATTGGTGATTCTATTCTCTAGTCTTTGTATGGAGATGTGTCAGGTGTGAGCGACAACCCGTGTTCAATCCTGAGCATTTACTGGCATGATGAGGTGTGTGGCCTTGGGCCATGGGGTTGAAGACTCTGGGGCCTATCTTCTCAGCTGCCAGATGGAGTTAATAGTATGTGCCTCTCAGGGTGTCAGAGGGATTAAATAGCATGTATCTGAGTCACAGGGTGCAATGTTGGTCAACTGGTGGATGGTCAGCAAATGATAATTCTCTTTCCAATGATTTTTTCCTAAAAGGTATAAGTTAGTGCAAAATATTAAAGTTATATTTGATAATCGAGTGAAAATGTCCTTTCAGATACATATATAGACATACAGGTATATATGAGGTCTGTCTGGAAGAAGTCCAGCTATTGTTAACATAACAAGAATGGTTTGCACAATATCAGTATAGCCTGGCAGCCAAGGAAAGTGGACTGGGATGTGTGTGCTGAATATATTGCCTTTGTTGATTGAAAATCTTTTGATGGACTTCTACATAGTTGTGCTCACAGGCTAATTATGAGGCCAAAATGCCCAATTTAGACATGAAACCTGACAGAGAGTATATGTGGCAGAACTGTCCCCTCACCCTGTCTTCAGGTAGGCATAGACTTTAGAAAGTCTTTGATGCCTGAATTTTAGCTTCATAGGGGACATCATGTTTTCAGATGGTTTCAGCTGGTTCTGAATCAACAGTGGTGTGGAACATATTTTAAATCCAATCTGCAAAATGAAAGTGTCCTTGTCTTAGCCTAAACAAACAGGCAGACCAGGGAGAGTAGACTGGAGCGTGCTTGGCAGACAGTACTGACCTGCTTTCCCAGGATGCCTATGCCCCGGCTGCCTGTGGAATGTGTGTAGGGTGGGGGCTGGCTGTGGCAGGCTGGCTCCTCCTGGGGATCTGGCTGCTCAGCTCTGCTCAGCGTCAGTGCCTTTTATCTTGATGCCACCAGACAGAGGAGGCGTGTGCTCATGGGAAAGGTAAGGAGTTTTTCACTGTGGACACTGAAGTTGGAGATGCCAGTTAAGATCCCTGGGTGGAGATGTCAGATTTGTCATCTGAAGTGAAGAGGCACGTTTCAGTTCAGAATTATGCTCTGGGGTCACCATAGAGATGGTGTGTGATGACACAAAACCAAGTGATGCTGGCCAAAAAGGTAGAGAAGAGAAGAAGCCTAAGGCCCATGCCTTGTAGCGCTGCGCTGTCAGGGCCGAGAGGACCCATAAGGAACTTGGGGAAGAGCACCTTTCAGGGGGCAGGACTGCTAGGACAGTGGGGCCTGCAAGTGGAGGGAGGGGAGAGTGGTCTGCCAGTCAGGTCTCGCCAGCAGGTGCAACAAGGTGTGGGCCAGGAGAGGCCTAGCACCCAGAATAATTCCGAGGTGCAGCAGTTCTGAGTCCTGGAACAAAGTACCACTGCCCTTCTTATCAACCATGGAAAGGCGATAGGCCCGAGAGGACATGACTTAGTGCCGTCAGGGGAGAAGCAGGCATTCCTGCGGGGCCTGGGGCAACTGTTTGGGGAGGAAGGGGACGGAGGCCCTTCCAGAGAAGACTCAGTTCCACAGAGACAGACCTGGTGTGAGAGCAGGGGTCAGGACGGCCTGGGGAGGACATGACATCAGATGCGGGCACCAACAGGGAAGGCCACATCTCTGGGCAGGTTCTGAAACCTCTGGAGCTGTCAACTTTGAATGGCTGAAATTTCTGGTAGGTAGATTATATTTCATTCATCTGCCTTTTATAATTTATTATGTAGTTTACATATAATATATACAATGAGTGTACTTCATTGCACATTATGATGTTTAAAAGGCACTGGGAGATGTCCCCTGGATAGTCCTGATTTTCACAAGTGAGGGATAAACCAATGCCCTGGCAACAAACTATACAAATGGTCCTCACAGTAGTGACTAAGACTTTTGGGAAATAATAAGTCTGAACACTAGGTTCTGGCCTCTCTCTTGGGGTTCCTCCTGCATCAACACCTCTAGGCATAGGCTCCTGGATGTACCCATAAGAAGAATGGATGATGAAAAGACCGGAAGTGGATACAGTGGTCCATCCTCACCACCTCTCACCTCGTTATAGTTTAATCTACAACACTTAAGAACTTGGACTCTGGAGCCAGACCAGCCCGCATTTAAGTCCTGTTCTCTTCCTTCCTCTTCGAGGCAAGCTGCTCACCCCTCTGCCATACAGGTTCCCTACTTGTAAAATGTGGCCAAGGAAACTTCTGCCTCGCAGGGTTGTCATGAGAAGTAACTGAGCTAGCCTTCCTAGAGAGCTCAGCTTGACCCCTTCTCACATCACTCTTTCGGGACATTTTTCCTGTTAAGCCTTCGAATGTTTACATTCATATACCCAGTTGGCACCTGCTGATCAAGCCCTGCTACCCGCCTTGGCTTCCGTGGGGAACAGAGACCCAAACATGGGCCTTGTTGTTCACTGGGGGCAGCCTGGTGGGAGCGACGACGTACTCTGGAGAGGTGGCTCATCGAGGACCAGAAAACTGTATGTGAACCAACAGATTAAAACCTAGACCTGGACCTCAGAGTCTAGGGGCCACTGGACGTTGGTCACCATTTAGCAGTCCTGACTCTAGAGCTCCCTGGGCTCACTGAGGGCAAGCACGTCCCTTGGTCGGGCAGAGGAGGAGCAAGTCCTGTGCCCTCCACTCATGGCCCCTTCCTTCACACCCTCCTCTCCTGTCCCAGGACTGGAGTGCATAGGAGAGGAAGCATGAGGCAGTGGACTAGGAGGTAAAAGGAGTCCCCAAGGGCACGCAGATCTCCCAGGCTGGCAGGGCAGGTGGTCAGGCAACCACGTGTGTCATGTCACAGTGGCCTCACCTTCCTCTGAAATCAGACCTGTGTGGTGAGGTTCTTGGTGTTGATGCCGTGGGCTCCCTCAGTCCCTGTTATTAGCACACATCTCAGGGGTTTGACGTAAGGCAGAGGTGGTGAAGCAGACGCGTTTCTGATCAGCTTGTCTCAAGGCTGGGTGGTACCGGGCATGGAAGGTTCTTTGTGCTTGTGGTGTGGAGACCTATACTGGGGGCATGGAGAGGCATTTCCACCTCCAGGTACCTGTGCTGTGCAGTGGTGGGAGTGTCAGGCCAGAGGTCAGCCACACTGGGACTGACGTCTACCTTCCTTATACCTGGTGAGCTGCCATGTGACTGAGTTCTAGTGTTATGTCCAGGTCAATCATGGTTGTAGCTGACATCCTCCCATCCCAGCCAGTGCTGTTGCTTTTACTCAGTGACACAACTCTGCTCCACACCGGGCACTGCTGGGGCAGAGAGCACCAGGGCTGTGGTCTGGTCTATGTCCCTCCCAGCTCCTGCTTCTGCTTTGGCACTCCTCCTGGAACCTGCGCTCATTGCCAGTATTTCAGACTGCACTAGTGTCACTTCCCCCTCTAGACGTCACGGTTCTCTTCCTCTTCCTCCTGTCTCTCAAACATGCAGTTTCCTCTGGGCCAAAGTACCTATAGGAAAGTCTTTATGCAAACAGTGTGGGAATACACAAGAGTCTTTTATGAGATGTGAAACATGTATGTGGTATGTTTGTATGTGTGTCTGCAGGTGTACAGATGTGTGCATACCTGCACATATGCATGTACAGTAGAAGAGAGGCAAGGTATGGAGAAACACCAGTGCCAGTGCAGTTACTGCCCACTGACTGCTGTACTTCAGCAGTGAACATTGGCTGGGGTGGACGCCTGCCACCTAAGAGCTCACCTCCATCATGAACAGTACAGCTGTTTCTTTCTGAGGTTTAATTAATCACCTCTGTGTTCTGTGAGAAAGGGTGGCATAGAATGAGATTATCATTTTAATGGTAGGTCTGCTTGAATTAGAGAAAATGGATTGAGGAAAGTAAAGCTAGAGTCAGGGAGACCAGTAATCCCAACCAGAAATGATAAATAACGGCCCAGGGTAGTTGGTGACTCAGAACAGAGCAGTGGGGCCAGACGGTGGTTTGGGTGGCATGCGGAGTTGGGGTGTACATAGTATTACTTGTGGATCTTTCAAGAGGCGGAGACTCTTAATTCCTCCTCCCCACCCCATCTCCCTCTGGTAGTAAGGGTGGGAGGATACTTGTGGCCCCTTCCCTGTAGATCTGTCAAGAGGCAGAGAGGGCATAGGCAATAGCAGATTCCTGTTTGGGGGCTGATTCAGCTCATGAGCTAGAGAGAAGGTCCAGTTCGGGGCAAGGAAACTGAGAAGAGATCTTTTCACTATGCCAAAGAGAAGGTATCATTGCTGAAGACAATGCCTGAGGCAGGACCATCTTCACAGCCTGTGGGGCCCAGTGCCAAAGAAAGTGTGGGCTCCTTCCTCGTTTAGACATTTCAAGATGGCAACCGAAGAACCTTGCACCAAATGTGGGGCTGTTCTAAACGTGGGCCTTGTGCGACTGCGGAGTCAGTGACACCAGCCGTGACACCAGCCGTAATCTAAGACATTTTCAAGGATTACCCACATTTATTTTCCTAATGGGAAAGTAGATATGGCAGGAACAGGATGAGACTCAAGCTGCTTTAATCCTTTTCCTTCTCACCTGCAAACTTTTAAAATTAGGAAAGAGTATCGTTGTAGTCACCTAATCCTCTCTCCCATCTCTTCAGGAATACGACTTCTGCACAGGTGACACAGATCCCGTCAACCTTTGTCCTCTGCTGTCCATTTGAGTGTCTCAGGGGAACTCTTCTTCAGGGCTACCATCTGTCGCTGTCATTCCCTAATACTTTTAAACAAGGGAGAGTCCAGGAGACTCTCAGGCAGGGAGGCAGAAGCCCTCCCTAGAATGTTGCCTTACAGAGAATCCCAAAGAGTCAGTACACGTAGAAATTGAGATAAGGTTCATTGGGAGTTGGCCTGTGATCTCAAACTAGCTTGTTCCCCGTAAGTGACTTGTCTCCATTGTTCTTTCTCTCCATTGTCATGTTTAGATGAGCCATTTTCAGAAAGTCATCTTGCAAGCATATCACACAGCAAATATACGTTGCCTGTCATACCAGCCTTGACATAACCACTGAGTTTGATTGGCATCCCTGAGTCTGCCTGAGCTGACCCATGTGGAGTAGGTCGATGGTGAAACAGTTTCAGCTGGGAGTTCATTGCCACAGGTTGCCCCTCTGTATTTGCAAAGCTTTTGCTTAAAAACTTTTTTTCCACTTTTTTGAAGAAATATTTGAAAACATTCCAAAATGAAAATGAAGTAGTAAAATATCTTTCCCATCTGAAGGCTAATTGCAAAATAGACTTTTAGACTTTGAACTTCTACTTACCCTTTTGAATCCAATCATGTAAAGACCAAAATTGGCTATGAAGTCTGTAAAAATATATGAAAGCAAATGGTTGAACATGTGGTGGAAATAATTTAAAAATTAAAACTTTTCTGCCATCTAACAAATCAGCTATTTTTAGAAATGCTTAATGTTTAAGACAACGAAATATTGGATACTGTTTGTAAAAAGAAATGTGAAGTTTACAAATCTGACTTTATGTATGACTGATTTGACTCCAAAATAACTAAATGCATTTAAATTATTTTTTCAAATTATCTTTAATGGAGAAAATTTGCCCATGGATAGCCTGTAAAGAACTGTATAGGTATGAAAGGGTATGGAGGACTAGCTAGTTGGTCTTGTTCAGCTCTTGCTATTCTAGTACTATATTTTTTAATCAACTTTATTTATATTTCTTTTACAGTATTTTATTCAATGAAATATCTTTTATATAAACAATGTGATATCATTGAAAATTATCCTTTTTGTTACTATAAATATGTTGTTGGGGTGTATTCCTCTTATGTATTTAGGGTAAAACTTAGAACTTCTAAGAGAACAAAATAAAAGGCTCAAAAAGACACCTCTATCCTGGCTTCAGGTACTGCTTCAGACCAGGCAAGGCCAGGGCTTGGCTCCCAGCTGGACCAGGCACTAGCCCTTGGGCAGGTCCTTCCTGTGGCTGTGCAGTGCTCTCGAACTGTGGAGGCGGGTCTTCCAGGGATGCTGCAGGCATCTCTAGGTTCTCCAGAACGACCCAAAGAAGGTGGGCCTGGCATAGATGGTGTGAAGAAGGTGGGCCTTGCCCCGAGACCTGCTTCAGCCAGAATGAGGAGAAACACGGGGCGGGCCCTGCCCCTGTGCCTGGCCTGGCCAGGCTCCCACTGTAGAAGCAATGGGCCTCAGCGAGGCACGGGCTTTTATCAGTGGGTTTCTGTACCTTGCCCTCTTCGAAGGAAGTAGAGTAGTTGGACCTGCTGACCAGGTCCTCTAGCAGTCTTTATTGGAACTCTGAGACCAGCGCTGGACAGTGGTGTTGGCCTGATGCACCTGCACCTTGACCCTGTAGGTGGTGTAGTGGGCCTCGTGCACCAGCTCATCCATGATGTCATCACTGGAGCTCTGTTGCAACAGCATGTATGGAAATGGAGACTGTTACACTGAACGAAATGAGCCAGTCAGTTAATTCTTCCATGACTTACTGTTTGTCCTTGTCTGGATCCAGACAGGGGTCACCTCAGCTCTGCTGTGTGGAGGTGACTAACACTTAGAGGTCAGACATAACTGTGGCTGGTGGTTGGTGGCTCAGCGCAGTCGTCCTCCTAGGGTTTGCTGACAGCATGGAGGGGAGTGGGAGCCCAGACCCTCACGCACCCTGCACGGCGTCAGGGTGGAGGGCCCTGGTGGAGGTTTGGGCAGGAGGCAGGACACATGTGGATGCTTTGGTTAACCAGAGAAACTTATTCCAAGTTTTGGGTCTCATGATGGTGGTTTTCTAAATCTACATATTTTATAATAATTTTTGCTTATCGTTTTAAAGATAACATTTATAAGAATTATTTTTTGGAAAAAATTGATGTTTTATTTTTCCTTGACATTACATCATATTAAGAATTTGTCATAACAAGCCTAAATTTTTGTTTTAAAATATAGAACTTGGTTCCCCAGAGTTGAGGACTCCTCCTTCTCAAGGAGGTGGGGGGTGTTCACAAAGGTCTCTGTGTGGTCTGTTGTCCGGAGTCTCCCTGGGTCTCTAAGATTATGTTGGTGAAGCCTCTTCATCTTTCATTTGCCAATAGATGTTCATAAACTCATAGTTGAAGGAAAATATAGCATATAAAATCATATTTCTAAAATCATGAACTCATTGCTTTGGTAGACTAAAGTATATATTATATAAAATAGTATGTTAAAATAAGTATATAAAACAATTTTAATATTTATAATTACATAATAGATTATATAGGCATATTAGGCATATGAGTGTACATGTGTATACATACACACATATAACACACATACATACATCTATTTCCTAGCCCCCACATACAATAGTCCTTGAAAGAATATGGTTCTATTTATGGAAGGATAGAAGTCATTTACTAACTAAATAATGTCAAGCGAGAGAAGGCAGCCCATGGTGTCCAACTGGCTGACTTCCGGCAGGAATGGCAGTAGCAGCGCCTGTCCATCGTGTCCATCTATCTGGCCTCGCCTGGGCCTAGTCCCTGGCAGATGTGGCGGCCCTCCGCAGGAGCTGCTGCCTTACTTTATAAAGGGTTGTGATGCAGGGGCCACATCAGCCTCACGGTTGCCTTCAAAGGGCCGAATGTAATTTCAATTCCTTAACAGTTAAGGAGTAGTTACGTTTATACAGCCCTAAAATTATTTTGGTCCTTCGAAGGCAACCATGAGGCTGATATGGCCCCCAGTGAAAATGAGCTTGACACCCCTGTTGTAATGTTTTGCCCCAGCAATTTTGTCTCTGTCTAAAATGTCTCTTCTAAGATGCAGTACCTCAGTGTTGTTCAGACTTCAAGGTTTGCATGTGTTTGACCAGATTCACTCTTATTCAGACAAAGCAAAGCAGGTTATATAGGCTGTAAGGGAAGACACTAGACTTGCTCCGCCCCAGGGCACCCGAAGGGGGTGGAGTCCCTGTGGGAGGGGTCCCGGTTGTTTCCTGCTTGTTCTTGTGTACCTGCCTCTCTCTGTCAGTCTCTCGCCCCTCTCTCTCATGTGAGTCAACAGTACTCTATTGATTCCTTTGGTATTTCTTGTTTCCTGATGGTGGTGGCCTCACATTGGCTGTAGGACAGTGCAGTCTCCAGACAGGGACTTTACATGCATTCTGTGCCTATCACAAGCTCCAAGCAGGCTTTTCCTCTACCCGTAAGAGATTTCTGGGGCCAGTCCTTGATGGAGATCTCCAATCTAAATTCTAATTTCTGTTAGCTAGAAACACTCAGCAGACTTGACCAATTCACCATTAAGAAAGTCCAGCAGCTCCACACACTCGATTTGTGACAGCCATTCCTGCCCACCCTGCCTGGGGGAGATGTCACCTGTACCCGACCCCATCCTCTAGGAAGCCTCTGAAGGGGTGCCATTATATGGGTAAAACCTTCCCTAGGGTTCCTTTTTCCCTGAATCCTGGCCAGCACTTGTTTGTCGATTTGTTAATGATGGCCATTCTGACAGGTGTGAGGTGATACCTCATTGTAGTTTAATTTGCCTCTCGCTGATGGCTAGTGATGTTGAACATCTTTTCATATGTCTCTGGGCCCTCTGTATGTCCTCCTTGGAGAAGTGTCTGTCTAGGTCCTTGCCCATTTTTTAATTGGGCTGTTTGTCTTCCTCGTCTTGAGTCCTACGAGTTCTTTATACATTTTGAAGGTTAAACCTTGTCCAAGGTATCATTGGCATATATGTTCTCCCATATAGTTGGTTCACTTTTCATTTTGCTGATTTTCATTTTGTTTTCTTTTGCCATGCAGAAGCTCTTTAATTTTATGTAGTCCCATTTGTTTATTTTTTCCTTTATATCCTGTGCCCTAGGAGACATACCAGCAAAAATATTGCTATGTGGGATGTCTGAAATTTTACTGCCTATGCTTTCTGCTAGGACTTATGGTATCAAGACTTAGAGTTAAGTCCTTTATTCATTTTGAGTTTATTCTGGTGTATGGTGTAAATTGGTGGTCTAGTTTCATTTTTTTGCATGTATCATTCCAATTCTCCCAACACCATTTATTGAAGGGACTTTTTACTCCATTGTATGCTCATACCCCTTTTTTGAATATTAATTGACCATAGAGACAACAACAAGCACTAGTGAAGATGTGGAGAAAAGGGAACCCTAGTACACTGTTGGTGGGAATGCAGGCTGGTGCAACCACTGTGGAGAACAGTATGAAATTTCCTTAAAAAATTAAAAATAAAACTGCCTTTTCACCCAGTGATTCCACTGCTAGGAATATACTCTAAGAATCTCACATCACCAATTCAAAAGAATTTATGCACTCCTATGTTCATTAGCAGCATTGTTAATAGTAGCCAAGATTTGGAAAAAGCCTAAGTGCCCATCACTAGATGAGTAGATTAAAAAAAAACTGGTACATTTACACAATGGAATACTATGCAGCAGAGAGAAAGAACTCCTACTCTTCATGACAGCATGGATGGAAATGGAGAACATTATGCTAAGTGGAATAAGCCAGCCAGTGAAAGACAAATACCGTATAATCTCACCAATAAAAGGAATCTACTGAACCAAGTAAACTAAGGAGCAAAATAGAACCAGAAACACAGAGACATGGAACAGACTGTCCGTGACCAGAAGGGAGAGGGGAGGAGGGTAATGGTGGGAAGAAGGGGAAGGGATAGACAAAGAACAGGTACAAATGACCCATGGACATAGAGGACAGTGTGGGAACTGACTGGGAGCAGGGAGTGGGATGGGTGGAGGGGAGGACAAAGGGGGAACAATTGGGACAAATGTAATAGAATAACATAAAAATTAAAAACATTAAAAAAACCCCTACAGAGCCTCCATAAACACCCCTGGAAGTAAGTACAGTATGGCAGTAGGACAGTGGCATGGGGAGACACGAAGCAGAAACTGATATTCCAGTGTGCACCCTCTTTGCATTGCTGACTCTGCTGATAGGTGTTTTATGCCATTATGTCCTGTTTTGATCGTGATCACTCTTTTTGACATCTACTTTTTTCTCTTCCTCCTCCCTCTTTTAAACCGCCAGCATCATTCTTGTGATCAACAGTCCGCTTGTACTGTTCAGGGTGTTGGAAGTAGAGTGCATTTCCCATTTTCACTCTTCCCTGCTCCCCATGTCCTACTGACTTGCACTGCCCTGCTGCCCTGCGTCCTTTTCCTGTTGGGGTTGGCTCTGAGCAGGACAGTGGACTCACACTGTGCAAGGGAGAGAAGGGTGAGGCAAGGTGTCTTTAGGAAGCTTACAAAGCAAGCCAGTCCTCACACCCAGCACCAGTACCGAATTGCCTATGATATAGCTGCTGACTGCATACAGCACATCTGCTCAGAGCTTTTCTCAACGACTTGGGACAGGAAGCTGCAAAGCAACGTGGCCTACCAAGCCAATAAGACTGGTTTTCACCACCCTCAACATTTCCTTTTGCCAGGCACTTTTACCAGTGCAGGGGCATCCTTCTGACTCAAAACTCCTTCCTTCTATTAAGACAGAAGATATTTCAATTTTAGCCACATTTAGCCATGCCCAAAGTATTATTTCTCAGAGAGTCAAGTTTTTGTGCTTTTTATTTCAAATTATGGAATGAAAAGCTTTGCCTCTTAGTCTCAAAGTTTATGTGAACTTTCATAGATCAGAACAATTTGGGAAGAATTGACATATTAAAAATACTGACTCTCCTGAACCACAAGCACGATGTGTTTTTGCATTTATGTAGATCCTCTTTAATTCTCTAGAAAAGTAATTTTAAAGAATTTTTAGTGTATAGGTCCTGCACAGTATTGTTAAGTTTCTACCTGGATACTTAACATTTTTGATGCTATAATGTATTTTTAATTTCAGTTTCTGAATGCTCATTGATAATAGGGAAAATTAAAATTATTTTTCAGTATTAAACTGTATCATGAAAACTTGCTAAACTCACTTATTCATTCTAGTAGCTTTTCTGTGGATTCCGTCAGATTTTTGCCGCAAACAATCACATCATTCACAAATAAATACTTCTTTGTCAGTCTGTATGCCTTTTATTTTTTTCCTTGCCATATTGCACTGGCAAATGTCCAGTATAATGTGAATTAGAAGTGGCAGTGAAGGGAATCCTGCCTAGTTTCTGACTTTAGGGTTGTTTTAAGCTGTAGATTTTGTGTAGATGCCCTTTATTGGGTTGAAAAAATTTCCTTTTATTACCGGTTTGCTAAGTGCCTTAATCAGAAATGCATGTTGGATATTGTCACATTATCTTTCTTCAGTTATTGGCACGATAATGTGGATTTGTTTTCTTTTTTTTTAGTTCATTTGTAATGAATTACACCATTTAAATTTCAAATGTCATACTAATTTTTATTAAACCTTATTTGATCATGGGACAGTGTAATCTTATGCTGTGGATTTACTTTGTTATCTGAAAAATGCTGCCGTCATAGAATGAATTGAGAAGTATTGCCTCCTCTCAAATCTCCAGAAAGACTTTATCTATAATTATGATATGATTTCTCAAATGTCTGATACAGTTCACCAGTAAAACCGTCTGGTCCTGGTATTTTCTTTGTGGAAAGATTCTTAACTACAATTTGAATTTCTTTAGTAGATATAGGTTGTCCAAGATACGTATTTCTTATTGAAAGAACTTGGTAGTTTGTCTTTCAAGGAATTTTTTCTATTTCATGTAAGTTGTAAAATTTTTTGGCTCCATTTATATGTAATGTTCCTTGATTATATTTTAAAATGTGTATATTCTGTCTTTATTTCCCCTTTTCATTCCTCATATTGTTAATATTCTCTTTCTCCTCCCTTCCTTCCTTCCTCTCTCCCTTCTCTCCCATAACTACCTACCTACCTCTCTCTCATCAGCCTGATTGCAGATTTATCAAGTTTATATCTATTCTCAAGAATAAGGTTTTGGTTTCATTAATTTTTTTCTCTCTCTTTTATTTTCTATTTCACAGATGTCTTCTCTGACCTTCGAATTTTCTTTCTTCCACCCACATTAAGTTTAATTTGCTCTTTGTCTGGTTATTTGAGGCAGAAGCTGGAGTCTTTGATCTGTATTAGTTTCTGACATATGCATTTGTTGCTGTAAATTCTCCTCAACAAACTGCTTTAATAGCAACCCTCAAGTTGGTATGTTGTGGGTTTGTTTTTTCATCCAGTTCAAAACACCTTAAAATCTCCCTTTTTATTTCTTTTTTGACCTATTGGTTCTAAAGAAATTTAGTTTCCAGTTATTTAGGGGTTTTACAAAGAACTTTCTCTTATTGACTTCTGTTCTAATTTCCACTGGTCAGCGAACACACTTTGTATAACTTGAATCTTTTAAAATTTCTTGAGGCTTGTTTCATTACCGAGAATTTGATTTACCCTGGTAGTGTTCCGTGCTTGTCAGAGGGAGTGTTCTGTGCGCGGCCCTGAGGGCCGCGTGGTTCATCATGTCGCGCAGCCTGTGTCCTTACGGAGTCTCCTGTCCACTAGTCCTCTCTACCAATTATTGTAATGATTATGGGTTGTCTGTTTCTCTTTGTGGTTCTTTCAGTTTTTACTTCGTGTATTTTAAAGCTGAGTTTTTAGGTGCATAACTGTTTAAGAGTGTTCTCTCTTTATTAATTTATTATTATATAAATTGATCTTTTCGCTGTTAATAATCATTGTTCTGTGAGGTACCTTGTTATTAAAAGAGTCACTTCTGCTTTCTTCTGACTGTTAACATGGTATATATTTTCACGCTTTAACTTCCTTTTGTCCTTATATATACAACCTTTTCTGTAGGCAGCATATAGTTAGATTTTGCTTTTTAAATCTGATTCAACTTCTGCCTTTTCATTGTAGTATTTACATAATTTACATTTGATGTGATTATTAATATAGTTAGATCTAAATCTGTCATCTTGCTGTATGTATTCTGTTTACTCCATCTGTTCTTTTTCCCTTTGTCCTAATTTTTGCCTTGTTTTGGATTGACCAAAAAAAAATTCTATTTTTCTCCTTTGTTGGCTTATTAGCTGTAACTCTTTTGTGGTAGCTATTGTTACTTTAGTTGTCTGTTTATGTTTGGAAAATAAATCTTACTGTTTTACACTTTACCTTCAAATGACATTATAGCAGCCTTTCATTTCTTCCCCCTTGGCCTCGGTGTTATCAATTTTAATTTTGTGTTTGTTATAAAGGACACACCACATTATTATTTTTGGTTAAACTGCAATTTGTTTTTTAAAGAGATTTAAATAATAAGAAAAAAACATGTATTTACATGGTTACCATTTCTGATGGCCTTTGTTACTTTGTGGTGATTCACATCTGGTATTTCTTCTGGTATTGCTTGAAAACTTCCTTTAAGTTTTGTATTTCTTCTGCTTGAAAACTTCCTTTAAGTTTTCTTGGAGGACAAGTCTACAGATGATATGTATTATTTTAGCTTTTGTATGTCTTTAGCTGTTATATGTCTGAAAAAATGTATTTACCTTCATTTCTGAAAGGTACATTCTCTGAGTCATGACTTCTAGGTTAACAAGATTTGTTTTTCTGTAAGAATTTAGAGCTGATGTGAGACTGTCTTCTTGCTTGCATTTTCTTTTTTCCGATGATAAATGTTATATTTCTTATCCTTGTTTCTTTATACGTGGCATGACTTTTCTTTCCATTTGCTTTTAAGATTTCCTGCTTATCACTGGATTTAAGCAATTTGATTAGTATTTTATGTGTATAATTCTCCTCATATTTCCTTTGCTTGGGTTTTATTGTTTTGGATCTGTGTGTTTAAACTTTTCATTAAATTTGGATAATTTTAAGTCATTAACTTCAAATTTTTTGTTTTCCTTTGTTCCTTAGTTACTCCAATCACATTGTATTTTAGGCCACTAGAAGTTGACCCATCTATCTCATTGGTGTTTTGTTCCTACTTTTAAATTATTTTTTTTCTGTGTTTCATTTTGGATGGCTTCTATGGTGACATCTTCAGCACACTGCTCTCATTCTTCAAGGCCTGTGTGTCATATATCCATCCACTGTATACAGATTTCACTTGTAGAAATATGATTTATTTTTTAATATCTTTTGTTTCCAGTTAGTTTTTTGGATATATGGAATGCAATTATGGTTTATGATCTGCTAAGTCTAACACCTGTGTTAGTTCTATAATGGTTGGATTGCTTTTGCTCTTCATTGTGTATTTTATTTTTCTGGTTTTTTCAGTGCTTGATAATTTTTAATGGAATTCTAGACATTGTAAATTTTGCTTTTTTGAGTGCTGGATATAGTTTTCTTCCTAGAAGTGTGTTTTGAGATTTGCTCTTGGAAACTATTTAATTTTAGTTGTGTAGCTTTTAAACTTCATCAGACAGCAGCTAAGCAGTGTTCCGTCTGTGAGTAACTGTTCCTTGCCACTGAGTCAACACCCTTCTGAGTGCTTGGTGCACTTCCTGTGAGCGCGAGCTGCGTACTGTCCTGCAGGTGTTTTGGGGTCCTTTCCCCCGGCCTCAGGCCTCACACGGTTTCCTGAGACTTGCACTGGCTCACACTCTGTTGAGTGGCCTGAGGGATGCTCAGTAGACCTCTGGGGCTCTCTCTGCACAGTCCTTGTCACTCCGCAGCTCAGTGCTGAGGTCTGGGTCTTTCCTTCTCCCTGGAGTCTTGGCCCCATCTCCTCAACTCGGAGTCCACTGGGCTCTCGCTGGGTCCCCTCCCTCGGCCTCACCTGGGCACTTTTCAAGGCAGACACCCAGGACAGTCACAGAGCCTATGCTCCTGCCTACCCCAGTGACCACTCTCCTTTACTGTCTGGTGTCTGGTGTCTGGAAGCTCTTGTTCCATGTACTTTGTCTCTCTCTCTACTCAGTGGGTTGTTCCTGGTGAAAGGGTGATGCTGTTACTCCATCTGGGTTGGAAACAGAAGTCCCACTTTCTAAATTTTTATTTATTTTTAGACAAGAGAAAGAGAAGGAGAATAACATCACTGTGTGGTTGCCTCTTGCGTGCCCCATACTGGGGACCTGGCCTACAACCCAGGCAAGTGCCCTGACTGGGAATCAAACAGGTGACCCTTTGGTTCTCGGACTGGCACTCAACCACTGAGCCACACCAGCCAGGGCTGAAGCTCCACTCTTTCATAATCCATCTCTTTCAGCTTTTCTCTTCTAAAGTCTCCAGTTGATGAGAATATTCATTCCCACTTATCTGTCCTCCCTGCTCTTCTGTGACATATGTATTTCTCTTTGTTCCCATCACAAAAGATAGATGATAAACCTACTGTGACTGTAAGAGCAGACAGACTGTAGACACCTACCCAGGGATCTTTGCTTTCTCAGGCCACCCAGGACCGGGGCCCTGACACAGAGGAGAGTGGCAGCCCCAGGTCCAGACCCTGGGGCGGTGGGTGGGGAGCTTTGGGGGAAGAAAGGAGCATCAGCTCTTTGGTGACCACAGTTGAACCTTTGTGTTTTAAACTTTGACAACCTTTGCATGACAGTGACTTTAACCACGATTGTACTGTACATATACAAGAGAAATTTTGACTATTAAGACTAATTACAGATGATGGAGAAGCTAAAAGTGAGAAGGGGAAAGATAAATAACTGATTCAGCCAGGAAATACATCTTGGGGGAATTTTTGAACAGTGACGTGGGAATCCGGGATGCTGCTGTCCAAAGCACAATGACTGTGTTTCACAGGGGCCACACAGTCCTGGGGAATAAGGGAAATGTTTGTACTTGAGTTAAAGCAAATAACTACACCACATTTTCCTATCACAAAATGTACATGGGTATGAACACCCTCAGTTTTTGCAGAAGTCATGCATGATGACATCACCCGATGTCACGCTGGCAGCATTATCATCGTGGTGCCCTGCGGCTGAGCTGAGCAGTCAGCAATGCAGGTCTTGACATCAGAACCTGGTGTTTCTGTTGGTTTTTGTCATGTTGCTACATATTGCAGTTTCTGAGGGCCTCAGTAAATGGATTTATAAAATTATTTTACAGTGTTTCATAATACTTTGTGATGAAATGGTATACTACTATGAAAATCATTTGTACCACAAAGATGTCTGCTTGCTTTTATAGCAAGATCTAAATAAAAGGGTTGTCATCCTTAAAGGTGAACTAAATTGTTTACAGAAAAGCATATACTTCTAATTTGTTATTTTTGAATGAGGACAGTGGCTAATGAAGTATGCTATCAGCAGATACTTTTGGTAAATGAACAAATTTAATTTTATTTTAAAGTAAAGGTGATGTTATTAGTGAGAATTTCTTTTAAAAAGAACTTGTATTACAGAGAGAACATTTTGAAAATAGACGATTAGGAATGTTATCATTGTTATGTGATTTTAAAATTTTTTATAAATGATGTTTCAAACTTATTAAAAATAATCAGATTTACCCACTTAAAATTTGGAAATAAAAAAGCTTAAACAGTTTTAAAAACTGTCAACATTTATCATTTTAATGGGCTTTGAATCCATTAGTTCAAAATATATAAATATATATTTAGCACCTCTTGATTGGTTTGCAAGAGCAACTGTGGCATTTGGGATAAATTTATTAGGTGAATTTCAATAAAAATCTTGGCATGGGTTGCAGAAGTAACTGAAAAATAAGTGTCATGAATTAGTTGCAGTTGCTAATACAGCAGTGAGTTGTCTTCCTGTGTGGATGACTGTCTCTGTGAGAGGCATCTTTTCAGCTGTGACAGGTCTTAAAAGCAAGTATCAGTATAAATTGAACTAAGAAATAGAGCTTGAAATTGTTCTATCAGAAAGTGTCAAGTAAGATTTGTAAAAATAATGTTATATTTGAAGATATTTCTCTCACTTTAAAAACATTCTTGGTACATTTTAGAAGGAAAAAAGATTACTCATATTTATAGATTAAGTATTTTTAAATTTAAATGCTATTAGTGTGTGTGTTCCATAGTTATTACAGAGTATCAGTACAGAATGGGGGTTGTGTGTGTCATTCACTGTTTTTTTAAAATAATTTCTTTACTGAAAAAATGCCTCCTCAATAAAGTTTAGAGAACCTGCTGTGGACACCACATGACTCAGATTCCTACCCATGGGGGTGGGGCACTGGCCCATGTGGAAGGCCTGTGGTGAGCCTGGGCTGCGGTGGGCATGTGGGAGCATCACCTCGGGTGACCCTCATTAGGGTCTACAGACCACGTGTCGCCCCAGCCCCATTTTATCAGGACCCTTGGTTCTTTAAACCTATGTTCACATTTGTAGCAAGTGTAGAGCTTGAATTCAAATTCAAGGCCATGTGGCTGCAAGATGCCTGTTCTCATGCACTCTTCCTTTCTCTATGAGAGGATGGTGTGTCTTAATGATGAGGCATATGGAGAAAGACTTGTTTGGACCAGTGATATTTCTGTGACCCACTCCCTCAAGGTACAGTGCCTAGAGTCACTTCCCCGTACATGACAGTGAAATTGGTTAAATCCTAATAGATGGGAGGCTGGCTGACTGAGTGAGGCAGAGGGTGGGGTTCTGTCCAGCCTTTCAGTTGGAGTGGACAGTGGGAAGATAAAGTGGGAGGGAGTTATGGTCAGGGTCAGGTCTAGAAAAGGGCAGGGCCAGAACTCAAGTCCGTGGTGTGGGCAGTCCCAGTGCTCCAACGTGCTCTCAATCAGGGTGGTTCTCAATTGAGGATATCTGGAGGTATATGTGCTTCTGGCAGTTTGTGTTCTTTTCAGACAACATGTAAAATTGCAAGTCTCTGCATTTGTATGTCTTAGAAGAGGAAGCTCATAGCCTTCATCAATCCCGAGAGAATCTGTGATGAAAAAATAGTCTCATTCTAGTGTCACTACAATAATTGTCATGAACTCTTTATAGAATTGACCCTTTACTGCTCCAGGCTTAGTGCAGAGCCAGTCTCTGTTATATAAGAAGAATAGCATTCAGCAAATGTAATTGGCTGGTTGATAGTGTACTTAAAATAGACATTACAACTTTTATACTAAACAGTGTATTATTTTACATTCATTCAACAAAGTGCACCCCTGGCCTGGCTCAGCCCAAAAACCTGCTAAGACATTTCAGGATGTCCTTCTCTTTGCCCTGGCTGGGTGGCTTGGTTGGTGGAGTGTCGTCCCATAGACCAGAAGGTTGCAGGTCTTGATTCAGGTCATGTGGGAGAGGCAACTGGTCAGTGTTTCCCTCTAACATCAGTGTTTTCTTTCTCTCTCTTTCTCAAATCAATAGATATACTTTAAGGTGAGGATTAAAAAAAGGAAGTCTTTCTCTTTGACAAAGGGAAAAGATGGGCAAAGAGATGTGAGCTCTCCTTTTCATCAGGTCTAGAGATGGACGGATTTTAAACAGGAAAGGACATCATTATATTTGTGATATTATATCACAAATGTGTGTATACACACACACACATATACATACACATACAAGGTCTGGCAGAAGTAACACCTGTTTGAGTGTGGTTGGTAGGGTAATAATATGAGTGTAATAATTTATAGTTGTAATTTGAACATTTCATTTAAAATGTCATATGGTATGTTTGAGTGTGATATGTTACATTATTACATGCCATGATTTTGTAATAAAAGATTTGTAATAAATGGGTGTTATCTGTGCCATACCCTGTATGATTACATGGAATATAGTGAGTTTTCATTACTCATAGTTGTTATTTTTATAAAGTCACCAGGAACATTCAGTCAGCAAACTCTGAACTGCTGTTCCTAAGGGAAGTGCAGAGTTGGGTTCCTCTGAGCTTCTGGTCACATTTTCATCAGGCAGTCAGTATATAACCATGCTTTTGGTTTTCTGTTTAAACACACCTTAGTTAACATATGTTGTTGACCATTAACACTGACTTCACAGCCAAGAGCACAAGAACCTGTGCCTGGGTGAAGCTCATCTAACATTCCAATGTTCATTTAACATGTGCATTTTCCACAGCCTCTCACGTTTAGGAGCCCTAGACAGCCCTTCAGTACTGTGCTTGGGGACACTTCAAACAGAGGAATCACCAACATAAAGCCCCCAAATGAGCCCTCGCTGGTGGAGCTCAGTGGATTGAGCACCAGCCTGTGAACCAAAGGGTCACAGTTCAGTTCCCAGTCAGGGCACATGGCTGGGTTGCAGGCCAGGTCCCCAGTAGGGGGCACGTGAGAGGCAAACACATGCTCTGTTTCTCTCCTTCTCTTTCTCCCTTCCTTCCCCCTCTCTAAAATAAATAAATAAATAAAATCTTTAAATGAAAAGCCCCCAGATGTGGAAAACGTGGCACTGACTAGACCCTGGACAGCACATGTTTGCAGCAGAAGAGCTGAAAGAGGAAGGCAGAGTGTTGCCTTCTTAAACCTCACAAGACTCAAATTTTTTGCTGCTGTGTGCATATCCATAAATGACAGAAATTATGGCAAGTATTAAATTGGGAGTTAAAGTAAACTTCAGCAAGTAGACAAATTCACAGATACAGAGCCTGCAAATAATGAGCATTAACTGTGCATTGATTTTAGTGGCTTTGTGGAAGGTGAACTTTAGAGAGGAAGCATTACATTTTTGTCTGTATTCAAGGACGAACTCAGTACCTCTCACCCCTTTCTCCTACTGTGTTGCCATGTTTGAATTTGGCGTGTGAGGCCGGCAGTGTTGCAGGCGTTGTTAGGGAGAGAAAGATGTGTGAGACACAGGTCCTGCCTTCTAGTTGTTTCTAGCCCAGGCAGGGGAGAGACAGGTAAGCAAACTCAGTCCAGTATGGAAAGGTGGACCGAGGTGCTGACCAAGTCACATTTTCTCTTCAGTACCATGAAAGTTTTATCAAGAGAACTTTCAAAAGATTAAGATTGTTTAGGATGACCAAGACTTTATTAGGTAAAAAGCAAGAACCAGGTAGGCAGTGAAGATAGATGTTCACAGACATGAAGATGTGACACAGTCCAGTGTGTTTTGGAAATGGAAATGATAAAGACTTTGATGTTGTCATAATGTAAAACATTAGGTAGGAGTGAAGGGCTTGATACTGGAAGTGTGGGCAGGAATCCAAAGGGCCTTGGCTGACCATCTAAGGATTTTGGATGTGGACTCATTAGTTGAAGAAAAGGAGGCAGGGAGATGCATCATTAGGAATGTGCATTAGAAGGACAACCACAGAGACACCGAGGAGAGTGGGTTACCAGATGCAAACAGTACTAGTGGCTTGGACTCAGAAAAGCTGCTCTTGTACTGAAGAAGGAAGCCTTAACCAGTGCAGAACAACTCTGTTGTGACATGGCACAGCTGTGAGGTGGCCCTGGGTCCAGGTGTCTGTTAGGCTGAACTGCTCTGCTCTTCGCCAGCAACACATTGTCTGTGTCAGCTCATCCCAGGAAATACTGTCTTCCATGGAAGAGGAAAGTGCACTCTCAAAGCCAAAGCTGACATATACACATAAATCTCTCCCCCTGTCCTGATTGGCTCATCCTCATACAAATGAGGACTCGCCTTGCACTTGGATTGGTCCAAAAAGTACTGTTTTGATTGGTCAGATTGGAGCTGCTCTGATTGGCCAGAGAAGATGTCGATGGGGATATAGCTGCAGCTCAGATTGGACGGGGCTAAGCTCCAGTTCCCGTTGGTAGAAATAGGATTCCAGGGGCTGCTTCATCCAGGCTGCTCAGTGGCAGGAACCCGTGCAGGAGGCGGACAGTTCAGGGCAGGCTACTCCCCGAAGGGCTCTCTGTGTACCAGAGGCCCCCGGCAGAAGTGGCGGCGAGGCTCTGGGTTTTAAAAAACGTGAGCCCAGTTAAGCCACTAGGAAGCCTCCTTAGGAAGTGTCTTCTTTCTCAGGGTTCACAGTGTGCAATAACTATTTTCCCTTTCATTTATAAGAATGTTTACTTTTAGCTATTAGCTTTCAATTAAAAGCTCTATTTTTTACTTCTGTATCAATGACTACATGCCATTAGATATATGGCTTCAAAAGATACTTTTGGAAAGTTTTAATATTTTAATTTGTCATTTGAGGTAGACTGCAGAATAAGGACTTTATCTTAAAATACCACTAATAATGTTAAACTTAAAAGTGCCTAAGATTAAAAAACTATTAATGGCAAAAATATTATTAAGTAATAGGTTAGATCATATTCAAGTTGGAAAAACGTGCTGGCCGATCAGGAGTGCGGATTCTATCTCAGCTTATCCCGAAGCAATGGACAGCATTATGCAATTCCAGAGAATAGCCCCCAGCAGCTGTTCGGTGTGCATCGTTGTCACTGTGGATTTACTGCAACTGTTTATTCCACACAGAGAGAGAGAATGTTCTCTGTCTCTTCCAAGTTAGGTGTTTCCAGAATTTTCATTTACTTTTTTCGTTTCAGTAGTTGGAGTGACAATGTATTGGGTCCTACAGGAAACACCGTAGGTCACTCCTAAAGGGTTGGGATTCATGTATAGTATACAACCTGACATATCTTACTGATTAAATATTAATGTTCTTCATTTACTTCTTCAAAACACACTGATTTTGAACAGATCGATGCTCCTGGAAATCTAATCTGTACACCACTGGCAGGGACTGAACACCACACTGTCCCCAGGAACCTGATTCCTGCACTGGTGGCTTTTCCTGTATGGTTCCAGAGCAAGGCAGTTTTCACTTACTGACACTCCAGAACACTCCCATGTGTGTTCCCAGGACCACGTCACTTTCTTTCGCCATGACTTGTAATTGCAGAGCTCCCTGATCAGAAGAGCCACTGTGTGGTGGAGTACAAAGTCTGACCTTCTCAGGCTCAGTAGACTTGGGTGTGCTAGGAAGAGTGTCGGCCCCCAGAGACAGGGAGACTGTAGGTGGAAAGGGGAGCTGCTCTGAGCTCTACCTTCCTTTTGTGCTGCCTGCCTCTCATAAATAGGCCGTTTGCAGGGTGGAAAGCATGTGTGTGCCTGGGCTGGCTCTCAGGCAGCCGAGCAGAGACTCAGCCTGTGAGTGATGTACCTCCCTGGGTGGCTTCCAGTGGGGGAAGGAGATAGCCCTTGAGAGAAGGCGGGCAGGTGGTCAGAAATTAGAGCTGAACAAAGGAGGTCAGTACACCAGTGCAGGCCAGCTCTTCCGACAGGGGCAGCTGATGCCGAGCATGCAGCCTGTAATGTCAGTAGCTCGACACACTCGACGTAGTTTTCATTCAAGTCACATGAGTTCCTAGGTGGGAGGGGAAGCTGTGTCCTGCACAGTCACTTTGGGCTGAATGTAATTTCAGCTTCTTAGCAGTTGAGGAGCAGTTACATGCATATAGTCCAAACATTGTTTTGGCCCTTCGAAGGCAACCTCCAGGCTGGTGTGGCCCCCAGTGAAAATGAGCTTGACGCCCCAGGCCCAGAGTCTGACGCTTTGTGGTGCTAACGGTTCCGCTCAGCCCTTTCGGTGTCACTGCGGTGGTCCGTGCGCTGCAGCCTCCCGCTCGGCGCTCGCTCTCCTTTCCACCTCTGCCGCCATGACTGCTTCTGAAACTTAGAGGCTTTGGTATTTTATACTGTTTTTTAACATCTACTGGCTCCTTAGTTACACTTTTTAAAACTGTTCTTTATTGGTTCCTCTGAAATTACAGCATGCATTCAATTGAATATAGCGAGTGTGTTTCCACTTTCCACAACTCACTGACCTTCCTTTGACTCCATCTTTCCACCTCTGGTTTGCTGCTGCTGGAGGGGAGGCAGTGCTGCATATGTTACATAAACCGGCATTAAACACAGTCGTTTTCTTATAAATGTACTGAATCCTATAAATGTTATTTTATACAGTCAATAACTATTTACATTTACCACACATTTGAGTTTTGGTTGATCTTTGTTTCATCACTTATCTCTGAAATATAATCAGATAATTTTTCTTCCAATTAAAGGGTCCTTTAGTATTTTTCTTAATATGCACATGATGATAAGTTCTTTTGTGTTTTGTCTGGAAATATTCTTTCTTTACCTTCATTTTGAAGGACTTTTTAACAAGATTTGGATATTACTTTCTTGAAGCATTTTTCATATAGAATTCCATTATCTTTTAAAATTTATTTTCAGAAGTTAGCTGTCAGTAATTGCTGACAAGTTTTAAGATTTTATTCTCTTAGCATTTGGTTTCCAGTGGTTTTACTGTGATTTGCGCTGGTGTGCTTTTCTATGTATTTCTCGCATTTGGAATTCTTAATACTGCAGTTTGTGGGTTGATATCTTTCATCACTTAGGGAAATTCTTAGCTTAATTTTCCAAATATTGATTTTGCTCCTCTTTCCCTTTTTGTGCAGTATTCCTACTGTACATATAGTAGGTGTTTTAATAAAGTCATTCTGTGTGTAGATGGCACTGAAGTCTTCTTGTTTAAGTCATAACCGTGAAATGCAGCCTGGGACTGCCCCTTATTCTGAGACCGAGCACAGATGTAATTCAGAGCCTTAGAGTCACCCCCACACCTTTCCCATGGCCTCCCACAACCTGCATTCCTTGCTTCTGACCCACCTGGTGGTCTGTCCCAGCCTGCTCTGCTCTCCGGAGCCGATGCCATCACAGAATCTGTGATGTGTCAACACCAGACCGCTGGTGAGTGATTTTCAGTTCTTACCTCTTGTCTTATAACCTGCCAGCTACAAATAGCTTACCAAATATTAGATTATAGATTGTGCATCACAGATAGGAATATGGAGAGCAAAGCGTGTGCATTTAGCTCATTTAGTGAATTTAAAACGTCAGAACACTGAGCTATGGTAGACCACGGGTGGCAGTATGAAGTCATTTAGTGAATTTAAAACGTCAGAACACTGAGCTATGGTAGACCACGGGTGGCAGTATGAAGAGGCCAGCATTCTGACACCCAGGCGCATGATTTCACTGTGTTTTGAAACCTTTAAGCATTTTCATGTTTGTTAACCAGTGAATCTTTTTGGCAAAGGTGTAGCTTTCATCTTCAAATTCCAGAGGGACAAAATGGTTTTCTGACCCAGACACAGATGTTAATACCTGAAAACAGTGGGAGTGCACGTTTCTAAGTGTGGAACTGGAAGCTCTAACTTGAAGGCATCAGTATTCCCAAACATATTAGTGTTAACAGACAGGTTTTGAAACTTTGACTTACGGATTCTCAAGTCAGCTGCACTTAGCTCCCCAAGGGAGGGGCCCCACTGTGGCAATCATGGGCTCTGCTCTGGCCCCAGACTATAGCAGACGCCACCCTGTTCCAGATTGCGGGATTCTGTCCCATACCTCAGGGCTCCCATGACAGAAGACAGCTCCGGCTTCACAGTGGAGGGCCATGGAGGCTCCCAGACAAAGCTTCGTGCTGTGCTGGGGTCAGCAGACACCCAGGGGACACACCAGAGAATGAATGAGACATTTGACACGGAAACCTGAAAACAGGGCCAGGCCGCTGAATCCACATTCCGTGTGTGATGCGGTCTGCCCACTGCTGGTGACAGCAGATGTCTCTCTGTACTGTGTGTATCCAGGAGGGTGAAGACCAACAAGTAACACTGGTTAAAAGGGTGAAGAAAAAGAAGCAAAGGCCATAGTTGTGATTTTGAATCATTTTCCTAGAAATTGTCTGTGTTACTTTACTGTTCTTATGACTGTTGTGTGAAGTACATAGTGGGGGGCTGAATTCTAGATTGTGCGTTTCTCTACTAGCCCACATTCCAAGTGTTATCTGCATTGAATTAATTTTCTGTGAAATGCTTGTATATTTATAGAATAATATGCAGTGATTCAGGCCAGCGTTTTGATTTTAGAATTCCACCTTGGTGAGAGCATCATGGCAGGGTGCGCGGCAGAACGGTGTCTGAAGAGGAGCCTCCTGGCTCCAGAGCAGGATGCACCCCCCACATAGAAGTGTCTAGAAAGAGTCAGATTTCTGCTGCATATGAGTGGGAACAACCGGCTCTGCTTTCCTCCAGGAAGGGGCGGCGTCTGTTTTTGTCTCTCCTCTCAGTTGTAGAACAGGCTTGGCGTCTGGGACAGAAAAAGACTTCAGTAAGCATTTCAGGGGGTAAGTTAACAGCCTGCACTGGAGGCTGTGCTACAGCACTTTCCCATGTTTGGTAGGGGCTGCAAATTGGACTTCACGAAGCTGGGCTAATGTGAGTCCCGAAGATTCCTCCTCCATGCCATCTCCCGCTTGAAAGGACAGGAAATGGGAAGTTGGGATTTAGGGGAACCTGAGATAGAAAACGAGATGTGGATGCCCAAGTAAGTCTCTGTGCTTTTGTAGCTACACAGTCAGCTTTTCCTGCTGCTTATTTATATGCAGCTGGTTTTAACACAGTCACAGATTCTGGGTTGGGCAAGGCGCTGGCCCAACCTCCCTGCGCTAGAGCAGGTGCACTGCTCACCCCCAGCCAGGTTCACAGAGCAGTGCTTTGTCTCCACCCAGTGGCCTCTTCTTCCAGGGAAGTGAAGTTGGGGGCATTGTGTCACCTCCCCGGGTTCAGCTGGATTGAAAAGGACATCACAGGGTGACCTTGCAGATTCTTCATGACAGGTTGCTCTGACATTCTCCTGGGAAAAATGGATGGGGTTGGCTGGATGAACTTAGCTCTGACCTGCCTGTTTCACTCTCTCCTGTGACCTGATTTTTTACAAGCTGTGCCCTAAAGGGGATCCTAGAGGCAGAAGGTTTTTAGGCTCTCTCACCCTCACCCCCTACATCCTGAACCACTGAAGGAAGCATCCCATCAACTCCCAAGGTTGCCAGAAGTATCCCACGCGTGACATGGCCTTCAATTGCCAAGCAAGACCTCACTTACGCATCTCAGACAACTAAGAGTCTGCTGTATGCTCAAATGTGTACCAGGGGTCTTCAAAGCATTTTAGTCATCTGTTCTGAGATACAACAACTGTACCGCATTCATTCACCATGCACTTGTTATCCTGTCCTCACTGGGTGCCACCCATTTACCAGGGAACAAGGTGGGCAAGTCTTGGGCTTCAGGGAGCTGTGTCCCTGTATGGGTAGGGAGGAAATAAAGAAACATAACTACAGGAAAATGGAGAGCTGATGCAGAGAGTGGGCCATAAGCCTTTTCCATACAGAGGGGTAACGTTTAGGCGTGGACTTGGTGTTTCTAGTAGAAGAACAAGTATGTACTATGTGCTTCTCAGGCAAAATAAAGAGTTGAGTGTGTGTGTGTGTGTAAGAAACCACCAAACCAGTGTATTAGAACAGGGGCTCCAAGGGTCCTTTATACTCATGTTCTCAGGACTTCACCTCAGTTTTGTTTATGAGACTCCCGCTACTATATTAAAATAAAAATGACTTCTCTTAAAATTTATTTTAAAATAGCAATTTAAAACCTTATTATATGTTAATATAACTAATATGGTTCTATGAAAGATAACCATATTTTTATAACAGAATTATCCAAAAAGTCACCATTTTACATTTATAAAATCTCTTTAATGCCTTTCTTAATGGAATAGCTAAATTCTCATCTGTATTTGTAGTCAACATATTGCATTAAATTGTTTGACTGGAACTAGAAAGGTAATCCAGTTAGATGAGGGACAACCTCACAGACTCGTTTGTTGATAGGGCCAAAAAGACCCTTCAATGTGTCTTGAACCCCACTTTGGGAACTACCGTGGTAGGCCATTGTAAGTAACATCGGAGTTGAGGGTAAGATATGTCAGTTCCTTATGACCTTGATAAAGAGAGTAGGTTTGGGAAGCCCCCAATTTAGTAAGAAATGCCTGAAGGATCTTGAGAGGGAAAGTAGCTTAGTCAGACTTTTAGAGAGGTGGTCTTCTGCTGGGTGGAGGGTGGGCTGGAGGACAAAGGAGGGGACCTGGAGAAGCCAGTTGTGTGGGCTGTTCTAGGTGGTGCTGGGGAGGCTGGTGGCAGTGGCGGAAGGTTACTTCTCCTCTTGTAGTTTCAGGAAGCAGACGAGTTCACGTGTAAGGTGTGTAGAGAACCTGCCAAGCGACTGCATGTCCTGGTCTCGGTGACCAGCACACCAGCGAGATTCGATGCCCACATGTGGCTTTCTTACTGTAGTTTTGCCCTGGAAATGGATTTCAAAAATGGTGTCACCCAGAACTTGGAGGCACTTGGCTTTGGCCAGCTCCTCAGTCACATTACCACTTCTCTCATTTTTCTGAACTCCTGCTGCTTCCCACGAGCAAGAGCTAAGAAAACCTGAGCCTCCTGCTGGCCACAGAGCCCTGGAGAAGTGATGGAAGGGGTGCAGGCCTGCAGGTTCCCACCAGCTGCACCTGGGGGCAGGCCGGGCAGCTTGTCTTCCAGGCCGTGTGACCCCACTTGGACATGCAGAGGCCCACACACGGACAGGCTGGCGCTGCGTGCTTCTCCGGTGCAACCCCAGCCTGCACGTGAGCCTGCTAGTCGGCAGGCCCGTGCTCCCGGCTAGTGGGCTGTATGGGGTCCGCAGGGCTGTACTCTCGACTAGACAGCAGCATCTCGCCTGAGGCCTTGACCCAGAGCACAGTTAGGTTCCATGGTGGGCTGTCCTTCTAACAGTGACATGTTCGCAATGCTGGGGAAAACGTGCTGTGTGGTTAGCTCCTACCTAAATGCAGGTGTTGTAATATAGGAAGGAACTGGGCATGTTAGTGTATTCAATAACTCGTAGTAGTAAAGAGTGCATTCACTTTTAATGCACAGGCTTTGTTCAAAGACAGTTAAGGATTGCAATCAAGTAATAACATCTCAGTCTCCAGAGGACAGTTTGAACTGGACATTTGATATTTTAATGTAGACGTAAGCCATATATATTTAAAATAAATATAAAATATTGCATATGATATATAGAGGGAACATTTGTCTTAGAACCTGTTTCAGAATTCTCCTAAGTTGGCTCTAAAATAATAGAAATAAAAACCAGGAACGCACTCAGTACATCCAGCCTGGGGGAACCTTCGGGAACATAGTTCAGAAAGAAGAAAGGATTCAGGAGGGTGAACAGCTCATAGAACCAGGCAGTCCTGGCTGCCTGTACGAGTGCATTTGTGTTAGGTTGAGCGACAGGTGTGCCAGGTGAGTGTGTCTGACTTTCGGAGACTTATTTTTAGCCGGCTCTCAGGTACTTAACCCTCCCTCCTTTCTGCAGCTATTTTTACTCCCTAGAGCGTGTCCCCTCTGCACTTATCACCGTTGCCTCCAGTTCCTTTCCACTGAGTTCAAGTCGGCTTCCTCTCTTCTCAGTCCATCAATACATAGCTGATTTGGAGCTGAGCTCTATAATAATCAGCCTTTCAGCAGCCAGCTCCACTCTCGCCTCGTAATTAAGGCCTGATGGTTGTGTTGACGGCAAATGGCTTTGTTCTCACATCCCCAGGCTTGATTGCTGGTTCTCTCCTCACCTGAATGTGACCCACTCTGCATTGTGCCCTGATTGCTGCGGTGCCCGTAATTGCAGCCCTGGCGGATGACATTTCCGTGCCGCACACTCTACACAGCTCCTCAGGGAGCTGGCGGATTGACGGCTGGGGAAGCTCATCAAAGGCGGATTTAGGAAATGCCTCTGAGAAGGTGGGAGCCCAGGACCAAATATCAGAGCTTTCCCTTTGACATTTGCTTTTACATGAAGCACTAGGACCTGCAACCTGTTTTACCTTCTGTGTGCAATCCAAGAAGAGGCTGGATTTCATGATTCCGAATTGTTATTTAGGTTCATTAAGGGCAGGCCTGGGGAGTACCTTTTAAAAAAAACTCTTTTATTCTTTGTTTTTCGAGGAGGGGAGGTTAGAACAAATAAAACATGAAGGGATTTTCTTCAGTCAGATGAAATAGTGTATTTTGTCTATAAAGTACATTGTGTCAAATTTATGTGTAGCTTTAAATTCTTAATCAAATCTCATTACTCATGAAGTCATCAAATTCACTAAGAGAAACATTTCAGTCATGGCTAGACTTCTATAATTGAGAGCAGGTAAGATCACCCAGTAGAACTTGGTAATTAGACATGAAAAGAGCTGCCCACAGAGGTGGGACATTTGTCTAAGACCACGAAGTTCACATGGAACAGAGCCAGAACCAGGATGCACATCTTCCAGGTGCTTGAGTGAGCTCCGGCATCTCCTGGAGCCTCGTGCCTGGTGAATGCTTGCCCCCGATCTCATATGGAGCGTTCCTCTGCTTGCAGGGCCTGCTCTGTTTGCCCTGCATCCTTGCTGCTGCTGCTGCTGCTCTGGTGCACCGAGAGAATTAGCCTTTCCCTCCGGATGGTTTTGCCGTTGTTCAGGTGTCACCGGGGATAGGCCAAAGGGCATGGTGGGAGGGGCCTCACACACTGAGGTCTGGGCCAGATCCCACTGCAAGGCCTCGGGTGGTCACCAACCTGTCCTCCTTCCATTCCATTCCTTCCATTCCTTCCTTCCATTTCTACCTTATATTTCCTTCTCTCTTTCTTCTTGTCCCAAGAAGTTAAATTATTAGGCAAAGACATAACATTCATAAAATTTTTAAATCATAATTTATCAAAAAGAAACTTAACTTTGCATATTTCTATAGATTTTAGCTATGTGTTCAAACTATGCTTTTCTAGTGTGTATTTTGCAAGCAATTGTATCTGGAGTCTTGAACTGCCATACATTGATGACCTTCACAAACAGCTACAACTTAGGAGAACATTCACAAAAATATGCTTTATTCCCTATACATCGAGAATCTTCTGACCTAGTCCTCACCTTCAAGTTCTCCACCAGTGTGTACAGTGTAAACTGGTTATCATTTCTTATATACATAATTTTTACTTTCATACAAATTTACTCAAAAGTCTACATTTTTTCTTGGGTTTTGTTACACAGATGGACTTTAAAACTGATTTCATGAAAGGATAAAGCAAGAATTTTTACAGACTTATTTATCAAGAGAAGGTAAAGACCCCAGATTGCAGTCTGACATTACAGTTGTGGCTGTGCGCACACACCTTTGTTCACACACTGGTGACATGGAGAATGGGCTGGCAGTGCGTGAGCACCAACATGTTGGAAAGGGTTGTAGGGCGGGGGCACTTGGTCCCTGCTCATAGGTGCCTGTTGTCCAAGGGCCTGGAGCATGGTCACGAGGACCCCACGCACTGCTGCGCAGAGCCCGTTTCTCCCGCCTCCCTGCCCTCCGAGACCCTGCGGGCACCGTCTGCCCCTGAGCAGCTGTTTGCGGTGGAGCGAGTGCCTGCATGTGGCATTGGTGCGGCTGAGATCTCGGCGTGGCTGGGTCAGGTTAACTTACCTTCTTCCATGAGGAAGCATGGCCTCTGAGGAGCAGTTGTGCTTCGCTCGTGTACCCGTTCCCCCAGTGAACTTGCTCCTCTGGACGCCAGTCCCGTTTCGTCTCACGTAAGAGTTACTGCAGTGGGTTACTTTTGTGTGGTGGCTTCTTTTGGCCTATTGGACCCAACCATGAGTTGACAGGAGAGTGAAGCAGATCACTTTTCAAGTGCCTGTCCTTTTTTCCCCTCAGAGTAGTTTCTAATTATTTAACTATGGGGTCTAAATAAAAATAGACTGGAAAATGGTTATCGGATGCTCGTGAGACAGTTGTTGACGGGTCCCTGGGAAGCTGACAGTGGCGGGCACATTCCAAAGCTCCGTCGTGTTTTCTCAGTCATCCCACAGCCTTTCCACAGCAGAGAGAGTTCCCGACGGTGTCCCTACTTCCCAGGCAGCCAGACTGAAGCCCGGGGCGGGGAGCTCACACCAAGTTCCCAGGTGGTGACGGGGTGGTTTGTGACCCTTAAGTGCCGCTTTGCAGGCCTTGAACTAAAGCTCTGAGCTATGGAGTCTGTTGTACCCAGTGTCCCTCTGAGATCACTGTCACTTCAGGTGCCCGCTGCACAGTGGAATGTGTGCCATCTGATTAACTCTGGCTGCTCTCGTCTGTCATCACTGCTAAAGGGGCAGTGATGCCCCATCACAGAGACTGCACATGCCTCCACAGCCCGGGGTTCATGCACTTTGGGCTTGTGGGGTGCAGGCTGGGATCCAGTGTCAGGCTGCTCAGAGGAGGTTGGGCAAATGGGTGTAGGGTGTTTTGTCTGGAGAGGTGGTTTGTAGTGACATCACCCTGTGAAACAATTTCAGATTTCCTAAAGTTCAAAAGATACTACGTTGCTACCTAAACTCAACATTTTAAAATTTAGACATTTAAACTGTGTCTTTGCTTGAAAAGAAGTGTGAGTGGGCGGGAGCCCTGAGGTCTTCTTCCCAGGCTTTGTGCTGACCTTTGGGCAGCACTGAGTGTTTTCACCTTCTTGTCTGTGTGTGCACATGGCCTGGGCTCCAGGGCCGCTCCTCACTCACCGTCTCTTTTGAGCTCATACATGCATTTACCCCCCAAATATCTCTGCTTCTCATCTAGTGATCGTATGCTTTGGGGATACCAAAACCTGGCTTCTTAGTCACTATTCTGTAGGTAGATACTTGCAGTATTTTCCAAATTTTCAAAATGAAAATTAACATCCCTAGTGTGGTCCACATTGCTCACATTACTTCCCTTCCTTCCTTCCATTTCTACCTTATATTTCCTTCTCTCTTTCTTCTTGTCCCAAGAAGTTAAATTATTAGGCAAAGACATAACATTCATAAAATTTTTAAATCATAATTTATCAAAAAGAAACTTAACTTTGCATATTTCTATAGATTTTAGCTATGTGTTCAAACTATGCTTTTCTAGTGTGTATTTTGCAAGCAATTGTATCTGGAGTCTTGAACTACCATACATTGATGACCTTCACAAACAGCTACAACTTAGGAGAACATTCACAAAAATATGCTTTATTCCCTATACATCGAGAATCTTCTGACCTAGTCATAACCTCACAGGGCCAACAAGAATTGTATAATTTTAAACATCCAAAAGATCCCTCTCTTTCAAGCTTTGTGAACATGTTGCCATTAGAGCCATGAAAACCAAGCACGTTTCATGAAATGTGCACTGCTCTCTGTCCCGATGGGCAGGGCGTGGTGGACTGCGAGGCAGGAGGCTCGCTGCTGGAGTCCATCTGGTCAGTGCTAGCCCTGCAGCTCTGTCCTGGGTGCCTCACCCATCTCCCCCTCCACCTTCTTCCCACAGTGACTTCTCCAAAAGCTGTGAGACCCTGCAGTGGTTCAGTCACCCTCAGGACCTGCTGCCCCACACAGTTCTCTCATCGCTCTGTGTCTACTGCTGCCCCTCCCCAGAGACTTCCCCTGTTCCTTCCTTACCTCCAGTGCTTCAAACCACCACGAGCGTGGCTGTCCACTCCTCTGAGACTCCCAGCTCCTGCAGCAGAGCCAGTTCACCTCGGCGGTGACCCCGTGCTCTCTGGGCACACCTCCACCACGGTGTCGCTGAGCAACACATGGTGGTCAGTGTTGGCATCTGCCTCCTTTCCCACGCCTTGAGGGCTGGCCTCCCTGCTCAGTGCCCTGGCTCCTGGTCTGTCTCAGGTCTTGTCATCAGCTCAGGTCCTGCCAGTCCTGGGCTGAGCTGGCTCTGGGCTGCGCGTTACTGGTGTTGGGTGGAGAGCCAGGGGTTCCCAAAGTGCTCCCCCTTCCTGTGGTCCAAAGGGAGATGCCCACTGCTGCCAGCAGCCAAGTGGAGCAGAGGGCACTCCTCTCTTGTCACGGCCAAGCATCGAATGTGCCACAGTGTTGCACTTTAATAAATCTGGGCAAAACATGCTTTTAGGTCTCCAGCTATCCTGAAAACCACATCCAAATCCTTGTAATCACTGCACTCTGGTGATCTCTCTTGTCTGTCGAAATGAGAAGTTGAAAATGAGAGTTGAGTGAGTGAGTGTGTGTGTGTGTAAGAGAGAGAGAAATTAAGTGAGAGAAAAGATCGATGGCTGGCCCACACCAATGCAAAAAAAGTATTTTTGAATCAATAATGACTTAAAGTAGTAGCTATTCTAGGATCTTGTGTACTTTATAAAGACAAATTCTTTTAAAAAATTAATGTTCGACCCTGGCTGGTGTGGCTCAGTGGTTGACTGCCAGCCTGCGAATCAAAGGGTTGTGCGTTTGATGGTCCCCATTGGGGGTGCATAGGTCCCCATTGGGGGCACATAGGAGGCCACCACACATTTATGTTTCTGTCCCTCTCTTTCTCCCTTGCCCTCTCTAAAAAATAAATAAATGAAATCTTAAAAATATAAAAATAAAAACCAAGAAACTAATGTTCAAAGGAATGGCTCTCCAGTGTGGCGGTTTTGGGGGCTGGCACAGGCATTGGGACAGCTTCTGTATCTAGAGCTGAGGCCCTTCTCCAGCTTCTCAGAGCCCATCCCGCGGGCAGCTGTGTGCTGTCTCCCTTGCAGACAAGGCCCTGAGAGGTCTTTAACTTGGTCGCAGTTTCCTAGGTGCAGTGGCATCAGATTTTTGGAGGGCACTGACAGCCACTCCAGAAGTGTGTCCCATGGGTGCTGGAGGGTTGCACTTGTGTACGTGTCTGGGCAGGGGCAGGGGTTCAGGGAGGCCCCCTCCTGAAGATTCGTTGCTCTCGGAAAGCAGAGTTCATGGTGCCTCATTTGCCCTGTCCTGAGGGTTGTCTTTTTTTTAGATTTTATTTATTTATTTATTTTTAGAGAGAGAGGAAGGGAAGGAGAAAGAGGGAGAGAAACATCACTGTGTGGTTGCCTCTCACATGCCACCTACCTAGGGACCCAGGCATGTGCGCTGACTGGGAATCAAACTGGTGACCCCTTGGTTCATAGGCCTGTTCTCAGTGCACTGAGTTATGCCAGCCAGGGCCTCAGGGTTGTCTTGAGGACCAAATAAAATAATTATCATGAAAATCCTGTCACTTTGAAAGATCTTTTCTCTCACTTGGGAAGCAGGTAGTTGGAGGGTACACTGGCACAGGGAGGGACACGTTTCTCAGTTGGCACCCTCCTGTGAGTGCCTTGTAGATGCTGTGCTGTGCATTCTGGGGAGCTGGTAGGCCCTCTCTAGTCCTTGGCATCATCGCTCCACCAGAAATGAAGGTGCCCCATACAGGTGCCACCAGTAGGTGGCCCATGCCCTTAGCATTGGAGCTTTCTGGTGGAAACGTGCAGCCTTGGTTTGAGTTGAATTAATAACATATTTAAGTCACACTCTGCAGTCACAGCCCTTGACAGACAGTAATTTGTATGGATTCTAAGAGGGGGGTCGCTGCTGCAATCCTGGCTGTCGACCCCCGGATCCCTGCAGTTTTGTACAATTCACTGAGCGATTAATTGCATAATCCCATCCGTGAAGTTGCAGCATCTCAGGACCAAGAGGAGTTACAAACACTCTCATGAGCACGCATACACCTGTGTCAAGTTGTCTGGCACACATGCTCACTCCTAAGACAGACAATCGATTCCAGCAGAGGTGTGCTCTGTCCTTGTCTCTCCTGGTGCACAGCCTCCTCCTCTTTTCAGAAGTGGTACTGTGGTCTAAATGTGTGTCTTTCCCAAATTCACACGTTGAAACCCCACCCCCCAAGGTGATGGCCTTAGGAGGAGGAGCCTCTGGGAGGTGATTCGGACAGGAGGGTGAGTTGGACCCATCCCCTAAGCCCAGAGAGCCCCGAGAGCTTTCTGGCACAGAAGAAAGCTCTGGGCCAGAAAGTCCTCCATGGGAGGACCTAGGGAGATGCCTGCAGCCCGGAGGAGGGCCCTCACCTGAATGGGCTGGTGCCCTGACCTGGCCTCCAGCCCCCAGTGTGTGTGAGGGACAGATTTCTGTTGTTCGTAAGCCACCCAGTCTGTGTGTTTTGTTACAGCAACCCAAGTAGACTAGGACAAACGGCTCAGTTTCCCAGCAGAAAGTACTAGAAGCGCCTGGCACGTGCTGTGTGCTTTCGGGGACCAGGAGGAATTCACAGACTAGTGAACACCTTCTGTGTGGCAGAGGAACTCGTAGTCCACTCACTGTTGTTGTTCAAAGTCATTCATTCGACAGAGTGCCTCTCTTTTGGCCCCTCGTGGTAGATGAACAGATGCCGTGTCTGACGTGGGGAAACTTCCATCTTTTATAAGAATTACAAAAGCAGCAGCCAACACCAGAAACAACTGAGGAGTCAGCTGGGGATGTCAGATGAGATGTGGACATGAATATCCATGGTCCACGCTCTGTCAGGACTGGCTGGAGGGTGGCCATGGCCATAATTCAGAAATGATGACCTCCTCCTCAGGGCTGGGGTGACCTGGGAAGTCTCGGAAGAGATAAATGGCCAGTTTGCTCGAAGGGTTGAGAAACCTTTGATATTTAAATAGACTGATGTGGCCCAGAGTGAGAAAGCACCCTCTGCCCATGGGAAAACACACTGTCTTAAGCCGAAGGTCACTCGGGGCAGTAGTGCAACTGAAGACTTAGAATTTGTTGCCAAGCTTTGCAAGACCTTGGAAGCAAGGTTAGGGAGGATGTTTTTGGTTCCAGCTCTGCTTAATGTTAGCTCCTACTAAAGCTATGCTTGCCTGCCAAATGGGTGCAATTTATAAGTTTGTGAAACACTTAACTTTGAAGTGTGATACGTGTGTAAGGTTTTGTAATGATACTAGTATTACTGAGTTGATTTCTTGTCGAGCAGTGGTTTGACATAACGAAAGCGGTAGTTTTAAAGGTGCTTCTCACAGGGTGAGGAGAGGAAGAGCAGGGTTAGAGGAGCCCAGTGGAGCTGGTGATGTGGACTCTGCTGGGGGTGGTTCGGGTCCGGACCGGCGCATGTGCAGGGAGAGAAAGGACAGCAGGATGAGGTCTCTGAGTCCTAGATTGGGCGTGTTTGGACACTGCCTCTTAGAAAGCTTTTATTTCACTGAAAGCCGCTTGTTCCACCCAGGGGCAGACGGGACAAACCAGAACGCCCTCGCGGATGGACCTCTCCACTCTGGGACCAGACCCTACAGGGTCCAGCCAGCACTGGGTCCATGAGGGTTCATTCCTGAGATCCTAAATTCACACCCAAGGCCTCCAGACAGAAAACACCTGTGAGTGGCGAGCCACAGACCCCGAAGGCCTGCTCTGGGCTGACACTGGTCCTCACCCTTATGTGCCGCCTGAGCATTACCCACATGCCCTGAGGACCAGGTGTCATTAATAGGTGGATTGAAAGTCATTCTTAGATTTCTCTGCAGTGGTTTTCACACAGTTTGAGGAGGGTCCTTGTCCCGAACCTGCTCCCCATTTCCACATCCCCTCAGGCAAGTTACTTAGCTATTCTGGGTTTCAGTGTCCAAGTCTTCAGACACAGGGAAGACTACACCAAGACCGTCACGGCTACTTTCATTCTGACGTTCTGCCTCCAAAAGCCATTCTGCCTACGTGTGCTGCTGGGGCTGTGGCTCAGTGGTAAATTCTAACTCCACACAGGTGCCGGTCGGCCTGCAGCCAGCCTGACAAGGTGGGAAGCCTGTGACCCACTCTGCTGGTGGTCCTGGGGCTGGTTCAGCTGCCAGAGGGCAGGTGCTATCCAAACAGCCCTCCCTTCCTGACACAGCACCCAGTGGCCTCTGTGTTCAACTGCCTTTCTGTATCATTTTGCTTGATCTGGGAGAATGTTCTCTAATGAGTGAAGATGATCTAACGGGGCCGAGCCGTGACTTCACGCAGCAGGTTGACGGCGTGTGCGCAGTCAGCAGGTCCCAGAGCCGGTCACAGACGGGCCGTGAGCAGTGGGTGGTTTGGGTTCCGGAGTTTCAAGTGGCTTGTGATTATTATGTGGAAGTGTAGTTTTTAACCTGAATTTGTAGATCATTCTTTATAGCAGTTGATACATAACTTCTAAAAATAGTAATAGATGTGTGAAATGATATTTTTCAGTTTACTTTATTACATAATGTTACATGATTTTTATCACTAAAATATAAACAATTACAAATAATTAAGGTTAAAAAGTGGAAGTCCTTCCTAATCCTCAAAGTCCTACTTCTTTCTTCAAAGATAATCTCTGTTAACCATTGGGTCCCAACCCATTCTAAACGTTGTCTGTGTACTCACATGTGCACATGTATGGGTATGCATTACATCATAAATATGCATGTGCGCACACGTGAATGTGAACTATACTCTGCATGTCCGTGTACTCACATGTGCACACACACGAAGATGAGCTACACTCTAAAACACTGTTCACGTCCTCACATGTGCACACGTGTGAAAATGAACATTGTCAGGTTCTTGACTTGCATTGTGTGCCCTGGTGGGGTAATGTGTGCTGCTCTGCACCATCCCTCTGTCTCTTTGTTCTGCGACTTGGAGACTCTGCCCTGTGAAGATGTGCTCACCAGTCCTAAATGATTCTTCATAATCTAACCAGTCCACTGTTGAGGGTTTCCATTTTTGATTACATACAGTATTGCATTGAACGATCTTACACATGAGAATTGTTAGGCTAGGGATTGCACATTTTAAGTTGTTACCCACACTGCCGAATTCCTTACAGCAAGCTTGTTCTTCCACCTCTGCACGGCCTCTGCCATGTCCTGCTCACTGGCCGCCACCAGACACAGACAGGCTGCCACCTCAGTGCCTCCTCCTCTGGGCAGGTAGTGCGAGGAGCTCCCCCTGAATGCCCATGGCGGGGACTGAGTTTCCCTTCTGAGAACCAGTGAGTTGGTGGATTTAGTGACAGGTCTAAGCATGGGACTACCTAGTTATCAGAGACTAGCTGGAGGATGGGTCATGCGTACACCGTTTTATCTATAAAAGCTCCAAGTTACAAATTGCACTTCCTGGTACCCTTTATGCTGTCAGTCAATACACTGGAACCACTGGTTCCCTGCTGAGAGGTTTGGGTGACACTGTGGGAAATACAGAGACTCTTAGAAAGGCCACACGCGGGCTAATGTTTGGGTCTTCTTACTTGTCAAAAGCACGTCCTAACACTCTCAGCAGTGAAGTCACCAGGCAAACCTGTGCGAGGGTTTAGATTCAAAACACAGGAAGGAGAGGTGCAAAGTATTTGCAGTGACATTAAAGTGATTATAAAGTCTGTGTACATTCTTCTGATTTTCTATTTTAAGATATCCTCATTCTTTTACTCATTTTATTATGTATCTCCTCTTATCTCTGTCTTCTGAAAATGATCATCTGTGTTTTCTCTGGAAACCGGAAATGCACACGTGCTGAGTATCATGCCAGTTGGAAGTGAACTGTCCTCTGCCAGGCATTTCTGGAACAAAAACTGGGAACAGGGGTGCCACTCACTACAAGGGGCTCCACCGGACACAGAGGAAAGAAGCCTGCTGCCAAGGCAGGGAAGGCCAGCAGAAGCCGGCCGCCTGCCTGGCCCCAGGGTCTACCCACCCCCACCCACCACCAGTTGGAGTCTGTGACCTGGTGTTGAGGGCGGGGCCAGCCGTAGCACACCTGCACAGGGTACACTGCACAGACCTGTACCGGCACCTCCTGCATCCCGCTTGGGCCTGGGCAGTGCCCAGAAGACTGCTCACAGAGTAGCAGCCCTTCTCTGGAGGTGGGAAGTGGGAGACCGTGCAGTCAGGGCCGGGGGTGCAACTGGCACCTTGTGGAGCTCACAGAGGCCACCCACTGCCCAAGAAGCTTCCTTCGACCATGCTGATAGGCAGCGTCTGGCTCCGGTCTGGTGTCAGAACCATCTCTCATTTTTTAACCAGTCTCGTGTAGAACTTCTTAGGGAGAAAACAAGGCCAGAAGCATGTCTGCTGGTGCGTAATCCTGCACCAAGCAGGATTGGCCAAGAAGGCACACGTGTGTGTCGGTTAAGCACGACTCAGTTAATCAGGGGGCCTTTTTGACATAAGACATCTGAGGAGACAACGGTGGCAGCGACAAGAATGTCTGCACCTCCGTGTGCTGACACCTGCCGGGAAAGTCACAGAGAACCACCGCCTCCTCCACGGCGGCTCGCAGCTCTGTCCTCAGCATCCTGCCCTGCAGGAAGCACCGAGGGCCACAGGCCTGTGGAGAGCAGTTCCCAGTGTCAACTGCCTTTGGAAGCTGTGACCACTGGGCAGACAGAGCACTCTGAGCCCGTTCACAGATGGGAGGAGCACACTTCTCGTACAGGTGGTTCACCAGGCAGGAAGCCATGCCAGGCATCTTGTGGGACATTGAGGACTTAGGTGTTGGGTATTTTGGACCTGAAGGAAGTGATTTCCTTGCCAGCTCAGTCCTGTTTCTGTCAGAGAGAAAGTTGAACTTCAGAGTAGTTCAGTGACTCCAAACTACCCATACCAGTGTTGGCTAAGATGGGTTTTGCCAACCTAGAAATCATGCATGCATGTGGCTGTCCATATATTTAAACCATTATGTTATAGTTTCAAAGTCAGTCATGTCAAGGCTTCTATGCCACTGCCTGGGTAGTACCTGATGGAGTGCAGCCTCGTGTTCCACGGAGGCCGGGTGGCAGTTAAGTGTGTTCTTTAAGGACACTCCTCATGAGCCCTTGCTGTGCAGAAACGGTGCCTCTGTGGCCCTCACTGCTTCTCTTACACGCCCCGGGCTCTGAGTTCTGAGCTCTGCTGGGTGTCATTCAAGACTGAGGGTGGACAAGGCACTGCTGTGTCCTGGCCTGGACACAGAGCTCACTTCTGAATCCAGGTGCCTTGTAAGGGTGTATCTGATATGAGAAGGTTTAGGGTGTTTGCTTTTGTCATCCAGAAGTTAAATGTACAAATCATACTATAAATAGAACTAGTATTGAGAAGAATTTCTTGCTGACATTGTGTGCCCACATATTCTGCACATGTGTGTGCATGCATGTGTGTGTGTCGAGTACTGGTCAACAGGAAAAGGTCACAAAACACAGTTATCAAAGATTTTTGAGTATAGATGGCTCAAAATCATAGACATGTAAATGAAACCACAAACCACAGTTTGTATTAAAAGCTTAACATATTTTAAAATCTCATAACTCTAAATGAGTTGAGACTTTGACACAAAACAAACATTAAGTCTTACTCTATTTTTCATCCTCAATATTTCAGGGTACATAATTTTAAAACCTCTTTAGCCTCATGTGTATTTCTGAGTTATTCTGTTTATGTACTTGATTTGGTAAATCTTTATTAGGGAAAATAGTAAAATTTGTTAGGGTTGTATTTTATAGGCTGTGTATTTCATAGGCAATTACATATTATTTTATTTAAACCCCTCCCTGCAAAGCACTCCGAATATTTTCTTTATGGCGAAGTAGCACACAGGAAGTGGAGTGCAGTGTCTTTTAGAGGATTTATGGTAATGCTGTACCAGTAGCTGATCGTGAACAGCATGGAGAGCCCTCAGGGTCCTTCATTTGCCTGACACACTTCACTGCTGCCCATTAACACTTCGGCTGTTATTGCCCTAGACTCGGTTTAATGAGCCTCTCGGAGTTGAGGTTTGCACCAGAAACAATAGCTTGAACCACTGAGGCACCTCCTTCTCCACTTTCAGATATTCCAGTTCATCTTTCCTTTGTGATGAAAAGAGATCCTCTGTTAGGCATTATTGATTGAAATAATCTTTTCCAGTTAGAAAAGATGAACTGGAATATCTGAAAGTAGGTAGTAGTTCCTAACATTGACACAGTGTTGCAGAGAACCTTGATAGAAAGTTAGTAAATAAATCCTAATTTAAATTAATTGAGATAATGTCTTTTGTAATTATTCTACTAAAATAAAATGGAGCTGACATTTGGAACCACCCCAGTCATCTCCAGATTATATTGTTATGAATGCAATCACATTATTTCCAAGAAATAATTACATATTTAAAGTATTTCTCACTTATTAACTTGTTTCTTAAACTACATCAAAGTGTTGAAGAAGATAACAATCTTACAAATTGGCTCATAATGGGCCTAAATATTAAGTGCATTTAGTTTGAGCTTTAAACCTAGACACGTATTTTAAACTGTTAAATATTGTGGATTTCAAAGTAAAGTACTAGGTGCTCAAGAGCCCATCTGCATGTCCACTGTGGCCTCCCTATCAGTGTTTCTGCATGGGGTCATGCCCACATTTCTTAATGTGCAGTTAGTTACCTGTCTGGGAACGTCACTCTTGTTTGTTAAGTATAATAGCACAAAGGAGAGAATTCTCACCAGCTGCTCCTTTCTTCAGGTGGTCATTATACTGTTGTTCTGCCCTTTAGAAAATGAACCGGAAGAAGAATTGGTGAAATCACATCCAGTCGGCACCTCTGAACTCCCGACTCTGACCGACTGAGGCAGACACGCCTGACGCAAAGAGCACTCAGTCACCAGGCGACAGCTGGGTTCAGGTACCTGCCACTCCCCACCTCGTCTCACTCATGTGGGGCTGAGCACAGAGTCCTCTCCCTGGGCCTTCCCCTGCTGCTCCAGCCTCTCTCGTCACTGCTCGCTGCTCTGCCTCCTGGAGCCTCCTGGTGCCGGGAGGTAATTCGGAGTTCTGTTGTGCATCTTCTCCAGATAGACGGTTCATGCCAAAAAGAGCCATCTGCAGTAAATTGGACAATGCATATATGGCTCTTACTGTGGAAGCTCCGTAGGGTGGGGGCTAGGGAAGACGCGCACCCGCTGGGCCCCGCGTGGGTCCTCGGGTGCCAGTGGGAAAAGGACACCAGGCCTCAAACCGGAATGTTTGTTGAATTCCTGTGAGCAAAATCCACCCTTGCCGCAAAAGCAACTGGTTACTGGAGTTAGTCATATACTTTTAGTCAAGTGTACTAACTGTGGCTTGGAGTGTGGGCTGAGTGACCAAGGGACTGCTGCTCAGGCCGCACATTGTTTAGGGAGTCTCGTAGGCTGGCGGTCAGAGTGACTGTAGCGTGACTGAACTCTCCCACCTGTGCAGAGTCCCTGCGTCTCAAGCGTATATGTTCTCACTGGAGTACGAGCTCCGGTAGTCGTCTTGGTGTCCGCACTGGGGAGGCAGTTTGCACACACGACTTTATTGGCGAAATGCTAGTTTCTCAGGATGCTCTGTGACGAATACTCTGGCCTGTCTTTTAAGGTGAGCTGTGTGATAGTAATTTACTGGTCTGCCGACTACCCCACTTGCCTCTCTAATAAAAGAACTACTTGCTGCCACCTGGAAATTAGTCTGGGATTGTCTTCCGCGTGCTGCGGCTTTGTGGGAACCGCCATCTTCAGGAGCTTCGGAACTGGCATAATAGGTCACAGCTGTTCTCCTTGTTTTCTCATCTGCACCCTCTTCACTTTGCTTGACAAACTCACTGCACTCATTGGCTTAGTTTTGGGAAGGCATTGTGCTTAATTGTCATTTACCTGGAGTTAAAAAATATAAAGACTTCTCACATTGAGTGTTAAATTCATACTTGAGTTTAAAGTCAGTAAAGTGTCTAAACTGTGGATGTTTTATATATATAGGCTATCTTGTTTTGTCTCTCATTTACTTTTAATCAAAAGTTTAAAAAATGTAATGGGTTATTATAAGAGTTTAATATTTAAATGTGGGTTTGTTGAATTGACATTTCTAGCATGGAGTTCAATGTTTACATTTACATAGGTATCAAAGTAGTTTACTACAAAGCCTTCAAATACGAATCTCACCATGAATTGAGATAATAAGCTAGTTTTCAAAGAAAAACCCATGTTTATATTCAACCAGCTTGGCCTTGAACAGGCTTCTTACTTACAGCATCACAGCTGGTTTTCAAGGTGGACGGGCAAGTTGGGTTGTTCAGGAGATGAAGAGATACTGTGGTCCCAGGGGGCACGCCTGCTTGTCCACACTTGACCACGTGTGGGCCTGTGCTGCACTCTGCAGGGGGCCTGGAGGGGCAGGTTCCCCTGGGTGTGGCCAGGCAGGGCAGCCCAGGAGTCAGCAGTCCTGGCAGCAGGTGCCACCAGTGCTCTGTGGCCCGTATCCTGTTTCCCTCGGGCTGCGCTGCAGCTTGGCAGCTGCTCAGGTGTCTAGCAGGGTGGTAACACATGGCAGTCAGTGTGACAGAGCTGTGCAGACAGAACTGATGGCCATGTTGGTACTCTGTGATTTCTGGGTATTTTTCACTCCTTAAAAATCAGGATCTGGCCCTGCGGAATAGTCAGTATTTGTTTGCTGTGTACCATGAATACTGTGTGCATGGATGGTGAAATAAAACAGTGGGTTAAAGGAAAGAGACTAGCATTCCACAGTGGGGGTACTAATATATCCTAACAGTGGCTTCTCGGGTCAGGCATAAATCTTCCTGTGATCACGCACAAGATGAAATCGTGCACGTTGCCATTGTGGCGTAGCTCCGAGTGGGTCCCGGGGCTCTGCAGTGGCCCCCCCACTCAGGAGAGCAGCCCCAGGCCACGGAGAGACAAATGGGCGTGGCCAAGTGCCTGGGACACCAGACAGGACATGCAGCAGGCAGGTTTGGGCCTCTGGCAGGAGGTTGCCGACCAGCGGTAAGCATCTTAAGTTAACAGTTCCTAAGTAACCTCAGTCACTTTTGGAAACAGAATATAACTTATTTTCTTTTCAAACCGTATTTCCTGCACACTCATACAATAGTCTAAAGTCACTGTCCTCAAGCAAGTGGCTCCACAGACAAGCACTTGGCTGCTGTGTGACCTTAGCAGTGAGACTTGAGCTGACACAGAAGGTACACAGAGCCTGTCACTGGGCTGAAGAGAGCAGGTCTGCTATATCTGTGGAAGTTGGGGCAGCACCCATAAAACCTGTCACATTTAAAGAGGAGACAGTGTTCTACTATTGTTCATGCTTGTATCAACTGTTCTGCCAAGGAGTGTCCTGCAGTTGTCCTGAAGGGTCTGTGGGACATGAGATCTAGTCACAACCATCACCCAAGGGCACCTGGAATGCATGCGTCTTTAAAGTAGTGCTTTGATGAGGAATAAGGTATCTCGGGACAGATCAGGGCAGGAGGAAATGAGCAAAAGGACAATGTTGGAAATGCTCTTCGCAGACTGTGCCCTGCTGTGCCGCCCAAAGCAGTGAGGAAAAGTCTGCTGGTCCCACCAGTAGTTTGATGTCAAGCAGAAATGTGGGTAAAAGTTGGAGGCGGTCCGAGGAGAAGACAAGTCCTAATTCTATCACTATCTTGGTAACGTTGGAGAAGTTATGTAACTCCTTGGTTCAGTTTCCCCATCAATTAAACGGTCATCATAATTTCTTCTTAATGGGACTGTTATAAGGAATAAATGAGATATAAAATACGTAAGGAATTCAATTTAGTCCTTGAAAAGGATGGAAGTTCATCCAGGCAGCTGTGCTGTTTTTGAAATGGGCAGGGGGTTGCCTTCTATCAGACAGAAGTGGCTGGGCTTTGCCTGCGGCCCCGGTGGGGTTAGTACTAGAAAGAGTGCAGGCTGGTGGCCTCCCCAGTATCTTGGAAAAGGGAGAGCTGCTGGGAGGCAGCTAATCCACGGGCAGTCCAGACACATCGCTTCCGGATTTGAGGTGGAACATCCCAGGACCCTGCCTTCTCAGCTCAGCTGCTCTGTCCAGAGCTGTGCAGTGTCCGCTCAGCAGCACCGGGCTCGGGGCTGTGGACAGCAGCACCGGCATCTGTTAGCGCAAAGCAGGCTCTGCGTGCTGGCGCTGGATGGAGCTCGGCCCTGAATGAGTGAGCAGTCATGCCACGGTAGGGCTGGTTCTGCTGTGCTTGTAACACACGGGGCGCTCTTGTGGAATGAGCTCATGTGGAGAGAGGGGGCAGAACTTTCTGGGCTGTGTCCAGCGTTAATGTATAGATGCACTCACATGTGTTTAGTTTTATTTTTACTGGGGGTGTGTCAAAGATGGAGGGAGGTTCACTTTTCAATTTATGCCATAGTTTTAAATTTGGTTTCCTGGCAAGTGCACGGATGCCGACTGGCAGTGAAGTCCTGGGCATCGGCTCACACAGCCCACCTCCGGCCTTTTCCAGCAAACACGCCTCTTACGTGCGTCTCTGTGGACACCTCTTACGTGCGACACCCTCCTCTGCTCTGCAGACCCGTAGACGGGAAGCCCACGGAGTTGAGGTCATTTGTTTTCTTCAGCGGTTCTCATTCTGTTTCTTACAGGTAGAAGTGAAGGGAGGGCAGTTAACTTGTATCTAACGGAAATAAATACCTTTTTAAATAAAGTGTATGGTTGAATAAATTACTGCAAATGTCATTTATACACTCAAATGTATAATTTTGTGCATTTATATAGCATATTTTTGGGTCAATTACTATATGCCAGATGTAGATATAGTATGAGACTATAGAATTCTGCTGCAAAGCTGTTCGTGTTTAAGCATTTAATTGACGGTGAAAATAGAAGGATACATATACAAAAAAAATTTAGCAGACACTGTGAAAAGGGCTATACACATGGTGTGTGCAAAGGAATAGAGCGTGGCACAGCCCACATTGGGAGAATGTGCTTGTTCCTGGAGAAGCCACGCAGGGTCCTGAGGTAACACCTAGGCCATACTCCCAGGGAGCCCACACACTCTCGGACAGGTGTGGGCGTTTCTGATGCTGCACTAGCATCTGCAGGAACCAGGGTTGGGGCCTTGGAGCAGCAGAGGGTGTGGGGCCTGTGAGTTCAGGTGCAGGTCTGTGGAGTGAGAGGGGCCACGGGGAGCTGACCTCCCCTTGACAAAGACGGTGAGCAGGGTACATTGGGGTGAGAGTTGGGGCCCTCAGGTGCTCCCCTAGGCCGGGGCTGTGTGGGGCGGATGAGGAAGGAAGGCGACCTCAGGGCCCTGGATCTGGTCTGCAGAAGAGGGACAGAAGTATGAACGCACGTATATTTGCTTGTATTTGCATACAATTTCTAGAAGGATAGACAAGAAGCTGGTAGAAATCTGTGTGTGTGTATAGTAACCACAGAAACAGGCAGGACTGGGGGGAGTTTTCATCATTTTTATGCATTTATACACTCATTTTTTTACTTATGTTTGACCCATGCAAATGTAAAGGAAGGAAAGGGGGGATTAGGGAAGGAAGGGGCAAAGGAAGGGAAGGAGGGAAAGAGGGCACCAAGGAACTAAGGAAGGACAAGGCGAGGTGGGAGGAGACCTCCTGCCCCTTCCCTGGTCGCCAGCGTGTCCGCAGCAGACACAGTCGCCTGTCAGTGACTTCAGCTTTTCCCATAGCTCTTTGATGTTTCATGCAAGCTCTTTTTTCTAAAATCCTCTGATTTAAAATTTGTTTTACAAAATGGGAAGTAAGTAATTATATCATTGCTTAATCCAATAGTAGTTATAATTTAAAAGCCAGTGTGGCTCAGTTGGTTGGAGCATCATGCCATAAACCAAAGCTGCGGGTTCTATCCCCAGTCCAGGCCCATATGGAAGGCAACCAATCAGTGTTTCTCTCCCTCCTTTCTGCTTTCTTTTTCTTCTCTCTCTAAAAAAAGCAATGAAAAAAATGTCCTTCATGGAGATTTTTTTAAAAGCTAGAGTTTCAAAATTATTAATAGAAAGAGTTTTCTAAAATAACATTCAGGAAATAACTATGAGGTGACAAAAACACGCAGCCCTAGCAGCAGCCATAAAATATTTGTAATATAATAAAGGGAAAGTGACTTTTTAGTTATGTTTTCATAGAAGAGCTACAAAGAACATATTATGGACAGTTGGGGGAGATGTGAATATGGACTCTATATTTTACGATATGGTTGAAAAAATTCCTTTTGGTAAAACTACCATGTAAACCATGTGACATTGGTTTTTGCGTTCCCCAAGGAGATGAGTGTTGGAGAATTTAGGTGTGAGTAGCTATGATAGCTGCAACCTGCTTTCCAAAGGCTCAGAAATCAGTGTGTGAGAGCGGCTGAGTCTGAGAGTATGTGTGTGGGGGGGAGAGGGATGGTGTGGGGGATGTGTGTGCATGTGGGGTTCACCCACCCCACTGATGCTTGGCAGTGTGTGTGATACGGCCTGGGAAGGTGCCAAGTAGCCTTACTGCATCTTGCTTTAAATATTTATTTCTTAACATTCGTTTGTTGATGTCACAGTTACAGTAGAACTCACAAACTCCTTTGCTCTTCCAGTAAAGATAAACCGTCTTTCAGGGCCATTTTCTGAGCGCCCCCCTCCCTATGCCCTAGCAGAGTGAACCCATCGTCGGAGGTCTGTGCTGAGTGGCCAGCACTAACCCACGCCCCCCACCTTCACACATGAGGACAGAGCGGGCCCTGCACATGGAGAGGCACTTCTAAGGCGGAGCATTAACTCGTGATGGAGCTGTAGATACATTTTCCACAAGACCCCTTCCACTCTGTGACATTGCCTTGACTTCTTTTGTGCCTGATTAATTAAAATATGGACACCTAGCGTGAGGACTTGTGTACCTGGAGGTTCGTGTGAAAAGGATGGAGACGAGAATTCTCTCTTCCTGAGAAGAGTGTGTTTGCTCTTCTGAAATGTCTGTCTTTCATCAATCCGTAGCTTATCTCTTTCTTCCACATGCTCTGAAATCACTAAGCAAAATGTCAAGATTTTATGAACACCATATTTCTTTCAATTCACTCCCACATGGAAGGCAAAGGCATGGTTGGCCGGTCACCACTTTGAGTGCACGCTGCCTGTGAGACATTCTGCTGCGTCTCTGTTACAGGAAAATGAACAGAACAGGAGCCATACTGACATCTCGGTCACTGGAAGTTGATGCTGGGAGCTCGGTGGCTGGGACCACCCAGGTACATGCAGTGAGAGAGCTGGGGAGGCTGAGTGCTCAGCTCCACGTGCACAGGCTGCTAGCACCAGGCAGGTGTGTAAAGTAAGGCATGAGATTGGAATGAAGTGCAAGGCACATGGGCCAGGAAATGAGGGCCTAGGGCAGCGCTTGGAAAGCAAAACCACAGGGATGGGGAAGTGGAGAAAAGGAGGAGGAAGGGAGAACAGGAAAAGATAGGAAGTAGGGACCTAAATCTGTGAAGGAACAAAACCCAATACACCTCGTTTTCTGCATGGCTTTGACCACTCCAACAGCATTATTACATCATCACCATCACCGTCATCATCAAGTAAAACAATAATCCCAATTGGCCAAATTTGTCAGGAAGGACCAGTCGTCCTTGCTATTCTTAGTTCAGTATCCATAAGAAAACTGTTTATGTAAAATGTACGTCTGTATCTTTGAATGATAAACCTTTGTTGTGGGGATGGCATTGAGGCTGCGTTTGCTGCACTCATTGTTACCCCAGGAGGGAACCCACTGCATCCCTCAGTGAACAAGATCAGCAGCAGGTTTGCTTTTATTTTACACGTCCCAGAAATTACTGGTACCTGGTCACAGTCTCCTCTGTTGTGTGCCTTCCGTGGTGCCTTGACAGGGTCGGCCAAACAGGCAGGGGAGTCGTCTTGCTGGTTTGTGTTACTGTGGCTTTTCACTTTTTGCTACTATAAGCAGAGGGTATGAATTCCATTTCAGTTATATATCTTTAAAACTCTGTCAGAAATTTGCAAATAATGGCCTGCTCTTACCGAAAATGTGAATAAGTGTACCTGGAGCAGACAGGATAACAGTTGGCATTCTTAGCAATTGTGAGGGTGCAATAAGGTCCCCACCCCAGAACTCGGGCAGGTGGCCAAGCAAACTAGTCCAAGCACCCATCAAAATTGAACCATGCAAAGCCACTCGACAGTGATGGAATGTTTCCAGTGTCTGTACAACTTATCATTTGAATTAGTCAAGATAGACTAAGCTATTTCACAAGTGAACTCAGAAGTAAACTGAGAAAGCATAATGATGAAAGCTTCTTTCTTGCTCAAGAAATAGGACAACCTGATGCAGGTTGAACAGGTCCTGCATTCTTTGGCTGGCCATCTAGAATTTGTGGTATTCTAGAAAAGAGTGGAGCCTTAGGAATTCTACAGGGTATTTGGGGCCAGGCTAAAGCATCATTAGCTGGAAGTGAAATGCCAGGTCTCAATCCTGCCTTGAAGGAAGCTGGGAGAACTCCATATGGGCACATCGGCAGGGCAAGAGCTACTGTGGACCCTTGTCAGATGCTGACCTCGTAAGTCTCTTTAACACAGTCTGGCTCCTGCGGGAGGGCTACCAACCAAGGAGGGGCATGGAGCTTTGCTGACATGCGTCTGTTACTCTCAGCCACATTCACACTGCTGCTTCTGTTTGAAAGTGGTGTGTGAACTTGGGACTTGGTTAATATGAGTCCTTCCTGAGCAAACCACCCTGTGTGTATACCTGCTTCTGAAGTCACAAACATGGACACCTGACCCTAAACTACCATTTTTCAAGTGGTTCCAGGACCACCTACACTATAATCATCTAGGTGCTTTTGTTTTTCAATCTTCATCTGAAGACATGCTTATTGATTTTAGAGAGAGAAAGAGAGAGGGAAACATCAATGTGAGAGAGAAACATCTATTATTTGCCTCTTGTATGTACCCTGACCGGGAACTGAACCCTCACCCTAGGTATGTGCTCTGACTGGGAATTGAACCTGTGACCTTCCAGTTATGGGATGATTCTCCAACCAACTTAGTCACACTGGCCAGGGCCTAAGTGCTTTTTTTGTATAGATTTATTATCTCCATTCAAGACCTGTTACTTCAAAGTTTCTAGGACAGGGCCTAGATATGAAAACTTGAAGTAAATACCCCACAAGTTCTTAGGAATGTTGATGAAGAGCTACTGCCCTAAACCACAGCCCATTCACCAGGCCAGTGAGCTCCACTTCTGGCTCCTGGAAACTGGTCCCACCTTGGACCTGCATCAGTATCGCAGGCCCAATGTACCTGACTCTTTCATTTTTTAAATTTTATCACTCGACCTGGCAAATGTGATTACTAAGCCTTCTCTTAATTTTTTTTGTTGGGCTTTTTACCTTTGTTTTAATGGAATGTTCAATACGTGCACCGGTGGCAGTGAGCTGCAGCTATACATCTCGGGGCCTCAAGAATGGCAGTGCTCCTTCCTCTATCCCCTACTTACCTTCCTTCCCCAGACATGGGATGTATAATTTCATCTAGGCGTACTGCAGAATGGATTTCTAAAATGTAAAGGTTCCTACAAAAGCACAACCACATATCAAACCTTTAAAAAGGTGAAACCACATATCCTCAACTATTTAGATAGGATTTAATGCTCCCAGATGGTCAAATTTATTTTTATGATCAACTTGTTTGAATCAGAATTAAGTGAGGTCCACACTGCATCTTACTGACTAGTGACCCCTCTTTGGCCTATGTAGTTTTTCTTCCTTTTTCTTTTTCTTTTGCCTCTTAACACCTGCCTGTCACGAAGCTGGGCCATGTGTCCCGTAGAGGGGCCTGTAATCTGGACGTGGCTGATTTCACCCCTCTGGTATCATTTAGTATGTCTGCTGACCCCTGTACTTTCTACAGACTGGTGGTTCGATCAGAGACTAGTCGGAGTCAGGTGGGTTTGTGCACGCTGTCCTGTCCCGTCACAATGGGAAGGAAGCCTGTTCGCGGGGATTGGCTCCCATTCTGGGATGTCACAGTTAATAGGTCGGTACCTGTGCTTCTCAGGTAGCACAGAATGTTAGAATGTCAGAGTGTGAGGCTGCTGTTGTCAGCCTCATGCATCTGTTAGAATCAACCTTTTCACCTCATTTTAGCAGTCAGTGAGCTCATTACCTAGATTCAGCATTTCTTCTGGTTTGGAAAATTGTATTTTACCATTTCTCTTTCATTTATTAGCTGGAATACTTCTGTATAGAAAATGTTTCTGACAATAGCAGGACTATAGGAAGATGGCGGCAGAGTAGGACAAAGGATTTCGCTTCCCTCCATGCGCCGGAGAAAGACTGGGTTGATCTGCAGAGGAGAGCAGTGGATGCCCAAAAGGGACCCAGCATATAAGAAGGCAGGACTCCAGAGAGTGTAGCGGACACTGACCAGAGGTTGAGGAGAGGAGGCGACCGAAGATCAACAAGGTATGAGGGAGCAGCGCAGAGGCGGCAGCAGGCACTCCGCCGGGCTGCGCCAGGGCCCTGGCCGGCCACCCCGGTCTCTGAGAGCCCAGGGCGGGTAACAACAATCCTGGGAGAGAACTAGTCACTGGCACCCTCCCTACCTGGCAGGGCACAGGTTGGAAAACACCAGGAGAGATCAGTTTGCCTGTAGTGGCAGAGAGAGGAGTGGGCATTCAGAAGCAAACCAGAGAGCTCTGATAACCTGTGGAATCAGGCTGTGGTTGCTGGCCTGGGAGAACTGAGAGTCGCCCGTGCATTCCCTGTGGCACGGGGCCTGAGCCAGCTCTTGAATAGTCTCGGGGAGTCTTGGGCTGCTGGCAGGGCCCCTGGAAGAGAGCCAGTCGCCAGCTCCTTCCATACCCAGCCAGCACAGACTGAGAAGCACCGGGAGTCAGGCTGTGGCTGTTTGCTTGGGAGAATTGTGAGTTGCCCTGTGTGTGCAGCCACAGCACTGGGAAAGGTCCACACCCAAGCCTACGAGAGCAGGAAAGCCCGGCTGGGAGCGCGTGCCCTCATGCCAGACCAGGGCTGGGAAGCCTGGGGAAAAATCTGCTCTCAGTGGGGCGCGGGAGAGCGGCCCCAGTCTGGATCTTGGGAGGGCACTGGTGAGACCAGTTGAGTTCACCGAGAAGCGAGAAAGGCCACACTAATAGGCCCTCAGGCTGCTGCAGCTAGTGAGAACAGAATAAAAGGTTTGACCAACTGGAAACCAACAAGAGGAGTAGGTGGAAGCGGAGAACACCAAGATACCTGCAGGAGACTGCACCACTGAATTTCACAGGCATCCTACCACAGAAGTTCACACCATAAACCCAGGGAACCAGAACAGATCAATTTAAGAAGCTGAGGCCAACAAGAAGAGCAACACAAACAATGAGAAGACAAAGAAACAATCCCCAAATGAAAGAAAAGGAGGAAGTCTCAGAAAGAATCTTAGATGAAATAGAGGCAAGTCAACTATCAGATATGGAATTCAAAGCACTGGTTATCAGGAAATTCAAAGAGCTTACCACGAGCTACCAGAAATTACAAGGGAGCTACAATGAACTCTCTACAAACTATACCAACATGAAAAAAGAAATAGAAACCATCAGCAAAGGCCAAGAGAAAATGAAGAATACAATTTCTGAACTGAAGAACACAGTAGAAGGTATGAAGAGTAGAATTGATGAGGCGGAAGACCACATAAGCGAGATCGAAGACAGGGTAGAAAGAATCTCCCAGACGGACCAAGTAATGGAAAAGAGAATCAGAAAAAATGAGGAGAGTTTAAGAGAAATTCAAGACAATATGAAACGTAATAATATCTGAATAATAGGAATACCAGAAGGAGAAGAAGACCAACAAGAGATAGAAAACCTACTTGAAAGAGTAATAACGGAAAATTTTCCTAAGTTGAGGAGAGAGAAAGTCATACGAATCCAGGAATCGCAAACAGTCCCAATCAGGTGGAACCCAAAGAAGCCTACTGCAAGACACATCATCATTAAAATGGCAAAACTCCAAGACAAAGAGAAAATCCTAAAGGCAGCAAGGGAGAAAAAGGAAGTGACATACAAGGGGGTCCCAATAAGGCTGGCTACTGACTTCTCAATGGAAACATTTCAAGCAAGAAGAGAATGGCAGGAAATATTCCAAGTAATGAGAACCAGAGGCCTACAACCAAGGCTACTTTACCCAGCAAGGCTCTCAATCAAGATAGAAGGCCAAATAAAGAGCTTCCAAGACAAAAGAAGTATAAAAGAATATGCCTCCACCAAACCAGCTCTACAAGAATTACTAAAAGGGCTGATTTAAGGAAAGAAAGGAAAAGAGAGAGATGTAGAGGAACACAGGTACACAAATGACGATGAATAAGTACCTTTCAATGATAACCTTAAACGTAAATGGATTAAATGCACGAATTAAAAGACATAGAATAGCTGAATGGATAAGAAAGCATGACCCACACATATGCTGCCTACAAGAGACCCACCTCAGGTCAAAAGACCATCACAGACTAAAAGTGAAAGGATGGAAACAAATTTTCCAAGCAAATGGACAAGAAAAAAAAGCCGGGGTAGCAATTCTCATATCAGACCAAATAGACTTCAAAAAAAGGGCCATAAAGAGACCCAGAAGGTCATTTCATAATAGTCAAGGGAAGAATCCACCAAGAAGACATTAACATCATAAATATATATGCACCCAACATAGGAGCACCCAAATATATAAAGAAAATCTTAGAGGACTTCAAGAAAGATATTGACAGCAACTCAGTTATAGTAGGGGATTTTAACACCCCACTGTCAAAGCTGGACAGATCTTCCAGACAAAATATCAACAAAGATATTGTGGCATTAAACGACACCCTAGATGAAATGGACCTAATTGATATATATAGAGCCCTCCATCCCAAAGAAGCTAAATACACATTCTTTTCAAATGCACATGGAACATTTTCAAAGACAGACCACATGATAGGACACAAAACGAGTCTCAACAAATTCAGGAAAATAGAAATCATACCAAAATTTTCTCTGATCACAAGGCACTAAAACTGGAAACCAACTCCACAGGAAAAAACCCAAAACACCCAAAAGCATGGAGACTGAATGGTATGCTATTAAACAACGAATGCGTCAATATAGGAATTAGGGAAGAAATCAAAAAGCTTCTGGAAACAAATGAAAATGAACTCACAACAACCCAAAACTTATGGGACACAGTGAAGGCAGTCCTGAGAGGGAAGTTCATAGCAATACAGGCTTACCTAAAGAAAATAGAAACATTTCAAACGAACAACCTAACCCGATGCCTGCAAGAACTCGAGGAACAACAACAAAGACAGCCCAGAGCAAGTAGAAGGAAGGAAATAACCAAGATCAGAGCAGAGCTAAATGACATAGAGACTAAAAGCACAATTCTAAGGATCAATGAATCCAAGAGTTGGTTTTTTGAAAAGATAAACAAAATAGACAAACCTTTAAGTAGGCTCATCAAGAAAAGAAGAGAGAGGACCCAAATAAACACAATCAGAAATGAAAGAGGGGAGATTACAACTGATAACAAAGAACTAGAAGGGATTGTAAGAAATTACTATGCAGAATTGTATGCCATGAAATTTGAAGACCTAGGTGAAATGGCCAAATTTCCAGAAAAATATAATCTTCCAAAACTCAATGAAAAAGAAGCAAAAAACCTGAACAGGCCAATAACAGCAGATGAAATTGAAGAAGGAATCAAAAAACTCCCATCGCACAAAAACCCTGGACCAGATGGTTTCACAGGAGAATTCTACAAAGCTTTTAAGGAAGAGCTAACCCCGATTCTTCACAGACTATTCCAAAAAATCCAAAAGGAGGGAAAACTCCCCAACTCTTTTTATGAAGCCAGCATCATCCTAATTCCAAAGCCAGATAGAGACACAAGAAAGAAAGAAAACTTCAGGCCAATATTGCTGATGAACATAGATGATAAAATCCTCAAGAAAATATTGGCAAATCGCATCCAACGATACATCAAAAAGATCATACACCATGACCAAGTGGGATTCATCCCAGGGATGCAAGGATGGTTTAATATCCACAAATCAGTAAACGAAATACACCACATAAACAAAAGCAAAGACAAAAACCACATGATCATATCAATAGATGCGGAAAAAGCTTTTGATAAGGTACAACACCCATTTATGATAAAGGTACTCAGAAAAATGGGAATAGAGGGAAAATTCCTCAATATAATAAAGGCCATATATGAAAGACCTACAGCCAACATCATACTCAATGGGCAAAAACTAAAATCTTTTTCACTAAGGTCAGGAACAAGACAAGGTTGCCCACTTTCACCACTTTTATTCAATATAGTATTAGAAGTTCTAGCCACAGCGATCAGACAAGAAAGGGGAAAAAAGGCATCCAAATTGGAAAGGAGGAAACAAAACTGTCACTGTTTGCAGGTGACACAATAGTGTACATGAAAAATCCTATAGCCTCTACCAAAAAAACTGCTGGAACTAATAAATGAATTTGGGAAAACAGTGGGATACAAAGTCAATATCCAGAAATCAAAGGCATTTTTGTATACCAATAATGAAACAGCAGAAGCAGAAATCAAGAAAAAAATCCCATTTGATATAGCAAAAACAAAAATGAAATATCTGGGAATAAACCTAACCAAGAAGGTTAAAGACCTGTATGTAGGAAACTATCCAACACTGAAGAAAGAAATCAAGGAAGACACAAACAAATGGAAACATATACCGTGTTCATGGATTAGAAGAATTAACATCATCAAAATGTCCATACTACCCAAAGCAATTTACATATTCAATGCAATACCTATTAAAGTACCAAAGGCATATTTCACAGACATAGAACAAACACTTCAAAAATTTATATGGAACCATGAAAGACCCCGAATAGCAGCCGCAATTTTGAGAAAGAAAAACAAAGTAGGAGGGATCACAATACCTGATATCAAACTGTATTACAAGGCCACTGTAATCAAAACAGCCTGGTACTGCCATAAAAACAGTCACGTAGACCAATGGAATAGAACAGAGAGCCCAGAAATAAACCCAACTCTCTACAGTCAATTAATATTTGACAAAGGGGGCAATAACATAAAATGGAGTAAAGGTAGCCTCTTCAACAAATGGTATTGGGAGAACTGGACAGCTACATGCAAAAAAATGAAACTTGAGCGCCAACTTACACCATACACCAAAATAAATTCAAGGTGGATAAAAGACTTAAATATAAGCTGTGAAACCATTAAAGCCCTAGAGGAGAACATTGGCAGGAAAATCTCAGATATTCCACGCAGCAAGATTTTAACTGATACGTCCCCTAGAGAGAGCAAGGGACATAAAGAATAAACAAATGGGATCTCATCAAACTTAAAAGCTTCTGCATGGCTAAGGAAAACAGTATCAAGATAAAAAGAGAAGCAACAGCTTTGGAAAACATATTTGCCAATGATACCTCAGACAAAGGTTTAATCTCCAAAATATACAAAGAACTCACATGACTCCACTCAAAGAAGACGAGCAACCCAATTAAAAAATGGGCAAAGGACTTGAACAGACACTTCTCCAAGGAGGACATACAGAAGATCCAGAAGCACATGAAAAATGTTCAATATCGCTAGCTATCGGAGAGATGCAAATTAAAACCACAATGAGATACCACTTAACACCAGTCAGAATGGCCATCATAAACAAAGAAACAAACAACATGTGCTGGAGAGGTTGTGGGGAAAAGGGGACCCTATTTCACTGTTGGTGGGATTGCAGACTGGTACAACCACTATGGAAAACAGTATGGAATTTTCTAAGAAAACTAAAAATGAATGTGCCTTTTGACCCAGCAATTTCACTATTAGGAGTATATCCTAAGAACCCTGAAACACCAGTCCAAAAGAACCTATGCACCCCAATGTTCATAGCAGCACAATTTATGATAGCCAAGAGTTGGAAGCAACCTAGATGCCCATCGGTAAATGGCTGGGTCAAAAAGCCATGGTACATTTACACAATGGAATTCTGTGCTGCAGAAAGGAAGAAGGAACTCCTACCCTTTGCAACATCATGGATGGAACTGGAAAGCATTATGCTGAGTGAAATAAGCCAGGTGGTGAAAGACAAATACCGTATGATATCACCGTTAACAGGAATCTAAACAACAAAACAAACAAGCAAGCAAATATGACCAATGACACTCAAATACAGAACAGGCTGACAGGATCCAGAGGGGAGAGGGGAGAGAACCACAGGGGAAAAGGGGATGGACTCACATGAACAAGTATAAAGGACACGTGGACAAAAACTAAGGTGGGGGGTGGAAATGGGAGGGAGGTGGGGAGCACTGGGTGGGGGCCAGGGCTGGGAATATAAGACAGAAAACTGTACTTGAACAAGAATTAAATAAAAATTAAAAAGCCAAAGAAATTTCTTTTTTCTTTAAAATTTTCCCAAATATCTTTTCTCTTTTTAATGAGGACTATAAATTCTAAGAAGTGAAAAAGTATTTATTACAGAAAAAATGTGATGCCTGTGGAGGTTTCATGTGCAAAGCTTACATATTCTCTTTTATGTACACACTACTGATGATGATGATAAAAACAGCAGCTGACCTTTTTTGAGTCCTGAAGATGGTCGTATCTGTGTAGTGGCATAGGTTTCACTGCACTTGACCCACTGACTCCTATCTGCAGCTGAAGCTCAAAAAGGGTGGGCTGCCTCCCACCCCCGGTCGCCCGACAGTTTAGAGGGCAGCCCTGCGTCCACCCTCTCTACCTCCTGTGTGAGCAGTCCAGCCCGGATCTGAGTCCGGTGCCGGAGCACTTTTGGCTTCGCAGGTGAGCAGCTTCCTGCATGTTCGTGAGGGTAAGGAGAGAATGGGGAACAAGGAGCATACAGAACACTCCAAAGGAAACACATCATCAACAATTCTGTGTAAAGGTATGTGTGGGGTTAGGGTCACGGCACCAGCGTTTGTCTCTCAGGGGAGTCTGCCTGCTTAACTGGGGTGCAGGCTGCCAGGGCTTCAGTGTGAGACGCTGCTCGTGGCTTTTTCATTCTTTTAAGAGACAGTCTGTGCAGGGGATGAAGACCCACTTGGCTAAAGCACCCCATCATAGCTGCTAGCCCGTTTGCGCTCTCAGCACATGCACATCTACAGTGGTGCTGGCCTGGCGCAGGAGCTGCGGCTCGGCTGCAGCATCCTCGAGGCTCCAACACCCCTGTGGTCTGGGGAGGGAAGCAAGCTCAGCGCCACACCTGCAGTGAGGACATTGACAGGGCGAGTCCACTTCTGGGTGAACACCCTTCGTGGGGATGCAGTGCACACCTGTGCACTCATCAGAGCCCACGCTCACAGGGTAAACAGGTCCTAGCCAGCCTAGGTGCCAGATGATGGAGAAGGGTTTGAGGATATGGAATGGGCATAGGCAAAGGTCCCCATGAGGACTCAGTACATGTCCCTAGGTATCTTCCTCTCTGCATGTCTTGTTCAGGCCAAAAAGCCGGTCCATGATTGCCATGCCAACAGCCCTTCTACTTCCCCAAGTGTTGCCCTGGGCAGAGCTCTTGGCTTTGTCTCGCATCTAGGACAGATGTCTCAGGAGCTGTCTGCTGTCCCTGTGCTGGCTCTTTCCAAAAGCCATTTGTCCTTAATGTGAGACAAGAGCAAGCAAAGTCCTCCATTCATAGCAGAAGTCCTTTCAGAGGAGGTTAGACTGCTACTCCAGAGGCAGGTGACACCCTGCCTTGGCCAAGGCAGCAAAGGCCCTGGTAGCACCTGCTCTGTCCTCTGTCAGTGAGACACACAGACGTCCTGAGTCATTGCCAGTGTCTGCTTGTCCCTCCATGTCAATGTCATAGCCTTCACGTGTGGTGTCAAGGCTGTGTGTGTGCGCCAGTGCATGTCTGTGTGTGTGTGGTTGGGTGCTGGAGAGGGGAGGCAGAGCCACAAGTGAATGAGGGGTTCCTGTGCCCCCGAATCCCAGCACAAGTCAGGACAGCGACAGGGCCCAGTGGAAGGCTGCTGCTCTTAGATGTGCGAGGGTGACTCAGAACAGAAGTGTCAGGCACGTTTCTGGTGGGAGCCTGCAGGTTTGGGAGCAGTAGCCCAGGGATGACAGCCTGGAACACGCCAATGACTGGTGAGGTGGCTTCATGCCAAGCATGCTGTGTCACGGCTCCCTCTGAATCTGCCAAACCTCTCCATGCAGGCTTTTCCTCCAGGAAACAATGGCAGGAAATCAGAAGACTTTTTTTCTTTTTTTTCATCTGCCTGGCACGAGCCAAGGCACGTGAGATTGATTTCACTGATAACACTCCAGACTCCCCGCGTGGACATGGTGTGAGCTAGGCATGTTACTCACTGCCTGGCTTGCAGGGTGGGCACAATATAGGAGCGGTGATTGTGGAGCTGCTGGCCCACCCAGAATGCAGACGTGGTCTCCATGTGCAGAGGAGTTCGTGGGAGAGAGCAGAGTGGGCAGGGACAGGGCCCTGAAACACAGTGAGGACACAGGTGCACAGTCCTGTTCAGTGTGCAGTGTGTGACTCACAGCTGTGTCTTTCTGACGTGAAGCCTCAGGTAGTCTGCTCTCTTGAAGAGTTCAGGCGAACGAAACCCTGTCTGTTCACATGAAAGGTGCTGGCTCTCAAACAGAACCCCCAAAAGTGCCTTAGCATGAAACTACGTCTGTGGTAACAGGTACTTTCTCTTAAAACTGAGTGAACGCAGAGCGAAGCATTCTAGCCTCTCAGCAAAACAGATGGAGTTGTAAGGAGGCAAGCAATGGCAGTTTGCTCTCCTGGAATATTCACAAAACCTGTGCATTTCCCAGCCCCTGGCTAGTGTCATGTCCAGTGCATAGACTGTGTGCACTTCCCCTGGGCCTTGGAGTTCACTGGTTTTTAAAAAGAGAGGTTTAAAAATTCTGTTTCTGGGGGTTAGTGGGGGAGAGTTGGAGACACCTGTACTTGAACAACAATGAAAAATTAATCAAAAAAACAAAATAGCTTGCTGGTATGAAAAGAAAAGAATATTGTGACCAACATTAGAATAGGTACTATTGGGAAATCTGTGGGAATTGTAAAAATGAAAGAAGAAATAAGTAAATCCTAATAATATTCTTCTCGGATATTACCTTTTTAAAGAAAACTTACCTATGTAATTCCTAATATACATGAACAACCTTCCCCTTAGTTCATTTTCCTAGAATTTCTTAGAAATTTTAGTTTACTCTTTGTATAAGTCATCTCAGCTGTCTATTTTCTGGGATTTTTCTTTTTTCTTTTCTTTTTCTTTTTTTTTTTTTGAGACACTTCCTAAACAAGTTTTGAATAAAGAAGTCCTTTATGTATGCTAAAAAATGACTTTTTTTCATGGCAGTGGCAGTGAAATTGAAGCAGCAGCCTTTGAAGAAGCTCCTGCCCACCCTGCCGTTCTCTAAATGGGCAGGAAATCGTTCAGAGTAGGGAAGGAGTTGTTTTGTGGAATCCGGTCTGTATCAAGTTTGCTGAATCGCTTGGTGAAGTTAGGAGTTACCTGTTGTGTTCTTGTAGATGGACTGAGCAAAGTCAGGAATGGTAATACTCTCTACACGCCACTTTTCCTTTTAAAGCATTTTTACGTTTTACATTTTGTTATACAGTTTTAAAGGCTGAGATAAAACCTAAAAACAAAGCTAATAATTTATTGTTATAATTTTAGTGCATTCACTCATGTGCATTTTTATTTTATAAAATGTCTCTGGATTTCATGTTTTTAAATGAGTCAGAAGCCAGAAATGGAGCTTTTGCTTCACCAGCATTTGAACACAACCTGTATTTTGCCAAACCAATTCTAATTTGGTCAAAGTTCTGTTGTGCCTAGATTGGCTTGAATGAAGTCATGAGATTTCCCCCCAAATTGATAGGAATAAATGGAGAAAAAGAACAGTCTTATGTTCACTAGAAACCTTGGCAAGATCCGACTGGAACAGGCTTGTTTTTATTCCTCTCCCCCAAAATCTCACTGCTGCTTTCTCTTCTCAGCAGGCCTCTGTCTCCCCTCTCCCCCTGCCCTGCTCTGGGTGGGGGGCTACCTCTGGTTCTCCCAGTGGACCAGACCCTCCTCTGATCCCACAGTCTGTGCTGGGGCAGAGTGTGCTAAGCCCCCCAGCTCGACATCTTCACTAACTGGGGGGCAGAACGAAGGAAACCCGGCCTGAGGCTCCTTTAGGACAGACGCAAGCAGGTGAAGGGCTTCAGTGACCAGAGAGCAGTGAACTTCTAATTGACAGTTAACTTCTAATTAAACTTTTTTTCACACTTGCTCAGTAGAATTAAATAGGCAGAGTTTTACTGAAAATATTTTACATAAAAACTTGCAGTTACCTGTACCTTACACATACTTATGTAAAGTTGTGAGAGTAGACTCTGCTCTTTTGTTCCGTGTTACGAAGCACGGTTTTTTCCTGGCTGTGGTGGCGTGGAAGGCAGCAGGAGGTGGGGTCTGCAGGAAGCCAGGTTTCTGTCCGGTGGGTTGGTGTTTGCCATTTGAGGATCTAGGTGGTAGGTAGTTGCATCAGCTTTAAGACTAGTAACTTATTCCCAGGACAGGCTGGCTTGGATGAGCCTGACTTTGTGCCTTCGTCACGTAAGAGTGACCTGAGACTAAATGAGATAGTGCCCACAGGGTTCCCGTGCCCTGTCTGACACAGAGCCCACCAGTGAATTTAGCAACAACAGATACAGAACTGTTCTCGCCTTACATTGCTCGTCTTAGCCAACGGACTCCTGAAGCACATGTGGGCTTGACTGTTGGTCCCGAGGGCCTGAGACGCCCCTTCCGTGGCCAGTGAGTCCCATTCCTGTCGCCCAAGAGCTTTCAGTCGCCAGTTGTGATGGAAAGCCACTTCTAGGAGAGAAGTGACCTTCTTCAGGTATTTTAGATATTTGGTGATGACAACACAGTTGATTGCTTTTTAATTTACTAATTATAAAAATCCAACTCAGTGTTTTTTTGGGAAAGTTGTCCAAAGTTAAGATTTATCATTTTGACTACAGTATTTACTTTACTCTTTAGGTAATCAGGTAATGTCTCCTTAATTTTGAGTGCCAACACAGATTATTTTTAAGTTTCCTAGTGATTGAGTTAATAAATCTTAATTAATGTCAATATCGTTTAGGCAGAGTGGCTCACTCAAGAGGTGGTGACTGGGTTTCAACCCACAGGCTTTGGGAGGGTTCCTTCCTTCCCTGCAGTTGGATGCAGTGCGGGCCCTCCCACCGCCGGCACATACATAAAAGGAGAGCACAGTCCTCATGCCGGGGCCGGGGCGCTTCACCTCCCCCTCTGCTGCCCCCACCAGCTCTGTGCAGAAGCAGGGCTCGGGCTGTCCCACGGCTCCACAGTCTTCTCTCTGCTCTACCGCCTGCCTCTCCCCGCGCTCCTCTCCCACCAGCACGGGCCTGCACCTCCTGTCTTTTTCTTAGCCAGTCTTCTGGTGAGTCTGCGGGTTCCCTCATGGTGTCTCCGCCTTTCACCCATTCTCCATCTGTGCCGTCAAAACCTGTGCAGAGTAGTCCTCATGTCCTCACCCCTCAGAAGTCTTACAGACCCACTCACTCACCAGTCTGACTTAAGCTGAGCTCAGTAACGTCACTAGTGGAGTGGAGTCCTGGTCTCCAAATCCAATGAACATTTTATACACTTTCATTTTAATGGGCCTCCGAACCACCTCTGATGCAGCTGCTTTGTCTTTAAAGAGGCTTCTCACCTCCTCCCTTTCTGTCGCACCCTCTGCTTTGCCCTCTTCCTCTTTCTACTTCTTACAAGTTGGGCGCCCCATCCTCAAGCTGCCGCACTCACCTCTGCACATGCTTGTTCATCTCTTCCACTGCCTCCATCTAAAGCACCACCCAGACTGCCGGCCAAAATGGAGGCGTAGGTGGGAACACTGTGCCTCCTGGCACAACCAAGTTTAAAGACAACAAAGATTTAGTAACAAAAATGCAACCAAAACAGACAGAAAATTGAACTATATGGAAGTCCGACAACAATGAACCATTCAGCCAGACCAGTGAGAGGAGCAGTCATCAGCTGGCAGAGAGAGTTTGCGCGGGGGAAAAAGTGGCCAGACCAACCCAGGCGCAGCTGGCGGTTGGCAGATCCCAGGTGTGGGGTGGCAATGGGCAGACCCAGTGAGGGTGCAAGGGGGCTGGCTGACTGCGGTCACACATACACACTCAGATAAACCAGGCAAAGGAGTGAGCAGTGAGACAGACCATGCAAAGCAGTTCCCCAGCAATGGGAATTAAAGCCTTAAAGCATTCATTGGAAAAACTTTCGGGGGTCGAGGTGCAAAGAGAGGCTCCCAGGCTCACAGAGGAGAGTTCATTGGAGAGACCCACAGGGTCCTGGAGGGTGCACAAGTCCACATACCCAGGAACCAGCACCAGAAGGGCCCAATTTGCTTGCAGGAAGCAGCAGAGGGGACCAAAATCCAAGAGAGAGCAGAACAAACATCATTGCCCCTCTCTGACCCCACCCCCACATACAGCATCACAACCCAGCAACTGGGTCACCCCTGCCCTGGTGAACACCTAAGGCTCCGCCCCTCATATGTAACAGGAGCCAACAGACCAAAACATTATGGCTCAAGAAGGATAGCTCAAAGCCCCAGAGCCAATACTTCTAAGTGACCAAGAGATAGCCAACCTATCAGATGCACAGTTCAAAATACTGGTGATCAGGATGCTCACAGAACTGGTTGATTCTGGTTACAAATTAGATGAAAAAATGATGGCTACACTAAGTGAAATGAAGGGAAATGCACAGGGAACCAATAGTGATGGGAAGGAAACTGGGACTCAAATCAAGGGAGTGGACCAGAAGGAAGAACGAAACAACCAAACAGGAAAGAAGGAAGAAACAAGAATGCAAAAAAATGAGGAGAGGCTTAGGAACCTCCAGGACATCTTTAAACATTCCAACATCTGGATTATAGGGGTACCAGAAGGGGGAAAGAAACAGCCACGAGTGGAAAACTTATTTGACCAAATAATAAAGGAGAACTTCCCCAATCTGGCAAAGGCAATAGACTTCCAGAAAATCCAGGAAGCTCAGAGAGTCCCAAAGGAGTTGGACACAAGAAGGAACACACCAAGGCACATCGTAATTACATTAGCCAAGATTAAAATGAAGGAAAGAATCCTAGAAGCAGCAAGAGATAAGGGGACAGTCACCTACAAAGGAGTTCCGATCAGACTGTCAGCTGATTTCTCAAAAGAGACCTTGCAGGCAAGAAAGGGCTAGAGAGAAGTATTCCAAGTCATGAAAGGCAAGGACCTACATCCAAGATGACTCTATCCAGCAAGGCTTTCATTTAGAATGGAAGGACAGATAAAGTGCTTCTCAGATAAGGTCAAGTTCAAGTTCATCATCACCAAGCCCTTATTATATGCAATGTTAAAGGGACTTATCTAAGAAAAAAGATAAAAATATGAACAGTGAAAGGACAGCAAACTCACAGTTATTAATAACCACACCTAAAACAAAGGCAAACCAAGAGGACAGCTAGATCAGGAGTGGAACCATAGAAATGGAGATCACATGGAGGGTTAGCAACAGGGGAGTGGGAGGAGGAGAAGTGGGGAGAAGGTACAGAAAATAAGTAACATAGATGGTAGGTAGAAAATAGATAGGGGGGAGGGCAAGAATAGTGGGGGGGAAATAGAATCTAATGGATATAAACTAAAAGGGGAGAATGGTGGGGGAGGGGTGTGCAGGGTGGAGGGGAATGAAGGGGGGAAATGGGACAACTGTAACAGCATAATCAATAAAATGTATTAAAAAAATAAAGCACCACCCACATGCAAGGACTCATACATCACACTCCCAGCTCTGTCTGCTCATCCGCGCTCTGGGCTGTGGAGGCAAGGCCGTTCTGACCTGGACACCGCTCAGACTGCCCGGACCTGACACCTGGCGGCGGCTGTGGTCTTGCCTCCCGTCTGCATGTGACTTCAGTGTCACATCTGCACGAACAGAAGCTAGAATCGTGGCATGTCCTTGCCTTCCTCCCCCGCACCGTCACACCTGGAGATTATAGCTCCAAACACATCCTCTCTCCAGCACCTCCAACTCTGCCACTCACACCCTAGTTAGAATGTCACTGTCTCTCACCTGGAGCGTTCCAGGGTCCGCTCACCCATGTTCTTAGTTCTACTTCTGTGTTCCTCACCTCCGTGCTCCACTCAGCTTTTACCAACATCGGTGTGAAAGCTGGATGTGTCTGTGCCGCTCCATGCCACTAGTCTTCTCAGGCCTTCACGGCACCTGTGGGGTTGAATTCCCCAGTGTGGTCCGGGCTTTGTGACTGTCTGGTCCCACCCCCTCTCCAGCTGCCACTGCATGCCGTGTGCCTGACACATCGGGGTTCAGCCACCTGGGCAATCCCTGCAAATACACCTGATGTTACCTGTGCACGCCTCAGCATTTGCTTTGTGACTTCTGCCTGGAATGACATTTTTTCATTTAATCTTCATGCTTACTTGCACTTAACCATCAGTCACCTCCTCTAGGCCCTGCCATTTTCCCATCGGCCCCTGCTCCCACCTAACTCTCACACCATTTATTTCAAATAGGATACTGTGTTTCCCAAGGTGTCTTTTACTTCTTTTCACTAGTGGGTTAAAGGCCTTATCAGGGCAGAGAAGAAGTCCTATTTTCGGCTTTTGTACTCAGATCAAGAGGGCAAGCCATGCATCAGTGTGGTGCTCAGTGGTGCTGGAGGCGCCTGAGTGCTGGCTGTGCAGGCTTCTTCCCTGGCCGCTTTTCCCCACGGAAGCATGCGTGAGCTGTGCGTGCATGCTGGCTGCCCGTGCATTCTGACTTCCTCCTGCTGTCCTGCTTAGGACAGAAGATCTTGTCGAGTGCGGTATTCATAAAAGCAGTGGTCTGCTCTTGCTTTGGTTCGTGGCTATACAGAAAAAGACAATCTCAATTTGTTCTTTAAGCAACACACAGTTTAGGCACTGAGCTCAATGAAAAATACTAAAACTGGTTAAGTTATAACTTCTTCCTTTGAACACATTCAAAGAATAATTTCTACTGAGTCGTCTTGGGCAGAGTAGAGGTTTTTATTTTCAATTGACTTTATGGGGGTAAATGTGTTCTTACTACAGTGGTACCCTTGTCCTCAGTGGATACACTTCAAGACCCACAGTGGGATGCCTGAAACCATGGATTGTACTGAACCCTATGTATGCTGTGCTTTTTCCTATACATACGTACCTCCAATTGAGTCTCATATATAAATCAGGCACAGCAAAAGATTAACAGCAGCAATAGTAAAGTAGAACAGTCATAACAATTTACTGTAGTGACAGTTTTGTGAATCTGGTGACTGTCTCAGGGAGGGGGTCCCTACAGAGGCCTTTGCACAGGTCCGTGCTTCCCGGTGCAGCGCGTTGTCGTCCATCTAGTACGTCTTCTGTTCTGTCTTCTTCCACGAATTTAATGCATTTTCCATTTTTACTGAGCAGTTATACCACACACGGTGGCCAAAACTGCTGCCGAGTGAGTGTGACAGCAAAATCAGCACCACTTTCTTTTCGTCCTTCAGGGTTTGACAGCAGGAAGGTTCATTCTCACGGTAAACCTCGGCAGCCTTAGCTCACGATTTCCCTCCTTGTCAAGTTGAGAACCTCCCCTTTCACAGAAAGGAAGTGCTTTCCGGATTCTTGTGGGCGCATCCGAAGTGTCAGCCTCGCTCCTCTTGTGGTCTGGGGCCGTTAGTGAAACAAGGGTGCGGAGAACACAAGCCCTGCTCGAGGTGAAGGCTGATCTGATAACAGAGACGCTGCTGAGTGACTGATGGGGAGGAGCCTCAACAGCCTGGAGGCAGCGGGTGGGAGAGGGTGACTCGGGTCCAGGTGGGGCAGAGGGGGGACTGAGCGAGGTGTCCTCGAGCTACTCAGAACTGCAAGCAATTTAAAACTTATGAATTGCTTATTTCTAGAATTTTCCATTTACTATTTTCAGGCCACACTTGGCCACAGGTAACTGAAACCAGGAACAGTGACATCGTGGATAAGGGGGACTATTCTAAAGCATTTTCTCTCATAACGGCACCATCCTGAGCCATTAGTGCTTAGGGCCAGGCCTAAAGGTTTCTCTAATTGTCTCTTTTTCCCACATTCCTCTTTCGTTTCTCCCTGCCCTCTCCCTCCCTCCCTCCCTCCCTCCCTCCCTCTCTCCCTCTCTCCCTCTCTCCCTCTCTCCCTCTCTCCCTCTCTCCCTCTCTCCCTCTCTCCCTCTCTCCCTCTCTCCCTCTCTCCCTCTCTCCCTCTCTCTCTCTCTCTCTCTCTCTCTCTCCCCCCCTCTCTCCCTCTCTCCCTCTCTCCCTCTCTCCCTCTCTCCCTCTCTCCCTCTGGCTTCCTTGAGGATACTTCCCTAATTTGGGTACTCCACATCAGAAATCCAGTTGTATATTTTGCATCTTTGAAAACAAGTAAAATTGAAAGTGTTAAGCCATTAGGACGATGTAAGGAATTCAAGGTGGTAGAAGGAACAGGTAACACCTTGATGGAACTAGGTTAGGACCCGAAACAAAGTAACATCATCATGGACTGTGGCGTGATTTCTGAGAAAACATTCAGCTGGGTCAGCACCAGTGGTACCCTGGGCTGGTGCAAGGAGAGCGACATGAACAAGATGGAGAAAGAGACAGGCGCAACTTCGTCCTCCAGACCACACTGGCAAGTGAGATTGGCTTCTTTCTTTCTAAATCATCTAGCATATTGCAGAAAATGGATAGTTAAAATCTGAATGTAAGTTTTACTAACATCAGGAATGACTGTCTTTACTTAGTTTTAAAATGTGTCACAAAGATGAAACTAATCTGTCCGCACATACAAATTCAGTTCATCCGTTTCCTGAATGTTCCTTGTTCCTTGGAGGCGGACTTGCCTAGAGCCTAGTCCTGAGGAAAGCCTGTGCCAGCTGCTTGTCCAAGGCCACCCTCTTCCAGGTCTCTCTGAGGCTCCCTCCTCCCTCCATGCCCCTAGGGAGAAACTTCCCAGGTTGTCTGGCCACTGCTGCCCCCCAACCCCGCCCCCATGCAGTGTCTGTGAGCAGGTGAGCAGAGAGGAGAAACAAGCACATGCCAGGCAGGTAGTGGGGTCTGCTCTCAGCCTATTACTCCGACGTTGATGGTACAGAGGGAGTGTTAATGACAGTGGCCCCTTGGTGAGGACTGGGATGCAAGGGCCTGGCTGGGAAACAGTGACACTAGTCGGAACAGTGAACTTCGAGGTGAGACGTGAGCAGGCGAGGCTCCGGGCAGGCGTGGTATCTTGGGGTCACTGCGCCCCCTAGAGGACTGATCCTGCCAGGTGTGGTCATACGGCCTGAGGCTCTCTGCATTTCTGTCGATAGTGCGGGGTGGTGCCTGAGCCACAGACTGCTGCCTGCAGGGAGACAGGCATCTCTGGCAAGAGCCAAGGGGACTAAGGTGGCGCATCCCCCAACGGGAGGCAGCTCTGATGCCCCTCCCTCTGATGTGACAGCTGAACCTAAGTGAGGAAGGAGTTGGTATCCAGATCAGCTCAGGCGGTGCTGAGCCATTCCAATGTGTCTTTGGGCCAGTGAATTTGACCTGTTTCAACCTGTTCCAAACTGTGCCTCCGCGGTTGTCAAAGGATTTCAGAGCATAGCCCAGGGCAGTGCAGTCAATCCTCACTGCCCGTCCCTTCCCACTGGGGCTGAGCTGCATTCACTCTCTGTTTCCTGCATTGTCGAGACACTTCCCCTTAATTCTCCTCATGACCTTACCAGCCTCTATAGGGGTAATTTTATGTGATTTTCATATTGCTAAATTTGCTCCATTCAAAATAGAATTAAGAAACAAAAGAACGGGGGAAAGTACAAGAGGTGGGAAGGAGGGAGGGAGGGGACCACACACAGAGCAAAACTAAGGAAGACAGTCTTTGAGACTTTGTCCCCTCTTGGTATCATAACCACCAGAAGGTAGCACATCCCTGAGTGAGCGGGAGGCTTGCCCCACCCGGATGGCACTGAGTGGACTAAGGAGGAGATGGCCTCCCCAGCGACTCTGAGACCTGCTAGCAGGACACAGTCTGTTAACTTCTTGAGTAGCACATGCCACTCAGAACACGCTGCCTGGGGCATGGTCTGGGCTCACCGCAGACACGTCTGCCTCCTGGAGAACCGCCCTGCACATTCACTTCTGACAGGTCTTACGTCCTGCAGGGGAGAAAGCCCATGTCACGTTGTTTCGGTTGGTGGTGTCTGTTGTGTCTGACTCTAGACTGTTCTCTGTGGAATGTCTAGCACACTGTGGTTTGCAGAATATGGAGAGGAAAGCAGCCCCCCCTGCTCTCTAACCCTCATGCCCCTGGTGCCGGGCTGTGGTCTCCTGTGGGAACTAATGGGAACACCTCTTGTACTGGAGCCTTTTCCTTGTGCCTTCAGTGAGGCAGTCGTTCTGAGACACCTGCCTCTCTCCTCTGTAGTCCAGAGTGTTTCCATGGGCACCAGGCGGCACGGGGCTGCTGAGCCTCTGCAGGGGTGAGAGGTGCCATCCTGCATCCACCTGCATTGGAGGGGTGCTCCCCGCGCAGGTGGCTGCTCACTATTCACTGCCAACAGTTCTCTCTCTGGCTCTCAAAGCTACAAATTTAGCTGGTGTTGAAAGTTTGCAGCGTCTGGTTTTTTTCTTGATTGGGAAGGTGAAAGGCAAAGTGTGTTAAAATTCAAAATTGGAACTCCTTCTAGTAGGCAGGAGACCCAGCACCAGATGGACCTGTGTCTTTAAGTGACAGTGAACTGCTGTCTGGTGCGGGGCCTCCCAGGTGGATGGAGCTACCTGCCATGTGCCCCAGCTGTCCTCGTCTGGGACACAGGCATCTGCCGGCACGGGCCTGTGGCTGCCGTTCAGCTCTCATAAGAGGTTGGCAGGCTATCAGCATGCTGTCAACCTCCAGCCATACATCCCCTAACTCTCTGGGATATAGAGAACCCAGCCTCCTTCGGAGTCACTTTAAGATCACAAGCTAAAATTTTGATGGCAGAATAGGCAGCTTCCATGGGAAAGGAATTGTGCCTGACCACAAAGTCAGCCGTCAGTTCCTGTGACTCATTCACCTTTCCTACTCCACGAGGACAGACCCAGCCTGGGGCAGAGCTGAAACGGCTTCTGGACCGCTCCAGGGGCCTGGAGCCCCACACCCAAGCACAATGTGCAGCCGTGTGCCCTTTGGAAACACACCTGAGTGCTCCTAGTTTTTGTGAACCTGACATTGTGCAGACTCAGGTGCTTCCAGCTGCAATGGCCATCTGAGTGTGTCATTCACTGTCATCAGAAGGAGAGCTCATACTGGGAACAGGATTTGGTCATGGAACGCTCATCTCCAAAAGGACTCTGTCTGGGAGATCTGCAAGGTACTGGATCCTTTCAAGACTGCAAGCAGCTGGAGTTCAGCTGCAGCTTCTGATGGCTTTTGAATGCTGATAGCTGCAGTACCTGGTTTTCAGGGAGCCTTACTGCTGAGCAGTGCCATCCTCAAGCCGTCTCTAAGCTCAGGTGGTTTCCAATGAGAAGTAACAGATACTCCAGACTCGTTCCTTTCTTCTCAGAGTAGCAAATTGACTTAGAGTCTTACATTCTAGTGCTGGTGGCTGTGGAGGACACTCAGGGTCACACCAAGCACTGCCCAAAGTTCTGTTGCAGAGCACCAAAGGAAACATTAAAAGTGATATCGAGTCTAACACAGTCCATGTTTGAGTAGGTGCCGTCAGCTCACTGATTAGAATAAGCGCAGGAGGAAAGTGACGAGAAAGCACGGAAAAATGGGGCGTATTCACCATTCAGATGCACTTGTGAATGCTGGCGTTGTTTTCACTCTTCCTGGATCCCAGCAGCAGCTCCTGCACGGGCTGTGCCTGCTCTGGACCTGGGACAGCCCACAGCATTTACAGATGTGCTCCCTTCCCATTTCGTTCCATTGGTCCGATGCTCCTTGGGGGCGGCTGACAAGCAGGTGCAGCCCTGGGCACGGCAGACCAGGTGACCCTGCTCATCAGCGTGCTCTCCCCAAGCTCGAGCCATGGCTGGTGGCCCTCCTGCTGACTGCCAGGTCTCCACCACTGTGTGCGGGTGGCCTGTGTGAAGCAGTTTATTTCATCCCGATGCCGGCAGAGCCCACACATCTGTCTCCGTGATGTACAGTATAGGGGGAAAGATGTACAGATCTCCCAGCCAAATTGCATAATATTTTCTGAAAATTACTGGGACAAGTATCTTACTCTCTGGGCTCACCTAGCAGCGTGACGAGTCTCTGTCCATTGGGCATTGCCAGGTTCTGACACCACGGTTCCAACCACTTCTGTTCACACGAGGAAGTGCGCTTAGAGGTACGGCCAGCCACTGCTGCCGGGGCGGCCTGACGCTTAGGTGGGTCTCCTCACTCCCCAGAGCGCAGAGCGCAGACACCATCTGCCCAGAGCTTCGTCTGGGGACGGGGCCGTCGCATGAGACCCCCCTGCGTGGGCAGTCTCAGCCTCACGTCAGTGCTCCTGGACTGCTTTGATTTTTAAGCCAAATTTATTCATGTCATTAATGCTTATTTTCCAAAACCTTATATTAAATTCTATTATAATATATAAACATTATATCTGTAGCTGAGAAGTCTATAACATAGGTTATAGATTACATAGTATATTAGTAAATATATACTAAATGTCATTTAATATATAAATCCTGTTATATATGTAATAAGTAATATCTATATATTTACCTAACTTTTCTTTAGGTCTGCTCAAAACCGCCATTTTCAATCTGCCTTTCTGGCAAGAATTAATTGAGAGACAAAGCTTTCTCTTTTTATTTTCTACATCATCTTCTATTTCCACGCTCTTTGCTGTAAAACTATGCTGTAGCCTCCCTAACTTCTTCTATTTAAATCTGGCCCTATGAGGGGCCTTTTATCCCACTGGGATCATGCAAGGCAGCAAGTTCAGAAACAACAGGAAGGAAGCCGGGAAGACAGGATGGTTTTTATAACGCATCTTTTATCTGTGGTGCTATCTAGGTCTCTTTCACATGCAAAGGGGCTGCCCTGTTGGGAAGGGCTGTTCAGACCCAGGCAGGGGAGTGGGCTGCCGTTCCATTTCCTGTCTTCAGGGCCCAGGCGGCCATCTGTCTAATGCAGTTTTATTTTTGCCTGATACACCAGGAAAGGCTGGCTACGAGTCTGGTGAGACCACACCTTCCAAGGTGAGCACATGTGTGTGTGCTTGTATTAAGATAACTTGTTCTCATGATCAGAATTACTTCACAAGTGCAATTATCATATTTTCTATCCAGTAACTTTCTAATTTTTTCTAGAGAAGATTTATAGGAATAATTACATAATTAACGGTATGGTTCATTATAATATTCTTTAGTTTTCAGGGCAAGGGAAGTGTGTTGTCACTGAAGTTGTGAATGGTTTTTTATTTCTACACCTAGTTAGCTGCAGCCATAAATGCTGTCTAACCAGTAGAAATCAAATGAAAATTGAAATTAAAAATTTTAAAGCACATTATAAATTTCTTCACTTCTCCGGTCCTTGAGAAATTGTTTCATGGACGATACGTGTGTGAACATAGGCCATTTCCCCCTTCCGAGGAGGATTTACTCAATAGGTGGTCAGAAGGGCAGGCCTTTGAAGCTCCCAGGGAGTTTCCATCAGACACACAAACTGTTGTCAGGTCCCGAAGTAGCTGCGTCTCTTTCACTCACTGCCGATGGTGGTGAAACACAGTGTTAGAGATTCAGCATGAGATTTGTATTTTCTGATCCTACTTTCACTCATTCTTTCCCAAGGAGTTCCCAACCGCGATTGGATTGTACAAGGATCAATAAATTGATGGTAACTCAATAGATGTATTTATCGCCGCACAGTACACAGTACCATCTCATGCGAGACGGACTGGCCAGGGGCCCCATCTGAAATGCAGGAACATCTGATGTAAGGCTGACCCATAAATTCTATTTGCAGCTTCTTCTCTCTTCGGCTGATCCACACAGTGGGGGTCAGAGAGGCAATGCTAAAAGGGGTGAGGGAGAAAAATGAACCTGCTAAGCCCCGAACCCCTGGGACTCCTGTTACGTCCTCACCCACACCGATGCCACCGATGCTCTTGTGCTGTGACATTCCCTGCACATGCCGCCCCTCCTGCTCCTTCCGGCCTCAGCACTGCACTCTCCACAACTCCTGACCTCTGACCGTGTCAGTCTCAGCAACCCCACACAGGTGCTGGGCGGCAACAGTGTCTTAACACCTGGCGTGGGAGTGACTGAGGCTCTGCGCCCTATGATAAGACTGAGGCCTGTCATAGTAGCCACCACAAGAGACTGTGGGAAGGAGCTAGCTGAGCAGACACGTGCCTCACCAGGCACTTCCATCTGGGACTCTCTCCCAGAGCCGTCTTACTCTGTGTCCCCAGCCACTTGTGGTTTTCTAAATTCAGAATCCACAACTTGGGTACAAGTTACAAGAGTTTTGGTTTACCTTTGGGGGTCCTCAGCTTGCAGAGTGGTGGGAATGGAATCTCTAGCCCTTCAGTGCATGCAGTGTCCTGGGTATGGTTTTCCTACACACAGTTGTCACTGTGAGCAGCTAGTCACTCTCGAGCATCAGCTCCCTCCCTGCACAGCCCGGGGAGTCCCTCCTTCACCTCTGCCCCATGTTCACATAAGTGAGCATGGCGCAAGCATAGCATCCTATCACAATATCTCCAGACTGAGTGACCTGTACAACATCAGTGGTGTGTTGGAGTTGTGAGAAAAGCGTAGTAAGGGGTGGTGGTGGCAGAGCAGTGTCATGTCAGTGCGTGGCCCGGTCCTGCACGTGCCCCCACACCAGCGAGTGCTCAGGAAGGTCCGCGGCTTGGTTCTCTGTACAGGTTAGTGTGAGTAGCAACACGGGATGAAATGTCAGATTTAGGGAGAGGTTCACAACATTCTGAAACCTAAAATTGACAAGAAAGATACAGCAATCATCATATTTTGTGTTGTACAGAGCAAGTATAAATGATGTTAATTCTGAACTTCCAGGAAGAATTAGACAAAAATAACTTTTATTTTAAAGGAAAGATGTAATATTGTTATATTAACTAGAGAGGAGACATTAAACTTCACAGTGGAAAAAGACTCCTCAGAACTTCAAAGTAACAAATGAAGACGAGCTTAGGCTCATTATTATAATGTTTTTCAATCTCCCAAAGTCTCTCATTCAATCTTCCTTCCTAGAAACTCCGCTGTGTTTTCAAGCTCCTCTGAGCAAACCTTCTGCACCGAGCTTGGTTTTGTTGTGGGCCACAGTGCACTTTCCACACCTGACTGAGAATCGAGGTGCTGGGCCCTCGCTCTGAACTTACACAACTGCCGTGACCCGTGTGACTCGTGGGTATTTGCGAACATCAGACATGGGGTAAAAATCCTCAGAGAATGAGGGCTCGTGCTCTGTCAAAGGGTAGCCTTCGCCCTGGGGTGCCGTTTACAAGCGTTTGAGGGGCTGTCCCTCCCGGTGTTCGGTGCTGGATGGGCAGAGACAGACGGTGTACGTCAAGCAGAGGTGCTGTGGACACACGTCAGCATCTCCTCACTGATGGGGCCTCACGGGCCGCTCTTCAGTGAGGGATTTCAGTCTGCAGAGACGAGTGTGTTCTGCCGAGGACCGCACACTGGGAAGGACAAGCACGAAGGCGGAGTAGACTGCGTGTTTACCTCCGGGCCCACGTCCGCAGCGGTGCTCCTAGCACGTGGGACTGCACTTGTGTTCCACTGCCTGTGAGCTCCTGGGTAGGAAGGAGCGTGCTCACTTGGCGTGTGCACTCCTACGGGGTGACGGGGCCGCGTGGCAGGGCAAGCAGCAGCCTGTGCAGGAGGAGCGAGAACGGTGTGCACACGTTGTTGCCCTGCGGGGAGCTGCGGAGGCCTGATGGGCGAGCCTGCCCTCCAACCAGCTCTGTAAGGAATGTGTGGTGTCTTCATACTGAAGAAAACTAACGGGTAAAAATTACATAGATTTACTGAAAGTGAAGGGTTCATGGCCAAAAGTGAATAGAGAAAAAGCCTGTGTTGATTTTAAGCCCCCAAAGAAACAGCTTCTGCAGCTTGTGGGGCCTCTTCCGTGAGGGACGGACCTGCTGGCTCCCTGGAGGGCGCAGGGCACGGAGGGAGTTGTCTCCCGTGGCTGTACCTCTCAGCAGCTGGGCCCTTGAGCGGAGAGGTGCATTTGTCTGTCGAGGAGATGCTCAGCCTGGGTTTGAAGAGTTTAATAGTTTCCTGTATATCAGACCTGATCTTGTTGGTGAGAAGCAGAATTGAAATTTTTCACTCTTTGGCAACACATTAACCCTTTCAGACCACAGAGGGGTCTGAACACAGGAAGTGCAGTGTCTGAAGTGAGTGCTCAGGGAGGTGAATCCTGGGTTTGGCCCTGAAATGGTCAGACCAGGCTGCTCTCCAATGCCCTGTAGCTTCTCCTCTCACCAGAACCCCGGATGGGAAGGCCCAGCAAGTGAGAGCCAGGGAGGCACCCAGAGCGAGCCACATGGCTGAGCGCGGAGAACACGAGGACCCACTCCCCTCTGGCCACCTCCCCGCATGCCCTTTGTTTCTGGTCCTTGGATGACTTATTGAGGGCAACATGCTATCACAATATATAAAGAAAGCTTCTTACGTAGAGTGGAAAGAGCCAACATTCTTACCTGTGCATCCCTGTATTCATCCCTCCACCCATCCATCCTCTCATCCTTGTATAATCAACCAACGTGCTGCAGGCCTTGTGTCCCATTCTGCAAGGGAATGGTAAAAGCAACGGGAAGGCTCACTGCCCAGATAAGAGGATGGTAGACAGCACAGACAGTAATAACCCATCAGAATAAACTCACAGGTGCATGGCCGGGGACACTGGGCACTGAGCTCCCGGACCCAGGACCCTGCTATGTGTCGCGGTCAGAGACATTCAGTGCGGGCAAGGAGGCGATGTGTGAACTGGGAGCTTGAGAGTGGTGGCACCTTTGCAGAGGCCCCTCCAGCCAGCCAGTGGCTGGCATGGGGTAGGAAGAGTGAGAAGGGGCCTCTTCTGAAGTCCACATTAAGGAATTTGAATCTTTAGCCAAGGGTAAAGAAAAACATGACTTCAAACAAGGGACAGACACAGTCACATGTGTTTTCTGATGATAATGCCCCAGCTCTCCTCTGAGGCATTAGGTGGGTTCAAGAGAGCAGACTGGGGGTGGTGAGGTCTCTGGGACCCTTGCTGCCGTCTGGACAAGGGAAAGAGGCAGTCTGCACCAGGAGGCAGGTGGAGTCGATGCCTCGATCTGCTGTCAGTCATTCCACTGTGCAGGCAGGGCCAGTGGGACTCCCAGGTTAGCGCATGAGCTGCACTGGGGGTGGCAGGGCACATCCCTGACCCGGGGCGCACAGAGGGAGCGCGTCTTAGAGACAGGTGGTTAGTCTTAGCTTTGAAGACATTCACTCATTGCGCAGATGTCAGAGGCCTTCTGACCTCTGACCTCTGGTCTTCAGCCAGACACTCTTGTGGCTGAATGTCTAGGCAGGGCACACCCTGGTGAGTGCAGCCACTGAGAGTTTCCAAGGAAAATGGAAAGTTTTATTCTGCAAATAGGCAAATATTGTGTTGTAAAATTTAAAGAAATTGTTCTTTTTTAACTCTTAAAGCAGATGTCTTGTGTGTTGTGTGTTGGGTTGTGTCCATCACACGTGCTCAGTGAAGAGTCAGGGATGGGAGGGCACTGGGCCTCCAGACAAAGGGGCATCTGTGGGGCTGGGCCTCCCTTGGACTCAGTGCGGTGCCAGGTCCTCCCAGCAGATCCAGTCAGCACAAGTCGGAAAACCCAAGGTGCGTTGTGACGTGCAAATCAACTGAAAAATTAATCAGCTTTTTGTGCTCTTTAAAATTACGCATCATATGTATTGAGACAGGAATGAGAGGATGTTGTTTTTACAAAGCTCACAAAGAAAAGGTGCTCTGTGCTTCTGAGTTACTTTGGGTTGGCTCAAGAGAGTTATTTTCCTTGGGATTTAACCAAGAGAAATGTCTTAAAATTAAAATCATAAAAGATAAGCACATTTGAAAATTGTGAGTGAAATGACATTGGTTGTTTCAGTGGAACTTTTTCTTTTTTGCTAAGTTCTTTACATTGTTATGTGCCTCATTCCACATTTTCCCGCAATTTGTGAATGTTGAGTGAAGCTGGACTTGATTAGCACTTAGAAGGGTCTCACTGCCAGTTGTGATGAGCTCACTTAGGACATCGGTATGAATGTACATGTGCTGTGATCTTCTGCAACTCGGAGAAGTGTCTTTGGAGATCAGCTCAGGATGGGTGATGTTAACATGCCAGCTGTCACCATAAACATCCAAAAACCGCCGTCTCCAGATACATTCCTTTTGTCCCCAGAAGAACCAGCAGCTATAGGGGGACCATGAGGGGAAAAGGGGTGTCTCTTCTTCATCAGAAGGTTTCTGTTACCTCAGTGATGGTCAGCAACATTGGCAGAGAAGAGGAACATGAGGGTTTTAAGCTCGAGTCACCAAGAAACCCGTTAACTAGCCAGCAGGCCGCAGTGTTTCCAATGGCTGTGAACCCTTGGAAGGACCTGGCATTTTAATCCGTCAGTTCTGCAGATTTGGTCCCCTGATGCTATGTAGACAAGCTCCACAGAGCCTGCCAAAAATGACCAACTGTCTTCAGAGTCCCGTTCTGGGACCAGAGGTTCTGTGCATGAAACAGCAGGGCTGGGGCTGGAGACAGGGGAGACCAGGGAGGCTGGGCGGGCCCTGGACACCAGCCTGTCGGAAGCCCTGTGGTCTTGAGGTGAATCCTGACACTTGTGGCTGTCAGCAGTCCTGCCCATTGTGCTACTGTACACGGGGACAGCTTGCCCGTGACCATGTTCTGTCTGTTTCCCTCACGCCTGCATCATAGGCTTCAGTCGTGTATCAGTCAAGCTCCTAGCCTCTCATTCAGTATCACTATGCTTGGTCACCTATGGTCCATGTGTGCAGATACACATTTATAAATCTACTATTGAGCAAATAAACTTGCTGCGGAGCTCCCTCACCAATAAAAGGTCATCTCATGGAAAAGATAAAGTGCCATCAGCACTGCGAATCACTAATATGCCTGTCTGTGCCTCTGGGAAGCTAGTAGCTATGAGCCCGTTGTGCCCTAAGTGTTACATCACAGGCTCTTGATGTATGTGCACCCGTGTGCTGAGCAGTCAGCTAAGCAACACCCACCTCGACATGGATGGACTGGCCTCTTCAGAGTAGCCCCTGCCACAGGGGACCTGCTGTGGCTGGAGACAGGGGGGGTCTGTGGCCTAGTCTCCGCAGTTTTGCTGCCTGGAAGCCACCGGAGTGTGCTTGGCGCGGTCAGGAGCCCCGCCCGGCTGTGCCGGGAGTGGACTGCTCTTGGGAGAGGCACCCCTTCCTGCTCTGGCGCAGCTCTCGGATCCCGTGGCGCCTCTTGAAGCTTTAACTGTGAGAATATTTAGAGGTGAAATGTTTTTCCCTTCAAAAATTGACTGTTTCTTTTAGCATTTTAAATTATATGTTATTGATTACAGTTGCTATTTATGCTATTACAGTTGTCCTGTGTTTCTCCCCTTGCCCACCTCCAGCCAGCACTCCCACTCCCTCAGGCAATCCTCCCGCCCTTGTTCGTGTCCATGGGGCAGGCGTGTAGGTTCTTTGGCCTCCCCGTATCCTGTACTGGACTTTACATCCCCATGGCTGTTCTGTAACTACCTGTTTGTCCTTCTCAATCCCCTCACCTCTCATCCATTCTCCCACACCCACTTCTCTCTTTATCTTTAGCCTTTGGCATTTTAATTATAGTGTGTCTTGGGATGGCCTCTTCGCATCCATCTTGTTGGGGACTCTGTGCTTCCTGGACTTGCATGTCTATTTCCTTCACCAAATTAGGGAAGTTTTCTTTCATTATTTTTTCAAATTTCCAGTTTTCTTACTCTTCTTCTTCTCTTTCTGGCACCCCTATGATGAGAATGTTGGGCCTCTTGAAGTTGTCCCAGAGGCTGTTTACATTACCCTCATTTCTTTGAGTTCTCTTTTCTTCTTGTTCTTATTGCTTGTTTTTGCTTCCTTATGTTACAAATCACTGGTTTGATCTTCAGCTGCATCCTCTCTACTGTTGTATCCCTGTAAATTGTTCTTTATTTCAAATAGACTATCCTTCATTTCTGACTCCATCTTTTTTATGCCACTGAGGTCCTCACTAAGTTCCCTGAGCATCCTTGTAACCAGTGTTTTGAACTCTGCGTCTGATCGATTGCTTACCCCCATTTCATTTAGCTCTTTTTCTGGAGTTTCGGTCTGTCTTTTCATATGGGACATGTTATTTTGTCTCCTTGTTTTGTCAGCCTCCCTGTGTTTGTTCCTATGTCTCAGGTAGAACTGCTTAGACTCCATGTCCTGGTAGAGTGGACTCATGTAGCAGGTGTTCTGCGGGGTCCACTGGCACAGCCTCCCCTCTCCCCAACCTGGGGTACTTGAGGTGCACCCTTTGTGTGGGCTGAGTTCACCCTCCTGTTGTAGTCGAGCCTTGGTTGCTTTTGGCAGGTCAGTGGGAGGGATTTACCCAGACCAGTCAGCTGCAAGGACTGTCTGTGACCACTGACCACCAACCTCCGCCCTCTGTGGAGGATCAGCTGTGCAGGGGCAGGTGGTGGTGCTGTGACATGGTCTCTCTGTAGCTGTCCTCTGGGTGCGCTGGCCCTGGGGTTTCCTGGGTGGTGCAGGTCAAGGTCATCCCCATTTGTGTTTTGCCCGGGGCCACCCTGCCTGAGTTATAAATCCATCTCAGAAGGCTGCTACTTGTGCTGGGCTTGGAGATTTCCAGGTGAAGCTGAGCTGAGAAACTAATCTTGCTGCTGCTAGTGCCGGGCCTGAAGCTCACTGAGGCCAGATGTTACTTGTTTGAGAGGATTTAGGAAATTGTGCAGTATGAGCCAAGACCAACCTTACATATGGAAAAGCAGCTTGAGTGGGCCCGTAATCTGTGGAGCAGAGTTTCTGGGGACCTTCGAGGCGGGTCACACAGTGTCAGCCGTGTTGGCGAACTAGCACTGTGTGGTGTGGCACCAGTCTGCCGGCTCAGGCTGGATGGGTGTGGGTTCTTTAATTCTGTAGTTGTCAGACTTCCGCTTGACTTGATTTCTGTCAGTTGGGACTGATCCTTTTTCTATATGTTAGTTGTAATTTGTTGTAGTTGTGCAAAGAGGTGTGCCATGTCTGCTTACGCCACCATCTTGACCAGAAGTCCCTTTTAGCATTTTTAGTACTGGAATTCTGATTGGATTTGTAAACAAAAACTGCTTTTAAGGTATTTTTTTAAACCTGGATTTCTTTTTGAATTTTCAAACAGGATTATAATCAACCAAGCAAGCAAAGCTAAATAAAGACAAAGCTAATGTTGTTCTGCTCATTCTTTCCAGATGATCAGGTTTATTTGTATCCACCCACAAATGCATCTGTGTCAATACAGGTTTTTCTTATACACAATGGGATTATACTATAAGGTTGTTCTTTGCACCTCCCTTTTATTAATCATGTATCATGGACATTAGTCACTCATATCAAATATTGTAGTCTGCTTCATTTTCTTTTAAACAGTGGCAGAGTATGCCATGGTATGTGTCAGTGCTGATGTAGTCTACGTCCCTCTGTCAGCAGACATTTGGGTAGATTGCAGCGTTGTGCGGCTCTAGAGAGCCCTGCCACAGGCCTCCGTGCACCCGCACCGGGCTCCGGACTCAGTGCGCTGGGCTGTTTGTCGGGTCGGTGGGACCGCCACTCAAAACCTAACGATGTCAGGTTTCTCCAAACAATGTCCCAGCAATCTCTTCCTTCACAGCACATGCGCATGGTACCGTTTTTGTTTGTTTCGTTGGTGAGGGTGTTCTGTCATTTTAATATGCATTTCTCCAATTGCTAGTAGTCTAAACATCTTCTATATATATATTTTTTACTATTTGTGCTTCCATTTATGTGACTTGCTCTTCCTGTGTGACCCTTTCTCTACAAAATTGTCTTTTTCTTGCCAGACTTCAAAATGTCTTTCCATTTTGGGGAATATCAACTGTTTTTTCTGTCAAATATTTTAACTATTTTCCCTCATACCATCATTTTACCGTATAGAAATTTAATTTTTATGTAGACAAGTCTGTCAGTTTTGTGGCTTGTGTACTACATTGTTTAAGAATTTATTCCTGATTTAAGAATAACAGTCACATGAAGCTTTACAAATATATTCACAGCTCTTTAAGAAATGTTATTTATTCACTGTAAAATTTATGTGTGTGTCTGTGGTACTTCAGTTTCTTCCTCTCCTCCTATGGGGACCTCCAACTCAGAGGGCATTCCGGCGGTGAAGCCATCTTTACTCACTAAACGGCAATTTCATCTTTTTCACATATTTACTGTATGTATGTGTGTGTGTGCGTATTTATTTCCAAGTTCCTCATTCCCTCAGATGATTTTTTTCCATTTCTGTGCCAATTCCATGCTGGTTTGATAACATTAACTTTATAGTGAGTTTTAAATATTAATTAAGTGTGATCTTTATCTAATTGTTTGACAAGTATCACAGATAAACTGACCAAAAGTGGCGGGGATACATAGCTCTTTCCTGCACCTTAACACAGTGCTGTTAATATTTTACTATTTAATTTGACCTGTGCTGTTGAATTTTGTTAGCCCTTTAGGTATACAAGGTCTATCCAGAAAAAGTCCAGCCAATGCTAATATAACAAGGACAGTTTATATGACATTAATGTAACCTGGCAGCCAAAGAGATGGACTGGAATGTGCATGCATCAGCAATGATGACTTCACTGTGCTAGTCAGTGGGGGGCAGTAGATGCCATTGAGTGAGCGTGTGTACTGTGTGGCCGTCACATTCAAAATGAACGAGTAGAGCAATGAGTCTGCATCGAATTCCACATTATGCTTTAACATTCCTCCATGGAAATCATTTTGATCATTCAGAAGGCTGCACTTATGGGCATCTGGTAACTGGCAGCTTCATCACAACAATATGCCCACTAATGCATCATGTCTGGTGTAGCATTTTTTAGTGAAACATAAAATCACCGGGATGACTTAGCCCCCTAGGGGAGCCCTGCGACTTATGCCTTTTCCCAAAACTAAAATCGCCTTAGAAAGGGAAGAGATTTCAGACCCTGGATGAGATTCATGAATATACAACAGGGCAGCTAATGGCGCATGGGAGAACTGTGTGAGGTCCCAAGGTGCCTACTTTGAATGGGACTGAGGTGTCATTGTCCTGTGTACAGTGTTTCTTATACCTTGTATCTTGTATCTCCTTCAATAAGTGTCTCTTTTTTATATTTCATGGCTGGATACCTTCTGGACAGGCCTTGCATATTTTTCCTGAAAATGGCTATAGAATTTTATCTGTTGTTTTCCACCATCTGTTAACATTTTCTTTAATTTATTGGCATAATAACTGATGTTGGTAATTTTATTTAAATGGAGCTGTATGGATGAGCTTTGTTAGACCACACCCTTACACAGAACAGCCCACTGTCACTGTGACACCCTCACAGTGGTCTCCTGTGTCAGGACTGTCTGGTCTTTGCAGCAGCCCAGAGAGTCAGGCTTTGTGGACAGTGCTGCTCCCATTTTAAGGTAAAAGGCTTAGAAGCAAAGATTTTACTGAAATGTCAGAACCAGTGAGATGGGAGTAAGTCCCAGATCGGGTGATTTTTCTGGTTTCCATCACTATTAACACCCAGAAAGGATGTATTTTTTAATAACTAGAACTCTTATGACATTGTTTAATGATAACTAATACATTATTTAACCCAATTATGCAGCAAATTTGTTAGCTGGTTGTCCCCAAACCTTTTGGCACCAGGGACTGGTTTCACGGAAGACAATTTTTTCACGGATGAGGGTTGGCTTCATAGTCTGATACCAGTTGCAGCTTAATTGTCACTTGCCATTCACTGGTAGGGTTTTGATATGAGTCTGCAGTCAGTTGGTTTACTATGGTCATTTATATAATCAATTTTGTGAATTCCTTTGGCTGTGTGTCCCCATGTGCCTTATTCCTAGCTCTGGGGTCAGGAATGTCTTTGCAGGAGGTGAAGCTTCATCATGGCTAAAACGCATGGGGCAGGTCCTCACAAGGAGGAGCCACTGAATCCTGAGCCGTATTGCCAGCATAGGCCATGGCCTTTGCGGTCCCATCTGTGAGTGATGCTGCAGTCCTGGACACAGCTCAGCAGCCCTGTCCTTGGCCGGGAGGCCTTGGACAGGCAGGGCACATGGCAGGATGGTTGACACCCAGTCTTTCTTCCTGCACAGCTACATCCAGACCTGCCCTCTCTCCCCCTTTCCCACACTGCCCTCCTTCAGCCACATAAAGCCCTGTTCATGGCTCCGGCTTGTCTTCCCCTCAGGGCTCTCTCTGTCTGTCTCTGTCTGTCTGTGTCTGTCTGTCTGTCTGTCTCTCTCTCTCTCTCTCTCTCTCACCCTCCTGCTAGGCTCCCTCATAGCCCTGTCATTCTCTTTAACAGTCCTGGAGCCACCTGGCACAGCCAGGGTCCTCAGATGAGGGGAGCACAGAACGCTGTGTGGTACCCTGACTTCTCCGACAGGAGACAGGGCACCTTGCAGCTCTCCTCCGTTCATGCCCCAGGGCAACACCGTGGCCTGGGTGCAGTCATCTGCATTTGCTTTACATACTCTGTTGTGGAGGAGCCTTGAGGTTCTTGAGAACTGAGACCCTGCCTCTGGACTGTGCTGAGAAGTGCTCTGTGTCACCCCTGGGCTCACATGAGCAGTCAGGCTACCACTGTTGTTCTGTTTGGGGCCCCTCGTGAGTGCAAATGCAGGCCCTGCACAGGCCCCTTTAAAGGAAGGAGTGTTACTTTTGTCATGTTACACACAGGTAAACTAAGGCACGGAAGGGTCAGATAGGTTCTCCAAGATGACATGCAGGAGCAGGTAATGCTCAGATTTGAGTGGACAGTGTGAGGCGCTCGGTAACTTCATCACAACACTGGTGAGACAGCGTGCGCACAGGAGACAGATGCAGGCATTGCTGGTCCCAGACAAAGGAGGGAGATGAAAAAGAGTACAGGAGGGTCTACTTTCTCCTTGTTAGGGGCAGGCACCCCGGAGTCGGCTTCTAGGACCACAGAGGTGGCGTCGTGCTGACTGGCCTTTCCTTTCCCATCCAGTCTGAGGAGGGAGGAGTCTGAGAAAACACAGTCTGTCTCTCCCCTCAGTGGCAGGTGGACAAGGGCCATGCTTGTGGTGCTGGATGACCAAATACCCATAAAAATGAGAACACTGTAACCAAACTGGAACTTGGTTCTTCCTTATCTCTAAGTGAGTTACAGGGAAAGTCAATGAAAATGACTGTTAAATACAATGACTTTTAATGTTAAACAGCTTTAAAGAGTTAAGTATAAAATGATTTGAAAAATAAAACCACAGTTGAATCAGTGAGACTGGGTCAGAGGCAGCATCCTGAGTTCCTTCCAGAAACGCAGCTGAGTCAGGTCCGGGGGTGGTCTCGGCCCCTGCCGCCCCCTGGTGGCTGTGGGTCTAAACTCCGGCGAGCACCGAGAATGGCCTGCAGGTGGAACAAATGGGGTGCGGACAGCAGTCCCGAGGTGTGCGCTCAGGGAGGTCAGCTCCCAAGGGGCTGGCTGGCCTGCTGCTGTCAGGGAGAAGGGCCCTTCGTGGTGTGCTGTCAGGCTCTTCTCCGCAGGCTGGGGAGGAAGGGCCTGGTGTAACCCATTGCTGCATCTGAACGCGTGCTGCTGTTCGGGTTTCCCGGGGCCAGACTTGCAGCTTTCTTCAAGTTCTACCCAGACCACTGGCCCGGCGTTTGTCAGGACGCTCCGGCCACAGAGGCTTCGTCCTGCTCTCCACCTGTGGGAGTGGCCGCCTCCAGGGTAGGACGACTACAGGCTGAGACAGCAGAGGAAGGGCAAGGGCTGTGTTGACTTTACTGCTACTTGGTAAAGAAAAAGAAGTAACAAAGCCCTTCGTGGGAAGTCTCGTGTGGTGGGAAGAGGAGAAAAGGAGAGGCAAGTACCCCTTCGTGTTACAGTCACCCTAGCAGGCCCCTAACATGCTGTGTGTAACTTAGTCCTCTACACAACCTACACAGCAGGGGGGGTGAGGTTCAGTGGGTGAGGCACGCAGGCACTTCCTGTCGTGGCAGAGGCACAGGAAGCAGGCTGTGCAGCTGTCAGCCTGTGCTCCCCGAGGACAGTACTCATGGAACTGAGCTTGATCGCTGAGGGGCTGCACTCTGCCGAGGCCTGCGGGCCGTGGAGCTCCCCCCACCAGCCGTAGAGCACGAGAAGCTGTACTGGCCGGCAGGGTCTGCAAGGGGCCTAGGCTGCTGGTCATGCTTGGCTGTCCCCGTCTCAACCCTTTGAGTCCCCTTTATTTCCTGTCACACATGCACAAAAGTGTTTCTCCTCTGGGCCTGAAACCAGCAAGGGGCAAGCAAGCTGGCCACTCAGAGCTTGTACCCTAAATGGGATGCCATGCTGCTTCTCCTAAAGTTTTGTGTTTCAGCTGATTTTATTACAGGGTGGAAAAATGTTCGTTCAACCCTTGGAACATGTTTTGGAATTCAAACACATAATCTAGTGGCCTGCACCGAGATACATTTTTGATATATTCCTTACACTAAACATGATTTTTAGTTTCCTTTCATTGCTTCCTTTAACTGGTTAGTGACTCCCAAATAGGATATTTATGAGTTTTTACCTTATACCACACATTTCAGAGATTACTGTTTATGGTAAACATGAATTCTGAAGGGCCTATTGGTGCAGGCAAACAGCACTTTCTAATATTTAAAGTCCTGTATCATTGCAGTTGTCATTGGTCCCCAGCAGGCTGCCCCCCCACTTCTCTTGCTGACTTACACTTGGCCCTGTCGCACACTCTTCTGCACTGTCGCAGAGCACGCCCCCTGTTTCCTGTCAGTGTGGGGCTGGGTTTCTGGGCTCGCGTAGAGCTTCAGTAGAACTGCCAACCCAACCAGCAGGTGAGTGCACATGACACTCATCTTCAAATTCCTCCCTTAACCACGTGGTTGACTATTTAACCAAATGGATGTAGTGGCAAAATTTTTTTCTTAAACCTGGAGGCAACTCAGTGCCTTGGTATATGCTTTCAGTGGTGCCCAGAGCTGGTAACTCAGTCACCTTCTCCTATAAGATGGTTTGTGATTCAGTTTGCCTTTTATGTCATAGTGGAAGTACTGGGGTTCTCAACGTGACACGGCCGTGGTAGAGCACACCCGAGATGCTTATCTGCAGTGGGGAGGGAGTGCTAGCTGGTGAATGACTAGTGATAAATGCTGGCTTAATTATTTTATACTGACTGATCATGCCTGGGGGCTGTACTTCACAGAATCTGCTGTTATTTCATGTAGTATCTAAAGTATGAAAAAAACTAAATATTACAAGTAGCAGCCCACCATAAAACCAGATTTTTAACTATTTAAACTAGGGCCTCCTTTCAATTCATTTTATGGCTATTAGGTACCTGGGTAGAGTTTTTTTAGGAATTTCTGAAGTCATTGATTTTTCATAGGCTTTCACAGCCTTCAAATACCTTCGAATAATATTAAAGAATAGTTCATTTCAATTTCTATGCATCGGTGTTTTTTGCTTATGTTCCCTTCTATTGCAGCTTCATTTGGGATGTAGTTAGTTATTTTATTGATTAATATGTTTGAACATAGGCTTGAATTTTTCAAGCAATTCTTCACATAAAGTATCTTGAAGGACTTTGGAACACGCTGCTTATAGGGTTCCCTCAGCTTTTCCATTCTTAGTCCCTTTCCCATTCTCACTGGGCACCATTCTGTTGTGAAGGGTGCTTTTGCAGCCCATAATTTCTGTGATAACTCTTCATGTAGCCTTGGCATGAGATAGGGACTCAGCAATCGTTATAATTGATTAACTATAGGTATAGATACAGAACAAAAACTAGTAATTGTGTTCATCATAGTGTGTGTGGTACATGTGTGTTTGTGGATGTATTTAATATTTTGGCACTGTGTTGAGGTTATTTTCCAAACGCAAGCAAAGAAATGAGCATAAAAAAATGAGAAGCGTTTACCAATTTTCATACTTGCCATGTTCTGCTAATGCTGCCTCGTCTTCCATCACCTTGAGCACGGTCACCGTCTTCTTTGCGTCAGCAGCAGCCTCCTCACTGTCCTCAAACTCTTAACCCAGGATGCTTCTTACTTTCTTCAGGTTCACTGTGATGGTTCCCCTCCGGTCAGTGCAGTTCACATAATTAACAGAATAATTAAGGATTAGCGAAAAGCTGCATCCAAGGGGAACACCCATCAGATTGTCTTCATATATGTCAGGGCAGTCATTGGGTCCCACTGAGGGCAGAATGAGCGCTGTGTTTCCCCATCCATCGGGCCCAGAGCGATCCCGGGGCCAGAACCTGTGCTGCATCCAGGACTTGCCCTGGGGACCCTGACGGTGAAGCCCTGTGCCCAGCTGCTAGGGAGGGAGGGGTGGGCTTCAGGGCCCCCACTACTCTTATCAAGTTCGTCTCATTGGTTTTTCATGATTCTTGATCACTGAATTTTTTTAAAGTAATGAGGTGATCACATCTGATTTTTCGAAGGTACTGCCCTATTTCATTTAGTCTAAAGATAGGGGACATTAGAGGGAAACCGCTGCCTGGCCCAGGTGAGAGACCTAAGGCCCGGTGGCAGGCAGTTCAGGCAGAGGACGAGGAAGGGTGAGTAGCTGGGAAGGGCCCCCACAGGGCAGGGGTTCCAGGCACCTGCCCCCAGGGAAGGTCCACCCCAGCTTTGCGGCTTCAAGCAGCCATTTCCTGTCCTTTCTCATTGCTCTGTGGCCAGGTGAGCAGGCCTTGTCTGCACTGCTCATCCCATTGCTGGCAAAGAGCAGAAGCAGCTGTGGTCTTCTCAGGACACCTGGGTTGACGTCCAAGGTGGCTCCTTTCCATGTCTGGCCGCTGGGCTGGGGCCTGAAACAGGCAAGAGGTAGCTGTACCTCTCCCTTCAAGTGGCCTCTCTGGTTTTCCTCAAGGCCCAGAGGCCTCAGGGTGGTCAGAAGCTCTGAATGGTTTGGCTTCTCTAGGGGCAGAAGCCTGTGTGGAAACTGGGAGGCAGCTGCCAGCAGAGTGCCGGGAGCCACACAGCGTCCATTCTGTCTCACTGCACCCACAAAAGGAGAGTCCAGGACTGGCAAAGAATCAGGAGGAGAACCACACAGGAGAGTGTCCCAGAAGGCAGGGTTTAGGGTCCTGGTTTGCAGGGGAGTTGACCATGGAAAGCACGAAGAAAGGGCAGTGACTTACGACTCCAAGGACTGGCTGTTAGCTTGAGGGATTGGAGCCCCTGTCATGCTGAGGTCTGCAGGAGCCTGGAGCAAAATGCAGAGTGGCGAGGACATGGGACCAAGGGACATCTGCGTGTGAGCAATGAGCCCGAGTGCTGGTGAAGGGAATGGAATGCGAAGACTTTCTGAGGGAAAGGAAGATGGGACTTGGGAGGAAGTCAGGGAGACGTCCAGCGAAGCAGTCAGGCAGGCAGGAGGCCCCCAGATGGGGTCCTCATGCGAGGCTCTCCATGCTCAAGGCCCAGGAGCTCACAGGTTCAGCGGTGGCTTTGTATGTGACGTTCTGAGACACTGCACATAAGTGTGCAGCAGAGGGAATGTTAGCACATGACCCAGCCACTCCTGTCAACTTGTCGTCCTAGGTGTTGGCAGGTCTTACAGTCCTGTTTGTTCATCTGTTCCACTGTGACTCCATGGCCCCAGGGAGACTTTCTGTTGATACTCATACAGGCATAATTTCTTTTTGTTGGAAACATCTTTAAATTTCCTTCATTCATGAAGTTCCTTGTTATCCTTAAGTTCTCAAAGCCAGTTCGTGGAAATGCCTCCTCACTCGTTAAATCCCATGTAATGCTCATCACTAGCTGTATTCACTTCACCACTTGGTTTGCTAAGGTCATGTCCACCATCCCCATTCCCCTCCACCCACCCCTACGCACAGGTGTGTTGCATGGGTGTGGCCATGGGCTTGGAGGGAACATGCTATGCTTTGCTCAGTTGGAGATGCCTCCTGCTGTCAGATGGGGTGCCAAGGAAGCGGCTGTCCCCAAAGTTGGGGCTCCCAGGACAGCAGGGCTTACATGCACACAGAACAGGACACAGACTCTCCTGGACTCTGGGTGATCCCCTAAACTTCCGTTGGTGCTGGCACCCCTATTTCCCAACTCTGAGGCATGTGGGCTGCTCAGGGCTCACAGGTGTGTCCCCACCCGCTGGGACTGGCTGTAGGCCCCCTGGCAGGAGGGACCCACAGGAGAACTCTGGGTGAGGCCACCTCAGCTGTGAGGTGGGTGCTGCTGTGCCTGCTGGCAGCTCCGGGGGCCCACTCCCACGGGAGTGTTCCGTGGTGTGCATGCAGAGGCAGGCGCTGGTGGGGCTGCACCACACAAGCTCCCGGTCAGCGAGGACCAGTCAGTGTAATCAGGACTTGGCCATCAAGGCTTTCATACTTCTCCGTGATTATTGTAATTATCTCTGAGGGATAGTTTTGACATTGGTGAAGTGTAGTGCCCAGAATTCCAGCAATTCCAACAATTGCCCTTGTTCTGATCACTTCCATTATGCTCTTGGCACCATGGCAGTCCTGGCCAGGCGGGCATAAGGTGGGGACACCAGGCTGCAGCAGCATGGCTCCCTCGGCCTCAGCTGTGGCCCACGGGATGCCCTGTGCAGCACCCCTAGCGGCTGAGCAGGCAGCAGGTGCCGTCCGTGGGTCTGCAGAATGCAGCAGACCCTCCACGGCGAGAAAGAGGACGCTGGGACAGAGAGGCTAGAGAGTCAGATGGCAAAAGTCCTGGGACGAGGCACAGTACCGATGATGGCGATGGCGGGAGTAATTGAGAAGTGCGGAGGAAGAACACAGGGAGTTCGCAGAGCAGTCTTCGCAGTAATTTAGGTCACCACGTGTCCAGCTTTAGCCAATTTTAAGCAACCTGGCTTTCTAATGCCTTTGCGGAAGAGCAGTTTCCACTGGCTTTGACGCCACTCAGTGTCTGTTATCAGAGAAAGCAGGGACACCCAGAGGTCTCTCTGCCCCCCCCAGAGATCTCCACCGGATCACGTGGTACCTGGAGGGAGGGTGTTCTGGGCGGAGAGAGCCCAGCACCAGGTGGACAGGAAGGTGTCAGGACAAGGCTTGGGAGAGAAAATGGGAGTGGACCGGAGTGGTGGTGGTTTTTTTAAATGTGACCAAACATGGGGGCACGTGTGAGGTGGGAACCGGCTCACTGAGTCTGATTCTAAAAGCCTGTTAAATATCTGGCAAAGCTGAACAACACTGTCACAGCACAGTCTTGACCCCTCTGTCCCTCCTTCATGCATCTCTGTCGGGAGTGGCCATGTGCCAGGAAGAGCTTCCAGGCCACCACGTGTATGGCTGGCAGGGGCCCTCTGAGCCTACTCATCGGTGCTTCTGCCAGGCCTTTTGTCAAGTGACTGGGAAGCTCACACTCACCCACGTCCTGAGCACCATCAAGCGGATGTGCTGCCACGCGGGCGAGGGTGAGCCTCGTTGTGGTCAGCTGGTGAAGCCTGCACCAGACATGTGATTAGTCTCAAGTCAGTCTTGAGACTTTATGGACATTCTTCAAGAAGGAACTCAATCTCAGAGTTGTGAGCACGGTTTTAGATCCGATGACTGGCAGGGCCGTGGCTGATGCCTTCGGGCAAACCTGGTGGAAGGCCGGGGCCACACCAGCCTGGCCTTCCAGGTGTTTTTCTGTGCTTCCATGTCCGAGGACATGGCTTCGCTTACACGCCTGTACACAGTTGCCACCCAGGTTTACAGTCTATGCTAAGAATCCCTCTTCCTTCCAAACTAGCAGTCAGCTACACACAACTGCGCTTCCTCTGAACACCCACTCACAAACCTGCTTGGTTTTATTTAAAGTTTGTTGTTGTTGTTGTCACTGCCAATTATAATAAGGCAAGAGATTAAGAGAAATGGAAGAGATACCATAGATGAAAAATCTCTGGAAAAGTCCTCTCTCCTGCTGCTTGGGCTTGGCCCTGAGAAGCTGATCTTTGGTGTTTGGATGCTCGCTCTCCCCAGAGGTGGGTGGGCTTTTCCTGCCACAGGTCAGGTGGTAGACACCTCAGGCTCAGACAGCATATTGTCCCTGATACACCTGGTCACCTCTGCTGTCTTAGCACCAGCCAGCCACAGACAGCATGGAAATGAATGGCACACTGTATGCCAATAAAGCTTTATTTGCAAAAGCAGGCAGTGGGTCAGACTGGGGCCCTGGGCCATGGTTTGCAGGACCCTGCTTGACTTCTCATGAGGTAGAATATGTTTGATGATCCTGGAGGGACTGCACGGGATTGGAGCCCTGCTACAGCCTGTGTGGGCGGCCTGGACTTCGTAAATTGTGTTTATCATTTGTTTCATTTTTTTGGCACCATTTATTGTTTCTGAACTACGTGTGAGATCCTGGGTTGGTGCTCACGAGCATCGTTTACCAGTATGGTTCTCACTGCGCTGTGTGCCAGTGAGAGGCACAGTGCTCTCTGAATCACAGGTGAGGCCCCAGCTCCTCAAGGTTGGCTCACCTCCTGGAGGGTGTGCTGATCCGGGCTGGGATGAACACGCCTCTTTGCCTGGCTCCCATCTGTGCTCTGAGCACCACGGCTGGCCTCATGCTGGCGGGGGTGGGGCAAGGAAGGGCCCCCAACACTACAGATCACTGGATGGAAAATATGGGCAGGTTAAGGGCACATAACAAGCCCCACCTTAGACACTGTGTTTCAAATGGCTGTAAGATACCTGATGCAGCAAATGCTTCTATTTTTTGTGCATCTTCAAGAAATGGAGAAGACATGGTCTGAATACCTACGTGTAGCTCTCTAAGTCCTGGAGTTATGGACATGATGGACTCACTCATGGAGCCAGATTTTATCATAATCGGGGTCTTATTTTAGAGGCAGGAATGACTATACAGCTCAGTTTAAGAAAAAAAATGCAGCTGGGTGCAATAAACCCTTCTTATGGCTCCCTCTAGAAGAGTCCCCTAGTTTGAAAAAAAAGAAAGGTTTCCAAAGGAAGACGGCGCACATTGTCCTTCATGGTGCAGGACAGCAGTGCTGGGGCATTGGGACCACACTCGCACTGAGCCAGCTCCTTGGGCTCCATGCTGGCACCGTGGCTTCTCTGTGCTGGTCACATGTGGCACAGATCCCAGGGCTGGCTCTCAAGGTGAAGGTGTTTCACTTTGGTTTCCAACAAGAGTTGCTTTAGAGAAGTGAATCCTCTTCCTGGTGGGTCATCCTCTCCCGCATGTGGAGACGCACCTTGTGTACTCAGCCTCACGTCTCCACTGAGATCACGGTTTGTCTCCCTGACGGCAACCACACAGGCACACTCACAGCCCTGCTTCTATTCCGTGGGGTCTCTTAGGCTGACTTCTCGGGGTGATTTCAGATCTGGCAGAGCTCTTGTAACAATCCGCCTCTTACTGAATCTATTTTCCAAATACACAAAAGTTCAAAAGTGATCCCTAAGGAATTCTTAAGACTGTAGCATGCATTACTTTGAAGAAGACTTGAAAACTGCAAGGAAAATGTTGTCTAATCACTGTTAACTCAGCCTCCACTAGTACAGCCTTGCTCAAAAAGATAAGGTAGCATCTTTTCATAAGAAAATAATCCAAAAATAAGAGCGTAGTGAGCACAGAAAGCAACTGCTCACATGCCATGAGTGTAAATGATGAGGAGAAAAAACACCTCATTAACAGTTTTATTATTCCTCCAAAGTTCAGAGTCACAAAGAGGGAGGGGCAGACCTCACATAACCTGGTGGGTTGAGGTCCATCTCACTGCACTGCCCTCTTGCCTTTCTGCAGTGACAGCAGTCTGGGCAGAAAACAGCCCCTGCTTGTCACATCTCTGATGCGGGCTGCACGTCCATAGAGCACAGGGGCGGGGCCCGGGGCACCTCCAGCCCTCCCAGCCTGCGTCATCAGACCCGCTTCCTCCTGCTCCTGGCACAGGGGAGACTGCACATAACTGCACTATTCAGTGACATTTTCTGAAATGAAGTGAGTCATTGTTGTCTTACTTATAACACATAAGCATCAATAAGTAAAAGTACATGACATTACAGAATATGAGAAAATAAGTAGCAAATTTTCCAATAGTAACAGGGGTTACAACTATGATACAGTGTATTATTTTCCAATAATAATCTGATGTCTCCAATCAAAAGATTTTATAGTAAGGCTGAATGACCTGAGATTCTTCTCTGGAGTGGGCAGATTGCTCCCTTGGGGAGAGTAGTAATTGCTGAGGATCAAGGACTTTGGGTGGGAGTGAGGAGTCCTCTTCATGTCCCCCTTGAGTACCTGCCCGCACTTGAGAAAACGGTACCCAGGGGACCCACGCCTGGGGCGGCTGTCCCTTCGGTGACAGTCAGAGGATTGATGGCTGTGCTGCAGAGGGCGAGCGGCATCCAGGAGGAGGGCCACAGCAAGCGTGGCTGTCACGTGCACAACTGCAGGGGCCTGGATGTTTGCCAGTTTCACGGGACATTGGACTTCTTGGGGACATCCTGCAGTGTCCGCTCACCCCTCAAAATGCCACCATTTGCATTTCCTTCCTAGCTTTTCCTCCTTGAAAGGATCACTTAATTCTCACTAAAAATTTTAGTTTTCTGGTTCCACCTCTGACACGGTGGCTGGGTCCAGTAGAGCTCTCGCCGCCCTCAGCAAATGTGTGACTGAAAATGCGGAGCTGGCACCTCTGAAATGCATCCCAGTGCGCTGCATTGGTTTGGTTTGTTTGTCGGTTGCCTTATTCTTTCTCGTTGTTGTATGCATTTCTGAGCTTATCAACTCTGTGTCCCATCTACACAGCACCTATTTTGAGGAGATAATGTGGCTTCAGTATAACTTGAACAGCATAATTAGTTCTCATTGTTATTGCTTAGTCAAGAGTCTTACACTACATTAGTGACTCTCAGGTTGTGTTAGCATTGAAAATTCGAAACCCTCTTAAGACAGTTCCACAAAGGCCACCGAGACCTGCTAAGTGGAAAAGGCTGATTGGATGCGATCTGCCATCGGCAGGTTTGGGAGGACCTAGTGGGGCTTGCCTGTGACTAAGGAGTGTGTAGAAACTGTCCCCACAGTCGCAGCTGCATCTGCGATGGTGAGACGTCATGTCAGCCAGTCCCTGGGTTGCCCCCTTCTTGCACCCCAGCCCCGAGGACCCAGCATGCCAGCACTTGCCTGGCTGAGCAGTGAGGTCTGCTTGGGCTTCTACGTGATGGGGGGGAGCGGGGGCGGGGCGGGGGGGAGGGAGGCACAGGGCCCACAGCACGAGCTCTGCCCCAGAGCTGGCGATCCACAGGAATCCTCAAGAGTGTCTCATGCCTCTGAGTGCATTTGAAGACTCTGCAAGGAAAATGTTGTCTAATCACTATTAACCCAGCCCCCACTGGTATAGTCTTGCTCAGAGATAAATTAGCATCTTGTCATCAGGAAAAAAATCCAAAAATAAGAGCACAGTGAGCACATAAAAAGCAGCTGTTCACAGGCTGTGAGAGAAAGGGGTGGGATTAGGAGTGGCTGGTGAGCAGGGTGTCCTGGGCTTGCCTGTGTCCTGGCCCTCATGCCAGGCAATAAGCTGAGCACCCACCAGCCCCCGTGCTCTGCCAAGGCCATCCATTCAGGCGGGTGTGAGGACGCCAGGGCACCAATGGACGTGGCCTGTGACCTACCGCTGCAGCACTCAACGTGTCAATTGGCACCTTGTTGTCTGGCTGGTGGTGGCCACACCATCACTCCAAGGCTACCCCACTCAGCAACACAGTCACACAATGCGCCCCTGCACCCAGGCTGACTCCTGTATCTGGGGAAGAGCAGACCGTGCTGCTGGGAGGACTGAGTGCCCCACTGACCTAGGCTCCCACAGGACCCTTGGCAGAGGGGCCCAGCACAGGCAGGGATAAGCTCACTGTGACTGGTGGGGGAGATTAATTTTTAAAGCCTGGTTCCGTGTGGAAGCCGCTGTAAATGTGTCTGTCTCATGGCTGCGTGTCGCAGTGACGGGTGAGGCTCTTTCACCCCGAACATCTAAATCCCCACATGTAAGTCAGCACACGCAGAGGCTTCTTTGAGAATTAATGGGAAGTATGCAGACGTTCTCTGGCCCATGTGAACGTGTGGAGGAATTTTCTAACCTCCTCTTGGGGATGGTGTCCATGGCAACAGAAGGCTCTGCTGCACAGGAATTCTCAATTAGCACAAAACACACGGATGCTGGGTGTCACATCTCTGTGCACAGAGCAGCCGTGGGTACAGGGATTTTAAGGGATTTTTTTTACTTTATGGCCTGATGGGATATTAATATAATTTGTTTTGAAGCTGCCTGTATTTGTCACGCCCAGCACTTTCATACTGACTAGCGCTCAGCTGGAAGACCACCCTAGGTGTTACAGCCACGCAGTTAGACGCAGCACAGGGAGCATAGCTCCTCCAGAGGTGTGAAAGCGCCAGTCCCTCGTGCCCTGGACACTGAGCTCACCCTGTCCAGGGCTCCGTGCTCCAGGTGGAAGCTGACCAGACCCCTCTGGAATGTTTATGTGGACGTCTGGACGCACGTGTGTCGAGAGGGATAGCCTGTGAAGAGTGTCAGTGGCAGATCCGCCATTTCTGCAGTCAGGAAGAGAGGACGGCTTCTCATCTGGATCTGCAGAGACGTCCTGGGCGGACCCAGAGCACCAAAAGCAGCGTGTGCGCCTGTGGGAGGGCTGCTCAGCTGCAGAAGGGGGGACGGGGGAGGGCGAAGGCAGACCGTGTGACTGTCTGGTTTGAAACCACGTGAACAACTTACCTACAAAAATTTAATTAAAAATGAATATAGGTATGTTTCATCAGTGACTCTCAGACTAATGAGTAAATCATAATTCTCATAACAGCGTTGAGGTGTCATTCAGGCACTTACTGATCACCAGCTCCATACATGTCACTGTACCAGGACCTTGCAGGAACAGGGCAGACTTCGCAGAGACGAGACCTGGGAGACCACAGCGAGCACGAGGATAACCGTGAGCAGGTTCGCACAGCAGTGCTCTGAGTGCAGACCCGTAGGTACTCAGAGGACAAAATGACAGCCACTGTCGGGAATGAGGGAAGTTTCCTAGCTCTGTGTTCCGGGAAAGGGCATTCCGGCAGGGAGGAAGAATGTCAGGAGCCACTAATGGGTCTGAAATGGGACGCCTGCTCCCAGATGCTGCCCTGGGGAAGGGAGGGGCACCGCTCACGCCGGGTACCATTGCTCCACACCATGTGCAGAGCCCATGTGGCCCGAGCACATTCGATGAAGCACTTCCAGTGCATTATCTCTCTTTTCAGTGGTTTTTTTTTGTTTTGTTTTCAGTGGCAGGTGACATGATATTATATTAGTTTCAGAGGTACTACATAGCGATCAGACATTTATGTAACTTTGAAGTGATCACCCAGTAAGCCTTTCACCATCTGACCCCACACAGTTACTATAATAGTACTAACTACATCTCCTGTGCTAGACTCACATCCCTGTGACTGTTTCTGTCACTGGCAATTTGTGCTTGCTCCCTGCTCCTGTTTACCCGCCACTGCACCCTTCTGACATCCCTTCCCATCCTTAGACCACCCCTTCGGTGGAGGTCTGGATGGATGGGGGCACGGCTGAATGCCTGGGGGGCTCACAGTTACTTAGGAAAACTTGACTTCACATGTATTAAAAATGGGGCTCAGAGGTTTGAACAGCCAGTATTGGGTACATGCATAGCACAGAGCACAGGAGGATAGGGTCCTTGACATGGAAGCTCACACCTGCCCATTGGGAAATGGTACGCGAGTCTCCCCCTCAGTGGGTGAGCAAGAATGTATGTGATTGTTTCAGACCTCTGATGCGGAACTCATTTCCTCTCAAGGCCTATCCAGAAACATGCCTATAATGTACTAAATACCAACCAAATTTAATTAGGAATTATTTTAAGATTACAGTGATTCTATGTCTAACTCTGTTGAAGGGCAGGAAATAATGTTGCCAGACAACCATTCTGAAGACGGGGAGCCCTTGCCCCTCTGACCCCCAGAGGGGTCAGAACCTCCTCTGGGCAGTGAGGGCCTCGTGCTCCAGGTGGGCAGGGCGCTGAGTATGGAGCCTGCCCGCTGCTGTATTTGTGTTTCTTTATCATCAGAAGTGTGGCAAGTATATTATTAAATTAGGTCAGCCTCTAGTCCTGTATCAGGCGCAGTGTGGAAATATGAGGCAGGGTCATACATGTGCCTCCCTAGGTGAGGTTTGAGCCCAGACTTGTTAAAGAGATCAATGGGTATGACAGAAAAAGTCATAGTTCTTATTGTGACGCACCGTCCTTTTTCTCAAGCTTTTTGTCCACACTCTCCATGGCTCCCTTCCTGCTGACATGTCTGCCAACAGCAGGCCAGGGGCCGGACAGACCCCTCTGGCCCCTGGTATTGGGGCCCAGACCTTGGGAGCTGTCCATTACCCACAGACAGTGTCCGCCATCAGCAGCCAGGCCAGCCACCATGGAGAGCCTTTGCTGAGGTGCATCTTGTTTCTGCAGTGAAGCCTTCCCTGTTCCCTGAGCTGGTTCAACTCACAGCCCAGGGGAGACTTGCCCAGCCCCCTGCTGCTCACTCAGCTCCCTGAGACAAAGCGTGGGAAGCCCGTCTCCTGGTTGCATCAGCCTCCTGTCTGATGGTGGGTTCTGGACCAAGTCAGGAGGGAGAGGGCTTTGCAGCCTTGATCCCGCACCAGGTGCTGCTGTTTCTCGTGCTCTTGGGTCTCCTCGGTTTTCTTAGGCTCCAGGACTTCGATCTACGCACATAGGCAAACCTGCTCCTTGAAGCTCCTGGAATAATTTATGTACATAAATGATTTCTAGTCTAGAAAGTTTCTAAATCTAGAAATGATTTTCTAGTCTAGTCTAGTCTAGATTTCTAGTCTCCCCAAGGTCTGGGAAGATAGTAAAACCTCCAGCTTGGCTGCATGGCTCTCTGCAGCCGACCCCCAGCGGGGGTTCCTTTGACTTTGGCCTCCTGCCTGGCAAACCTGGGTTAGTCGTAGACAAAGGTGGTACTGCTTTCACTCTTTGTCAGGTATTTTCATCACAGCTTAGTGAAGCAAAATGGGTTTCAGTGAGTGGCTATATCTGCACCCCACTTTCTTGCCTCACTGGGTGACAATGAGCTTGCAGCAGAGGTGTATGTAAGCTCTGTGACAGCTTCCACTGAGCTGTGTGACCAGGGCTGGGCGTGTCCCAAGGGCCACGGGGTCTCCTCCACGCTGATCTTCCAGAGGGGTTCCACACGGAGGTGTGTTTGCCATGAGCCTTGCACGGGCTTCTAGGCTTCAGCCTCCCACCGATGCTGCAGGCTCCCTTGGGCGGTTGGCTCAGAGCAACCAAACGGATGGAAAATGGTGGGAGACACATGCAGATGTGGGTGCATTATCTTTTCTTTCTGACCTCAAGCTATCTGTCCCTTGGGACCACACCATTACAAGGTTCAATTGGGACAGGCTCTACCTCCAGCTCACTAAGGAGGTGCTGGCAGGGTTCAGTTCTCTGCAGGCTGTTGGACCAAGGCCTCAGTTCCTGCTGGCTGTTGGCTGAAGGCCACTGTCTGTTCCTGGCCTCGAAGCCCCATCACAGCAAGCGTGCAAGGGGCGGGGGCGGCCACCAGCCAGCTGGCACGCGTAGTGTTTGCAGCCAGTTGGGGGAGGGACGGTTTGTCACTTTCACTGTAGTCTGGTCTTTACAAGCAGCCATTTGGTACAGTCACACCACGTGGTGTGAACACCTGGAGGGAGTCATCTGCAGGTGGGTGGGACGGAGCCTACCACTTCGTCTGAGGACAGGAACTGAGTTTTCTGCTCCTTGTCAGCCTTTCAATCTCTAACAAAATATCCTGTAGGTATATTTTATATCCTGTATGTAAGTAGCCCTTCTTATCCCCAGTCAACCATGGTAAAAATACATTAATTAAAAAATTCCAGAAATAAACAAGTTGTAAGTTTTAAATTGTGTGCTATTCTGAGGAGTTCGATGAAGTCTCCCACTGGCCCCTCTGTCCCACCTGGGACGTGACTCCTAGCTTTGTACAACGTCTCCCCACTCTGCGCTCCTCATCCGTCAGTCACTTTGTAGCTATTGGGTTATCAGATTGACTGTCCCAGTAACTGGGCTCAAGTCACCCTCCCTTCCCTGAACAACGTCTGAGCACCAGGTTGGCCATGCTGGCGATTCGGACGTGCCGCAGAGAAGCTGGGGGTGCTGCCTTTGCGTCCCGAGGAGAGAGTGGGCGAGAGCACAGTATGAAGAGGGTTCGGCACTACCTACAGTTCAGACATCCACAGAGGGTCTTGGGATATCTCCCCACAGAAACGGGGGGCAGCTGTAGCAGGTAGTTACCGTGTTGGCTTCTTGATAGACTCATCTGCCTCCCCAAGGACACTCCTGGTTTCCAAGTTTCCCACCGGGGGCACCGGTGCCGACTCCTTCGTTCTCTGACCTGTCCTGTCCTCCTCTGGGGGGTCCGGTCCCCATTCCCTGCTGTGGATGCTGCAGGGTTCCAGGGTTTCAGATTCTGGTTGAACCCCTTTCCAGTGAAGGGTGCCTACCTCACAGCAAAGGTGCCGGCTGGTGCCGGCGCTGGGAGGGGTGGCTGCCAGGTTGGCACAGTTACTCCAGCAGCTGAGACTGCGTCTCGGATGAGATCCTCTGCCTAGGTGCCTGTGTCTGTCCCCCCGGAAGAAGGCGCTGACAGAGTGTCAGGCCGCTGATGGGCGCTGCAGTCCCCTCACAGACCTCGAGTGCCTCCTGCCAGCCGTGCTGCCTGTCAGGCGATCTCATGGGTTGGCAGTGCTCACCCGTCAGCTGACTGCTCCTCGGAGCGGAGCCAAGGGAGGGCTGGCTTCCACCAGCGAGCTCGCAGCCGCAGAGGGGTGAGGCAGCGCCAGCCCCGGGGTGCGGCACACACTTCTCGGAAGTCAGAGGACCTCAGCCGGCTCAGAGTGTGCTGTGGGAAAACACAGAGGACACTACGTTATTCCCAATAGCTGTGGTGGCTCGTTCTAGCTTGCGCAGCCTCCAGGACCCTGACTTCTCATGAAGACTCATTCTGGGGGCCTGTTGAGGCATCCTTCTCTCCTTGAGGCCTTCAGACTGCTGGCACCGAGTCCTGATTGGGCGGGGAGCAGGGCCCGCCATGTGGTGGCAGCCACAGCCTCAGCCTCGTCTGTCCCTCTGAAGCTCTTCTGCTGGAGCAGGGGCAGGGGCTTGGGAGGGGGGTGTGCTGCGTGTTCTAAAGCACGCCTGGGAGCCGTGGACTTCACTCCTGATCACCTGAGAGCTTCCCCTCTGTTTGGGGAAACCTCAGAGGGGTGGCCTTGTCTTTCAAAAGATCAAAATCTCTGGCTCCAGCATGAGCCTGTGCCGTGCGATGAAGTCACAGCGCCTTGTTTTGAACAAGTGGGACTGTTGGCTTTAAGTTCCAATCAGCATTTTCACATGAAAATCCTATTATTATAATGTCACCGGGTTGTCCAAAAAGTTCATTTGCTTTTTTTCTGTAAGATGGCTGTAGTAGCAATTAGTTGTCTTTAACCTCATTGAAACAATTCTGTTCGGTTGTATTGTGACAGCTGTCATATCAGTGTGCAGTTAAAAAAGATCAAAATTGGGGAATTTTTGTAGTCATTTTTATATTACAAATGGAAGAAAATACACAACATTTTGGCATATTATGCTTTATTTCAAGAAAGGTAAAAATGCAACTGAAAAGCAAAAACAGATTTGTGCAGTGTGTGAGTTCTGTGACTGATGGAACGTGTCAGATGTGATTTGTAAGGTTTCGTGCTGGAGATTTCTCGCTGGACGATGCTCCACAGTCGGATAGACAAGTTGAAGTTGATAGCGATCAGATCGAGACGTGAATTGAGAACAGTCGGTGACCTACCCTGCAAGAGAGCACTGACGTACTCAGATTATCTAAATTAATAAACTTATTGGTGAAAGTGAAAAATGTGACTTTTATCTTATGGAAAAATAGAATTTTGGCCAACCCAATATATGCTACCTTTGGGGGAACCATGTTCTTTTTTATGATAAGTTACAAAGTAATTTTTGAGCTATTTCTAAAAAGCAAACAACATTCTTGACTAATGGCAACAGAGCCCCAGTCAGAACTTCGGATGTGTGGATTTTCTTTAACGAGGAATGTGGTGACTGATGTAATACTTATTCATGTCATCATTATTTCCTGACATAAAATCTGAAGAATGAAAATTTTTTAAGATGGCTCTTCAGAAGACTAGTGAGTGGACTTGGCTGACCCCGAGGCGGTCGAGGTCTGTATGTTAGACAGTGCCCGGCACAGTTCCGCACGGACACCTCCTCAAAAAGCCAAGACCCCTGTGAAGGTAGGGACTTCATCTCCTTTGTGAAGCTGCCCTGCATGTTTACTTAGCAGTGTGTGTCATGCTGTCATGTAAGCATGTGCACATGTGTGTGAGGGGTCCTCACAATATGCCAATGAACAGATGCTGTCATCCTTTTTGACTGTTGCCCCAATTTTACATTTGAGGAAATTGCCTTACAAAGAGGTTGAGAAGCATCTCCAAGCCTCTGGGATTAGACATTTTCTTTTATCTTTTTTGTGTGTTTTTTTCTGTTAGCATTTAGTCTCCTTGCACTCCCCTCCCACCCCCACAATCCCCACACTGTTGTCCGTGTCCCTGTTGTCCGTGTCCCTGTTTTCCTTCCTGCTCAGTCCCTCCCCCTCCCTCTCCCCCCTCCTCAGCTGTCATCCTGGTCTCTGTCTGTGTGAGTCTGGCTCTGTTTTGCTTTGACTTCTGGTTTCCTGAGTGTTTTCCAGAGATTTTTACACACGGAGCAGCCAGTGTTTGTAAGGAGTAACCGAAGGCCTGGGTGAACGAAGGAGTGGGCGTACAAATAGGTGGCGGGCAGGGAGTGAAAGAACCAGATGCCTTAATTTCATTCCGAATGCAGTAGAGCTGCTCAGCCCCAAGGTGCCACCATGTTGAGTCCATCAGCAGTGACATCGACAGCATCGAGGCAGCGTGCGGTTAGGCCACCGTGGGTCACACAGAGTTCCTCCGGGGTCGGTCGGCAGAGGCAAGTTAAGAGTCGAGACCCACTCTCTACTCCTGAAGCGTGGTCACGTCCGTTGGTGGATTTCAGAAACAAAAACTGAAGATGACACTGACGAGAGGAAGAGCCCACTCTGTCCTTTTTCTGTGATGGAGACCCGTGTTCTCAGGCCTCTACTGAGATTTGTATCAGTTCTCAATGTGGTTGCGTGATCCTACCAGTGAGAGTTCCTGTTTCTGTGACTTGTGGTGCGTCCGCGGAGCCATGTGGCTCTCACTGCCATCAGTGCCCATGTGTCGCCGTCCCAGGCCCCACTCCTCCTTCCTCTCCTTCCCGTCTCTGTGGATCTGCCTCTTTTGGACATTTCACATAAATGGAATTAAGTGACAGGAGTATGTTGTGAATGGCTTTCTTCACTTAGCGCAGTTTCCACGGCTTCTCCGTGGGGGGGCACGCCCGGCACCTCACTTCTTTCTGAGGGGAATGCTGTCCCTTTGTGTGCCGACAGCATTGTGTGGGTGCCCTCGTGGTCCGATAGGGTGTCGGTCCTTCCCGTGCTTTGACTGTCGTGAGAAGTGCTTCTGTGAGTGTGCAGGGTTCGGTGTATGTGTGGGCACGGCTTCATTCTTCTTGGGTGGAAGTGAGATTGTTGTGCTGTATGTTGACTCTATGTTTAGCATTTGTTATTTAGCAACTGCCCAAGTCTTAACCAAGGCAGTGCAGTATTTTCCAACTCTCACTTGCAGTATTAGAGGTTCCGATTTCTCTACATCCTCACCATTTGTGGTTTTTCTCTGGTATGTATAAATATAATGGTCATCCTAATTGGTGTGAACTGCTAGCTTCTGATTCGTATTTCTCTGATGACAAATGGCGTGTGCATCTTTACATGGGATTATGGGTCATTGGTCCGTCTCATATGGAGAGAAGTCAGTTCAGGTCCTTTGCTCATTATTACACTGAGTTGTCTTTTTAACTTTGCAGGAAAGGGTTCTTTTTACATCCTGGATACAGGTCCCTTGTCTGATACAAGATTTGCAAGTAGTTTTCCTGTTCTGTGTTGCTTTTTCACTTTCTTGATGACATCCTTTGTCGCACAAAAGATTTTTTTTCAAAAGTTTTTAATTCTGATGAGTTCATATGAATTTTTTTTGCTTCTGTTTTTGAGATACTAATGCCTGACCCAAGGCCAGGAAGTTTTTCTTACATGTTTACTTATATGAGTTATAGCTCCTACGTGTAGATGTCTGGTTCATTTTGAGTTCATTTTTGTATGTGCTGTGCCTAAAGAGTCCGGCTTCACTCTTTTGCGTGTGGATATCCAGTTGTTCCAGAACTGTTCCTGCCACGTGAGTGTGATGCTTTATATCTGGACTCTGAGCTCTGTGCCATCGATCTACATGTCTGTCTTTAAACCAGTGTCATGCTAGCCTGGTTCCTTCTTCCTTTCCTTTCTTTTTTTTTTTTTTTTGGTAGTAGTAGGTTTTGAAGTCAGGGAATTTGACTCTTCCAACTCTGTTTTTCCTTTTCAACATTCTTACTTTCCATGTGAATTTTAGAATTATTAATTAAAATTTTAGAATTTTAATAATTTCGTTTAAAGCAGCTGGGCTTTGATGGAGTCTGCACTGAATCTGTAGGTCCGTTAGGGCAGCACTGCTGTGTGGATGGTCTGAGTCTTTGGGTCCTTGAACATGGGACAAGGCGGGGAGTCTTCGGGTCCTTGAATACAAGACAACCCTTGCACTGGGACGTTCAAGGACCAGAATGGGATGTTACATTTACTTAGACCTTTTATTTCTTGAAACAACATTTTGTAGTTTTAGTTAGTATATCTCACACTTGTTTTGTTTAATTCTGTACATTTTGTAGGCCCTGCATCATGTGGCCACTGAGTTCTTGCTATCTTATTTAAGTTCTTGAAGGTTTTTTTATATTTTAATATTTGTTTTTATGTCTGGCTTCCTTGGTGCCACACCTGATCAGTGTAGATTAGTGGTCAGCCAAAAATAGCTGAGACTTTCCTAAATACCTCATGTGCATGTCTTCTAGCTGCGCCCAGGGGTCTGTGAAAGCACATGTGCCTGCCAGCTCCAGGCCTTTCCCACAGCAGCCTGAGCTCCCACCCAAGCCACCTGGCCCTCCCAGTCACCCAGTGGTGAGTGATTAGTGCCTTTCCTCCGCCGGCCTCTTCTGGGCATGCCCGCAGCCTTGCAGGTGCCCAGGAATGTGCTGTGGCTTCCAAAGATCACTGGTGCTCTCTGATTCTCCAGGGTGTCTCTAGGATTTCCTTTTAAGCTCCCAACCAGGCTTCTGTTTGCCCATCTGGATTCACAGCCTCAAACATCTGAGTTGTTGCCTGTGCCATTGTATTGGTGACACCATGAAAGGAGAATGAAGGAACATTCCAAGAGGAAGAAAACCAGGAGCCTGGGAACACTGACGTGTAGACACATGGAGTGTGCGAGGGCTGCACCCAGGTGAAAGTCACAAATGTACAATGTCCAGGACAAGGAGTGGCCAGAGGCAAAGGCCAGATAGTGGCACAGTCACTGTGGAGCAGGGATGATGGATGGATGGATTTCTGTTGCCAGTGGGAACCAGTGAGGAAGTTTGAAAGAGGGGAAGCTCAGTTACGACGTCAGTGTCTTTGTGGAGGGGAGCTTGACAGAGTAGCACAGAGGCGGAGTGGGGATTAGGTGGCGTTGGCTCCTCTGGTGGAGAGAAAGTGAGAGCCCGCAGTGGCAGGGACGGAGAAGACGGTGCGGTTCAGGGGAGTGTCTGGTCCAGCAAGCGTGTGAAGGGGAGAAAGATCCACCTGGGGTCTCGTGGGCTTGTTCTTGGCCGAACTGAGGACAGGAGGTGCACCTGCCGTGGAAGGGGTGGTAGGGCAGGGACTAGCTCAGCCTGGGACACGGCGAACTTGAGGAACCGTCAGGCCAGAAGGTAACTGCGGGGATCTGGATTCGCAGCAGGAAATTCATCGAAGTGCTCGGGACACGCTGGAGAATTGTCTGTGCGTAGGTGGCCACCAGAGCCCCGAGGAGTGGCACCATCACCAGGGAGAACGAGCAGAAGAATCGATAGAGGCCACAGAGCCTCGGAGAGCATCCCTGTGGGAGAGGAGAGTGGGGTACGCAGAGCCCACCAGAGACCCGTAAAAGGAGGAATCGCCAAATACGGTCTCGGGAGCCAGCACAGGCACATCCCCAAGAACGTGTCATGGGCACGCGTGGGCCAGTCTTCTGAGGGAAGCGTGACACACCTTTTTGGAGGAGCATGGCAGGTGCTGCCCTGACGCGGACCCCAAGTGTGAACACGCGTGTGTGTGACTGTGTGTCTATCTTCCTGCCACAGCCCGAGTCCCTGCCTGGGGGCCCCAGACTTACCTCAGCATCAAACCTCACAAAAGTGAGACCCCCCACCTGCAGCCCTCTGGAGTTCCCGGTCTTGCCCTGCCTGCGACCTCACGGCCCGAGCTCCTGCCCGGACTGCTGCACGGTGCTGCTGCACCGCCTCTCGAGAGCCCGCGGCCCGTAGACCTCCCTCTCCCTGCCCAGCCTCGCGTTGCGGCCGGCCTGTGTCCGCACGCGCGCCGTCTGTCGCCCAGCACCCTGCGCCCGAGAAGCCTTCCCGGCCCTGCCCCCGCCCTTCTCTCTGCCATGGCTTATTCCCACGGAGCCCCCGAGGTCTCCTTCTGTGGGAGGTCTTCCCTCGCCTCCAACAACTGGGAACTCTGCCCTTCCCTGTGAGCCCAGAGCCCCCCTCTTGGCCAGCCTTTGTGGTGGGGAGACAGTGGCCCATCAGTCCCACCGACTGGGCAGCACACTTGCCGAGGTCTGGTATTAGTGCCTGGCCTGTCACAGAGTTCTGGGGTACTTGGTGGTTATTTGATCGGATTAACAATCTGTGGTGATTGAACATTTTCCTAATCTAATTATTAATGGAGATCTGCACAGCAGTTTTATTAGCCAGTAGCTTATATCACTATATGCATTTTAAAGTAATAGAACTCCATTTCTTCTAAAACTCTTCAGAAATTCAAATTGGCTTTCCCCAGTTAGTCAAGATTTAGGAGGTTTTGTGACATAGTAACATTTTATTTCCATGGCAAAAGGTACATGCAGCGGGACCAGGGTTTTCTGTGTGCCAAAATCTGTCGGACTAGTCTCTCCTTTTCGTTAACTTCAGCACACACCCTCTTCTCCCGCTGGTGTTACTGTTAACATCGGCACTAGAATCATTTCATACTTTCCAAAGTTTCCCATTATTTTGGGTCTCATTCGATCTTTGAGAGAACTCATTAGAAACGCAAAGCACAATCTAATTACGGACTCTGACTGCACGTGGGCACGCGCACAGGTGCTACACCGCTTTGCCGGGGACCCCAGCAAATAGCCCTGCACGCGGGACCAGTGTTCCTAGTGCTCCTTCCACGCACGTTGCTTCTGTCTCCTCCTTCAAGTCAATCCTTGTACCATTGGCTTCTCACTTCATATTAATGAATGACGACGATGACGTCTGGCTGCGTTGTTATTCTGGGCCTGAGAGAGGCGCTTCAGGATGTGTTCGGTGCGCAGCAGAGTAGGTGCCGCAGGGACACACACCCAGCACAGACACAGTTCGCGGGGTCGAGCGAGCAGGTCCACGTCAGACCCCAGGAAGAGGCAAGAAAAGTGAAGCACCTCCATGTTGAGCCGCGTCTCTCTCAGAACCTGTCAGTGTCCTCGCATTACTCAGGGCCCACTCCCAACAGCCTGCAAGTGGGCTGGGGGGCTGGCCGGGCCATGGGGCTCTGAGTGCTCTGTGCACAGTGTGGGCTCGAGACGGGAAAGGTCAGGCAGAATTTGGCGGTGGGGGGGCCGAGTGATGGGAAATTAAAAGGTAATGAATTGCCTTTGAAGGTGAATAGGAACTTTCCCTCTGGAAGTAGGTGAGAACAGTGAAGTTACTGTTAAGGCCAGTCTCTCTTGCTCAAATCAGCTTTTCCCGGCCTCTCATGAAAGATGGCAGAGATGGAACAGCAGCTGGGGTGGCGGCGGGGGGCTTCCACTCACAGGGATTTTTTTCCTCCTAGTCACTTCTCTTTCTCTCTATCTCCCTTCCCCCCCACCTGTCTCTAACACACACACTCACACATACACACACACACAGCACAGGTATTTGTCTTCAAAACAAAAACTGCTTTTAGTATTTAACCATGAAAGACAAATCATAACCTCTAAGAGGCAGTAGATTGGGCCAATTTAGTACTATTTTAGGGACATCTCCCTCCCATATGAAAAGTACATTAGGGAAGAAGACAAGAAAGGGAGCTTTCAGAGCTAGCATCAGAGTTAAAGTTGCTTTTCTAAAAAGTGTCGCCTTGTGCCTGAGCATTGGCTAGAACCTCATCCTGGCCGGGTGCAGCTCCATGAGCCCTGGGTGAGGGGGCAGGGGCAGCACTGACATTTTTTATTAAAGGTTTTATTTTTGTTTCTTGAGGTTTTTCTTACAAACTGCACTTTGTTTTTGTATTAGAGGCAAAGTCCTCAGCACTCTGGCTTGTGTGGCGACTTCTCAGGCAGACCTGTGGTAGGGCTTGATGGCAGGGGATGATTCCAGGCACAGCCTGAGACTTGTCTCAGGATTGAAAGTGCCCTCTGGTGCACCCGCTGTTGCTGGGAAACGCAAGCCTTGAAGTGTCTCACCTTCGTCATCATGTGAGGCTCTTCCCGCTGCCTCCTGCTTCCCAGCAGCCACCAGAGTGTGGGGGGAGGAGAGGGGCCCATGGGGACGGAGTGGCCCCATCTGAGTTGCAGTGTTTCGGGAAGCACAGAGATTTGGAAATTGAAGTGGCTTGTTGACTTCCAAGTCTACTGTATTCCACTAGAAATTTTTGTACTTTTATAATTTGTCAAACATGGAAATAATTTGCTCAGTATTATTGTTTAGTTGGGTATTTTATTGGTTAGCATTCATGGTTTTTCCAAAAATGTGTGTTCCTTTTAACCAAGTCATTTTAAAGATTAAAATATAATTTTCATTTTGAGATAGTTTTTGTATGATTTTGTGGCATTATAGGTGATAGGAAATACTATTTTTTAAATTTCTCTTTTAAATGTATGAAGTTTGTTGGGATGACCTTGGTAATAACGTTTGTGTTTCAGGTGCACAGGTATATAATGTCTCACTGCGTGCTGCGTGTGGGCTCACCTCCCAGGGTCGAGTCTCCCTGTCGCCGTGAACCCGACCACCTTTCCCTCTCCCCATCCTGCCTCCTGCCTCTTCCCTCGGCTGACCACCTTTCTGTTGTCTGTGTCTGTGAGTCTTTGTTTCTTTAGTTTGTTCGTTTGCTGCTTTCTATTTTGTGTATCAAATGTAAGTGAAATCGCTTGGTTCTTGTTCTTTTCCAATGGACTTATTTTGCTAGCATGATGCTTTCAAGGTTCACACAGGCTGTCACACGTGGTAGTACTTCATCTGCCTTGTGGCTGAGTGTGCTCCATTGTACAGATGCATCATATTCTCCATCGAAGGCCCCTTTGGCTGTCTCCATGTCTTGGTGACATGAGTAACGCTGCAGTGAACACAGGGGTGTATATATCCTTGAGAATAAATCTTTTCAAGTTTTTCAGGTAGATAGAAGAGGGATTGTTGGACCACATGTAAGTTCCGTCCTCAATTTTCTGAGGAGCCACCACACTGTTTTCCGTAATGGCTGCACCAGCATCCATTCCCACTAACCACGCTGGAGGGTTCCTTTCTCAGCACAGCCCCTCCAGCACTTGTTAGGACCTGTCCTGTGGACAGGAGCCCTGCTAACGGGATGAGGTGGCATGTCGTCGTGGTTTTGAGCTTCATTCCCCCTAGAGCTCAGGAGCACCTTTGCATGTGTCTGTTGGCCTGTTGTACATCCTCTTGGGAGAGGTCTCTGTTCAGGTTCTCTGCCCATGTTTAATTGGATTGCTTGTTTTTTGTTGTGAGTTTTATGAATCCTTCGTATATTTTTTATATTAGCTGCTTATTGGAAGTTCTCTTTGCAAATATCTTCTTCCATTCAGTGGTCTTTGTTTTGTTGATTTTTTTGGGGGGGGCTGTGCAGAAGCTTTTTCAGTTTGATATAGTCCCCATTTGATTATTTTTGCTTTTACTTTCCTTGCTTTAGGATCAGGTTCATAAAATCCTCTCTGAGACCAAGGTTTGTAAGTTTAGTACCTGTGTTTTCTGATAGGAAATACTGTTGTCTTTCAGACACTCACCTAAGGTAAATTGTTCAGGAATATGTTTGTTTATGAAGCAAGCAATACATTACATTTATGTGTATTGAAGACACTAATGCTCACACTTCGAATTTTGGTCAGTATGAAAACATCCAAGAAAGGTTGATTTCGTCAGCAAGCTCTTTCCTGGATGCTGAGGAGAGCCTGGGTGGAGCCGTGGTGGGAGTGTGGGCAGCACGGGGCCCAGGCCCTGTCACCAGGCCAGCGTGCCCTGTCCTTTGGCCAGTGCCAAGCTTTCGGTCGGCTCCGCGGTGCCATGAGCACTCTCTCACAGGTGAGCGTCGAACACTCAAGCCTGACACTCGAACACGGGGGCCCTAGAGGTCAGACCCACAGTTGGGGGTTTGTTTGTTGGGCAGGGGAGTCCCCACAGGCCTCCCGCTTACCACCTATCGCTATGTGGTGGCTTCTGAGATGCTCCCCAAACCATAGGGCATCACACACCACCGAGCAGGACCAGAGGCTAGGGGGCCTCAAAGGCCCTTTCAGGTTTTGGCATTCCCTGTACTTCTCTCAAGATTCAAAATTCACCCTGCAGGAGGCTTCAAGGCCCTCTGTCCCCGACATTTGGCTGTGAGGCTCAAGGGAGCCAGAGTGACGTGGCGGTGAAGAGTCATTCCTGTGATGAGCAACCATCAGCCCCTTCACCCTGCGATGTGCAGGCTCCTGCCTGGTGAAACCCTCGTAACAGTTTCTGACCAACCTCTTGTGCTGTTGAGTATGCTTTCTTATTTATTTTAAGTTCTTTACATATTCTTTGTGCAAATCAAGGAGATAGATTCCAATTTGTAATTTGACATTGTGCTTTTTTAAAGGTATCTTTTGATTTTAAACATTCTTAATTTAATATTGTCACCTTCATCCACCTTTTCCTTTTCTGATAATGATCTTGGTGCCTTAAGTTTTTATCTTACTCCAAGATCTAAGAATATATTTGTCTGAATTTTCTAAGAAGTCTTAAGGTTTGGTTTTTAATATTTAGCTTCTTGATCTACCTTGAATTCTTGCATTTTCATGTAAGATGTAAAAACCTTTCAGGTAACTCTCCCATTTCTGGCCATTGAAGAGCATCTCCTTTGTCCCCTTCAGATGTGCCTTCTCGGTTGGTTGCTAAGCCATGTCACAGACGCACATTGCCGTGTTTGCAGCCTCAGTCCCTGCAGCAGGGGCTCGCTCACTGTCTGTCCTCAGCACCGCCTGCAGCTCCCGCCCACCCCGCCCGCCCTTGACTGCGGCAGCGTCGGCAGGAGTCCTGAAGTCTGCTGAGCCATCTTCCCTCCCAGACTTTCTTCTTCACAGGCGTCTTAGATGTTCCTGACCCATTACTGTCTCATATAAACATCAGGCTTCTCACAAAACCTGGTGGTGCTTAGGTGGAAGTTGCATTATCCATTGATCTGGGAAGAATTGACAAAATTGCAACATGAAGTCTTCCTAACTGTGATGAAATGTGTCTGCCATTGTTTTAGATCTTCTTTAACGTCTTGTAGTGAACTTTATAATAATTTCTGTAGAGTTCCTGCATATCTTGCATTGACCTGGGTGCCTGCGTGTGTCCTCTCTCGCTGATATAAATTCTGGTCGGAGCGACGCTCCTGTAAGTGGCATAGCGTGGCCCGCTCACTACATGCTGGCCCCAACGTGTCCATTCTCTTGAGGACACTGGTGGGGCAAGGACAGGCTTACAGCAGCTTCTTTTCCACTTGTCCTCCCCAGCGCAGGCCACATGTAAGTTACCCTTCTACACCCCTCCCCAGACGTCAGTCCTCTTGGAACTGGTCTTGCTGTAGACTCGGTGGTTTTTCCCGCTCTGCTTTTTGCTAACAGTAAGAAGCAAACTTACTTAAATTCACAGTAAGTGTAGAGAATGTGTATGGACAGTACCATTTACAATATCATTTAACAATGAAGAAACCAAAGTTCACAGAGGCCAGTAATGTGTCCATGACCTCACAGCAGGTGACTGACAGAGCCTTCAGACAGTGTCCTCCGAGACAGAGAACCCCCCAGCCCCTGCCTCAGGGCTCTGTTGTGAGGCTGGTACAAGCTGATGCACATCAAGGACTGTGACTTGGGACAGGGCAAGTGCTGCGGGGCCTTTCTGGCATCGCCAACACTGGTACCACTTGGCTAATCGTCACCCCGGTACACACCGGTTTCATGAGCTCCCTCCCTGGCACAAGGGTAGTTTGGGTGCTGCACTAGAAGTTTCAGGGGTGTTTTGGTATTCAAGGACCATAGGTCACATTTGGGGGGATTGAAGGAAGGGCTTTGAGGGACAGTGGCCGTTGAGCTGGGCTTAATTAAGTGAGCAGGATTCAGTGGGAAGGAGACGATTTGATAGGAGGGCTGGTGTGAAAAGGGACAAGAGGCAAGGAAGCAGGAAGGCACACATGCAGCAAAGAGATGAATCGTTCCTGCAGAACGTCAGAATTTGAGTTCCCTTGCTGTTCTTGTGTGCCTGATATTTTCTTCTGGTTGTAATTTCCACTAGAGTTCTAGATCACGTGTGTGTAAGAGTGTCTGATAAGCCCTCGAGAAGGAGTACGGTGTGATAGAAGCAGCGTGTTCGTCACCATCACCTGCTCCCTAGGTGAATACATGCCTGGCCTTATTGGACTAGAAAGCCACGGAGAGACCCTGTACCTCTGGGAACACACACCCACAGGACTCCCCAGTAAGCTGGGGTGGGCCTTCGCCCCCGCTGTGGACCAGCACAGAAAGAAGACTGTGGTTAGAGAGAGCCAGTGAGTTCAAGTGCAGGAGGGTGATTCAGTGGCTACCCTGGGTGAATGGTTCAAAATGTCAAGACAGTTTGAGGCAGGTGATCAGTTTAATCAAACAGCCATTCCCTCAGGGAGGGCTGCCTCTTTGAAGGGGTAGCATGTCCATGGCAAGGTGAAGGAGAAGCCAGCACATGGGAACCGCCTCTCTGTGGCTCTGGCTTCAGCCCTGACTTTTGACACTGTGATTAAGAATTTTTGCTGAGAGAATGGTGGCTCCTGCAGTACGGGCAACGACTCAGCTCGGGGGTTCTGGTGCCTACGCCTTGAGCTGTCTTCACAGAACCACAAACCTGTCTGATCTCAGGAGACAACCCACTCCACCCTCCCTCCATTGGAGCCCTGGAGCCATTGGAGATGGATGTATAGCAAATAGGTTTTTTAAATATTTTTTCAAGGATTGTGCTAAGCACTGAGGAAATCAACATCAGTAAGACAGCACCCCTTTGAGGAACTCATGATCTAGACAGACGTGGAATCTCACTGGGTGATGTGCAGGTCCCGCCTGGATGTGCAGGGCACGTGCATCTGGGGACACAAGGCTGCAGGCACGTGGCCTCCCCTTGGGTGGAACAGAAGTGTCAGTGGACTTGGCAGACATGGTCAGCCTGCTTCACCGTGGCATCCTGCAGGCAGGGAGACGGTAGCAGGACCTGTTGTTCCGCACCCCCTCTACAGGCGGGTTCTCCTCTCTCGACACAGCACACCCTCCACTGAGCCCCTGCGGGTGTGTAGGCACATGAAGCCCCTACAGCCTAGACCACTGAGTCACCCCCGAGGACGGCCCCTGGAGAGTGACTCATGTCCACAGCAGACCCTGCGTTTGTCACCTCATTTTGCTGTTTGAAGGGATGATGCGTCTCTGCCTCTCCCTCCATTGTCACAGGTGGCCACCTCTACTTTTTCAATTTGAAGAAAGACTTCTCGTCTCTGTTGTTGAGACATATGTGCTCTGATCTTTGGTCCTGTTCACCTGTTCTCAGAAATCAGCGGTTTGGACAGTGGCACCGAGGGTGCCCTGGTCAGACGTGTGTGTGCGTAGAGCTGGAAGTGTGGGCACTGTGACAGGCTCAGTCTGTCCTGGGGTGTGGGGCATCTGCAAACCCAAGTGCAGAACTCCAGTTCGGTACCAAAAAGAAAAAACTGCAGATCACGGAGAGAAAATGTTCTCTGGGGGCAAACTGTGCCATACTTAGGGCACACCCTTCTGGGCTCTCTGGCTCAGGGTCTGTGGGGCTCCATGCCTCTCACCCTCGAGCTGCTTCACCGCTGTGCGCGTGGCTGGGGCCCTGCAGCCGTGCGGTGGCTCACGTCTGTGGGCCTGACTTGGGTGGTGTCTGGCAGGAGCTCAGCAGACACCGTGGACTTGGCACCTTTGCATCTGCTTGACAGTGCTCTGCAGTTTCCTGATCTGTGTGTCTGTCCTCAAGATGTTCTTTTGACTGGGCAGTAACACCCGCTTGGTTCCCTTGTTAGGTGCTGAGTTTAAACATCTTTAATGTGTGCTCCTTCTATACTTATATGAGAGTCAGGAGCGCACCTTATTTTGGAAGCTGTCCTTAAACCAAGTAGAGAGTAGGGACACGGGGGCTCATAGCATGTTATGTGGGAAAGACCTGAAGTCTCAGTCAGCAACAAACTTAGTAGGAGTCACCCGTGTCACATGGCTGTTGCTCTGGTTATTCGGACCTTAAGTACTCAATTTAGAATCACCATTCCACGCCACTGGTCAGCTTTTCTTATTTTTAACCTAGTGACTGCTTGATAATTGTTGCTATAAATCATGTGCTAAAATCTGGTGTAGCAAGCTATTATAATTATCTTTTTAAAAAGAACACTTCAGCCCTGACTGGTGTAGCTCAGTGGATTGAGCGCGGGCCTGTGAACCAGAGTATCGCGGTTCGATTCCCAGTCAGGGCACATGCCTGGGTTGCAGGCCAGTTCCCAGCAGAGGACACACGAGAGGCAACCATACATTGATATTTCTCTCCCACTTTCTCCTTCCTTTCCCCTCTCTCTAAAAATAAATAAATAAAAATAAAAATAAAATTAAATTTAAAAAAAAACACTTCAACATTTTTGCTAGCATATTCTTCTAGTGAATTATACTGTGAGTTTGTCTGAGTCTATAGTGTATTCATTTGAGATCTTGGTTTTACATAAAATCTATAAATATTTGCTTAGGAATCATTGTCATTACTACTGTATTTGATCTCCCCAGTTATTCTTTTCATGCTCTTTTTCTCCCATTAGGAGTTTTGAATTTTATTTGAATAATTTAAAGACGTATGTCTTGAAGTAAATAAATATGCATTTAATGGTTTCAATTGTAAAAAAATTTTTTTGTTAATCATTTATCTGAATTTGTAGCTGTTACTGTAATTTGGTGAGGTTTTAGAAGTACATTTCTTTCTTAATTTTGATTTTAATGTATCCAGCAGCCCAGTATTTTAATCTAAATCATCTCATATTTTGTGCTGAAAGGTACTAGGGAAAAGTTATTTAACTGAAAAAAATTACTCTGCCAGCCCCGGCCAGGTGGCTCAGTTGGTTGGAACATCGTCCCCTCCCCCAAGAGGTTGCAGGCTCAGTACCCATTTGGGGCGCATATGGGAGGCAGCAAGTCAGTGCTCCTCTCTCACATCCGTGTCCCCACCCCCTCTCCCTCTCTCTCTCTCCCTTCCTCTCTCTCTCAAGTTAATAAATGCATCCTCGAATGAGGATTAAAACAATTGCTTTTTAACGAGCTTCTCTGAAACACAGTTACCGCACTAGAAAGGAGAGCTCTGTATCTCTGCCGCATGCAGCCTACTAGCTGTTTTTCCTGTGTTCTGTTCGGTAACACCGCCGGTGGTTTCACCCCAAAGTCTTAAGCTTTTCAAAAAGTGAATTTATTAATAATGTCTGCTATTCACGATTTTATATTTTGTGTTGAAAAACCACCATAACAATATGTTAAAGTCTTCACTCTGAACAAAGACACTTTTAGTCACCTCAGCAATGTGATAATAATTATCCTCTTGACAACTCCAATGTGCTTTTTATAACAATAATACATTTATCCTTAAAATGCATACAAATATTCCATGTGCTCCAACCAAAAAAATAAAGTTGAGTTTACATACAGTTAGTCCCAACTAGAAACCTATGGACCAGAAATTGACAACTAGTGTTAACTGTGATTAAGCAATAACGACACATGTGGGAGTTTTTTTACCAAAAAATGTAAACTCAGAGTTAATGTAAGGAGGTTTCTTTTTATTTGATTTTTAAATTTTTTTTCAATTACAGTTAACATTCAGTATTATTTGATATTAATTTCAGGTATGCAACATAGCAGTTAGACACACAGTTTACGAAGCAACCCCCGCAATGAGTCTGGTGCCCACCTGGTACCGCACGTAGTTGTTACAATGGCATCGACTGCGTTCCCTGTGCCGTACTTCCCATTGCCACGACTGTCCCGTAACTGCCGATTTGTGCTTCTTAGAAAGCCCTTCTCCGTCTTCACCCAGGCCCTGAACCCTGCTCCCATCTAGCGACCACCAGTCTGTTAGGAAGATTATTATTATGGTAATGAATAAACAGTAGAATGTGCGTCCTAAAATATAAACAATGTAAGCCAGAGGGTGAAAGGTGACTGAGTGGAACCAGATTCTGCAAATCACCAAAAATGAAAAAAGAAACAGCCCTAAAATTATGTTCCTATAGCGTGGAGTGGCCAAGAAATGCCTCTGGAGTGAAGGGTTGTCAGCGAGTAGCTAAGAGACCGTCCATCCCCACTTTACACACCAGGAAGGTGCTACAGAGAAACACGAGGCAATCACCAGGGACACACAGCTGCTGTGGGGGAGACTGGGTCACGGTGCACTGATGCCCAGTGTCCATCCTTACCCACACCAGTGGCCATGCACACCTGCTCCCACTGGTCGGAGCAGCTGCACAGAAGCCCGAGGTCTAGGAGCAGTGTTACCTGTGTGGACAGGGCTCCAAGAGTCTGTCTCCTGCCTCCGCAAGTGCCCAGCAAAGCCTCTAAAAGAAAGGTAAAGCAAACAAAAAGGAAACAAAGGGTAAAAGGAAGTTGGAGGAAATAGAAACTGTACCAGAAGAAAGAAGAAACTGCATTAATATCTCAGAAAAAGCTATTGCACTTAACTGAACTACCACAACAAAAAGAATACTTTTTACGTAGCAGAGGGAGAACACAATTCAAACAACCAAGAGATCACTTGGAAGTAAAAATATGGGTGTAAAGTTTAAATTTTAAAAATCTCATCAGAAGGGTAAGAAGGTGAAATAAAGGAAACCTGGGTAGAATAAAACACAGAGTTTAAAAAAACAAACAGGAAAGTTAAAGCACTCTTCTAGTAAGACCGTCATCTGAATAATAGAAGCTCCAGAGGAGAGAACAGGGAAAACGGAGAAAAGAAGCAATAGAGGGAGAAGTGAAGAAAATGTCCCCGGAGGACCCAGCCTGAGAGGGACAAGCCACACACCTGCTACAGGTCTGCACGCCCTTGACTCTCGGGACATCATAGATCCCAGGGACAGCGTGCAGCCTGGTGACGTGGGGAAGGACACACGCAGAGAGTCCTCAAAATGTACATTCAAGGGAGTAAAGCCATCACACATCTGAGGGAGACTTATCCCAATCTAGAATTTTTGCTCAAACACATTAACCAAAGAAATAATAAAAATGATCCCCCAAGGGCCTTTTTCCTTAGGAAAGTATGGGATGATATCTTCATCCGAGAAAGAGCAAGCCATGGGATACAGTGAACAGCACATGGGTGGCCAGACACCCTCGGGTGCTGGTGAAGGGGGATCCCAGTATGAAGCGGGACCGATGGGGCACATGGACAGCTCTCCTGAGACTTCCGCCAGGGCACCCAGTGACACCCAGCGTATGTGCTGGGGACGAGAAGAGACTGCTCAGCTGGGAGAATGTCTGGGCATCACTTCCCACTCCCACCCAGGAAAGCACAACTGTCCTTCGTGGATTACAGGTTCCTCTGTCAGGAGGGCTTTCCTGTTGTGGCAACACAGCATCTGTCGGCAACCCAGTGTCATGTCCACTGTGACCATGTTGGGACCAAAAGTGTGCAGTGCGGAGTAGCAAGGGGTGTGGGTTAGAACGCCACATCCTGCTCTCAGGAGTATATGTGCTCTCAGCAGTGGCACGTTCACGGACGTGTGCTTCTGGGTGGGACATAGCTCTGCGGCAGAGAGACAGTCACTTGTTTAGGGATTTCAAGGCAAATGCTATAAGAAATGGCTAAAAGAGTTACAAGTCTTTCCCTCTGGGGAGCTGAAAATAAATGGATAATATCTGAGGAGTACTGTTTTTCATAAGAAGCCACATACAGCTGTTTGACCTTTAAACTATGTGTTTGTGTAACTTTGATGAGAATACTTACTACATTTTTTAAAAAGCGATGCTTCCTGTTGTTCATCTTGAGGGCTGATAGTGGCAGCCTGGCAGACCACACATGGTCTCAAGTTCAGGACTCCCCATTTTTGGAATTCATCAAGGAGTGCTTCCCAGAGCCCAGGAGGCCCTGGTCCATCGTGGAGAACAGGAGGGGGCGCGAAGACAGGAAGCTGCCTCTCGAGTGTTCTCCCTGGAGCAGAGTGGCATCTGTGGCCTCCACGAGCCTTCCCTCTGAGAACCACACCTTTGCTGACTGACAGGTGCTCCCCCTGGCTAACTGCTTGTTGCCATAGCTGCTGACCATTCCTCCATGGTGGTCTGGATTGTTGCAGGGGTCAACAAAGGCACTTAATACAGCTGTGTCAATGTCCATATTTAAATCTGGTACAATAAGAACATTTTTTGTTCCCAACAGAACCCCTTTGAGGGGCTCGAATGGGATTCTAGTTCTCAGGTGGTTCAGGTGGTCACCAGAGGTCTGCAGCGTGTCTCAGAGCCTGTCACTCAGCCCTGCCTACTTGGGCATGGAGCTTACAGGGCCCCAGGGCAGTGCCAGGCACTCTCAGTGCAGAGCCAGACGGCACGGGGGCTGTGTGTGCACAGGGAGCCGTTAGTGAAGGAGGGAGTGCCGGGGACACTGGGGATACGATGCACGTCAGCGAGGAGCACACCTGCCAGCCCTGGCTCCCTCCCACAGCCAGGCTTCTCGTATTGCAGATCACCTGCTGCTGCTACTTAAAAATGTGGATTAAACAGAAAAATATTAGTGCGAAAATTAAATCAAAGTAGGTTTTTAACGTAATGACACTAGAAATAACATGCCAGTTATACACAGAGAAGTGCTTACGGGTTTCAGCTGGGAAATTCTTTTCTATTCATCATTTAGAAACAAGTTTAGAGAGAGAACAAAAGTTGAGAAGAAGGAAGCGGGGGAGAGAGGGAAGGAAAATAAGAAAGCCTGGTTTTCTTTAGCCCCAAAGCAAAAATTTTAAGCAAAAGATAATTTATGTCTACTTTCTATGACAAGATATGTTATGAAATTTCAGTTTGTCTCTTAATATGTAATCAATCTAAAAACCAAACGAAGTAATCACTCATTCTTGAATTTGGGGACGAATCATGCTTTTTATGTACTACATAACTAATGTAAGGTAATTTGAATAGTACACACACTTGGTAAGTAAGGAAAGTCAAAATCAGTCTTATCAACATCAGTAGAGAAAAAATGAATGTGATAACATTACCATCAACAGCACACACTGACCCAAAACTAAGTAGGCACATCTTTATGCATTCATCCCACAGCGTTGTTTGGTGTCTGTTCTGGGCCAGGTATAGTCGACTTTCAGAATTAGAAGTAAGTTAGAGAACACAGTCTCTGCCGTAACGGAGGGCCATGTTTCAGTGGAGGAAAACAGAAATAACTGCATAACTATATAGACTTACGATCCATAAAGGAAAAAGTGGTGCATTATACTTCATCAGAACTAAAGCTTTTGTTTTGTATTATATACCCTATGGCAGTGAAAAGGCAAGAAACAAGTTGGGAAAAATATTCAGCAAAGAACTAGTGTCTGGAATATACAGTGAACTCTAAATTCCAGTTAGAAGAAAAGAACTTAGGAAACAGTCAAAGACATGGGCACACTTTTCACCAAAGAGGGTATACAGGCATACAGCAAATAAGCACATGAAAAGATGTTCAGCATCATTAGCCATCAGGAAAATTCAGATTAAACCCACAGTGAGACACCACCACACACCTGTCAGAATGGCTAAAGAGTAGCGACAACAAGCATTTGGTGCAGCTGTATCTGTAGTGGCCAAGATGGCAAACAACGCCCATGTCCCTCCACAGGGGGACAGTTAAACCATGCTCCCTCCACACCCACTCAGTGAGGCAGAAGAGCCAGCTACTGAGACACACAGCAACCTGCGTGGGGATAGTTAGGCTGAGTGAGGAGACCTGTCCCCAGAGGTCACAGATTGTCTGGCTCCATTCCTAGAACGTGCTGTTTTTATTGAGATGTAATTGACATACAGCGTTAGTGTTAGGTGCACACATGACTCAGTATCCATGTCTGTTGTGGAATGATCACAGGAAGTCTTGTTAACACCCATCACCCCAGCGCTACACATTTTTTTTCTTGTGGTAAGAACTTTTAAGATCTGTGCTCTCAGCAACTTCCCAGTATGCAGCCCAGTGCTGTTAACTGTCTGTGGTCACCACACTGGACATCACGTTCCCAGGACTTAGGTGTTTCACAACTGTAAGTTGGCACTTTTGACCCCACCACTCGCTTCACCTCCTCCACTCCCACCTCCCTCCTTTGGCAGCCACCAATCTGGTCCCTGTGTTCTAGAGCATTCTTGAAATGACAGGCTCTATAGAAGTGAGCAGATTGGATGCTGCAGAAAGAAACATGTGTGTGCTTGTAAAAGGGACTCCTGAGACAATGGCTGTTCGTGTCTTGGCTGTGGTGGTGGGCACGTGGCCCTACACAGGTGCAATCATGTAGAGTTAAACACGCCAGAGTGAGTGCAGGTACAGCCAGGAAATCTGGACAAGATCAGCAGAAGAGTCAGTGTTGAAACCCTGGTTGTGAGGATGTCCTGCAGGTTCACAAGACAGTGTTGCTGGAGGACATGGGGCTTCCCTTCCAGATGGACCACGTATGTATGTGTATACGTTTGTAAGAAGCACCATGTGCCCCTCTCAGGGGTTCAACCTATGGCCCACTGGTGGTGGCTCTTTACCTGCAGCTTGTAAGTGACTCCAGATGAGAACGCACTTTGCAGAAGAGGTTCCCTAGCAATTCCCATAGTGAACTTCCTTCCAGAACAGGGGCCGTGTCTCAGGTCTGCAAGCAAACTCAAGGGAACCGGGAGAGGAACCCGTCACCACATCACCCAAGGGGGGGAAGACAGAGATCGTGACATTTGGAGATGAGAGCAGGGCCCGGGGCTCCACATGGGGAAAGAGGAGGGCATTCCAGTGGCCTGTTGGCAGACATGAGTGTAGGGACATGGGGCAGACACCAGACGACCTATTGTTTTGGTCACAAAGCTCTATACTTTGTAGACACTTAACACTTCAGTGGAAAACCTGGCTATTTTAATCAATAAACGTGTCCTTGGATGAGAATTAAAAAAAAACACCTGGCAGTTTTCAGACCTCTGCCAGAACACTAGCCTAGACCTCTTGGTGAGCTGAGGCCTCTCTGCACTGCCTTCCAGCCCATGAGGGCTCCCCAAGCGGCGACAGCGTGTGCTCACGCTGGAGAACTACAGAATGTTTAACGCCATCCAGATGAGTGTCTGGCCTTACCAGAGGAGTAGGGCACTGTGCAAATTAATGCAATATTTGACAAAAGTGTGGGTTTTTTAGCACAGTGTGGGCAGTACATCAGAGGAAGTGGCTCTGACCCGTAACATCTGTCCTGTTCTGTGTTTTCAATGATGATTGTTTTGCTTTATGTTGGGTCAATTATAAGATTTCTTTAAATTTGTTCAGTGTTCTTCATAAGTTGGGAATTAACATGCATTTTCATGAAACTACTATATTGAATACCGTCTGAACCATTTTTAGCCCATTTAGTAATTATCTCAGAACATGTTAAAAATCACTGTGCCCACTATATAGGTATTAATAATAGAAGATTATACATTAGCCCCATTTTAAACACTATGTTTGGGTGTTGCTTTATAATTATAACAAATAAAAATTCAAATTATTGAGAGATTCTATTTTGTTTCCCTCTTTGATTAGCAACTAGTCTATTGTAAAGTCTTTTAGATGGAAAGGACTGCAATGTACTTACTATCTTTATAGTAGAGAAGGACAGAAACAAAACATGTATGACAGTTTGCTGATGATACAAGCTGTGTATCTGAGGGGGGAACAAAAAAAGCAGGATTATCTTCTGGAGGGCGGGCCCCTTGTAGTCCAGGCTTCCCCACTAGGAGAGTGTTCTAGGAGCCTATCTGCATCAGTGGACCAGCTGGCGTTGTTGTGAGAGGCTGTGTTTGGCTTCAGTGAATTTTTTAAAGATTCTTCCAGTGCATTTGCTCATCTTGATGGGTGATTTACAAGCACACCTGCTCACACTGCACTGAGTGTTCAGCAGTTTTTGACCAAAAACAGCATGACCCCTGTGTTCTACCCTCCCTATAAACATGATCTCACCATAACCAACTTTTTTTGTTCCCTGGATGAAAAAAGTCTTCAAAGGGAAACTTTTGCCAATGTGGAAGAGGTGAAACAAAAAATGGTAGAAGCCCTAAAAGGCATCAAAATTAACGAATTAAAAAACTGTTTCAAGCAGTGGAAAAAATGTCTCAATGAGTGCATTGCATCCAGTGGGGAGTACTTTGAAGATGACTGGAGTTTGAAAATGAAAGAATAAGTACCTAACTTGTTATAAATAATTTCCCTTTGGGGGAGTTTTCCCTCTGGTATGTATAGACACGTATATACGCTTCTCCAGTTAGCCTCTCCATATTTCATACTGCCTTAATACTTTTTAGGCTCAATCACAAAGACAACTTTTATGCATAGTGTTATAAGAATATGTTTACCATTTGTTGTAATTTTTACATCATAAGCAGCGGTTTAGTTTTCTAGAGGAGTTTTCTGTTGTGAGCCATTTATCAGAAGTGGCGGCCTATCTGCAGGCCCCCTGCCGTGCCTGCAGGGGTCTGTGCGTGGGGCCTACCTGCTCTCACCCACTGTCTGCAAGTGCGAACCGCCCTGGGTGTCACAAGCCTCATGTAGGGATTCTGTCTCCTGATGACAGTCGGCCTCATTCTCTGCCTTCTTATTTTTCTCTAGAGTGACCCACATCTGGTGGAAGAGGAGAAAAATGTAGTTATCGAATCCAGTCAAGTATTTGTGTCTCCAAGTTACCAACAACACTCTGTCAAGAAAGGTTCCGCCAGCCCCACAGACACATGGCTCCCCGAGGAGACACGTAAAGGTAATGGTTCTGTGTCCTGCTCAGGCTGCGTGCAGACGCGTGTCTCGTGTAGTTACCCTAAGATGTTTTCCTTTGGAAAGGTGTAGAGATGGGTTTGTGAATGTTTTTTTTTTAATTTGTCAAAGAGCACAATGTCCCTTAATTTTAACAAGCAAACTCAGCATGAAGTCAGATTGTGTCACATACTTCTAAACAGACTCACGCAGTCTCCTGCTGTCCCAGCACGTCGTTACCCAGCCGCTCTTACGTAGCCCTCCCGGTGCGTCTGCTCACCCTCGCAGTCGGGCGGGAGCCCTTGCAAACCCAGGTGGGGACCTTTCACCTTCAGAGAAATCCCTCAGGTAAAGACCTCAGTAGGGCCTCGTTTGCATAGCCCGAGGGCCTCAGAGGTCGCTGTCCGTCACTGTTGGTCAGCCTCCTTGGGAGCTGCAGTGGGGGTTTTTGTAAAGAATTACTTAAACTTTAGGGAAATACGTATAACACGGTATTTGCCGTCCTCGCCCGTCTCGTGTGTGCCGTCCAGGAGTGGCCGTGCGACCCTCACCACCACCGACCCCCCGAACTCTTCCGCCCGGAGCCGTCACTTTTCCCCGCTGCACAGTCCTATGTGTCTCTGTCGCCTTGGCTGTGACGGTTCTGAGGGCCTCCTATGAGTGGGCCACACGGTGTCTGTCTGTGACTGACTGACCTCTCGGCGTCTATCCTCAGGCTCTGTCCGCGTCACTACAAGTGTCAGACGTCCTTCCGTTTTAAGGCTGAATGGCGCTCCACTCAGGATGGACTGTGTTTGCTTCTCTGTGTGCCTGTCTGTGCACACTGGGGCTGCTTCCGACGGCGGGCTGTAGTGAATGGTGCTTCTGGAAGCATGAGTGGGCAGGTCCCTGCTTCTGGGGCTGAGTGCAAACCCAGAAGAAGGATCGCTTGATCCCTGGGTTCTGTTTTGGTTTTTTAAGGAGTTGCCCTACTGTTTTCCACAGTGGCTGCACCAGCTTTCATCTCTGCCCACAATGTGCAGAGTTTCCTGCTTCTCCCCACCCTCTCAGACGCATGCCGTGCTGTGGGGTGCTGTGGGCAATGGCAGCCCTCCCACTGGGTGTGGGGTGGTGTCTCGAGGGGTTTTGATGTGCGTTTCCCCAGTGATTAGTGAGGTCGAGGAAACATCTTTTCCTGTGGTTGTTGGCCATTCCAGCCTTCACTGCCCAAGCCCTTTGCCTCAAGTTGTTTTATTTTTGTTGTAGGAGTTGTTTATGCTTTCTGGATATTAACCCCTATCAGATGCCTTATTTATCAGACTACATGATGCACTTTCCCCCCAAATTTGAGAAGAAAATGGGGTGCATCTTATACTCCAAATGCAGCTTACCTGGCTCTCTGGCGGGGGTTGCGGGGGTGGTTGGTGGCAGTGGAGCAGGGTCACAGGTTATTAAATATTTTACCACATTTTTTTGCTTCAAAACTTTTTATCCTAGTTTCGTCCTCTGAAACCTAGTTGTGTCTACTTATAGTCCTAAAAATACGGTATATGGTTTGCAGATACTTTTCTCCTATTCCATAGTTTGTCTTTTCACTCCATCGAGAGTGCCTGTTGGTCTACAAATGTCTCTCACTTTGCTGTCATCTTGGTTTTTGTTGCCTGGGCTCTCGGTGCCTCAGTCAGTAGATGGTCACCAGATCCAGTGCCACGAAGATGCTCCTCTCTGTTTTATTCCGTGAGCTTTACGATTTTAGCTCTGACATGAAGTTATGTTCTACTCTGCATTAAAGTTACAGTTTTTATACTTTATACAGTGTAGGTGGATAGCCAGTTTCCCCACAGCATTTGTTGAAACGTGTTCTCTCCACATTGAATGGTCTTGGCACCTTGGTGACAGGCACGGGGCCACGTGTGCCAGGGCTGACTCCCAGGCACTGCTCTGCCCCACCGGTCCGGACGTCTGTCTGGTCCGGACGTCTGTCTGCTCCAGACAGCTGTCTGGTCTGGACGTCTGTCTGGTCTGGATGTCTGTCTCTAGGCCAGCACAGCGCCTTCTGAAGACTGCAGCCTTGCGGGAGGTTTGGGGACCGGGAATAAAAAGCCTCCAACTTTCTCCTTCTTTAGGATGGTTTTGGCTTTGGGCAAGGGGTTCCCCTGAGATTCCATATGAACTTCAGGGTTGATCTTTCTGTTTCTGCAAAGCCAACACTGGGGTTTTGATGAGGATTGCATTGAACCTATAGATCACATGACAAAATTTCTTAATGAAATAGGTTTTTATACTTTATAGTAGTAGGTTTCCCCATCCAATGTGAACACAGACCTTACCTTAAGTTAATTATTCTTTTCAGTTTGGAAAAAATTCAGATTTTGTTACATAGTTTTTCTCTGAGCTTGGCCTGGTGGACAACTAGTCATGATAGAATAATATTGAATACAGAGTTTTCTGAAATCTGCACTGAGGATGAAGATACAGTTTCTGTTCATTTCTAAAAACTCAGTCTCCTGAAGGCTGTTCTTCTCTAGCAGCTGTGCCTCAGCAGAAGGGTCTCCCGCAGCCCCTGGTGTCGGGTGAGTAAGCTGTCACTGGCTCAACGAGAGGCTAGTGACAGAGACTTCGAGGTGGTGGGAGTTGCCCAGGACCACTGCCAGCAGGGACAGCGTGGAGGGGCATGGGGCTTCTGAGTGTGCGGTTGGCCGCCTACCCGTGTTACGTGTGGTGTCGAGAACACTGTTGGTGACCACTCCCTGCCGAGTGTGCTGCCACTGGGCAGCACTGCAGTTTCCTGGTGCTCAGAGGCTGAGTGGTCGCTCTTCCTGGTTCAGAGGTCAGTAGAGGGAGGTTAGGGGCTCGAGTGACTCATATCAGTGAGCAGCTCAGAGAGCAGCTGAGGCAGGCTTAGGTGGTCTACCGCAGGGTAGAGGTGAGTTTTGTATAGATAGGGGTCCAGACTCAACCCAAATTGCCCAAGCAGGCTTCAAGTTTCAGTTGTTAATCCTAGTCTGTTTCAAGCTGAATAAAAATACTTGGAAGTTCGAATTGGTATAGGATAATGACAGAGAATTACTCAGAGGAAAGGTTGTGACATGGCTGCCTTTGTCCTTCACAGACAGGAAGGAGTTAGTGTGTATTAGTTGCTTTTCATCAGCTCCTTGTCCCTCGACTCTGAGCACACACTTGGCTCCAGGGACCCTTCGAGTCTCTGCAGGTACACAGATAAAGACGCTGTGACCATAGCCCTGGCGGAATTCACGGGCTGAACCACACAGGACATGGCCCCTGCAGAATCTGTGTCCTGGAACTGGGTCTTGAAAGATTAGCCCATTAGATGGATAGATCTGGGAGTGACTTAGACGCCAAACCCAGAGGTGGGAAGAGTCAAGGTGCACACTTGTGCAAAACAGGCAGTTGGCACGTGCAGCCACATACTAGGACAAGGGTATGATCCTGACTGGAGTGCGGTGTTCCTGTGGCCCACAGCAGAGGCTGCAGGCCCCTCTTGGGGCCCTGTCGGGTAGAGTCTGGAGCAGGGTGGCTCACTCCAGGGGTTTGTAGACCTGCCCTCCACCCTCAAGCTTGATGACCACCCGCATCTACTCTTCTGCCACCATCATGTCTGTCTCCGGGACCCACCGCTCTTGCAGTCAACCGTCCAGTTCCAGCTGAGCTTCTCTTGTGCAGCTGTTTAGACTGGGTCCCTAGGACAGGTCCTCCATTAGTCCTGGCCTTTAATCACGGCTCAGAATCAGAGATGTTCCGGGGAAAGGGCCTGTAGTGGAACGGCCATCACTCAGAAGTCCCAGCCCCATGACCTCCATGCCCCTAGGTCTTCCTGCCGTGACTGCCCACGGACCCTCCCTTGTCCCATGTCCCATCCACAGCTGCTCTTGTCCTTTAGCATCCTCGGTAAAGAAGGACTCTGGGTCTTGCTCTTACGGGGAAATAGAGGTGCCACAGAACAGGATTTGGATTTATGTAGGGCATTTTCTGTCCTAGCAAGTCCCAGTTAGCCCATGGGACCGCATATCCATGCGCGCCTGCGGGCCCCCTGCAGCAGGTCCTGTAGGAAGTGCACACTCCTCCACACTGGAGCCCAAAGAGTGGTCGCACTCTGTGTCCAATCTCCATGCTGACGACTGTGCTGCAGATAAAATTGGTGTCTGCTTCCAAACAAGAACCCATGAACCGTGTTCCAGATAGTGGCCACCTGAAAAACAATGTGAGCTGTGCGTCCCGGAGGAATCGGCTGAAATAGCTGGAACCTGATAAGTCAGTGCTCCTTGACCCTCTGACCCAAATTTATTTAAAACAGCTAGCAAAAGCCATGGGGCTTGTCCTAGCAGAGCCAGTAACCATCTGTGTGCCTTTGAGTAAATCCCTTCAAGGTCTTCCCTTTCCTTTTCTGTAAAAGAGCAGTGGAAGGGCTGTACACAGACCAGGTGAGGGGTTACACAGAAAGGAAGCAGGTTGCAAAGGGTGGCGTAGTAGCTGAGTGCTCACGAAATGAGTGCTGGGTGCCAAGCTTGGCTAGCAGAGTGCACGCAGCACGCCCCATCCAGTCCTCAAGGCCCCTGTGAGGTTGGCACCGTTCTGGTCCACAGTTCACAGTAGAGGACACTAAGGAGCAGAAGGTAAATAATGTGTCCAGGTCACACAGTCAGTAAATGGCACAGATGGGGTTCAGCCTGAGGGCAGCATTCTGTTCTTGCCTCCTAGGACGTGTGTCTGCCTGTCTGCAGAGCCTGTGTGTCGGCACCGCAGGGACTGCCATCCAGGGTGGGTGACTTGTGAGTGTACGTACTTATGTATAAATACCTGTAGTATAAATGTGTGTAATACAAACATATGGACAGATGAAACACATGCACCCGTGTGTAAGTATGTCAGTGTCACGTGTGTGTTTGTGCACATCAGTCATTATTGTACACACACACACACCGTGAGTCTGTAAACCTGCCAGGCCAGCACTGAATCCCACTGTTCTCCCTGACAGTGCGGCCTCTCAGTGCAGCTGGTAGTTCACTGCTCTCCTGTGCCTTTGAGTCCTGTTTGGTCCATTCCTAAGCCACAAAACAGTGGTTCTCATTGTCTTAGAGTAACTTGTTCATATTGCTTAAGGGTGTCTATGACTTTCGTTGCCCCTCATTATACAGTATTTATTACAATGTGATGTTATAAATATCTGTTAGGGATGGTAAGAAATAATTAGAGAGTCTGAGCTTTGGATTTCTTGTATTTGGTAGGAAACAGTAGAAACCTGCATTCTTCATGACCTGTGGTATCCAAGTGCAGACCTCAGCTCTCGTGGAGCGGGGCACGTGTTCTCACCACATTCCCGCGCCCAGAGTGGGATGGGAGGTGCAGACCCTGACATTTCCTCTCCCTGCACGGAGCTCCATCGGCTCTGTCAGTGATGTGTCAGCTGATGCTGAGCTGGGATGTAGGTGAGGTCACCTGGGACCAGAGGTCACCTGGAGAGACTCAGGTGGCGGTGGCCACACATTATAAAGGGCTTCACACATGCAGGGCACACCTGGGGGGAGGGAGTCATGGAGTCACCAGAGGGGAGTATCTCTGCTCTGAACAGATCTGTGCCCCGCAGGCCTGCTCCACGGGTGCAGCACTTCTTACACGTCGTCACTGTGGGAGACTGTGAGGTGAGGAGGCCCGGCGATGCCTGACACCCCACAAGTCTGGGAAAGCTTCAGGGTGGTTTGGGTTTCTCACACCTGGATATCAGAGCTCGGTTCCAGGAAACAAAAAGCTGAGGCACTGACCACGCTGGTGCCGTGCAGGTGGTGTGTGGCTCAGTGCTGTGGTCTCCAAAGTCCTGTGGGTGACACTGCCCATGCAGCAGCGGCCTTGGCCAGCTTCCCGAGGAGACTCAACACAGACCTCTGCTGAAGCTGCAGTAGGTAGATACTCGCCCACAGCCAGGCCGAAAGGTTCTGTGGTGGTGGGCTGAGCCAGACGGCGACTCTGCTTGCCATCTTCCTAGTTCCTCCCCAATTGTAGTTTTCAACAAAAAGATTGTGTGCCGTCTTATTTATAAAGATCTACCTTTATAAGTGTGTTTGGAGAAGCATATTCTTTCTAAATAACTAGTGACAGCTTCAATTAAACTGCTTTGTCTTCTGATGTCAACAGGACCTTCTGCGTGCAGTTAGCCAAATTTTTATTATAAAAAGTAACATATTGAACTTTTAAAGCTGCTTCCACACTAGAAATGTGTGCCTTGAGTCAGCATTCTAAGCCTCACGCAGTGTGCCTGCCCCTGAAAACTGCTGTGCAGTGAGAGACGGTGCTTCTCCTCACTCCCAGAGGAGGGTCACATGGCCCATTACCCAGAACCTCCGGGAAGGCCACGGGAGGTGCGCTTTTCCCCACTGAGAGGAAGTGCGGTGGTCCTTACATGTGTCATTTTCCTTCACCCTGGGGACACGCGCCACTGGAACCAGGAAAGTAGGCGTGGAGCCCCTGTGTTGGAGGGGCCACTTGTGTACAAATCCAGTGCAAAGTTCATGGGTAGGAATCACTAGGCGTTTTTGAAAGCATAATAAATAACATAATAGAGTCTTTAAAAAGGTGTTAAATTTACACATAGATAATATAGAAGCTAAATGAATAAATCTTCCCTAATCAAAATCACTTTCAAAAAGATAGAAATTCTAGTGTATGCATTTCTAGTATTGTATCAGTAAACAACACATAAGAAATAACCCTATTCGAATATAACAGAAACAGGTAGAGTTACTGGCATATTAAATTAACAAGACATATTAACTAAAAGTGGACAAAGGGTATGGGAAATATTTCAGACATGACACAAAGAGCTTTTACTTTAGAAAAGATGCTCACCTCCTTCCATTGTAAATTCAAGTTGGAGTGACAGTGTCACAGCATTGCTTACCTGTCAGGAAATCAGGCTGGTGGGGACAGTGTTGGGGACAGTGGGTTGCACCATCATCGGTACCAGTGGAGCTCAGAGGGAGCATGCCCCTCACATGAATCCTCTCGCTTCTAGACACACAGCAGCGTGGCGTTCATAAAGCTGTGTGAAGGCAGTGCACAGTGAGCGTGGCCTCCATGTCCCTGCCCAGTTCCTCGACCTTGCATGACCTGGGTGACGTCTGAGCACCATGGGTGCTTTGTTGGGGTGTCCGGTGATCACAGTGTGCTTACCTAGAGGGTTCCGGTGAGGAGCAGGTGAATCACACAGCACTTGTCATGGAAGAAGTATTTTAGAGAGGAGGCAATTTTGTTATGCACATTATGGACTTGTTGGGAGGAACAGGACTTCGGGAACAGCGGTTTATCTGTAGGAGACTGGTCGGATAAATTCTGGTGTATTCCTGCAACAGCCCAGTAAGAATTGTTCTGAAGTGAGGGAGCTTCTGTGAACCTAGCCCAGCACAGGCTGTGGAACGAAAGGCCACAGGGTGCAAACCCACGTGCGTAGCGCTACTGTCGGTGTGTTCAAGAGCACGCTCACTCACGGAGGCTGCAGCGTATCGCCTGTGGGGCATACGCAGCGCCCACCCAGGTGGGTGGCAGAACTTCTGTCCAGGGCAGCCCCCAGATGCCTCTAGAATGTCGTTCCATGTGTGCGTGTTGCTTTTCAACACACTATTTGTATTCCCCAGTTATTCATGTGTCAACCACTGTGTGGGGCTCACCAGGGGTCCCAAAAGGACACAAGGTGGCTGTGGCCCTGAGGCGAGGACACTGCCAGCACAGGTTCCTTGTGTTTCATGCACAGTCGACAGAGTGGACCCCGCAGTTCAGGGAACAGCAGAGAGCAGAGGAACATCAGTGCCAAACCCAGAGAGGCCAGGATCGGACAGAAGGGGGCGCCCTGGAGACCCAGACCTTCTGTAAACATAGGGGCAGGAAACAGAGGGCCCATCTGCAAAGGGGCAATCTCTATACTTCCCTGGGCACACGCAGCTCAGCTGCGGGAGCAGAGGACAGGAAAGTGGGACCTGCTGGTTGCTACGATCTTATTTCAGACCTTTTGCCTGCTCTTCTGAGAAAAATTCAGAACTGTGAGGGGAAGCAGATTCCATCCACAGGAGCCAGAGTTCATTTTCTCTTCCTGATATTGTGCATCTAGAGCCATGGGTGGCATGCTGTGACCTCTGGCTCCGCCACCCTCTGCGCGTGGCTCTGCACGGGCTCCGAGGCTGCTGTCTCAGCACCTCCGGGAAGGGCGCAGGTCCCGGCGCCACGCCTGCTGCTGCATAGTGATGGATGAGGGCAATCTCCCATCGTTTCATGGGAGATTTACGTGCTGAACTCTCATTAGTGCTGCCGGGAACTGCGTGCATAAATCTTAGGGGCAGGGAGGGAAGAACAACCCTGTTTTCTCTTCATCTTTATCAGTTTTCTTCCTCAAGACGGCATTCCTTCAGTCTGGGGGCTGGCTTTGGCGCATCACCACGTGCCTTCATTTACATGGAAATGGACCGTAAGCAAGGTTCTGAACTCACATGTTTCAACGCCACCTACTTGTGCCATCATCCTTGAAAGTGCTGAGATCCAATTAGTGCAGGCGATCCAACAAATTTCTGTGTGTCAGTTGTACCTGCTGTGAATGTCACTCTGTTCAGTGATAACAGGGCTTGTGGCCCAAAATAGAGGTGGGGGTACAAGGATGGGAACGCTGAGTCCTTGGGAACTGAATTATTTTTAAAGCGGCCACAGACACCAATCCTCTTAAAGCATCAGCCTGTGTAGGAAGCTGGAATTGAGTTTCCGGGGCAGAAGGCTGGCCTGACCCCTGCCGAGCGTGGGTCTGTGGACATTATCGTTTTGAATGTTTGCTAGAGCCCTTCCCCAGAGGCCCCCAGAAATGCCAAAGCACACTTCTTCTACCAGCATCTGAACAGTAGAACCTGGTGACTACTTTTGGTTGTTATTTTGAATGCCTGCCACTGCCCAGTCCAGAGCCCCACACTCGGGGTGTTGGAGCTGCATTCTGGGAGTCAGGAATAGGTGGGCACGGTTAGTGGCAGGGTTGTAGGGCTCGTTAGAGGTGTTGCAGGGCAGTTTCATAAGTCACCAGGAGCAAAAGTCTTCATGGAGTGAGGTGGGGCCCTGGGGCTGGGCAGCACCAGGGAGTCTCTGAGTCTTAGTGGGCTGAGACCCGAGGCCAGATGGTTGGAGGGGGCTGAGGGAGTGCAGTGGAGGAGCAGGAGGACCGGACGTGTGTCCCCGAAGGCCTCCACAGCAGGGGCTGGGAGGGTCCTGCAGAGTATGCGTGAGGCCTCAGAACTTCATAGCCCTTGCGCTCAGGAGGCTGCCACTGGGGGCCTTCAAGAATGAAGGGTGAGAGCTGGGATCAGAATGGGCTCAGGTGCCCGCGAGTGAGGCTTCCGCGTGTAGCTGAGGGCTGTGGGGCTGCAGGAGAGCTGGGCTCCTGATGATCTCACCGCAGGAGAGGCTGTGGGGGGCGTGGCCTCTCCTGTTTCTTCCCTGGGTGGTGGTCAGTGAGATAACAGGGAGCAAGTCCGTGGGCTCCCCATGGTAACTTAATATTAACTGTCAATAACACCTTAGACTGGAGTTCCTAAGAGAAAAGGGGAGCGCTGTCGCTGAATAGCTCTGTAACTTTGAGCACAGAAGTCATTTAATTGCTTCACACAGTGTAATTTTCATCACACAGGGTATTTTAGCTCGTCTTCACTAAATGTTCTTCAGAGCTGACCCAAAGATGCAATACTGTGGTCTGGAAACCAGACCTGCACACAAGATGGACATGCGTGCAAGGGGGGTGTTTGGGGAGCTGGAGGGAGGTGGTGGTGGCAGTGAGCCTGTCCTTAGGTGGGGAGTGTGGGTGGGGCAGGCTCCCTGCTCTGCAGCCAGGCCACCCAGGAGGGCTGAGTGGGGGGACAGTCGCTGGGGAAGATCTGGGAGAGACCCAGCCACATGTGTCTCACTGGGAAACGATCTGCTTGAGCTGTGGGCTGTGGGCACTGCGGCTCTCCCCTCCTTCCAGAGGGTTCCCAGGGACATGTTACCACACCCTCGGAGGAGTGGTCCCAGATTGCCTGGTGGCCACACCGCCCACAGTCCCCAGCTGCCAGGATGGGTACCCTGGCTCCCCACCCTGGAGTGTGAGGAGCTGTGTGCAACCCAGAGTGCCCTTGTGCTTGGTCCAGGAAACGTTTGATAGAAGACAGAGAATGCTGTGGGGAGCAGCCTGGAGAGCTGGGTGTTCGGGGAAGGGCGGCCGTGGGGAAGCCAGTTGGAAGGTGGTTTCATATCTCAGGTGAGATGATACGGCTTGGACAAAGGTGTGTCATTCAAGAGGAAAATGATTTCATACGTGTTTTGGAGATAAAGTCATAAAGACTCAGTGACATGGGGATTGAAATGAATCATAATGGGGACCCCTCGGTTTCTGAGACGAGCAACAGAGTGGCGGGGCTCCATTGCTGGGACCAGGAGGACATGGGGTAGAGACTGTGGGCAGAAGCTGCGGTCCCCTTCTGGCCCTGCCCTACTTGCAGTCTACCTGGATGTCTGTGCTGGTTTCCTTCAGTGTTTCCTGGACTTGAAAAAGCTCTATAAGAGAACTTGGTCATTTAATCCTCCTACCACATTTTAAAATTGGAGAAACGAAGTGACTTGTCTCCAGTTACGAAGCTGCTTAGGCCAGAGCCCAACCGGACCCAAGGCTCCTGCCCCCACCAGTGTGCTCACTGTGTAGGTTCTAAGAATGTAAGTGTGTGTGTCACTCAGAAGGAGCTGCCCTCTGTGCAGCCCTCCTCACCACGATATGACTATCACCGTGGTGTTGCAGGGCATCTGGGCACAGAGTCATGGCTCCCCAATAGACTACTGGGCTGCTCCAATCCCTCTGTCCTTCAGATGATTCTGATGGAGATGACAGATAGCCAGGACAGCATGTCATCTTCCGGGGCTGTCCCAGAGTCCCCTGCTACATGTCGTCTCTGTTGGAATTCGATGACTTAAACCCAAATTTCTTTAGCAAGATAAAACCTAGAATTTTAAAAAATACTAATTCTTGATATCACCTTCAAATACTGAGAAACGAAGCTAATTCTCTCTTGATGTCAACGTGCTTTTCAGTCCACAGCTCTCTATACAGACTGACCTGGCCCCCCAGATCCTGATGGGAGCACTGCCTCCTGCCCTGGGGTTCAGAGCCACTGAGTTGGGGAACCCAGAGCCTGCCTACTAGCAGCCCCTCCCACCATGGTGCCACGTGGCCATGGGCAATGCCCTTGACCTCTGGCTGAGTCCTCACCTTCCCTGTGTGACTCAGAGTGGAGTGCATCTCCGAGGCCCTGCTCTGTGCACTTCAATGCCCTGCTGCCGTGAGGTCACAGGACACTGTGTGACCTAAAGTCCTGGCACACTGGTGCTCAGTGCCATCGGCAAGCCTGGTCTCCGAATTTGTGAAAAGTTGATGTCAACTCGTAAAGCTCAAGACTTGTTCTGTTGGAGTTTGTAGACATGCTGTTTATTGGAGCTGGTGATGAAATTTCAAGCAGGTAAGTCATACGGATACTTAGTACTCTACAAAATAGTAAGAAATCATCGTGACCTCACAACATGAGACGCTAGAAATCATGCTTCTATGAGAAACCGAGAAGGACTCTAAGTCTGAGTTACTGTGGGAAGGTGGGAACATGTGGACCCGGCCAGCGTCATAAGCGCTGGCTCAATCTAGTACAGCCCCTCAATGGGCAGTCTGACGGAGGTGCAGCCCAAGGTCGCCTAGCAGTAGCTAAAACGACCGAGGGGGTCTGTCTGCCCGCTCACACTGCATCCTCTGTCCTTGCAGGGACATCTTCCCAAACCCACCTGCTCTCGCCTCACTACACTCTAGGAGAAGTCCGCTTTGCCACTCCTGTGTCACTTCTAAAGATGTGCATTTAGCTTACAAATACATTTCTAAAAATAAAGCTAAAAATAAAACATCTTGTATTGACTTATATTTGCTTAATTATAGTTACATCAAATGCTTCTTCTTACTCATTTTCATGGCTCTTTAGCTCCCAGAACAACAGCTGGCAAGTAGTAGGCACTCAGTTAGTGCTCGTAGACTAAAAGTATCCGTGAGTGAGTGAGTGAGTGAGTGAGTGAGTGACAGGTAAGAATCAGGTGCTGTGGAGACAAAATACCAATCTCTACACTTTGCAGATTGGTAGAAAGCCGCTAACTTGCACCTGAGCCAGTTGTTGGTGTGACTGGCGCTCTACCAGAAGATAATTTGCTCTTGGGGACCTTCGTCTTACCAAAAGAGAGGTCACTTACACAAAGTAGGAAATGGGCAGGTGAGCACAGTTGAGTGTCTGCTAACGTGGGAAGTCGTGGCAAGGTTCATGTGCTCACTTTGGGTAGTTTCAGGCATTAAAGTTACATAGTTGGCCAAAAGGTACCGACACACGGACAGGTGTCAGATGGCAGTGCTTTCTGTTGTAAAGTGTGTGCAAACTCTGCAGTTAGCGGTTTTGAAGGTAATTTGCTAGACTTCTTTTTGATTAAAAATAACCCAGATTACGTCATGCACCTAAATGCAATTTCAGCTCCAGACCACACCGAGTCCTGGTGAGAGCCATTTGGGTCGAGCTGTGACACACATGCCTGTGTGCATGTGTCTGCACCGTGCACAGACGTGCATACGGCATGGACGTGCCTGCCAGCCCTGCCCCGAGTGATAGCCACTCGGCACAAAGCAGCCTCTCCCTGCAGTACGCTCCAAACAGGCCCCTTACTCGGGGCTGAGCACCTAGAAGCTCCTGTAGAGTTCCAGAATGTTGGAGGTGGAAAGAACTTCAAAAGGCATCCATTCCAGTGCCCCACTTTCTGGATAAGGAAAATGGGGCTCGGAGAGACTTGTTGAAAAAGACCTCAGTTACCCTCCTCATGAAGGTGCCCCTGACACTCCATTTTTCTGGTTTGAATGCCCCTCCTTCCAGACCCCTTAAACTCCAGTTGTTAGCAGTTTATTTGAGTCTCTCCTGTTGGGCTATAGGGTCCTGGAAGGCTGGAGGACTTTGTCCTGTGCCCCTGGTGCCACTAGGGGGCTCCCAGGAGAAGTTGCGCAGTGGAGGAAGGGGGGCTTCGCGTCTGCAAACAGAGCCCAGTCTGTGTTTAACCGTCTGCCTGGTAAGAGCACGTTTGGGAACCATTATGCTAACTTTCTTTTAGTTATACACAAAATGCTCTTTTAATCAGAAAAGATTTCTCTGAAGTGTAGAATTGGATACAATCTGCCACTTCAGTGGTCTCACCTGACCTTTTGTCCCTTTCCCGCTCTTGGCAGCAGCAGGTGCACTGCCTCCCTTTTTATTTGCCGGTGTCTGACTTCCAGAACGATTGGCCTGTGGGCCCGTCATTCAGTCCCGACGATTCTGCCATGTGAACTGTAGTCCTGTGACTGCCCCAGCACTGCCGCGCGCCGTCCCGGGGCGCCCACTCCTCCCTCTCCTTCCCCTCGGCAGCAGCGGCAGACCTAGTGCCGGCACCCCGCGTCCTCAGAGTGTGCTCTGTCTCAAGTGAGTGTGGGGAAGCAGAGCCGTCATGCCAGGGGCTGAGGAGTGTGGTAGACTGATGGATGTGTCTCCTCGTGTTCCCAGTATTAGGACCCCAAATATGGGAGCAACTAGGTCTGGAAGACAGTGAGTTGTCTGTGAGGAGTCACCGGGCAGAAACAGGCATGTCCCTGTTTCGTGCTTCCATCTGCCCCCTGCTTTCGCTCCCAGGCTCTGAGTAACCGTCCCCAGCAGCAGTGGGTCGGGTGCCTCGCCCTCTGTAGGAGCCTCGGGCACCAACCCCTTCTTCTTAACCAGTCATGCGGAGAAAGGGCATCTCAGGATCCCACTCTCAGTCCAGCAGGGAAGCTTGGAGGTGTCACCCAGCTGGTCCTGCCACCCTGCCATTGGGAGCTCGGGCTGGCCAGTGGGAGCCCTTTGCCGGCTTCGCCTCGGCGAGCTCAGCTCTGAAGGTGTTGGTTGGTTATTTTATCATATCTTGCTTGTAAATTACATTATTGCTTCACTTGTGTTTCTAATGTGTTGCCATAACCAACTCACATTTGATAGCTACTTTTGGTCATATAATCTCAACGGTGCTGTTTTACAAGCTGACGGAGTTGACAGAAGCCTCGTTAGTGTGTCTTCCACTCCAGTGGGGAATGTTCTTCGAGTTGCCATGGCCCTTCTGAGCCTCTCCCCAGCCAAATGCCCCTTTAAAGGACCTGGGCAGTTTATTCAAGAGAATGTGTAGAACCACCCCCAGCAGTACACAGGTCAAGGGTGGTGTCACCCTCTTTCAGGCTGTGACAGACACGGTGCTCTCTCTCTGCAGCATTGCCATGCTGGACTGAGCAGTGCCACTCGGCTTTGACTGCACCCAGGGTGGGCTCCTCCCTCCTGGGCCTGGTCTCCAGCCTCCCCGTGTGTTCTGAGCTGATGCAGTCTCCCAGTAGAGGGGGCATCAGCTGCCCTCTCAGCTGCCTGGCCTGGTGTCAGGAGGAGCGAACACCCCTGATGCGTTCTGGCAGGGTCAGCAACCCCCTAGTCTCCCCTGCACCCCCTCGCAGCTGCTCTCCTGAGATGGTGAGGAAATACGTGTGAAAGGTACAGATGCCTACGTGCCACCTCCTCACTGGGCTCACTGGGCCTCCATGCTCTGCAGTTGTGCCTGGACGTCTCATGCTCAGAACCACCATAGCTGGCCTGTGGGCCAGTAGCTGTGGGCACAGCCACCAGAGAGAGCCAGGAGAGTGGGTGTGAGCTGGGGCAGTGAACACGACACTCTCCCAGGGCAGCGTGGCAGCAGGGATACCAGCAGGACAGAGGTGCCCACTCCACCCAGTGCCTAGCCCTGGCAGCTAGCAGTGGGAGGAGTGGGGGAAGCTGACATCTAGTCCCCACCCCCACAGGTGGCCAGTGAGGGCAAGAGGCTACTTTTTCACTAAGACTCAGAGATTCGGTGGGTGGTGGGAAGTCCACTGGTCAGGGTCCCTCACATGGGCTGTGCTGGCCTGCTCCCCACCCCCGACCCCTTCTGCTTCCTGGTCATGGCCTGGTGCCTGGGCTCTCTGGGCCCTGCCCACACCCTCCCACAGGTGAGGACCTGTCCACGAACCCTGCTCAGACCTTGTCAGGAGAAGGGGGATCAGAGGTGATCCCCCTGCCACACGCAAGGGAGCCGCAGCAAGTACTCGTTCAGACCCACAGAGGACGTGTGCATGGGAGCAGTGTGGCCCTACTGTGGTTGTCACAGCGGTGGGGCCAGCAGTCCAGCGCTGAGCACCGCACCCTGAGCTCAGCTCATCTGGGCCAGATGGCGCCATGGAAGGGCTTGGTGTGGGCTCTGCCACCTGTATCCTCATCGGGCATGAGGTCAATTGGTTAGATCTTTGTTTTGCTTTGTGGATCTTGTTTCGAATATTGGGTTTGCACAGAATTGTCATGAGCCACACACGCTACCTTCTTAAAAAATATTATCCAGCGTGCAGGTTTGGGAGCAGGGGCTGACCTGAATGTTGTATGTAAATATACGTAAATGTATGTTTATGTCCCATAGGTAAAAGCGGCACCTGCCGTCTCACAGGTTAGTCCACTGGGGAGCCTGCGTGCTGTCCTGGGGCCCGTGTGTCTCCCTGTGGAAAACAATCGGACAGCTTTTCGCCAAATGTCTCACTGCTCCCCAGGCTGGTCCTGCTGGTGCGAACAAGCTCACTGGTGCACGTCCATGTTAGCTCGGCCCTTTCTGGGTAGCGGTTGATCCAGACATTTCATACATGTGCTGCTTTGTAAGCTGGACCCAACTTCATCTGTACCGCTGGGCACTTTTCTGTGCCAGACAGTGAAATGCAGCATGTGTCCTGGGACCCAGCAGTTTGCTGAGCAGAAAGACCATCAGGTGGAATTGGGACACCAGGCAGGGGACCACCCCAGACACTGAGCCCTGCTGAGCCTAGGGTTTGCAGAAGTACAGTGGCTGACAGTGAGGGGGGTGAGTGAAATCCCCACTCCTCACCCCACTTCATCCAGAGTATCCAAGCTTCCGTCCACATTGTGTTGGCTTTCTGTGTAAGGTTTAAAAACAAACAAAGACTCCTACAGTGAAAAAACATAGTACTCAGCCTGGCTTAGATTCTAATGGAGAATTGGACACAGACCCGGCCGAAGCAGACACGTGGCCAGGCACTGAGGCAGACGGCCCGGCCTCAGGGAGCTCCACTGGGACCAGTGGAACAATGAGGTGAGAGTCGTTTCTGAGCTGACATGGAAAGTCTCCAAACCTTGCAACTGACTGAAAAGGCTTAGAGGGAAGGCAAGGGTCAGTGGTGACTTCTGTTCAAGGACAGTTGGCAGAGCGTTGGCGGCCATGGTGCAAGTGGGAGAGGAATGGGCGTGAGGCCTCCCCAAGTGTCTGGGTGGGAAGACAGGCAGGTGCTAGAAATGGGGAGGAGATTTGATGGAAAAGCAGGCTTGGAGGCAAAGCTTTATGAGTTGTTTAATTAGAGGTAAAAGTTAAATTCATGCAGTGAACAAAATTACCAAGAATGAAAGTGGAGACTCAGGAACAGAATTCTGGGAACATCTTTATTTGGGGGGAGAGGGAGCAGCTGGAGAATGAGGAGGTGAATTACACCCGCCACAGGAGAAGCAGCTTCAGGCACCGGGAGGGAGCGGCGGCCCGCTGTCACAGTGAGAGGGCCTGGGTTGGGGGGGGGGGTGCCTTTTGGTGACATGATTTTAGTAAGAGCAGTGGCAGAAGGTAGATGCAAAATGCTAATTTTTGGATGATAGTCAAAATGAAAAAATGCAGTTCTTTGAAATTAAGTTTTGTTTAGAGGGAAGTATTACATTTTGAAATCAATGTAAAATATCTCCTCAGAAGAGCGTCCAAGTTTTCCAGGTATAAGGGAAGCAAGCTGGCAAGAAAAATTTTGCCCCAAGCTTTTAATTGAGGGACTTTAAAATTAGGCAGTTTCAGAGGGACCTAATACCACAGACCATGGTTTGTTTTTTAAAATTCTCACTAAAGGTTATGTTTATTGATTTGAGAAAGAGACGAAGGGAGACAGAAGCATCGATCACTTGTCTTTGGTTCAGGCCCCATTGAACTCGCAACCTAGTTATGTGCCCTGACCAGGAATCAAACCCACAAAATTTAGGTGTAGAGACGATGCTCCAACCGATGGAGCTACCTGGCCAGGGCTCCCAGATCATGTTTAATCTATCACTGCTCCATACCTCTCTTCAGAGGAAGTCCTCACCTCAGGAAACAATGTTCCATCCTTCCACATTGATTGGAAAGTCTGTGGTTGAAAGTCTGAGTTGCCATAGTTACCATGACCATGGCCACTTCTCCTCAGAGCCCAGTTGGCTGGGACGAGCACTCCAAGGAGGGGCTCTCGCCGGGCAGCCTCAGGTTCCTTTCCATCCAGCTCCTGTGCTGTGTGCTCTGTGCTCTGTGCTCTTTGGACAAAGTCGGCAGAGGTCACGCTCCCCCCTACCAGGTCAGGGAGGTGTGGGGGTCAGGTGTCACTGCTGTCGGTCCTCTGAGCCAGGTGTTGGGTGCCCCCGCAACCTGCAGCAGTCCCACCCCAGTGGCCTGCGCCCGTCAGAACTGGTGAAGGACAGGAAAGGTCATCCACACAGATTTTGGGTGGAGTTCAGGCACACTCGGAGTGCAGACCAGCCTCGAGGCGTAGACAGCACACAGGCGACACCCAGGCAGCCCTCGCTCAGCCCCCACTTTCTTTCAGGTTGTGTGCACAGCTGGGGGACCAGCTTACAGCCTCCTCAGGATGTGGGCCGCGCTGTGGGAGGCAGCTGCTCTCCAGGGCCTTGAGCCTCCAGAGAGCACCCAGTGGGCCACGGGCATGCGCCCACCTTCTGCCTCGGCCTGCAGCCCCGTGCTGTCCTGAGGGTTCCTCCCGCTCCCAGCTGGTGTCTTACACCTCTCCTTCCCACCGGGCACAACTGCTGGCTCACTTCTGGCTGTCTTTCTCATGGCCGGTGTGGCCTGACTGCACACCTGTGTCCTCTGTCCTTCACTCTTGCACCTGCAGCCTCATCACAGAGGTCAGACACGAGAGTGGTGGCTGACGTCTCTCCGTGCGGGACTCCAGCTACAGCTATCTGGATTTTCCTTGGCTGGGGGAGGCTCCAACCGGCACCCGGGGGAGTGTGCAAAAGAGAAACACAAGCACTGACATTTCACCAGTCCTCTATCTGACTGTCAGCCCCACCTTTTCCAGTGATAGCTGAAGAGTTTGCTGGGTGCCCAAAGTGCCCCTCAGCCTTCAGGGCCTCAGGCTCGGCAGGAGTTATGGCCCTTGACCTTCAGCTGCATCCAAATGAAAAGCCCCCCAAAGAGGTCGTTCTCAGTGGCTTTGAAGTAAGAGCCAGGAATGGAGTGAGGAGGGTCCCGGATGGTGCCGACACCCTCCTTCCTTAGAGCCCCACAGAGACACCCCCCACCCCCCACCGACTCTCTAGGGCAGGGCCTGGTGGGGGAGAGTGGAGGGCAAGATCCAGAGATCCGTGCACTTGCTCAGGCACCCGGGAGACAGAGGCATCGCCTCACAGTTGGGAGGAGGAGTCCCCATCTGAGGCCAGGGGGTCACAGAGCTTGCTCCTCCTGGAGCGAGCCTCTGTCCCCGCCTGCCCAGCGTCAGTTGGTCCCAGGCCGTCTCTGGCGTCCCTTGGTTTGTAGACACATCGCCTGCTCTTCACGTGATGGTCACAGTGCGCTCCCCTGCCTGCGCGCCTTGTCCAAACACCCCCTGGAAGCCCACCAGCAGTGCAGGGCAAGGGCCCACCCTGTTCCGTGTGCCCTTATCCAACCTGTCTTATCTGCAGCGAGCCCGTTTTGGTCACATTCGGGGTCCTGGGCCTAGGACTTCAGCATGAGTTTATGAGACATACACCGCTGTCCCCGCAACAGTTAGGCTCAGTGAGACAGCGTTTACAGACGTCCTGGTGGCCACCTGTCACAGGGCAGGAGCACATCCTGCCACAGTCCTGGGGCTGCCGCTTTGCTTAGATGGTGGTGACAGTGACCCTGTGTAGACACAACATTGGTGCACTGCCCCCACATACTAGTTCTTAGCAGTTAGGAATACTTTAAGACAAAATGTCCCTGTCACTATTGGTCACACATGAGTAGGTGATCCATCTTCTATCATATTTGACCAATGTGGCCATGTCAGCCTGCAGGCTGAAAAATGGTATTTTTGGACAGATAAACAAGGACAGAGGTTGACCTCATGCATCAATAGCATCTCGTGCTCAGACTCCAGAGCAGGTCCCAACGTGCAAAGGGAGAGCAGGGACCGGGCGGCCTCTCACCGCACATCCTGCTGCCTTATCCCTGGTTGGTTGGTGGTTTCCTTTATTCGAAAGTTATGTAAAACGAATGCTGTGGAATTCTGAGTCCAACAAAGAGAAACTACTCCCCCATAAAATAAAGGGCACTTAAGTTGATATGAGAAGACAGCAACAAACTGAGAGCTTAAACTGCCATTTATCAGACCCCCTAGAGGAGGGTGTCCCTGCTCTCCGGGTGGGTGGCACACGTGCTCTCAACTGCCCGGGGAGCAGAAGAATTCCCGCTGGGACCTGCAGACCCCCCTGATTTCTAGAAGGAACAAATCGGATGAGGCAGAAGGGGCCTGTTTAAACACTGATCAGATCACTTGCCCACCTTCCGCCCTTACAACCCTTTGCAAACCTCTTGCTACACTCCAGTAATCTGAGACCCCATTCTGCGGCATCGGAAGCCTGTGGTGACAGGCCCCTGCTTTTTTTTTTGGTCCTTTACCTAAACTTCACTCTTTCCCTGGGCCTGTGCGTGTACTGTGTCCTCAGCCTGGAAGGTTCTTCGCTGCTCTCTCAGCTGTCTATTTCTTCCTCCAGACAGCACCCAAGCACTCTCTGGAGAAAAGGCATATTGCCGATCATCTAGGCAGCCCCACCCCCTCGTGCTGTTCGAGTCCCGCTGGCCAGGTGTCCACCCAGTTGCTCCTGTTGAGCTGTCTTTACTTGGACTGTGCTGGTCTCAGAGTCGGTCCAGTCCCGGGCAAGGAGGTGCACACCTGTCCCACTGCAGGAGGGCGCCTTGTCTGGAGGACAGAAGCAGGGTCCCACAGCACGTCTGTCACACAAATAAGAATTGTTTGTGAGGGTCTGTTCCCTTCAAGTAGGCATGCCCTCTCATTATGGGTCACAGTGGGCAGCGGGCAGGAAGCTCTGAGGGGCGTGTCTGGGTCAGGTTTAGCTGTAGGTGCAGGAAGACTTGTGAACGAAGCCGAAGACCAGTGACGGGGGCGAGGGAGGAATTCGCCACAAGTTCAGCATGAACAGACTATCAGCAGTACCACAAAGGCCCTGGGCACAGTTAACAAACTCGAAGAAGAGGAAGGGGGAACAGCAGCAAGGGCAGTAGGTCCAGCCCAGGGCCTGGGAGACATGGGTGCGCCAAGACGGAGGGAGCCTTGCCCCGGGGCGTGGGGGGCATAGGTCTCCCCCCTCACTGTCTTGGCCACTTGGAGGGGCAGCCTTTTAGCAACTATTGAATCTTAAATGTTGAGAAATCCAAGTACCTGTGCTTGAGGGGAAGACACCAGGAAGAATGTTCACAAGGGCAGAATTTGTTCAGGAAAAAAAAAACAGGAAACAACCTGAATTTTTGTCAAGACATTTGATAGTCTCATCAATCAGGTGTAGCCTGTGGTGGAATAATGACTGCCAGTTGTGAAATTCAAAGTGGAGTTTATGACACTCACATGGAAGCGCTTCCAGCTCGCACTGAGAAAAGCTTATAGCTGTAACATATACAGCATCTGGGCTTCAAAAGGCAGTATTTCCTTCTTTACATGTGTGCTGGTACCAGTGGCACTGAGGTGACGTGTGTGTGTTTGTGTGTGCACGTGTGTACATGGCATGCAAGTCACAGCAGACACCAGTGACACTCCTAGTGGGCCTGCCCTCTGGAGGGCATGGGTGGAGGCCCCCACCAGTGCTGCCCAGGGCCCCTAGATCTCTCCAGGGGGATGTGCTTACACACCAGGTCAGAGTGGCGGGCTCAGGGCCGCTGGGCTGGGCACACGACTCTTCTTGGGTCTGAGCGAACAGGGCCTATTCCTTCGCTCGCCTGAGTCCCCAGATCAATTCTTTCATGTGAGACCTGGAGGTAGTAAAGCTCACGTGGAAGTTGGCATCAAACACTAGTTTAAAATAAGTTGGTTTTTTAAATCAAGTCAAAGCCCACCCCCTCTACCTGTCTAACCGACAAGTCATCCCAGCCCTAGTGACACAGCCAAGCGTGTGCAGGCGTGGCGGGGGCTGCCCGTGCTCTGGGCAGCATCCTTGGGCTCCTGTGCAGACAAAACACAGTCACGGAGAGAGCCTGCACGCCTCCCCACACCCCTCCTGCATGCCACGGGCTCCTCCCATGGGGGTAGGGTGGGCATCCCATCAAATAGTCAGTGGGTAGGACAGTCCATCGTCCATGGCAGTGGTCAGTGAGGCCCCTCAGCTCTGGGGAGATTTCATGCTCCAGCCTCATTCCTCCTCCTAAGGGTTCAAGGGACAACTGATTCCTCACTAACTTGGCGTTGTTTACAGCGTGCTCATGTAACGAGGAGGGTGGGCCTGGCAGGTGAGTCAGACCCACGGTGTCAGGCTTGTCCTACACCTGAAGTCACAGATGAAGTGTGTATGCCCCAGAGACCCCTGTATTGAGTGTGACTTCCCCTGCTCAGACCTGCCGTCGCAACATGACAGGGACAGGTCGAGGTCTAACTTCTGTTTCCTGCCAAAATTAAGTCCTCTTCATTGGGAAGTTGAGTAAAGCAAAACAAAGATCTCCAGTATTGTCACTCAACTACCATTAGTAAAGAAGTCAGTCTCATTAATGATGTCTCCTTTCGCACTGAGAATTGAGTACTGGTCGGGATATGTATTTACTGTTTGGAGGTCGTCTAGAGAATAATAGCATTGTTATCACCCTGAATAACAGGAGTGTTGTGCAGCAGGAGAGAAATCTGGAAGGTGACAAGCACATGTCCCAGCCCCATCATATCACAGGTGTTATCAACATTTGTATTTATTTCTTGCCTGTATTTATTGATGCCTGTGGTGTTTTTTGCTTATAAGTATATTATAATTACAATTTTGGAATCTAATATTTGTTTCAAAATTGCATCATAGACACTTAAAATGTTGCTGCAGAGTCTTCATACTTTCTCATTTTCCCTGGGAAGATGGCATGCTTGATGGGCAGGGGTCACGAGCTAGGTGTCGTGTGCATTTCCTCGCTGACCACACCCCACAGCCCCATGGGCAGGAATTACTGCCCCACATAGGAAGGGGCCCTGGGACACAGAGCAGCTGGCGTCGCAGACCAAGGAACCCACTGGCACTGATCAGGCCCAAACTCAGGTCTATTGGGCACAAATGACCAGACCTCCCATCCACTGCTGCTGGGCAGGGGACACATGAAACCTCAAGTAGCCCTCCATGCTGCTGGGCATACAGGTGGCTCTCTGGGTCCCGCTCTCTTAAGCAGTGGTCACCAGGCTGAGATGGCAGAGAGTGAGCAAAGGAGCCTCTGCGTCAGGGTCTGGGACTTGGTCAGGTGCAGCGCCCCAGGCGAGCTGCCTCCACGCCAGCCACTTGAACAGGGAGGTGGCACAGCTGTTGGTGGGCCTTTGGGCTCGATTCCTAGCAAGGTTTTAATGTCCCTGCCTGTACATTGTGATTCAAGCTGGGAGATGCTTTTCCGTTGCCATCTGTATAGTAAAAGTCACATGGAGAAAAGCAGGGTCTGCTTTCATTAGCTGTGGCCCAGCTGAGAGGTGTCAGGACTCCGTAGCTGTGATTGACAAGATGGGTCAGACTTTCCAGATGCATCTACTGGTCACTCCTGCATGCCTTTGTGTTTCCATATCATATTCATATCACGTGTGTCTGCGTGTATGCATTCTACATGATTATTTTGCTTGTCTTAGCCAGCAGGCCAGCTCCTCCCTCTTGATTCAGAATATTGTCTTTCTTTTAAATCCGCCTTCATGCAGGTTTCCCAATACCTTGAAGGTACCTCCCCCTCCTACAGCTGCAGAGGTGCTGAGGGCCCTGGGCTCCCATTATCTTCCACCCAGCCCTGTATCCCCATGACCCCCTCTACCCCCTGCCCCACCACCCAGGACAGCAGGCAGAGTGCCCTAGCATCTGTGGGGCCACTGGAGGCAGAGGCCTTTGCCTCCTCATCCTGGACACCAGCAGGCTGCAGGTGGCCCTCAGGTGCGGCTGCAGGCAGGAGGGGGCTTCTCCGCTCCTGGGTCAAGCTTCCCAAGCAGGCCTTCCTGACCCACCTCTTGAGATAGCCGCACCCTGTTCTTCTCAAGTTCCTGCCCTGTTTCTCCCACCTGACCTGCTGCACACCTGGGTCTTCCTGTCCTGCCACCTGCTCCCTACTCTGTCCCAGCACCCGGCCCAGCTCCCGAGATGGAGGCAGGCCTTGGTCCGATTGCTGCTGGGTGGGCGAGTTGCTCAGTCCTTGTAAGGCCACCCCTGAGACAGACAAGCAGAAACTTACTTCTGCATTGACAGCTCCTAAAGGACAGGGTGCGTGCCCTTCTTTCTGTGGGGGCAGCCTCTCTGCCACGTCTCATAGGGCTTCCGCTCATTCTGCCACCGTCTGCCTGCTGTGACCCTTTCGATTTCATCTCACCTGGTCTGGATCAGGTACCAGGTGGCATCTGCAAGACAACTGAGATGGCACCTCTTAGGCTGTGGGAAGGATGAGCAATGAAAGCCTGAGAAGGGCCTGGCTGAGGACCCAGAGCACAGCAGGTGCGCTCCCTGCTCGGTGGGGCGGTCCACCTTCCCCTCCCCTTGCTCTTTCCTCCTGTTGCACCGTGTGGTTTCCTTTCTCTAAAATGCCGTCAGAGCGAGGCAATGAGGAGCCTCCAGCGTGTGCAGGGAGCTCAGTGGCCACGTGCTGTTCTGCGCACACGCTGCCATTCTAGCTGTGCCAGCAGGCTGTGCAGGGCGGCCCAAGAAATGCCCTGCTCTGGGCCATGTTGCCCTGGAGAGCCCAGAGGTGGCACTACTTCCCCAGGTGGCCCTGCTGGCTGCCGGCCACACTCGCCTTCTCCCGCCGTGTCTCCCCAATGTTTAAAACAGGCCAGCGGCCACCCGCTGACTGTGCTGACTGTGTGGGCTTCCTGCAGGGGCCAAAGGACAGAACAGAGGCTCTTTGCAAACTTCCCAAGTGTCGCATGGCTCTTCCTCTTCTAAGACCTGCCTGGAAGTCTCTGGAGTGGGGACACCCTTGCAGGTTGTGGGTGGGTGAGGCCTTTATACCCACCTGTCAGCACAGCTGTGTCAGGGCCTGTGCCCTCAGTTGCATCCATGGGGGTGTGCAGCAGGGCCTTTGTACATCAGGACCCTCGCCCTTTCCTGATTCCTGAGGATGCACGTGCCAGCCCCACCGGACAAGCTGCATCTTAGCCTAGGATCAGCTCCACTGCACAGGCTCAGTGTTGATGTGAAGGCTACTCTGCTGCACAGTGCTCACTGGGCCTTTATGCAGGAGAGCGAAAGTCCAAGTTCCCTAAGCCAGCACCGAAGCCCTCGAACCTGCCTTTCCTTGGGGCTGGCCACCCTGGCCTTGCACTCTGGCCATGCCGCCTTCCTTCCTGCCGGGCCCACCTGCAGCAGCACCTCCTGCCCTCGGCTCCTTGGTCCATTTCTCTCTGACTGCGCCCTCCACACATGCTCCTCCACCCTTGCCCCCGCTTTGCTGAGCTCTGGGCTCTAGCAGCACCCATGCTACAAACAAGAGTGTTACCTGGCACAGATGTCCCTCTGTGATGCAGAGCAGAGGCCCGCTCTCTCCGGCAGTGCAGGAGGGCACGAGAGACTGGGGCCTCGTCACCCCACAGCCAGTCTCCCTCTGCTTCCGCTTGAGTCTGGGCTGCTGGAGCTCGCTGTGCTCTTGGCCCTTCCTGGACACTCGCCACCCTGGGCTCCCACCGCATGTCCAGCTCACGGCCGTCTGTCAGGAACCAGCCCGCACATCTCCATGATGGGTGGCTCCAAAAGGTGGGCTTGTTTTAAAGTAGTTAAGTTGCCTCTTGCTGATAGAAGGTGCTCAAGTCTCCTGACTGCTGGGCACGAAAATAGTGTTTCTAGACTCGAGTCCCAGGGGAGGGACATGAGTGACAAGTGGGGCTGCACTGTGCTAGCTGTCAGATCTTCCTGCTGTCACAGGAACCTGTGTTGTGGCCGCTTTCATAGTTAGCGGTTACAGGCAAACGGTGCAGGGAAAAGGGTGGTACCAGAACCTTGCTGACCTGGATTGGGTCCTGCGAGTTCAAGTTCTAGGAAACTGATGCGTGTAAAACCACTCGCTCGGGGCATGGTGGTGTGCTGGTGCTGCTGTGTGATTTCAAGTCGTTTGGCCATTATCCACTTCACTGCATGGCTGAGTCACCTTTATAACAGCACAACCCCGTCCATTAGAATGAGAACTCCTCCTGTAGACAGTAATGGGAGTGCTGTCTTTTCCCTCCCCCTCCCTCCTTTCTTACTCTCCTTCTTTCTTTTCTTTGCCACCTGGTCAACAAACCCCTACTGACCACCCGCAGGTGATGACACCTAAGCTGCAGGGACAGGTGGAGCTCTCCCATGGTGCACCACCCCAGGGCTGGGCTGTGAGACAGAGGAAGTGCTCATAGTCAAGTTCAGGGGGAATTATGAGACCCCCAAGGAGGAAGTGGGGAGGAGGTCTTTTGTTTTAAGTAGCAAAGTTGAAAATAAAAAAGACAAATCTGGTCTAATCACTTTCTCCTGGAAAAGTACCATTCTAACCCTTCTGTGGACCAAACTCCTTGACCTCCAGACATACACGTGTGAACACTCAGTCACTGTCTTTGGGGTGAGGTCCTTCCTTGGGAACTTCCAGTGTGTGAAGAAAGCTTTGCAGCTCAGTCCTGAGGGCCAGCAGGCTGACTAGCCCAGCTCCCCAGAACCGGATGGACTGTGAACCTCCTGCTGCTTAGACACGCGGCCATCCAGCTGTCTGCTGCCCCCTGAGCAGTGCCAGCGGGGCCAGGGCAGTGGCTGGCTGAGGCTCTGGTTACCCACGCTGGTGGCTGGTTGGAAGCGCCGGTGCTGCCCTGCAGCCCCTGAGCTCAGGTGTCACCTCTGACCCCACCAGGCTCTCAGCCCCTTGGCTGCGCAGGTCTGGAGTGGCCATGAGCAGTCCCATGAGCAGGGGCATGGGTTCTTCTGAAGGAAGGAGCTTCCTGGAGTCTCCATCCAGGGCACTCATGAGGTGAGGCCACCCGGTGCCACCAGTCAAAGGCTTGCCAGGCCCCAGCGCCCCAAGTCTGCCCTGCACCTCGGCCCCTGAGGCTCTTGCAGGGGTCTCTTTGAACAGGACTCAGGACTTGTGGGAGCCTGAGGTTTGCAAACGAGAGAGCCAGTTTTCAACATGGCACTCACCCCTCGCACTAGCTGGGTAGCTCTGAGCAGGTACTTCGACCTCTCTTTGTGTCAGTTTCTTCCTTCTCAAAAGTAGCAGAAAGGCTGGTGGGAAAATGACACAGTGGATAAGAAGGTCATGTCCTTGAATTCCAATAGCCCTGTGAGCTCATGGAAGTCAGCCCCACCCTGCGACCCTGGAGCCACCACAGACCAAGTACCCTCCCGTGCAGTCTGGTTGGACCTACACTGCCATGCTGCCCGTGGACTGCTTCCATCCCAGATGCAGGAAGGCCAGCCATGGGAGGAAAGCTGGAGGGCCACTGGGCCCCCAGAACCAAGGGTTCTAGAATGTTCTTGGGGGCAGCAGACTGTCTCACAGACTGCACAGCTGACTTAGCTGGCAGGACAAGACTTCCCAGATGGCCTGTCCCCCCTAGGGAGCCGCTATCCTTGGAAAGGAGACGTTCGGTCCTGGAGGAAGCGAGGGTCCCTGCTGACCATGGCAAAGGGCACATTGTCCATTGACGTCGCTTCCTGAGGTGCTAGTGCAACCTCTGGCCACTTCTCATTGTTGTTCCTGTCTTTGCAGATGGAGACATGGAGGCACAGAGGAACTAAGTGACTTCGCCAGTCACAGGCTGGAGAGGACCAGGATCAGAGCCTAGAGAGCCCCTGACTCTGGGTCCTGCCCAGGGAGTCACGCTGCCTCCATCCTAGGAGAGAAGACTTCCTGCAAGGTAAAGTGTGGTGCGCTGTCCGCCCGTTGGCCTGTGGGCTTGTGTGCCCCATGTGCAGGTGTGAGGCCAGCCGTGCTCATGGGTCCTGGTGCGCGTTAGGCTGCTGGTCTGGACGACCACTGTCGGCCGCCTGCTTCCCGTGGGTCCCACTGCCGCCCTCCTCAGGCCTCTCTGCACCCTCGCCTCCTGCCCTCCTTCTATCTGAGCGCAAGTATCCCTGCCTCTCCTCCCTGAGGTCCTCGCTCCTGGCACCCTCTCCTCCCCTGTCCGTCACTGCTTGCTCTCTGATGGACACTGCGACCTGTCCTGGAAGTCGAACGTCTTCTGTGACCCCATCAAGCTCTTAATGACTCTGCCCCTGGGGCCAGCCCTGGGTGGTGCTCTCCTCACAGCCTGGCCCGTCCAACTTGGAGTCTGCCTCCCTCCCGAAATGCTCCGCCAAAATCCCACCTTTGGCTTCATGATCCCCAAATTCAGACAAAGTGAGGGTGGCAGGGGGGTTGCACGTCGTTCGGTCCCACATCCCCTCTGGTGCACAGACCCCAGCTGAACAGTTCCACCCAGGTCGGCTTGACCACTCCCCAGGGGAGCCGACTGCCCCCTGCCCTGTGTCCTTCCAGCACCGTCGTCCCGGCGTTGGCACTGCGTCTTTCCTGGTGTTCTCCTGAGCCGCCTCTGCTCTTGCCTGTCGTGACTCGAGGTCTGAGGGTTCCCTTCCCATCCAGTGAAGAGCTCGCCCTATGGCTGTGTTTCCTGTCACTCATGCCCTCTAGAGACTCCCTGATGGGCCGGGTGTGTCCACTGGGTGGGGCCTGTCCCAGGGAGAAGCACATGGCCCATTCACATACCCAACAGTGACAGCCCAGGGAGGTGACCACGACCACGCAGGACACACCATCACGGGGTGCTCAGGGGCACCCCTCTCTTACCTCAGGCAGGGCCATGCCATTGGCCAGCTCCTCCCAGACCCCAGTGCTCACAGCCCACATCTCCCCGCCCCAGCACCTGGGGGCTCCCGGTGGGGCTTTGTGCGAGGTGGACAGCAGGACTCACAGGGTGAGGGGCGCCGTGGGAAACCGAACTCAGTCTCTCAGAGTCCAGGCCCAGCCCTTTCTCTCCACAGTCCGATGTGTTGCCCATCTAACAACCTCTGGGGCGTTGCATTCCGGAACGCTCTCCGTGGACCAGTGTGTGTTTGGTGTTCAGGGATCACGGGCGCTCGCAGACTGCACACTCCGGCCTTTGCAGCTGTAGCTCGTGTCGTTTTTCTGTTCCTTATTCTTTTAGTATTATCTGCCCCACAAAAAATAAGTAAAACATTTTTAAAACTGAACTTTAAAAAATTATAAACCAGACAGTGAGTGAAAGGGCAATTTAAGCATTAATGTAAGCAGACAGTTCTATTAATACGTTTCTGTGTCAAAGTGTATTTGAATCTTTGAATTTTATTTTTGTGCCACACTCCACCTGAAATTCAGTGCAGGAGAAGTTGGAAAATACTCATCTGACTAGACGGCTCAAGCGCCTGTCTCAGTGGCCGGCCTGCAGGGACACGGAGCACCGCGTGCAGCTGACTCAGAGCTGGCCTCCCCTCTCTTGTGGGCCGTCTCTCTTCCTGGTCCAATCTACCGGAAGGGCAGTGTTGGCTGGAGGCGGCGGGCGCCCTGGCTGTGGGCTGGCTGCCGAGCGCCCAGCCCATGTGGGACAGACACGGCAGCTAGGGAGGGCCGCCTGTCCAGGGGTGAGGGGCTGTTGGCTGACCTACTCTCTTACTCATACATGGGAAAAATTACCAGAAGCAACGGGAAAGAAAGCTAGAAGAAAATACTCACAAAAGATTAGGTGGACAAAGGGGTTGATACCTTAATGTACAAAGAGCTATTACAAATTGATGTGGTTTTAAAAAGAACAGTAAGGAAGGGTGGAAATAGCAACTTCATAGCAGACAACTTGAGAGAGACCCACAAGAACACAGGCTTCTCTTCCTCGCAGTCAGTGGGAGGACTGTCAGCAGCAGCAAGGCGTGCAGTGTCATTTGTCAAGGTCACACGCAGGTGTCTGCATTTTTCACATTTTTACTAATGAAAAAAATGCAGGTATTTCTACCCTGTCCAGCAGTCCTGTCAATGTCGTCTTAGAAAACTGCATTATAGAAATAGCACAAAGAAGTGCGATACTGGGCCTTCTCACCGTGGAGCAAAGTGACTGAAGGAAGTGAATAACCTAAGTGTCCTCTAGTGGGGTCCGTGGGGTGGTTGGGTAAGTGACATTGCACGCGCTCTGGGGGGCGTTATGTATCCACTCAGAGCCTGAGCTCAGTCCACAGGCATTTACCTGGAGAGACGGCGGTGATTCCTGGCACATGAAAAACAGCGACTTACGGAACAGTGTTTGTGTCACAGGGCTGCTTTCAGCAGCTCAGCTGCGTCTGCAAGCAGCACGCACACGGGGAGAGCGGCGTGCTCCCTCAGGGCTATCTAGCAGCAGAGCGGACGCTCCCTCGCTCTGGACAGGACGTGGGCCGCAGGGAGAGCGGTCATCCTCACTGCTGCTTCGCCCCCGACTGTGTGGCCCGTGTGCCGTGTGTGCGTCTGCAGGTGGAGCGAAGAAAGGTGCACACTGTTTCTTGGGCTTAGACTGGCCAACAGGAAGCCACTCTGGGTTCTTCCATGGACGGAAATGCCAGGTAAGGTCTCAGCTCGCAGCTCTGAACGCAGTGGATCCACAAGGAAGCAAGCTCGTGAGGAACAAGCACCCAGACGCAACCGCAGTGACTCATCCTGGTGGATTGGTCTTTGAACTCGGCCGTGTTCAGGGAGATGGAAAGAAAGGGCAACAAGAGAAGACAGCTGCAAAACCTGGATGGTGATGAATTGTTCCACAGAGGAGCAGAGAGCGACGGTCAGGTTTCAGACTGGAGAACGATCGCTCCATTTGCTGAGGAAATGGCCGCTGGCTGCGCTGGACTGGTGCCGTCACCACCTCTCCTCGTGAGACGGCCGAGCGGAGGAGGAAGGGGCACACGTGTCAGCAGAAAATCTGAAAAATGCCAGGGGTGAGCGGCAGAGCAGCAAACAGCTGCAGGAAAGGAAGAAAGGGTGTCTGCAAATGAGTCCTGTGACTGTCATTATACAGGACTTGGATGGGAGATGGCGGCCCTCTGGAAGCAGCTAGAAGTGTGGGGTCCGGGTGGAAATGAGCGGTTAGTGTCAGTGACACAGGTCTGAGCCCTCCCGGAGTGTGTGGAGTGGCAGGGCGTTTGCTAGGTGTGCACAGACTGGGGCAAAACCTGGCCCGAGCCACGAGTCGGGGAGGTGGGAGAGCCCTCGGATGCCTGGCTAAGGGTGGGCCCTGATAAGACTTGGGCCACCTGGGGAGCAGGTCACCGTGGGCTCTGAGACAAATTCTAGAAGTGACATCAGTGGGGTGCAGAGCGCCAGGAGGAAGGTGGAGGGAGAGAAGGGGTAGTCACTACCGGTCAGCGGGGTCAAAGGGTGGAGAGCAGAGGGGCCAGGTGAAAGGAACAGAGTGGACCTGCAAGGAGGGGGGGCAGCAGGAAGCAAGCCTTCTGACACGGGGCTCGGGAGGGACGTGGGTGATCTGGACAGGGGCATCGGAGCTCATGGTCCATGGTTGCAGGCGGAGGCGCCAGCTTCAGGTTCACTGTCCTTTCTCGCCCTGAAACTGTTTCCTTGTTTCAGTCACACACGCCACTGTTGGCACCAGCCTTGCGCTCCCCAAGCAGCCAGCGTCTTGGGGTGAAGAGGCCAGGGGTCTGAGGGGGCCTCTTCTTCTGAGGGTCCATTCACTGTGACCACCCTCACTGATAAAGCAGTGGTGGAGAGGAGGCAAAGGGAGAACGAGGATCAGGCCCACCAAAGCTTTGATCCTGTTTCATTTGCCGAATTTTTCCTTATTTTCATCCTACAATGTTGGATAATTAGAATTGAAAATTGTAAGCCATGATGCTGTGAACTATAAACCCGCTAATCTCTGTAACTTTGCAACCTCTTAATAACAATTCCGTCTGTCCCAGTATAAATGGGGTGAAAATCCTAAATTTTAACATGTTTGCACCACATTATTTCACTAAAACAGAAAATCTTGTTGTATTTTGGGAATCTTTATTTGCTATAGTACTTTTTCTAAACACCATGCAAGAACTACAGTGTAGAATTTCTGATTATTGCTGACCTTTACAGGTGGACTTTTTCTGCCCCTAGAGCCATCAGTGAGTGGGGGGGAGGTCTCAGTTAGTGACCCACGGGAATAAAGGCACGTGCAAGAAGCCATCTGCATGCAGTGTGACCTGCGCACTGCATTTTGCTAGCAGCGTCTCGCTCCTTTTAGTCTTGTGCCCAGATTTCCTCCCAGTCACAGCCTGGCACACTGAACGCAGCTTTGCCCCTCTGCAGTCTGCTCTTCCTGGCGCTAATGAGCAGTGAAATGACCAACGGGTGAGTCTCCGGAGGTGAAAGATAGGGCCTGGCTAGTGGACAGGATGGGTAACTGCTACCTGAGTAACTGAGGAGTGGCTGTGGGAAGGAGGTGGGGTGGAGCCCACCAGGGAGCCTAGGACTGCATGGTCTCTCCTGCCCTCGTCCTGCCGGGGGGAGCATGTCACAGTGTGCAGGGACACGCGTCAGCACACTCAGGGGAGAGCACGAAGGCTCCTGCTGTCTGCCCTCGTCCCTGGAGCCTGCGCACAGCTCTCCTCGGGCTCCCTGCTGCCCCTCGAGAGCGCTGCACCAGCACAGAGTGGCCTCGGGGCCCAAGGGGACCTCGATGCTGGGTGCTTCTGGGTAGTTGACAGGCTGTTGTCTCACTCAGCCTGAGGAAAGTGCACTTCACTGGGTCAGGAGAAAGAGGGAAAGTCGGTCATGAAATAAACCTTGATTCCAAGTGCAAAGTTTACATTTCACAAAATGACTCTCTTGCTCTCTTCCAGTCATTCTAATAGCTTTTATTGATTCCAAAATAAATTTTTAAAACATAATAGCAATAAAGCAAGACTTTTTTAAAGCATAAATGTCATTTAAAGTTTTCATGAAAACCTATCCTTACTATAAAAGTAATCATTGGACTTAAAAGGGTTTGTATGAAGGTAGCTCTTTAAGGATGATTTTTCTAAACATAAGTTACTAGGGATAGAATCAGAAACCAAGCAATGATAATAGGGTTACCTTCCTCCAGTTCCAGGGAACTTGAGAACCAACGTGTTAGAATAAGGCTGCGAATCGTCACAGCACCAAACGCAGCACCCATGGCTCTGGTCTCAGAACCAACAGTAGAAACAGCTCAAAAATATGCTTAGCTTGGTGGAAATCAGTCTTCTTTCCCCAGTGGCAGGTGGGCTTGGGGAGGGCAGGCGGGGTTGAGTGGGGAGGAGTTCCTGAAGAAACAGACCGTGGGAAGGAGCCCTTGGTGTCAGGTGGGCTTGACCTGACAGTTTCAGGTGTGAACACTGGAAGATGAGAACCCTCTGTGCGTGCTTCGGACTGCGCATTGTGTGTGCTTTGCTAAACATGAACCTCGCTGGCAGTTTGCGCATTTGGAGACACCTGTATAGGTGCAAACCTGAATCAAGTTTGACACTTCATTTTATGGTTCTGTGAGTTGTGGAGGAAGAAAAGACCAGCACTGACTAGTCCACTGGGAGCCGCACTACATGCCCTTATGAGTCACCTCATGACACCCTGGTGGCGAGGAGGCTGACGTCCCAAGGCCTGGAATCAGCAGGAGCAATGGGGGGAGCAGGTGGAGGAGCAGCACAGGGTGTTCCCAAACCTGCCCCACCGTGGGAGGGGGTATTTTGGACCAGTGGGGAAAGTATTACTTGTTTAATGAGTGATTAATGGGGGAATTACCTGTCCACCTGGAAGAAAGTAAAGTTGTCCCCCACACGTAAAAAACAATGCATTTAAAGTAAGAAATAATGCAATTCTTATGCAAGCGTGTGAGCAGTTAGCTAAAGAGGCCATGTGTTCTGATTCAGTGCCCACCTAAAAGAGCCAGCCCCACTGCACTTCCCAAGGTGGCCATTCTCTCCTGAGTTATAGCCGGAGTTGGAAACACAGGTCTGTCCTTCAGATGCCATGTATGAGGGACAGAACTGGCCTGGCTCCCTCAAGGAAGGCTTGAGCAGCCTGCGCCCCACCAAAAGAAGCCCCTGTCCTCCAGCAGGGCCCCTTGGGCCCCTGGAGCCACCACAGTGCGTGCCAGCCTCAGGGCCTTTGTACATCCTTTCCCTCTGCTCGGAACACTCCCCTCAACCGCCCCCCCCACACACACACACGCACTTTCAAAACTCGAAACCTGCAATTAAGCTCTCAAACCCAGCTCCAAGTTTGGGTTCCTGCACTTGCCCCAGGAAGCCCCTCTGCTCACTCCCCCAGGGGGCGTCAAGCACAGCACTCCATGTTCCATGCATCCTCCCACATGGAGAATGTTTCTTAGCTCGTTCCCCTGGCGTAACGGTTCCCTCCTTTCTGAATTCCTTGAAGAATAGGTTTTACCCATCATCTTAGTGTATCTGGTGTGCTGGAGGTGTCCCCTGACTCGGGAGCACACGGCTCCCGTGGAAGCACCCAGGGTCCTCCCCCCGTCAGTGCTCCTGCAGCTTTGCCCACATGCTACTGGCTGCTGGGCTCTGCTGATGTCGCACAGGGTCTGGGAGCTGTGCCCCTAAACGAGCAGTTGGAGCACTGAGCGCCCAGCACTACGGTGGCACCATGCAGACCCTCACAGTGCGCCTGCGTTTGGGGTCCTGCCCCAGGCATATGAGCCAGTGATGGAGTGGGCAGCGGAGTCCCCAGCGCTGCCTCATGTGCATTCTCCTTCCATGTCTCCTCGGTTCACTTCCTGCGCCCCACACCTCCCTCTTCCCTGGACAGCTGCGCACTCGGGGTGCTTGGCAGGGACTTTTCGGGGCACTATGGCAGCTCTGTCTTTTCAGTGACCCTCATTGCCTCGCAGTTCTCCTGACCCCACCCCTGCCCCCCTGCCTGCTCACTCAACTTGCCATCGACTGCTTTTCTGAAACGTGCTTGTGACGTGCTGCCCTACCCACGCTGCCCACCCCACTGTGCTTAAGAGGTGACTCCAGCTGTGTGGGTGCCAGGTGACTACCCCCCTCCAGTTGCCTCAGCCTCAAAGCACCCCTCCCTCTCGCCTATGCCTGGGCCCCATCCTTCTCCATCAAGGGCCCCACCTGTCCTCTCATAGGGATCTACCTCCTGCCACCCCCTTAGCCGTCATCCCGGCAGCGGCCTCACTTGCTCCAGCCCAGTCGTTCACTGGACAGCATGTGCAGTGTCTGTGTGGGAGCTCGGGGACAGGCCCCTCCCTCCCACATTTAGGTGGCCCTCCGCCATCAGCACTTTCCTGGGCAGGCTTCCTCAGTGACCCACTCTCACAGGCTCCTCCTCCTCTCTGAAATTCTTACTGGGTCCCATCGCAGTCTTGCATGGGAATGGATAGGTCTCCCATGAGCAGACACGAAGCCCACTGAAGGCGCAGACCTTGTTTCTGTCCTGACATGCCCTTGGCATGCCATGCCGTGGACACTTGGTGCTCAGGTGATGGGGATGGAGTGTTGGGAGCTACCGTGTGAGGCTGTGATGCCTGGTGACCTCCCTGTGGGGGCCGCGCCCTGTCAGCTGTCAGCTTTCTGCTGCAGGGTCAGGGCTGGGCTGCCCTTTTCACCCCGATGACCATGGCTGTCTCAGACCAGAGGAAGTGGTGCATGCAGCTGACACTGCAGGGCCACTCTGGCTGCCTCCTACAGGGCGTGGGAGTCCAGAGGGGGCTGAGCGGTTGTGCCGCTGCCTCCCGAAGGTCGGCCATCGCCTCTCTGCTCCTTCCCTCCAGCCCTGCTCTGGGGACTAGAGTCTCCCGTGTGCAGTTTTTCATGTGTAAAGTATTCTCATGCTGTGGAAATAACTTCATGCACAGAACATGAGCACATGTCCACCCAGCTGCAGTGTGTTCCTTGCGTGGTTCCCAGGCCCTGCACTAGAACTCCCTATTGGGTGCCCGTTGGGTCAGTCAGATCTGCAGACGTAACCTGTTAAAGACACCCTCCCACGGTTGTGGCGAGAGGTGTACCAGGCCACGCGTGAAAGCACTTGGTGGTTCCAGGGTGTAAGACCTGTGGGTCACTGTGAGAAAGGGCCGAGCCCCTGAGAAGCTTCCCAGTGAGCTAGCTTACTGTGGACAGTGACTGCCCCCCAGGACCTAGATGGCAATGAGAGCCCCCAGGTCTGATGTCATCTGTGATGCCCACTCCTCTCACTGGTGTGAGCAGAGAGCCCCTCCCAGTCACAAGGAGAATCCATCAGGCAGAACCTCCTTGCAGGCGCAGAGCTGTGTGACCTCAGCACAGAGCTCAGCTCAGAACCAGCCCGACATGCTCAACCAGTGCTCTGAAAGGGAGGGGTCAGGCTGAGCTCAAGGAGGGGCCCCTGAAAGTGTCCACTGCAAGGCCATGGTCCTGCCTGGCCTTTCTGACACATTGTGGGTGCTGGATGCTCTCCCCCCCAAGTCCCAGGCAGAGGCCTCCCTGGCAGAGGGGAGCAGGAGTCGAGTGCTGGCACTAAAATGCCAGGGCACAGCCCATGCCTGCTGACCTAGGCCTGCCGGAGAGGGACACTGACCTCCTGTTCATCTATCCCCAGATGGAGGTGGACACCGAGGAGAAGCGTCATCGCACACGGTCCAAAGGGGTTCGAGGTACGTCCACGCACCCCCAAGTCCCCGGAGGCCCCAAGCGGGGTCACCTTCGTCCTGCAGAAGCTGTTTGCTTGGTTCTCCCCGACCGCTGCCTTGACACGACCCATTGGGACTGTCCAGTGGAAGAGGGTGCTTGTGATAGATGACACGTGTTTCTCTGTTTCCCTCTGCAGTTCCCGTGGAACCAGCCATCCAGGAGCTGTTCAGGTCAGTGCTCTGGGGGCCACTGTCCCCCCCCAGCAGCGTAAGGAAAGCTCTGCCCTTCCGTAGGCACGCTGCCCTCCCGCGTGCCTGGCGCCTTGCTCACGCCCCGCAGCGCTGATGAGGCCACTTCCCTGACCCCACTCCTCCATTTGGGTTTCTCTCTATCTGTGTGGCCCTCCCCTCTGCCCTCCCCCGCCCCCCCCCCCCCCGGTCACTGAAGCGGCGGGTCAAACCCGCGCACACACGCGGCGCCATGTAATCGTGCTTTCCTGTTGCAGCTGTCCCACTCCCGGCTGTGACGGCAGCGGTCATGTCAGTGGCAAATACGCAAGACACAGAAGGTAATGCCTGCGCTTTCTCTCCTGCATTGTGTGTCTGAAGTGGCACAGACAAGTGGGCGGGTGTTCTTGGGGACAGTGAGTGTCACAGTTTTTTTCTCTTTGACAGGAACTCAGTCATGGGTCTCTTGTACAGGTTCTCAAAATGTAAGCAATTCACACTCTTTCCCGGGGCAGAATTTACGATAATTCATAAGACGACACAAGATCAGCCTGAAACGCGTACCACATGCATGGGGACGGAGTGCTGACAGCCTCCCCCACGGTCGCCGGGGAGGCCGCTTCTCCCTCCCAGTGTCCCCGTGCTGGTAGCCGTGGGACGGAAAATCACAAATAGTAAACCAAAGTGCAACCTTCGCGTCTTTTTGCAGGAATATGGCTTCCGTAATTAAACAGTTTGGCCTGGGATACGAACCCAAGCCCAGTACCTGGGCGGCAGCAGAAACACGTGCAGTGGGGCACGGCGCAGGGATGCGCAGGGGAGCAGGACAGATCGCCTAAGGAGACTTTGGGGCTTTAAAGGGTATCTCCTCCCCAGAAACGCTGGGGCATGGGCCTATCAGAGAGATGGGCCTATCAGAGAGATGGGCATAGAGAGTCGAGAAGGGGGGGTGGCTACTCAGGGCTGCAGATGCATCCCCAGAGTCCCGCGGGCTCTGCAGGGGCTGAGGGGCGCTGTGCAGAGACCGGGCTCCAGACGACCTCCTCCACGAGGAAGGGAAGCTATTCCTCCTGGTGCGGAAGCAGCCGTGCTTTCTGGTGGAAGTCCCAGTGTCATGGGTTAAAAGTGCTCATAGACCATAACACATCTGCACCTGATTTTCACGAACTGGGACCCAGGTCGTTCAGCCAGATGCACCATCAGAACCAGGCCCCAGAACCGGAGCATGGGCCACAGCAGGTGCCTGCAGCCCGCAGGGTGACCCTCCTCACGGCCACAGTTTGTGGCCCTTCTGGGGAACGTTAGTTTATGGGTGAAATCAAGCAATTGTTTTGAATGTCCCCTAGTAAAATCAGGGGAAAATCACAAAATGACTCCCCATGTCCCACGCTGGCATTTAAGGAGGCAGGGTTTAATGAGCATCCGCGATGAAGTGGTCGTCAGACCTCCGTTATATGTGTGCCAAAGGCATAGCAAGTTTTTAAGGGAATTTTGTGATTTAAAATATTTTATTTAACTTACTGGTATTGTTACTGTATAAAAGTAAATTGTTGAACTATGCAATTTAAATAGTTGGCTTAAGGAATTTGTTATTTTATGAAGAAGCATTTGTGTAAATCTTAATCTAAAAGTTTTAGAAAAACCCACCATGTTTATGTTTTCAATGGAAAACAGGTTAGCAAACCATGAGGAAAATCTAATTTTCCTGTAATTGTCTCTCGATCGATTAGTCAATAGTTAAACTGTATCATACAGTTAAAGAAACCATTAGGTTCTGCCAAAAACTTTTAATTAGGTATCAGCTAGATGTAATTTCATATCCCCAGTTATGTAGGAAAAATCATGAAGTTTCCGAAGGACTATTTCAGACACGTGTGTTCCTGCCAAGGGCACTCCACCCACGAAGGCCTGACGTGGGTGTGCACACCCCACTGGACCTCCCTCCCGCCTCGAAGCAGGTGCTGTGACGAGGGTGGCCTGTGGCTCGAGGGTGGCCTGAGACGCGAGGCTCTCCTGGGCCCCGCGCACCCGAACCCCAGAGGAGCTGAGCAGGCGGGGGTGTAGCACAGATTCACAGAGACATCCAAGTGGGGAATCTTTCAGCAAGCGTTTTACCTCAGTTGTTTTTGGTGTTACGTTTTTTGCCACGAGTCATCGTGTGTGTGATTATTAGAATTCCTAGTATTTTGATGGGAACAGTGAACTGGGAGCTGTGACGAGGCGCAAGGCTGAGGACCTAGCCCCAGCACAGAGACCCGGCTTGTTTCCTGCCCCCACTAGCACGCCGCGGGGCGCTGGGCAGACCGCACCACGGGCATGGGCTTCTTTCTCCTTGGTTCTACCAGGAGAGAGCCGCAGGCTTCGCTGTGCAAAACCGGTCACCAGTTCAGGACCCACACCCCAGGTGCGGGTCCTCTCAGAGGGCCCCTTGGAGGACCAGGTGGGCGTTTTGAGCTCCCCCGTCGATGTCTGCACATCACCAGCGATTGTTACCAAAGGAGCAGCATTCGAAATTCTTAACCTGAATAGGTGCTCCTTCCGGTGGGTGAGGTGCGTGTGCGTGTGAGCCCCGTTGAAGTGCTGCTGCTCCACATTTGAGGTCTCGGTTCCTTCTGGCATTTTGTTCTGGTTCTGAAGGGCTGCCTGCTGTGGAAGCCCCCCGCCCGCTGTCCACGCCCACGGACCCCCAGTGTGCGTGGCCTCTGCAGAGACCCAGCACAGCCACCTCTCACGGGTCATGGCAGTAGCTGCCTCCCGGTTGCTTTCGGTGGAGTTGCCTGAGCTGTCTGGTCTTTCGGTGGTGTTTTTGGATGAACGTGTTTCTCTTAGGGCTACTACCATCTTTATTTCAGTCATAGATCACATCAGTGCGCAGCCAAGTGAAATGGTGATATTTTAATACGTTGAAGCTTCTGTTTCTCTGAACCTGCAAAGAACAATTTGAGGCAAGTGTGTGGAGTTAGCAATGTCAAAAATCAAACAATTTTTAGGAAATTTGATAGCAAATGGTAAAATGCTGCCCACCATTAACCTTTTTTCCCTCTCTCTTATTTTATTAAGTTTATTGGGGTGACATTGGTTAATAAGATTATACAAGTTTCCAGCCTTCAGTTCTATAATACATCATATTATAGAAATTTCATATTATCTGCCAGGAAAGCAGATCTCAATCCCAGTCTCAGTGTCTGCTGTGTTGCTGGTGGGACACACGCTGTGGGGCCCTCAGTGGCCGGCCAGCCTGCTTCCCTGCTGTCCTGGCTTCAGGTAGGAGCTGCTGGCGCTGAAGAATCACTCCCATTTTCGGCTGAGAGAGGCGGGGCTCTGGGCTCGTAGGAAGGCGAGACAGAGAGCAGGGAGACTCGCCCACCAGAGAATGCCTGTGAGAGGGGACAGGACTCGAAAAGGGACTCACAGTTTAGGGTCCTGGTTAAAAACGGGGAGGGAATGGGCGTTAAGGTTCTAACACTTCATTGGATGGTCCACCTTACTTCAAAAACTATGCCTTTGAGCAGAAGGTAATCTATTCATGAATATTTATTCAAGTTCACAGTTCATAACCAGTTTGAGGTAACTGATAAACACACATGCAACTGCATGGTTACAAGTTAGAGAGATCAGGTGGGAAAACCCTGAGGGAAATGGAAGCACAGTTTTACTGAGACCCAAACTGTATCAGGCGGTTTGCATAGTACAATGTGCAGTGCCAAGTCTCTTGGCATCCAGGGCAAAACTGAGGGCCTGAGCTCCTCCGAGGGGTGTCCCCTTGGTGCCGGAGGTAAGTAGGCTCCACTTCCCGAACACTGACCAGCAGGGACCCAAGCTCGGTCAGCACTTCTGAGCCCCTGATACAGAAAGCCAGGGCCAGGCCTCCAGGCAGCGAATTGACAGAGCAGACATTCACCTTCAGAAATATCATTAGCATTCGCACACATGCATCTGACTTGTTCATCCACCTGAGGCTTTACGTTATGAGCATGGAAGTATGACAGAAACACTGTGGAATTTGCAGTCAGTCCAGAAGTCATCTTACTAGGAACCCAAATGCTAACACAGACTTTGCCCTGCCCAGCAACTCTCAATTTAGGAAGGCCTGCGCCCCTTCCTGACAGACATTTGTGGCAGGAAGGCTCCAGGCCAAGCGTGACATGCGGCGAGCCCGCTGAGGCATGTGCTCTGTGTGCGCCACACATCAGACCGCGCTGTGGCTGCTGCGCGTCTGGCGCCAGAGCCCTACGCTGAGGGGCAGGTCCCTGGGTGGGCCGTGAGGTCTGGCATTTTCTGGTGACAGCCCCCAAACCACACACTGATACCTGCAGGAGAAGGGAGACTTCGTGGAAAGAAGCTGCAGGTTGCTCTCCATCTGTAATTGTTCAGCTCAGGAACCACTTCTTTCTGAAGGGCACTCTTGTTGAAGCCTCTGACGAGAGGCAGACAGACAGACACACTGAGAGCCCCTGATCTCCACTCATCATCCGCACACATGTTTTGTGAAGCTTCTGGGTTTATCTGAAGTTCAGTGGATATTATTTACATTTACCCTTCACTGCAGTTTAACATATTTGTTTGTTGTGCATAGGGTCATGATGAAATATTTGACCCAAAGTTTAGCTTTAGAGTCTTACATATGCAACAAGCACCCGAGAGCTGGGTGATAGCCATTATTTTAAAACCCGCCGAATGAGAAAATTCAGAGCCAAATCAATTGATTTTGAAACTTTAAAATTAAAAGTTCCAAATGGTAGCTTTCCTTTTTGATTAGAAAATTATCAGCTTCTCTCTGGCTTATTGTGCATACTGTGTATTCAGATTTTTTCCCATTTCCTAACCCTTCGCACCCACCAGTGGGACTGCCAGGGCGCAGCCGCAGGTGAATAATTGCCTGTCTTCTCTGGCTTGTTCTGGAGCTGAGGTTCAGGGCTTGCTTCCTGATGTACGCGTGCCTCATTTGGATTCTGCCAGCAGCCAGGGGGCTGTATTATTCATGCCTTGACAGAGAGCCCTCACTAAAAGCCTTGGAACAGAGCCAGATACTGGCAAGAGATAGTGGAGCATCGCAATGTGCAACTGAGAGGGGCATCTATAATCCAAAAAAATGGGGGGCGGGGGGCAGAGAGGAGGACAGACAGAGAAACAAGAATCACTATGCCTCCTTCTCACCGGTTTCACAGTGACAGAAATTTCATTTGCATTGAAATAAAATGCCCTAAAAATAATTGCATTTTTTTCTAACCACGCTTGAAAGTTTAACACAATTTTCCACGTTTAATTGCAAAGCTGATTTTAATTAGTAAGGCTCTGCATGTGAAAAATGAAGATTCACTTGGGCGCGTGAAACATGGGCACAGTGTCTGCCGAACGCTCTAATTAACGTATGGCTGCCGTGCAACAGGGCGCACGGTGGGGTGTTCATGGGGGACTCTGCACACAGCCACCCCACCAGCCTCTCTGAGCTCTGCTTCATGAGGCCACGAGGATGACCCCTTTGTTCTTTATGAGACATCATTGTGCACACCGTCACCCCGTCCATACACCTGACAGGCATGCCTGGTTTTTTTACTGTGTCACTGATACTGTAAATCAGAAGTTAGGGCACACACATTTTAACATCGATTTGAATGCTTGCACAGTTGCACATGGAGCAACAGTGCTGATGTCGAGGGATGGACGTGTGGGAACTGGAGGAGCAAAGCACATGGGCCTCCCGGACCCATCGTTATTCTGACTCCTCGTTAGTCGTCTGAGTACGAACACAACAGACTCAGGCACAGTCTTAGCCTGTGGGGCAGTTAACCTTTATTGTCACAATAAATCCTCTATTATTCAGGGGGAAAGGATTCCTGGCCATCGTCCTAAGAAAACAATTGCCTGCTGCTGGTCTACAGCAGGCCTGCCCTCCTGGACAGACCTGCAGGCCCTCCGCGCAGAGTGTGGCCGAGTCGGGGCATGAAAACTGGGAAACAGACATCGATGCAGTTCAGGAAGTGTTTTTGACGTTTGGTAAAATTAAAAACATGTTCAGATCATTCCACACTGATAAAATTAAATATGTTTTTTAAATCCACGTTCAAAGAGAAGGAGCATGGGTATTTTAGGCAATTTACTTATGAAAATATATGCCAATCGCTTGACACAGCAACAGAATGTACAGCACTAGCTGACGTACAGTCCAGCTGTCAACTGGGGTTCGCCCACCAGACACGCTCAGTTCACTCGTGACTCCTGCCAGCTGCTGGGGATGATGGCAGGACCCCAGCCACTGCTTCTCAGAGCGGACTGGGGAAGGTGGGCCCCACTATGGCCATGCACAGCGTCCAGCGGCGCTGACCCTGTGGTGTGATGGAACAGCAGCCACAAGGCCCTGCAGTTTGCGGGCTGTGTGGGCCGAGCTTGTCCTCCACTTTGGCGTGGGGGGTCTCTGCAGGCTCTGCTCCCACGGAGGGGAGCAGTGGACCACAGTGGTGCCCATGGACAGGTCTGCGGGCTCCATCTGCCAAGGGCATGTGTCCACCTCTCATGGTGAGGGCCGCGGGGCAGGGTGGGCACGGACAGAGGTGTGTGAGCCCGCCGCACCAGCCTGAGTTGGTTCAGGTGGCCTGTTGGCTCTAGGTGTCGTTCTGCGGGCCTGCAGTCTGAACGGATGATTTTTAGGAAACCCACATAGTACCAGTACCGGCACCGTGACCCAGTTCTGAAGTCCATGTTTCAGGGCATTTCCCTTGTCATCGCTCCTCCTCCTGTTCACACAGTGAAAAGACAAAGGAGCAGTCGGCAGATTCCTCAGACCCATCCTGAAGAAGACATCGTGCTCTGAATATGTGACTGACCTGTGCTGGGAGCCCCAGCTCCGGGACCCTCTCCATGCCTACAGCAGTAAGAGAGGCAGAGAAAGAGAGTGCCATTGCAGCGTTTTCGCCTGAGGATGCTTCTGCGTGGCCTAGAATGTTCCCAGCTGCGAGGAATGGAAAACCGGCCTCGGAGTGGCTGGGAGGGTGCAGGGTGTCTTCTGTGACCTGGGGAGCAAGGGGTGAGGGGTGAGGTGACTTTGATACAGAGGCTGCTCCATCCTCTGTGTTGCTGCCCTCCGGGCTCCTGTGTTCTCACCTGGTCCTGGGAAAAGACTGTGGCCTGGCCTGACAGCCGAGCCCCAACATCCAGAGGAGGCTGGAGGAAGGAGCCATCTCTAGGAGCCCCTCTGAAGAGCAGGAGGGGTATTCTGAGAAACCACTGGTGCCACCCCCAGAGCCCTAGCATTCCAGCTGGGGCCTCAGTCATTCCCAAGCCACCATGATCAGCAAACATGGTCATCCTCATGACCTCAAGCCCACACCTGGAGCTGGAGACCAGTCAGCTTTCCCTCAGCCTTCTCCAAGCGGGGCCGTGACCTGGCATATCAGTATCACCTGGAGCTTTCTCAACAGACAGATTCCTGGGCCCCAGCCCAGACCTGCTGAATGAGAAGCTGTGGGGGAGGGTTGGCCCCCTGTTTTCAACCCTCTCCAGGGGTGGTCCCCCAGTGTGAGAATCACTTCCCAAAGGGACAGGCCTGTGTGAGCCAAAGGCAGATGCCCGCTTACGTGGAGTTTTCAGAGACGGGGAAGAGGGATGTTTCTGGATGAGCCAGTAGAAGACGAAGCCCACCATGTGTGTGGTTCTGAAAGCTAAGCAAGCAGGGACAGCCAGCACCTTGCCCCAAAGACCCTCAGTGCCAGACTTTCCCTGCAAGTCTGTCCCAGCCCCTGTCCCAGCCCCTGTCTCCAGTTAGGATCAGAGTGTGTCCAGGACCATCTGTGTCACAGACATCCAGACCCAGCAGCCCCCAGTGCTGAAGCCACTAGCTTCTGTCCCAAGGCCCCTGAGGGTGACAAGTCCTTGGGGACAGTGAAGGCAGCAGTGCTGTTGGGGAAGGGAGGGGTGGCCTGGTGTGCTGGGTCAGGGCTGTGGCCGGCACAGCTGCTGCAGGCCTAGACCTGTCCCACATTGGAGTCCCCCGGAGCTTCGAGGGCTCAGGTGATGTGCTCAGGTGAGGTCTAAAGCCCCTGCCAGGCCCTGCCTCGCATCTGTCCCCAAGCCTGCACAGAGCCCAGGGCCAGGAGCCCACTGGGAACAAAGGGCCAGAGCAGCTGCACTAGAGGAACCTGGATGTGTCCCAGGGATGGCAGGAACCCTGTGGAGACACGTGTGTCCCTCACACAGAGAAGACTGACCTTGGAGTGGGTCACTGAGCTGAAGACCCCTCCCCAGGCCTGTTCAGGGAAAGCACTGAGACCCGTGTAACCAAGATGGTTCTGAGAGATCTGCCATGAGCCGAAGCAGCCACTGTGTGGTCTGTCCACCACCTAGTGTGATGTCGCCAGAGACAAGCTCCGCATGCAAGGAGGCACCTTTCCCAAAACTCCAGGGAGGAGAGAGCACCTCGGGAGCAAACCTCGTGCATAACTTGCGCTGGTTCAGCAATGTTCTCAGATCACCTGTTTGCCCCTCAGCCACTCCAGTGGGCTGTCTGAACCCCAGGGGCCGTGCGAGAGCACAGACAGGATGGGGTAGGGGAGGCTCTGTGACCCTTCCTGAGAGGCAGAGACACTGGTGCAGGAGCAGGTCTTCAATTAAAGCTGTGCCTCACCACTCACAGGCAGGGGACAAGCAAATTCTGGAGCAGCTACCATACCCTGGGCCCCAGAAGAGAGACTCCACCCTATAAGGGGCAGAGGGCATGGGGTGCAGCCATGGGGTCATGCAGAGGAGAGCAGTATGTGTCCTTCTCCTCACCTTGGGGTGGTCAGCACCTTCAGGCTCACCGTCTGGGGGACGCACAGTGAGGGTGTGCACCCTGGCTCCTCCTCTCTGCCTGCTCAGGACCCCATGATCCCAACGTATGAGTGGTGGAGCAACCCAGTCGCTGGGTTGTGATGTGGTCTGGATGAATGGTTGTCAGACTTCCGTACAGTTCAATTTTTTGTCAATTCTGGTTGCTTTTTTTGTTTCTAAATTTTTGTTGTCCTTAATTTTGGTGGTGCCCGTCCCTTTGGTGCCGTCCCTTTGGTGAAGCCCGTCCCTTTCCGTGGGTGACAGTGGAGAAGGGCTGGGGCCTGCGAGGGCCGCTCGGCGGCCTCGTTTGTAGCCTTGGGGCCTGCTGGAGGTGGTCCAGCCCCTTCACCACAGCACCTGTCTCACTGTCAGCGTGCACTGTCAGGACAGGCCCACACCATAGGGCAGCGTCTCCTCATCTTCCAAGGCATTCTGGGACCACAGAAGTAGGGAGGGGCCTGTGTCTCTGAGGCTGGTATGAGAGACAGACAGCTGGCACGCACATGCACACCCCGGAACCTCACGGATCGAGACTCTGGATGAAGCCTTGTCTAGACAGGCACTGACTGTGGCCATCTGCAGGGCTTCTGCCCATGCCACAGCCAGGTCACAGCCACACTGGGCGTGTTCCCCCAAGGGCACAGCCCTGCTCACACAGACAGGTTGCACAAATGGACAGAGACGCTGCATCTGAGAGACCCCAGAAGGAGGAGCACAGCAGTGCTTTGAACTTGTGTGCGAGCTCCGTCCTGTGGGCCCTGCGCCACCTCCCCTGCAGTGGGGCTGTCCCCCGCTTTGCACTGTATCACTGTGTGGAGTCCAGACCCATGTTGTGCGTCACGAGAAACTCCAGTGTCACTTGTCATCTAAGTTTAGAAAAAAAGGGCAGTGCTACAGAGGGTGGAGCGCCACGGCCTGGCGTGCAGTGTTCTGCAGTGGGGCACAGCCTCGGCAGTGATGGCGAGCGCACCTGGGTTCTGTCTGCACCTGCGCTGTCTCCTAGAGCAGGGCGGTAACCACTCTAAGTCCATTATGTGCTTTCTTAGGACAAGGACTTCATGGTCAGAGGGAAAACAAGTGGCCTGCAGGTGGCTGTGTCAACCTGAGACGTCATCCCAACCCTGCGGGAAAACCAGAGGCAGGTAGAAGTGGCTACATGTTACACTTCCACTAAAAAGTGCAGGCACCCCTGTGGCAGACTCCAGCCAGCAGAATCTGCCTGTTGTGACTGAAGATGGGAATAAATGCACAGGCGACAGCAATCCTGTGGAGAAAAAGGGAACAGGCACGGCCACTCCCTCAAGAGGAGAGCACCCCAACCCTTGCCTGGACAGGCTTTTACTGTTTTCCTTGGGTCTCACATCGGAGAAAGATTTATTACCCCTTTCATAGAATATTATTGTCTGCATTTTAGGTACAATCAAGGAAATGAAAGTAACATGCAGAGGGGAATGGCAGCGAGCTGATTAGCTCTGTCCTTGGGAAAGTTCACACAGGCTTTGGAAATCACCTTGAAGATAGAGAATACGCATTTGTTGTTTCAGACCAGGGTGATGGAGTTTTAGCAAGAGCAAGCCATAACAGTCTGCATGCGTTTTCTAGGCCTGATTCCCACCGGAAAACTCAGTTTGGAGGTCTGGCTCCTGCCTACCACCTCGCTTCTGTAGGTTTTCCGTACAGAGCTGAGTCACATTTGCCAGGCCGAAACAAACCGGTTCCCTGCACACCCGGCTGGTCACCAACTTTTGCCACAGAAATATCAATCAGCAGTTCCCCAAGAACAGAGTTTGAATTCTATTTATAATGACTAGGCTTGAAGGCACATCATTTGTAGCCAGATGCCCATTGAACTAGAGCAGCTTTGAAACCTATGTGGGGTGAGAGAGCATATATTTTACTTGTAGTAACTTATTAGAAGTTTCCCAGTTTCTAGAAAAGCCATATTTTGCCTGGAGTATATGTATGCATATGTCTGCATGTCTGTGTGTGTGTGAAAAGGTGTCTACCTCTCCTGTATCTACATAAGGTCCTATTTCTTTGAGCGAGGATGCTTGTACATTCCCTCTGGCCCCAAGCCAAATAAATGCACAAACATCTCAACCCTACAAGGGTTCAAAATGCACAACTACAAGGGTTCAAAATATTTGTTTGACAATTGCATAATTTTATCAACCAAACACAAACCAAGTACTTTGTACTAGAGCATCTAAAGAAGAGGAGTGTAGAATGCATTTGAGAAAGAGTAGAAAAAATTTAGTGATTTGTTATTATGTATTTTCCTACATATTTGCTCCCAGGGCAAAGACGTAACTGGTAGAATCATAAATTTTTACGTAGTTTGCTCCTCAATTAGTTCTTCCTATCCCTCTTAATTATTGTAATTCAGGGTAGTAGTGCTGGTATAACTTCAGGAGCTAGACCATGTTGCTGTAGTGTTAAGCATTGCTACAGTATCAAGTGTTGCTGTAGTACTGGATGTTGCTAGAGCATGAAGTGTTGCTACAGTATTAATTATTGCTACAGTGCATAAGACAGCCTGTAGTGCTACCAAGGTATTAAGCAGCACTACAGCACCGCGTACCTGCAGCAGTATGAAGTGCAGCAGTCACTAACTAGTGTTGCCAGTCACAGTGGCTGCCTCAAGCACTGGATTTCTTCATCTGGACTAAACACAGACCAGGGGCGTGTGCTGCCGTGTGAATATGAAACGTGACCTAGCACATTTCTAATGGAGGATTGTCAGCTTGTAAACATCCAGAAAGATAAAGGCGGAACGCATGCTGTCGACACTCCCGCTGAGCATGGTGTGCGGTCCCGCAGCTCTCTCTGTCCAGGCTCCTTCAAGCCGACGTGAGTGAGATGCTTAAGGTGCACTGCCTGGCAGGGATGCGGCGCATGCACAGGTCCTGAACAGGAGTGGCTTCCTGGTGGGTGCCCACTTCAGCTTCTGTTTCAGCTCAGCCGAAAAGGCGCTGGCCTGGCTGGTGGGAAGTGCAATCCGGTGCTGGCCTTGTGCAGGCCACATGGTCTCTCTGGGCCTCATGGCTTCATTTCCAAGGTAAAAAGATGGACAGGGTGACTGCTATAGCTGCTCTCTCCTCCAGATCTCGCTGTTCTGGCGACATTGTCGTAGTCAGTAACGTCTTCCACCACACAGGTCATTAGCTCCTGATAAGTTGGCCACTCTAGGAAACCCTGTATCCATCTGAGGTGTTCAACTGAAATAGAAAGAGGATAAGTATATTTTTAGGAGTTTAATTTGCCAGTCTGACTGCCAAGATGTGGATTGTTGGGATCATCGTATCCCGACATCTCAGCATTCTCGAGTGTGGGTGGTGCCAGCAGTCTGTAGGCAGAGAGGACACAGCCCACGCCTCGTCCAGAGCCGGTGCCAGCAGAACCAAACCTAAAGACAGGCAGCCCACATCGAAGGGTCGGAAGTGTTCAGCGGCAGGACTAAGGGTGTTACACACGCATGCCTTCCTTTGGCCTGCGGTGTGTAGAGCAAGCAGGTGCGTGCAGGGCGCTGGGGGAGCCAGGTAAACTGAGGTTAAGGTAGAGCACATGGAAAGAGTCAGGAACCACATAAAGTGGTTTACAGAAGTAATGCTCAGTATCCCGTGGTACCATTTGGGTTTTCTTAATGTTTGGTCTGCTTATGGCCCATCTTTGTATCTTCCTTGGAGAATGGTACAGAGTTCTTAAAGGCAGAGGACCCCGAGTTCTGGGCTGATCAGGAATGACTTTAGGGAGAAAGCAGAAATCAAGGTCGGTCTTGAGGGGCCCGTAGGAGAGGCTGTGCTGGGCCAGTGCGGCCGTGAGCGAGCGTGGCATTACGGTGGGGGCAGCGGGCAGCGGGTAGCGCAGCACGAGGACGGGCGCCCAGCAGAGTCCAGAATCCCACAGTGCAGAGCTGCACTCTGTGGGGCGTGCAGACCACGTGGGTGCTGTCTGAGTTACAGTTGCGCACACGTCAGCTGGAACCACCACACGGAACTCGCTGAGATGAAAGTGACGAGTGGCTCCTGAAGGCAAAGGGACACTGGGGGGGGGGGCACCGCCCCTCACACGCTAGAGGGAGTGGTGATGATGGGCCTCCAGGGGACTGGCCCTGCTTTGGAGTGAGACTCAGGCACTGCAGCCGCCACTCTGCTCCGCACACAAGTGGACTCACACCTAGAGATGTAGCAAGCCTCGGGCTGTCATTCAGGGAGGACAGCATCCCGGCCTCTAGGAACTGAGCACACACAGGAAGGCTGAGTGGACACCTGCATCGAGCTGGCGGGCTGGGCATCTCCCACGCCAGATCTCAAACCCACCAACTGCCCGCACGGGCCCTCCCCTGCGAGACGGAGGGGCCTTCTCGGGGGACCTCAGCAACCTAAGAGGAAAAGCAAACACCACGTTTCGGGTGACCAGCAAAGCAGCCTCGTCAGACCACTGTGCCTGAAGCTCGTTGCCACAGCACCCACCGAATGTGAGTGGACAGCCCGGGGCCAGACCAGAGGGACGCCTCACAGATGAGAACCATACAGCAGGAAAAAAGGCAACTTGCAAGAAACAGAGGCTACACAGAGAAAGATTTTTCCAAAAAGTTATAATAGTCCAAAGAAATAGGAGGATAGTTTATTTAGCAAACAATTAGGATAACTCATTGTTTTCTAAATAAGAAACTTTTAAAAGTGAAAGCAGGAAACTACAACTCAGGAGAAGAACTGAAGACACAGTCAAAGAAACTCCTCAGTGAGGAGAGCAGACGGTAGGGAAAACGCAGCGGAACAGAGGCAGGAGGCTGATGAAACCAGCCCAGGGCGTGCAACATCCGACGGCGGCGACTCCAGAACAGAAGGAAGGAGAGAGCAGTGAGGAGCTCAGTGGGCAACCCGAGAGGTTGCCCCGCACTGAAGTTCAGATCCGCCCTGTCCTCCGAGAGCTGCTCAGCACACACACAACCACACCTCCGCTGAGGCTGCGAGCTGAGCTCCAAACACGAAGCAGGCCTTGGACCTGCCCGCTCGTGGGTGCTGTGGGCCGAGGGCCAGTCTCGGCACCACCACGGCCATGTACCTGTGCTTCACCTTCACACCAGCACCCCCATTATTCTGAACATGCTACCATCTATTCAGCGTGAGTTCTGTCAGTCTGAAGACATCCCAGCACGTGGGGCTCTGTCATCTTTTTAGGAATGCGCGTTGTAGACAGCCTGAGTGACTGCCAGGCAGGCTGGCTCTTCCAGCAGCTGGCTCCACAGCGCCTGCGGGTGGGAGCGGGCAGTACCCACTCTCCATCATGGGCAGGTCTCAGGGTGCCGAGCCCGTTGTCAGCAGACAGGATGCTCACAGAACGTAGGTGCAGGGGGGCCCACACTCTGCACACATGCTGCAGAAGTGCCTTCCAAGACTTTGCTTTGAGCTGTTCCAACCCACTGGGCCTGGGAGCCCAGGAGGCAGCATGGACTTGAGCCGCTTCCTGAGCCCTGTGCTGTTTGTCTCGTGGGTCTGAATTTTGTCACCACATGAACAGCAGATGCCAGGGATTGGGGTCAATGAGAATGGATCACATGAGGCAGACAGAGAAGAACCTGTTAGTAGTTGGAGTGTGGTGTTATTTACAGTGTACATGGGTGGATACAGAAAGGAAACTCGAGCATCAAAGCATGTGAACTGGCAGAAGACACTGGAAGTTGGAGAGCAGCTGGTTCCGAGCAGCCGAATGCAGGGCCTCACACAGCCAAGGGTGAGGGAGGACAGGCCCCTGGGGAAGCGGAGGGCAGTCCTCTCGCTCTGACCCGTGCGGCCCCACCTGCAAGGGCCATGCCACAGGGAACTGTCCGGATGATCAGGGGAAGCTGAGTGCACGGACGAGACAGAAGAATGCCATGTGAGCACCCTGCTCAGTGCTGGGTTTGTGCCACCTGCACAAGTGTCCCCCGGCCGCACTGAGGTGGGGCCTTTGGACAGCATCACTGAAGAGCACAGAGGCAGTGGGTGTGGTGCCACTTCTAGGAGTCTGGGGTGTCTGCTGGTGCAGGCCCAGCCTGGGCAGTGTTGTGAGCGCATGAGGCCTGTGCGCAGTGTACTCCGACACAGAAGATGCGCCGGCCACCTGTGAGCGGGCCACAAACGGAGGTGAGAGGGGTGGGAAGGCGGCCGCAGCCGTGGTGACCCTTGAGGCTGTGGGCGGGCCCGGGAGAGGAACCTTCCGTTTCTCTCTGCTGTGCACTTCTTGCTGCACTTGCTGCTGTACAGACAGGCGTGGCGTGCGCACACTGGACAGTGGGCCCAGACCCTGGGCCGTCTGGTGGGGGACAGGGTGGGGGGCCTTCAGCTGCACTAGTTGTTGGGCGGCCATTCCACATGGCTGGGGAGTGCAGCCCCCTTGGGGGGTCTTTGGCTCGGATTCTCCCCAAACGTGTAAAAACTTGGATAAAAGAAATCTCAGAATTCTGTTTACTTCATGTCAGAAATACCATGTACAACAGTATTTTTTTTTTCTGGTTGTAGTAAGTGTTATTCTTGGCTAGACTAGTGTATTTTTAAGAGATGAGAACATTTCAGAGGTTGGGGCCAGTCACCTGGTGCTCCTTCGGTGAGTGGCACAGCCTGCACCCCAGCCCTTTCCAGACGCCCACGCCCCGCACCACCTCCTTCCTTACTCTCAGATGGGACTGCGCCCTCACAGTGCTCCCCACCTCCCGCATGGAGACCGGAGACCTGTGGTCAGTCTGCAGGCTGCCTGACCCACCTGATCACCCTCAGCTGCTCTGCTGTCCTCTGCCCGCCCCTCTCTCCACACTCTGAACTGCAGGGCAGTTTCCAGTTTGGTTTCCTGGAACTGTCATGCTGTGTCTACAATCTCCGTTGTGCTTGAAATCTGTAGAAATGGTCTCGTTTTCTCCCCCACGCCGTGTGCATTGGTTGCCCTTCCTAGGGACTCCCTGGCTCCTTCGACAGAGTGCCTTCTACTTGCTTTTATCCCGGTATTTATCACATTTCACCCACTCATTCAACAACTGTTTACTGAGTGCCCACATGTGGCAGGCACTTGGCCCACCATGGTGAATGGTGAGGAGAGGATTTGAGATGGTGTGATTGGCAGGACACAGTCCGCTAGCAGGCACCAAGTGCCTTGTGGTGAGCATGTGCGCCCCTCACCTCTGAGTCTGTAGCACCACACAGTCCCGCCTGCGGGAGGCTCCCGCATCCACATGCACTGGACGGGCCATGACCAAGCACAGGTGTCACCGCTGCCAGGTCCAGACACCATTCAGAAGCCACAGAACCCTGGCCCGCTGAGCGTGGCACTCACACTTTTCAGTTCAGATGAGCGGGTGTGCCCACGGCATGTTTGTTCTCTTTCCGCCATACTCCTTGCACCGTGTGCACAGGGTCCCCAGGCAGAAAGCTGCAGTGAGTGGCGTGGCTTTGGGAAATGTGTCCATGGAGACGCTGTGAGCTCCTGCCATGAAGGCCTCCCCTGTGTGGGGGTCCGTCGCAGCCTGATGTGGGGTGACTGAGTTCCTGCCCGTGAAGCTGGGCCAGGCCGCAGCCCACACCAGTGTGGACAGGGTGGGTGGGCCATCATGTCCGTGGAATGTGCACAACCGCACGCATCCAGAGCTGTCTCACACATATCGTACAGTGTGCGTGAGCCAGTTCTCTTCACATGTGTGTTACTGAACTCTCGTTGTCGATGGCAGGCTGTCCCGAAAGAGCTTCACGCAGCGGCCTGCAGAGTGAGAGGGCTCCCCGTCAGGCGGTGGTCGGGGCAGCTGCGCTGAGGAACTGGGAGGCCGGGCCGCACACTGACAGCAGCCAGACACGGGCGAGCGGGGTTTCTTGGGACACCGCCCTGTCAGCAGGTCCGGGCGGATGGCGCACCTGTGTCTGCCAGCACCCCCAGCCGTGGTGCGAGAGTGTTCCTGCCAGAACTTAGCTCTCCGCCACAGTGACACCATTGCTCTGGCCTTCCGAGACAGTAACACAGCCCCTCTCTCTCTCTCTCTTTTAACAGTGTATATGGTTGCCCCTTGGCCAAAAAAAGAAAAACCCAAGACAAACAGCCTCAAGAGCCTGCTCCCAAACGGAAAGCATTTGCGGCAAAAGCCGACAGCTCCTCAGCAGACGAGCGCTACGAGAGCGACGGGACTGAAGACCTGGACGAGAAGGACGAGGACGAGGAGGAGGAGTACTCGGAGGACGAGGAGGAGGACGAGGAGGGGGACCGCGAGGATGAGGAGGAGATCGAGGAGGACGACGAGGACGACGATGAGGATGGAGAGGATGCGGAAGAGGAAGAGGACGAGGAGGACGAGGAGGATGAGGAGGACGAGGAGGAGGAGGAGGAGGAGAATGGTAATCTTCACGATACTAGCAGACACCCCAGTGGTGTTTTGGGCCGGTTCTTCAGCGGGAGTGCCTGCCCTTAGCATTTGTGGCTTCTGAGTGGTTGCTGCACGGATAAGTCTGCCTGGTCAGCACCGGAAGGAATGGCCACTTACTTGCCTCTCATTTCCGCTTTAAAGGGCTCCTTTCAACGGGGTCGGTGTTTGGTTTTACTGCCATCAGCTGTTGTTCGGATCGGCTGTCACGGGAGTTTGCTGAGGCAGTGCCAGTGCGCACGGTCCTTGAGCTCAGCGGCTTCTGTCCAGGGGGTTAAGGTGCCTCACCTGGGCACTCATTTTGCAAGTTCTCAGTGCCCTAGTGAGAGGCACTGTTATTGGCTGGAGGAACGCTGTTGGGTGCCCCATCCACACGCCTCCCGGGGGTGGGTGCTGTGGGGCCACTGGAGCAGTGGCCGGGGCCGGGGACCTCGCCCATGGGCAGCCAGAGCCTCCCCTCTGCGCCTTCCATGCAGGGACGAGGAGGAGGAGGGCTGCCTTGCCTGAGCCGGCACCCACGCCTGGTCAGAGAAGTGGGCTTCAGCTCCGAGGCGCCCAGCACCGTGGGTGCCACACAGCGGGTCCCTGCATTCCGGGTGATCCTGCTCTGTGTCTAGTCTTCTGTTAGTGTCGGATGCCAGAACACGGCTTCGGAGCTGACCCTTTCGAGACGGTCGCTGCTTTTCTAGAAAGCGGGAGTTGTTTGCAGAGTCTTTACTAATTTAGAGTTTGCCTTGAAGAAATGCCAAAACATCTTTCAAAGTGAAGGGAGTATTTGTTTTCTTACACTTCCTCCTTGGGCGCAAAGCTGACCGGGAATCTGAAGTCTGGACAGCTGGCTTCGTAGGTGGAGGACGGCTGTTTGAGCCCACGGAGCGGCATCTTTAGGCCAAGTAGGGGCGAGCTGGTGGTCGCGAATCTGGGTGGCAGCAGAAGTGATCATTCGTCCCTCAGAAGTCGTAAGAGTTTGTTCCAGGAAACCTGAATTTGTTGTCATAGTCCCAGGCTATTACAGTGGCTTACAGTCCTGAGAGGGCAGGGCACCACTCAGATTTACGTAGGGGCACAGACATGTCTGTCATATGTGCAGGCACCTAGACACACACGTGAATTCTGTCTTCCAAGGCTATTTTTCTGGTTGTGACCGTGCAGAGTGTGGGTTGGGTGTGACAGAGCAGGAGACAGAGGTGCCATGGGCCCTGGGGCCACCGAGGAGATGGCGGGGCCTTCTGGTCTCAGACTCAAAGCACTCAGTAGCCCTGGGCAGCGGCACAGGTGGGGAGCTGGGGAAGCCTGGTTGGCAGGTCATTTCCAGACACTGCATGGAACGTGTGCGGCTATGGATGAAATCAGGAGTTGCTGGGGCTGGTAAATGACTTACAAGTGATGATGCTTCATCACAGAGGTGGCATGAGTGTGGCTCCCTCCCGTTCTCGTGCTGCTTGGACAGCCCTGGTCGATCGTGTTCGGAGGTACGGGTGTCCACCGTGCAGTGGGTGATGTAGGAGGGAGCCGCGTGCAGGCATCATTTAACCAAAGGTCTTGACCAGATTTTAGGTTCTGCTCTCCATCTGCTGGTATTAAACTCCCAACATTAGTTTACTTAGGGACCTATTTAAATAGTCTACTTCTAAAGGTACGATATGACACATTTTGAGAAAGTAGCCAGAGCATTGTTGAAATGGCTTTACAATGTGAGTACATGGGGCTTTTTAACTTCTCCCTTAGAACGTAACTTTTATAGGAGGGGTAGCAAATCAAAACTCATGACTTTCTAGCAAATTCAAGTAAGTGGCCCAGTCTGTGGTGGTGTGAGACACCAGGAAGCCCACAGGTGCTCGGGTATCTTGTTGGCCCCAGACGGCCTAGTCACAGGACTCAGCGGGCACGAGACCAGCGCTTGGTGAACAAGGGGTCTAAGCTGGTGGCTCACTGGGGAGCAGGTTCCAGAAAGCAGGCGGCCTGACGAGGCCAATGATCAGTTGCTGGGTGTCTGGTTTCGGGGCTCACACTTGGCATTCTAACCCCCAGTCAGGCTCCTTCTGGAGGCATCTGTCACGCGAGCTTCAAGGGGCTCAGCTCTGGACCTGCTGCAGGAGGTCTTGGCGTGGCGGGGGGGGGGGGCTGTGGTGTGCGACACACACCTGCGTCCTCAGTCTCCTCTGCAGGGGTTCTCAGTCAGAGGAGTGGAGCCCTCAGAAGAAACCACCCCAGCACTGATTCCTGGATACTGGGTCACCAGGCCTCCTGTCACAGGGAGGAGCGACCCTTGGAAGAGCCCCACAAACAGGCGATCCAAGACCCCAGTTGGCCGAGGTCACCCCGCCATGGTTGCATAGGCGCTGAAGGTCAGAGTCATCTAGAAGAGTCTGGATCGGAGGGCCTGACAGCCTTGTGGACATAGCGCCCACTTTGCCCGATCACACACCGGCTTTGTCTAGTCTAGTGCCATGGGCTTTGCAAGGCATCTGTCTGCCAGTCTCCTGTCTTCGTGTGTTCACCTACCAAACTGCTCCTTTGCCCACTGCTTCATCCAGCACCACAATCACTGTCAGCTCGGGCAACTTTCTGCCTCTTACTAGCAGCGTCTTCATGGGAGAATTGCCACGGGTGCAGGATGTGCTTTGTCCTCCCCGTGCCCGCACGTGACCAAGACTACCTGTGCCTGAAAACCGGCCGTGTACAACGACCAGCAGGCTGGGTCCCCTATCTTGGAGTCAGTCCTTCGAGACTTTGGTTTACACTCAGGGTGACCCTCACATCCCTAGGTCATAAGCAGGTTTTTCTAAGGACAATGGTGCCTTTTTCTTAGCAAATAGAAGTGACCTCCCATTAGCAGAGATTCAGAGCATCTCTAATGGTAGGAGAGTCTGGCTCCCAAGTCCACGTCCATGTCCACACATAGCAGATGGTCCTCAGACATGAAATCAGGCATCAGGATAGAGCCACACAGATAAGACTGGCACCAGCCTCGGGAGCCGCTAGAGAGCCTGGCAGTTTCCACCAACAGGCTGCTGTGCCCGTCAACCAGCCACATCTGCACTTCCATCCTGAGCTGAAGCATGGAGTTTGTAGAGAGGTTTGTTTTAGATAAAACAAGTGTGCGCAGACCAGCAGACTGTTGCAGTAGGAACCCGCAGACCACAGAGGGACCTTTATTTGCAATGTGGGAATATGGGCGTGTGTTTTAACTGCAGGGGCCCTCCAGCATCACATTGCTGGTGACGACCGCTTCCAGGGGTACAGTCACAGCCTGCACAGTGACCACGAGGAGGGCAGGGTTGTGGTGTGTCACCACTGGTGTGCCCATCTGAAACGAAGGCTCAGCAAGATGGGGTCCTCTCCAGGACATGGGGGCTGCATGGCCAGACTCCAGCAACGGCTCTTCTTACTGCAGAGCCCAAGTTCCACTTTGTACTTCCTGTCATTTGAACAGCAGGGAAGAGTGTTGCCGTAATTCATGTCAAGTGACATTAAGTTCCCATTCCATTAATTAAAACAACACTTATACTAGTATAAAGTGGACAACAACTAGTACATGGACAACAACTAAGGGGGGTGGAAATGGGAGGGAGGTGGGGAGCACTAGGGGGAGTGGGCTTGGGATGGGAGTAAAGGACAGAAAACTATTTGACTTTAAAAAGCACACCAAAAATCCAAATAAAAATTGGCAGAACATCTTTCTTTAAAAAAAAAAATGATATTTATTATCCAGTCAACACACCACAGGCTGGCCTTCTGCATGGAAAATCTTACTTTCGGAATGTGTTTCGGCATCTGCGTTTATTACAGGGAGGTCCCCTGCTTGTCCTGATGGTCAGAGAGGAGCTGTTCAGGGTTGCAGACTTTGCTAGGAGCAGGTGTTAACGTGCGGTGTGGTGGGTATCGTTTTGGACTCTTGTGATTGCAGAGATACAGCTAGAATTGTTATTTACTGCTAGTGAGCTATGGTTTATTTTCACACTTCAGGGCACTAAAAAGAAAACACCTTTAAGTAACATGCATGCACATACTTGTATCTTGATAAGTACCTACTGTGTCTGCCCACTGATGTGACAGAAAATTCCAAAAGGAAGAATGTAGGACCTTTCCAGCCTGGAGAAAACTTGCATGCTTCTGCCATCCCGGCCACGTGACTGTGTCTTCCTGTGTTGTTTCTGAAACATGTTTGTAAACACGTAAACTCTTGTCCTGAGTGAAGCTCAGACTGTCCCGGACAGTCCACTCGACCCCTGGGTTAGATTGGCTGGAACCAGAGGCTTCCCTGCCTAAAGGCTTGCTGCTTCCTTCGGCGTGCTGTTCTTCATACACACTGGCCTCAGACGTGTGGTGTGCTCTTATAAGTTCACATGAAAGGAGGAATCGGGTGGCTTGCGTGAAAATGGGAATGATTATGTTCAGAACCTTCTGAAAGTAGGACACAGTTGCTCTAGGCCAGGCCAAGCAAGCTGAGTAGAGTCAGAGGAGAATGTGCAGAGTGGCATCCATGGGGCGCTGTGTCAGCCAGGACCACGCAGCCCCGTCCCCGCTGCACTCGGGGAAGCGCTGTGGATAGAGCCTGTCCAGCCAGCCTGGGCGGTCCTCACTGCCCTGCACTCAGGGCCGGCTGCGGACAGGTCGTGTCCTCTCAGCAGTAAATCAACTCTCTCTGAAACAAATTCAAGACAAAATCCACCCTGTATGTTTTCTTCCTCACAGGAACAAATATTTCTTGAAAAAAATTCGCAAAGAGTCCAGAGCGCTTTTCCTTTCAAACAGGGTGATGCACGGGGCCCGAGTTATGAAGCGCCATGACTGTTTGCAGTAGGCGGGCTCAGAGCTTCATCAGACAGCGGCAGGATGAAGGTGGCGCGGGTTGTATGGTGGCCTCTGCACTCCCCGAGCCCCTTCAGGGTGTGTTCTCATGCTGATGAGCCAATGGTCCTCTCCCGTTGTCCTCAGGGACACGGCCCCGATGAGGCAGGCGAGCTGCAGTGCAGACCGATGGTGGAGTCAGGATCAGCCCTCTGGCTTTTCTGCCGCAGTCAGCAGAAGAGCAGTGCGTCTGAGACCGCCGTGCAAACAAAGACGGGGCAGTTGGCGTGCAAGGCTTCCGCTTTCAGGGGCTGTGCACACAGTTTGGAGAAAGACAGTAGTGATTTTTTATCATCTTAAAATTAGTCCTTCCTTACACTCACAAAGACATTATTTTAGGAAGATTAGCACACAGATATGTTGAGGCAAATGGCTCTATTACTTCTCACTGAGTAAATGCAGAATGCGACATTTCTAGATATCAGTCTGTGATGAAAATGTAACTTCCTGCATGCAGACTAATTTTTCATAATTATAAAATATATCTTATGTTTTATGAGTTGTCAGACACTTCAGTACAAGCCAGAAAGCTTGCTGAGAATGTAGTGGCGTGTGCATTTAAGAATGCAAGCAACGTGCACAAAATACTGCAAAAAGTCTTTTTTATACAATAATAAGAAATAAAAGATGTAAGAATAAATCTAATATTTTTATTCCACTTGTTTTTACATGAAGGAATTGCCAGCTTGTTTGCTGTCTGTCAATCTAATTTTTGTTGCAAGTGCTAGTCTGTCCAGCTGAGAACGGACCCAGTATAAGGTGTGCCTTTGGCACTGGTTGGACCGCGTGTCTTGGGCAGCACTGGGCTCTCCCGCAGGCCGTGCATGTCTGAGGGAAACATCTGGCCCACATGGTTTTCCAGTTGCAGGAAGGCTTTGTGGAGTAACAGCCCCCAAAGTCGGTAAACACTCAGAAGTACATAACTGGTGGGGAGTCTTTGCATGTCGCTGAGGGAAGCCCAGGCCCCAGTCTGGAGGTGACAGGGAGACATCCGGGCGGCAGGTCTGGACGCAGGGCGTGTCTAACTCGTCGGGGCCATGGTGCTCAGCAAGAGCAGAGCAAAATTTATAACCAGGTCCTCTGGATTTGAGACCAGATGCTTTGTCTCAAGTCCAGAAATCTAGCCCTCCGGCTGCTGGGTCGAGCAGACCTTATGGGCATGAGACCAAAGCCCAGGGACAACCACAGAGGAAGCAGCGGGCAGCTCAGAAAAGGACTGGGAATGTATTTGGGTGATTGCATGTAATTCACCCAAACCCTCTCCCGTGGTGAGCAGCCATTGGAACAAAGAAACCACTCTGTGTGCACTGTGCACAGGGAGGAAGGGTGCAAGGCCACCGCGGTGGCTCAGTGCCTCTTCTCTCTGCTGTTCCCGGGCAGCTCACACAGAGCAGGACCCCGGGATCCTGAGAGGCCACCTCCTCCTAACGTGGACAGGAGGACACAGGCCTGTGCGGCCCCTGCTACAAACATACAGCTGCCGAAATGAAGCGTCTCTACTACATGGGCATGAAAGTCACTCTGGGGGATTTGCACAGTTCAGGGCATTAGTACTGACATGCATTGTTGCTGCTTCCCTCGGTTTAGAAAACTCAGCTAATTCTAAATGTTTTTCCACAATCAACAGGAAAATCAAATGTCGGTTATCAGAAATTCATTTTAAATAACACTTTAAAAAGTGGGTATTTTACTAGTCTGGGAAGACATGGTCCCAGTGCCCTTTGTGGGCAGCAGTGTGGTTGGGGGCTGCAGGCTGTGTCTGCCCGGCCACCCCGTTCAGCTGCTGTGCATGTGTGAGTGAAGGCAGAGCTGGTGCTAGAAGCTTTGGGGCTCAGAGGACTGGCTGTGGGGAGAGATGCCCTGTGGTTAAAAGAGGAAAACTGGGTGAAAGTGCAGTTGGACCGTGTCGGCACCTGTTGAGCCAAACGAGAAGCGCATGGACCTGGGAGATGAACGGTCCTGTGGGACCATGGGGCAGCTGCAAAGGCAGGCTAATGGCCTGCCTGAGACCACCCTGCACTCTCGCTGTTCACACGAACCAACCGAAGGTCGGGAGACGTGTGCAGAGAAGGTCGAAAACCCTTACTCGGAACCCACAGGGGCTCCCAGCTCTGGTCGAGTGGGCCCTCGCTCAAATGGGATCACGGAGAGGCTGGCCTGTGCCCGCCCTGCAGCGGCGCCTCCTCTCTGCGGCCTGCTGTGCAGGGAAGCCAGCAGCCACCTTTCCTGCTTGAGCAGAGAAATGCCTCCTCACTTGGACCTTTTTACTTCTTGGGTAATTTACCTTTGAGATTGTACTGTGTGACTGTTCCCAGAGTATTCACAAGCTCTGGAAAGCGGCAGGGGTGGGACATGGTGTGATGGGAAAAGACCCGGGCTGGTGACAGGAGACAGGTGACAGTGTGGAGCTCACCAGCCTCTGGGGCACACAGGCTGCGTCAGCTCTCTGGACCCACGTCTCTTCCATGGGAACAGTGTGGCAGAGTTGTCTCCAGTTTTTTCTGGCACTGCTGTTCTTTGACCCTAAGAAAGACAAGGCTGACCCTGGAGAAGGTGCCCCGCCCCCAAGCCTGTGCCCATCAGATTGTGAGGTCAGACTCAGCTGGGATCATTTAACCCCCAGGAACCCAGAAGCACTGGGTGATCTGTGACTATGGACAGGCGCGGTCTGGAACTTCCCCTGACATCGAGAATGAGACATGCAGCGCTGTGCAGTAGTGGGGATTAACAATGGGACAGTGCAGTCAAGAGGGGGGACTCATCTGGACTGTCCTGGCTGTACAAGATGTGACAGCCACCCCTCTGCTCCAGCCCCACCTTCGGGCTTCTGTCATTCCAGTTCAACTGGGAGGGTGGGCTTGAGTGTATATGGACTTGGAGGTCTTCACTGTCCACGTCAGAGAGAGGAAGATGTTGTAGGTGGGAGCTACTGGGGTCCAGGACTCTTTCCTAGGAGAAGGACTGTGCCCAGACTCCCCCCTCCCAGCCTTCTGCCCAGCCTCCCCCGGCTGCCACCCCTTCCACCTTCTCCATGCCTCGTGCTTCCCAGAGACCTGGGGGCCGGGGCCGGGGCTCTCTCCGATGATCAGTCCAGGATTTTCCTGATCTGCTCCTCTCCTTTCCACATCAGGATGGACCGCAACTCCAGTAGTTCGGACCCGGGCAGGTGAGGGCTGACCACCCACATGTTTCCATGGCTGGGTTTATGACGGATCCTCAGACTGTACCAGACCAATGTGGACGGTGACGGCAGCCACCCTCCCTCTGCGCGCCTAGGCATGGGCATCGACAATGAGCTGGCCTAGAAGAAGCCTCTGGCCTCGGTCGGGGGGCGGGGGGCAGTGCTGCACCCCGGATCCTGGGACAGCCTTCCCTTGTGTCACTGACTGGCAAGGTGACATGAGGAGAGCAGGGACCTCTTGTGGCTCCCACTGTCATCTGTTGGAGCAGCCAGAGGCACTCCCTTGCCCCTCTCAGCACCATGGTCAGCATTGGATGTGGACAGGTAACCACGGGCCCTGAGACTGGGCCAGCCGTCTGGTCCCTAAGCTCAGGGCCTCACTCTCCACACTCAGAGTGACTCTGTGTCTCAGGTCATGTCACCGGTCACACAGTGCTTGTCACTTTCTCAGCGGTGACGGCATTATTAGAATCTAAATATCACATTTCTGTTTTCACTGGTCATAGAAAATGTGGATGTTTATTTATTTATGTAATCAGAAAACAAACACAGATCTAATGCTGTGGAAGCGGGGGCAGGCCGCACTGTCCTCGTCCTGGGAAAGGTGGAGGAGCTTCTGCTGTGAAGCGACATCTCTCCTTCGTCTTTGTTCTTCTTTCTGTGTCGCTCCAGAGCTGCATGTGTGCTTGGCCACAGCCGGCTTTAACGGCTAGAAAGAGCAATAGTAACACAGGACTAGAGCTTGAAGAAATTAAAAGTTGTATCTTGGACATTTTTATGAGAGTCAAAGCATAAAACGCCAGCACGTGTATTTGTAGATTTATAATATAACCACAAAGCTCTAACCACACCAAATTCTGGTCTTGAAGGTAGAGAACAGATGCCTTACATGACTGCATTTCTGTGGCTGTTGGAGAAATTCTTGCGGCTTTCAAATTCCAACTGCTGAGCATAGATTGTCTGTGACAGTGTGACTCCAAGGGGACAAAACTCAGACCCACAGGGTTTCACAAAGCCCCTTAGGGGTCACTACTGCACCTGTGGCAGTGATAAAAATGAGGCTCCTCATTGGTGGTGAAAACATCAGAAAGGTGCGTGAGATCAGCCTCCGAAACACATCTGCTCTCTAGGCTCAGTCTCCCCCCCGGAAGGGACCGGACCGAGTTGCCTCCACACCCCTCTACAGAGGTTCTGTGCTTCCACCCAGCAGTGAATGCCTGACCTGGCCTACGGCAGGTGATTCCTTCATAGGTGCTGTCGCCTGAGCCTGCACCTGTGCTAGGTCCCCACAGGAGCCGCCCCCCACCTGCAGAGTGCTGCTCTCATGGGGCCCGCGTGGCACAGCTGTCCACAGGGCCACATTAGGTCACCAGCGTAATGTAACTAAATGACTGGCAAGGGACTGGCCCAGCAGGGCCAAGGGACTTCTGCTGCTGAGTCCGTTCTGACAACACTGTGCCGGGTGCCTGTGGCCCCACTGTCCTCCTTGTGAGGCTCTGAAGCCAGAAGGCACGGTGGGGACGGCCTCTGCTCACCAAGTTTCCAGAGAGGGGGAGGCCTCCTCTGCACTGTTCACAGCCCCTCCTCCCTATGCAGACGCACGTCTGGGTTAGTCTTGGCATCCATGGGGGGAGGTAGCTTATGGGAGGGTGAGTAGTGTCTGCTGGTCCACAGGGTGGGAACTGCCACACAGCTGTGTGATGGGAGCTGCTGGAAGCCCAGAGGTAGCAGCAGAGATCATTTCCTCCCGGGGACAACTGAACTGTGGGACATCACAGAAGTCACATCCACAGTAAGGGTGGTAGGAAAATCAGGAGTCCATACAGTGCAGGTTGCTGTCACATTCCAGGTGCAGCCTTACCCGTGGTTTTAAAGAGCAAGGACTTGACCTCAGTGTTCTGTCTTCTCCTCCACTGTTAACGCCGACTCCCTCCTTTCCGAGTTCGGGAGGGCGAGAGTCGTGTCACCAAGAACGTGGCGAGAAAACACTAAGTCTCTCCCGACTGCCCTGACGTGGTGTTCAGAGTGCTCTGGGGTGGCGCGCAAGTCCCTTGTTTGCTGGCCATCACTGTCATGTCTGGGCTCTGCAGTGGCGGTTGTGCTAGTCACTGCTGTTGTGTGCGGGTCACAGAGCCCCGCTGGCCTTGGACTGGGCGTGTACCAACCCAAGAGCATAATTGAGAGGAGAAGATACCTTCTATTTCTTCAAAAATTAATTAGAACAGGTTGCCTTCAGTTCTTAAAAGCTTCAGGAGCCCTGGGCCAGTGGTGTCTCGCACATGTAGACAGACACACCCGTGATGCTCTGTGGTGTCGCCTTCCTCCCTCTTGCGCTCTGGGGGACTACGTGTGCTCACATGTGTGAAAATGATTTTTCGGGATTGTCCAGAAGAGGGACCATCTGTGTTTCAGACAGTGAGTGACACTCTATGACTGTTACGTGGCAAATCTGATTTGCTGATGTTCAGAAGGATGTGTTAGGTTTTAAAAGCATGTCGCTCTGTTATGTGGGCTTGCAGAGGTGTTCTCTGTGACTGACATGCCAAAGTGCAAATCAGAGGGGCGATGTGAACCCCACAGAAGGAGTCCTGGGGCCCCAACCTAGCTTTCAGTCATCATCCCTCGTCCCTTCCGCTCACCAACAAACTTCCCAAATTCCTCTCAACGGTATCTTCATCACAGAAGCAGAGAACAGGTTGGTGGCGGCACACAGTTAACCAGACCCAGGCTGGGGAGGGCTGCACAGTGAGAGTCCATGGGCTGCCCCCGGGTCTGTGGCAGGTGTGGGAGAAACCGTGACCTGAAGACATGCGTGTCCCAGGGTCCCCTTTGGTGTGGAGCAGGGTGTTCTTCAGGTAAAACACAGGCATTTTATGTCATTTTTAACAGTCTTTTTAAAGTAACAAATTTCCTAAGTAGTTTTTTCAGACTGGATGGGACAGTTATTCAACATTATTTCTACCAGCTCACCAAAACTTTCCCGCTGCCCGTGGTGGATGGGGGTCGCCACACCGTGTGCCAACTGGAGTCTGTGCCGTCTGCGGCATCGTTGCGCTTGCTCCCCCTCCCCTTCCCCGTCTCCTCCGAGACACTCACCCTGGGAGTTGCACTGGTCGGGTTTCGCTTCCCAGCTCTTACTCTGTGTTCCTGTGGCCTCACTGTGCATTCTGATCAATTATCCCCAAGGTACCTGAGTCAAAATTACTCTTGAGAAATCCACTGACAGTCTGATGGGTACTCCTTCGTAGGTGACTGTCCCCTTATCTCCTGCTGCTCCTAGGATTCTCTCCTTCATTTTAATCTTGGCTAATGCAATTATGATGTGCCTTGGTGTGTTCCTTCTTGGGTCCAACTTCTTTGGGACTCTGAGCTTCCTGGACTTCCTGGAAGTCTATTTCCTTTGCCAGATTGGGGAAGTTCTCCTTTATTATTTGTTCAAATGACTTTTCCACTTGTTGCTCTTCTTCTTCCCCTTCTGGTACCCCTATAATCCGGATGTTGGATCGTTTAAAGATGTCCTGGAGGTTCCTAAGCCTCTCCTCATTTTTTTGAATTCTTGTAACTTCACTTTTTCCTGTTTGGTCATTTCTTCCTTCCTTCTGGTCCACTCCCTTGATTTGAGTCCCAGTTTCCTTTCCATCACTATTGGTTTCCTGTGCATTTCCCTTCATTTCAATTAGTTTAGCCTTCATATGTTCTTCTAATTTGTGGCTAAAATCCACCAGGCAAGAAGGAGCTGGAAGGAAGTATTCCAAGTCATGAAACCCAAAGACCTACATCCAAGACTGCTCTATCCAGCAAAGCTTTCATTTAGAATGGAAGGGCAGATAAAGTGCTTCTCAGATAAGATCAAATTCAAGGAGTTCATCATCACCAAGCCCTTATTATATGAAATGCTAAAGGGACTTATCTAAGAAAAAGAAGATGAAAAATATGAACAGTGAAAAGGACAGCAAACTCAGTTATTAACAACCACACCTAAAACAAAGGCAAACTAAGAGGACAGCTAGATCAGGAGTGGAACCATAGAAATGAAGAACACATGGAGGGTTAGCAACAGGGGAGTGGGAGGAGAAGGGGGGAGAAGGTACAGAAAATAGCATAGACGGTAGGTAGAAAATAGATAGGGGGGAAGGCAAGAATAGTAGGGGAAATATAGAATCTAAAGAACTTGAGACACGTGGACATAAACTAAAGGGGGGGGTGTGGGGGTGGAGGGGAATGAAGGGGGGAATAGAACAACTGTAATGGTATAATCAATAAAGTATATTTAAAGAAGAAAAAATAACTTAGCCCAAATGTGTGCTTCTGATACTGAAAGCGCATGCCAGCAGCAGCTCCACACGGTTCCTCGGGAACCTGAGGCTCCTGACTCCCGCGCCGCCTGAGCACCTGGTGGGACCAAACCACTCAGAAGCAGTTGCCGCGAACATCTGCTTAAGAGTTGAAACCAGTAAAGTTCGTGAACTCTCTCTCACAAAGGGTAGTAACGTGATGAATGGAAAGAACGGTTGTGCATCTGGTTGGGCTACAGATGAACAAAGCCAGTACAGAAAATAAGCCATTCTCAAAGTTTAGAAGTGATGAAAACTAATACCTTTAAGCTTTGCGCAGTGGCAGTATCGTAGCCAATGAGGTTTATCCAAGGTGCGATTATTGCTAATTGGAAACTAATACCTTTAAATGATAGTTACTGTACACACTGGTTTACTTTAAGGTTAATTAAGGAAATTAACAGTAAAAAAGTGTCCTGAGCAGCTTGTGTTCCTGGCACAGGCTGCTTGCTTCACGGTGCCACCGCCATGGGGCCCAGGCCTGGGTGACTGCAGGGTGCGGCTCGCAGTTCGTTTTGCTGTCCTTGCTGTTGCAACTGAACTTCAAGTTCTAGCCACTCTTTTCTTTTCTTTTCTTTTTGTCCTTTCTTTTATTTTCTTTGCAGAAGATCACCAAATGAATTGTCACAATAGTCGAATAATGCAAGACACAGAAAAGGACGATAACAATAACGATGAGTATGATAATTACGATGAGCTGGTGGCCAAGTCCTTGTTGAATCTCGGCAAGATTGCAGAGGACGCAGCCTACCGGGCCCGGACGGAATCGGAAATGAACAGCAACACCTCCCACAGTCTGGAAGATGACAGTGACAAAAACGAAAGCCTGGGCCGGAAAGGCGAGCTGAGTCTAGACTTAGACAGCGACGTCGTCAGAGAAACAGTGGACTCCCTGAAGCTGTTAGCACAGGGGCATGGTGTGGTGCTCACAGAAAACATGAGTGACCGGGGCTACGCAGACACCATGGCGCAGCAGGACAGCAGGAACATGAACTACGTGATGCTGGGGAAGCCCAGCCTTAACAACGGGCTGGTGGACAAGCTGGTGGAGGAGAGTGACGAGGAGGTGTGTCTGAGCAGCCTGGAGTGCCTGCGGAACCAGTGCTTCGACCTGGCCCGGAAGCTGAGTGAGAGCAGCCCTCAGGACCGGGGCGCCCCGCAGAACCCGAGTGTCCGCCAGCACGTGCGGCCGGAGGACGACTTCTCGGGGAGGACGCCGGACAGGAACTACTCCGACATGATGAACCTGATGAGGCTCGAGGAGCAACTGAGCCCCAGGTCCAGAACTTTCTCCAGCTGTGCCAAGGAGGACGGGTGTCCCGAGAGAGATGACGACACAGCCTCTGTGAACTCGGACAGGTCTGAGGAGGTGTTCGACATGACCAAGGGCAACTTGACCCTTCTGGAGAAGGCCATTGCCCTGGAGACGGAGAGGGCCAAGGCCATGAGGGAGAAGATGGCCCTGGAGGCCGGCCGGCGGGACAGCACGAGGTCCTATGAGGAGCAGTCGCCACGACCGCTGCCCGGGGACGAGCGGAAGCCCAAGCCCAGCGATAGCCATGTCAAAAAGCCATACTATGGTAAAGGTAATATTTCTGCCTAATGTAAGTTGCCTCTCGGAAACACGAGCTCGAGGGAGAGATGTGGATGGTGGTCACAGTTAGCGCGTGCCCTGCCGTAGATTTGATCTCCGGTGCTCATTTCTTAGGGCTGGTTCCAGAGTTACGTTTGGTGATCACATTCCCAAAGAGCCAATGAGGTGTGTGTCTGAGAGTTACACAGAGCAGCTCGATGTCACATTCTCAGAGCAGATGAGCACTAGGCTGGTTCAGCGGGAAATGCATGTCTCGGAAAGAAGGGCCAGACACAAGACACCCTGAGCAAGAAGCCACGAGGACGAGCCTGCAGTCTTATAAGCGGACCACACTCGCAGTGGCGAGGGCTCACATAGCAGTCAGTCAGTGGGGGGACCTCTGGACAGGTGACCTCCCGGCTGACAAAGTCACCACCAAATACAGTGGCTGGGAAAAGCTCCCCCATAGGACCCGCCCCGGTAGAGACTGAACAGTGATGGGACGGTGGGTGACGTGAGACGAGGGCACGTTAGTCTCGAGAGGGCGTCAGCGATGGGAGCCCCTGCCCCGCAAGACGCAGCGTGTCTCCGCTGAGCCCAGCAGTGGCTCCCCTCGCTGGCTCCACAGCGTTGTGGGGACGTTGTCACGCTTATTTTACTGTGAAACACCCCGAATCACCTGGTGTGGCCGTCTCGGCGAACTGTTACTCATGAAATGTGCACGCAGAGGTCGGCACTCCTCTTCACGTCCAACCCACACGCGTCAGTCCCCGTGCCGACTGCCCCAGCCTGAGCAGGTGGCCCCCATCTGCAGGTCGGCCGGCCCACTCTCCCGGGGCTGCGGCCCAGCGCCCGCTCTGCCTCTCACAGCACGGGGGCATCTGCCTGGGTCAGTTAGGGACTCTCTTAGAACTAGGTGAGAAGCAGTTTCCAGAATCAAACTGGTGATTCCTTAAATGCTTCCACGTGAGTGCCAGAAAGACCCTGTGCTGTGTGTTCTGTTCTGCTCCTTATCGACACTGGGTTTCCTCCCTGTGGGTCTGATCATGAGTTTCAGGAATTTGGTTTGAAAATCAGTTGCGGTACGAACTCCAAACACTCAGAAAAACCCTCTCTTCTGTTGTGACATAGGGGTGTATTCTCCTCTCAATGTGTGCACATAGCCCACAGCGAGATGCTTGCTAGACCCAAATCACGTTCAAGGTGAGACTGAGCCAGAAGCCCTCGGGTGCTCCATCTCAGGGACGCAGAGGGAGGCCCGCCAGGGCAAGGCGCACGTGAGGAAGGGCTGGCGCTGCGGGCCACAGCGTCCAGCACAGTGGAGCGTGGGCTTGCTCTGGGTGAGCGTCGTGCGGTGGTGCCGTGGTTGCAGTGGAGTCTGTAAGAACTTGTTAGTCGGATGCGTGAGAATCCTAGCTCACCATTTTCAGGAGGCAGTAAGTGCCCTTCCTCACGGCTTGCTCAGCAGCACGCAGGCACACTGGGCCGGCGTTGACGGTCTGGGAGTGGTGCGCGGAGGACCACCAGCGCCGGGCAGTGCAGGGTGTGGGTGCCCTGGGCATCTCGTCTCTGGTGTCCATGGCTCCTCTGCACCCAGAGCTCTCTGTGGATTTGACTCATTGGGTTTTGTTATTGTTGTTCTGGGTGTGTTTGGTTGGGTTTTTCGGTAAGAATTGGAATTCAAACTATGTGGTTCCCCTAAGTAAATGGGTCAGGGACAGCATGAACAGTGAAGCTGAGATGTGCCTTTTCCCTGAAAGGCGGGGGTGGGCATGCACTTTTTAAATGAACCAAAAAGCAGGGGTTCCTGCCTCCTCCCAGTTTTTTGAGGTCTTCCTCCTCTGAGAGCGGCTCACTTCTCTCTGAGCAGCACGCTCCACGTCATCCCCCAGTTGCTCTGAAGATGCCTGTGGTTGTGTCAGAACCACAGGAGCGCAGTCAAGCAAGGACACCCAAGTAGGCAGGGAGGCGATGCCCTTCTCACGGAGGAAAAGGGGTGTCGTATCAGCACGTCTGAGCAGTCCCTATGGTGACGGTCTCTATTCTCAGCTCCCATTATTTTATTAAAGATGAAGGGAACATTTGTACCAGTGCTCATTTCCATTCAATCTCCTCAAAATGATTTAAATCATGAGTGAGTAACCTTTCCAAAATCTTGACCTAAAACGAGAGGTTCAACGTGAAACTTCTGTCTTCTTCTCCAGCATCCACTAGGAAGGGGATGCTGGAGCAGCTAAACCCAGCATCCAGGTTTCTTCTAGAGACTGTTGCCAGGTTTATGGTGAATTGTTGGTCTGTTTGCTCCCTTGGTTGTTTGGTGTTTGCTCTAATGTTTGCCTCCAAGACGAATGGGTATTGAAAGAAATGAGAAATCAAGGGAGGCCATGCAAAGGCGAGTAGCACCCCTGGCCGGGCTCACGCATCGAGAGGAGATTACACCCTGCCGTCTCCCAGAACCCGAGGCAGGCGGAGCCACGCTGTGTTCACACAGACCTGCCCTTGACTCCAGGACCCTTGCAAAACTGTGGGTGTCCCGTGTCCTGATGTAAAAGGGTCACTCAATGATTAGTGATAGTCGTGGTTTACTTTTTGTCATTTAAAAGTCATTTATGTCTAGTTTATCATTATAAATTATTATATCTCTAGTTTATGATCTTAATATTTTCCTTTGAACTGTTACTGTGCACTTTTATAGTTACATTGATTCAATTATGCAGATGTTATTGTGCAGTTACTCATGAAGCAATGAAGTGCTAGGCTTTGGGTTTGCATGTGGAGGAGATGCTCCAGTGAGATGCCTAAAACCGAAGTCACAGCATCACACTTGTAGGTCTGTCTCCGGAGCTGCCGTCCACCAACAGTGGCCAAGAGTGGCCGGCAGCTGCCTGGAGGGCACCCCCTCCACCGCAGCGGAGCCCGAGAGAGACACGTGGCACCGAGTGACGTGCCAGTTAAAAAGGACGGGGCTCTTTACAGGGACGTCAGAACGTTTATAGGCCTGCAAGTCCTTTGACTGTTTCCGTTTACATGAATGGCTTAACAAAAAGTCAGTAAGACTTTAAAATTTTTAAACCAAGCTTTTGTCTTTGTATAAAATGAATTCTTAACCAAAAGTAAAATATATTTTCCAACAATCATGATTGGCTTGATTAATAATAAGATACTAGTCTTATTATTAACCTTATTAATATCTTATCAATCTTATATCTTATTAATAAGATATTAATATAAAAATACTAAATACCTACAAGAAATTTTAACCACAGGACTCCCCGGACCAAGTCACACTGGTCACTGTCGACTGCTAATCTGTGCAACTGGTTTTCAAAAACTGGCTCAGACACAGGGCCCCACGCACCGAGGTGCCGTGGGGCCTGAGCTTCGTCTTAGAACTACCGCTGGGGCTGTCTTCTGCACGTTTACGCACTGGGCTCAGCTCTGGGCGCAGAAGTAACTTCCGAGCAATGCCATTGCACTTCTGCCTCTGGCCCCTCCCCACTGCCCCTGCCCCCCCCCCCCCCGCCACGCAGAGCTGCAGCCACCCAGCACAGTGTCCTGGGAGCCGTCCTCTGGTCCCAGGGCACTGGGAGAAGCCCAGCAGGCAGGCACTCGGCAGCTTCTGGAACAGTCTGATTGCGCATCCCCCGGGTCAGGCAGGGTCTCCTCCACTCGGGTCATTTGCTTGCAGTGCCTTCTGAGAGTGCATCTTCTTTCCAGAAAATCTCCGAGTCGATGTGCTGCCAGCCAGTGTTGCGGAGAACACACTCAGCACCGGCACACCTGCAGCTCACAGTGCCTGCGGTCAGACAGGGCACTCAGGCAGACGCGAGCCGCAAAGAGCGCCGCACGGCATCAGCCCGCGGCTGCGTTTTGCAGAGCGCTGGCCTCTAGGCGACGCAGGGGGTTTGTGCTCTGAGAAGGCCACTGCCACATCCCGGTTTCCGCTGGTTTCCCTGAGCTCATCATGTAACACACGGGGAGACCACGGGGAGTTCGGGAAGGCGTAGTCTTCCGTTTTCGTCAGCACAGAAAATGAAATATGTTATGATTCATGATTACACTGTTCAGGTCAAAAATCACCCAAAACTAAAGACCTACACAGAAGCCTGTTGCCACAGCCTGTCTCCTGACACCTGCTTTACTTCTTTACTTGTCAAGGTCTCTTCAAAGTGTGAAGTAATCACATTGGTCTTCAGAGGGTAAAGAATTCACTCTCTTGACACCTGTTGTCGCTTTTAGATCCCTCGAGAGCAGAAAAGAAAGAGAGCAAGTGTCCAACCCCAGGCTGCGATGGAACCGGCCACGTGACCGGGCTGTACCCGCATCATCGCAGCCTGTCCGGATGCCCGCACAAAGATAGGGTCCCTCCAGAAAGTAAGTCGTGTCGCCCGTCCCTCGCACACACACCTGCCACTGTCTCGGTCATCTCTCTTGCCTCTGTCATTTCCATCTATTCAGAGGGCAGCCATCCAGCACTGGCGCACTTGTGGGGGCTGACGGGCTCTTCCTCTAGGGGGCAGTGTGTGCCCCTCTGCCCTCTTGGGCAGGCCTGGGCACCAGGCCTGGTTTCTTATCTGCCTGCTCTGTGACCTCAGGCTGGCCACTGCCCTCCACACCTCCTCTCAGGCTGCAGCACTGAATGTAGACAGTCTGCACGCTACCCCACCCCGGCACACAACGGCTGTGAGCCCCCAGAAAACTGCTGGGGAGTCCTGCCGCCTGGTTACCTGGAGTTCTGCATCTTTGCAAATCAGTATTTATATTTGTGTTCTATTGCATTTCACTCAGAAGGTCTGTTCCATGTCACAGTTGTCCCTGTGACATCCCTGCACAGTAAAGTCTTCAGTCAGGAGGCTGTGGCGGGTGGGTTCTGACCCCACACATTTGTTTGAATCAGTTAGGTTTTACATTTTTGAAACAACTAAATTCCCTTTAGAACTGAGCCAAAGTGCACTTTTTCTATCTTTCTGTCAGCACATGAAGTGTGCTGACTGTTTTCAAACAACCAGAGCTGATTGTGCAGGAAAACAGCCCGTTCTCAGAAAGAACCGTGGGACTGTAGGAACTTGAGTCTGAGAGTTCTGCCGTGTCTCGGACACAGCTGCTGGGCAGGAAGGCGGAGTCGCTGGGCTTGAGATACCGCGAGAGGACCGGCTGGCTGTGCACTGGGGCCTTTGAGACCAGTCCCACTAAAAAGCTGACTCGAGGATACTCGAGGTGAATCTGTTGGAACCCAGAGCAGTTCATGGTAGGTGAGGCTTAGAACACAGGCTTAGCAGAGCATTTTCAGGTAAAGAATATTTAGAAGCTACCGTGGCTCCAGGTTATCAAATGGCTGCTGAGAAGAGCAAAGCCACACTTCTACCCACGTCCTGGGAGCAGGCAAGAGGGGTGCGGGCACCAGCGGCCCTGCCCCGTGTGTTACATGACCAGCGCGGCCGCATGTGTGGCCGCGGCGGCTGCCCCTGAGCCCGGCACTCCGCTCGCACTTGTCCAACGCCCTCCAAGCCCATGGTCAGTGCTGGCCCGTTTTCAGACAAGGGAAACGCATGCAGACTCCATCGCCGCCTTTCCAGGCTGACACCGAGCCCGGCCAGCGAGAAACGCCAGTCCTTTCTGTACTGACGTGACGGGTGCGAGCTGGCCTGGGCGGGGAACTCGCGGGCCCTGGGGCCATGCCCATCTGGGTCCCAAGCCTGCCTGTCTCCCAGGAGACGGGCCCAGCCCCATCCCGTGCTGACCAGCGTGGCCCCGCAGGCATGGCTCGCACCCCCTGTGCCCGGGGCTCCTCACCTGCAAAATGAGGGCGAGGGCCATAAGCCGGTTTCATAAGAGAAAGCTTTATGCCATTTTTCTTTAAGGCCTTTATTTTCACCTTGAAGCAGATCAGTTGCTCTTCATGGCTGACAAATCCCCCTGACTCCGCATTTCCACAGGGAAAGTCTAACTGCAGCAGAAACGGGGGCCGCACTCCAACAAGTCACCTGCTGGATGGGCTCGTGCGGACCACCCTGGTCTCCCTGGGCCAGGCCAGGGGCTCGGCCCCACTATTGACCCCACAGATGCCTCCCCAGTATTTGCGCACGTAAAACTCCTCACAGCACCTTACGAGTGGGAAGACGTCACGCTCCAGCTGCACTCCGCAGAGTACTCGGCAGTCCCGGTTTGCATGCAGCACGCAGTGCTGCAGGCAGGGACCACTCCACTGGCCGAGACCCTGGCCCTCTGAGAGCCCCACCTAGACAGGAGGCCGCACAAGGCAGGTGTGGGCCCTGCAGACACGGCCCTGAGACCCCTGGGGCGATGACCTCCCTGTATCAGCTTGTCCAGTGTGAGGAAGAAGGAACTTGGCATTTATGAAAGTGACCAGGCCTGGAGGAGGCAGGCAGCAGGGACAGGAAGGCTGGGGCAGGTTCAGGAAGCATCCCTGAGATGGGCTGGCAGGGCTGGGAGACCCGCTGCCAGGAGAGGGAAGCACAGGTAAGAGAGGAAGGCAAGGCTGGGCACCTTGGGACACAGCCAGGTGGTCCTAGCTACAAGGGGCTGCGTCTGTCCCACTGGGGCCGCTCTTGGGCCGTTGAGATGGTCAGCTGTGTGGGAGCTCTCTGCTGCCCCTGTGCGCAGCATCCACGGACACTGTAGTGAAGTGGCCCAGACGAGAACCACAGACGGGAGTTTTGGACACAAAAGGACAGGAAGGCGAAGCCCAGGGGGAAGGGCAGGTGAAGAGAAGTCAGAGGCCACAGAGGGACCGGCAAAGGATGGTGTCTCCACCCCAGTCCCACACACAAGGGGGATGCCTGAGGTCCAGAGAAGGCCACGAGGGAGACTGGAGAGCGGTGGTGAAGGACGGGCCATCAGTGTGGCGAGGAGGCAGAGGCAGCACAGACTCGAGGGGGAAGGAGGTCCCGCCGAGGGGCAGGGGTCAGAGGGGCCACCACGCTGAGGGGTGCACCACAGACGTGTAAAGGGTCGGCTGTCTGCAGGGACATCAAGCATAGGAGAAAGGCAGGTGTTGTCTGAGAGCAGTTGTGTCGTGGGAAGGGTTTGTGTGACATTTTAACAGGGCAGTCGGAAAGTAGGAGAGTCTGGAACGAACGGTGTCAGTTGAGCAGGACCCCGGAGGCAGGGAAGAGGGCAGGTGCAGGCAAAGAGCTCGGTGGGGACGAAGGCCCTGCCTCTTTCGAGCCGGGCAGGGACCCAGGGACTGGGGCCGAGGTGCCCCAGAAGGAAGGTATCCGCACCCTTCCAGCCAGGTCCGACCCGAGCGAGCCAGGCTCGCCTTGTTTGGTTGCCGCTGATTCTACCGGGAGAGCTGCAAAGGGGACACCAGACTGCAGGGACGGCCCGGAGTGAGGGGTGAGGTGTGGGCTCAGGTCGTGAGCGTGTCATGTGGGACAGCGCACACATTATACACGTTTCAGGGGAGGGGAGATTGTTCCAGAAGGAAGAAGGCTGTAAAAAACAGAATCCTGGGACTCATTTGGACAGACTTTGTTGGGAGGGGGCCTTCCATGTTCGCCTGCACTGGGGGCCAGTGTCATGGGTCACTTCTCTCGACTGTCCACCTTCACTTCTCATGCCCCCCACAGCCCAGGGTGTTGGCCTGTTTGTCCAGGAGAGAGGCCCGCGGCTCCATGGGCAGCAAACACACTGAAGGCAGACTGGCTGCTGCCGGGTGCACACGGCTGCCGGGAGCCATGCGGCCCACTTGCTGGTTCACAGGCTCAGCTGCACAACACTGACCATTCCAGATGGAAGGTCATTACTTAATTCACTTGATTTAAAAATAAGGTTTGGGGCTCACTCTTTACTCTTGACTGCCACGCTCATGATGCTGTGTGTTTTTGAAGCAGCAGCACAGGCTTGGGTGTGGGACCAAGATCAGGGGCCTTTGCATCCCTACCCCACTCGGACCAGTTGGGCCCTCACGGCCTGCCCTCCAGCTCCACCCAGTGCACGCCACATTGCATGCCACTCAGGCGAGGTGAGACCCGTGTGTTCCCAACCATGCCATCACGCACATCTGTGGGACTGTGTGCTATCTGCGGGCCCGGTTGTCAGAGCAGCGGCAGCTCCTGGACATGGCCTGCCCCCGGGTGTTAATGCTGCGCTGTTTTCTCTGCCTCTCCCATCAAGTCCTCGCCATGCACGAGAATGTTCTCAAGTGTCCTACTCCAGGCTGCACAGGGCGAGGGCACGTAAACAGCAACAGGAACTCGCACCGCAGGTAAGCCCGCCATGCTGTGCCGCCCCCCGCCTGCAGGCGGCCCCCTGAAGGCCCACATGTCTCCCACCCGCACCAGAGGACGGAGACTGGGGTCCCCTGGCTCACGGGGGCTTTTAGTTGTGTCACCCACCTGGAAGGTGCCATTCAAGGCATAGCATCCTAGGTGGAACCGCAACCTGGAAAGAACACAGTAGTGGCTCCCCTGTCTTCCAGGGAGCGGGAGGGACTGTGTTCCGTGCACCAGGCATAGAGGGACGCAGGGCAGGGGAAGACTGTGCACATATGATGCAGCACGGCTGCCTCCAGACTCTGCTGCAGCCCCATCACCGGTGCGGACCACCAGACAGGCAGGTGTCAGGGACGTGTGGTGTGCACAGCGCCAGAGAGCTGGGCCTTTCCTGGCCCGGTGCCCCCCCCACCCCCCCGCCCCGCCCCGTGCTCTGGGAAAATCCCGCCTCCCTCCCTCCCACCTCCGGCCTCTGCTAGTTGCCTTGGGCCCAGCCGGATGCTTTCTTGCACAAGGCAGTTACGTTTCCCTGTCTTCCAGCCCCGTCTCATCCTCATGGCTCCCGCCCTGAGCGCCGCTTGAAGCCCGCTTTCCTGACTGGAGAGTTTGGTTACTTGTGTTAAATGTGCAAGGATGCAGAGAGTGGCCTGGGCTTGGGCTGCAGAATGAGGCAGGCGGGGGTGGGGGCAGTGAGGGTTGTGCTGAGCACGACTGGATGGCATGTTCCCACACCAGCCCCTCTGTCCCACCCTCACACAGCCACATGCATACAGACCAAGGGCCACGTGTGCCCGCACTCCATGGTCCTGCGATGCCATGGAAACGGCAGGCACCGCAGTCTCAGAGGGGCAGACCTGGGGCTCATTGGTGAGGACTGTGCTCTGAAAGGGTGGCCAGCAGTCCTCCAGGGAATCCGGCCCACCTTTGGCTCTCTCAGGGGAGGGCCAGCCACGTGCCATGGTCAGCAGGCTCACTCGCATGGTCAGTCGGGACTTCCAGCCGTGCCTCTCAGACCTACCCTGCCCCGTGGTGAGCCCCTCCTCTGCACACCCGAGATCGGGGCCTATGGCCAACGCTGGCACCAGCTCGCACTCTCTTGAGGGTCACGAAACTCACTAGCCGTCTGGGAAGGACAGAGTGCCCTTTACACAGGGCGTGGCCAGCAGCACTGTCTGCTGGGGACAAGAGGGGACGTGCCAGCTCTCCCGTCCCAGCCGTCTGGAAAGCCGGCTGGGTTTGGGAAATGGCCCCCCGCACCTGCTTGGGGTCTGGCTGTGCTGATGGGGGGTGGGGGTGGTGACTGGGTGTGCGTGCTGCAGAGCCATCTGGGAAGACAACTGATCCCTGTCTGTCATTGCAGCCTCTCTGGATGCCCTATTGCTGCAGCAGAGAAGCTGGCAAAGGCCCAAGAAAAACACCAGAGCTGCGACGTGTCCAAGTCCAGCCAGGCTTCCGACCGTGTGCTAAGGTACCAGCTTGGAGCGTGTTGGTCTCGTGAGCTCCGGGCTCACTGCGAGCCCCGTCTGCCCCGCAGCCACGGGAGAGCCAGCTGTTGGTTGTTTCTTGTTTGCTTACAGGCCAATGTGCTTTGTAAAGCAGCTCGAGATCCCTCACTACGGCTACAGAAACAGTGTCCCTACTACCACGCCGCGCTCCAACCTGGCCAAGGAGTTGGAGAAATACTCCAAGACCTCGTTTGAGTACAGCGGTTACGACAGCCACACGTACGGCAAGCGGGCCATAGCTCCCAAGGTGCAAACCAGGGACATATCCCCCAAAGGATATGATGGTAGGAGGTGCACACTCTTCTACACGAGAGTCGCGCTTGCCGTTGATGATGTTGTTGTTGTGTGTGCCCGTGTCCTCCAGGCCGGCCGAGCATGTGGCCCCTTGCTAGGTCCCAGACGGCAGCACACGCCACGGGGGCCCCTTGGCTGACAGCAAGGGTCCATGGGTGGGCAGCAGGGACCACACAGTGGACAGAGAGCTGTGCTCTTCCTACTGTGGCTGGGACTGTGTCCTCATCTCTGCAAACGCCCTTGAATAGGTGGCCCAGCCTGGTTGAGCCGGGACAGCCGGCAGCAGTGGCCCGAGTCCTGGGCAGTTTGGGGAAGGCCTGTACCCCCTACCCCCATTCTTAGCCCTGGGTACACACTGGAGCCGTCAGGGGAGCTTTGAAATTCTAGTGTTCAGGCTGCGCCCCACACCTGGCAAACCAGAACGCCAGGTATCCCCTATGCGGTGACAGTTTTAAAATCCCCATGACTCTCCTGTGCAGCTGAGGGTGGGTGACTTCTGCTGTCACCCAGCACCTCCAGCAGGCAGAGACCCTGTCTGCACCCCAACCCCGGCCCAGGGGGCAGGCCCCACTGTGACGTGCCTTTGTCGCTGGCACACTCCGAGCCGCCACAGCACTTACCAGCAAAGCAGAGCCAAGGGGTCACACCAAACCCTGTGCTTCCCAGAATGAGCCAGTCTGAGCCCCTCCCCGGGGGGGCAGGGGAGCCATGACCTCAGCCTATCTCTTCTCAGAGCCCCAGGTCAGTGGGGGTCTTGGGGGCCACCACACTGCTTTGACTTCACTCACTCGCCCGAGCAGTCGTGTTTGAAGCTCTGGGCTCCGCGGGCTTAGCTGGCAAGTGCTACTGACTGGATGTGGGTGCATGATACTTGATGCTTTCAAAGTCCCATCTCTAGCAGAGGCAAGGAGATAGACTTTTAAAGATCTTCAAGCTCCTCTCTGGAAAAGATCATTAAAGTCACGGAAAAAATTCATTTAAATTGAATGCTTGGGGTGTTCTGAAACCTTTTTATAATTCAGTATGAGTAGTTGTTCCTTGTCTTTATAACAATTGATTTGTATAGTGAAGAGGATTTAGTATTTCTTTGATATGTCAAATATTGATTATCCTTGCATGTATCAATTCTTAATGTATAGGAACAAAGATGTACACGGAAAAGAGGAAGTGACCTACAGTGCAACAGAAAATAATTATTTTGTTTTGTTTATTTTGTAATAATAATTTGTCAGCTTCAGGTTTTATTATAACCTCATTCATTTAATTGCAAATGAAGGATCAAAAGAATTGAAGCCATGTACTTAAGGACTCTGCTGACACCATCTCCGGTGTAGTGACGTTTTGCATGATGGTATGGGGCCTTTGGCTGCTCCTGCTCACATGCCTGGCTGCTGCGCCGTGCTCTGTGGCCTGACCCCTCAGCCTTAGTCGTGGTGGGGCTGCGGGTGGGGCAAGGGCCAGCAGAGCACCTCCGCAGGGTGACTGTGCCCAGCAGAGGGTTAGAAGTCAGAGCTGCCGGGGTTTGGTCTCGGCTCTCCCAGTAGGCACCGTGTGATGCTGGACACGCTCACCTTCCCGTGTGTCTGTGTCCAGAGTAGGAGTGGAGGGCGAGGTGTTGCTTGTACCCACTCAGGCTGCTGGGGCAACCCGGGAACAACTCTGAAGAAGGGAACAAACAGTACATTAGTTACTGACTTTAATTCTCGCTGCCAGGAAAGGATACCTGTTGTCAGAAGCTTGCACAGAGCCATGCTGCTCAGCTGACCCACAAGAAAATGGGAATGTAGAGAAAAAACTTCACTGTTAGGTCTTCAAGAAAATAGGAAAGACACCCTTGTAGCACCAAACATTTCCTGCAAAGAAGCCCTGTGGCCCTGTTTCTTGCCCACCAGACTCGCATGACAGAATTCTCAGATGTCAGGAAGTGCCTGCCTGCTGAGGGTGCTCGGCTGAGCTGGATCCTGGGTGGGGGGAGCAGAGAAGATTAGGGGACACCACAGGGGACTGCGGTCAGTGGTCCTTGCCCAGAGTGTGCTCTGAAGACTTGCTCTAGGTGCCCAAGGAATTTGGTCCTCGATCCTTAAAAAAAGGCAGACAAGCCTGCTATGTGGGGTGAGGGTGGGGGCGGAGGACAGAGCTTAGGGGCAGGGCACAGCACCCTGAGACCCCGCCCAGAGCCCTCAGCACAGGGATGCAACCTCCTGCATCCTTCCAGACACGCACTAGTAGCTGTCTGTCTATCCATCTGCCTTTCTTGTCTATCCATCTATTTATTCATCCATCCACCATCCACCCATCCACCATCCATTTGTTTATCCATCTGTCCATCATCCATCCACACACCCACACACCCATTTATCGTCTCGTCTGTCTGTACATTCATCTACCTATCACCTGTCTATTCTTTCCCTCTTGGTAACAAGTTCCAAGGAAGGGCATGTGACTCGAGAGAAGACAGGTAAAGACACTTGCACACAGTGAGCTGAGGTGTCCGTTGTGCCTGCAAGAGCCAGTCTGAGCTCTCTCCAGCGGCCAGTGTTAGACATGATCTTGAAGCTGAGTAGACATCACAAGCAGTCGAGGAAAAGGACGAGAGAGAGAGAGGGGGAAGCCAGCAGACCTGCGGGTCAGTGGGGACTGCCAGGGGTCGGCGAGGCTGCACTCGCCACATGTGAGATGAGGGATGGGGCAGGGACAACTGTGCCGATGGTGAGACGTAGACGTGAAGTCCACATGCAGGGAGGGACGGTGGAGGGAAAGGGGAGAGCGCAGAGGGCTCAAACTGGGGTTCCACTCCTTCCTACCTCCGCTGTGGGCGCCAGGCTGGCTTCCCTCCCAGCCCCCAGCACAGCCTGCTCTCTAAGGGAGCCGAGAATGGTTCTTCCTGCTTTGAATGTTCGGGGAAAAGGAAAGACCTCGTGGCATGGGAAAATGACGTGAAACCCACGTTTCGGTGTTCACAAGTCACACTCCCCACCCCACTCTTTGCTCACTCGGCTGCAGAGCTGAGCGGCTCTGGCAGAGGCTGGGCCACCTGCGCTGTCTCTGTGGGCAGTTTGTCAGCCCCTCAGGGTGGTTGCACGCCCAAAATGCACAGCCCCAAATGGCCTTTCCTAGCTTCTCAGTTCTCCTGACCTCAAAACCCTTTCCTCTCCTTTGCTCCTCCTTCCTGTCTTCTGTCTTGCCCAAGTCCAGGCCTCGGGGGCTGGGGGAGTATCTCATGTAACTGCTCAGGCAGCTTGCTAGGGCTGCCCTCCCTCACTAGTCCCTGGGGCTGGTCCTCCTTGCCCTCTGACCTGGCCCCCTGCCAGCCTCTTACTGGAAGGTACCCCCCTACTCCCCAGCCAGGTGCTGCCCCCGCCTGCACTTAGCAGCCTGGCTCATGACTGACTGATGATGCCACGGTTTGCTTGTGTAGAACGTGAGACCCACGCTGTCCCACAGGCAGTCCTGGGTCTCCTCCCTGGTAATGCCCCCCGACCTTGTCTTCCCTCTGGCCTGTGAGCTCCTGGAGGGTAAGAGGCCCTGTGTTCAGATTCACGCCCAGGGGCACCAGGGCTGGGCAGGCTGCCTGTAGCTGGGCAGGGAGTGCTGACAGAGAGCAGGGCAGAGAGAGAGAAGGAGAGGGAGAGGGAGAGACAAAGGGAGGGAGGAAAGCCAAGGGCCCTTCTCTTATCAGACATGTTAAACCCTGTGAAGAGGTGACTTGCACACAGGTGTCACCTATTGGGGTAGCCTTGCAGGAAAGCCCCATCCTCCCCTCCGGACATGCACTCAGGCTTGGAGAGGCAAACCCAGACATGCACCCCATGAGAGAGACAGACATGCCCATGCAGACCGAGAAGCAGGGCAGCGCCCGGTGGTGGCAGAGGCCAGAGATGGCCAGGCCCCAGGTGGGACTAACACATCCATGCGTCCCTTCCTGTCTGGTCTTCATAACTACTAAAATTCTGCAGTACACCAAAAATATGTTCTTTGCCGATCTGCCAAAAAGAATAGGTATTATTTTGACTAGTTTACACCGGACAGCTATGGTTGTGTTGGCTGTTATTTTCATTTGACAACCTAAGGGGCAAGAGGCCAGCGCCCCTGACTGAAGGCAGATATTGCGTGTTTTAACATTCTCATGGCACTTTGAGCAAAAATCACTGCCTTACAGGAAAGCATTAATACGGGAGAAAGCCGGCGCCTCTAGGAGGGTGAGACACGCAGGTAGTTAGACTCCTGTGAGCAGAGCAGGTTAAACAGCAGGTCCTAGTTTGAAGGTGTTTTGCTTTGTTTGGTTCTATTGATCGTATTTCATCCACACAGAGATCACGTGGCTTCTCTTTCTCCAGCAAGAGCAGCCACCTCTCTGAGGGGCATCACAGGAAGGTGAGGCCTGCAGAGACACAGGGCTCACAGCTCTCATGGTGCCCAGTGAGGCCCTGGCACCTAGAAGGACGTTAACCGGCTCCTGGCCACCAGCTGCTTGGAGATGGCGTGGCTGAGAACAGCTCAGCTGCCAAAAGAAACGCCCATAACCTTCCTGGTGCTGCAGGACTCCGCCCCCCCACACACACACACACCGCCCTGTGCTGGGGTTCCCTCAGTGGGAAGGAGGGGCCAGTGGCCCTTAAGCCAGGGACAAAGGCATTCCCGTGCCTGCAGCTCTGCAGCGCCCTCTGGTGTCCACACAGTACTGCCGTAGCTCACTGACCACCAGGGTTTTGTAAATGTCTCACAGATAAACTAGGGCCCAGGGCCTTCATTTGGAACAAAACATTTAGCAAAAGGGCCCATCTGTCCAAGTTGCATCTTGAAGGGGGGGGTGCATCTGTTCCAGGCCCTTCCCTGGGCGCCATGCAGTGGGGTCTCTGGGTATGTGCTTCTGGGGGGGGGGCGTAGACATCCGTCACCAAAGCCAGCTGCACTTTGGACTGGACACCTGATGTCCTGCCTGCTTTAGAAATCGAAATTTACTCACTTCTGAACAAAACTGTTGTTTTTCTTATTGCCATGTACTGCATTTTTTTTCTGAGCCAGTGGCTAGCCCTCACTAGGGAAAAAAAACCCTTCTAATTTTATTTCTCTGGGATTGTATTCCTACCTTTATTACAAGTGAGTGAGTGATGTTAACCTACACACTTCTGCACGTGTGTGAGTGTCTCAGGCTGTGTGCTGGCACTGCCCTCCCCTTGAGGTCATGACAGGCCCCAAGGCGGCCTCCTGAGGGGTGGCTCCATGGGGCCCCTCAGCCTGGCCCCCTCGCCCCCACCCTCGGTGCTCCGAGCTGAGCTCCTTCAGATGGGTAGCGTGGAAGTAACTTACCTATGAGTCACTCCTGCTTGGGGCATGAGTGTGGGATTGACCCGCTGCTCCATGTGAGCAAGCCTGGTCCTAGAGGTTAGCTGCCTGTGCAGTGGCTTGGTGGGATGTCAAGGGGCCGTGGCATGGTCAGTGGCTTGCCTCTTCGCCGTGCAGCCAGCAGGGACAGTGAGCCTTGTCTACAGTGTCAGGAAGGCACAGGCTACAGTGCAGACTTGAGAGTCATCTGCAAGGAAGGCTTAGTTCTTCCTCCATTTGTGTCTGCTTCGGGTGCTTTGGGGTGTGGTTCCTTGGTATTGCTCGTGGTGGCAGACCTGGTTGGCTGTTGACGTTTACTCTGTCGTTACATGCAGTTTTCCTTGCCTCTTCTCGTTGAGGGAAAGCACTGAGCCATCCTCCTCAGGTCAGTGCGGGGCTTATGTTGCAGACTCACCAGTGACAATTTGGGGACACATGAAAGCAGGGTCAGGCTGCAGGCTCCCTCCCACTTGCAGCAGGAATGCAGATGGGGCTAGTGTTCTGGGCTCAGGCAGCCGCAGCCCAGCAGGAGCCCCGTCCCTGTAGCCCTGCACCAGCCCCACAGCCCCCTGTGCCTTCCCACGAAGCTAGTCCAGGCCACATGGGGAGCCGGGAGCTTGCTTGGAAAAGAGATAGCGGGAGATGCCCGAGCTTCCCAACAGGCGGCTCTCTGGTGAAGGGAGGTGTTTTCTGGGGTCCACCAGTGCCCTCCCAGCTCACCTGTTCATGATCCTTGCTCCCAGGACTCAGGGGGAGAAGCCTGACCCCTGGGGTGTTGACAATCCTGGCAGCACTAATGGGCCGTCCTCTTAAATCGTCCATCAGACGGCTCCTTCCGTGCTGGAGGGGCTCTTAGCACTCAAGGGCCCTGCCCACTCCTGAGGGCCCGTCTGGCTACTGGAGAGCCGGCTGCTTAACAGGAAGCTGTGGGTACTGGCTGCGTGCCTCTTTGTCTCAGACCTTCCGGGTCCACAGGGTGCGAATCTGCTCTTGGCCAGCACCCTTTCACCCTTGTGTCTCCCCGTTAGAATCCAGGATGACACTTCTGGAGGAAAGAAGTGTTTTGGTCACACTGTCTGGTGTGCACGCCTAGCCTGAAGGCCATATCCCAAAGCACAGGTCCCCAGAGGCCTCACTGGTGGCCCGGGGCCTGTGCAGCTGTCACCTGCACACAGGACAGTGAGCCCCCTCCTGGTGAGAGGGAGCAGCCAGTCCCTCAGGGGCTGAGCAGTAGTCTGTGGGTCCCCATCACTGCCGGGAGCCCCATGGCCGAGCCCCGAGCTACTGTGGGAGGAGGGTGCGCCCATCGGCCTGATGTGCCTGGCGTCCCGGGAGGCAGGCCAGCGGGCTCCTCCACGTGGGCCCGCCACTGGCCCGCACTCTCCGTGCGATGTGTGTCTGCGCGCAGGGCTGGCGGGAGGTGTGGGTGGGGGGTGCCAGGCACGGCGGGGACCCGAGTCACCCCTGCCCTGTCTCCCCAGCGAAGCGGCTCTGCAAAGACGGCAGCCCCAGCAGCAGCGCCGCCAGCAGCTACGCGCCCAGCAGCAGCGGCAGCTTGAGTGGTGGGGGCGGCGGCAGCAGTGCCAGCAGCACCTGCAGCAAGAGCAGCTTCGACTACACGCACGACGCGGAGGCGGCACACATGGCGGCCACCGCCATCCTCAACCTGTCCACCCGCTGCCGTGAGATGCCGCAGAGCCTGCCTGCCAGGCCACAGGGCCTGTGTGCTGCCCGGGTACGCCCGCCTGGCCGAGCCCACCTGGTGGGGTGAGGGAGGCAGGGCCCATGCACCCCCTGAGGCCACGCTGGCCCTCTCAGGACACAGGGCAGCAGCGGTGCGGATGCCGTGGTCTCACTGAGTGTCCCTTCAGTCGGAGGACACAGTCCTGCTGAGAAATGGCAGCAGTCACTGCGTGTCAGTGAGTGTGTCCCCCTCAAGGCCTAGGCTCACTTCTGTAAACAAATGGCCTCAGAACCCTAAAGGAGCAGTACACCTTGAACTTTAAACATGAGGAAGGCTGTCAAATAAAAGGCAGGACTGGCCCTTACTGCATTCCCAGTAGGTCATCCAGAGCTAGGGAGCAGAGAAAGCACCCATCTGACTTCCGCGGGGACCGCTGGGGTACACAGAGGCAGCCGGCTTTCGTCAGCTCAGCTCTGCCGTCTCTATGGTAGGGCTGTCCTTGCGATTCTCTTGTCCAGGACTCGTGGCCTGTGACGAGGGCAGGAGAGCAGGCTACATGGCCACACAGCGAGCTGCCTGCCTGGCGAGGCCACTAGGTGGCCGGGAATGCAGGTGGTGTGCTCAGAGGACATGTGAGCGGGCATGTCCCCTCCTCTGCGGGAATCAAAGCCTGTCTGTCCATTACCCAGAGCTGCTCAGCCTCACTCAGTGGCCTCGCCCCTGACAGAGTGGTTATGAATCAGGGTGATTTGTACAAGGGGAGAAAGGTCAGTAATTTCATGTTCTGCAAATGCATTCTTCCTATGACTATTTTTATTCCTAGATTTTGGGAAGGATCGGGGGCAGGCAGTTTCCATGGTGACCAGGGCTGCTAAATGTGAGACTGCCACAGGGGAGGGTCTTTAGCAAGGAAAGAGAAAAGACCATGAACCCTTATAATTTTTTTCACTTTATTAAAATCAAACAAAAACTGAGAGAATTAAATCTAACATTATGAAGGCTAAATTAGTATGAAAGCTTGAAATTGGGAGTGCATTTTGACAAAAGAGTTGAAGCAGACTAATACTGTATGATGTATCAAGGTAACAACCCAAAGGACGGGATTTTCATTCCAGGCATCTTCCTGCTGCTGTTCTATCCAAGGGAAGAGCTGCCAGACCTCGGAGTCGGTAGCGGTGTCCCCGCCAGCTCAGAGGCCCGTGTCTGTGGGGCCCCCAGGACGGTGGGGCATCCTGGCTGCTCTTCTCTCTCCTTCACGCGTCCTTCCCTCCCTCCCTCCTCCTGAGAGGTGCACTCCCAAGAATTCTCGATCTGTTTCAAAGCATCTTCAGAGAGAAAGGAATCCACCACGGACTCCTTTGTTCTTGAAGCCAGTGACTGAATGTCTGATTTGCTGGGCTGAGCACAGGCCAGGCCATGACCTCAGCAGTGGTGGCCTTGGCCACTGGGGTGCCCTGGTGGCTCCTCTGACGGTGGACAAGTCTCTGCGTCGTGGGAGTTCAGAAGAGGGGTCGATTCTCGCTCCTCCTCCCCCAACCCCAGTTCTTTTGTTTTCTTCCTCTGCAAGTCCTGAAGTATCTAGCACCAATGAAACCAAACAAGAATTTTTAAGTATATGTCCATTTTAAGAGTACGTAATTCTAGGGATAAGTGTATATTCTGTACAGACACACACACACACACACATTATAATTCTGATTTCGTAATAGGTATTTGAAGTGGAATGGAATCGAAATTAGGCATGCATTTGATTCTTTTCTGGCCAGGCTTACTTCCAGAAGCAGAGATGTGCTGGGGGGAAGGAAGATGTCCATAGGTGAGAGATCTGACTGACAAGTGACAGACGAGGACAGATGAGGGAGATAAATGACAGGCAGATGAATACATGACAGGGTAGATGCGCATGTACATACATACACAGGAGATGGTGGATAGATGGATGTGTGCACATGGGACAGACTGGCCAGCAGAGGTGGCTGCAGGCCCCTGGGGCAGCAGAAGTGAGTAGAGGGCCCACCTGCCCACGCACCGGGGCTTGGATAAACGGGATTGGGTGACATGCTCCTCGAGGGAATTCTGTGCTGGCAGGAGGCAGGCTGCCGTCAGGGAGGGAGCCCCGCGGTCACCTGTCTGTCTCTGTCTGTCTGCCCGCAGAACCCTGACATGGAGGTGGATGAGAACGGCACGCTGGACCTAAGCATGAACAAGCAGAGGCCTCGGGAGGGCTGCTGCCCTGTCCTGACCCCGCTGGAGCCCATGCCCCCGCAGCAGCAGGCCGCGATGAGCAGCCGGTGCTTCCCGCTGAGCGAGGGGGACTGCTGGGACCTGCCTGTGGACTACACCAAAATGAAGCCGAGGAGAGCAGACGAGGACGATTCCAAAGAGATTAGCGTACGTCCTCTTCCGTGGGCTTCTCTGCACCCTCGCATTGGTGGCTAGGTGTCCTCGCGGGGAGAGGCCATCGACACACACCTTAGAGAACGCGCCTTTTCTCTTTAAGTAGGACCTGTAGCTAATGAGACTGTGGAACACATTTTTGGTTGACTCGGGAAAGATTTGTGACTCACATTGATTTGGTGAGACAAAGCATTGACTCTCCCACGTGATGAATTTCCTATTCTACACGAGTGGGCTCTCTCTCAGTCTCGCTAAGAAGTGGGTGAGCAGCACACCACCTCCTTTTCGGGGGAGACGCGCTGCCGTTGTTCGGGGCATTCTTTGCGGGCAGAGCATCAGAGTGAGGCCTGACACGTGCCCGGCCGGCTGCCTGCTGCTGTGGGGCTCTTTGCGGCTCAGCAGTGTCTGTTCCGCAAGAGGCCAGAGCTGCTCCGAGCCGCCGCCAGCCTCACCCAGGTCACTTGCGCAGCTGCCGAGTCTGTGTGGGCTACAGAGTCAGCAGGACTCCTGCGTTCAGAGCACACTGTTAAAGTGGTTACAACTTTCAAATTCAGGTTGTTAAAATATTGGTCGGCCAAAAAGTCCACATGTTTTTTTCCACAAAATAAAAGACATTTTCACCAATATCTTTATTGATTTGGGTCTTTCGAGTATGTCAGCTCTCTCCCGCTATTGACCTCCAGTCAGGGGAGGCCAAGGGCGCTGCTTAACACCTTCCAGTGCACAAGACCACCCCACGGCAAAGGGTTGTTGGCCAAAATGTCAGTAGGACCAAGGAACTTTACAGCCACTACAGACACGTTCGATCAGTCACAGCACCTCCATACACTGCACAGTTCTTTTTTTGCATTTTGGTTGTGTTTTTACCTTTCTTGTAATAATAAAGCATAATACACCAAAATGTTGTGTATTTTCTTCCATCTTCAATATTAGGATGGCTGCACAAAAATTCACCGATTTTGATCATTTTTAAATGCATGCAAATATGACAGCTATCATAATACAATGTAACAAAATTATTTCGAAGTTAAAGACAACTAAGCACTACTAGAGCTATCATATGGAAAAAACATAGTGAACTTTTTGGCCAGCCTAATAATTGTAATATCCTGTAGGCTAAGCAAAGAAAAACTTGTTTTTATTGGGCTGACTTTGTTCTCCAGTATTCAGTCCTGAAAACTGTAACAGCTCTATTCACTGAAAAATTAAACCTCTTTTTTAATACAATGGGGAGACCACCAGCAAAGCATCCTACAGAAACAAGGAGGTGGAGGAAGGGAAACTCTTATCATTTGTAGGAATTGGTGGAAAGTGCCTTTTTGTAAGGCCTTCCCATTTCAAAGCCTATTGTCTGTATTCTTCGGATTGAAAATTGTCACAGGAGTAGCAAGCCACATTCCAGAGTGGTTTTCTCTGCTACAGTCGCATCATCAGAACAGCATACGTAAGGCATCCCAGCTGAATCTCTGAGTTCATTTTAATGAAAATTAAGCCCTTGTAAATCGACAGAAGTGTTTGCATCACGCAGACTGGCATGGAAGTAAACATAATGCCTGTGTTCAGGAGACACATTTGCTCGACACTGCCACCTGTAGGAGTTTCTAGGTCACTGCAGTTGGGCTCACTTCTATAGAAAAGAAAATGCTGCAAAGGAATTATTTAAAACTGCATCTTCTCAGTTGATGTCCTCTTGCTGGGCCTTGAGGACCTGAGTGTAGCAGTCTGCAGTGATTGCTAACAGTGCAGGCAGTCTGAGATCGTAAGCGCGGCACTGGCACTGTGCGGCCAGGTTGGGGTGATGCGGGCAGGGGGCAGCCTGCGCCCATGGGGGTGGGTGGGGGTGCTGGGTGAGAATGGCCGGAGCAGAGGTGATCCCTGTGGCCAGGTCACTCTGTGCCTCTCGTGGGTATGGCTGATGTAATGCTGAACAAGGCCCTACCCTGGGGCAAGTGCCCGTAATTCTGAAAGTTGAGAGCAGTTAATGAGCTACCAGGTCCAGCACAGAAGAGAGATACTCTGAACAAATTTTAGTTTGTTTCTTTCAGGAGGGGCCTGGAGTGGACAAAGATGCATTGTGATTTTAAAGGTAGAGTCAGGAGTGTTGAGAAACGAGAGGCAGCCACCCCAGCTGGGGACGCAGCCTTTGGTCTGTGTGTCGATTATTGTTCGTGTGGCCCTGAAGCTGTGTTTCACCCGCAGCCAGAAGACTTGGACCCATTCCAGGAAGCTCTGGAAGAAAGAAGGTACCCGGGGGAGGTGACGGTCCCCAGCCCCAAGCCCAAGTACCCCCAGTGCAAGGAGGGCAAAAAGGACCTGATCACGTAAGCGTGGCGCCAGGCGCGCCGTCCCTCTTCCTCACTGTCCCTTCCCTCGGCTTACTTCTGAAAACTGATCTGTATCTGCCTTGCCATCTGAGCATGTGACATTCGCAGCACATAAATGTCTCAAGCTGCCGGTCAGCAGAGTGGCCCGCCGTGTGGCCTCGAGTGCGCTCCAGCGCGCTGTGCCGCGGGGACGCCACCCTCATCCAGCCACGCATCCTGCAGCTTCTCTCCAGGGCGCTAACCCCCTTGCAGACATTGCAGCTAAACTGGAAACAATGAAACTTTCTAAAAGTTTTTTTAAATATACTTACTATTTTGGCTGTTTTTGTTTTTGTTTGGTGGCAGATGTCCAACACCAAGGTGTGATGGGAGTGGTCATGTGACTGGTAATTACGCCTCACATAGAAGGTGTGACTTCATTTTTCTCATGGTGGATTCTGTCGTTTCAATTTATTGTTTTCAGCTTACCTCAACAATGCTGTCAGAGTGAAAACGTTCAGCTATGTGTCGCCCCTCCAAGTGCTCTGTGTTGACCTCTGAAAGCATGCTGACGGGTGTGTTGTATAATGCGTTTTCTCTGAAAATAAGCCACCTAAATTGGGAAAATTCCTTACAAGCATTTCAACCAAAGAGTGCAAATATTTTCCTTTTCAAAAATGGTTTATTAACAGACATGATTTCTTAAATTTATATGTGAACATATGCAGAGTTCATTATAAAAAATTCAATATACAGCACTCGCCCCATCACTTTTCTGCATCCAACTTTAATTTCCATGCCGTGTTGTTTGTCCGGGAGGGCCCGCTGGCCAGAGGGTGACTCACGGACTCTGCGGGCCTGTCTTCCAGTCTGTCGGGCTGCCCCCTGGCTGACAGAAGCATCCGGAGCATGCTGGCCACCAGCTCACAGGAACTCAAGTAAGATTTCATGGGAGTCATTCTCTTTGAGAACCGTTCCCTTAGCGGGAACAGAACGGGTGTGTCATCTGAAAAGAAAGCTGTCCTTACAAGGCCACCTGTGCACAGCAGCGCGGGGTCGGGGACCCAAGCATTTTGGTTGCCTGCTGGTAATCCATTCTGCCTTTTTCCCTTGTCGGTCTCCAGCTCTTCCCAACCATACCCTCCCTACCTGGAACTGACTGGAGCGAGTGTGCGCTCTCCTGCACACCTGCACGTGGGAGGGAGGCTTCAGGTCGCTCAGACTTTTAAGAGAAGGTTATAATTTAAAAAGTCGGAAGCTGATGTCTTGAAGGTCAGCAGTTAGCGTGAGTGTCTAACATGAAGGTGCCCCCAGCACTTGGCAGAAGGCTGCCGGGGCCAGAGCTGATGCTGCGGGTCCCCTCGGCCGTGGCCCCGGCCCCTCTCTGGTGACTCACGGCTCACCAGCCCGTGTGGCCAGGCGCTCACACGCACGCACATCCCTCTGACCATTGGATCTCTGTCTCCCCTCTGTCTATTATTTTTTTCTATATTTGAGTGTAAATCTGGCTGCCGCATTTGTCCCCCAGACCAGGGTGTTTCTCCTCCATTACACACATGGTCAGCCGCGTGCAGCTCCCAGACGGGGTCTGGGAGGAGCTGGTTTGAGTCCTGGCAAGTGCCCCAGGGCCTGTGGTACTCTGGTAGGAGGCGACCTGCGGGTGGGGGTTGGCAGAACGGTCGTTCCCAGTGCAATGAGAGCCACGGGCCTCCAGTCATTGTTACAGATGTCATCATGTCACGTTGCTTGGCTTCCATTCTGTTTGAAAGTGGCTTTCTTACCAATGCAGACAGACTGCTGTGGGCAGACCCTATCTATGTGACCGCACCCCTGAATCCCAGCCCTATCCCCTAGCCCATCACCACGCACCAGACTGTCCCGGAGTGTGGGGCTCTGTCTCACACCGTGTCGTTTTTTACAGGATCCCTGCCCAGGGCCCTAGTGCCGTAGATCACCTGCTCATGTTCAGTGGCCTCCTGAACTAGCTCTCCCGTCACCAGACTGCTGGCATCTTCTTCATGGCCCATAAACACCGGGAGGGCTCCCTCTTAACAGCAGTGCCGCCCGTAGCCTCGTCCACACGGTGCCCCGTGGGCCGAGAGCTGTTAGGACGCAGAGTGGACAGAGTTAGCAGGAGAACTTGACCCAGGGGGTCGCAGCACCTTTTTCGTGGCTTGAAACCACCCTCCCCTCAGGGTCAGAGCCAGGCTCACTGCGTTGCACCGAGGCCCGCGCGTCCCAACGTGGGCACTTCCCTGTGACTTTCTTAACAGAGTCCTTTGCAAAGTCTGGCCTGTCTCCATTTCCAACAGGCCCGCTGTCGCCGGGAAACAGCCTTCGCACCACTTGTGTCTGTTGTCGCCGCTAAGTGGCTGGGGTCTCAGCACCCCAGAGCCCAGAGCGGTTTCCTGCAGGGTCGGCTCCGCGTTGGCTCGCATCCCTTGACTTCGGGCTTAGAAGTGTCTGAGGCTCTGGAAGTGCCCGTCCCATTCGGGAAGACGGTGTGGCGGTCCGCTCTGTCAGCGTCTTCAGGGGGCGGTCTGCTGACCCCTCCGCCCGCCCCTCCCCAGAGGGGCCTCATCTTCCAGAGGGGAGCGCCTTTGCCTCCTTTCGGCTCATCTGAAAGCCTCACTCCTGTCTCAACTTGTCTTTGTGACGTAAATCCCCTTTGGATGGACCCTTTCTTGGGAATCTAGACCTGACCAGTTTTCTGAAATGGTTTCTGTTTATTATTGGATCTTCAAAGTAGGGATTTTGATTAAATGTATGCAATAAAAAGTCATATTTAAATGCGCAGTTTTTACTTGATGTCTTTTCAAACTGGAGAAACCATAGATTATATCTTCCTTTGACCTTTGCACTGATGAGTCCCCTCCATCTGCTACTCCTCCGTCTGAGTCACAGGTGCGGACTCATCCCATAAAGACTGAGCAGCTTTCTCTGGACTACGTCATGTGCGGGCTCTTAGCAACAGCTTCCTCTTTCCCCGTAGTTGTCAGGCTCCAGTCAGTGCGCATGCGGCAGCCTCTGCCCTCAGCAATGACGGGTGCCGTTCCCGCAGGGACAGTGGTTCCTGCTCCTTCCTAAAGACACGTTCTAAAGGGGCCCCCAGCCCCTCAAAACTCTTCTCCATCGTGCACCTGCCAGGTGGTGGAAGTTTCTGGAAATGTTCCTCTTGTCTCTTCTAACTCTGGCTTCAAGGCAGTTGGCACTAACAGGACCTTCTTGACCGCAGACTAACAGCGGACTCTGCCAGACAGACTTTGGGTCTTGGACCCTCAAACCTCTCAAACATCCTGAGATGATGCTTCGCTTGGTTCCTACCCAGAGCAACACAGTGGGGATATTCTTTAAAAGAAGCCAATAATTTCATGTCTAGTTAGAGGCAACACGTGAACTGAGCACGTGTTAAAATCCAGCGTGTACATAGATCCCACTCAAGCCCCGGAACTGCCGCACGCACTGGCTCTCCGCGTTCTCCAGTGTGGAGAGCACAGTTTGGGGCTCAGAAGTCGGGTGAGGCGGCACTTGCAGGAGGCATGGGGGGCGGGGCGTCGCACAGGTGGGCGCCCCTCGGCTTGCTCTGTGTGCTGCCTATGCACCCGGCTGTGGGCTTCAAGGATCCACCTGTGCGCTTCCCTGAGACCCCGGGCCAGAAAGGAGAAGAGGGTTGTTACAAGTAAAGTGAGTGTCCTTTTTGGGTGGAAACACTGCTTAACGTGAGCTCTGATGCTGAAGGAAAGCTTCTTCTCTTAAAGCCTCACCTGCTCAGGTCACCTGAGAGGAGTGACGTGAGAGAACTTGCAGACCAACTGGTGTGACTGTGGGCCTGTGTGTAAGAAGTCCTGGCCTCCCGCCAGGAGTTCTCGCCCCCGCCTCTGACGCACAACCACGTACAGGGGTGCGCGGGGCGGAGGGGCCTTGGCCGCCTCCGTAACCAGTTCCAGCCAAGCCAAAACTGATTCCGGTCAGAGGCAAGGACCCCATGAGAGCCTGCAGGCTGGCTTCCGTTGACACTTGGCCCAGCTGTGCTGAGGTGCCCCCTGGCCGAGTGCGAGGCACCCTGAGTGCTATCACAGTGACACTCCTTGCAGGGAGGAAGTCCACGCTGCTGGCTGGTCTCCACTCCCCTTCCTGACGTGTGGACTCCGATCTGGTTAGTGCAGGGCAGAGGCGGGTTCCTGCCCTGGGCTCTCCGCCCTTCTGACAATTCTCTCGGTGTGTGTCCCGTTCTTTCTGGGCGCCTGCCCCAGGCGCTTTCAGCTTGGACACGGAGGAGTCCCAGCCACGTGTGCCAAAACACTTTTAAAGACCTGGTTACATCTGCTTTAAAACAGATGGAAAGAATTGGAGTTTAGCACTTAGGCCAAGGTGCTGCTTTTCTCCAAAGGCTACTCGTTCCTGGGACTGGCTAGGGCCTGTTCTCTGCTGCAAGTGCCGTCTGGCCGCAGGAAGGTCGCATGCGAAGATCTAATGGCGCCTCACTCATGCAGCGGCTCGTGACCTTTCAGGGACTGGGGGCTCACACACTGCCCCTGTGCGCCTGGCTCTGAGCAATAGTCCTCACTTCTGTCACCTTCCGCTTCAAGGTGGACAGTAGTAGATCCACAGACTGCTGTGAATGGCAGTCACCCCCTCGCCCGGTTTCTGTAACAGGCGGGCCTCTCCCCTTCAAGGCCCCGGCCTCTGCCTGCACTGGCTCCTGACAGCAGGTTTCTGTCGGCTCCAGCCTGGCAGGGTAGTGCCGGGGCACAGCATACTCGCTCTTCCTCCTGAGACAGCACCCCACAGACCCTGTCCTAGTTAGAGAGACCTTTCGTTCAGCCACTGCTGCAGCTCCTGGGGACCCCTGGGTCTGTGTGGGACCATCTGCTGCATACACCTTGGGGTAAAGTGGGCACCCTCACACCCACGCACGTGGCCGACTGGGCCTCAGAAGGCTGAGCGTCAGCGAGTGCGGGAGCCTTCCTCCCTGACCCCCAAGGCACCACTGACTGTGGGCCGGGCGTGCTGGCAGGTGCAGCTGCGAGGGCAGCTGGGGAAGCTGGACCCTTCCTCAGACTTGGGGATGGGGGCTTCGTCCAGATCCCCCCAGAGCAGGCAGCAGCAACAGCTGCGCCACCTCACAGGCTGCACGAGGCCCGTCCCGTGCGCGTTCCTGCACCCCCCGCCCCCGGACTCCCCTCCCACACAGGCCAACCAATCAATGAGAGAGCGACACGCCACCTCCAGGTGCGGTCCACACCCCGAATGGCCCTGTGCTTCGCAGACGCCCTTGGAAGTCCTCTGGCCACACTCGAAGTGCAGTTTTAGTGCCTTTGCTTTCATTGGTTAAGGCCTCCCACCCTTGCAGGGTTTGGTGCTGGTTACAGTGAAATTCAGAGTAGAAAAACCGCTTAGGTCATCCAAGGCAGGCAGGGTGTATGTTAACATTCAGGACACAGTTTTTAGTGAGTGGGTCTCCATGCAAAATAAAGGGCAGAGCAAGGCTTCTGCGTTAGAGGGGGTGCCGTTCAGCCCTCTGTGTCTTGGCTTCCTTATCTGAGACATGGGTGGCCTGGGGTGTTGATGACCTCAGCGTGTGAAGGTTCCGTGGTCTTTTCTACTGTGGGTTTCACGGAAGCATCAGCAGGACTTGAGGGAGGAAGATGTGTGAGCTGACTGAACAGCTTCTGTGACCTTGATCTACCAGCCGCAGTGGGGACCCGAGACAAAGACTCCAATTCTGTGCCAAGCCCCTGGGTCCCTAGTCTGGGGGACTTCACCTCAAGCCCTTCTGTTAAGAAAGAAAGGCCGCAGGGGACGCAGGCTGCAGCTCTCCTGTGAGGTCTGGGAAACACTGCCTCGCCTCTTTCTCGGGGAGCCTGCCAAGCCAGCCTCTGCCGTTGCTCTGTGTCTGACACCAGTCAGCAGCACCCAGAAGTGAGACTGCTCCTGCCCACGAGGGGCCGGTGGTCAGGGTTTCCAGGCCAACCAGAAAGACAGAATCTGTCACGTTAGGAGCATCCCCGGGTGGGTGGGGGCAGAGCAGAGACACCCGTGCTGGGGGTCAGGGTCAGGGACTGTGTCTATGCCTCAGGCAGGCGCGGCTCCTTGTGGAAGGGCGGCTGGAGCTGGCCTGGCCGTGGATGGGTGGGACGGGGACGTGGCGGGAGGCAGTGGGGGTGCGGGGCACAGTGAGGGCTGCCTGCCCCTCACGGCGCGCGCACGGCGAGGGTCCCCAGAAGAGCAGCGGGGCTGGATTAGACGCGTCCGGGGCATGTCTGTGCCCTGGAAGGACCACACCTGGACGCTTGGCTGAAGCAGAGCAGAGGGGCTAGAGGAAGGCTCTGTGTGGGGAGGTGGGACTGCAGGGAAGCTGGGCCCTGGGCAGTTCAGGGCTGGACAGGAGTGGACACTCCAGGGCCCCCCACGCCAGGTGCACAGCCTGGCCACTGCAGACAGGCAGCCAACGTGCTCAGCCCGGGGCCTGGAGGAGGGGCCAGCACCCGGGAGCCCGGGCCACTACCGCCTGACAGGCTCGCAGGCTCACGGGTGTGGGCCTGGCACAGCCCCATGCGGAAGGGAAGAGCTCGCAGGACAGGCGGGGCTCCTGGGAAAGGGGTGTCCACTCACTCCTGGTGTCTCCAAACCGAGCGACTGCCAAGAATGTAGGTCCACAGTCAGCTGAGATGCAAAGTAATGGAAGTTGCGTCTAAAAGCTTCTGGACCTTGGTCATTAGTAACTGGCCAAGGAATTTTGTCCCAATCCCACTCTGGGAAAATAGCACAGTTCTTGGAGAGACATCTGACCTTCTGCCTGCCATAGCTGCTGCCTGCCTGGCTCTAGCAGTTCACACTGGCCCTTCAAAGATCAGTCCACAGTGGCTGTGGCAGGCTTGAACTTGGGCTTGGTGCCTCAAGCCCTTTTCTCTGGGATGCCGGGGAAAGTCTAACTCAATCGTTGTTGCCTGGGAGACTCTCATGTTTTCTCCTGTGATGAATTCGGGAAACATTCCAACTTCAGAATAAGGCCACGAGGAAAATGTTTCCTGTGAAACATTTCTTAGCTCCCATTTTCCCATCAGAAAGTACTGAGTGATACTGCTTTTTTCTAAACAAATGAAAGTGATTTCTCATCTAGTCAGAGATAAAGTGTATTCTTTGAATGAATTTATTTTTTAACTTCTGGATTAGTCCCTTTATAAATCATATAGCACATAGGATGCATGTGAACAAAAGGAAAAGATTGTTTTCCTTACAATGTACAGTTATTTCACATGTATACATGTATGCGTGTAATGTACACACATGTAGGCATGTAGTTTGTTGTTGCTATCAGTGCTGCTGGGTCTGGACCCGAAGGCAGATCCAGGTCCTTTCAAAAAACCAGTTAGATTGTCTTGCAGTCTTCTGTGTCCGGTTAAACTTGGCCTTTCCTAGTTCACGGGGATCGGCCCCGCTGTCACTGAGGCAGACCCGTCTCCGCTTCAGGGCACTCTGGGCACGGCCTCGGGGCAGGGCAGAGGCCGGCTGCTGGGCGAGGATGTCTGGCCAGCGGCATGAGTACGTCAGCCTTCACTTGTAAATTTGAGGTTCCGTTCCAGCAAACACTGCACTAATTTACAGTTCCCCAGAGCAAAATGAATGAAGTTGGAAGTAAAGTGGATGTTCCCTTTGGGAAGTCATTGACAAGGATTTCGGAGGGCATTTTTTCCTAGCAATTGCAGGCGCGAGAACCATTCTCTTTGGACTTCTTCCTCGGCTGGAAAACTCTGTCAGGGTGAAGGGCTGCTTGTGGCCCAGGGAGCGAAGAGGCTGGTGGGGGCGGTTCCCCCTTCGTCCCCGTCTGCTCACATTCATTCCAGATGTGGCCAGGCTAGAAGGACTGGACTTCCTGGGGCAGGCAGTTCAGGGGGCGTCGCCTCCCACCTGTTTTACTCTTCAGTTGTGTGTGTACAAAAGAGACCTTTTCCTGGCACCGGTGGGTTCCATCTCATCGTCTGCACTCCATCTCCAAGCCCCACAGGGGCCTCAGGTCCCCTTTGTCTGTGACCCCGAGACGGAGACGCCCCGCCTGCCCCCAGGAGGGTTGAGGAAGTCTCGGTGGTGTAAGGAGACCGAGGCCCCGCTGAGACCTGCCTTCTTGGCACAGTGCCCTCGGTAGACGAGGCAAAGGAGGTGTGGCGCACCCTCACGGTGCCGCTGTTTCCAGAGTCCTGCGCGAGATGGGAAGCGTCATCGCTTTGGACCATGGGAGCAGCGCCTTGTGAGTGAGCAGAATAGCTTGGGTTACGTGGTAAAGAATCAGCTTCACAACTTGTACAGAAGTTCAGCTTTGCTTAACCAGGCATCACCCGGGGCGGGTCCTAAGGCCGCCTGCTTCAGTGACTAAATACACGGGCGTGGTTAGCGTACTCATTGATACTTGGGACTCTAGTGCTGTTGGAAGCCTGCTCTCCATCAGCACCTTAAACACAGGGGTCCGGCACAAATAACACCCCTTTTCTATTATATGAAAATGTTTTTATTACAAAATCACTTGATTTTGTGACATAACAACATCACACTCAAGCACAGCACGTGACATTTTAGGTGAAATGTTCAAATTGCTGTCCGTCTCATGCGAGGCGCCCACGTTCCCTGACAGGCACGCTCACTGGCATCGCTTCTGCCGGACCCTGTGCTTCTCCTCCAGGCTGGCTCGTGCGGCTCACCAGCCCGCCTGCGGGGGAGAGCTCGCGGGGCGGGCGCACGGGTGAGCAGCAGCACTTCCTTGTTCCCGTTCTTGTCGCACTTCTCACGGTCCAGTGTTCAAACAGGTCACTTGTTTCGCCTAATCTTCGCTCTCAAGGCTCAGAGGGCATCCCGCTCTCAGCTTTCACACTCAGGGACCTGTGGCCAGGTCCTGACACTGCCCCTGCCTGAGACCCCCGCTCAGATGCATGAACAGCGATGTCTGGCCTCCTGGCCTCCCGGCCTGGGTTTTATTTTTCGGAGGTCACAGACCGATTGGACGTTGACATGCACTTCCCACGTGTGAGGAGGAAAATGCTGTGGCTGCACAACCCTGCCCCACGGCTCCTCTCTAGCAGGGGAACCTGCCTCTAAGGCAGGGGCGTCAAACTCATTTTCACCGGGGGCCACATCAGCCTCGAGGTTGCCTTCAAAGGGTCGAATGTAATTTCAGGACACAAATGTTACTCCTTAACAGTTAAGCGAGAGCCTGGCACTGCTGCCGAGTAGAAACAAGGTGCTGGGGCCAGATAAAACCAGGTGGAGAGCTGGGTTCAGGGAGGTTGCACTTTGCGTAGCACATGGGTTACATAGACTCTGTCACCACTGCTTGGTGGTTCTGTGGCCTCAGGCGTGCCACCCACGCACCTCAGGGCCTCACCTGTGAGCGAGTGGGCCTGGGTGGCGCAGAGCAGAGCTCCGGAAAGTGCGGCGATGCGTCTGCACATGGGTCATTTACCTCCTGGAACCAGCAGCCCGGGGGCTCCTCCTTGAGCCTCACATTTTCAGCAGGCGGGGTCTTCTGTGGTTCATTGTGATTGGCACGCAAACTCCGGCTGCCAGGGGCCATGGCCCAAGCTCCGCGCCTGTGACCCAACCAAGTGTCTGCTCCACTGATTTCTAGTAGCATCCGGCAGACGTGGGGGCACCATCCCTGCACCCTGACAAACCCCACGAGGCCTGGGGGCAGGCGGGGGCGGACGGGGAAGGCTCTACAACGTGAGGCGCAGCAGCAGGAGCCCAAACCCCACAGGGGCTGGCAGGACCTGGAGTTCTGCCCCAGAGGCGGGTTCTCCCCCCATCGCCAACCCCTCTGACACAGGCCCACAGGCCACCACAGGGGGAGGAGGGGGAGGAGGGCCAGTCTTCGGGACAGGGAGGACAGTGGCCAGGTTCTGCCTGCTCATCTGCAGAACCAACAGGATTGGTTCAGGGAGCAGGACCTGGGATGGGGGTGAGAGAGCAGACAGGACAGCACCCCGAGGTGCCCCGCACCTGCCCTGTCCTGACCCGGGGCAGCTGCAGGAGGGGTGTGTGCAGAGAGGAGGCGCATCCCAGTGCCTGGTGGGTCCCTTATGGGGACATCGGGCTGTACGCACCCGCAGGCGCTCAGGAGGGGCCGTGTGAGCACCTGTGGTGTGTGGGGGCTCAGGGCCACAGCACACTACAGGGCGCAGTGAACACGTTGCCAGGCCAGAGGGTGGGCCACGAAACCCAGCATGGCCCCTTCTCATTCCAGAACTGGGGCCACCGCTCTGCCTCCAGGTCTCCCATTTGTAACGCTTGGTAGGGGCAAAGGTGACGTGACCACTCTGGGAAGGTTATTGCAGAACTTCAGAGTCCCGGCGCAAGTACTTCCCCGATGCCATTCGGACCCTAGCCCGCAACGTGTGTCCTGTGGAGGGTTACAAGACCCTGGTCGGGGTGGGGATAGGAAGGGTGTCAGTGTGTGGGTGGTAAAGCTGGGGGAGGGGCCCATGCAGGAGGCCATTTCAGACCCTGGACTGCAGGACTTGGGGACTGTTCAGAAGCGGTGTGAACGAGGGGTTTTTCTCTAGCGCGTTCTCAGACCCACGGGACACCCAACAGGGAGGGTGCAGTGCACAGAGGGTGCAGTGCACAGAGGGTGCGGTGCACAGAGACTGCGCCGGACAAGGCAGCTCCCGGGATGTGAGCTGGGCTCGGGCACACACAGGCAGGAAGCGTGGCCGGGAGCCATTGCCAGCAGTGAGCAGCCTGGCGACATACGGCTGCCTGCTTCTGCGCCCACTCGGAGCGCCAGCCAAGTGCCACGGCGGGACGTCACCTCTCTGGTGACAGGAAGCAGTGCCACACCCATAGGCATGTAGACCACTTCTCCTTGAAGCTTAGAGATGGCCCCGAAACCCCAGAACACACACTAGCTCCTCAAATAGCAACACACGTCACATGCTGCTCTCTCAGGTCCTGCCACACCAGCACGTGCCCTGGGGCCACCTTCCTCACCCCTCCTGACCTGGGTCCAGCCTGTCTCCTGGCACCTGGGGGCGAGGTCAGCTTCCACTGGCTGCCCAGGCCCTGTGCTGACATGTGTCTCACACACAGTCCTGGCGCACCATCTTCTTTCCTCGGTGCCCACGTTCCGTGTCATACTGTGGTCGTTTGGTCAGGTGTGCCCAGTGCTAAAATGTAGCCCTGGGGGTGGGACTCAGGGCTTCAGCACCCACAGGAGCATCCAACCGACACTGGGAGTGTGAGCTGTGGAGCAGATGAGCCCCTGAGTGACCAGAACAAGTCGTTCATACTACACGGCCTCGGACGGAGCCGCGAGTTCTGAAGGGATGCTGCTGCCGGGCAGACAGGCCAGCCCAGGGCCCCTGGGCTGACAAGGCCACAGCAGCGCCAGCCACCCTTGGTGCGGTGAGGGGCTGGGCCAGGCTGTGGGGAAGGGTTGGGGGAGTTTGGAAGGTAGGGATGAGGCGGGGACCACAGGCGAGCTCCGGGACGTCACCCCTGCCCAGGGATGGTGCGGGCTGGCAGTGCAGGAGCCCATGAGCCAGGCCGTCTGCTCCCAAATGAGTCATGGAGAGAGCAGCATCACAGCCCAGCGAGAAAGCCCGCCTACCCCGAGTCATCCCTGCGCCCAGAGCTGCATCTGAAGCTGCCACCAACGTGCCTGTGATGGGAGGAGCTGGGGCCTGGCCGAGGCCCAGCGTCCGACCCGCCTGCGCACGGCCATCAGAACCGAAAAGCAGCTCCACACCACTGTCAGCCAGTTCATCCTCCCAATTGGGGTCCTGTGTCCCCATCTCACAGCCAAGGTGACCCTGCTACACTGCTGCTTCCCCCCTTAGACGTCGTCCAGCAAACAGGAGGCTCACCGTGCTCAAGACCCAGCTGCTTGTGTGAGGAGACGGGGGCCTGTCTGCTCACTCCCTGTGTGGACCCCTCGGGCAGGTCTGGGCTCCCGTCTGGCAGGAGGCTCACCCTCCCTCCCCCAGCCCCGTCCCTTCCTGTCGGCTGCCACTGCCCTGTGAGCCGGTGCACAGGCCGGGCCCTCCCAGCACCTGGGGTGCTTTCCCGTCAGAGGAGCACGTTGAGGCCGTGCAGCCCTGGGCCCATGCCCTTCCCCAGCGCCTGTGGACTCCCAGGGAGTCTGGGTCCATTTGTCGGGCCATTTTAAATTCAATGTGGCTGTTTCCAGCTTGGTCCTTGGACTTGACACAGTTCACACGTGTGGGGACAGGGCGCCCTCGGGACCCTCTGCCGTTTGGCACCCAGGACGGTGCCTGGCTCACAGTGGGCACAGAGCCCACCTCCACAACTCTGGCCGGACGCCACTTGCAGCCATTCTGACCCTGCCGGCCTTCGGGAAGGGCGCTCTGTTGGGCCGGTTGGCACCTCGCTCTCCGAGTAACCCTGTCGCACCCCCAGAGGTGGCTTCAGCTTCTCTCCAAGGTATTTTTGCTTTTCTTCCATTCAAGTTATGACAAGAATTTTCGCCATCAAATCGCCAATACCCAGTTTTTAATTTCCCAGGGTTATCAAATGGAGCAAGGCTGTGGGCTAAGTAGGAATCATTTAAATTTTGTTCATTGTTTCACTGCCAGTGTTTGGGAGGTGTCTATTGTTTGCTTTGGGAAATTATGTTTAAAGTTGAGTCCAACTGTTTCAATTGCATTAATGAGGACACCCAAGGACCTAAAAGTGTTTTAGAGTCTTCGGACTTTTAGAAAGTGATCGGAGAAAGACGGGAGCGTCAGTCAGAGTGGAGCTCGTCCGGTGGTGACAGTCCCCGCCCCTGGGGCAGCAGCAGGGAGCCGTGCTGAGCAGGCCCCGGGCCCAGAACCCCCGGGCACCCTGCTGGTGACCTGCCAGCTGGGCCTTGCCTCTCCAGGCCCAGCCCACACCGCGGGGCATGCTGCTGCCACTTGACAGCAAGACCAATGAGCTCGTGCATGTAAAGTGCTCAGAGTAGCACGTGGTACCAGAAAAAGTGACACACCTCTGTGGATGGAAAAACTGGGTCCGAGATGAGACAGAGGCGGGAACCAGCCCCCAGCGGCCGGTGGCCGGGCTCACGGGGTCGCAATGGAGACCAGACTGGAAGAGGGGAAGCCAGAGGAAGAGGCGGACCATCAGCACCGGGCATCTGGGTCAACTCTGGCAACAGAGGAAGAAATGAGACTTCTCAGATTTAAAGCGCCAACAACCAAGATCAAAATATTTCAGAGAACAGTTTTCCTAGTAGGTCTTTTCTCTCATCTAACATGGTACCATCTGAAAATTCTTGTATCAGACTTGCAGATCAGGTGTAAAATCTTCAGATAAAACTGTCCACCCACCCATCAGGTTTCACATCGGACACGATCCCGCTCACAGACCTCGCCCTCCCCTCCCCACTTTCGGAATCCTGCACCACGCCCCCCCCCCCGGGTGTGTTTCGACCCCCTTGTGCTCTCTCAGTTCTTTGTTTTTCACCAACTGGGACGCTCACTCCAGTCCTTGTGCCATTTGGGCAGCTGTGCCTGTGAGGAGCCCCCACCGGGGAGAAGGGACTCTTCCTCCTCACTGTCCTGCTTGTGCAGACCCAGGGCCCAGCAGACCCTGACTTCCCAGGCGTCCGTCACACGCCCTAGTGGCAGCTGCCTGAGCCGCGTGGGGGCCGCCTAGACCAGTCATCAGTGTGTGGGATCCTGCGTCGTTCTCACCCACGGGGTATCCTGGGACAACCTCGGCATCAGCTTCAGGGGGCAGTGACGCCCCTCCCCCTGCCGTGGGACAGTCCTGGTTCAAAGCCCCGCCTCTGCTGTGTGATTGTTGCATCCTGTGCCTGCCAGCCCCCGGTTCTTTCTAAACGCCTTGCCCTCCCGTCACCCACTCAAGGTCTCCCCTGTGCCAGGCCCTGAAGACGTGGAAGGCGGGAGGGCCAGGCTGGCTGCCCTATCGGCCATGGCATGGCCGGGCCAGGTGGGAGGGAGCGGGAGGGACGCAGGACTTGGGGTTGGAGAGTCGAAGTCCAGACCCCTCAACACATGCTAGCTAAACAGCCTTTAGCAGGCCCGTGCATCCCAGTGCCAGTCTCCTTAGCTGGGGAAAGCCACAAGGACACCCTGCCGCCCAGGGCTCTGCTCAGTGTGCTGCCCATGCAGGGCAAAGGCTGCCCTCATCCTGTGGCCCAGGAGGCTAAGGCAGGGGTGCTGTGCGGCCTTCCAGGGTCACAAGCAACTGCTGGCCATGTCCCCTCGTCCGCTCTTACCAGATGGCTGCCCTAGGTGTGTCTAGACCACCATGTTGCTCTCAGTGGCCAGTCCTGGGTCTAAGGAAGTCTCCTAAAAATAGAGGATAATGAGTTTAGACACTGAAGTCATTTGATTTTCAGCTCATCCAAACAGTGACTTTTTAGAGAGGCCTGATTACACACTTCGGATAGCATGGTAACAGCCACCAGAAATCGGGGCCATGGTATTGACAACAGGCTGAGCTGTATCCAACACACTCGTCCGTGAGCTCCACCTGGCCTCCACCCACCGCCCTCTCCATCCACCCATGGGGACGGTGACGAGTAGACCATGGCTGTGACTCTTCCAGCAAGTGGCAGCAGTGGGCAGGGTGAGTGCCACGGTCAGGCCCAGGGAGTGGAGAGGACTGTGCGCCCAGGTGTGAGCCTGCGGGAGGGGCCTGCGTAGATGGGGACCCTCCACAGCCTCTGCAGCACAGCCAGTCTTCTCTGGCCCACGAGGGACAGCCCCGGACGACCCCGCACGAGAGCGCTGTCCTGGGACTCGGCAGCTCCACTGGCCTGGGCCGGCTGGCCTGGCCTAGTTAGCCTGGACTAGACTAGTCAGTCTGGGCTAGTTAGCCTGGACTAGTTAGGCAGCTTTTTTGGAATCTTGATCTTTCTGTATCTAAAATAGGAAATAACAGGGACCTTCTGACCTCCAGAGTGTTAGGGGGAGACGAACTTGGACTCACCAGGGCCAACTGACCCGAGAAGGAGACAAGAGGCGGGGCCGAGTGCTCACACCTGGTCCTCGTCCCTCGCACATGTGTCTGTGGAGCAAGTGCTTTTTTCCAGTCCAGTTGGCAAGAGTTCTCCTCATCCTGGTCCTGTGTCCATGACAGCACCCAGCCCCTCCCAGCCAGAGAGTGTGCTGAGGTGGCTTGGCTCACAGGAGGGCAGCAGTGACTGCTCCCAACACCGTGCCACCCACCGGCTGCCCCCTCCTCCCTGGGCCTGCTTTTCGGGAGGCAGGGGCCCCGCAGTCCTGGAGCGGCCCCACAGGGCTGCGGGGTCATGCTGTGTTGTCAGCAGTGTGTGATGCTAATCTCTGCTCTGGGACAGATCGGGTGACAAGCTGTGAGTCCCTGTGCCTCACTCTCCTGGTTGACCCAAGAGGAGCCTGGGTACAGGGCAGCCTCTTGGCCCCTGGGGCTTTGAAGGCCACGTGTCCCCGTGTTCCTGTTCCGGTTGTGCTGTCTTCCGGGTGAAAGGCTGGTGAGCTGCATGTGCCCCCTCACCTTATGCTCAGAACCAGATTCCAGCAGCCCTGTGTGCGGGGGGAGGGCTGCGGAGGAGGTCACCATGGCCAAACCCACAGGAACCTCTGGGAAGTCCTCCTCCCGGGCCACAGAATGGGCCCCCCCAGGCCTCCCACAGTTGCCAACGAGATGGGAAGGTCACGAATTACCTGCCGCCAGCTCCTTATCCACTGGTTGCCCAGCGGTGCCAATTTTCTCTTCGCCGCCTCTCTCTTTCCTTCTTTCCGTTTCCAGAAAGCCGTTCCTACTCTTTTTTATAGCTTACACACAAACAATTCTAAACGTGAGTCTTTTCCTAAGAAACACATGTAGGTATTCAGCTAGGGAGGTTTCCATCAAAACACACCCTGGAACAGCCACGCTTTAAAACAATTTTATTAGCGGTCAGACTCACCACTCTCCGCACTGAAGGGGGCGTGGCCGCCAGCCCCGCCTTCCACACACGCAGAAGCCGTGTTCTCCCTGGGAGCCGTTCTGTGCGCACGCACGAGTAGAGAACAGCGCATGGGATGAAGGCCGGGCGTCCAAAGTGACTGCAGCTCGTGTGACCCTGACGAGCATGTCTGCGTCCAGCCGCACGGGCCACAGCCTGGGGACAGCCTCGGTTCTGCTCTGGGGCAAACCAGGCAGGGTGTTCCCCGGGCCCCTCGGCCCCTGGTTGTCGGGGTCCTTCTGAATCCACGCGCTTCACGTTCCCACTGGTCTTCCTTCTGATGGCAAGAGCCTCGAGGATGAGAACACCTGCCTGTGCTTGGTGATGAGCAGACACATTCACACCCAGCCTCCCCTGGGAGCTGAGCATCTCACGCACTGGGGTGACCACGAGCCTGGGATGGGCTGTGCTGTGTGGCTTCTTGGGACACTGCAGGGTGTACCTTCCTGTCGCTGCTGCCCGGCGCTGACCAGTCTGCCCAGGTCTGGGCAGGAGCAACCTACACTGCAGCCACCGGTCTCTCCATCCAGGGACTTGCCTGTGGGGACACATCCCTTCCCGGCTCTTGCCCTCTGCCTGCCCCAGAGGCCCCGCTCACTCTTCAGCCTTTGGACTGCCTTTGCGGCTACCGGAGGAGTCCGAGCCTCGCTCTCATCGCCCTCCCCTTCGTAGGGCCCTGTTGTCCTGACCGTCCCTTCTCCCCCCGTCTCAGGTGGTCTTCATACCTGATCAAGCCAGGGCGCTCCTGTGCCGCACAACCTGGTCGCTGTGTCCCAGGCTCTTCTCCTGTCCCCCACCCCGGGGCCCCCACACCGCTCCTCCCGGTTAGCCCTGCTGCTCCGTCCCACAAGCACGCCCCTTCCCAGTTTTCAGTGCCCTCATCAGAGATGTGGGTGCCAGTCAGAGAGCCCAGTGCAGAGGACATGGAGGCTGCACAGAGGAGACCACGAGGTCCTCCCGCCTCCTGGCTCCCCACAGGCCCTGCAGTCGAGCGGGCATCCCAGCGGGTGCAGCGGCCCCTGGGCGTGTGGGTCCAGCCCTCAGCCGCCGCCCCGCCTTGGCCCTCGCTCCCTGCTTCTGGGCTCCTCCCGGAGCTCTGCCGATCCAGTCCTCTCCGTAGGGGGAAGGGAGGACGCACTACAACTCCATTTTTTTAGACTTTTACTTTAAAAAGTATACGGAGTTTACTGGGGTGATGTGCGTGAATGAACTACGTAGGCTTCAAGGGGACACCTCATCTGTGTGTCGCACTGTGTGCCCCCCAGGCAGAGCTCCTCCTGTCACCGTGTTTGGCCCTTGCTATCCCCCAGCCCCTTCCCTCTGGCCACCACCATCGTGTGGTCTAAGTCTGGTTGTGTGTGTCTGCTTGTCTCATCTGTGCAGCTGTTGCTTTCGGCCCTCTGCCCCACACGTGAGTGAGATCACGTGGGGCTGGTCCTTTCCTACCACTTGGGCTGATACTCTGAAGATCCAGCCATGTGGCCGCCAGGGGCAGCATCTCGCCCTTCCCGAGGGCCGAGGGGTGTTCCATCGTGTGTGTGAGTCACACTCGCCATCGAAGGGCACTTAGGTTGTCTCCCTGTCTTGGCCACCGGGAGTAACGCTGCAATGATAGATCGACAGAGCGGAAAATAAACTGGAAAAAGAGTATTGTAAAACCAGGTGGTTACAAACGACAGGATAGGGTAAGAGGCAGATTTAGGGGGGACAGGAAAAGAGAAGACACAGAGTGGCCCGAAGTGTGAGAAATCAGAGAAGATTCCAGGATCACAAGGGTTGCAGATGGAGCGTAGAGCCTTGTAATGTTTCCTGATTAGCGCTATAAAGCACTTTCTTGTGAGACAGAATAGAGCTTCAGAAAATGAAAGGTCCACAAACAAGAGAGAGAGACAGGAGAGACAAACAAAAACATTAAAAACAGGAACAAGACTTCAGCTGCACGGAGCATGAAGGCCCCAGCGTCCCCTTCCCTCCGTCCGGGAGACACGTGTCTGTTGCTGCTTGCCCCAGGACAGCAGAGCGGGATGGATGAGGTAGAGCCCCCGGCTTTCACAGCCTTGCAGCACTGGGTGGTGCTTCATGCCCTCTGCCCCCTCCCACTGCCCTGCGGCCCTCTGGTGAGCAGGAGGGGCCATGGAGGGGTCGGGGGCCGAGGCAGCCACTGGCTCTATCCCAAGTGCAATCCAGTTGGCTTCTGGGGTTGCAAAGATTGGAGTGCTAGGCCAGCCCCTGAGCAGAGCTGCCCCCACCAACCCCGCCCCTGGTAGCGAACTTCCACAGGGAGGGACTCGCCATTGCACGCTGGATGGCCTGCTGTCCAGACCAAGGGGGCAAGGTCACGGGTGCTTTTCCACTGGAGGCAGGGAGCACAGGGGACTGATGCCCCTGACGCCTCCCAGGGCCAGAGGAGACCCACCCCCCAGCATCGCAGGCCCAGGAGCCTGTGAAAGCCTCTTTCTCACCATGTAGCACTGACACTAAGTGCCCTAGAACTCAGCCTAACCAGCTCCAGGTGAGTACGTCCTCCCAGGCCCAGCACCCCAGTGCCCGGTGGGGTCTCGCATGCCAGCCTGGCCCCGCCCACTGTGCGCGTCCTGGGGAGGCCGCCGGCAGCGTCAGGCCCCGTGGTGAGGGGTGGTTGCTGTTGCCTGCCTCTGCCGCACCAGTCACCTTTTGTATTTTTTTTTGCATGGGTCCTCGAGTCCACTTCCAATTGTGACCACGCTCCCAGCCTCTTGTTTAGCCGCCCCTGCTGCTGGACGTGCATGTGCTCCGGCAGCAGTTGCCCAAGGATGCGCCCCGCTAATGAGGGACGCCAGCATGCGCTAGGTACGTGTGGCCGCACCCGGGACGCCGCTCAGGGGCCTTCAGGGGCGGCAGTAGGTGTGGCGACCGGGCGAGGCAGGCTCCCCCGCCCCCAGCCCCTGCGAGGCAGCATGGCCCCCTGCCCCCCCAGAGGACTTAGAGGCCAAGACTGGCCACCTGCACGATCGAGGTCACGACACTTGCATGCAGCACGGATGCAGGGCCCCGACAGCCATGCCGGCCACCCGAGGCCCTGCACTGGGGCTCGGGGCAGACCGGCCTCAGCTCAGCTCCCTTGGGGGCTGTGTCCTGGAGCCCTGGTCACCTGGCCGGACCCAGGCCAAGGCAGCGTCCTCCCTGCAGGGCACCATGGGCCCCAGGTCAGGGGAAAGGCAGAAGGGGTCCCACGACACATGGGTTAGGGGTAACTCAACAATGACTTGAGCCTCTAGGTCAAAATTCAAGCCTGCTGGTGACACCCTCCTCATTGACAGCAGAGTGATGCATACCCACCAGGGGACTGTAGAATGTCTGTGCGCCCTGGTCCCCCTGGCTGCAGGGTACCCGGCTGAGGAGCTCTGCCCCCACCAGACCCCCCCCCCCCCGCAGCCCTGACCACACTGCCCCCAGTCTGGCCTTAGTAACCTGAGGCCCAACCCATTCCACCCGTCACCTGAATCTCCAAGACAAAACTTGTTTTAAATGATGTTGAGGGTACGTCTAGAATGCTTTTCCATTTATATGCATGTTTTTTGCGTGTTTTTAAAAGAAGGTTCTTAGAACCAAAGTGAAAGGTGGTTTTGTCTGCATGCTACATAATCAGAAAGCCCGTCTTCCGACACCCCAGTCCGGCCGGTGTCGGCAGGTGGCCTCTGTGCTGAATCCAGATTCCCGCAGTGTCACGGACCCGGGAGCCAGGGCCCCTCACCCATTTCTCAGAGGAGGAAGGGGTGCAGGAGAGGCTTGGAACTCACGAACCCAAGTAGTGAACCTCAAGGAAACTGGAGACTGTTGGACGTCTTCCGATGGAACTGGGATGCGCGAGGTCTCGCCTCCCTTGAGTTTCAGGCGACACAGTCAGGAAACCAGGCAGAGGTGACACGTCTGGCTTTTTGGTGGGCTGGTTGCTTTCTGTTCGCGGAGAGAATTGCAGCGTAAAAACCAGTTATGTGATTTTTCCATTTTCAAATACAGGGTCCAACCCAAACAACGCCCCTTTTTTATTACGAACTTTTTTGCTACAAAACCCTGAGCATGTGACTCTGTGACACAGCCCTGTCCCACTGAAGCTGTGTGACGTTTCAGGGGAGACGCTCAAACTGAAGTTGTGTGTTGTTCGCACTCCTGTGATCACCCGCCAACCACACTCAGGTCGGCGTTGCCTCTGCTGGACTCTGCACTTCGGTTTTCACTACTCTGCGCTTATTTTTTCTTAGTTATGTGACCAAAAAAGATCAAAGTAAGGAAGTATATTCTGGACTTATATCTGGTTAGGCAAAAAAACGCTTTTGGGTTGAACTTTTTGTATAAGTGGAACAAAGAATTATAAATATGTAGCGTGGATCACTTCAGAAACAGATTTTGCTACTAGAGACAAGGCCTAACTTTATATTTTCATGATTTCTTTGGAAATGGAGGGCAGTAAGGAAATGTTGTATTTTTTTCACATCTTGGGCACATTCCCCTGGTAGAGCTGCCGTGAAAGGGACAGAAAGGCTGCCGCGGCGCACTCCACGCGCCCGCAGAGACTCCGTGCCGTCAGCTCGAGTGGTCAGCGTGCACCCGTCCGCCCGCATTGTGGCTGCCGCGTCACTGGTCGGTCTGTGAGTCCACTGCACAGGCGGGGCCGGTTGTGCAGACAGGCCCAGGTGCGGGCCGGATGTGACGGCGGTGCTTCCAGACTTCCATTTGGAGACTTTGAACTTGATGTCATCTTCTAAATGTCTTATTTCATACACCTGTTTCTTAAGTGCTCATAGTTACTTTTTAAGCATGCCGGGCTGAGTCAAGAGGAAGAAGGCTCTATAGGGTAGTCTTGTGGACAAGCGAGCACTGACGGGACTCCTGTGGGCAGACTGAGCTACTGCGTGGCTGCCTCCCGGCCTCGGGCTGTGGTTCGCAGCCGTGGGTGTCGGTCATGGGTCTGGCTGAAGGACACAGCAGAGGCAAACCTCAGAAGCAAGTCACCTGTCGTCCCGCTTCTGTGACGTACACCAGTGCAGCCCTGCGGGGCTGTCACAGTTCCATAGCTTGACGCGTGGGCAGGAAGTCCTTTCCTGGTGGCAGGGGGTCATATCTCATGGCCTCTGTGCAGGAGTGACCAGTGATGGCACCTACACGGGTCCAAGTCAGAGAGGAGGCCCGGAGCAGGAAGGCATTCTGGGAAGTCGGGGCTCAGGCTGCGCAGTCCAAGAGCCACCACAGCGGCCGGACCCCCAGGGCCTGCCTGACGGGCTGGCTCACGGCTTCCAAGATCCGAGCTCATGGGTGGTCCTGAATTCTTTTTTCCCTAGATTTGACCTGGGTACTTTAAAATCTAAGCACATTTAAAACCTTTTATTATGATTTTTCCATCACCATCTTTAGTCTCTATAAGAACAGTTTTTCCAGCCAGACAAACAACACAGAGTGCCCAAACTCCTTTCTTTCTGGACTTCCTTAGTCCCGGGGCAAATGAGAGATGACGCATAAGACGAGCGGTCACCGTGTTTTTGTCCTGACCTTGTCTGTGAGGCGGCAGGGACGGGCTCGGGCGTTCCATTAGCTTCCTCATGGCGGCTTCAGTAGTGCTGTGCCGTGGGAGGGTCCCACTGCCTGAATCGGGCGTTGCTTGTAGCTCTCACGCCCCTGACCAAAGGCACTTGGTGCAGCTGTCTGTGACGACACCCAGCAGCAAGGGGGGCGTGGGTGCGGGTCTTCCGTGGCGCCCAGTGCTGCAGCTAAGAGCTGGTGCCCGCCTGGTGGGGGTTTGTGTAGCCGTGAGGCGCCATTGGAGAAGTCAGCTTTTGAAGTCACTAGTTAGAAAACAATCACGTTTTCAGAGCAACAGAGTAACCTTGTGATCGAACAAACTGCTGTTACTTCCCCAAGAATCGGGTCAGCAGCCGGATTCCGGGGGTGGCCGTGACACATGGATTCTGTCTAAGCCTCGAGCTGTTCTGTCTCACACCCTGACTCCACGCACACACACCGACTTCTCACTCCCACTTGACTTGGTTCCTTTTTAATTCCCCCACAGCACAGGCTGGGGCTGATCTCTAACCTGTACTGTGATGTGGCACCCGTCAGTCTCATGCCCTGAGACCTAGCACTGTGCCCCCTTTCCTGGGCTCACGGAGAATTGGACACTTTCTAAGAAGCAAAAACTGTCGATGTGTCCACGTGTCAGAATACAGCATCACACAGTGGAACGCTGTCCAGTCGCAGAACCCCACGCCCCTCCCCACGCTCGCCTCGGATTCTAGGGACATCACTGGCTGGCCCCGCACCTAGGACCCAGGGGGACACTGAGTGAGAAACACCAGGGAAGCTCCTAGAAGCAGCATGCCTCTGCTAGATATTTAAAATTTGTGGTTTTCGCCCTTAATTTTTACATTTCTGGCGGGCACAAAAGCAACCAAAACCACTGAAAATGGCCGTGCAGTGCTGCCTGGTTATTTGGAGAGGGCCGAGTGGAGAAGTTAGACGGAGGGAAGGGCCACAGCACTCTTCTCCACCCCGCTGTCCCCGACAGGGCAACATGGGGTGGAGGCGAGAGGCTGGCAGGCGCCGGCTGGGAGGGTGGAGCAGACCTGCCCGTCTCGGCTGCCTGGGTCTGGTCGATCGAGGCAGGTGTGTGCTCTGCTGAGTCCGTTGAAAGTAGCGGGATTCACAGTCAGTCGGGCCCAGCTGATGGTTGGGTCCAGCCCCCGAAGCTCAGGCCCGCCGGCGGGGGTGTGCAGAGCGGGACAGTGCTGTGTGCACTCCGCCCATGGGAAACCCTGGCCTCGTGTGTGTGGGCTGTGTCACGGGCCCCTCAGGGACTGCACGTGGCTGGACTCCCCACATGGCAGGGGAAGCAGCACGGGTGGCCTCTGTGGCAGTGACGGGAAGCCACATTCACGCCAGCCATGGGGCCTTCAGCTGCACTTCTCCCCGCGCAGGGAGCTTGAGTGTGAACAGGAGTTCGCTCTCCGGAGAAATGAGAGAGAGTTGCTCCGAGGTTTCCATTTCTGCTGAGTAAAGCGTCCACTCTGTGTCTTTACTTGCAGGTGCCCCACCCCTGGCTGTGATGGCTCCGGACACATCACCGGCAACTACGCGTCCCATCGAAGGTACGTGGGGACTGGGCTGCCACCAAACCGTCCTTTCTTATCACCCCCTGCCCAGGAGTGCTGCTGACAGCCCTAGCCATTGCCCCCACTGCTAAATGGGGGTCCCTCGGAGCGGTGTTTTGTCCACGGGGTCTCCTGGTGCCAGACGCTACTCCTCTGGCCTCGTTCACTCTCAGCAGCGGCTCCACCCACCACAGGCAGGTCTGAAGTCAGCTGGTGGCGCAGGCGTTGTCCTACGTGGAAAGGGAAGGTGCAGGGAAAGCGCAAGACCCCTGAGCACCACCGTTGTTAGAAAGCCACCTGACCCTGCAACACTCCAGGCTGAGCCACGGGTCGCGCAGTCACGGCCCGCAGGGGCCCGCAGGGCCCCACAGAGCTGCGCACATGGAAACTCGAGCCTTAGCGCTTCCCGGTGCCGCCCCGTGCCACCCTCCGGGAGAGGCCGCGTCTGCACACAGCACTGATGTGTCCTGTGGTGGCAAACATTCCAAACAAGCTGCCCTCAGTTCCTGTATACGAGTGCCCGCGTCACGCCCGGCCCCGGGCTGAAGTGAGTGGAAAGAACCTTTTGGTGCGATGGCCACACGGGGTGGGTCCAGACCCTGTGGTCAGTGCAGGGATTCCCCGCTCGTGCGGTGAGGCGAGCACACGCTGTGTCTGGACCAGGACCCCTGCGGGGTGCAAAGCCTGCTGCTCTGATGCTGAGCGGGCTGAGGGGTCAGACAGCCGTCGGCTGCCACTGGCTACGACGTTCCAGATGATGACCTGGGTGTTCTGACCGAGGACACGCTCTCCTGTTTCACATGCACCCCCACAGAACCAGGGAGAGCCAGGGGTGCGAGGGCGATGGCCAGCTGCCGGCCGCCACCCCCACGGCAAGGTCGTGCACACAAGCCAGGGGAGCAGCCAGCAGGTCGGAGGCTGCAGCCCGTGTCAGGGGTCAGAGCAGAGGTGCTCACCGGCTGCCTGGCCCGGTCCGATCCTCATCAGGACCTCACTGCAAGTCCCATGCCTCTGGGGCCACTTCCCAGCCATCTGGGGCACTGTTGGCGCTGCCCAGGCCTACGGCAGGCGCAGAGTGTGGAGCCAGAGGGGCTGGGCTCTGCAACGCTGGGGACCCTCCGTGCTCACCTGAGGCCGACCTCTCTCCTCCAGACCGGCTGGCCCGCCCGGCGCTGCCGACGTCCTGGGTTGGACAAGTCTTTGCTGTGGGGGCCACTTGTGACGTCACCCAGTGTTCCCAGGGCCGGAGCCACCACCACCGCCCACAGGTCAGGACAAGCCTCATGACAATAGGCTGGTGTCACCGGCACCCAGAGCACCCCCTGCATTTTGAACGTAGAACCAGAGTTACCTCCAGAAGGTGTCCAGGGTGAGGCCACTGGTTTAGCGCAAATCCAGTACAACCAACCTTGGATCTCCAGTCAGAGGTAAAAGACCAAGTGCAGCCCACGCCGGTCTCTGTTTTAGCTGGTCTGAGCGGCATCCGGTCCTCGCGTGGCCGGCACCTGCAGCACTCGGTGGTGTCTGCACAGCTGACAGCGAGCACCTCGGTTACTGCCTGTCCAGACATCTGTGTCTGTGGACCGCTTGTGCTGAGCACAGGGTATAATGCAGTTTAAACACTTTTCATTGAACTCAAGTCTTAAGTGAGGAGTATGGACACAGCATGAGTGTGTGCCCCACCGCGATTAACTGGAGAGCGGGCAAGCAGACTGGGTTTGCTTTCTGCCCACTTCGGAGGAAGTGGGTGCAGCAGCCCCGGGCGTGGAGCAAGCGAGGGGCTGAGTGCACTGCAGCGGCGGGTGTCCTGGGGACCACTCCCCCGCAGGCAGTGGGGGTGGCAGCAAACTCGGTGTCGGGCAAAGGTGCTGCCCCAGCTGGGAGACCCTGTTTAACTGAGCTCCAGCCCAGCACAGACGCCGACACCTTCTGAGGCCTGTGCAGCCCAGTGGCCACAGGTCCAAGTACAAACGCTTCTCTTTCTGTTGGTCTCCATGGCCCGTTTCCCAGGAGCGTGGGGTCGTCCCCCAGACACAAACACTAGAGAGGGCTTGGCGGCACCTCAGCCCTTTTCACTACTGGTGCTGTGTTCCCTGAGGCACAGGCAGCGTGGCTGTCCCCTCCTGGGCATGAGCCCACACTCGAGACTGCGTGCTTCCCCTGTGGCTTTCAGAGCCACGCGGCGCATCTGGTGACTTCGTCACTGTGTGCTGGCGGAAGGCGAGGCCATGAGAGGTTGTGTCGTGGAGCTGGGACCTCCGCAGTGGACTCCCATGGGAGTGGCCCGAGGTCGGCGCCTGTCCAGTCACGACTGGTCGGACCCATGCTGGCTCTTCATTTTGGTATCAATAGTGGTGTGGTTTTTCAGTCTCTGTGCCATCTCCAAAACTGTCCCGAGGTCCTTTTAGTCCGTGTATATTGACTGGCTCTGATGCTCTATTAAAAAAACCCATCATCCGTGTTTTGCTGCCCCCACCCCCCAACCTGGTGAGGCGACCTCATGGGGCGTGGCCCCGCTGCCTTGTCTCCAGGCAACACAAAAGGCCCCTCTCCTCAGCCCCTCGAAGGCCCCGACTCCAGGCTTCTTCCCTGGCCACAGGTCTGCACTTCCTCGCCTCCGCAGCGGCCCTGGTGAGGAAGGAGAGTCAGCCCAACACCAAGAGACCAGCTCTTCCCAGGAGCCCCCAGCAAGCAATGCTCAGCCCCCCAGAGACGAGGGCTGCCCCCACTCCCAAGCACACCTCTCCCTGCGGCTGGCCAGCCTGGGTGCTGAGCTTCTGCAGTGTGAACGGCTACCTCGCTCCAACCAGAAGCCACCTGTTGGGTTTACGTTTGGCCCCTGAAGAAGGAACCACAAATCCAGACCAAAGTTGGCAGCAAGGCACTAAGGTCGCTGAGCATGTGTCTGCCAGCGCCTGGGAGACCCGCTCACGTTCTGGCTCATGTTACAGGTTCACATCACGCTGACTGTGCTGGTGTCCTCGCCCTGGAGTGGGGGCAAGACGTGGGTCCCCTTGGGCAGACGGGCACCTGTTTGCTGCACACCTTCTGGGCTCCCTCCCAATCTGCCAGTCTGCGAGACACGGCCCGGGCTCTCCAGCCTCAGCTTCTGCAGGGGAGCTCTGAGCTGGGGCCGAGGGGGCAGTAGCACTTCCTCCCCACGTCCCCAGGGCTGGTCGGGTGTAGTTGGTTTTCGTGGGCTCCAGTGCTCAGCTGGCAGGAGGAGCACCCTCTAGCTCCCACCCAGTGCGGAGACGGCAGGAAGTGGTTTGGAGAGCCAGCGGCCCGCCCGGAGGCCCAGGCCCGGGGCAGAGGGTCTTCGGGAAGCTCAGGCCCGCAGGAATGCTGGGCCACACCTGCAGAGGGAGGTGCCTTGAGAGCACAGGCAGGGGCTGCACCTGGGGGCCCTCCCCAGTCTCGTTTCGCTGCCCACGAGCTCATACTTCCGGAGAGACCCCCGCCAAAGCGCTGCCAACCCTGCAGGCAGCCTCGCGGATGGACACCCCGGGGCTCTCTGAAATCGCGCTTCCTCCTCAGCCTCTCAGGTTGCCCGAGAGCAAAGAGAAGCGGCATCAGGATGGCGCAGAGCAAGGAGGACAAGGAGGACCAGGAGCCGATCAGGTGCGCGCTGGCGGGCGGGGCCTGGCGGGCTCGGTGGGGGCCGCACTTCGAGGTGTCTGCCAGTCTGACCATTGAAGCCCAGATCAAACCCAGTCATCTAGGGAACAGGCAACTCAATGGGCAAACGCCCATCGGTCTGGCCGTTGTTCTGAGCGAGTCAAACACCCACCTCCCGCTGCCCCTCTGTGGAAAGAGCCGGTCATTTGCGGGGAAAGGCAGATGCGTGAAAGCACGTGGAGATACTGAGACACCACACGGAATGCGGGATGATTCCCGGCCCGAGGAAAGCACTGAGCTGCCCTCACTCTGAGGCGGGGCCCGGGCTGCCCACGTGGAGGCCGGGGTGTCTGTGCCCACTCACTCAGGCCACTGCCCAAATGGACACCCGGGAACCAGGGTCTCAGAAACCCCAAGGTGAACCCGGTGCTGTCTCCCTGGGATTCAGCCTCACTCAATGCCTTCAGAGAAAAATTTCATTAAAACAAAATAAAAATTAGCTGCCATAAAAATTATTAAAGCAAATTGAAATGTATCATGATAAATAGGTAATACGAATTCTATAGAATGTAACTCCACTGGTGTAAAGAGATGCCAGCAAGCCCCCCCACGTGGGGCCCATGCGGGGCCTTGAGCTTGCACTTGCCGTCCTAGAGTGAACCCTGTGTGACCGGCCCTTCCCAGCAGCCTGAGGGAGAGGCTTCAGAGGGACAGCGAGCCTGTTGCTGGACTTGAGCGCCAGCCAGGGACGTTTTCCTCTACTCCAAAAACGTGTCCGAGGTGCACTTCGCGCCAACGCCGTTCTGGAGCCTGGGGGACGTCTTGTCCCTCTGGAAGGGCACTTCCTGGCTTCCAGAGAAGGTGGCCAGACGAACAAGTGTTTCCTAGCTCCTGGGAAGCAGCCTTTTCCAAAGCAGCCCAGCCGTCTCCCGCTGACCTGTGTGTTTTCACCGTAAAGGCTGTGACTCCGTCTCAGTCCCCCGTGGGGCCTTTTACCCACAGCTGGCGCTCCCGGGAGGGTCTGTGAGGGGAATGCAGTGTCGCCCCACTAGGTAGCGTCTCCCAGCTCGTTTGGGTTTTTTCTTTGCCCACGTGCAGTGTGACTTTTTCTTCATGTCCAGTGATTTTGACGTTGCTGCGGAGGCTGCCAGGCATGTGGTGGCCAGGCAGCGAGGTGTGTCTCCTGTGTCCGCCCTCAGGTGCCCCGTCCCCGGCTGCGACGGCCAGGGCCACATCACCGGGAAGTACGCCTCCCACCGCAGCGCCTCGGGCTGCCCTTTGGCGGCCAAGCGGCAGAAGGACGGGTACCTCAATGGCTCCCAGTTCTCCTGGAAGTCGGTCAAGACGGAGGGCATGTCCTGCCCCACGCCCGGGTGCGACGGCTCAGGGCACGTCAGCGGCAGCTTCCTCACGCACCGCAGGTGAGTGCACTGGCCGGCCGGCAGGTGAAGTGGGCACTCACAGCCCCTTGGTCGTCCCCGCGCTGAGAGGGAAAGGCCCGGAAGCCCCGGCATGGAGCAGATGCCCCCGATGTGGGGAAGAAGAAGAAGCCTAGCTGGTTTGGGGAGGCGCTGCACGCCGGGCCCGAAGCTTTCAGACGTCTGCGGAGGGTCCACCTCGAGGGGCAGGCTGTAGGTTCATACCCACGCACTCGGGCTGCAGAGCGAGCAGGCAGGCCCCCAGGGCCCGGGCGCGGTACCGGCCCAGGCCAGCCTGGTGCCTGGGCCAAAGAGGCAGCAGAAAAGCCCCAGGAGAGGCAATACTTCTGCGACCCCATTCGCTGTTCTTTGCTTGATGTGAGGTAAAGCCCCTGCAGTGAGCTGTCTAGACGGAGGGCCCCAGCAGGCTCACGGCAGGAGGGTCAGGACTGCTGAGGGGGGCAAATCAGACAGTGGCCCATCGGGCTGGGGGTCCAGGTGTCGTGGACACTGGGCTGGGGAGGTCGTGAGGGGGAAACTGGGACATCGTGCGGATGCTGGACACCATGCCCTGGGGGTGGGGTCAGGCTGTCCTTGTCCTGTGCCCTGTGTCGCCGCTCCTGACTCCGTCTGCAACACACCCACGTCTGCACAGGACAGACAGAAGCGAACGCAGACCACGAGCAGTGACGATGACGTGCTCAGGGGGACAGGACAATGAGCTCGCCGTTCTTTCGGGAAGACGTTTTAGTGAAGAGAGGAAGGCAAAATGCAAACAGGATATTCAGGGCCAAAGAGAAGAGGGATGTCCACGCCCCAACCTCCACTCTCGGCTCACATCTGAGGCGGGCAGTGGGGTCCCCTCTCGGCAAGCACCCCTGAGCAGATCACACGCGTCACTCCAGACTGCAACCCCTTCTTTCCTCTTGTGCAAACAGATCGCAGTGCTTCTTAGACGTCTGCTCAGGGCAGGAGCAGCCCCTGTGGGCTTCGTCCTGGGGTGCAGGGGCCTCCCACTGCCTCCCCTGCACCCCTCACGAGGGCCCAGTGCGTGCAGGTGGCCAGGGACCCCCATGCACCGCCCACCGCAGATACTGTAGGCGCGCCTGCATACACATCTTCAGGACACAGTCCTGGAGGCAAAGTTCCAGCCTGTGCCATTTCACAGGCAGTGACAAATTGCTCTCCTAGTTCCTACGTCAAACATTTGACCATCTGTAATCTTTTTAATTTTAAAACCCGGTCACATGACACAGGAACAAGAGTGTTTTGTGCTTTGCTAATCTGACCCATAAAAACAAGCCCCCTTTCCGAGGTTCAACGCAAGCCCTCCTGAGTGGCAGGAACTCTAGGTGAGGGGACGGGCTGCTAACACCTTCCTACAAATGCAGGTGAGGGTGGGAAACCATTGCCCTCCAGCTCGGTCATGATCCCGACTCCGGAAGCCAGCTCCGACCGGTCTTGGGGTGTCGGGACAGTGCTGGAGGGGCGGGGCAGGGCAGGTGCGAGGAAAGTCAGCCAGGGAGGCCAGTTTGCTGTCCCCTCGGTCTCACGCCACTCTGGTAAAACTCAGAAGGTTCTTCGAAATTGAGTTTACATGTCCTCACCCTGATACAAGCACAAAATCTTAGACGTGAGCCCTGTGTTCTTCCACAGGGGCTTCACCACAGCGGCCTTTCTGCCAGTCTCCTCCTGGGCCCAGGGCACACACCACTGCACTCGCATTCAGTCCTGCCAGAGCCCGTTCCCAACAAGGGGGCCTTTTTCAGAGTGTTCCCCAGGCTCAGTGCTCCCCAGGAGGACGGCAACAGAAACAAGCCGCATGGCGGCACTCAGAGTGACCGCAGCTTGGGTGGGCCGACCGCCCCAACAAACACACCCCAAGTGGGCTCCAGCACACAGAGTCCACTCCCTGCTCACAGAACAGACCTGGGTGGTGGAGAGGAGGGCCCTGCCTCCTCCCACGTCATCCAAGGGTTTTCTTCTTCCTCAGCCAGGGAGGAAAGGACCGGAGGGCTCGGGGCACACGGGGAGCACCCCCACTTCCCTCACGTCACGCAGGGCCAGGGCCAGGCCTGGCGCTGCAGTGGATGCCCGCGGCTTCTGCGGCCGTTCCGCTCAGCCACCCTCTGCTCTCCTACAGAAGAGCGAGGTGGGCTCTCTGTGCCTTCCTGCGCTCTGTTATCTGGCCTCGTACTTGTTGCTGGTTTTGATTTAGAGGAGGCCGGGGCAGCCCCTGCCCACACAGGCCTGTGCTCAGCTCCGGACTGATGTCCCCAGCACAGGGACACCTCTAGGGCTTGCTGAGGAAGCGGTCGTGTCCCCTGGTGCAGGGAGACATGCTGCCCAAGGCTGCGCCTGCTCCTGCACCCACCCCTGAGGAGAGTCAGACCTAACTAGAACCCAGAACCAACCCCCTGAGGCCAACAGCACAGCACCGTCACAGCCCGCAGTCCTCAGGGCCCCTGCCCGGGCCCCCGCCTGCCTCATGCAAACCCCTAGGCACTGCCCTGTGGGACTGACCACTGACCACTGACCGCGGCCCTGAGCCAGCTCAGACGGGCCGGCTCCTGTTTTAGCCACAAGTTTTAGGGTCTGCCCCAGAGTGCTTGGGAGGGAAGAACTCAGATCCAGCGCCTATGTCCGACTGCAAGTCCCCAAGTGCCGGGGAGAGGCTGGGTGGTGTCTGTGCCTCCTCCCCAGGCACCGCAGGCTGCCGGGCGCACTCCTGCAGCTGGGGCCGCACTGCATCCTGGAGCCTCGCACCTCACCACCTCTTTCTGTCCCCTGAGGCAGAGGGTGTGACCTGTGAGTGTTCTCCATCCCATGAACTCCTGGGGGATACCGTGCCCGGTGGCAGGTCTGAGCCGCAGGCTGAGCCCCACGCAAGGCCCCGCCAGTCCAGAGCCCTGCACACCCCGCATTCCTCCTCAGCTCTCGGCTCCCGGCTGCACAACCTCTTCCGTCCTAGCCCTCCTCCGGGAACAAGGCCTGAGGGGGCTGTTCAGAGCCACTCGGGGCCCAGCTGGGCAAAGGCAAGCTCAGCCCCCACGGGCCCCTGAGTCTCAGCGCCAGGGGCTCCTCCGTGGAACCCGCCTTCACAGCCACTGCCCCTCAACGCAGCTCGTGGGAGGAGCTCAGTTCGCACAGCACAAGCCGGTGGAAACCCTGTGGAAAGAGGGGAGGCATCCGGACCAGAAGCTCAAGGTCAGCCCAGACACACAGCCCAGACACACAGCCGCGTTTGGTCCCTGAGCCGTCCGACACAAACGACAGGAAGCCACGCTCTCCTGGTTCCAGAGGCCAAGGGCCGGGATTGACGAGTGGGCTCCTGCTGGCATCAGGGCTCCTGGATCTCCACCCCCACCGCCCCGTGGCTGTGTTCCCCCATGTCTGCATCCAAGTCCCCTCCTCTCACGAGGACACAGCCACTGGCAGGGCCTAGCCTCCCTCACGCACCATCGCCTGCTCGATCGCATCAGTGAAGGCCATGCCCAGAGGTGTCCCATGCACAGGTCCTGGACGTTAGGATGTCAACAGACCTTTGGGGGGTGCCAGCCATCAGTAGCTGGAAAGTTCATTGTCGTGGAAACTCGGAGTGGGCAGTGGGGGCTCCCGGCCCTCAGGACTGGACTTGCTCGTCTTCTCCCACATCTGAGGCTTGGAGCTTCTGCCCACGTCTCCTTTCGTCCCCAACAAAGAGGAAGAGGGGGAACCAGCGCTGAATCTTGAACCCCAGCCTTGGAAGGGCGGGATGAGGTGGGGGTGGCTGGGCGTGCGCTTCCTGGCCAGTGGAGTCCCGCACAGGGCCTCTCGGGCGTCCTCCCCACCTCCAGACACGCTGAACCGCACGCCCGACTGAGTGCTTCTCAAATAGTCACGTTCCTCCCCACAGACACTCGTGCACACCCTGGACCCTGTGGCTTATTAGCTCTGATGTTCTGAAGGAAGTCCCCTTGCAGCCAGTGTCCTGGTAAAAGTGCCATGTGCCGTCTCTTTCTGAGGCCCTCTGCAGGCTTCTCCTTCACCCAGAACCCTCCCTGGTTCTGGGCCAGTGGCCAATGCAGACACTGGGGCCCAGGGACAGGGAGCAGCCAGGGGACAGGGAGCAGTAGGAATGGTTAACTGTGTACAGCCTGGATCAGAACACCCAGACCCTTAAGTCCCAGGGCTTTCTGAGTCCACGCCCAGGGCAGTCAGTCAGGGACAGTTCTGGGCGGGGCTCTCCCTGAAACCCCACCCCTGGGCGGAGACCCCTGTGTGGATTCTCCTGGAGTGGCCACCAGATGGCACTGTGCCACGCACAGGATTCCAGCCACTGGTGGCAGTCTGGCCCTGAACTGCAGCCCACCCGGAGAAGCAGTGCAGTCACAGGGGTGCACTGGGGCTGCATGCAGGCATCTGTGCAAAATACACGGCTCCCTGAGCCTGTCTTTGTCTCCTAATCCCTGGCTCTGGCTGAAGCCTCCTGTGCTGGACAGGACACCCACCACAACTCGTCACCTTGGCGGGCAGTTCTAGTGACTGAAACCCGAGAGAAGCAGCAGACTTCTGTGTGGGTCTCAGGACCCCAGGGTGGCTCCTGGTCGGGCCCTGGAGTCCCATCCCCTCTGCTCGCTTTGTCTTGCGGTTCACCTGTGTCGGTGCACTCTCCGCAGCCGTGCTGGTCTCAGCAGGAGAACACGGTGGGGCCTTCCCACTCTCAATTGGTGTGTGCTGCTGGAACACGCATGCCTGTCTGCACCCATGGTCCCAGGGACAGAAAACAGGCTCTGGCGATGGCAGCCGGGCAGAGACAGTGATAAGTTAGGGTGCAGGCTAGCCCGAGAGCCCATGGCCAGAGAGGCAGGGCTATGGATGTGGGGCCAAGGCCAGGGGTCCAGCAGACGGCGGGCAGACCGCCCTGCTTTGTGGGGGACTCAGGGAGGAGAGGGGCGTGGGCACAGACATAGCACCCTGTATGCCTGTCAGGCCACAGGGCCTCGTCCACTAAGTAAGAGGACAGGGCTCTGCTGAGGGACCCCATCTCAGAGGGCTGCAAGGACATCGCTCAGGCCTCTGGACACTGTGCATGGAGAAGCCACACTCTTCTCCACAGGGAGGCTAAGTCGGGGATGAGCCAGGGGAGCTCGGAGAAGCCCCAGGGGCCCAGCTAGGGACAATGACGGGTCACCGTGGTGATAGTGAGAGGAGAAGGGACAGGCCTGAGGAACAAGTCAGCTCAGGAGATTCCTGTGAGGTAGGTCCCGGTGGATGGCCCTGAGGGAGAGGTGGGCCTCGGGGACAGGTGCTGAGCCCCTCAGGTGCCATGGCCTCCCGGAGGCCTCCACTCCCTGGTGTGTCTCAGGTAGGGAAAGGGCTGGGCCTGGGGCTGGTGCCACCTCTCTTGCTGCCCCACCCCCTGTCGCTCTAGAAAGGCCATTAGCAGAGGTTCTAGGAAGAGCAACAGGTAAGACCACAGGTTCGTGAACTGCCTGCTGCAGGCACGTGTCCAAGCCGGCATCTGTGCCTTCAGCGTGCACACACGTGAGCAGCAGTGAGGCTGTGCGGCACGGGGCCTCACTCCTCCAACACCAGCTCTGCTGCTGCTGACTGTGGGGTCTGCACGGCCACTGGCCTCAGAGGGGTGCACAGGGTGTAGTTCTGAAGGTCGGGGTGAACTTCACGGTGGCCATGAAGTCGCCCCAGGGCCACGATTACTTCACGGTAATCATGTATGTGCAACATTCTCTGCAGGTTCTCAGGTCACCAAAGGTGCTGTGCCGGGTGGACCCGGGGCGAAAGTGCGGGAGAGGAGGCCAGGCTGGACTGGCAGGTGCTCGGGGTGCAGAGCACAGTGAGCAAGTGCCCAGCAAGATGGGAGGCGGGAGAGGCCCGCTGGCCAGTTCACAGCACTAGGCAAGGGAGACAGTGGGGCTCCACCACTTCACCTGACGACACAGGCGCTGGTTGTAAAGCTCCCAGCTGAGATGATGGGAGACTTCACAGCAGCCTCCCGGGTGAGCAGCGGGTCCCTGTGAGCCAGGTCTGCCCAGACAGGGGCCCTAGGTGGGGTGCTCACTACCTGTTCCTCAGCCTCGAGTGTGAAATTCTGTTTAAATTCACCCCCGTGCACATTTGGGTTGCTGCACAGTCAGAAAGGCGGACACAGCCAGGGGTCTCCTGCCCGGGCTGGTGGGACCACTCGGCCACCCTGCACCCCACACCCCGCGCTGGGGTCCACACCTGTGCCCGAGTCCACGGGCCTGGCTGACGACTGAGTCTTCTGCCAAGACCCACGACTGATGGCATTTCACGTTTCGTCCCCAGCTTGTCCGGCTGCCCACGAGCCACGTCAGCGATGAAGAAGGCGAAGCTGTCCGGGGAGCAGATGTTGACCATCCGGCAGCGAGCCGGCAACGGTAACCCCCCACCCCACTCCCCACCCCACATGGCCCACACCTGGTCCTCCAGGATCAGGTTCTCTCAGAGGTGACTGGACCGGTTCTGTCGCTTTTGGTGAAGCCTGGCGCCGACCCAGGAGAACAGTCTGCCCCAGGCCCTCAACTCACACCAGGGTCACAGGCCAGGTCACAGGGGTTCCACACCAGGGGTTCCAACAGTTACCCCCGGAGTCCCTGCTTTTACGCTTCTGTTCACCCACCACCCCCATAGCCTCCTCGGAGGACAGAACTGGCCCCCCTGCCCATCACACTGTGCTCCCACTCTGTCTGCAGAGTCTCTTCCCTCCTGGGCCTGCCTCGGGTGTAGGGGCAGGCCCACATCAGCCTTCGGGGACCCCTGTGGACCCCGTAGCTGTGAATGCACCGACTTGCTTGAAGGTGTTTACAAACCCCAAGCCAGCTCTGGCATGGTCAGGACCACTCATGGGCAAAGTGGGCAGAGAAAAGTGCATTGCCAAGGTGTGCCTAGCTGAGCTGGGAGGAGGGGACTCGGCCTTCCGGCTCCAGCCCACCCTGTGAACAAGAGGGTCCTGCTCACGGTCTGTGCAGCGCTGTCTTCCCGAGTTCAGTGCTCTTATGGTGGTGATGTCTCTGCTTAAACAGCCCCAGGCACAGCAGTCAGGGTTCCCAGGTGCCCGAGGCTATGATGGAGACAGTCAGCCTAGGTGACCTCTGTCCAGGCTGCCAGCAGCTGTGGGCCCTGACCTCCATGTTTCTGAACCAACAGTGCACACTCCTCAGGGCATTTCCAAACACACACCCGGCACCTGCCCTGTGGGCAGGGGGTGAAATATGATCAGGGCCGAGGGCCTGTCGGGGGTACTTGGGGGAACAGCGCACCGTGAGCGAGGAGCCCTGAGAGTTGGTCTGTGGTTGGCACCCGGGGACTCTGAGAGGGCACAGGCTCCTTTCCAGCCCCCGAGGCATCCCATGAGGACTTGCAACATGGCTCTAGACACAGACCTAGCCCTCCCTACGTCCCTCAGCACGAGGCTGTGTGGTGGAACGTGTGGCCTATCAGCCCCCAGGGAGTCTGTGAGTCACCATGTGTGTCGGGGGCCTGGGTCCCCTGGCCCAGGGCTCTGCCTCTGCTCCTGTCGGCACAGCTGGTGTGGGGTAGGCCCTTGGCGGAGCAGCGCTGCCCAGACCTGAGGCCACCCCCACCCCCCACCCCACAGTCCTGCAATCCTGGTGCCCAGCCTGAGGAAGCCGTTCTGAGATGCAGTGCTCGCTGTGTGAAGGAAACCACCAGAGTCTTCCCAGAATACTGTGCCTCAGGCTGATTGCTCAGAGTTTGGTCGGGTCTGACTCGGCAGTGAGGGATGTGGCTGTGGGATGGAGGACGGACAGAGAGGAGGAGGAAGACAGGACAGGCCGCTGCTTGCCGGGCTGGGGCGGGGCTGATGGCAGCAAGCCCAGAGCTGGCATCTCTGTGCTGGCCCCGAAACCCAGCCTCCCCCAGTGCACCTGCAGCCCGCTTTCAGCCAGAGCGAGCCTGCTGTGGTGAAGAGGGCAAGCCCACCTGGGCCAGGCCTCCTCGTGCATGGGCCGAGGCCCCGGCCTGCTCACTGGTGCCCGGCACTGGCACTGCTCTGCTCGGCAGTGTGCCCCTCCGGGTGCCGCCGTCCACCCACTTCTCTGTGTCGGAACGCAGTTTGCCATTGCTTTCTGCTGCGAGCGCAGGCACACGCACGTCCATGGGGCAGGCGCTGAGGCCCGCGTAACCTGGAGAAGGGCCGAGGGAGGCCGGAGCCAAGTGGCCCCAGGCCCAAGTCTGTGCCACAGCTCCGCCGTCAGTCCGTCCGCCCTTTTCCAGGCCCCTTTGGTGCAAAGACTGGAGCCACGGCCCTGACGTGTGGCTCGGTGGGGAGGGCATCGTCCTGCAAAGCAAAAAGTCCCCAGTTCAATTCTTGGTCCGGGCACAGGCCTGGGTTTGGGGTTCAGTCCCCAGTTGGGGCGCGTATGAGAGGCAGCCAATCCATGTTTCTCTCTCACATTGATTTTTCTCTTCCTCTCTTTCTCCCACCCTCCCCGCTCTCTGAAAATAAATAACATCCTAAAAAATAAAAAAAAAGACCAGAGCCATGCCCTGCTCACCCAGTGGCCCTGTTTCAGCGAAGGGCTGTGTTCTGTTCCCAGGGGGTGGGGTGCAGTGAGCTTCTGGGGCTGACCTGGGCAGGACTGCTGCCCTCTGGGGACAGGAGCCTGACGGTGCCCGTCCCTCCAGACCCAAAGATCTGTTTGCATGTTGCTCAGCTCCCTACAAAGGACAGTCTCTCCCTGTCTCTTCTTGAAACTGCAGTGTCAAACCTTGCTCAGGGTCACTTGCTCGTTCCCATGTGTAACGAATGTGTCTGGCAGCCCCCCTCCATCTGTCCCCTTCCCGTCAAGAACGATCCCCCGCCCAATACCTGTTGAGCTAGCTCAGCACCCCCACTGGGTGGCATGGCCTCAGCATGTGGAAAACCCACCCACACGGTGTCGAGTCACCACGTCTCAGCGTGTTTGGACAGCTTGTACTTTAAAGGGATGTTGTGGCCAGTCCCCGTTAAATGACAAATTGGGTCATAATTGAGTTCACACCCATTCCGCTTTTCACAGTGCACTCCCAGCACCTCCCACGTGCAGACCTCCTACGCGCTGAGTGTCCTCACGCTTCCTCAGCCAGTGCCCTGTCCTGGTTCTGGAAGGCTGCCATCAGAGTCTGCTCAGGCAGGAGGAAGAGGCCGGAACAGTGGCCCACCCTGAGACAGCGTCAGTTCTCTCCCAAATGGCTTTGGGGGCTTGATGAAAAGGGACTTGGGGTTGATGCTCTAGGCCCTCTGAGCCACTGGCGGGACGTGTCATGGGGACTGAAGTGGCTGCCCAAGGCTCACAGAAGCAGGACCCGGGGCTTCCTGCTCACGGTCACCCTGGCCCCTCTGGGTGGCGGCCAGCGGGGGGAGGACCTGACCAGCGCCAAGAGCAGCTCATCCGAAAACCTGCCATAACATTGAAGGCTGATTTCTGGGGAGGGAGGGCCAGCACGTGGGAGCTCAGATGGACATGCCGCACCGTCTGCCCCACGGCCACTGTGCAGGCGGCAACGTGGGGCCTGCTCGCCTGGTCTCCGCGGGTCACGGGCTGTCTCAGGCCTGCACTCCAGGTGGACCTCACCCCTCTGTCTGCGGTGCAGAGGTCAGCGCCAGGCTCACCGCTCTTCACCGGTGTGCTCGAGGATCCCGCTGTGCGTGCCACATGGCCGCCGGGAGCAGGGGTCTCCCTGGGCACCCAGGGCCATCGAGGTCACCCGAATCGTGCTCTTTCCCCAGTTCACACAGTCCTGAGAGACCAGGTGTCCCAAATGGTCATAGAAAGGACCTGGTCTTTCTGACCCTGGCCGGGTACCAGTGCCAGCAACAGAGCCCACAACCAGGGGAGCCTGCGTTCAGCCCTGTGCCGGACGGGCGCACGTCGCTGGCCCACCCTCCCCGTGCTTGCCTTCAGTCACCCACAATGAGGGGACTATGTTATTACCGAAGATCAGATATTCAGCACGCCCTTTTGTGACCGCCGACCCGAAGTCTGTCACTGCCCCGTCGCCCTCTTCCTTTCAGTCAGTCAGGGGGGCCGGTCCTGAGCACATAGCCGAATCGAGTTTGCAGTTATGCCTTTCACGGTTTTCCGACCCCAAATTGAGGCTTGGCGAGGGCGGAACCCCTGCCTGGACATGTATGAGAGGGGCAGGAGAGAGGACAGGAAGGAGGGCGGGAGGGCGGGCTAAGCCAGCAAGCTGGTCACGGGTGGCAGCAGGTACATCCATGCCCAGGCCTAGGGGAGGGCCACCCGAGGGCCTGGTCGGCCACCCTCGGGAGGTCCATCTCACAGTGCAGGGTGGTTTTAGGCACCTTAATTGTGACACACAGACGTGACTGTTTTAAAATTCGAGGGTGTTTTCCCAGCAAGCCCTACCCCAAACACGCAAAGAACAAAGAAGGGCTCCGGGGCTGCAACTCCGGGCCCCTGGAGGTAAGGCCCTCCGTTCCGTTGGCCGCGACAGGGATCGAGAACGATGAGGAGATCAAGCAACTGGACGAGGAGATCAAGGAGCTGAACGAGTCCAACTCACAGATGGAGGCCGACATGATCAAACTCAGGACCCAGGTAACGGGTTCTGGAGCCCGGCCCCTGCCCCCTGCGCTCTGCCCGGGGACCAGGGCGCAGGACTGGCCCTCGGGGGGTTGCTCCCTTTTGCTTTGGTCATTTTTCTTTTATTTTTTCACCCATGTCTGAGTCTCCTGCTGCAGCTTCGGTGGCCGTGTCCCTGGAGCCCAGGGGCCCTCAGTCACTGGGTCACTGTCGCATCTGTGTTGTGTGGTGGCCATTCCCAGAGGTCCCTGGTCGTGGCCCTCTTCTCCTGCCTGCGTGGGGCTCGCTGGTCTGACCTGGCGCCCACAGGGCTCCAGACAGGACACTGCTCCTTGGAGCTCGGAGGCCGCCTCTGTGTGTTCCCGCGGTGCCAGGCCCGATGCCAGGGCTGTGCGGCAGGCAGCTGGCAGGTGGGCAGCAGGGAGCTGCCAGGTGAGGATGGCAGGACCTTGCCCTGGGGGGTGTCCTGAGACGCACTTTCCATGCCTGGCATCTAAGGTCCAGAGAGCCGACCCCCTGCACTGAGCTGAAGCTGAAGCTGGTGGCAAGCAAGTGGCTTCCAGGGGGTTCCAGCTGCATGTGTGGCCCCCCCAGAGTGGCCCCTCAGGCCAGCATCACAGGGAAGGCAGGGCTCCTGTCCTCCTGGAGGGGTCTCCCCTCCTACCTGTCCCTGTGGAGCCCAGGAGAGGCTAAGACAGGACCAGGGACATGCCCAGGCCCTAGGCGTCGAGGTAGAGGCCACAGCCTGCTGACCCCTCTTCCTACAGTACAGCCAGCTGGGCTGAGGAGGGTGGGCGCCCTCTGCCTGGTCCACCCGGCCTGCCCGGCCTGTACCAGGACATGAGGGGATGAAGTCAGCGGCCAGATAAAAATGCCGCCCTCCTGCTCGCTAGGCTCGTGGGGTGGAAGTCCCCATCAGTCCCCTCTGTCAGCACCTTCTCCTCCCGAGGCCAGAGGGTGAGTGCCAGGAGCCCACAGTTCAGGACGCAGGACCGGCACGGGCCACCATCCCCACCAACCCCCTGCTCCCCCTGCCCTGCATGAGCACCAGGCTGTACCCATGAGGCCACAAGCTGCCGGGCTGACCTCTGGAGCCTTGACCCCAGGCTGGCCCGAAGGGTCTGGTGCAGGTGCAGCTGCAGCTGGGAGCGCCCTTGGCCCCCTTTCCTGGCCACCCGTCCCCAGGGCTTCCCCACCATGCGCAGATGGGCAGGGACACCGTTTTCGAAACCGGGGCTCATTCTGGGCACTGCGTGGTCAAGACTTGGGGAGAGCTGGGTATGGTTCTGGGGAGCTGGGCTTCCTTCCTACAGTGCTGCGGGGATGCCCCCGACAGCCCCCAGCACAGGCTTAGCCTGTGGGTGTGTGCAAAGCAGCGGGTGGTCTGCGGGCACAGGTGGGGGAGGGCGTGGCCCACTCGGCATCTGCCCAGAGGAGGATGGCTTGCCTGAGCATGGTGTTCTGTGAGCTTTGCTGGGCCACCCTCCCCCACCCTCACAAGCCTATCTGTCAGCCCATGGGCGGCTGGTCCTGCCTGGGAGTGCTGGCTGTCTGTGCGGCGGGGCACCACCCCCGACTTCAGAGGAGGCAGGAGCCAGCCAGGGAGGAGCGGGGCCTCGACCTGATGGGGTGCACCCAGACCAGTGCCCGCTGCAGGGCCAAGGGACATGCCTCAGACACTCTGGTACTGGAGGGCTCGTCCGGGGCAGAATTAGATTCAGGCTGAAAAAGGAGGAGCAGAGAGTCAGCACTACACTACCGCCCGTGAAATCGGCAGAGAAAGCAGGAGCCAGAGGAAGCAGCTGTCCCGGGTGGTCCGTCCCCAGAGACAGAGGGCTTGCAGGAAACTGAGCGCGGGGGCCAGCCCACCCCAGCTCGCGAGCCCACTCAGAGAGACCGGTGGCTCTGTCCCCCGAGTCACCACGTTTCTGAGGGGAAGGGATCAAAAGCAGGACTGCCGAGCCCTTCAAGTGACCAGGTCCCAACTCTGAAACGCCTCGTTTAAGCACGAAGGTTCTTGTTTGCGTCACCAGACAGCCGCCCAGGCCAGAGCGCACGTGCCCACGTGCCCGGGGGCGGCCACCCACGTCTGCCTGTGTTGCAGATCACCACGATGGAGACCAACCTGAAGACCATCGAGGAGGAGAACAAGGTCATCGAGCAGCAGAACGAGTCGCTCCTGCACGAGCTGGCCAACCTGAGCCAGTCCCTGATCCACAGCCTGGCCAACATCCAGCTGCCGCACATGGTGAGTGACTGAGCCGCCAGCGCGGGGCCTGCACGGGGCCTGCACGGGGCGCTGCGCAGGGCCACCGGGCCCGCTGCGGCCACCTCCCCGGCCGGCGGGCCGTCAGGGGCCCTGTAGGCGGAGGCCGCTCCGAGGCGGTCTTTACAGGTGGTGCTGTGTTGTGCTGATGTGAATACGCTGTTGAGAAAGTAAAAGTTGTGTATGAACTACTATTTAATATCTCGTAGGACCCAATCAATGAACAAAATTTTGATGCATACGTGACTACTTTGACGGACATGTATACAAATCAAGATCGTTATCAGAGCCCAGAAAATAAAGCCCTACTGGAAAATATAAAGCAGGCTGTGAGAGGAATTCAGGTCTGAACAGCTGCTGTAGTGACCATAGTGACGGAACCTCTTAAACAGGACGCCTCTGTGTCTCGCTGCTGTGACCTCCCAGAAACTGTCCTGTCTCTGTTTCTGTTGGAACAGTGTCATGCTCCCAAGACTTCACAATGATTTTATGTCTTGCTTTGAAGATAGCACCTGCAGAATAGTTTTGAATACATTCACATTTTGTACGTTTCACACGAGCTGACATAGTGCGATGTCCCATGTACTGTCTAGAGCCGCCACCGCGTGCACACTGGGGTATATATTTCTGAAGAGGTGAGCTGGTCAAAGTCAGTAGAGTGTAAATTCTTTTTAATGCTTTAGTGATACATGTTTTAGTATTTCGAACTGAAATGGACAATAAGAAAAACAGCTTTGAATGACCCCGAGGTGGCCGCAGCCACTTGTAGACATTACCATTTCGCCTCATGTTGGAGGATTTTATGGAATTTAAGAAATACATTTTGTGTGCATATTGTTTCATAGCAAGAATTGGTTGCAAAAATGCTTTATTTTTGAACAATGCTTGGAAATATTATGTGATTTTTTTGTTTGTCTGTTTTAGGAGGATGGTGGATGGTGGGGGCAATAAATGAGGTTTTTTGCATTCCAAGGAAATGGCATATGGATTAACTGTAAGAAATAAGTAATTTATTGTAAGACAACATCAAGCCATGGGAACTTGGCAGAAGATTCAAAGCGGCTTTCACAGCACTTTTAAATTAGCTCCTGAGCAGTGCGCGGCGTGGCCCTGGGGACGCCAGTCAGAGAGGGGCTCGGGAGAGGCGGACGCCGCGAAGATTGCCTTGTCTGTGTTCACTCGGCAACAACCTTCTCTGACTCCCCGAGAGTGTCCTGGCCCCTGGACTGTCCCTCATTGCGACACGGCTTGTCCACAGACCCCGTGCGCTTTCATTCGATCTCCGAGGTCATTTGGGTGTTTGCCCCCCCCCCGCCCCCATCCACCCCATCCAGCTGCTGTCATTACCGGTTCACACTCGGGGCCTAGAAGGAAGCGGTTTTCGAGCCTGCGAGTCACTGGACTGAGTTCCCAGCTGGATCCAGCGGCACAGCCGGGCCGTGCGGTGCCTCCCGCCCCCGCCCAGCCCGGGCCGGGGCTCGGTGGGTCCCACCCAGAGCTCCCCCGCCACGACCTCTGCCCCTGTCACTGGAGACCGTGGACCCCAGAGCGTTTGCTCAGCCTTGTAGAGTTGTCGTGTGCTGTTCTGAAACGAACGCAGTCCGAGTTTGAGAGTCATTAGCGTACTTCAGCACTTTCCTGTACTCGAGACCACCCTAGACCTGTCCACCCGCGGAGACGGACCGTTTGGCGCAACCGCACTCGCTGTGCGCTGCGACCGCCGCCTGCCCCCCCATAGCCCCTAGGACGTGTCGTGTTCTCTGGTGTTGACTCTGCACATGTTGTAGCATCGCTTCCTTCCATGTCTTGATGTTATGCAGGAAGTACAAAAGTACTTTAAAATTTTGTTATGAAAAAAAAGATGGGTTTTGTAAAAATAAAAAAATATTTTTAGCAGAACAGGACTTACAGGGTCATTGTCCCCACAACGTGCCAGTCGACTGTTTGCACTCGCCTTGTCCTAAGTACCCGTGCGGACCTGTGCAATTGCTGCGTCAGAGCCGTGCGACGCTGGCCCGGAGCAGTGGAGGGGCCCTCGCAGCTGACCCGAAGACGCGCGGCGGGGACCGGGCCGACCCGGCGGACACTCTGACCCCGCGCTCCACCTCGGTACCCGTGTGTATAAATGTACGTACACCCCCGCGGCACTTTATACAGCTCCCTGTACAAACGCTCCGTTCTCCGCAAGGACTCTGACCCGAGCTGGGAAAGACGATGTCCCCCCCTGGGCCCGGCGGCCGGCCCTGGGGGGCACCCGCTGTCTGCTAGCGAGTAGTTGTAGCTGCCGTGCTCAGAATTGCCTTCGAGAGCTGAAGCCAGGTGCTCGGCACCTGCCGCCACCCCTGGGCCGGCCCGGCCGCTGCCCACCCCGGCGTATGCATCCCCCGTCCTGTCCGCAGCTTCTTTGCCGATAGAGTAATACTTCCAGTAGAGTGATAGGTCGTCTCGGTTTGGGTTCTTCTCGTTCTCGCCTGTGTACAGTGGAGAGGATTCAAGCACAATCCGGCTGTTCATCTACCGTCGGTAACGACACCCAGTCGAAGCGTCTGTGACTGTTACATAGGGTCCCCAAAGTGTCTCATGCTAGAAATGCCGACCTTTCCTAAGGAATTCTCGTGAGTCATCAGAGTTTACTTATTACAACTCACTGTTCATATTCATTTCTAAGTTAATTTAAGCAATCATTTATTAAGACAGAATTTTGTATAAATATTTATTGTGCTCTCTGTGGAACTGAAGTTTGATTTATTTTTGTACGACACGGCATGGGTTTGTTCGCACTTTAATTTTGCTATAAATGTGTCGGATCACGGTTGCAGTGATACATCATTTTTAAATTGTGAACTTTGTACAAATTTTGTCATGCTGGATGTTAACACATCTTACTCTAAATAAAACGGTGTTGCCACATCTGTAGCACGGTGGGTCTCTCACCGGGGTCCCCATCTTCCCTCGAGTACCGGCCAGCACAGCTGCCTGGCCCGGGGACGTCCCCTGTGGGGGCCAGGGGAGGGGTCAGGCCTCTCCCCCACCCCCCGCCCCACCAAGGCTGCTAAGCAGAGCTCTGTGGCTTCGCTGCCCCTCGCTTGTCTGGAAAGGGCTCCTGCCTGCCCCGCGGGGACACGTCAAGTCAACCTGCAGGTCCCTCCCCGGACCAGGGACACTCAGCTGAGCAGCCACGACCCTCCTCACACAGGAGTGGCGCGGCGCTGTGACCCATGCCCATACCTGAAGCACCCGGGGGGCCCGAGAGTGCCGGCACGAGTCTCCCCTGACCTGGTTCGTCAAGGATCCCAGGCTGCTGTGGTCGTCACACGTGTCCCTTATCCCTGCTCCTTCGTCCTGAGCAGCTCCCCCACCTCCCTCTCTCCCAGGACGTGGGGGACCTGTCTGGCCGTCCCAGGGTCAGCTTGGTTCATGCCTCCTCCTGACGGTTGGGCCTCGACAGACCTCCGCGTCTCACACCCACGAGCTGCCTGGGCACCCCCAGAAGGGCACCCCTAAAACTTAAGTTATCCTTCAGATACGCCTTTCTTGTCATTTATGTTGGTGAAGGTCAGCCTTTAAAACTCCTGGAAAGCTCCAGTCCAGAGACGATGCCCCAAATACCAAACCTGAGGGGGAGGCCCCGTGACCTCTGTTAAGTCCCAAATGCACTCCCAGGGCCCCGCTCGCTCCACGGCCAGGCTGCCCGGGCCCCTCCAAGCGCCTGCTCAGCCTGAGCAAGGCTCACGGCGGGGGGCGGGGGGACCCTTAGGCTCCCGCCTCAGCTCCAGAGGGCGGGCGCGAAGCTTCGCCTCCGGAACAAACGCAGTAGATAGAGCAGGTGCTGGCCCGGCGGCGGCGCTTGTCCGCGACCCAGGCGTGCCGACTCGCTTACCACAGGGCACACTTTCCCCCAGGAGCAGCGTGGCTGAGAATCAGTCAACATTTCACAATGCAGCGTAGCCAAGATGTCAAAACTATTACGTGATTTCAGTTTTAACCCCGTCATCCCAGAAGTCTATCCTAAATACCAAGAGTGACTGTACAGTGATAAGGAAACACAACCCAGAGGGCCCTCGATGGAGGGACGATGAAACCCCCAGTGATGCGTGCACTTGTGGAGCTTTGTGGTGTGACTGGTGTGCCTTCCTGGTGGTCACAAAGACCTGTCAATGACAGCCTGCAGAACAATGGCCGACCCATACAGGGGACAGGACTAGAAACCCCGGGAAGCAGCCCACCGGTGGTTGCTGACAACCCCACTTGACCCCCCCACCCATGTGAGTGTGTGTGTGAGTGTGTGTGTGTGGGGGGGTGTGAGTGTGGGTGTGAGTGTGGGGGGGTGTGAGTGTGGGTGTGAGTGTGTGGGGTGTGTGAGTGTGTGGGGTGTGTGTGTGTGTGAGTGCGTGTGTGTGAGTGTGGGTGGGGGTGTGAGTGTGAGTGTGTGGGGGTGTGAGTGTGTGAGTGTGTGTGTGTGGGGGGGTGTGAGTGTGGGTGTGAGTGTGTGGGGGGTGAGTGTGTGTGTGTGAGTGTGTGAGTGCATGTGTGGGTGTGTGTGGGGTGGGGGTGTGAGTGTGTGTGAGTGTGAGTGCGTGTGTGGGTGTGGGGGGGGGTGTGAGTGTGGGTGTGAGTGTGTGGGGGGTGAGTGTGTGTGTGTGAGTGTGTGAGTGCATGTGTGGGTGTGTGTGGGGTGGGGGTGTGAGTGTGTGTGAGTGTGAGTGCGTGTGTGGGTGTGGGGTGGGGTGTGAGTGTGGGTGTGAGTGTGTGTGGGGTGTGTGAGTGTGTGGGTGTGTGGGGGGTGGGGGTGTGAGTGTGGGTGTGAGTGTGGGGGGGTGTGAGTGTGTGAGTGTGTGTGTGTGTGTGTGTGTGTGTGCAGGGGAACACGGGCATCTGTCACAGCGCCCTGGGTCCCCGGTGAGCTGCGAAGCGGGGAGCTGGGGACAGCGACTGGCTCCAAGGAAGTCGAGCTCCTCCCCAGGAAAGAAGGAAGAGGAGGGAGTAACTGGGAAGCCCGATTAGAAAGCAGACGTCTCCGGGTTTGGGTGAGGGTGGGAGCGAGGTGGAGGCGCAGAAACGGGCAAAGGGGCGTGCCGTTGCCTCCAGGGATGCCCACGGTCCACGTCGGGGTGTCCCCAGTATCCAGGCAGACTCGACAGAGGTCACAGGGCGGGGGCGGAGGGGCAGGGCCACGCTGTATGGTGAAGGCTGCCACCAGCTCCTGGTGGCTCCACCTGGCGCCCCCCGCCCCCCCCACCAGTGGGAGGGGAGACGATGTCCCTCCCCAAGGCCCCACCCCCCCAGGGAGCCTCCCGGGTCCCAGCGGGCAGAACGCTTGTGTCAGCCCCACCAAACAAAAATGCCGTGAGCAGGGAGGCCTCTCCCAGCCCCTCAGCAGAGCCCAGCCGGGGGGGGGGGGGGGGGGNCGCCCCGCCCGGGGGGGGGGGGGGGGGGGGGGGGGGGGGCGCTGGGCTCCAGCCATCGCCAACATGCACAAGGGGAAAGGCACTCTCCCCCCCTCGTCTTCATGTTTCAATCACATGATACCCGAAAAAGCCCTCGGTCACTGAAGTGTAGGGCACAGTCTCTGAACACAACGGAAAGGCGGGACAAACACCAAATCCCGCCCTGATAAGTGCAGGCGCAACAGGGACACCCGGCTGCCCCTGCCGGACGCTGCCCCTGCCTCCCCGGCGGGAATGACCTCCCTAAGGAGCTGGGCTGCGCACCTGGTGTCCACCTGGCCCAGGAGGCGGGTCAGGGTGGCGAGCACAGTCCTCTCCGAGGACCCAGGCGAGGTGTTTCCTGGGACCCGGGATCGCAGGTCAGTGAGGCCGTGGCTGTGGTAGGGGAGGGGACCTTCCCTCTGTCCTCCTAGACTCCGGGCTGGGCCTGTGACAGAAGGCAGTCGAGGACCAAGGGAGAAGCTGAGGTTCATCACCAGGTTGGGTCACACAAGCTCAGGGACACCTGGGCCATGAGTCAGGGACCTGGGGGGGAGGGTCCAGGGTTCATCCGACCTGCACTCAGTCAGGAGGGCAGGAGGAAGCAAAGCAGCCGGAACCACCGTGGGCACCGGAGCCCGTCCGGGGGAGCGGCGGGGCCTCGGCCCCGTGACCGCCCACAGCTGCAGCTGAGCTACCTTAACAGGAGCGGTGGGTGTGATTCTCAAATTAACCTTTTCGGTTACAATGTCTAAAAAGCAGAAGGTGGGGCATTTCCTTCGTAAACCAAGGGTTACTGGGGGTTTTTTTGAACTATAGTTTCTAAAACATGACCGGTCACCCTGAGGAAAGGTGTTAAAAGGAAAATCAGCAAACACCAGTGTGCGGGACAGTTGGCAGCTTCGCGTCGTTTTAAAACAGGCGCGCTCCTCAAGCGCTGTACCACTTGGAGCTGACGTTTCGGCACAAAATCTGAGATTCGGCACAAAGTCTGAGATTCAGTACAAAGTCTGAGATTCGGCACAAAGTCTGAGATTCGGCACAAAGTCTGAGATTCGGTCATATCGTAAATATTGCGGCTGCTAGATGCCAAACGTACATGGATTCAGAAACTTTGTTTACATCTTATTTAAGGGAAGGTCTATCATTTCCAAATTTTGACTTTTTACTCTCTGTTAAATTCCACTGCGTACAAGTTCACTTCTCTGAAAACATGCATTTCCAGCAAGCGGGGCCTTTGACAAGGGCCGGGGGTCCACGGTGGGCCTGCCAGTAGGGACTGAGCTGTTGGTGCAGGCCGCTCCAAGGGGCGTCCTCCTGCTGGGTCAGTTGGGAACGTCACGCCCATTCACGCTCGGGGAATCGAAGCCCGCGCTGCGGCCTTTCCACCTCATTTTTCTGTGTGATGTTCTTCGAACACATTGATCAGCACGAAGGTGGCTCAGAAACGTGGGCCTCGGCAAAGGGAAGGTTGCAAAGGCCCCACGTGACACTGTCCCCCAGTGTGACATCCAGTCCAAGAGACGTGGAGGTGGCAGTGCCTGGCCAGCCACCCTTAGGAACGCCCCTGGCCTGCACACTCTCCGAGTGTGCAAGGGAATGTGTTACATCTCCCCCTGGGCGTCACTGAGGGGTAGCGTGAACTCCAGCCCCCAAGGGGACAGCTTCGGGGAGGGGATGGGGGGGGAGGCCCCAGGAGGGATTAGTACCCTCATCACTGAGGCAGGGAACGCAGGCTCCCTCCCTCCTGCCCCACACCCGCCCAGGAGGACACGCGTCTGCACGTGGGGAAGCTGCCCGCACTGGACACGGGACCGGCTGGCACCTGATCCTGGGCTTCGAGCCTCAGGGGCCCTTCGAGTGTCTGGGGCTTCATGCCCTGCTGGGGTGCTCTGTCATTGGGACCCAAGCTGGCGAAGGCAGAGATACCAAGGTCCAGAGAAAAGATAGGGACTTTCTCCTCCGTGCAGCGACCACTCACCTCACATTTCTCGAGGTGACAGTGACGTCACCTGTGGAACGTCAACAAGCAGAGTACCCAAAGTTCTGAGAAGACCAGTCTTAAAGTGCCCACAGGCCTTTGCAACACTAGGCAAGTTTCCACCCACCTTGACTCTGGACCGCGCACAAGGCTTCCGTGCAACACACTCGGGCGACACAGTGTCACAGCCGATCTGGGGGCTGACTGGGACACGGGGGAAGGCTTGGGACAAGGAACTACCCAGCTGAGGTTTTTTTTTTTTTATCGTTCAACAGAAGTGCGTTCCTGACCATAGACCTCAGAGGCAGAGAAATGGGCACCAGATTGGCAACAGCCGGCAAGTGGGAGCTGCCCCCTCCTGGTGCGGGTGGGGAAACTGAGGCCCAGAGGCGGGACAGGGCCCCAGACTTGGTGAGGCTGCCGCCCCGCCTGGCTGTGTCCCAGGGCCCATGGTGTCTTCCGTCTCAGTCCTTGCAGGGTGTTCAGTCGAGCGGGGAGACGGACAGGGGGACACGTGCCGTCAGACACTGCGAAGAGGTAGCGGGAGGCACGGGCCACGCTTCCGGGGCAGCGGGCACTCGTGACGCCGACGGACGCGGAGCCGGAGCGACGAGGGCCGAGGGCGCCGGCCGAGCCGGGGAAACTCTGCAGCCGACCGCCGACCTGCTCAGCCCCGGGAGGGCGGCCGACCACCCCCGCGTCCCGGGGCTGTGCCGGAGGCGCAGAGCTGCGCGCCTGTCCGGGTGCGGCCCCTGCAGCCCCGCGAAGGCCTGGGGGTCCCTGCCCGTGTGCGCAGGGCGCGCGGGACCCCGTCTGCGCCTCGGACCGAGCGAGGCCCTCCCCCCCGCCGCCCTCCCCGAGGGGCGCAGGCCCCTGAGAGCGTCGCTCGGACTCTCGGCTCCGGAGCGTCATCCGCGCGGGGAGCGGCGGCGCGGGGGGCGCCCCACGACGGCGGCCCGGGCGTTCGGATGGCGGCGGCGCTGGGCCCTGGGCCGATTCCCGGCGCGGCCTCCAGGGGGCAGGCGCGCGCAGCCGGGAACAAAGACGCGGGGAGCGCGCTCGGCTCCGAGGAGGCCGCCCCGCCGAGTGCGGAGTCTTTGGGCCCAAATCACCCTCGGAGCGGCCCCCAAGGGCCGCCGGTCAGGCGCCCGCACGTGGCTGTGTGCCAGCCGGGGCCTTCGGACAGACAGCGGTCACCATAGTATTGGGGGGGGCGGTGGAGGGTAAATGGGTGTGCGGGAGGGAAGGAAGGAAGGAAGGAAGGAAGGAAGGAAGGAAGGAAGGAAGGAAGGGAGGGAGGGAGGGAGGGAGGAAGGGAGGAAGGGAGGAAGGGAGGAAGGGAGGCAGGCGGGGGGACAGCCATGTGGGTTTTAAGGAACCCGCCTGTGCAAAGGTGGCGTCCGGCCTGAGCCCTGGGCAGGCCAGCGGAGCAGAAGCGCGAGCAGGCTTCCGGCAGAATTCCCTGGAGAAACCTCAGTTTTCACGCTAAGACCTCAAACTGATAGGCTGGAACCCACCCCCAGGACGCAGGGCGGCCTGCGTTACCCAAAGCCGCGGACTGCAGTTAATCAGTGGTAATCTTATCTGCAAATGCCTCGAGTGAGCGGCCGCGAGCCGCAGCCCCGCCGAGGACTCCGAAGCCAACGGGACAGGCGGTCGGAAGAGGCGGGGCCCCCGGGACTGGGGCGTCGGGGCGCCCCCGCTTAGACTGGCGACGTCGGTGGGGACAAAAGCTCATTTCCGATCAGCGTCTCCCCTCGTCCCGCAGCTCCTGCTGGACGATGCTGCGGCGTCACACAGATGCCACCACGGCGGCCGAGGCCCTGCTCCTGCGAGTCCAGAGGGGAGGGACCACGGGGCGCGGGGCGATCGCCTGGCCAGCGCGGCACCCAGCAGGGCCCTGGGGGCAGCGGGTGGGCGGTGAGCAGGCCTCGGGTCCCCGGAGGGCGCCCCACGGCCTCTGTCTCCGGGTGCGCGCGCGGGGAGAGCCAGAAAGACAGAGGAAAAAAAGCAGCAGATTGGAACGGGGCCTGGAACCGAGTGAGCGCTGTGAAACTGTTTCACAAAACAATGAAAACGCCGCGCACACGGGGGAAGCCCAGGCCCCAGCTCCTGGGCGCAGCTCCGGGACTGAAACCGCGGCCCCCTTGTCTCCGCGGCCCCCGGCAGCTAGGCAGCGGGGAGGGGGCGCGGTGGGCGGACGCCGAGGCCGGAGGTCTTCGCCCCGCCCCTGCCCTTGGGGAGGGGGGGCCGGGAAGGGAGGAGCCGCGCGCATGTGCACAGCTGGCGCCCCCCGCCCCCCGCACAGCTGGGACGTGGGCCGCGGGAGGGCGGGCGGGCGCAGTCCGGACCCGGCCGGGGACGCGCCGGGGCCTCCGCGGTGGTCGGGGTGTCCGAGCGTCCACGCGCGCCGTGGCCATGGCTGTGCGCCCCGCGCGCTCCTGCCTGCTGGCGCTGCTGCTGTGCTACGGCTGGGGGTCGCTGGTCGCGGTGGCCCAAAGGCCGGGCGCCGGTTGCCCGAGCCGCTGCCTCTGCTTCCGCAGCACCGTGCGCTGCATGCATCTGCTCCTGGAGGCCGTGCCCGCCGTGGCGCCGCAGACCTCCATTCTGTGAGTGCGCGGGCGCGGGGGCCGTGGGGAGGGAATCCGGGGGCCGGGCGGGGCCCGCAGGCTTTTGTCCGCACCACCCGGGGCGCGGAAGGCGGACCGGAGCGCAGAGCGCGGCCTCCGGAGCAGCCTTTGTTCGCAGCTCGGAGTCCCGGGCTGGCCAGGGAAGTCGTCGGAAGCAGCCGGGGAAAACCCCACTCCAGGCGGCCTGTCCCCCGCACGCTCGCTGCCCGCCTCCGCCCCCCTTTCTTTCGCTTCTCCCGCTCTTCTCCCTGCTCCTCCCCCTACTCCCGCTCTGCGCCCCCCTCTCCACCTTCTCCCGGAACGAGCTTGGGGATCCCAAGTCCCGGAGGTCCCCCGCCCCTGTTCCTACATCCGCCCGCGGTGCCCAGAACCCCCTGTCCCGGCCCCGCGGGGCGCGTGGTTTCTTGGTCTCTCCCAGCGCCCGGATCGCGCCTGGCGGCCGAGGCACCAGGAGGGGCCATAGGGCTGGGCTGGTCTTTGGGGTTTGCGCAGCCAGGGTCCCAGCGAGTTTTCCGCCGAGCGCGTCACCCGCACTCCAGCCCGGCGCCGCGATCACGGGTGGGCCAAACTTCGGGGATCCCGGGCGCCGCCGTCCGCGGAAAGTTACGATCGCCCCTCTCCGCGGGCCCCGGACCCCGGACCTCGCGTACCTCAGAGGCTGCATCCCGTGCCCGAACGCGGGTGCCCGGGGCCCCGAGATGTGCGGAAGGACTTGGACGTGGAATGCGCTCAGAGTTAATGCAGGCGAGCGCTTTAGGCGCCGCTGCAATCCGCGCCCTGCGGCTGCCCTCCTGGATGCCAAAAATAGTTTCCACTTCTCTTGGCTGAACGAGCGCTTTTGGCTCCGCCGCAGGACCTGCAGAAGTTGTAAAAATTTGAGCAAACTATTCAGGAAGTGGGCGGTCAGCGCGCCTACTTTTCAGACAAAGTGCAGGCACAGACCCTGCTCCCAGCCACCCCGGCCTTCGGGGTCCCCGGGTGGGCGGGCGTCCTCAGCGGGGAACCAGCCCTGGGTCGGAGAGTCGTCCTGGTCTAGCACCGGAGCGGACACGGAGTGCGGTTTCATGGGCGCGGACCGTTTAATTCTTGAGCGAGTCACTGGGAACTGCTGGGACCCTGCACCCGTTTTTGCATCTGGCCACGGCACCGGGTAGAGTAGTCGAGGGTGGGCCGGCTTTCCAGAAAGCGCTGGTTCCTGCCTTCGGGGGTTTCTGGAGAGCTGGCAGCAGCCATCCAGTCTGCGTGCCAGGCAGAGCGGCCCAAAACCCAGCAGACCAGCCGGCGGAGGCACCCTGGTCATGTCTCTCAGCTGTGCAAACCCGGTTCAGGGGAGGAAAGGCCCCAGGTCCCTGGGGGAGGGGACCCAGGGCCAAGTGGGGAGGTAGTGGTGATGGGCGGGAGGTTTGGGCAGGAGATAGCCCAGTGGGGTGCACCCCAGGGAAGTAGGGGGTGGGGTAGGGGGGGCGGTCATGTTGGTATAACCCCTGAGGCCCAGTCTGCTTGCCAGGACACAGTCGATTTATAAACTCCACTCATGCAGAAATACCCGTGTTCAGCTTTTCCCCGGGTCTCTGCTCTCGGGGCTGTTACTGACTCATTAAAAGTTGATGGGTAGACATTGGGAACTTGGCCCCAAGTCAGTAAGGCCACACAGCCACTGCTTCACCCCTTTGCTTCCACGTCCCCCTGCCCACCCCAGTCCACGAGACTGAATCGGGACCAAGGGACAGACCGGACTCGTGCCCAGGGGTGGCAGAGTGTGCTCCGTCCGGTCCGGCCTGGTGGCGTGGTGTCTGGATCAAAGGTCGGGCTCCCCAAAATGCTGCTCTGTGACCACTGTGACTCGGGTTCCCTGTGACCTCAGTGCAGGCCAGTGGCACGGCAGCAGGAGGGATGCTCAGGCCCCGGCTTTGCAGGGCGCCCCCCCTGCCGCCCCCTGCCGCCCCCAGGCCTCTGCAGCACCTGATCCCCTCCAGTGCTGGGTTCTTCACTGCAGAAGAGTTTTGTCCCCGTGCAGCCAAAAGCTGGTATCAAAGGACCGTTTCACTGGGCCCCTCCTGCCTTCCTCAGGGTCCTGCCCCTCGGCCTCCATGGCCCTCTTCCCAGCCCCTTTCTGTTCCCTGCAGCCCCCTCTGAGGTCCTGGGATTCCACTTTCCACTGCCCCTTGGTGCAGGTCAGCCCGCAGCTGTTGGCTCATCCCAGACTGCCGCTCGAGTGCCAGAGGCCCCTGGCGCTGGAGGGGCCTGGGCAGGCGGCCTGGGAAGGGACTGCCGAGCAGTCCTGGACTGGCCCAGCACCGTGTGGACGCGGCACAGGTCCCCGCCGGCCATCGTCCGCCTGGCAGGCAGCTGCTCCCACACCCCCGTTTTCCGATCAGCTCCCGAGTGTTTGCAGCTGTGCCCTGTTCTGGTTCCCACCTCATGGAACCCCTGGCCAGGCGGGGCCCACGGAGTGGCGGCCTGCAATGGGGCAGGGGGGTGAGCAGCCGAGGCACCTCAGGGTGACCGGGTGCCCTCAGCAGGCCCCTGTCCACACGGGCGGAAGGCCCGGTCTCCCCTGAAGCCCAGCTTCCCCTGTTCCCCCGCCTCCACTGGAGCTCACACCCCAAACCTGGTTCCCGCCCCTGCCCTTTGCCCAGAGGGGTCGGGCTAGAAACGTACCCCTGGGGTGAGGCCCTGGGGGGGCCACGTGCTGGGGGGCCCTCCCCACTCCCCGAGGGGGCCTCTGCTCCAGGTGCTGACGTTCAAGGTCAGTGGATGTCAAGGCCGCCTGCATCCCTGGTATCGGCAGGATGCTCGAGGTCCGGAAGTTGGAGCCTCTGGCTCCAGTAAAATGAATTCCTGCGTTACTTTAAATTCCCTGTTGTGACGAAGCCAGAATATGTGTTTTCACAGCTCGAGTGCCTTTGCAAAGCACCCTCAGCGCAGTTTAAAGTGGGCAGGTGCCGGGGCTGTCGCCCCCACTCACCCACATCGGGCTTCCCCTGGTCCCGGCGACCGCCAGCCTCAGTCACACGGTTGGCTGCAGTCCAGAAACATGCAATGGAAAATTCCAGAAGTAAACAGTTGTTAAGTTTTGAATTGCAGGCTGCTGCTGAACTCTGCCTCTGTCCGGCGCTCTCCCCCTGGGGCCTGACTCATCCTCTCTCCGCTCCCCTCCGTCACCCAGCAGCTGGCCCATGGTCCGATCAGCTGTCCCGTGGGGCAGGGCGTGTGTTCAGGTCACCTGTTCCCCTGGCTGAGGATAGTCCCTGGGGCACATTCTCGGCGAGGCTGGCAGTGATGGGAAGCTGGGAAGGGCCTCCTTCCGGGGGCAGAGCACCGTGCAAGGTGTTTCCACAGAGAACTATCATTCCATGGTCTCCACCATCTTGTCATCATTGTTGGGCTTTGTTCTCAGTTGTCGTTAACCTCCCATTGCACCTGACCTGTAACTTGAACTCGATCGTAGCTGCACGTGGGGGGAGGCTTGGTGGATACAGGGTTTGGTCCCGCTGGCAGTTTCGGCAGGACGTGTCCCCGTGGGTAAGGCGGGACTGTACTTTATTTTCACAAAGCGAGAGGCGGCACCCACGGCTCCCACTGCTCGGGGCCAGCAGCAGGTGGGCGGCCCGCCTCCTGGGGGGTCCGGGGCCCCCCGGGGCTGTGTGCCTCCCTGGACCACCTGCGACCCACCCAGCGTGTATCTGGGGGGAGGAACTCTGCGTGGCCCAGGTGGGCCCCTCCCCCTCCCTCCTTGGCATTTTCAGGGAGTCGAGGAAACGGCTACAACAGGGAGGAGCTGCAGTGCCCACAGCTCTGAGTCAGAGCCGCTCTGCCCCCTGCTGGCCCCCCCCCACCCCGCCCCGAGCCTGCCCGCCCCCGCCGTCCCGTGCTTTGGATGTGTCACTCACTTCCTTCTCCGCACAGCTCTGTAACTCAGTTTCCCTGCAGAGTGAGGGCGAGCAGTTGTCCTCTCTCCTCCGGGGGGGGGGGGGGCAGCGCAGCAGCCGGTGAGGGAGGGAGTCTCAGTGCACAGGCGCAGCTCCTGGGGCCGAACGGACAGCTGTCCGTCCTTCCATCCCTGCTCGGGGTGCGGGTCTCACCCACCAGGCCGGGGACCCGATGGCCCCTCTCTGTGGCCGCAGACAGGCAGAGTTCGGGACCTGCAGGGGAAAACAGGACATTCAGTAACACAAAGTGGACGCTGGGCAGGTTGGACAAGATCCAACAGTGTGGACGTCAGCCCGGACGGTTCCCAGGCCCTGTGCTGACGTCCTCGGTCTGAAACTGGGTGAGGGGTGGCCGTCACCCACGCCCGGCGCTGTGTCCCAGCAGCTGGGTGGGGGCTGCCCTGTTTGCACTGCCTGGGCGCCTCTGACCACAGGAAGAGCCGAGCCAGATGCCGGTGGGAACGTGGGGGACCACGGGCTCCCCCCACCACAGTCCACAGCCAGGAACTGGGGCTGGTGGCAGGGGATCTGCGTCCCGTCTCCCCCTGGCTGCACAGGGGACTTCTCTGGCGTCCCGGGCCACAGTCCGGCTGTGCCGAGCAGGCTGATTGAGGCACCTGGGGGCACCCGAGAAGATGAGGTGCACTTGAGAATGCCTTTTGTGGTAAATGCAGTTTAAAAGCCGTTGAACCTGACTGAACTGAATCCTGGGCGCTGACTCAGGGCACCCTGACTCCTCTGTGTGGGCCAGGCGCCCCGCGGGGTCCTGACATGCTGGCAGGTCCCCAGCTCAGCGTGCTGCGCCCCGGCCCCGCCTGGCACCGTGTCTGTGGCAACCGGATGCTCCTGTGGCATTTGAAGTCCTGTCGCCGAGCTGTCCCAGTGCCAGGGCCGTTGTTGCGGCCACTGAGCTCTCTCTGAGTCGCGGGTGTTGTGCGATCATGTCGCCGAAGCTGAAAGTCTTTCTTTGAAGTCGATGTTGAAAGACGGGAACCGTCTTCCGCCCCGTCGCTGGTTTCCGGTCCGATGCCATAGACAGCAGTGAAGGCGAAGAGGGGCTCGACCCAACGGCCCCCCCGAGCCCGAGTCTCGGCAGCTGAGCAAATCAGTGGGCAGGCAGCGGGTTCGTGGGGTCCCTTTCCTGGCCCTGGGCCCTGGCGTGGGGTCAGCTGGCCCATAACTGGCCGATCAGTTTATTCCAGACACTTCCTCTCCCCGAGTGCTCAGTGCCCTGAAAGGGAGAGAAATGGGAGGCTCTGCCCCACCCCCCAGTAACTCACCCAAAGGCCGAGGGTGAAGGACCGTGGGACCGCCCTCCGTGTGTCCCCAGCTCCGGGTCCTCCCGAGGGACTCCCCTTAGGACTTGGTGGTGGCTGATTCGTGATCTGACTCCCCCCCCCCCCCCCCGGAGTTGACACGTGGAGGATGGACAGGAGCCCTTGGAGTGCTCCGTGGCTGCGTCGCCGCCCTGGTGGCCGCGGGCTGGGCCCTCCCTCTGCATCTCGGAGCCTCTTGGTGGCCTGGGTGGGTGTTGGCTTTTGGTGCCTGTTCTCAGTGGTGCCTCCGCCTGTCCTAGCACTGAGCCCCCACCCTGCCCGGCGGTCCTGGCCCTGGGATGTCGGTGCCTCTGCTCACCAGGGTGGGTCGCTGTTCTCCTTCTCTGGGGTGTCTTTGGTTTTGGCAAATTGGCGGCTTGAGTGGGGGAGCAGGTTTTGGAAAAGTGAGTTCGGCTGGTTTTAGTTTCTCCCCAAGTGTTGGCTAGGACTTCCCAGCAATGCCCCCTGGGCTTGGGGCTGCCTTTGTGGAAAGCAATTTAAAAAAATGTTTTTAATTGATTGATCTTAGAGAGAGAGAGAGATCAATTTGTTGTCTCACCCATTCATCTGTTGTTGCTTCTTGCACATGCCCTGACCCGGGATCGAACCCACAACCTTGGTGTGTCAGGACAATGCTCCAACCCACCTAGCTACCCGGCCAGGGCCCCAGGGAAGAAATTAAACTGTGGTTTCGGCTTCTCCAGTGACTGAGTGTGGGCTGCCCTGCGGAGCCTCAGACCCTGAGCAAGCGCCGGTGGTCTGTCTCTGGGAGTCTGTCCGTCCGAGGCTGCTGGGATGCCTCAGAGGTCGCTGCTTGCGGTGCCAGAGGCCTGGCTGATGTCGCTCAGTCCCTGAAGTGAGAAGGATGTGTCTTCTCTCTTGCGTCTGCCGACTGGCTGATCCACTGTATTGATCTTCACAAAACCCAGGTTTGGGGGTAGCTGGTCCTTTCTTTTGTTGCTCTTTTGTGTTGTTGCTTCTGCTCCGATCTTTGCCGTTTCCTCTCTTCTGCTGTGGATTCCACTGGCCTCCGGGTCAGGGCTCCACTGGACACACAGAGCTGGGAGCCACCAGTCCTGGCTGCCTCGGTGTCCCCAGGTGCACAGCGTCCCCTCGGGCAGTGCCCGGGGCAGCGGAGTGGTCACCCCACTGGCCCTCAGTCTCAGGGGCGGTGGGCGCTGCTGGCCGAGGGGTCTCGGCGAGCGCGGCTTCACACCTGTTGCTGCTTCTTGGTTGTTCCCGACGAGAGAGAAACTTAGCCCACCGTGTTTGAAGGTGATAACCCCCACTTGCTTTTGGGGGGTAATTTTTAAAAGCTCCTTTACTTCTACTGCAGTGAAGTTTGGTGAACAGTAAGTAGCGATGAGAACAAAGTGGGTCCCTGTGGCCGAGCCGGGATTGGAAGGAAATCCGGGGCCCTTCACCCTGCTGCTCCCGGTGGGGGAAGGTCGGCGGTGGCGGCCGGAGAGAGGGCCGCACGGTCGGGGGGTTGCAGCTCCCCAGGGCCCAGCCGGGGCCGTGTGGGGCACCTGTCACTGGGGCCGGGGGCCGGGCCTGGCACGGCTGGAGCTGAGGAGAGAACGCAGCCTGTGGCCACCTGCTGGCCACAGAAGCGGAGCCCGGGAGCTGAGAGGGCCTTCGGCTCTGGGAGGAAGCGTCTGCTGAGCCCATGTCGTGGCTCAGGGACCCTGTCTCTGTCACCCTGGTCCGCGGGGGGGTGGGGGGGGTGCGGAGTGAGCCTGAGCAGCCTCAGCGCTCGCTCCAAACTGCACTCCTGGGGCCTGGGGCTGGGGCGCCTGTCCCGCCTGCAGGCAGGGGCTCTGCGATAGCCGACAGCTGTGAGGGAGCTTTCGGCTGCTCCTGCTGGGCCCATCGTTGTCCCTGCGCTCGACCTGCCTTGGGTTCGCACCCAGGGCCCCGCCACTGAGCCCACTGTCCCTGCGTCCCCCAGGACGGCTCAGTTCGGCTCCTACTGCGTGTGGAAATGCTCCCTCTCCTAATGAGGAGAGTTTTGTTATTCGCGGAGTAAGGCGGTCAGTTTACCACTGTGCCGGGCAGCCCTGCTGCCTGCGGTCCCGACCACAGCCACAGCCCTGAATCCTGTGAGTCTGTCACTGAGCTGAGACTTGATCTGGGGCGTGGGGCCGACTCGGTCTGTAGGTCCCAGGAGGTTCCAGGAGTGACCCACGAAGTGGTGAGGGGTCCGCGGCAGGGACCTGGAGGGACCTCCGTCCTCAGTGTGAGTTGCAGCCGCCAGGAACAGGGGCCAGCAGGATGTCTGAGGCCACTGCCGGCAGCTTCAGGATGGGCTCCTGAGAGCCTGCGTGGGCCCCCTGTGGGCCCCGCTGGGGGCTGCCGGAGTGGCGTCACCCCAGGAGCTGCAGTCGAGGACAGTGACGCGCCTGCCCTCTCCCCCACTTCACCCTGCCCTCCTCTCCCGATTTTACGATGTCCTTACTCACGGTGGGACAGTGGGACAACTCGGATAAACATCCTTGTCCTCAGGGGAAACCGCCAGGGTGGGCACCGTGCGCAGTTAAGGGCGTGCTCTGGCCCACGGGCCGCTGCCTGGTCCTCGCCTTCGAGTCGGACGCCGTGCTGATCGGCGCCTGCCTGCCCTCTCCCGGTGCACGTTCGTGGGCCTCCGTCCCTGCTGGTTTCCGGCACGTTCCTCGATCATCCGTCTCCCGCCATCTCTCCCTCGGCTCCCTGTCCATCTGTCACACACTGGTGTTCCATCGTCATCTGTTCCCCTTCTGCCTCATGCACCATGGTCCCGACTCAAAGCTGGGCAGCGCATGGTGGCCGCAGGCCTAGGTGGCCTTGAGGGTCCCACCCCGTCGAGGTCGTTGCTGCAGAACATCCACTGGTCTGGCACTGAGTGTCCACGTGACCGAGTCCTCCCCTGGGGCAGGTCTCAGTCCGCTTTTCCCTGCTGCTGGGAGCGGGGCCTCCAGATCCTGTTGGGGGGGGGGCACCCCAGGGTGCCTTTCCAGACCTGCGTGCACACGACGTCCTGGCGTGTGACGGGGACTGTCCTGGACTGTGCTGGCCTCATGGGGACCATGTCGGAGCCTGTGGGACTGGGTGGTCAGCCTGCACGGCTCTCCGACAGGGGCCGTGTGCGGGTGCCGGCCCCTCGAAGCCGCGCGATGGCCCGTCTGTGCGGGAGTTCCAAGGACGGGTGGAGGCTGGTGCTGTCGCTGCTGTGAGGATGAACGCTGTCGTTCTAACTGTTGAATCTTGCATACTGATGGATGGAAGGACGGACGGATGGGAACGAGGGCTGTGAGGAGGAGCCCGGGAGGGGCAGGTTCCTTGCTCAGCCAGGGACTGTGGACGGAGAGCCCCGGAGGCTGAGGGGCCACCTGTGGCTCTGGGCGCTGCCGTTCCCCGCTCTGTGCCCATCTGCGGTCCAGTGTCCGTCCTTGGGGTCAACAGGAAACAGGCGCCTTGTCTTGTAAACACACCGTTTCCCTCTCGGACCGAACCCAGGTGTTCAGGACACACCTGCATGTCCCCTCCCTGCCCCACCTGGGCCAAGACACTGTCGGGCCGGGCGGGGGGCCCTTGAGAACAGCGCACCGGACCCCCAGTGCTGCTCTAATGAGTGGGCCCCGGGCACCGTCGGCGGGAGGGGAGGTGTTTCGCCCACGATCACACGCTGAGATGTGAGTTTCCTCTTTCCGAGCAGAAAGCAGCCGTGGCAGCCCCGTGCGTGGGCGTGGGTGGCAGGCGGTGGTTTGGGGGGGCGGGCCAGGCGGAGGAGTTTCTGCAGCGGAGTCTTCTCGGCGAAGTTCTGCCTCCGCAGGGCTTCCTCCCGGGAGGTCGGGGCTTTCCGCAGTGAAACAGTGTTTCTAAAACTCTGTGACCAGCTGAGCAGTCCCTTAACTTTTGAAAACAGCAATTAAAGTGGATACACTTAGTCACCACTGTTACTGATTCAGACACGCAGATGTTTGTGTTGGCATGGTAGTAGGAAGCCAAATACTCATCTCCAGCGTTTGCTTGCTTCTGCCTGTTGTTCGTTGTTTAGTTTTCTTCAGTCAGTGCCTGCGTCACCCATTGTCCACCCATCCACTCTGAGTGCCGTCACCACCCACTCCACCCACCCACCCATTTGTCCATCCGTCTGTCCTGCCTTTCACCCGCTTACCCATGTGTCTACTCAGTTATCCGCCCGTCTACCCATCTGCCTCTTATCCATCACCACCCACCCATTTCTCACCCACCCATTCTTCCACCCACCCACAAATCCGTGTGTCCCACACCCACCCTCCCCTGCACCCTCCACCACTCTGTCCTTCTACCCTCTCATCTCCCCACCCATCCAGCCTTCGGTCTGCCCGCCTGCCCTCTTGCTGTCTCTCCCTCCCTCATCACAGGGCCCCTGTGACGTGTGTCACGCTGGTGCCACTGCCCTGCAGTCTGAGCCACCAGGTGCTCAGGGCAGGTGCTCAGGGCCGGAGAGGCTGAGCTGAGAGGCACGCTGGGCGTGTCAGTGGGACGTGGCCACAGCGCGCCTGTGTCTGGACCCCTCCCCGTCCCCGCAGCTTCCCGCCCTCTGCGCTGCCCAGGAGTTGGGTGGACACCGGCTCCAGGGCGGGGTAAAGGGGTGTTCTTCCCAAAGACCCGTGCCTCTTCTCTCCCACACTCGGGATGCACCGGCTTCGAGGCCCAGAGTCCTCATCCTTTCCTGTTGGCGAGGCTTTCTCCCCACGCTCTGGCCACACAGCACCCATGTCCCTCAGCAGAGACGGAGGGCAGTGATGTCTCTCCAGCCACCGCACACAGTGGGCACTGCCTCGGGGACTCTCCCTGCCCCTTGGAGACCCACCGTGGGCTGACCGTGCAGTCAGCGCTTGGAAGAGCCCTCCGGCGCCCGGCCCGGAACTGCAGGTGTGGCCGTGCAGAGAGGCCCCCACAGCAGACGTCCGCCCAGCACATCCTAGTCAGCTCCTTCGTTTACCATCTGCCCTCATCCTGGGACCCTTTCCGATGGTGAGAAAGTCTCACTCAGCACTTGAACAGTGTTTCTCACCCACCACCACGCCGGGTCACCTGTCCTCCCCTCCTGGAAATGGAGGGCCTGGGTGGGCCGCAAGCTCCGAGGCCAGGGACGCCGGGGCCTCTGGGCCAGACAGTTAACTATCTGGTGTCAGTGTTTGTTGCTTCTGTTTTATGACCCGTTTCCCCAGTGGAGGTGATCACACTCATAGCCTCACTGGAGGCCTTTAGAAGAACAATGAGCAGAACCAAACACGTGCTTGGTGGAGCCCGGAGCCAGTGCCTGGGCCGGCTGTGACTTGGCCTCCCGAGGCCAAGCCCTGGAGGAACGTGTGCCCAGTGGGCGAACATGGTTTGCCCGTTCAGTCCTCTGGACTCCGGGCTCTGCCGCAGCTGCCTCGGTTAACTGTTCTGCTCACACCGGAGCGTCTGTTGAGCCGGCTGGCCTGCGTCCCAGCATGCCTGGTGCCTATGACGGCGGATTTGATGTGTCCCCTTGGCTAGGCCACAGCACCCGGGTTTTGGGTCAAATGTGATTCTAGAGGTTTCTGTGACCGCGTTTTCTGGGTGAGATTCATGTGAAAAGCCGTCACCTTTGAGTGAAGCGATGACAGCCGGCAGTGCAGGTGGGCCTTCCCACAGCCTGTGGACGGATAAGAGAAGGACGGCCCGCTGAGCCAGAGAACCCTGCCTTCAGGCTCCGGTACAGGCGGGCCTGCAGGCCTGGACTTGCTGGCCTCCGCGGCCGTGTGAGCCAGGTCCTCACAAATCAGCCGGTCACTGTCTGGCTCCCCTTCCTCCCTCCACCTCCAGTTCTGTGTCTCCAGGGACCCTGGCGCCTGCAGCCCTGTGGGCTGTCTTGTGACCTGGGTGCCCCGCCCACAGCCGGCTGGATCTGGGTGGGGGCCTGACGGAGGACAGCGGAGTCCACGTGCTGGCCGTCACCCACGTCCAGGCTTAACCCTGACGGGTCTCTGCCTGGGAACAGGAGCCAGGAGAGGACCCGGGGCAGAGCACTGGCCTGGGGACCAGAGTTGGCAGACTCAGGCTGGGGGCGCCTCCAGAGGCGTGTCCCCTCCGAGCGCGGCCTCCCCCGACCCCTGACGCAGGTTTTGCCAGCCTGGAGAGGTGACAGTGTGTGTGACCTGTGTGGTGTGTGGGGAGGGAGCCTCAACCAGAACCGGGATCTGCCGGGGGACCCCTCCTCCTGTGGGACACTTGTGGTGCGGGCACGGGTCCGAGTAAGCTCAGGACCCCCTGCCGTGCGCTTTGGGTTGGCGCCCCTCCTGCCCCAGGCGGCCCCTTCACGTGCCCTTGCCATACTCCTCGTGGGCGGTCCCCCGGCTTTGAGCCTCCAGGGGTGGAGATGGGGTGCTGAGTTCTGGGCTCGCCCTGGAGGCAGGGGAGCTGCAGGTCGAGGTGTTGGTGTGGCTTGGAGCCCACGGCCCGGCCTCGGCAGCTTGCCCGGTGGTGGTGGGCGGGGGGAGGTCATTCAACTGGGACTTTGAAGGGTGACGGGTTTTGATGGGTCGAGTTTGGGGGAGCCGCCTGCCAGCTGTGGGAGGCGTGCCTGAAGCCAGAGACACGGGAAGGGGAGGCGTGTGTTTGCCGCCCTGGCGTTTGCTGCAGGGTGTCGGGGGGCAGTGGGAAGGTCTGGGCTTAGACAGGGGGTCGAGGTCTCGGAAGCCTCACGTGCTGGGAGTGGAGGATGCTGGTCTGGGCCTTGTCTGCCCGCAGCACAGCGGGCAGCTGGGTGTGGGCGGCCGTCCCCACGACGCGTGTGAGCACAGACGGCGTGAACCTGAGCACACGTGTGCAGGGAAGGAGCGGAAGGAGGAAGGGGCTGCTGGGCCCGGGGACATCAGGGGTCTCCCCGCACCTGAATACATCCGTGACGAACACTCAGCAGAGCTTTTGCCTCGGACACAGAAACCGCCTGTGAAGCTGGTAATGAGGCTTTTCTCAGAGTCAACGAGAGATGGACCTTGTTGCTTTCAACTAAATACTTGTTTTCCGCTGTGTGGCTTTATGTTTTAGGTCATCCATATTTAACGAAATCCCAAAAATAACAATGATATTGCATCTAAAAATTTAACGTGGTAGTGCCATCTGGTATCCCACCAAGGCCCCACCTTCCCAATCCTCGTGTGTGTGTGTGTGTGTGTGTGTGTGTGTGTGTACGCCCGTGCGCACGCATGTGGTTGGTTGGTTGGTTGTTTCGAGTCGGGGCTCTCGGGCTTTCGCATCCCCACATTCTGTTTTATCTGTTAAGAATGGCGGCGGCCCCTAGGCCTGCAGGGTCTCCATCTCGCCGGTCCCCTTGGGCGCGTCCCCTGCTTGTGAGAAGGTGTGATGAGACGCTCGCCATCTGTGTTCTGGCCGGGAGATCCAGGGAGACTGGGCCTCCTGGGCGATGCTGGCTCCTCACCAGCCTCACGTGGGTCAGCCTGAGGCCTCTGTGGAACAGTTCTGGGGGTGGGTCTTGGTGTCAACCACGATGTGCCCCGGCAGCCCCAGGGCACGTGCCTGAGGTCGCTGCCCTCACTGCTAGTCAGCCTGTTTGTCCACCCCGCTCTGGCATCCAGTGCGTGAGGCTTCCTGCTATTTCAGGACTGCCCGAGCTCCAGGGGCAGGGTATGGGGCCTTTGTGTGGCTCCCATTGTCCGAGGTAGTGTGGTCACCCGGCAGGAAAGCTGCTGGGGCCAGGGGCGAGCGGCGCTGTGAGAACAAAGGGGCCTTGGATGCAGGCAGACGGCTGTGGGATCCACCCCAGACTCTCCACTGGGCAGCTGGTGGGGACCTGATCTGTGGGGGACCGGAACTCCGGCAGGTTCCCGCTTCACCCCGCCACCCCCTTAGCTGCTGACGCGAGAGCGCGCCTCCCACCACCGTGTCGTCCACGGCAGGCATTTGGGGTGTTTTCAGGGTTCTAAGGGAAAGGGCCGTGTTGAAGTCACAGGAGTCTTTCTGTCACTGCGTGCCTGCCAGCCACAGTATGGCAGGGGGGCGGTGCTGGGGGCTCCCGTGACTGTCCTCGGGCCACGCTGGCCAAAGGGCTCTCAGGAGCGTGGCCAAGGGGCAGGGTCATGGGGACTTGGCGGCCCATGCGGATTCCAGAGGCTGGAATCCGCTGTCACCTGCTCACCTGTGAGGCCAGTGCGAGGTGTTTTGGGGTGTTTTTCTTTATCTTTTAGGCCCACTTATCGGGAAGAACGGCACTCATGTGCGTCCACGCCACGGCCTCTGTGGGCCCAGAGGCCAGAGCAGGCCCTCCCGCCCCTGTCCTTCAACTGGCCCTGCGCAGTGGGCCCCCTGGGACCAAGGGCGCAGCCTGGGACAGTGGGCGCTGGGCAGTGCCAGCTTTCTCTTCCGCCAGGAGAGCAGGGAACATGCCGGTGGCGTTTTGAACAGCCGTGGAAGGGGTTCTGGACTTGCCCAGAGGAGCCATGTGCACGGGCTGGTGGCTGACACTGCTCTTTTGGAAAGTGGGGGGCGGCTCCCAGTGAGGGGCCACGTGGCCTGGGAAACGGGCCCCTGAGACCGACAGCCTAGACACAGGCTGACCCCCCAGGGCATGGAGGTTGACCCCCCCCAGGACGTGGAGGCCCGCTCGGCACCCCTNAGGAGCGTGGCCAAGGGGCAGGGTCATGGGGACTTGGCGGCCCATGCGGATTCCAGAGGCTGGAATCCGCTGTCACCTGCTCACCTGTGAGGCCAGTGCGAGGTGTTTTGGGGTGTTTTTCTTTATCTTTTAGGCCCACTTATCGGGAAGAACGGCACTCATGTGCGTCCACGCCACGGCCTCTGTGGGCCCAGAGGCCAGAGCAGGCCCTCCCTCCCCTGTCCTTCAACTGGCCCTGCGCAGTGGGCCCCCTGGGACCAAGGGCGCAGCCTGGGACAGTGGGCGCTGGGCAGTGCCAGCTTTCTCTTCCGCCAGGAGAGCAGGGAACATGCCGGTGGGGTTTTGAACAGCCGTGGAAGGGGTTCTGGACTTGCCCAGAGGAGCCATGTGCACGGGCTGGTGGCTGACACTGCTCTTTCGGAAAGTGGGGGGCGGCTCCCAGTGAGGGGCCACGTGGCCTGGGAAACGGGCCCCTGAGACCGACAGCCTAGACACAGGCTGACCCCCAGGGCATGGAGGTTGACCCCCCCCCCCCCAGGACATGGAGGCCCGCTCGGCACCCCTGGCTCCTGGCGGCCTCCCTCCACAGCCTCGTGCGGGTCGGGGCCAGGCCGGGTGCGGCACTGCATTCAGCCCGCGAGTTCCGAGTTAGACATTCGCAGATGGCAGCAGACTTGGGAGAAGGCAGTGCCTCCCGGTGGCTGAGTGTTTGAGCCGCTCGGGTCAGTGCCACATGCTGAGTTTCATGGGAGCCCAACACGCCGCCGACCCTGTGCTGACCCCACACGGGCCCTGTGCTGACTGTAGAGGCTCAGCTAGTGACAGGAGGGAGTGGTCGCCATGGAGACCGGGGGGCCGCAGGGCCACGGGCCTTCCTGCTGCCTTTGGGGACAGGCAGCTGCACCCGCCACAGGGTGGCCTATGCTCAGGCTCGGGGTGGTGCTGGGAAGGGGTGGCCTCGGTTTCAGAAGGTGCAGCAGACTGGGGCCCACTGCCTGGAGGAGGCGCTGAGGGTCCCTGGTCTCCGGTGCCTGAGTTCCGGAGGGTGCTCCGCGGAGCACGGGCTTGGCTGTAGGTCAGGACCTGCGGCCTTTCTTCAGGGCCTGTGGTTCGTGCTGAGACGTCCCCATGGCACGTGTGTCCCAGAGTGGCCTCCTCTCTGCCCTGGGCTGGCAGGGGCCCCGGGTTCAGCCCTGGCACATCCAGGCCCTGTCTGGTCACCAGTTCCTCCAAAGGCTCGTCAGAGAGGCCACAGTGCTCACCTGTCCTGTCTCTGCACACTGCCTGAGCCCGTGGGAAGCACAGGCGCCGTGTCCCTGGTCCCCGGGGGTGTCACCCAAGGGGGTCTGCCCGCGTGTGACCATGCTGTCACTGGTTGAACGCTGCGGCACTCGGGAGCATTTCCAGCGCATTGGACAGAGTCGGTTTGGGCAGCAGTGGGGAGGAAGCAGACCCAGCCACGGGTCCCCACCGGACGGATGGTCGGAGGAGCCTGGACCCAGACTGTCTGCGCCATGGTGGCCTTGGGCCACCACATGCCACCATGCGTAGGGGCAGGACCTGGGCAGCCAGGACCCTGAAGGCCCCACACTCGAAAGCAAAAGTGATAACAGCTTGTGGTGGAGAACGGTGTCCTGGGGCAGGAGGGACGGTCCAGAAGGACAGTCTCCCGCCCTCTGGGGCCCCAGAGATGTGAGGGACCCAGTGGCTGTCGGCAGTGACCTGATGGTGACGTGGAGGTGCTGTGATGGCCCTGGTCCGGAAACACCCGCTCCCTGCACTGGGCCACAGCCCCGCCCCCAACCGAGCCCCGCCCCCCCTTGTGCGTGGGCGCAAGAGATGCTGCTTTTCCTTTGCTGACCTGCTTTCTGTGTCTGTTATGGGTACGAAGGCACGTGGGGCTGTCATGCGTGTGGGCGACGTGCCTGAGGATTAGCAAAGCCTGGACGCAGACCAGAGTACCGGGTCCCAGAAGACCTGGAGGCAGAGCGTGAGCTCGTTCTGCAGGAGGGTCCGTCGCTGCCTATGCTGAGCTCCACGCTGCAGCCCTGCCGGTGGGGGACAGAGTGGGGGGGGGGGGTGGGAGCAGCCCGCAGGGTCCCCGAGCCACCATCCACGTGCCTGGGGGTCACTGTCCCGGTGAGAAGCCACCTGTCTCTGGTCGGGAACGGCCTCGCCCTCCGGTCGCTCGGCTGGGGATGTCTCTGGAGCTCAGGGGGCCCAGGTCTGGTCGCGTCCTCTCTGCCCTGACCACTCACCACAGGCCCTGCTCTGGAACCCCTCGCCCGTCTTGTCTTCGTCTTCGTCTTTCCCCGAGTCCCTTAAACTCTGTCACCTGTTGTCCTCCGTGTGCTTTTCATGCCGCCTCTCGTGGTTTGTGGAAAGAAGGAGCTAGAGAGGGTCCCAAAATGAGAATAAATGTGTGGTTGTGCATAGAAATTCCGTGCTTTTGGCCACGGCCCATTTTTTTCAATCCCACTCCGTACCATTGAGTCCAATTAAGTTATACTTGAGAAATCAGCCGTGTAAGTTCCAGGTTGGGGGAGACATTAATTAAAAGCAATTCCTTCGGTCAGGGTCACGTGTGAGGTGAAACGGCGTTCAGGGCTTCCCTGGTCCAGCAGCTGTGGGTGATCGCGGGTGTCCGTCTGCAGCCGCCCCCCCTCGCTAGGTTTTGTGTGTGTGTGTGTGTGTTTTGCTTAAAACTGCAGAAATTTACTTCATTCTGGAGGCCAGCAGTCCAGCGTCCAGGTGTCAGGCCAGGCCACAGGCTGCAGGGGCCCACACAGAGGACCAGAACGCCGGGACCAGGCCTGTCCTCCGCAGCTCAGCCCCGGCTCCACCTGTCCCGTCACCCCATGGGCCACACTTCTCCACAGTTGTTTTGGGCTCTCCTGAGTTTTCGCCTTTCACCTTGAATGTGAGCGGGCACTTTCGTTACTGATCTGACGTGTGGGCTTCATGCTGTGAGTCGCCCGGGGGCCCGGGTGCGGCCCTGCCCCCCGTTTCCGGGAGGTGCACTCACCCAGCCGCCTGGTGCCGTGAGTTCTGGGATTTCCAGCTTGGACCCCTGGTGACTGGAGAGCACGCCATGTGACTGGGGTTCCTTTAAACATGTTGGGTTTGTTTTGTGGCCACAGGAAGCTTGGTGCTCGATCAGACACGTCCGGTCCACTTCCGCTGAGCGCTGGAGCGTAGCCAGCCTGCGGACGCTGTCTCCGGCGCTGGCCTCGGCCCCCAGGTCCGGCCCTGTGCTCCCCAGAAGGCTGCACTCTCGGGGGGCCACCTGGGCATGTGTTGAAGGCTCAGCTTTTCTTTCCTCGTGAATAACCAATCGAGCGTCACTCCAGGCGCCTGCCCGTCCGCACCCCTCCACAGGGAACCACCGCCGGGGTCTCCCCGCGGCGTACATCAAATCCCCGTTGCTGCAAAAGCATCCGCGTGAATGCGGGGCCGGTGTGTTGCTGGGGAGCCGTCACAGACACGCCGGGCGAGGGCGCGACCCTTGAGTCAGACAGCGAGGATGCTGGGGGTGGGCGGAGGGCCGCTGCGTCCTGAGAGCCCGGCACGTTTTGCTGTGGCCTGAGGAGTCGGACACAGTGGGGAGGGGGTTGTGACTCAGACACACACTTCAGAGAAGCCTCTTATCGAATCATAACCATGACTAAATCGGCTCAAAATAACCAGGTTCCTGAAAACATGACGAACACGAAAACAACCCAGTAAACATCACAAGAGAAACACCCGTCCGTGGTCAGGACCCAGCGCCGCCCCTAACGGTGGCCTGCACAAATGTGCTCGGCCTGTCTGGGCTCCGGAGGCCGGAAGTCCGAGGTCCCGGCATTGGCAGGCGGGCCTTCCAAGGCCGGGAGGAAGACTCTGGTCCATCTCCCACAGCTGCCCTGGCCTGCCAGCCGCCCTTGGTATCCTCGGCTCATGGGAGACACAGCCTGCCTGTCTTCTGTGGCCGTCTCCCTGTGAGTGTCCAAATTCCCCCTCTTCTCAGCACTAGGGCTCTGCTGGACCAGGGCCCACCCTGGTGACCTCATTCCCATTTGACCAGCTCTGTGAGGGCTGTGTCTCCAAATAAGGTCACGTTCAGAGACACTGGGGTTGGGGCCTCAGTCAGAATTTGGGGGACACAGTGGAACCCGAAACCACCCCTGTTGGACCCTGTTGGAAGGAGTTGGATGCAGGAGTAAAGAATTTTAATTTCTCTAATACTCTTTCAGAAAGAAAGTGGTCTTTCTGTTACTTTTTTTTTTCATTTTAATTCAAGCTGGAGGAGAAGGCAGGCTTTGTCCGGAGCCGTGGGCCCAGGGTCTGAGCCCCCAGCTCCCTTGGCCTGGGGGCGGGCCCCATGGGGCCAGCGGGCAGCTCAGCCTCTGCCCAAGCATCGTGAGCTCCGGGCTGGCCTGTGCAGTTCAGGTCCCTCTTCTGTCTCCAAACAATCACCATCTGCTCTAACTCGCCCCCCACAAACGCCTGGTTAGGAAGAGGTGGAGATGTGCGGGTCAGCCCCACTGCCCCTGAGCGCGTGTGGTACAGCCCGTGTTCGTCACCTCTTGGCTTGGACTTGAGGTTTGCCAGGGGTGCGTGGGTGGGGGCCGGGCAGTTAGTGTGGTCGTCGTCCCCCAGAACAGCTGCTTCCACAGACCCGCGCAGCGGGATGGCGTCGCCCTGTGGTTCTAGTGAAGACCCCTGTCTTAGGTGGCCTTGGCCAGAGGCGATTGTCCCCAGAGCATCTTGGTGGTCCCCTTCCTTGGACACGCCCTCGCTGCTTTGAGACCGAGCCACCACAGACGCGAGGGCGGGCGAGGACGTCCTCTTACTACATTTCTCGTTTTCCCGCAGGGACCTTCGCTTTAACAGGATCCGCGAGATCCAGCCTGGAGCGTTCCGGAAGCTGAGAAACCTGAATACACTGTGAGTCCGTCCCCACGTCCACTCGGGGACGGCAGGACAGAGACCGCGTGGGGGGGGAGCAAGGGGGCCAACCTGCAGCTGTGCTCGAGGCCGGTGGTCTGGGGCGGTGGGCAGGACGCAGACCCACGTTTCCCGGGAGAACGTGGAATCACGAAGGTTAAGCACCAAACATGCCATTTTTTGTGTTAACTCGGCGTGTAGCGAATGCTGGTACTGCAGCCTGTGGCTGGGTCGCTTTATGACCTTCCCCGAGGCCTTAGGGACGTCCTCTCGTGGCAGTTCGGCGCGTGGCTGTGCTTTTCACTCTGGAACCTTCCTTCACAGGCTGCTCAACAACAACCAGATCAGGAGTATCCCCGGCGGCGCGTTTGAAGACTTGGAGAACTTGAAGTATCTGTAAGTTTATCCTCGTGCCTTTGCCCCAAAGCTCATGGTGTCGGTGCCCGGACGATGTGACAACTGAGGTCACTTCTGTCCTGTTCATGAATGATTGGAGAAACGCCCCTTTGAAAGGGGCCTCGTGTCTAGAAGGCGAGTGAAACGCTCGCGGGGGCTTTAGCCTGAGCTTGTCCCACCTTCACCTGCGAGGCCCGGAGCACAGCAGGCTGCATAATGTTAAAAACCGACGAAGGAAGCCCTTTCAGACGCAGGGACGCCCCTTGCTGGGCCGGGGGCTGCGGGGGCAGTCAGTTACTGCCTGCATCGGCGACCGGGTCTGTACCACACAGGTGCTCGGAGGGGGGGCCCAAGTGGCCTTTCTGGCGGCCCCCCCCCCCCCATCGCTCAGCTGCTGCTGGCCCCGCCCACCCCTGTGACTTCGCCTCTTCCTGGTGTTCTGTGGTTAAATTTTACCTTACTCTTGAAAGTAGATTGTGCGTAATTAATTATTAGCATTGGAAACGTGCTTGTAGAAGTGAGTTTTGCAGTTTGGGAGATGACCTCACAGAGAAGCTCTGTCTTCCTGCCTCGGGGACACTTACCTAAAACTGCACCCGAGAGACGCTGGCTTGGGGGGGACAGAGAGAGCGAGTGCCCGGCAGGGCCCGTGCAGAGTCAAGGCAGGACCTTGTGCTGTCATGTGTGTCGTGTGCTCTGAGCAAATGATTCCTGCCCTTAGGACTCAGAATCCCTCTGACCAGAGACGTTTGGGTGAGGGATTTACATCGGAGTTCCGTTTTGCTTTGTTTTTAGAGATCTGTGTCGTGTGTGTGAACCTGAGCGTCCTCAAGTCGGTCTTTAAACAGAGTCACGGCGCCAGTGTGCACACATGTTCAGAATCAGTTTGATCTCGGTGTCAGTGGGTCATAACTAAGTCCGTTCACTAAAACGCGTTCTCCTCTATGAGGACACTTGAAAGTGTCACGTGGAGACATTTTTCCTTGGGCGCAGTAAGTTCATTTTTGATTCTGCGTGAGCTTCGCTAAGCCTTCTGCCCGGTGCTGACATGAGGGGCAGGCTCCTGTTTATTTTTTTTAGTTTTTGTTTATTTGCTTTGCTACTGTCTTTTTTAATTGTCACTTCTGAGCAAATCCAGAAGCAAGCTTGACTTCTGGGCAAGCGGATTCAGTGCACCGCTGGCCAGCGTTCATGGTGTGTGTTTAGAGTTTTCATTTTATATTTAGTTCAGTTTGAATTACTTCAGAGCAACTGAGTCTTTACTTTGCAAATTCATTTAGTGATAAGGAGTTTGGGGGGCTTCACCCGTCGCTGCAGACGGCCTCTTAGAGCCCTGCGCTGACCCGCTCCCCGAGCCCCCCTCCGCCCCCTCCGTCTTCCACCCCCATGCACTGGGGGGGCCCTGCAGCAGGTGCGCCAGACGAGGCGATGGGCAGGGCAGAGCTCAGGAAAGGGTGGACGTGGACCAGCGGGCCAGGGACGGGCGGTTAGTGGACGGGGCCTGGACGCCCCACAATCCAGCCTCCCCCAGGCCCCTCGACCCTGCCCCAGCCCCAGCTGGGGCCGCCTGACAGCCCAGCTTTGATGTCCCAGACACCTCGCAAAGTGCGCCGACCCCTTCCGCCTGCTGCGGGCGGTGCCAGAGCACGTTCGTAGCGGCTGAGTGTCCCGTCTGCCGGAAGCCGGTTCCTTCTTAACGTTCCTCGGGACTCGAGCCAGTGGAGCAGCATCTGGGGTCTGTTACCAGAAGGCGATCGATACTCGGTTCTTTGGAAAACGAGTTCGTTCCAATGTCTCCATCGACGCAAGTACCCACTGGTTAATTCGGTGCGGCGGTTTCAAGCGCTTTCCCAGGAGCCCTTCGAACTCGCTTTTGAAATCGAGCACCAGCGGACGGCCCTGCGGGGGTGCTGCTTTGCAACCTGGCTCTGGAGCAGGGCCTCGCGCCTGGCGGGCCACCCCGCGCCGGGGTGCGCGCAGAGCTTTGCGGGGGCTCAGAACCGCCGTACTCCCCGTGTTACGAGGAGGAGACTGAGCCGGGATGGCCCCTCTTGCAGACCGTGCAGCCAGTTTGTGGCATCGGGATCAGCCCCCTGGGCTGGGCCGGGGAGCCCCGGGGCCAGGCCTCTGGCAGGAACCGGACAGTCGCCCGGCAGAGACGTCCGGCTGGTGTGCATTCAGGCTGTGGCCCAGCGGGAGGTCCGCTCAGCTAGTTCACTCAGGACAGGGGCGGGAGCACTCGGGGGGAGGGGACAGTGATGGTCCCAGTGCAGGGAGACGCTTGTCCTTGGGGAAGCAAAGGGTGTCACGGGCACAGGGGACAGTGTTGTTCTTTAGCTGGAATAGGTGGGGGGAGCCCACTCACTGAGAGACCCGAGGAGAAGCCCCGACTGAGGCCAGAACGAGGAGGGGCTGTTCGCTCCGTTTCCCAACCTTCACACTGTGAAGCCCCCAGGACAGAGTCCGGCTCTCACCGCCTTCCCAGGACCCCAGGGCTCCCCAGTTCGGATTACAGACGCCAGCCCTGCTCAGACAGACGGACAGGATGCCCCGCCCTGTCTGCCCATGCCCGGTAGCCGGTGCCAGGCCGCTCTAACGCTCACTGTTTCTTGTTTCAGCTATCTGTACAAGAATGAGATCCAGGCGATTGACAGGCAAGCCTTTCAGGGGCTTTCCTCCCTAGAGCAACTGTAAGTGGCCCGCACGCGCCCTCTGCTTCTTAGGCCCCTCGCAGGGACATGGACTGTTGGCTGTTTGCATGACGCATGCTGTTCAAGGGGGGCGTCGGGGGTGCGTGCACACCGGGCGTGGCTCCGTGACTGTCTGTCCACCCCCTCCGTCCGTCGTAGATTTTCCCAGCCTCTCCTCCTGTCTCCCCGGACCTGCCTTGGGGACACAGAACAGTGAGACCGAAGGGCCCCGCGGCCCTGGTGCCACAGCCTTGGGAACCGACTCAGGAGGGTCCGGGTCCCTCGGGGACCAGAGTGGGGGCCGAGCGGGGCGAGCAGGCGGCGCTGCCTGTCCCGTTTCCTGTTTGGGAGTCTGCTCTCCGCCAGCTCGCTGCTTCACGCATGATGTCATCGTGTTGGAAAAACAGACTTTCCATTCGGGGTGTGTGGGACGCTGTTTGTTTGGCTGCATGGGAATTCCTGCTCTGCAGTCGGCATGTTTATTTTTAAGCAGGATTCCTGGTCAAAGGAGTTTTTCTGGTTGGTTTGCTTGGCCGGTCACCTTTCGGTCACTGAGCCAGCGCCATTCTGGAGGGCGCTGAGCTCTCGGAGTTGTACTGGCAGGGACAGGAGGCAGCTGGGCTGCCGCCACGTCACGCCCCGCCCTGCGGCCTCAGCGGTGTTGGCAGGCGCCTGGCAGGGCCCAGGGGTGGCTCAGGGCAGAGCCGGGTCGGGCTCCCCCGGCACCGCAGGGCACTCGTGTTTCCCGAGAAGCACGTGTCCACTCGAGTGGGAGCCGCTCCCCCGAGCTGGCGAGCACGGCTTGGGCTGGGACGCGGTCTGCAGGAGATCGTGTGGCTCACAGAGGAGGGAACAGAGTTCTGGTCACCGCGGGAGTGTGGAAATATCTGGAAAACATCCAGGTGGAGGGAGAGTTCACAAAGGGGCCTGCTCTGGCGTCCAGTGGGCTCTCAGTGGAGTGGGACAGTCAGGTCCTTGGAGCAGAAACAGTCTAGAACCAGGTGTGCCCGTGCACCGCCTGGGGGTGAGCCCGCTGTGTCTAAGGAAGGAGGTGGCAGTGGGTCGGCACCCTGGAGGCCTGAGCAGGATCTCCCGACAGACGTCCTGGAGGTGGGGGCACCTCTGAGCCAGGCTCCCTCAAAACCGGGGTTCAGGGCCCGGGGTCTGTGCCACAGGGACTTCATCCCCATCGGGACCACTGAGTCTGGGGGGTGGAGACTTTGGGATGGGCGTCCCACCCCGGGCTTGGGTGGTGTGTCTCCCTGCCGTGTGGGGGGGGGCCGCGGTCAGGTGGGCACGTCTCCACTGACCAACCCCCATCCCGGGGTGGGGGCCCACACCCATCGTGAAGGGTGCGGTGTACTCACCCATTGGTGAGGGCAACTGGAAAGGCCAAGCCCCTGGACCAGGGTTCAGGGGATGCGAGACTGTGAGCCCCAGGCCCCCGGGAGCTGCCCAGCCCCTGCTGTGGTGGCTGCCCGGGAGGCTGGGGTCATGGGCAGCGCACGTGCCTGGCCATGGTTGGGAATCGGGTTGGAACTGGAGGCTCACTCCCTGTCAGTGGTCCCTGGTTCCCTCCACTGTGGGCTGGCATGGCGGGCCCCCTGCTGCCCCCCCCCCCCGGTCTACCTGGCTGTGACGGTTCTGCGTGTCCCCAGCAGGATTCACGTCCCACTGATTCACCCTCTGCCTGCCCAGCCATGGGGACAGGACTAGAGCGTCCTCCCCTTCCATTTCCTCAGCTGGCGTCCCCGGGACCCCCGTCCGCCCAGACCCCAGACTCCTGAGCATCGCCGCGGAGTGTGTCTGCCACATGGCTGTCCGCGTGTCTGTCCTCGTGTCTGCGCCGGGCGTCTGCACCCTGACGGCCCAGGCCCAGGGGCTTCTCAGCCGCTCTAGGAGGTTCTCGTCTGACTCCAGCTCCCCGGGCGCCACTGGGGGAGGGGCCGTGGGAGGAGCTTGGGGGCCCAGCTCCAAGCCCTGGAGGCCTGAGGTCTGCAGGTCCCGGCCTGTGGTCAGTCCTCATCCCTCTTCCCAGAGACGCGGGGTCCCTTGTCAGTGGGGTCATCCTGGTGAGCTGGCCGGGGGAGACCTGGGTACTAGGACAGGGCATGGACAGCTGGCGTGCGGGGACCTTGGAGTCACAGAGGTTTGGAAAAGCCTGCGTCTCTGATGACAGAGGACGAGTTCTGAGAAGGCTTTGGGTGTGTGCTCCCAGCAAAGCCCTGGGCCTGCGGGTGACCATCACCGCCCTTGTGGCCCTGCGTCTCTCGAAGAAGCCGACGTGTGAACTCATGCTCGGTGGGGGGGTGCGGGTGGAGACCCCTTCACCGTGTGGGCAGGAGGGGCTCTTGGCAGGTGCACCCCACAGGGGACTGAGGTGTTTTACTTCAAGGGAAAAAACCCACCCGTGTTCAAAGTGAGTAAAGCAGTACTGAGGAAAAGTAGGAGATGCCTGAAATGCAAAGGACGAGTGTCCCACTTGGGACACTCCCGTCTGCTGGGGGGCATGGAGGAAGCGCTCCTCTCGCCGAGGCCGGGCGCCCACCCTTCACAGCACCTCTGCAGCCCACAGTGTGCTCACTTGATCGGTGTCACACTAACAAGCCTCCCCGAACCCCCACCGAGTCCCTGTGCGCGTTAGAAGGAGTGAGCGTGCCCACAGAGGTGCTCTGATTCCGGTCAGAGCAACGTTCTTCCTAGAAGGACCCAGGTGTTTTTTAAGTGGGTCTCTGGGGCTGAGCAGTCCCCACCCCACCCTGCCCTGTGACGAAAGCCCTGCCAGGTGTCTGAGTGGCAGTGCCCTAGTGTCCTGGTCCCCCCGGCCGTTCGGAACCTGGGCCCAGCGGCCACTTGTACCCAGACTGTCTCTCTCATCGCTCCGTGGTTTTCCTCACAGTGTAGAGACCTCAGAGTTACCTGTTGGCTTGAGAATTTGAAATGACACTAGAAAAAGGCTCTGGGTGGAAAATCCAGACCTGTGAAATATAACAATTAAAATCGTTTACGTTGTTTCCCTCTTTCTGGTTTTAACTTTCCCAGATACCTGCACTTCAACCAGATAGAAACCCTGGACCCAGAGTCGTTCCGTCACTTGCCAAAGCTGGAGAGGCTGTGAGTCTCATTCTGCTCCTGCCCTTGACCTGCCCTTGACCTGCCCAGCCTGGGAGGGGCCGCAGCTGGCTGGTCTGGTGTGGGGGCTGAGGCCGTGGTGAGGCCTGTCAAAACCCTGACGGTGGTCCCGCCACCACCTCCTTGCCCCCTGTCCAGCGAGTCAGAGGCAGGAAGGGTGACGGAGCCAGGCCGGCACCTCCGCCCTCCTGGGCCCTCCCCCTTCATCTCACTGGGGTGGAATAGGTGCCGTCCCTGCGCCTGGTTTAGGAAGCAGAGTCCTTCGGTGGCTGTGGTCTCTCCTGCTTGTCTAAGGCATGTGTTTCGAGTTGGTCCTCGTGTTGTCCCTTCACCAGGTTTCTGCATAACAACCGAATCACGCACTTGGTCCCAGGGACGTTCAATCACTTGGAGTCCATGAAAAGACTGTAAGTGCGGCAGCTGAGTGCTGGTCCTCCCCCTGGGTGGCCTGCGGCGTGTGCGTCCCAGTCCAAATGCAGATCAGGAGGCGGCCCCCCGGGAAGAGGGCAGATCCACCCCCCAGCAGGCGGACTGGCGAGAAGGCCCAGGCGCCAGGCTGAAGGCACAGGACACAGGCTTTCATCGCTGCCCCACTAGTTTTTCCTCGGAATAAAGAAACCGGGACCAAACCAGACCTCACACTCTAGGGGATGACACGATGCATGTGACATGTTCTATAGGGGAACAAGAGAGTGGCAAAGAAATGGCTGGAGGGGACAGGCAGGCGGGCAGCGGCAGAGCGCTGGACGTGCCAGGCCCCCTTCGGTTGAGGCCGGTCCTCCCACCCGGTCCTCTCCTCTCTGCCCTGTGCCCCCCGCTGTGCCCGTCTGAGACGGGAGGCCTCAGAGAACAGCCTGCACTCACCCCGGGGGGGGGGGGGGCACGGACGTGGTGGGCTTCCGTCCCTTGTCCCTGTCCCTTGCCCAGGGAGGGACCCATCGCCGATCTGTCTGGCTCAGCGCTCTGCCCTGCGGCCTGTCCTGCAGGCGGAGGTCCTGTCACTCAGAGGGGCTGGCCAGTCGGACAGAGCCAGGCGTATACTGGGGTGTTCCTGCCCCCTGCTCCCACAGCCTCCTCCCCTCAGGGGTCAGGGAACAGGGTTGGGAGAGACGTTCTCTCTGCACCGAGCCCCGTAGATGCCACTGCGGGCGGTCATCAGAAAGATGACCACTCAGGTCCTGGGGAAAGGCAGGTGGCAGGGGTCCCAGGCCTCAGTCTCCCCAGGTCCCTGGGCCTGCAGTGTGAACTTAGAGGGTGCTGATTTCAGCACCACCCCCCGCCATGCTTCCCACTGCCCAGCTCTGGGCCAGGAAGGGAGGCAGCACCTGCCTGAGCAGGCTTCCCCTCAAGCCCCTCCCGCCGGCTGGCCACGCCTGTTCTGTGAGGAGGGGCCGCCCTCACAGCTGTGGCACCCCAGACCCTGCAACAGCGACTCTCCCTGGCGCTGTGTGGCACAGCCAAGGGCCTTCCCGGGGGTGGAGGGAGTCGCACTGCTGTGGACGAAGGTGCCACTCTTCACATGCACCTCCCTCAGCAGCTGTCAGGGACAGGGCAGCTTTGGAAATGAACCCCCTCCCCCCCGCATGGGACACGTCCGCAGTCTGGAGTGGCCAGGGTCGGGTGGGGCAGCAGCAGTGCCAGGGTGCGGGGGCTCAGGGTCGGTGACCCTCCTGGTGGGCCCGCCCCTCCCAGGCGCCTGGACTCGAACGCGCTGCACTGCGACTGTGAGACCCTCTGGCTGGCCGACCTGCTGAAGACCTACGCCCGCTCCGGGAACGCTCAGGCCGCCGCCACCTGCGAGCACCCGCGCCGCCTCCAGGGCCGGTCGGTGGCCACCATCACCCCCGAGGAGCTGGACTGTGGTGAGTGAGCCCTGTCGCCTGCAGTCACTGGCCGACCCCAGACCAGGTTGCGAGAGACCTGGCGGTGCCTCGCATGCGCAGCCCCGCCCTGGGGGTCTGTAGGAAGCCGGCTGCACGGCTCCAGGGCCCTGTGGGCGGAGCGTCCTCCCGTGCACCAAAAGAAAAGTTTAGGGTTCGATCCCTGCAGGGGGCACATACGGGGTGGGGGGGGCAGCCAGTCAGAGTTTCTCTCCCTCTCCTCTCTCTCTAAAATCAATGAGGATTTTTTAAAAAACTATCTGTTAGTAACTTGGGCTTTATTTTGAGTTTCCCTACAAAAAAGGAACCTCCGCCTTCGCCCCTGAGTGGCCCCCTGGCAGGCAGCTGCGTTCGAAGGACCCCGGGTGGTGCGGGGATCCGGGCTGGGCGGTGCCTCGTGGGTGGGGGCTGAGGTTCACCCACCCAGAGGCACCTGTGTGCCCAATCGCCTCCCCAGACCACCGAGGGAGGGCACGGAACCAAATCGGGGGGCAGGGCAGAGCCTCTCTCCTGCGTCCCCAACAGCTCAGCCCCTCCTTTTCACTTCAGCCCTTTTTTTGAAGCTAAAGCGAATTTTCAGTTCTTCCTCTGCAACACCATCATCAATCACTTTTACATATAAAGGCAAACTGAAAATTAAGAACCAGTGCGGATACTGAAGCCAGGTCTGGCCGCTTGAAAGCCAATAATCAAGACAGGCCAGTGAGAGGGGGGCCAGTTTGCTGGGGTGCCAGCCACTGAGAAGACGGGGGCTCCCGTCCCAGAGCGCCCCCCCCCCATCACGGTGCTGGGAGAGGGAGGCAAGATGACGAGATTCAGGGAGGGGGTTAAAGTCCCCTGCGTGCCGACGAGCACAGTCAGTTCCGAGAAGGACCTTGAAGCTGGTCCAGTGGAGGTCAGGGTCCCTGTCAGCCCGGTTTTGCACGTGAAGGTTAGCAAGCTGCTTGGAGCTGGGAGGCCTCGAGGTGCCGATTTCTGAAGCAGGTTCCTAGGATTCCCACACAGACTTCCTGCGGGTCCAAAGCTGCACATTAGTCAAGCCAGCATTTGCAGGAAAATGCTGAGCAGTGGGTCGCGTTGCTCTTGAATGCAGAGGGCCTGCCTGGGGTCCTTGTCTCCTCTGTGTCTGAGACCCAGAGGGTCCCTGCTCCTTGTTGGCACAGAAAGGCCCCGGATCACGTCTGAGCCCCAGGACGCCGACGTCACCTCGGGGAACACCGTGTTCTTCACCTGCAGAGCCGAGGGCAACCCCAAACCGGAGATCATCTGGTTGCGAAACAAGTGAGTAGGGTGTCGGTCAGGCCACTGCAGGTGGAGGAGCTCAGGGTCTCGCCCCCTACGGGCGCTGTTCCCCGCCCCCGCTGCGACTGCCCAGACCCTTCCTCTGCGTCCGGGTTCTGCTGGGAGTGGGCAGTGGGGGGGGGGCGTGGCCGCCCCTCGTAGAGCCAGCCTGGGCCACGCAGGGTGGCGGCTCCCCCACACTTTCTTCGGCCCAGTGTTTCACTGGTCGGCCTGGGGTCAGGAACCCGGGGGACCTGGTTCTCTGCCTGTCTCCTCTTCCTGGCCGCAGGTTGGGGGTGTGGCCACTGGGGGCTTTGCCCCTGGAGTGTGGGGACCAGCCCTCACCAGATCGGGGTCTGGCTGCTGGGATGGAAACCCCGGGAGACTCCCTCAGGGGAACATGGGTGCTGAGCCCCTGCGAGCCTCTGGCTTCTCCCCGACACGAGGCATCCAGGGCTCGGCAGGCGCCAGGGCCGGGAGCCGAGGTGTGGCCGGGCGGCAGGTCCAGTGGCTTCGGGGCCTCAGAGCCCATGAGGGTCGTGGGAACCAAGTCCTCAGATAGAAATCCTCATGGGGCCTGGTCATCGCCACCTCCCATGATGCCTTGGACGGGGGTTGTGGCACCGCACACTCGGGAGCCGAGCCCGAGCTTTGATCTGGGCTCTGCGTCTCTGCTTCGAGCTCCCAGGTCGTGGGGGCTGCGACCCCGCAGGGAGGCCTGGGTGGACACGGGTCGCAGACACCAACCTCTCCAGTCGCCAGGTGCTGAGCAGGGAGGTCCTCACGGCCGTGGGGGTGGCTCTGGGCCGGGACCCTCATCACCGCTGAGCAGGAGACCAGGGCACTGGCGGTGGGGAGGTCGGCGAGACTTGAAGTGCGGGTGAGCGTCGCAGGGGCACCCCAGGAGCGCCCCACTGCGTGGAAGTACAGAGTTAGCAGGCGGAGACGAGTGGGTCAGGCTCGGCCCCTCCCGTCTCCATTCAGAAGCAAACACATTGGCACCACAAGCCAAAACCGCAGAGCCAGGCCTGCCACCCGTGTCCTCCACCTGTGCGGGCCGCTCCACCTGGGCGCCAGCGTTCCCCGTAGGCACACTTCCTGTCGGGGCTCGCCTCCCCTGAGGGCCTGTCTCACCTGCGCGCCAGCCCCACCGGAGTGCAGGCCTCGCCAGCTGGCTCAAGGGTGTGTGGGAGGGACCGCAGCCTGGAAAGCAAGCATCTCGTTTTCGGGCCCACAGTGACGGTTGCCCGTTAATGAGGCGTGGTGTCAGCTGGCACAGCTGTGAGCCAGTGCAGCTCTGGCCTCAGGGAGACGAGTGTGAGGAAGGGGCAGAGTGTCAGAGGAGGGGGCATCGGGCCAGGCTGCTTCTTTGGCTCCGTGCCTGTGGGGGGCGCCCTGGGCCTCTGAGTGGTGACCACCGGGCAGCCATGGCTTTGTCTGTCCGTTCCTGTAATCTTGTGCTTCAGTAACAATGTTTCTGGCTGTTGCCTTGAAGAACTGGACAGAAACCAAGGAAAAGGGTCACCAAGTGGTTTCTCTTTCCTTTAGAATGAGGAAAAGTTTCCAGTGTTTCTCGGTTGCACCTGTGAGAGATGAACAGGTACTAGGGCTCTGTGGACGTCAGCACTTTCCCCAGGAGCTCCGACTCCGTCACGGCTCGCCGGGCGGGCAGGCCCCTCGGGCACAGACGGCCTCTCCGCCCCGAGCCTGCCGCTGCGGCGTTGGCGGTCCCTGTGCTTTCGGAAGCCGAGCGCCTGATGTCTGTCCTTGCAGCAACGAGCTCAGCATGGAGACGGATTCCCGCCTGAACCTGCTGGACGACGGGACCCTGATGATCCGGAACACGCAGGAGACGGACCAGGGCGTGTACCAGTGCATGGCCAAGAACGCCGCCGGGGAGGTGAAGACGCAAGAGGTGACCCTCCGGTACTTCGGGTCTCCAGGTGCGTGGAGAGCTCGGGTCCTCCCCAGTGGGCGGCGGCCTCCTCCCCCGCTGCCCCTGGTGCAGGTCCCGGAGCAGGGTGGCCTCCTGGCCTTTGACACACAGAGTCCCGGGGAGTCACAACCTCTGCGCTGGCCCCCGCCAGCTCCCAGTCCAGGACGGACCCTCAGAGTGGACCGTCCAGCAGCCGTCCACAGGGCACCTGGCGAGGCGTCGCTCCCGCCCTTCCACCCCTGCCCCAAGCCCCTCAGTCACACTGGTCCAACGGGGAGGTGCTGGTTGTTCCCTTTTGGCAGGGGGCTCTTCACTGGGCTAAGAGTTTGGTTACTGGAAAAAGCCAAAATCTGGACTTTGATGTAAAACTCCCACGTGCAAAACGTTGGTGGCTGATTTACACACTGTCCCGGGTAAGTGATGCACAGCAGGGGCCGAGAGCTGTTCTGGCCCTGCCGGGCTGCAGACCGGCTCCCGGTGTCTCTTTGATCTGAGAACATCGGGGGGCGGGGGGCAGGGGGGAGAGGCCTGGCCCGGGGGGAAGCCCAGCGCAGACCTGAGCCACCGCCCCCATGCCTCCTCCACAAACCCCTGTGCGGCCTGGGTCCCCCCGGTGTGTGCGGCCAGGCCCAGGCGGCCGTGGAAGTGGTCCCTGCAGTCTCTCTGTGGACACTCTCAGCTCTCTGCACCCGGTGTGGTGTCTGAGGTGCACGGAACGTCCCGGCACACACAGTCAGTTCTTAACCAGTGAGGGTTCCCAGTGTCCAGTCTCAGCAGGAAGGACGGCAGAGGGACGCGTGTCCCAGGGACAAGGTGCCGAGCAGCCTGCCTGCAGGCCACTGCCTCTGGGACCCAGAGCAGCCCACAGACAGCGAGTGGGGTGAGGTGACACTGGGGACCCTGCCGAGCAAAGGACAGTAACAGAACATCAGGAACAGGCCTGGTTAGGCTGGCCGGTCACCTGACTTCCAGACAGGGGGTCCCGCTGTCTCCAGGAAGTTTTCTTCCCTCCCCCACCCCCCCAGAAGGGCAGCGTTACTGAGGGGATCTCGCTGAGCGTGTTGGTCTGGCTGCCCACCACGTGCACGAAGGGCCTTCCACAGCCGGTGACGACTTCACATGGAGGGAGGTAACGGGCGTGTGGCCACCAGTCCCCTGGACCAGGGCTGGCAAGCTGTCCTACAGGCCAGACCTGGCTGGCCCCCTGCCTGTTTGCCTTAAACCTGGGAACGAAGAATGGTTTTACGATTTTATAGGACTGAAAAACCCAAGAGTTTTTAGGACACGTGGTAATTATGTGAAATTCAAACTTCGGTGTCTACAAATTAAGTTTTATTGGAACATAACCACAGTCTTTTACCAGTTGTCTGTGGCTGGATTTTGCGGCCAAGCAGAGCTGCGTCACAGCGAAGCCCGCCAGCCCTGCTCCCCCACAGCGGCGACAGCCTGTGGTGACAGCTCGTGGCCACAGTGGCGGCCAGACTTGCCAGCGCGGGAGTCGCGAGCGGCTAAATGCACTTTGTATATTTTGAAGCTCTGTTATTAGGGGCGTTTAAGTTTGTCATTCTTATCTTCCTTCTGAGTTAAACTTTGATCACAGACGCTTCAACCTGTTACTGCTTTTTGCCTTAAAGTTAACTCGGCTGAAGGCAGACGCAGCCCTGCATGCTTTGCTCCGAGCCGCTCTGTGCACACGAGTTTCGGGTGTTGACTGTAAGCAGCATAGAGCTCGACTAAAACAAAAGTTCAGGCGGACGTTTCTTACAGCGCGTGCATCTGTATTCGGTGTAGGTGGCAGTATATTCAGATTTACAAATTCTACGTCTTATTTTGGACTAATATAACTTTTTCTGTTTCTGACCTTATTTTGGAATGCTGGTTTTTCATCTTTCCCGAGTTCTAGTTCAGAAATCACACTTTCTTTGTTGTTGTCTTTCAGTAGCTATTCTAGAAAAAGTCAGGCGCATTTCTAAACTACAGTCTATCGCTACTGTCTTAACTTTGGTCTCCAAAGCGCAAACACCCCTCTTGGTGCCGTCGGCCACTCCCTGTCCGTCCTGCCACTCCCCTGGTGTCTATCGATCACTGCGGGTTCTCTCTTTCTCCCTGCATCTCAGCTCTGGCTTTGGAGTCACCGACTTGCCACCTAATGTAGGGTGAATGGGGGTGCCCACCCAGGTGAGGACCAGCTGGCGTTAATACAGCTCCCAGCAGGGTCCCTTCTCCTCAGTGCCGCTGCCTGTGTGGGGGGTGGGGGTTGACCTCCTCTCCCGTCCCTCCCCAGGCTGGAGCCCAGCGCTTCAGGGGCCCGGCCATGTGGGTCTCCAGCGGGGCTCTCCCTCCATCTGGCCTGCGCGTCTCAGAAGGACAGTGAAGGTACAGGGCTCTACACGAGCCCTCAGGGTGACCTTAGCCCTGTTCTCTGAGAACGCCAGTGTCCTCTCTCTGCTTTCTGTCATCTGTTGTCACTTAGGTATTTGGGTAATGAGACATAAACCTAAAAACGTGTAGATCAGCCTCTCTCCTCTTTCCCCCACCCACTTAATTCCCGGGTCACTAACTCCTCCTCTTCCTTCACCGTCCCGAGAAACCAGCAGCGTGGCCGTCTCCCGAGGCCTCTTCCTCTTTAAAGCTGCATCGGACCCCGTCATTCCGATGCCACACAGTCTAGTCAATGAGCTCCCTTCTGGGAGAACATTTAGGTTTTCCCCCAAATCTCTTGCTATCACAGATCCTTGACCCTTGACCCAAAACCCCTTGGGCCCCATGCTGTTTGAAATTAAAGAATTTTGGATCTTTTTCAGAAAGGCCACAGGGCACATCAGCGTGTCCATGTCCTGTAGCAAACAGTGCAAACATTCACAGCAGAGAGTGAGGCTCTGAGTAGCCTCGACTTTTATAAACAAGCTGTGAGAAAACAGCTTGTGTTGGCAGAGGTTTGGATCCCAGGATTATGGGTGAGGGTGTTGGTCCAGAGAAACAACACAGCAATCCAGCGACACCTTCTGTGCCAAGGTCACTTTTCCTGCTCGTAAACTGTTCGCGGGGTGAGATCCCTGCGGGTAATTCCGGGCAGGGGGTGTTTGGGTTCTCGGTCCTGGTATCTACGTCACCCTCCGGGTGGGCGTGGCACTCATGACGCTGACGAGTGGGAGGTGTTTCTGCACAAGGTCACTCATGAAACACACTAATGAGTGGGCGCGTTTTTTCCTGCATGTCGAGTTGGAAGATAATGTCAGTGTAGTTTTAGTTTGTGGGTGAAACATACTATTTTTTTGATACTAAAAGGCTTTGTTCTCAAGTTCTGTAAGTTGCCATCTCCTTGCTGGAATCCTTTCCCTTAACTTACATAGGTACAGAAGAACCTGTGTTCTCAAAATTTCCAAATTCAAAGTTGATAAAAGAGAAAATCAAACCCTGTTTTGCATTTTTATCAAAACTTTTATTTATTGTTAGAGGGGAAGGCAGGGAGAAAGAGAGGGAGAGAGACACCAGTGTGGGCTCACCTCTCATACACCGTCTACTGGGGACCTGGCCCGGGCCCCAGGCGCGTGCCCTGACTGGGAATCCAACTGCAGACCCTCTGGTTCGCAGGCTGGTGCTCAATCCACTGAGCCGCACCGGCTGGGGCAGAAATTTCTCATTTTATCTAAATGTACTTTAAAGCCAGTGCTTCATAGCAGTGAGAACGGCCAGCAAGGTCTAACAGGATCGGGGTGACGTGTTTAGGGTGGTCTGCAGCGAGGGCTCCCTGCCTCCCGTCACGATCAGAGGAGAGAGTGTCTCTCGCCCACGACCACGGTGGCCGACCCCTCGTTGGCCTGAGGCAGGGGACCGTTTTATTTTCTGGAGCACGTCTTTAAAAAACGACAAGGACAGGAGAGCAGCCGCTTCGATTGGCTTCACTTAGTTTGGAGGTCGGTAGGTTTCTGTAAACAGAGAAACTCCACCCAAAACGTGGCCAAACCGGAGAGCCGCCGTTCAGAGCCCGTGTTTCCTCCTGGCAGCGCGGCCCGCCTTCGTGATCCAGCCGCAGAACACGGAGGTGCTGGTCGGGGAGAGCGTGACTCTGGAGTGCAGCGCCACGGGCCACCCGCTGCCCCGGATCACCTGGACCAGGGGCGACCGCACGCCCCTGCCCGTGGACCCCCGCGTGAGCATCACGCCCTCAGGTGGCCTCTACATTCAGAACGTGGCGCAGGAGGACGGTGGGGAGTACACGTGCTTCGCCTCCAACAGCCTGGACAGCATCCACGCCACGGCCCTCATCATCGTCCAGGGTGAGCGTCGGCACACGGGACCCTCCCACCCCTCGCGGCCCTCCCTCTGTCCAGCGCACAGCAGGGCGGGGCCCCCTCGTCCCCGAGGTCCCTTTGCGTTTACCTGTCACGCTTACCCACCGCCTGACAGTTCGTGCGGTGGAAACCCCAGGAGGACCAGGCTTCATTGTCCAGCCGCCACCCACACACCCGGAGCACTGGCGTGTGAGCCGAGGGCACCCATGTGGGCGGGGCCATGTTGGTAGGAAGTCTGCGCCCATTTCAGGGTTCCCCGGGGTAGGTCCTTGGGCCCAGGAGGCTCTCTGCCCAGGCAGCTGTGCGCATTCCGCGTGGTCACTTCACCGTGGCGGTTTCTCCTTTAAAAGTGGAGTCGCACCGGACACACCGTTCCGTCACAGATCCTCGACCCCCTCCCCAGATGATAACCAGCTAACTTCTGCAGCCGTGCATAGTCAGCTGCTCCTCCGTGACATGCGGGACCGCCTGCAAGTCCTGACTGAGGCTGCAGAGTGAGATGCACTGGGGTCAAGCGCCGTCTTTCTGCTTTTGGTCGGCTGATGCCCAGAAACGCTGCCCTCTGGCTTCTGTGCGCCTCCCGCACCCTTCACCCTCGGGTCCTCCTGACCTGCTCACGGCTGCCGCGTCCAACAGCCGGGGGGCCCTGTCACCCGGCGCCCCCCACGGGCAGACGGACAGTGGCCGGCACAGGGTACTCGACGCCCTCAGCAAAGCCGTCGCCTTCCTGTTTTTGCTCCCGGCAGCTCTCCCCCAGTTCACGGTGACCCCTCAGGACAGAGCTGTGATCGAGGGCCAGACTGTTGATTTCCAGTGCGAGGCAAAGGGCTACCCACAGCCTGTCATCGCATGGACGAAAGGAGGTATGGCGCCTACCTGGCCCCCAACCCCGTCACCCTCTCCTTCCCTCGGGACACAAACCCTGAAGCCAGTGCTGTCCTCCTTTGGCCCCAGACCCCCGTCATCTGGGCAGGGCTGAGCTACAGGGGCACCTGACCAAGCAGGGGCTGGGGACAGACAGAGGGGTGTGCCTGCCTGGTCCCTGGCCACCGGAGCACATAGGAGGTCTGTCCTCGCTGAAGGGACGTGGGTGTGGCCTTGTGCTTGGGCCACCGTCACCCAGCAGACTGTCTTCCCTTTAGCGTCCACCCTGTGGGGGCGGAACGAACTTCATAACGTGTGAGATGGACTCTGAAAAGCCAGCTATGCAATGTGCATTTTTAAGAGCCTTTTACTCTCGGTTCAGCCCCCAGAGCGGCCCCGTCTCCCCGTCCCAGGCTGAGCGTTGCTCATGTCAACTCTTGGCAAGGCTCGGCCCTCGCTCTCCAGCTGCTGCAGGGCTGGCCCCAAGCCTGGATGAGCTGCAGCGCCTTCCCAGGGTGACGGCAGCCTGCCCTCCAGGGTCCGGGTCTGGAGGGCTGCCACCAGCACTTGTGGGCCTGTCCTGACACCAGCTGGGGTGGCCGCGAGACTTAGCTAGTGACCTCCGAGGTGTCCCTCTCTCTGCCCCCCAAGGGGACCTTTCTAGGGATTCTCTGGACCTCCCTGCTCCCGGCTCAGCCCCAGGGGAAGGTGTCGGGACCCTGTTGTGGGGTGCTTTGCCTCTAAGCATCTCCGGTCCCCTGCCCTCCTTGCTCCTGCTTATGTAGCTCTTGTCTCTGCCACCACCCTTCCGGGACCTCCGTGGAGACAGGGAGCATGCTCTATTTGTCCCTGACCTGGCCGCACACGGCTCTGCAGGGCCACATCACACAGCCGTGGAACTGGCATCTGCTGGTCCAGGAGCCGCTTCCTGACCCCGGGCCCTAATTGGGCGAGACAAGTTTCTGTGACCTTTTCGTTTCCTCAAAGTTCCGTTTGACCCCCGTACCGAGCGTCACCTCCACCCCCGTGTCCCTGGAGCTGACGCTGCCTGTCCCCCTGCAGGGAGCCAGCTGTCTGTGGACCGGCGGCACCTGGTCCTGTCATCAGGCACACTCAGGATCGCGGGTGTCGCCCTCCACGACCAGGGCCAGTACGAGTGCCAGGCCGTCAACATCATCGGCTCCCAGAGGGTCGTGGCGCACCTGACGGTCCAGCCCCGAGGTAGGTGGGGGCACAGGGGCTGTGTGCCCGGAAGCTCCTGCCCCGGCACTTGTGTTGCTGCCAGTGACCGAGGGCCGCCCCCCATCTTGAACAACTGTCCCTGTCCTCGTATTCGAGAGGCGACGACATCATGACTCACTGTATCTTGCATGTTAGTCTGCAGTGACGTTCATTTTTAACGATGCTTGTCCTGGACTCTGATGGGCTGACGCGTCCTTGGCTGACCGGATCACTTTAAGGCGGGGCGTCTGGGAGCCACCTCTCCTGGGTTACGGGAGCAGCCCTGGGTCCAGTGGCCCCAGGTTGTGGCCTGCAGGCTGGCCCTGTTTCCCAGTTGTCCCCTGAGCATTCCAAGGTCCCCGTGTCCTCTGCTCCAAAGGGCTGGTCACCTGCATCTCTAGAGAGACTCAGGGCAGACGCAGAGCGGATGCGTGGAGCAGACCGGCAGGTGCAGAACACGGGGTGGGTCTGGTCTCCCCTGAGGGTGTGGCTGCCTCCAGGGCTGCAGGCTCACCCCTGCCAGCCCCGACCGGGCAGGACCCCGGGCAGCCCACTGGGTGAGAACTAGTGGAAGGGTCCCTGAAAAGCCATCAGGCCCCTTCAGAAAGGGTCCCTGCCAGCCACGGCTCCTTCCCAGTCAGCAAGGCCTCCCATCCTGGGGCGCTGGCCCTTCAGCTCCCAGCTCAGCTGCAGGAGCTCCTCCAGGCTTGCGGCCTGCCTGTGGGCAAGGTACATTGTCGTCCCTTCCGTCAGCTTCCCTCTGTGCCGACGCTACTGCAGGGAGACGGGCCGCCCGGCCAAGAGGCTCAGGGCCCTGGGCCTGCTGTGAGGAAGGCAGGGGCCCCGGGGCCCCGCGATGGTCAGCGGTGTGTCTCTTGTCTTCCAGTCACGCCAGTGTTCAGCAGCATTCCCAGCGACCAGACGGTGGAGGTGGGCACCAGTGCGCAGCTGCCCTGCAGCTCCCAGGGGGAGCCAGAGCCAGCCATCACCTGGAACAAGGTGCCCACTGTGGCCAGAGACATGCGGTCGCGCCGGGGACATGGTGGGACGTGGGTGTCACTACTGCCTTCCCAGACCTCCCACAGCAGCGGGGACACCAGGCTGGGGGCCAGAGTTAAAGCTGGTGTTCTTGGTGTAGAAATACCACGAGACCGACAGACACAGAACAGTTTCCTTGTCACGTCCTCACAGTGACAATAACAAAATACCTTCCTGTTAGACCCCTAATCTTGTCATGAGTAGAGCAAGGGTTCTGTTGTTTTGTTTTATGAAGCCCCAATAAGAAACAGGAAGCAGAGTTCAAACCCACAACCCAGTGCCTTGACACGAGGTGTCTCCGAGGGTGGGGTGACTGGCCTGGGACGAAGACACTCCATCCCCTGCAGCTTCCTCTCCTCAGCCCGGAGGCTGCCGTCCTTCCCAGTGAGACTCAGGCATTCTCTCCCCTGCCTGGAGCCTCCTCCCTCACCAGGGCCATGTCCTGTGCCTTCTCACTGGGGGTCTCCTCCCCGGGGGTCTCCTCCCTGGGGGCACCCTCCATCCCTACCCCCGACCCCAGACAACCCCAGGAGTGTGGCTTCTGCCTGGCTCTGTCCTGGACCTGTGGAAGGCATGCAAGGAAGGCTGCCCCACTGATTCCGTGCCCGGTGGACTGGATTATACCTGCTCTTTGTGGTTCTGGGCGAATGGGGCTCAGCCTCCTCAATGTTCCCACCCGCAGTTCCTGACAGACGGGGACCCCCAGAACGCACGCTCTCCTGCTCAGTGTCGTTCATCCCTCCTGTGATCCCCCCTCTGTGTTGCTCCAGGATGGGGTGCAGGTGACAGAAAGTGGGAAGTTCCACATTAGCCCCGAGGGATTCCTGACCATCCACGACGTGGGGACCGCCGACGCAGGCCGCTACGAATGTGTGGCCCGGAACACCATCGGGCAGGCCTCGGTCAGCATGGTGCTCAGCGTGAGCGGTAAGGTGGCCGGGCCAAGGCACCTGCAGTGGGCAGCTGTCCTGCCTGCCCAGGCTCGGGGGCCCAGTGCAAGCCCTGATCACTGGGGTCACTAGAAGATGGTACATCCACTCCCCTGGTTTGCAGGGGGACCCCTGGGGCACGCTCAGCTGGCGGTAGGACCAAGGGGGACCCAGCAGCCCCTCCTGCGGCATGGGGACCCTGTGGGCCAGCGTGCTGACCTGCCCAGGGGAGTTTCCCTGCATTCAGCCACCATCCAACCCCCCTCAAATCTGACAATGTGCCACTTACTGTCACCATTAGCAAAAGTGTGGATCTGTAACTGCTTCACAAGGGGCCCTTCCTCTGCCCTCTCTCCATGCTGGGTGGGGGGCCACACACGTCCCCGGTGTGTGCCAGGTCCCAGCATCTTTACCATTAACCTCCACGTGTGCACTGTGACCTGGCACGAGCTGTTTCAAAAGATGAATGATGGGTGGGAACAAGGTCATTATACATAAGGAACTCTGGGTCCTGGACTATTAATGAAAAGGGAAGCAGCCCTCCCTGGGGTCACAGCTATGCGGTGTGTGATGTGTGAGCATGCATGGGTGTGATCGTAACGGCATCTGCATCATGACATGCAGGGGACAGTGGGGAGCCCAGGCAGAAGGGCTGAGCAGGCTGAGGTCCCCGCTGCACGGGAACAGACGGAGCCCATGGGGATCTGGACCTTCTCACCAACCACTGTGCCTGGCAGGAGGCCTGAATGGCCGCACTGTCCCTGTGCCATCACTGCTGGAGGTCGCAGCTGTTTTTCTCTGTCCTTTGGGCGTGCCACCTGCCTGCACAAAGGAAAAGTCGTGCTGTCCTTACGTCTGAAAACAGCATCTGGTTGTTTGTCAGTTCTGTGGGGGAGACAGAAACACACTTGGGGGGGGGAAGTGCCTCCAGCCTCAGCGACGTCACGTCTAGACGTGATGAGGGGCCGGTCCAGTCCCTCCTGCTACCTTGTGGCTCTGTGTCTCCTAGTTCCTGACGTCAGTCGGAATGGGGACCCGTTTGTGGCCACTTCCATCGTGGAAGCCATCGCGACCGTTGACCGGGCCATCAACTCCACTCGGACGCACTTGTTTGACAGGTACTTCGGGCAGGTGGGGCTGGCCCATCCCCAGGGGGGCCCTGGGGGTCCTGAATGTGGGCCCACCGGGTACGGGCTGTGACCTGCTCCCTCTGAAGAAAACGTCCAGTTTAAAAATCAGCAGCCAGGCTGGCCCCCACTCCGTGGGGGTTAAAGTGACAGGCATATCCTTTCCGAGCAGAGACTGACCTATGACTCACAAATGAGACACTCCTCAAAAACTGCAGCTCCTGTTTTGCTTTGTTGCTAAATGACTTGGCAAAAACAAAATGTCTCACAAGCCACGGGAGTGCGTGTTCGTCTTGGCCGGCCCGTGGTGTTTTCCCTGTGTCTGAGTTGAAGTGCGGAGCCGCTATGTTCGCCACCGACCTGACTAACTTTGCTTTCAGTGTCTCTCGCTTTTGTTTTTCTTGCCTTCCACCCGGGACGAGCAAGGTACGGCCACGCCCCTGGAGCGGTCGCGCCCGCCGTTCAGGGGCGGTTCTGACGCGGGGGGCGGGGCTTTCCGTCTCGGTGATGGCGCCCTTCTTCCCTCCGCCCTGGCCATCCTTAGCCGACCTCGCACCCCCAACGACCTGCTGGCCCTGTTCCGCTACCCGAGGGACCCCTACACCGTGGAGCAGGCGCGCGCTGGCGAGATATTCGAGCGGACGCTGCAGCTGATCCAGGAGCACGTGCGACACGGCCTCATGGTGGATCTCAACGGCACCGGTCAGTGCCCCATGCCGCCCCCTCCCTGCGCGGGCCTGGCGGGGAGTGGCCGCCCCGCAGCCCTGGAGGCTGGCTGCTGCAGCTGGTGCTCTGTCTGGGCTCCGCCTGGTCCCAGCGCGGGCGCGGCCTGGGGACGTGGCCGGGAACCGTGGCCACTGCTGCAGACAAAGGAAAACTGCTTCCACCCGGGCCCAGAGGACTTGTGGGTGGAAGCGGTTTTCTTTGACGTCCAAGACTGAGAATTTCGGGACGACAGGCAGTAACCGTGAACAGAGGTGGACTTCGCAGTTTCCCTGTTGCGTCCGGGAAGCGCGCACCGCCCGCCCGCGCTTTCAGGACTCGAGGAGCATGGCTCCCTGGGGAGCCGGGAGCCTGGTGTCACGTCCTGGCACAGCGCGCATTTCCGATCTCTTCTCTACACCTGGGGGATTTCTTCACCCCCAGGTGTCTACCAGGTCCATGTGGGTATTTCAGACACCAACCCTAAAAAAAGGGCTTCCGTCGGTCAGAAGTACGCAGAGTAGGTGTGTATCTGACGAACACTTTAGAAAGTGGATGCACTGACAAGGGAGAACCTGGAGGCACCGCCCACTGAGTGGAGGAGCGCATGCGCCCCTTCGAGCATGCGCGGGGGCGGATCCCTTCCGTGGATTTGGAACCCGCCCCTGCGTGCGTGCGTGTGTGCTTGCGCGCGCGCACACGGCAGTGGAGCCCTTCTGCAGGCCCCAGAGCAGGCTCGGTGATGGCCCCGGCCCCCCTTACCCCAGGCCTCGGCGAGACGCTGCCACTGAGGTTTCTCCAGGTGCAGCTGGGAGGCCCTGGAGGGCCCAGAGCCGGTCTGCGTGATGTCCAGGGGACATGAGCTCCTCCTTGTCCTTCCCCGCAGGTTACCACTACAACGACCTGGTGTCCCCGCAGTACTTGAGCCTCATTGCCAACCTGTCGGGTTGCACGGCGCACCGTCGTGTGAACAACTGCTCCGACATGTGCTTCCACCAGAAGTACCGCACGCACGATGGCACCTGCAACAACCTGCAGCACCCCATGTGGGGCGCCTCACTGACCGCCTTCGAGCGCCTGCTGAAGGCTGTGTATGAGAACGGCTTCAACACCCCCCGGGGCGTGAACCCAGGCCGGCTGTACCACGGGCATGCGCTCCCCATGCCGCGCCTGGTGTCTACCACCCTGATCGGGACGGAGGCCATCACGCCCGATGCGCAGTTCACCCACATGCTCATGCAGTGGGGGCAGTTCCTGGACCATGACCTGGACTCCACGGTGGTGGCCCTGAGCCAGGCCCGCTTCTCTGATGGGCAGCACTGCAGCTCGGTGTGCAGCAACGACCCCCCCTGCTTCTCGCTCGCCATCCCGCCCAACGACCCACGCGTCAGGAATGGCGCACGCTGCATGTTCTTCGTGCGCTCCAGCCCAGTGTGCGGCAGCGGCATGACCTCCCTGCTCATGAACTCTGTGTACCCGCGGGAGCAGATCAACCAGCTCACCTCCTACATCGACGCCTCCAACGTGTACGGGAGCTCCGAGCACGAGGCGCGTGCGGTGCGCGACCTGGCCAGCCAGCGCGGGCTGCTGCGACAGGGCATTGCGCAGCGCTCTGGGAAGCCACTGCTGCCCTTTGCCAGCGGACCGCCCACCGAGTGCATGCGGGACGAGAGTGAGAGCCCCATCCCCTGCTTCCTGGCTGGCGACCACCGCGCCAACGAGCAGCTGGGCCTCACCAGTATGCACACGCTGTGGTTCCGTGAGCACAACCGAGTGGCAGCGGAGCTGCTGGCACTGAACCCGCACTGGGACGGCGACACCCTGTACCACGAGGCCCGGAAGATCGTGGGTGCGCAGGTGCAGCATATCACCTACCAGCACTGGCTCCCCAAGGTGCTGGGTGAGGTGGGCATGAAGATGCTGGGCGAGTACCACGGCTACGACCCGGGCGTCAATGCGGGTATCTTCAACGCCTTCGCCACTGCTGCCTTCCGCTTCGGCCACACGCTGATCAACCCGGTGCTCCACCGGCTGGACGAGAACTTCCAGCCCGTTGCACAGGGCCACTTGCCACTGCATAAAGCCTTCTTCTCCCCATTCCGCATCGTGAATGAGGGTGGCATTGACCCACTGCTCCGGGGCCTGTTTGGAGTGCCCGGCAAGATGCGCATGCCCTCGCAGTTGCTCAACACCGAGCTCACCGAGCGCCTCTTCTCCATGGCACACACGGTGGCCCTGGACCTGGCGGCCATCAACATCCAGCGTGGGCGCGACCACGGCATTCCGCCGTACCACGACTACCGTGTCTACTGCAACCTGTCATCTGCCCACACCTTCGAGGATCTGAAAAACGAGATAAAAAACCCTGAGATCCGGGAGAAGCTCAGACGGTGAGTTGGAGCCAGCCGGTTTTGTGTCTCGGTACGTCAGTGCTGGCGTGTGGGTGCTGCCCTTGCCAGCGTTGGGGTCGGTCTGTGCAGCCTGGGGTCAGAGAAGCTGAGGGTGCAGCTGAGCGGGGCCCTGCGGGCACCTCTGGGGGCCATGCAGGCGCAGGGAGATCTGCTCTGAAAAGAAAGAAAGCTTTCTCCCACAGACTCGCTTTGCACGTTTTCGGGGCTCTGCAGCCCACCCAGGCGTAGGTTCCTTATTCTTATGTTAGTCACTTGACACTAAAGTGAAGACATGGTCCCCTTAGGGATCTTCTGTGTGTTCTCAAGGAAAAGGACTTTTCACTCAATTTGTTGCAAGTTGTGAAAAATGCAGGTTATGCCCCGAGTGGGACGTGTTCCAGTGATTGTCATTAGGTTCCTGGCCTTTGTCATGTGAATTACACTGGCACAGTGACTTCTTTGGTCACAGTTTTGCTTGATTAGGGTTTATCTGAACTATCTCTTACGTGTTTAAATGTTTCTTTTGCGGAGTCCAGACTGATGCAAATCACACCCCCATCATTTCCCTTATTTGATAAACTATTTCAGAACAGTTGGCGGCACCGCGCTCTGGCCTGGCACTGCTGGTGACTGAGGGGCCCCGTGCCCTGTGCTCTGGACGGCTGGGTGCCGCCCGTGGCTGGTGCCCTGAGCTGGTGGGGTGAGGGAAGGGTCCTGTCCCATCCGGAGGAGAAGCTCCTTTCAGTCTGGTGTCCCTAGGTCAGTGTGGTCCGGTGAGCCCGTGCTGGGGGGTTAGGGGAGCAGGAAGAGGGGAGGACCGCACCCCAGGAGTTTCCTTTGGGAGAAGCCCAGGCGCGATTCCAACAGGCCCACTTGGTGGGGGGCACAGACGTCTTGAAGACGTGCTGACTCTATCTCCACAGTCCCACCCGGGCATCCTTGAACTCAGACAAAAGGAGCATAATTTACCAATCTTCGAAGGACTGAAGGCTGGTGGCAGCAGTGTTGCCCTGAGCCAACCTGCTGAGTGGCACCTGAGGACCAAGCTGGGGCAGCCTCATTGCTGGCCACTGTCACAGGGTGGGGCTCTGCGTGGCAACTGGGGGGTTCTTAGGGGTTAGGGGAGGCTAGGTGAGGACTGTCTACCATGAGTTGTCAGCTCTTCCCTTTGTAAGCACATCATTCTAAGGAAGAGGAGAGGTCAGTGAAAATGTTTGTTTTTGAATGTTTACACCTCGCTCTCTCCATTTCTTATGTAGTTTCTGCTTAGTAAGTATTTTATGACAAATACACTTCCAAAATATAGCAGAATCCCAGTTTTCTAAAATGTGTCTCCAGCCCCGCATAGTGCACCGTTCGCACGGTCTGTGAGGAGGGGACAGGGAGGGTTTACAAGCACGAGTCTGAGCAGTAACAAGGGGTGTGGTTTCCGATTTCCTCGTGGCTTGTGGCTTTTCCCAAGGAGTAATAACGCGTGTGTGTTTGTTGCACATGTATATAGGGCAGGGCAAAAGTAAACAGTTTTTTCCCGTACTGTTGTTTATTAACTTATGTATTACTTTCCTCACAAACAATCACAGACCTATTTCGGCCCCACCTTGTACATAAACAGAAAGTAGGTGAATCACTCACAAGACAATGGCGAGCATGGTGAAGAGATAAAGATAACTGTGCAAGTAAAGGTCTGAGTCACACAGGACCACTCGGCTGGTACCCACTGTGCGCCTGTCCAGGGACTGTCATCACTCAGTGGGTGGGGGTTTGCTGTCTTGCAGGCTGTACGGGTCCCCCCTCAATATCGACCTGTTCCCAGCCCTCATGGTAGAGGACCTGGTGCCGGGCAGCCGCCTGGGCCCCACGCTGCTGTGCCTGCTGAGCACCCAGTTCAAGCGCCTCCGTGATGGGGACAGGTGAGCTGGCCCGCTCCTCGGTTGCCTTTCTGGGGACGTGGGGCAGCCAGGGGAGGGGGGAGCAGAGTCGTGGGGGAGATGGCCCTGTGTCTGTGCTCAGGGCCAAGAAGGAAGAGTCAGCACCATGCCTCGTGCTCACCCTGATGGCTGGGCTTGCCTGTCCCCACGGTGCAGAACTGACTGGAACCTGGTTCACAGGCACTGCCACGCCCTCTGGGCTGTTAGAGTGTCACTGCTCCCAGTGACAGTCCTCCTGGCCCAGCAGGCTGGGAGTTTGGAGCAGGTGGCACATCCCACAGGGGAGAGGTTCCGGCTGGTGGTGTGGTCAGCTCAGTCCCAGCAGGTGGGAGGCGTCTACCCGCAGGGTGACAGGGCTGTGCAGCCCTCCATGTCTCTGCTCAGGAGCGTTCCGGTCTTGTTTGGAACAAGTGAGCCCCGCTTTGTCCACTTTCAAGGGGCCCTGGTTGACTGACCCCAGTGACGTCTGTCTGCCTTGTTGGCACCCCGAGTGGGGTTGTTTACCCCGCCCCCTGGGGGCTGGGAGCCTCAGGGTTCTCCCTGACTCCCCTCTTCTCGGAACACAGGCTCTGGTACGAAAACCCCGGGGTGTTCTCGCCGGCCCAGCTGACACAGATCAAGCAGACATCCCTGGCCAGGGTGCTGTGTGACAACGCGGACAACATCACTCGCGTGCAAAGGGACGTGTTCCGGGTGGCGGAGCTCCCCCACGGCTATGGCAGCTGCGAGGATGTCCCCAGGGTGGACCTTCGGGTGTGGCAGGACTGCTGCGAAGGTGCCCTTCCCCCAAGACCTCTGGTTCCCACTTCAGGCCGCGAGCCTTGCTCATTGCCAGGGACAGAGACCCAACCGTGAGCTGACAGATGGGACGGGTCAGCAGGGCGGTGGCAGCAGACATGACGTGCAGCTGCCGGGCCTCGTTCGATGGGCTGTGTCCAGGCTGGGAACCCTGTGGGACCCAGAAAAGTCTCCATGTAGGATTTTCAGTGTCAGGAGTGTGTAGGACGGTGGCTGAAATCCGCAGCGAGGTACTTAGAACACGAGTCTCTGAGAAGCTGGGCTCCCGGCTTTTCTCTGAAACCCAGTCTGTCCGAGTCCCTGTGCGTGGCCAGAGCCCTCGCCCTCACAGGTGGGAGATGGAAGAGGGACGGCAGGGAAGCCTGCGGCCACCAAGTTCAAGCTAGACAGGAGCCTGCACGCCCTAAACGGCTCTAGTGACCTCCCGAGGCGGAAAAGGGTGCTGTCTTCTGAAGGGGTCAGAAAGCCCTGCAGGAACGCGGCCGGCGCTGTTTCGGGAGGTGCAGGCCCCGTCAGGGCGGGGAGGGGCTGGCCGCTGTCGTCGGGGCAATCCTGGTTGTGGCGTCCCTGCCGCTCCAGGTGCCACGGCCCACGCACCATGTCTTCTGTGTTCGCTCCAACTTCCCTGGCGTGGGAGCCGTCTAGTGTGGCCGTCATTCCTCCCTCTGGTGTGGCTGTGGCGTTGTTCACAAATCACCAGAGAGACCTGTGTGGGTCAAGCCCGGGGACCTTCAGGAGCTGCCCGCGCCCCCTGCTCTCCTGCGGTGAGGGCAGCGGGGCGCCGGAGGGGTGGCCGGAAGGGGCGCGTGCCCTCTGCGTCTGGAGGCAGCGCAGGGAGGCTCGAGCTGCGGCCGCCCCCCCACCCGAGAACCGGCCTCGCTGGTCCTTCCTGCTTCCTGGCTGCGCTCTCCTCGTGCGTGTGGTCGTCTGCATGAGTGGTCTTCAGCCGTGCTAATGTCTGTGCGCGAGTGGGCGTGTTGGGACTGTCCGCCTCCGCCCGTTCTCTTGTGCGCGTGTGTGCAGCGTCGGCACCCACAGAAGGCGACACGGTGACGATCAGTTGCGGCACAGGAACGAGTGGTCCGTGGCCGTGAGCCCAGGAGGCAGGGAGCTCACTCCCGCGTTACGGCTGAGGGGCCGTCGCCCTGTGTCGGAAACACACTCTGGCCCACCCTGCCCCGCGTGCGGCGGCGACCCGGGTTCCCCGCACACCCACTGCCCGGAGCGTGTCTGCGCCAGCCCTCGGTCTGCTGGGCCTTGTGCTGTTTCCGCTCAGGGTGGGCGATGTGGGCGACCCCCGCCAGGTCACAGGGCGCAGACGCGCCGTCCCCCGCCCCCGGAAGTGGCCAGGCACTTGATGTGCGTGCGCGGAAGCACACACGGTGCTCGTGGCAGAGCGGTCCGGCGGCCAGCCCTCCTCGGATAGACCTCCCTGCTCCGGGGACTGACTGCCGGTGCCCGCTGGCCGCCCGGAAGCGGCCCAGCCAGGCCTCTGTGCTTCCCCAAGGCCTCGAGACCAACCCTCGAGACGGCCGGGAGCGTTTCCGCCGCCCGCTGGACCAGGGGGCGGCTGACCACGCCCAAGACGCCTTCTGGGCTTTGCCGCAGAACCGCGTCGGAAATGCGGCAGCAGAGATAAGTGAGCTGCGGTAGGACTGAACGTCCGCCGCTCCTCACGTTCACTTCCACTTTCCGAGAAGGCCGGTGCGGCAGCAACCCTTCCGCACGCAGCTCTCACGCACACGTCAGCGTTCAGCCCACGTATGCCCCCCCTCCCACGTACGTGCGGCCCCGCCCTCGCTGCGACCTGAGGGCTCTGGGCGCCTGCAGGCTCCCTCTCTCTACCAGAGTTGGAATTGCAACATCTCGGGATCAATGGGTCATAGGGACTAACCCACGCACTCACGCATGTACACACACGCACATCATTTTTAAACAATTGCAGTGATTATTGAAACATCACAAAGGATTTCTGTACTTCACGCAGACCTATCAGCTGTCAACGCTTTTCCCCACGTGCCATTTACCACTGTGCTCTTCGTGTCTGTGGACGCTTGTCGTGTATGTGGACGCTTGTCCCTGTGTGTGTAAACGTTACATTTCCTTATGAAGCAGTGGAGGGAGCCACAGACACCATGCCACTCCCCATAAATTACCCAAGTTGTTTAGAGCTGAAATCGGGAGCCCCCACGTGGACAAAGCCTGTCCCTGGGTCTGGGTCACAGGCTCCATCCAGGCCCTTATCACCCCTGTCATGGCAGAGTCCCCATCTGTCTTCTAGGTGAGCTGTTTGTGGCGCCTCCCTCGGCCCAGGTGCAGCCCTGCCTGGGACCCTGGCACCCTGCAACCAGCAGAGTGGTCGCCCGGCCACCTCCGGGAGGCCTGTCCTGCCCTGGGTGATGCTGGCTAGTATTCATGGGGAGAACGTGCCATCTGCTTGGTTAGGAAGATGCCTGTGAGCCCCCTGGGCCGCTAGGCCTTCAGCCAGGGCCTGCTGTCTCCATGCGTGAGTGGGGCTAGAACTTCCAGCTGATGAGGGACTCAGGGCCGGGCTCTCTGACCTGGGCGACCCAGGGTCCTGTGACTCAACTGAGCCTGACAGTAGGCAGAGTGTGTGACGTGGATCTAGCTGTGGGTCAGCTGCTGAACTGGACGTGGAGGAAGTGCCTGTGGGTCCTATGGGGGGGGTGGCAGCACCTCCCCAGAGATGAGCACAGCTTCACTGTCCTGTTGACCGCACACTCTCCTCCCAGGCCCTGGAGATGTAAGAACTTAGAGAGGGCCCTATGTGGCCACCTTCTTGGCCCCATCCTGGCCTGTGCTGGGCTGTGACCTGGGTGGCTGAGGTGGGCAGTGTGGACAGGACCGTCGGTGGGGTGGTGGGCACTATAAGGTGTACTGTGCGCAGAGTGGCCCCAGCACTGGGTCAGCGACACCCCAGCACTGGGCACCCCAGGGCTCTGTATGGAGACGGGAAGCCAGCATGGGTCCTCTCTGCTCAGACTGCAGGACCAGGGGCCAGTTCCACGCCTTCTCATATCATTTCCGCGGCCGGCGGTCCCTAGAATTCAGCTACCGGGAGGACGAGCCCACCGTGGAGGCCAGGCCTGGGAAGACACTGAGGTATGGCTGCCCTGGGGACTGGACTATCCACACCTCAGGACAGGTCCTGGGCCCCAGGCGGGGACATCGCCACGGCCACCTTTCGGTCCTGGCCCCTGGATGACACAGGTGCTTGAGGCCTGCAGCATGAGCAGGTATGTGTGTGGTGTGACGCCCACCGAGGCCGTGCTGCTTCCTCCCGTCTCTCCTACAGTGTCGGAGAACATGGCGAGCGTCCCAGGAATGCCACCCCCACCTCCTCTGAGCACCCGCAGGGGCTGGGGACAAACGACTTCAGGGACTTCGTTCTGGAGATGCAGAAGACCATCAGCGACCTCAGGGCACAGGTACCTGCACCCCCGAGTCCCAGCCCTGTCCCAGCCCTGCATTATCCACACATAAGGACAGACTCACCTCTGTGTGACCACACAGGTGTGACTTCTGCCAACATCCCTTCCTTGTAGTCCAGGGGACATCGCCTGTCTGCTTGCTCTTCTCCCGGCTTCTCGGGGGCTGAGCCACACTGAGTCACTTGGTGTCCTGACGATCAGGACCTCTGGCCACCTACTGTGGTGTGGGGGTGTGGGGGAAGGCAGGGGGTGTCACTATCGCTGTCCAGCAGCTGCTCAGATCACAGGTGTGAGCAGCGAGCTCGGGGGTGGGGCTGTGAAGGAGACCCAGGCCTTCTTGGCCCCCCAGCCCTGTGGCCGTTTCTCCCGGAACGACAGGTGCAGCCCAGTCCCCAGGAGGGTCCAGAGCGGCTTGAGGTCCGGCCCGGCTGGCACTGTGTCTGGATCCGAGTGCCAGGGCCCCAGGGGTTTCCCAGGCTCTCCTCAGGGTCATCAGGGTTTTGCTAAAAAAGAATGGTCTTCCCTCCCAAGGCTCAGGGAACTAATTTCTGCTTTTCCGGGCCCCACCCGGTTCATTATCAGGAAGGGGCCCCATCACCTGAGCCAGAGACAGCCCAGGCGGATGCGGGCCTGTGGTGTGGTGACCTCTCTGCCACCCGCAGGGTGGAATCTTGCCCTGTGCTCTTCACTCATCCACATCCCAGGGCTCAGAGCAGGGGCGTTGGTGGCTGCTCAGGGCGGGGTGGCCGCAGGCACAGCTCCATCGCCTCGCCCAGTTCGGGTCCTCCCAACATCTTTGAGGCCAGCAGATCAGAGTTCTGCGGCTTCTTCTGGCTCCTCACTGCAGGGGCTGCAGTCAGTGGCACCCTCTCCCCATCCCTGTTCTCCCTCCTTATGCAGGTGCCTGTGGCCTGTGGCCGAGGTCTGGTCGCCTTGGTGTCGGTGACTCAGGCACAGAGCTGGCTAGAGCCCGGCACATCTGAGAGTGGCTGCCCCCTTGGTGGTGACACAGGTGACACAGGGTCGTCATGGGCAGGAACAGTGTGTGACCCCAGGTTGTGTGCCCCTAGGAGATCAGAGACCTGTTGCTGGTGGCCCAAGGTCAGTGGGCACACAGAGGTCTGAGTGTGTGGCTGTCATGGCCATTACCATCCTGTGTCCAGGTGTCCTGGTGCCACGGAGGCTTCACAGGGCGTCACAGCGCCAAGGCGTCGGGGCCCCCTCTGTTGTCAGCTGAGGTTCGGTCGCCTGCGACAGAAAACCCAGGCGAGGGTGCTTCCAGGGGGATGTTCACCACCTTCTCTGGAGGCTGGAGCGAGGCAGCTGGGCCGCCAGGTGCCCCACCGTCGACCCACTGGTGCCCTAGGGAGGGGGCTCCCCCTGGGGAGGCCTGCTATGGGCTGGTGGCCGCTCACGACCCGAGTTCTTTGAAAAGCCAGGGCCAGATGTCCGTCAAGCGCGGGGCCCCTGCTCCCGTTCCTGGGAGGGCACCGCCCTCGTTCATTTCTGAGCTTTCTCTCTGCGTTTCAGTGACTGCTCCCCTCACTTAGGTGCGGTCACTGCCAACCCAAGACGAGGCGGGCAGCGCTGCTAGGAGCTCTGGGACAGACACTCCTCAGCTGTCAGAAGGGCCGGTCTGAGCTCCTGACAGCCTTCAGAGACATCCATCTGCGTCCCTGCTCAATGCGAGGCAGGCCAGGGATGGCTGGGGCCACAGGCCACCTGGACTGACCACACACATGTTGGCTTCGCAGATCAAGAAACTTGAGTCTCGGCTCAGCACGGCCGAGTGTACCGACGCAGATGGGGAGCCCCACGCGGACGGCACCAGGTGGAAACGAGACGCGTGCACCCTCTGTGAATGCCGAGTGAGTACAGCGCTGTCTGGGCCCCACACAGCCCTGCGGCCCAGTGGTCAGCCAAGCCCTGCTTGGCAGCGGGGCGTCCTCCCTCTTCTCTGGGAGGTGTGGGCTCTTCCCCCAGCCACTGTCAAAGGCTGACTGCCTGGTGTGCCCACCGAGCCACTCTGGCAGTGGACAAGGGTCTGGCTGCAGACAGCTAGATGGGAAGCTCAGAGCCGAGCACTGAGAGGGACAGGGAGGGACCAAAGGGGTCAGACCTGGGCAGTCGGGACCCGAGCAGGAAGTGGGCATGATGGGGGGGGTGGGGGGTGGGGCCAGGAGCTAAGTGGTCCGCCCCATCTCCCCCCAGCACGGGCAGGTCACCTGCTTCGTGGAAGCCTGCCAGCCCGCTGACTGCCCCGCGCCCATGAGAGTGGACGGAGCCTGTTGTCCGTCCTGCCCGAAGGACACCCTGGGAACTCGGCCTTAGACCCCTCGTGCTCCAGGGAGCTCCTCTGTGCGTCCCCTGACCTCACGGGCCAGTGCAGGGCATGCAGGCAGGAGCGCACCGAGGACTCGGGCGGCTTCAGACACAGCGCTGGGAGCTCTGAGAGGAGACCGCGCAGCGGGAGCAGACACGAGTCCTAACTTCATGTTAGATTCTCAGGTTTTTATTTAATTTTTTTAATGAAAAGTCGGTGCTACTATTAAATTGCACAGTTAAGTCACTTAGGCCCCTGCAGCAACTCCCCGATGCCACCATGCCTCTGGACGGACAGCCGCCCCGCTGGGCCCCGGCCCGGAGCCTGCAGATGGGAGGCGCGCCGTGTTTGCAGGGGGGCTCCGTCTTGGACCAGCGGAACAGGCTCTCACAGGCATGTCTGGGTGGCCCAGGCTCTGGCGCCCTGGTAACCCAGATGCCTGCCCTCTGGTCGCGCAGAGCGGATTCCCGCGGCCCCGGCCCACGCACACCCCTGTGGCTTCTCTGCCCCCTTCACACGGGACTCGGGTCATCAGGCCCCGTTTAGAGATAGGCTGGTGCTCTGTGTCCTTGCTGCCGGCTGCGGACCAGACGGGAGACCTCCCTCCGCGGTGGTGGCACTCGGCTCGCACGCCGCCGGCTGCACCTGCTGGGTGCACCGCCACCATGGTTCTCCGTTGGGGCCTGCCAGTGTCGGGGCCTCTGACTTCAGGTTGCGTGAGTGCCTTAGAGGAGCAGCGTCCCTTTACCTCATCCGCACGCTCAGAGTGCGGGACGTTTTGTGAAAGCCTAGGGTTTCAGCATCAGAGTGGGCTGGAAAACCGTCCTCTTCCCTCTGCAGAGTGTCTTCCAGAATTCAGTGAAAAGCAGCTGTCGTACCTCAGGTTGCAATTCTCTCTAATGGACCAGAAACCTCCTGTTTTGCTCTAAAAAGTCAAACCTCAGTTCTCCGACGTCTCCCATCTCGAATAGTTTCTCAGCCAAGTTGTTCCAGGAACATTAATCTCGGTTGTCGGACAAAACTTCAATTCCCGACCCAGGAGCCCTTTCATGCTGATAGCTGTATAATTCGGTTTTCGGGCAAACCGCTGCTTGGACAGCCCTCTGGGACGAGTGACCTTTGGGAACCGAGTGGTCTGTGCTCTGAGAAGTCTGTCCCTGGGCTTGCGCTTCAGCCTCACAGACACTTTATTGGGCACCCACTGCGTGCCAGGCACTGTGGGGGCATGGACGAGAGACCCGCCTGCCTTCCCGTGAGGAGACCCATGGGGACACGGCACACCAGCACACGGCTGGGCATGCTCACGGTGCGTGTCCAGCAGGTGGTAGGCAGTGCCAGAGCCTGGCTCCAGTGCAGTGGGTGCACCCTCTCCACCCGGGGGGTGCTGATCTCCCCCCCCCCCCAGGCACAGTTGCAGTGGATTTAAACTCAGTCAGCCTGACTTCTTAGCCTCATGTCACAGGTCAGAGCTGTATGGGACTTCGTCTAAACACGGAGTCAAACTGAGTCATCCAACCTCGGAACGGGTGCCTATGAACCAGGAAGTGGAGGCCTGGGTTGGGAAGTGGGACAGTTCCATGAGGTGGCCCCAAACCCCAGTTCCACGAGCTGGCCGGAGTCCCGGTGCCTGGGGGGGGTTACCCAGGGTCTGGCGGCCAGGGCAGCACGCACGTGCTGAGTCTTGAAGCTCGGGCCGGTGGCCAGCGGCACTCTGTGTCCTGGGGGGAGACCAACCCACAGCAAAGCCCAGCCGCAGGCAGGGGCCTGGGGGTCGAGGGTGGTCGTACGTGCGGCGTGGGCGCCGTGATGGGAAGCCGAGTGCACCTGTTATTTCCTGACTGTTGCCGACAGTCCTGTGCTCTTTGTAATCAGTACGTTACCAAAGAAACGTTTGCACTATGTAACAATGCCTTTCAGTTCGAATAAACGGGCCACACTTTCCCGTGGAGACTGGCGTCGCATTCTTCCCGTGAACCTGCCGTCGGGGCTGCGCCCTGGGAGATCCCAGCGTGGTACAGACAGGCGGTTCCTCCAGAGGCTTTTGAGTGCGTTTTCAAGGCATTTGGTATTTAGAAAAAATGTATTCTCCAACAGTATCAGGAATCCCCCTGATCTGCACAAACTGAGTTTTATATTGACATTTTTGGCTGGTTTTAGCATTTCACTACCCAGCTGCAGCCAGGAGACCCCGGGTCCTTGGAAACGGATGAGCAGGACCCAGCTTGTCAGGGTCAGCGGTTGCAGGCGCGAGCAGGTTCAAGGTTGGCCTGTGATTCCAGGGAAAGTGGCCCCAGTGACACCAGGCCACCTGCAGGTGAAAAACCGGAACAGGGAGTCCTGTTCTGACCTGGGCCTGTAGTGTGGGCCCATGTCTGTCCCCACCCCCAGTCACCATCCTGAGTTTCTGCAGCGTCAGCGTGACTGACAGCCCTGAAGGGACCGTGTCCTTGTCCCTCCTGATAATGAGTGTTAGGCCTTCGTGTGCGAAGTCTCCGAATTGTGTATTTGCAGTGACAGCTATTCTCAAAGGCTGAGGCGTTGATGGGAGCAGGTCTGCTGAGGAGAACTCGGTCTTATCTGCCATCTCGGGGCCTGGCTTCCTCATTCAGAGGCTGAGGCTCCGAGGAAGGAAGCCCCACCCGGAGCCGCGCTCCCCCTTGTCCCCCCGTGTCCTTCCCACAGCAGCCTCCCGTCCCGTCCTTGCCAGGTCACAGGGCCCTTTTCCACCTGATTCTGAGCGTCCGACTGATTGATCTCTTCTCCAGCTGTTCCGCCAGGAGGGGCCGTTCCAGGGCGAGCTGCCGAGGACAGAGGGTCTGTGTCCCTTTCTTGTCTGCGGTGGCTGTCCAGTGTCAGCACGTGGGGTGGCTTTTCTACAGGGACCTTCTCCTCTTTGTCAGGCACTCTTTCCTGTTCCGACATCGCTGTGAACTTAGGTGTTGTGGACGAGGCTCTTTCCAGTGTGCTTTACCCGAACTGAGTCTGTCTGATGGCTCTTCGCCCCCATTAAAGCCCCGGGTGCCACCGCTGCTTGACCTCGGTGTCACACACTGGGTAGATATCTATGTCCTTCTAGCATGCACGTGGGGTGGTGTCCTTGTGGTCTTGTCCTCGCTTGCAAAACGGATCAGGGCTCAGACGCGCTGCCGCCAAGCCCTGGGGACACGCTGGAAAACCCAGCATTCAGAAATCACTGTGCCAGAGGCCAACTAAGACAATGGCCTCAGCTGGCACTGCTTGTCGCTGAGCTCAGAGCAGGCAAGCGTGAGACGGGAATGGGGGCCACACTTGCCACGTGTCCCCAGGCACATCTGATCACAGGCTCTGGGGCCACCTCCGCACCTCGGACCTGGGCAGCCCTGGCTCAGCCCCAAGTCCTCCGCCACGGAGACCAGGTGGCTTCCATTCCTGTTTACTTGGAGCTCGGGTTCATTCTGTGCAGAGCCCCTTGGGTGGAACAGAGCTGCATGGGTCACGGGCGGGGCCTCACACCTGTGGTGTGACGCAGGCTCACTTGCTGCCATAGTCAGCCGTGTGGCCCTGGCCCAGCCACTGAACGTCTCTCTTTGTTCGTTTTTAAACCAGAGACAGCAGCGCCTGCGGCCTCAGGAGCCCCCCCACGGCCTGTGGCAGGGCTTCCGTGCCCTGGCGGTGGCCCCTGCATGCAGCCTTGCCCGCCACGGAGATGGTGCCCCCAGGTCCCCTGATTTGATCTTGAAAAGACGGTACGTGGTGATGCAGGTTTTCACATAGACGAGAAGCAGCTGGACACCGTCCTTGCTTCCCAGGCCGCCCAAAACGTTAGGCAACGAGTTCCAACAAGACGCCCTCTCCCGGCTCAGGACGTCCCGAGTGGGAGCCAGTGGCTGGAGTCCCTGGCCCAGAGGAGCCACTGGGCCCCTGCAGACTCGGCCCCGACTCTTTCCACTTGTGCACAGAATGTACCCGAATGCAAGAGGGGGAAGGGCCTCAGCCTGTTAAGTGCTTACTGTTTGCTCACATGATGCCCCCCCCCCCCCGAGCCTGTAAAGTGACCTGCGTTGTGAGGATTTTTCAAGGAGACACAGTAACGTCAGTGAGAAAGTGCGCACGTAGGCATCCAAGCAGCCGGGGGCTCTCCGTGTGCAGAGCTGGGGGTCCGGGCCCAGCCCCACCCACCCAGTGGGTCCCCGTCCTGCAGAGAAGGAGCCAGGTCTGAGCCCCTTGGGGCCCGAGGCCCTGCAGCTGTGTCCTCTGAGATTACTGGGGATGCAAACTTGTTGGCCATACCCCAGGATTCCTTTGCTCTGTGGACCCCCGGGGTAAGTCCCCCCGCCCTGCCCTGTGAGGAGGGGTTGCCACCGTGACGACGGCTGAGGGGTCGGGGCCACAAGCGGTGGCTCACCTCCCACGCCCTACACTCCGAGTCTGGAGGACACACTCAGTGACATCACCCACAGACGTGGGCCTCAGCGGCTGTGGGTTCAGAGTCTGCAGGCTGATGCTCGGACTTTGCTCGGGGAAGGCCGTGGTGGGTGCGCAGCCGTCCTCTGGGTGCAGAATGGCACTTGCACTGGACTTGTCCCCTAAATGTTTCACCGCCCTCCCCTGCGCGTTCTCTGCCTCCGCCCCCTTCACGGCACATCCCGAGGGCGGCAGCCAGCGGGTCTCCCGACACCGAAAGGTGCTTCCTGCAGATTGGCCCCAAGTGCCCCTGTGGGAGCCTGATTTCCTGCCATTGTCACCAAGTGTCACCTTTGCTCAGCAAGACAGCAGGGACTGAACAGTCCCCCAACCAGGCCCATCGAGGTCTTCCAGAACCTTCCAGCCCAGCCGGCTGCCGGCGGGCTCCGTCTCAAGGAAGCCTCGCACCTGACGGACTCCGGGCCTCGTGTTCGGTGGTGGCTGTGCAGCTCCTGCCAGAAACCAGCACCGGGCCCTCTGGTTCTGCTGGGCCCGGTTCCATTCAGGGGCTTCCACCTGGTCATATGGATGGCAAACCAGGGGGCGTCCCCGTGTCCCTTCTCTGAACCCCTCAGGTAGTCCATCAGGGTAACTTTCGATGCTGCAGCAATGAGGGACTTGGAGCGGGCCCCCCTCCACCTGCCCACACACCCACCTGTGGGCCATTGTGTGACTCCTGTTGGCAGCTGTTGCAGGAGCGCCCCCTGCTGGTCAGCTCAGCTCATGTGCCTCCCAGCCCCCACACCCCACCCCCATCCCCGCCTCTGTGGAGTTCCCAGGCTGTCCCTTCCGCCCCCAAATTGCCTGCTGGTGGGGGATGCCCTGGCCCAGCACACAGCCGCCCTGTGCCTGTTGTTGGGGGAGGAGGGCCCCTTGGGAAAAACCGCCAGGCCGGGCCCTCCCCTGGCACCCTGTCAGTCTGCAGTGATTCTTACCTGGGACTCGGCCGCATAGGGTCCCAGAGGCCAGGCAGGCAGGATGGGGGGAACCAGGGCCAAGCTCGACTACTCTTGGCCACCACTGCCTGCCTGTGACCAGGGAGGGGCAGGGTGTCCCCGGGCCACTTGGGTAGGCAGGTGCATTCTCCCATTCTCCGGAGTCAAGCTGCCCCAGGGCCACTTCAGTTCCTTCTAGAAACCAAGAACATGGGGTGGGAGGGGTGCCTCCAGGACCTTCCCTAGGGCGGCAGAGAACCACTGGTCCCACCCAAGGCCAGCACCTGCTGTGGCTACAGAGGCCTTCGGGAGAAACCGAGGGGCTGTTCCTGTGAGGACAGTCCCTGCACTCAAGGACGGCAGCCTCACAGCAGCAGGGACAGGCGCCCGGCCTCCCAGGGAGAGGCAGCTGCCTCCCCGCCTGGCTGGCCCTGGGTGGGGACGCAGCTGCTGGGCCCTCGGCCCCTGGGGAAAAACGGGCCTTTCTCTGCGGGATACCACCTGCTGACCCCCTCCAACCCCCCAGCCCCCGCCGCCCCAGCTGCCCACTGTGCAGCTCCCGGAGCCTCCAGAGGGTCTGAGTGTCTGGGCCTCGCTGGGCCTGCATCCTCACCCTTGGGCGTGTGGGGAGCCGGGCCCTCTTCTCATCAGCCACGGTCTTCGTCAGAAAAGCCCATTGATCTCAGTTCGGACCCTGTGGGCTGTTCTGGGCTGGCCCGCCTGGACCATGGCTGCGCTGGTTCTGCAGGGCTTGGGGGCAGCCGGTGTGTGGGCTCCGGGGCACACGGCTGTCACACAGCCAGTGGAGTTCGGTGTCCACACAGAATGATGGGGTGGGGTTGGGAAAGTGGGGGACGTCAAGGGCTTCGTGGCCTATCTCCTCTGGAACTTGCTGGGGGCTGACTAAGTGCCTCCAAGGACAACAGGCGGAGGTGGCGCTGAGGCCACGAGGCAGGCAGATCTTGTGCTACTGTGGGGGTTGGGGCAGGGTGGGGGGGCTCCTCTGCTCCCGGGACTCCAAGCCCACCCAACCCGGAGCTGGCTCTGCAGCTGCTCACCAAGAGGCGGTGACTTGCTAACTTCTGAGGCTCTTGGCCCATGTTCACATGGATGAGTGCGGACAAGCATGCCAACCCTGTCTTGTCCAGGACCCACCCGAGCCCGAGCCTGGTGGGCAGAGCTCCCCACGGAGTCATCATACAACAGCATTCGTGTGACAGGCACCCTCCAGCAGTCTATTTGGCCTCTGCTTACATGCCTCTGGGGACAGGGAGCTCATCCGTCTGAGGCCTTCTGGCTCTGCGTCAGCTGTAACTATACGGAGGTTATTTTTTACATTGATCCAGAGTGAGCTCCTCTGTCACCTCCGCCACTGGGCCACCTAAGGTTTACCACGGGACACACTCAGAATCCAGAGTGGCTCCCGGTGGCGGGCTCCAGTTCCACATGTCCCCTCAGGAGATGCCCCACTGCTGTCACCGGCTCCGAGTCCTTGGTCCCTGGACTCCACGAAGATGGAGGAGCAATGGGAACACAGACCACAAATCCTCGATTCGGGCTCATTTTCAATGACATTGAATCCTCTTAGAAAATATGAAATGTTTCTGGTTTTTTTTTAATTTTACTTATTTTTAGATGGGAGGGAGGGAGGGGAGGGACAGAAACATCAATGTGTGGTTGCCCCCCCCCCCCAGGTATGTGTCCTGACTGGGAATTGAACCTGCGACCCTTTGGTTTGCAGGCTGGCGCCTTAAATCATTGAGCCACACTGGCTAGGGCTGTTTCTACATTCATTGATGACTTTGTAGGTTCTTATAGCCTTCTCTACAGATTTTGTGCATTTTCCTTAGATTTATTGTTATGTTGTGCTATTGTGAATTCTGGTTTTTTAATTTACTTTCTGGTTGTGTGTGGTTTGTACACAGAAATTCAGTTGAATTTTGGGTGTTGACTTTACATCCAGAAATCCTGGCAAATTCAGTTACTAACCCTAATAGCTTTTTAAAGTATTCTTTGGGGTTTGCTACATATACAGTCATTTGGGGGGGTAAATAATGACGGTTCATATGCTTCTTTCCAGCCGTCCGTGGCATTGGGTGCCCTGCTCGGCGGGCCTGGCAGGTCTCGCCTGGCGGTGGCGGGGGAGAGCGGGGTGAGTGTAGGTGGGACGACCCCTCCCTCCCACTGGCAGAATTGGTGCTCGGGAATAGTTGTTGTTCGAGCATTTTTTTCATCTGTATGTTGAACTCGGGGTTATTTTCTGCCGTGTTAGCATCGCTGTGAAAGTATGTTTTTTGCAGCGTGTCATTGCGTCCAGTTACACACGTGGGCCATCTGCTGGCACTGAGGGTCCCATGCTCATGAGTCAGTTCCTGATTCCAGGCTGAACTTACCAGTCGGGACCACAAGCATGGTTTCCGTGCGTTAATAACTGTCCCCTCGGTCCCCACGTTGCGTCCAGGGCCCGGCTAGTCCCACAGCTGGGAAGACCAGCTGGGCTTATGAGTCACAGTTGTTGCAAGAACACAACCACCAGCTGTATTTACACCTTTGCGGAGCGTGGGCTCGGGCAGGGTGAGACCTTGCCTCCGCGTCCAGGCGGCCTCCGGCCCCGGCCACAAGCCGGACAGCCCTGTCATTCTCGCCGTTGTGCCTGGTCGCCGTTCCCATCTCAGACTTGCTGAGATCCTGTTTGTCCTCCTTTGCAAAGTTTCCAAAAACCTCTGCCAGTTCTGGCTTCTCAGCATTAATTCATTGCAGGCAAAGTTCCCACCGGTATCTGAAGTTTTCCGGGCCTTGTACGTAAATCTCGGAGTGAACACGCGGGCACCAGGGCAGGTGTAACCAGTGCAGCCTCATTTGCGTCCTCTCGGGAAGCCCCACCTCTAGCCTGGCTCACCTGCCCCACCACCTGGAAGACTCCCTTTCTCCCTGTTTGATGAGGTCACTGTGCTTGTTCCCAGGACCCTGGCAGTCTTGAGCTCCCGCCCTGGGATTTCTACCCTGCGGGGCACACCTTGGGTGCACTGACCTGGGTCTTTCCCACCAGGCCTCCTGCCCTGCTTTCTGCAGAGTGTCTCTTCTCCCTGTGGTTGGAGGGAGACCACGTGTGCACACTCGGCCACATGCAGGTCACCCCTGCCTCACCGTCAGCCCTTCTGTCCCACAAAGGCCAGTGACCGCGAGCTCACGTGTTCATCCACCGGCTAGGGTGCAACCTTGGGCTGTATGTTTCTGTGAAAGACACGCCGTTTTTACAGACTGTTCATTCACTAAATCAGAGCCGGCAGTACTGGAGCCTGAAGCCTGATGGAGGCACATGGCCCCAAGCGCTTTCTCTGCCTGGCTGTCTCGGTCCGCAGCCCTCTGAGCAGCAGGTGGCGCTCAGCACTGCGCTTGTGGCCACTCGGGCCTGGAAAGCAACCGCCCAAAGCGCGAGGCAGGAAAAGCTCGACCTTGAGTAGATTGGGACGAGGACCCTTGTGTAGGAGAAGCACTCATCTCTCATCAGCTGTGAATCCCAGAGGCCAGTGTCCTTGGAGGTCTGAAGGGAAGAGGCAGTGGTGACCGTCCCCCGTGCCACCTGCTCCGGGACGCACCCGCCCCCGTGCAGCCCTGCTGCACGGGGACTTCTGTTCCCACCCCATTGCAGTTCTCAGATGACGCCGGAGGGCGGGCGAGCCCAGGCGGCTGCCGGTCCGCAGCTGCAGACCGTTCAACCCCGACTCTGCCTCGGCGCTGCCATCGAACCGCAGGCGCGGCGCATGCGCGCAGTGGGCTGCGAGTCAGCATGGGGGAACCAGGCCGTTCACCCGACAGAAACTTGCAGTCGCCTCTGGACCCACTCGCTCACTCTGGCTGGACTTTTAGAAGCAGGTGTATCATGTTACCACAGGATGTTTCCCTGGGGGAGAATCCCCATTACGGTAAAAATAGAAGAATAAGGCAGAATTTCTCCACAATCCTATTTTGTAAAAAAAAAAAAAAAACTAGTTTTTAGTAGTTCGTTTTATTTTTAAATGTTTCAATGTCGAAGTTTCACTTTGCACGCTGGCACCACACAGATAGAACTGAATTCTGACTTTTTACTTCACGTTGCTCAGGGCTCATTCCCTCCTTCCCAGCTTTACTCTGTCCTTGTGCACCCCCCCCTCTGCCCCCACCCCCACCAATCCGCCCCCACCCGCCCAACCTGGCCAGGGCGGCCTGAGGGCTTTTAAGGGCAGAGATTCTAGAGGCAGCCCCAGGGGAGGGTCCCAGTGGAGCATTCTCCAGGACTCCAGGTGAGTCCTGTCGGGGTCCTGGTCTCCACCAATTGTGCAGGGCCGGGGATGGGGGCAGGGGGTCCTTAGTCAGTGCAGCTGGGCCCCAGGTCTGCCCTGCCCCAACTGCTTTCCTGCGCCTGGAGCTGAAACACCACTGAAGCCTAGATGTCATCCCTGGGGCAATGCCCCACCCCACGTGTGCCCTTAGTACCTCCCCTAAAAAGTCACCTTTGCGACAAAGTCTCCGAGTCTGCCAACGTTTTGCACTTTGTGCTGTTCTGCGGAAAGGCTGAGAGCCCGAGGCGCCAGCGTCTTGCCGGGACTGGAGGCAAAAGGAAGGCTGTGTGGGTGTGACTTTCCCCCTGGCTGCCTGCATGGGACCACCCAGGCAGCCCCACTTTTCCCGGGAGCACTTTCCCCGCCCTCTGCGTTCCACTAGCCAATCGAAATGTCTGAAGACTCCCCTGTGGGGAACACAGAACGTGCAGAACAAGTTTTACTCTTTGGAAATGAATGCTCCTGTAACAGTGCACACTGCCTCCCCAGAAGTTATGGCAACAGTGACAGTGAACAAGAAGGAACAGCCGGGTTGCTGCGTGGTGAAAAATTAAATTACACAATTTTTTGATAGGGCCTCTGTTTTCATTTTTCACAGTTCTTGTCATTGCATCAACAGACACAGAATGTTCTTCCTTCAAATTAAAAATAAATGCAAAACCATTTAAAGAATACTATGTTGAGCCCTGGCTGGTGTAGCCCAGTGGACTGAGTGCAGGTCTGCGAACCAGAGGATCGCGTGTTCAATTCCCAGTCAGGGCACATGCCTGGGTTGCAGGCCAGTTCACTGCAGGGGACACATTAGAGGCAACCACACATTGATGTTTCTCTCCCTCTCTCCTTCCCCTGTAAAGATAAGTAAATAAAATATTTATTAAAAAAATACTTTGTTGAAACAAAATTAGGCCCTAAGAGACATCCAACAAAAGGAACATGTGAACTCTAGCAACAGTTTCCTGAAAGCTAAATCTCCTCATACTGTAGTTTACATGTTTTACTGATTGACCACTTTTTCCCTTAAAATTGAAAACTCACTCCGCTTATGGTAACAATGTTGTTCTATCACCAAGACCTCTAGAGGCTGTTCCAGGACCTGGCAGGGACAGGAGGGACTGGCAGCCAGCTGGGCCTCTGACCCTGTTCTGGCCTCAGCGTCACCTGAGAGATGCGGCCTCTGGTGGCCATGTCCCTGCCTCCGGGTGCTGGGGGACTGCTGACTGTGGGTCTGGGAATTTGGCCACCTTGACCCAGCACCCACAAGCTGGTCCTCCCTGGGTTGCACCCCTCACGGCTTCCCCAGTTTTGGGGGGGGCAGAGCTGCACACCTGACCCTGCACTGAGAAACAGCCCTTCAGAGGTCTCTCTCTCTGCAAGGTTTTTCCCTTCCCCCGGCTGTCCCCGAGGTGGAGGACCACACAGGCTGGCTCCCTGCCTGGTCTGCTGATGGCACCTGGACCCCCCGATGAGATTGTGGGCCCTCTTTCCAGATTCCTCTGTGCGGCTGATTTCACGGCCCGAGTCACTGGGCCACCTGGTACCCAGAGAGCGGGCCAAGCATCGTGTAACACACGACCTCATTGCAAGTGATGTGGAGGAGGTCTGGTCCTAGCCCCGGCCAGCACAGCGGGTGGCCCTGCAGGGAAGTGGGTGGGCCCAGGAGGGGGTGGCCCCTCCTTCCAGGCTTTGGCTGGTCTGGGCCTCGGCCTTTGTTCCCTCTTTCCAGCCTGGCTGCTGCTGTGGCTGCTTCTGCTCCCTGTCCCTGCCGCCCCCCAGCAGATGCCGGGCGAGTGGCCTCAGTGAGGGAGCAGCAGGTCAGTGTCTGCATCGTGCGTGGGGCCCTTGCTGGACCTGGGTGTGTGAGGGTCAAAGCTCACCCCGGGCTCGGCAAGCCCAGAGGGAACCAGGCTCCTCAAGTGGCAGCTGAGGGACGAGGTGGCCCTGTGTCACTCCAGGGACAAAAGGCGGGGCCCGCAAGAGGCTGCCTCTGTGCAAGGATGGAATCCGAGGGCAGCAGCTCTCATCAGATGCTGGTAACGCGCCGGTAGGAAGCAGCAGCCGAGTCTGTCTTCCCCAGGTAGGCCAGCAGGTGGTGCTGTCTGCCTTTGTCACAGAGGAAAGGCTGGTGACGGAGCCTGCCACTCGAGCCTCACTCCCAGCGTCGCCACAGGGCATCCCAGGGCCAGGAGGTGACAGGGTGCCTCCGTCAGACCCGCACTTGCCCTAAGTGGGTTCACATGGAAGAAGACACTGTCCCAACAGCACCCCACGGGATGTCCAGGCCTGTCCAGCTCCTTTGGGGCTCAACTGGGACTGTTGTCACATCTCCTTGGACTTTGACTCACTGTGACACAAACCCCTCTTCACGCGGGGACCCAGCCATCCCTCCACGAATCGGGCTGTGTAGTGACCCCCAGGGCTACTCGCCAGATGCCCTTGACCCCCAAAGGGCGAGTGGCGGCTGTTACTCAGCGCCAGGATTTCGAGCCCCTGATGTTTGATTATGCTGAGACCCGCGGGCACCGGGCGACGATTCTGGCTATTTGTTCATTAGTGTGGTGTACCGGGCACACGGAGTCGAACAGACACATAGGAACAAAACGAGATCCCGGCAGGCAGACAGCAAGGCTTACACCCATGGGCCCATGGGGCTGCAACTCCAGCTCGAGGCGCAGCTGAAGTCACCCAGACAGGCACAGCCCCGTGTCCTTCACTCCCCGCAGTCGGCAGTGGCAGCGATGCGCCCGGGTCCGTCTTTTCACAGCTCCCCGCCACTGTCTGGTGGGAGAGCTCAGCTCCTCTCAGTCTCGGAGCTCTACAGAAGGTGGTCGGTGAGCTTTGCCAAAATGTCTTCATTCAGTCGCGTGGGCTTCGTGTTAACAGTAACAACCCAGGGACACGGACTGGGAGGACCGAGGCTGTGAGAGGCGACCTGTGTGTGTAGGTGACGAGGGAAAACCTGCCTCCCTGCAGAACCCCCCACTGGACGGTCCCTCCCGGGTACCACCACCAGGAAGTCCTGCCTTCAAGGCACGCACTGCAGTGCTGGCCATGGCTCCGGCAGGTTTCAGGGTGGGCACAGTGTCCCTGTGCCTGGTCCCTGTGCAGGAGGGCTCGCTGCCCTTGGGGACAGGGACGGGGCGCCCTGGGCGTGCAGGCTCAGGAAGGCCAGCTGTCACCTCTGCAGGCAGCTCAGCCTCTGGGACTCTACCACTTCGTGTGCAAAATAAGGGAGGCGATAATGACGGCTTTGGGGTTGAAGTGACCGAAACTGCCCCCGGCTGTGTGAATCCAGGGGTCACCAGGCCGTTGCTCAGGGAGGGCCCGTGGGGGACAGAAGTTCGGGAGGGCTCTGGGGAGTGGAGGGCATGGCTCCGAGCCCCACTTTGTCACCGGATCCCTAGGGTGAGCATGCCCCTTGTCCCTATGCACGGTCTGCCCCTGAGGTCGGCATTCTCCTCCTGGGAGGGGCAAGGAGTGCAGGCCAGGCACCCCTGGGACTGTCTGCTGGCCTGTTCCCCAACAGTCAGTGCAGAAACTGGCCAGAGGGTGGGGAACTTTGGGGGAAAGCAGGAAGTACGGAATGAGGACAAAATTAAAATGGAAAAAGTGAGATACAAGTACGGTGAAAATGCCGTTTTCCCATTTGTTTGGCCGGAAGAAAAGGTTCACAAACGTGTTCGACACAGGAGTGCCTTTCATGGGAAGGTGCAGGCTCAGGACAGATGGCCACAGGGCACATTCGTCCCAGCGCCTTGGCTGCCACAGCAAGTGGGCAGGCCTTTCTCTGGGCACAGGCTCAGTGGTGGCTTTGAGACACTCAAGTGTCTTGAAGGATCTGCTGCCCACGTCAGTCTGTCCTGGTCGGTCACTCTGGTCACTGGGCCTGGTCGCCGTCCGTGGAACTCGAAACAGACGGGAATGGTGCCGACATCGACTCTTCAGCAGTTGAGAGGAGACGGAGAGGCCGGGCTGACGCTGCTTCAATAAACAAAGCCTGTTTCCAGATGAGGCGTCTCCCTGCTGTGGTTTGGGACGGAGGTTCAGGACTCCTCTGAGAGCCGAGGGTTGAGGGCCGGGCACTGCTTCCTACTCACAGAGGAGGGTCTGCGACCTGCGGGCCGGGTCCTGAGGGAGAGAAGAGAGCTGAGCACACGACTGACCGGCACTGCATGGGCTCAGTCCCACGGGGCGGCCGCCGCCCACGCTGACTTGCTCTGCACACGGGTGCCTCCCACCACGGGCGCCTCCCACCACGGGCCTCTTTAGCTCTGGGGGCCACAGGGTCAGCCCTTCACTCTCATTTTGGACAGGCCCCAGGTGTCCACAAGTCACTTTTTAATACAACATCATTCAGGGTCTTGCACAGAAGAGTAAAATGGTAAGAAGCAGGTTCAGACTGACTGACCCCCACACGGGTCATAAGTACTGCATTTTTCGTGACAGCCCGCCCCTCTGTCCGCTCCTGGTCCCCTCCCGCCGTCCGCAGCCGCTGCGTGACAGACGCTGAGGCAGGTGCCCCAGGCCCCAGCTGTGAGACCAGTTCGTGTGATGACAGGCTTTTCTGTGTCTTTGGCTGGTGGACCCTGCTCTGTGCACACTTCCTTAGAAGTGGGTTGAAATGGTGACAAAGTCTGGTTCTCTTGCCAACACAGTTTGCGAGAGAAGGAAGCAGGCTGCAGGAAGGTGCCGAGGGTGGAGACCGTGCAGAGCAGGGAAGCACAGAGGGGCCAAGTGTGGTGCCCCTGGGCCTCCACCAACGTGCGCCGTGAGGCTCTGACCGGATGAGAGGACAGCCCACCTGCTCCAGGACCCCCCGAGGGGCAGAGTGAGGGTCCTGGCCTCTCCCTCCTCCCGATGGGGGGGCAGCCACCCCATGTCTCTCCGTGACCGGCAGCGAGAACTCAGAGTCACGACGTGTCCTGGGAACAAGCATGCACACCAGTTAGCAGAGAGCCACGCGTGCCCATCACATGTGTGTCACCGCCGTCACTGAGGCGTCATCCTATCATTTACGCCATTTATGCTGGGATGTGAGGGCCCTCAGTCCTGGGACGCATCACTGTCTGACACAGTTCTTGGCTCAGAGTACGTAGTCAATATAAAAAAGACAGAAACGGTGTTTAGTGATGACACCAGTGGTGTTTACACACATGGAACTGGACATGCAAACCGATGTCAGTTCACAAGTTCTGTCCCATTAGATGCTGACAGTGGTCACTTCAGAGCAGGACTGTGAGTGTGAGTGTGTGGGACTGTGTATACAAGTGAATGAGTGTGAGTGTGTGTGTGTGTGTGTGAGGATGCACATGTAAAAGTGTGCTGACAGTCTACACCGTCCTCAGAGGGGCGGGCCCACCGCCCCCCATGGGCTGGAAGTGAATTCCTGCCACCTGAAGGAGGGACTTACCACCAGCAAATGGCAGTCCAGGTGAGACCTGCCAGGATGCAGACCAGCAGGGCACCCAGCGAGATGGACACCAGAGACGCCTTCGGGAGCCTCCCGGAGTCTGGAGTGAGAGTGTGCGGTGAGAGAGCCCCCTCTCCAGGGCCAAGGACAGTGGCCCGAGTGCCTGAGCCTGTCTGGGTCCCCACCCAGCTGCCGCTGCATCCATGGCAGGACACCAAGGGGCAGGGACCCTCCCAAAGCAGCAACTGCACAGACAAGGTCCCTGAGTGTGAGAGCAAGGAGCAGCCTGCAGGATGGCTAAGACCTCTGTCCTTCCCCAGGTGACATCCCGGCCGTCCCTGCAAGGACAGCAGACATTCTTCCTCCCCACCTGGGGCACTGTGAGCCCTGGTGATAATATCCCAGGGACCCTGGAAGGTGACAGGGGCCGGGGGCAGCATGGCACTCATTCCAGGTCCACTGGGGTCATTGCCAGCCAAGCGGCCAGAGGAAGCCGTGAGAACCACCTTGTGCCTGCTGCGCACCAGACGCTGAGCCCTGTTTGTGGGCCCAGTTCTAGCAAGAACACCCTCCCCCCACCGAGCCCCATCCAAGCTGCTGTTCTTTCCAAGGATGCTCCCGCCCCACCCCGGGCTGGGAAGCCCTGTGGCTGCTGGGCCTAGGGTGAAGCTCAGCTCTGCACGGAGGCCTCTCTCCCAGACAAAGTAGTGTGAACAAAGTCTGTCTGTCTGTCTGTTTTAACTGGTATCTGTACATTGTTTTCCTTTTACAAGACCCAAAAGCCATGTTGCGAATCCTACCTCTGTGACTGAGAGGCCGTGTGACCCTGAGCAAGTCACTTAACTCTCTCTTCCCTGCACGGGATTCAGCATTGTGCCGAGCCCACCGCAGGCGAGGCAGAGCCCAGAACAGTGCCCAGCACAGAGGGTCTCTCAGCAGCTCTGTGTCTGTGGCCCAGTTGCATCTCACCTAGTGACCGGTGGCCTCCTGCTCCGTCCCCGCACTGGAGACTGCAGCAGAGTGGACAGGCACATGTTGCCAGCCCCTGCAGAACTCGAAGGCTGACCCTCCCTCCCGGCCGGGGCACACGGGTGTGGTCTCACCGACGCAGGTCCTTCCGTCGTCCCCCAGCACGTGTGGGTCCGTGCACTCGCAGCGGAAGCTGCCCTTGGTGTTCCGGCACCGGGCTGGCGTGTGGCAGGGGGGCTCCGTGCCGGCTCCGCACTCGTCAACGTCTGCACACACCACACAGGGGCCGGGACATCTGAGGGACCCACCACGCCCCACCCTCCACTGCAGCCGTGGTGGCCCCTCCCCACGGAGCCTGGCTGCCCTGCTCTGTCCCCACCCAGGAGGAAGAGGACTGTCCCCTCCCTGTTGAGAATCTGAGCGTCCCCAAGGACCCTCCTGCTGACTCAGACCCTCCAAGGAGCACTGGTCTCCAGCCCCTGGGGATCAGCGGCAGCCACGCCCCCATCCGACCACCCTGGCCGGGCCCCTCTCCAGCCGTTCCTCTGGCACGGGAGCCCCCCAGCCCCACTCTTCCCAGCCACACACGGTGTCTCCGTGGGCTGTGGGGGCTCTGAGGACATGGGGTGGGGTCAGGATGCCCCCACCGGGCAGGGAGTAGGGCCCAGTGGCTCTCAAGATGCCGCTGCTTCTGGTGATGACCCAGAGCTGAGGATACTGGCCACAGAGCCGGCACCGATGAGCCTGTGATGGGCGTCAGCACCCCGCAGCCCCAGCTCAGAGGGGAGTGGTCTCCCCACACAGATGCTGCCGAGAAGCATTTCATTCACAGGGAACAGAGAGGCCCCCACTGCGCCCACTGTGTGGACGAGGGAGGTCCCCTGGGGGTGGGAACAGCTGGGCTTATCACCAAGCGTGAAAATGAAAGTTGCTGCCACCCAGGGGACATGGGACACTGGGCACAGGGTGGGCAGTGCTGCTGTGGGACAGTGCTGTCCAGGCCCAGTCCCCCACCCCTGCCAGGCCCCTGCATACAGAAGTCCCTGTGGTGGCTGGGACAGGTGCCACAGGCAGAATCCTTCTGTCCCATTCTGAGGGCCAGAGGTGCAGCTGCATCTCTCCTGTGCCCTGTCCCCTCCGCATGCCTTCTCTCTAACTCTGTGGCACCAGCAAAGACCCCTTTTCCGTAGAAGGTCACATCCTCTGGTACCAGGGCCAGGGCTTCAACACGCAAGACCCTTAGGGTGACACCCTGTTTCACTCTGGCTGGGGTCAGGCCCTTCTGATCAGAAGCCCACGTCAGGGTCGGCAAAAGGTGGGCTCTTTCCCCAGCGGTGACAGCCAGGAGCCTGTGGCAGGCCCACCCTGGGGACACGGCGCTCCTTACAGAGCAGGAGAAGTGGCCTGAGGCCTGCGTGTCCTTGAAGCCTGAGGCCTGCCCTCTGGCACCGCCCAGGTTTCTGCTCTCCGGTGTCCGGGCCCCCAGCCGCACGCGCTCGCGCCTGCAGAGTCCCGGCCTAGCGCACTGTGCTGACTGCAGATCTCTGCCCGAGTGGGCATTCGCCCGTGTTCACCCGCCACGCCGCCCCTCGGCAGCAGGTGGACCAGAGAGCTGCAGACACAGTTCTTTCTCTCCAACTCGAAATCGCAGCTCGGGAGCTCTGCGAGGACACTGGCCGGGACCTTTCGCTGGCTTCTCCTCCCCAGCAGGTTCTCCTGGGGCCGAGCAGGGAGAGTGGGGGAGACAGTGGCACCTGTCACCTGATGTCAAGTACTCAGTGAGCTGCCCTCTCCTCTCTGCGCTGGGCCCCTGGCGGCTCTGCTGCTCCGGCTGAGAGCCCACGGGTCATCCACGTTCACATGGGTCCCTCCCGGTCATGTGCTGCTTAAGTCCCTTTTCCCTGTGATTCTTGACTTAGGAACCTCTTGTGTAGGCACGGACCGCTCACGAATACTTGTGTGTGGATGAGGTCACTTGCACCACGGGGTGCTCCCCACTGAGCTGGGATTTGTTTAGTTTTAAGATATTACGTCTGCACCCTGGCTGGTGTAGCTCAGTGGATTGAGCGCGGGCCTGCGAACCACACGATCACAGTTCGATTCCCAGTCAGAGCACATGCCTGGGTTGCAGGCCAGTTCACGACAGGGGACGCACAAGAGGCAACCATACATTGATATTTGTCTCCCTCTCTCCTTCCCTTCTCCTCTAAAGATAAATAAAATTTAAAAAAAGATATTACGTCTTACTATTAAACCTAATAAGATGAGACACAGTTATATGCACTAGGAGATCAGTGCCCTCCCCTTTCTCCTCCTGTCCCACCAAGCCAGGGGACCAAGAAGAGCAAGCTCGTGCCCGCACGGGGGTTGTGCCAACATGTGACAGATGAACGGTTTCCACAAACCTGCCCTCGGTTCTCACACTGCACATCGCCCTGTGGTGAGTTTCCACTTTGTCCAGGGACTCGCCCTCGGTGTAAAAACTAACAGTGCGGACAGGCAGACGGACGCAAGAGCAGCTGGCTCCACTGACGTGTTCATCACATCAGGTGTGGAGGGCGTGTCCTGTTCTTTGCACTGTGTGCGTGAGGAACTTAAAGTGACAACGAGGCAAACTGATCACTCCCTCCTCGCACACTTGAAACCTGGAGGCTAGGGGCCTGGGGGACCAGTGAGGGGAGGCTTCCCACAGTCTGGCTGGGTCCCAGTGGAGATGCAGGTCCTGACTGGAGCTCCAGAGCCTGGACTGTTTGTCCCACTCAGACCCTCGTGCCCCCGGCTGTCCTCCGTCACCCCTGATGTCGCCATGGAGCCAGCCCTGCTTCTTCGCTGTTCCGTCCTTTCTCTCGGGTTGAAGGCAGTGAGCGGGGCTGCCGGAGACGCCCAGCCCGGCACAGGCAGCCAGCACCACAGCTCCTTCGTCTCCTGTCTGAGCCCCAGAGCCCTCGGCCAGCGTGACCTCTCAGGGCAAACATTCGAGACCTCCGAAATCCAAACAGACGCTGCTGCTGGGGTGCAGCACGCACGACGCGGAACCTGCAGCCTCCCACATGTCACGTGTGCACTCTGGGCACAAGCGTGTTCCGTGGGCACCACCGCCCCTGCACTGCCGCCTCCAGAACCCTCTCCTCTCCCCTGGCAGCGACGCTACAAAACTGAAAACCTCAGGCCCCAGCTCGTTTTCCTTTCTGCTCCATCTCTGCTCGCAGACCAGCTCGCTTCCTGCCTGGGTCCTTCTCCCTCCCCGCCAAGGCCACGCGGGACACAGCCTGGGACAGGAAGCCATCCACGCAGTCCTGGAGCCCGCTCCCTGAGAAACGCGCTTGCTACCAGCCAGTCTCCTGTCAAAGGACTGCAAGGAACCTGAGCAAACATGTCACCCACACCCGTGGCACTCAGGCCCGGCTTCCCACGCCCCTCACTGCCCGCGGAACCAGGCTGCACATGGAGGCTGGGTTGAGGGCATTTCTCAGTGAGTCGGCACCAGCTGCTCTCACACGGAGTCCCCAAGCATGGAGGGACCCATCTTTCCCCAACGTCCAGAGGAGCACTGTCTTCTGCTGCCCCTCGGCAGGGGCGACTCCGGCACCAGGCCTTCACATGCAGATCTGAGTGGGGTCTCTCCCCCACCTGGCCCCCCACCTGGCTCCCACACCTAGTTCCTCACCTGGCTCTCCAACCAGCCCACACAGCCGAGAGAAGCCAGAAGGGGCATCTCAGGGAGCTTCTCGTGGGGCGGCCCGTTTCCCACCGCAAGCCCACCCGTGGCGGTCAGGAAGGCTGGGATCAGAGCCCCTTGTACCAGGGACGGGCACAGGCCCGGAGACAAGCTCACCCTCGGTTGGGTTGCTCCTGTTCCACCAGTTCTTTCCATGGAAACATCTGCTTCATTTCTTTGGAGAACTTGGCTCTAGAAGTTGTTCCCAGCAAAGTTCCCACAATCGACTAACTGCTTGTCTCCATGTGCACCTGCGTCACCCTGCCAGGCCTGTTTGATGGGACTGTCTTGATGTTCCACCGCCCAGAACGGTGCCCACTGGGGGCATGGCCAGCGGAGGGGAAAAAAGCCCGACGTCCCAGAACACCTGGGAGACGACTGTGCTTGGAAGACCCTTCCGGCAAGTGACACTTATTTTTAACTTGTGTTTGGAAAATGCAGACTGGAGTCAGTCATGAAAAGACCCCCCGTGAAGCGACTGACCTGTGCAAACTGGGGGCTGGGAGTCCCAGCCTTGGGGGGTGCATGTGAGCTGCTCTTGGCCATGGAGCTCGAACCCGTGCCGGCAGGAGTACACCAGCACGCGCCGCCCAGCCTCGCTGCAGAGCACAAAGTCCCCGTTCTCCACGCTCCCAGGGATGCGGCAGGCGTCCCCTGGGCGGGGTAGAGAGGTGGACGCAGTCACGCACAGCCTGTCCCCTGTGCTACTGCCCCCCTCTGGGTCACAGGGATCTCATGCTGCACACGGACAGAGCAGTGTCCCTCCTCCCGCCGTCCCGCGCCAGCCCGCGGGACCCCAGGGCTCCCGTTCCTCTCCTGTTCACCCGTGAGTCCCCTCTGGCCAGGCCCCCCCGCCAGGCCACAGACCACTCTTTCCAAGGCCACAGTCGGTCCCAGCCCATCTCGTCCCAGCTGTCACAGCAGCGGGAGGCCGCTGCCTCCTTGGGGCCCTGTCTGCAGCCTACGTCCCCAGAAGCCCCTCCCACCCCGGCATCCCAGCACTGGCCCCTGCTCAGCGGTGCGTCCCCCGCCTTGTACCTGGGCAAGTCTCACAGAGGGGACCTTTCCTTCCCAGACGCACGTACCCTGGGTGTTCTCTGGTCTCTCCCCATTAAACGCAATCTGATCTCTACAGATGGTCTTTGCGTGAAAACCCCAAATTTATACTTTCTTCCTGGGTTTCCCGTCTCCTGTACCCAACTGCCTTCCACTCACCTGCACCTCACGCTCTGGGAGGCAGCCCACACTGACCTGTCCTCACAGAGCTGCCTGCCCCGTCCGGGACACCCCTCCCGGAGCACACCAGCCCCAGTGGGGCAGGGACACACCAGTTTCCACGGGCCTCTGCCCGCCCGCCCACAGCAAACCCGAAAGACACTGGGGCGGCTCTGCTGTCGGCACAGGCCGGTCCTCCGACCCTCCGACCCTCCGACCGCCCCACCTGGGGGCTGAGCCACCTTCCTCTCCTCCGGGGATGCCACCACAGCTCCCCGGGATCTTCCTGCGTTCACCCCGCCCCGCGCACCTCAGGGGCTGTCCTGTTCAGAATGACAGGCAGGTGTCTCATGGGGCTCAAGAGACCTGGCAGGACTTGGCTGCGTCACTTCTCCGGTCTCGTCTCCCACTCCCCACCTCCTTCTCCCGGCCCTGGGCCCACCTGTAGGGATCCGTGAGCCCCAGGTGCGGTGCGGCCTCCCGGGCAGCTCTTCCCATGGATGGGGAATGTGCTGCCTCTGGTGGGGTCTCTGTTCTCCTGTCCGTCCCCACCCCACCCCTGCCACCTCTGCGTCTAACCGTTCACTTAGCACCAGCACAGCCTCACAGGGCAGTGTCTTCTTTCAGGGAGGGGCCCAGCTGGGGACAAGTCCTCCTCACTGCGGGGACAGAGCCGAGGACGCGGGCTCGGCCTCCCTGTTACCTTCCCCAAATGGGCCACCTCGAACCTTCCCCCTTGGAGTGGCCTGGCGTCTGCTGTGGGCCCTGCGTAGTCAGTGTGAGGTGGCAGGAGGCTGGCAGTCACCTGGGGGAGCTGCCTCCCGCCACTCGTCCAGGTTCAGGCCGGGGATGTCCTCACAGGACTCGAAGTCCTGGGGGAACCGCGCCACGCGGAAGGCGTTGGCGGGCACGCGGGCGAGGCCGGAGTTGTCGCAGATGACCCTGGACAGCGAGTGCTTCTGCAGCTCCCGCCGCTGCACCTCAGTGAACACGCCGCCGTGCTCCCACCAAAACCTGTGCCGGGGAGAGCGCGCACACAGGTGACGAGGAACCGCCGCTGGACCTGGGCCCCCACACCAGAAGCCCACGAGGCTGTGAGGACGCGGTTTCGAGTGCGACAGTAACTTTTGACTATCCAACCTGCTGCCCCTTGGAAATCAATGGTGGGCGTGTACGGGGCGGGGGATGCCAAGGTGCCCTCAGCAGAGGACACAAACGTCTGTAAACTATTGGGCATGGGCACAGCGACACCAGAGAAGAAAGGGCTGGTGCGCGGGGTTGCTGAAGAGAAGCAGGACTCCCCAGGCCCGCTGACTTCAACTGAGCCGCCTGCTTCTGCTGGGGCCACCAGTGAGGCTGCTGCCCGGTACCCACCGGTCCCCGTCCCGCAGGGCCTTCATCTGCCTCCCGATGATGCACGCGAACAGGGGGCCGGTCCGTGCGCCCGGCAGGGCATCCTCCACCAAGCCGCCCAGCCAGACGTCCACGTTGTCAGGGTGCTGGTACAAGGCCAGGATCCGGTCGGCCACGCCCCCGTCGGCCACGGCGCTGCTCAGGCTGGCCCGGGAGCGCAGCGGGGGCAAGCCACAGAACTCCCTCCAGGCGTTGTAACCTGCAAGGACAGCTGCGCTCTTCCTGGGTCTGCATCCCCCAAACCCCTCAGACACTCTGTCTGGGCCTCAGCCTCCTGTCCACACTGTCCAGCCACAGGGGAGAGCGCAGCACTGCTCTGTCGTGTGGACGTGCTGGAACACTCCAGACTTCGGGGACTGACCATGGCATAATTGCAAACAAGCCATGTGGGTCAGCGGGTGGGCTCACTGCACTTACAGGGAGGTCGACCAGACAGCTGAACTCTAGGGGCCCGTGGGGGCATGGCCATGGTGGGCAGGGGGTCAGGATTGGCCCGTGGGGATGGTGTGGAGGGGGGCTTGGGAAGGGAGTCCTCAGCCATACCCACGGCCAGGAGATGGGGCCAGCTGCCTAGGGGTGGCCAGAGGCCTCTGGGAGCCGCCATAGTCTGAGGACCTGGCCTCTTAGGCGGACGGAATGGAGGGCCTGCAAAGCCCATTTCCGGGAAGTTGACACAAGACTTGCAGAAACATTTCATGTCAGATCAGACTCTGTGAGAGCAGGCCTCTCCCTGGGTGGCTCTCCAGGGCCAGGAGTGGGACCGGGAGCAGGACCGGGCTGGCAAGGGGGCCTGGTCGGGGTGCTGACCTGGCAGGCCGTGGTCCCGGCCCCGCTGCAGGTTCAGCGATGCCAGGTCGAAGGTGCCCTCGCTGGACAGCACAAACAGCCTTTCGGTCAGCTCCTCGTTCATCAGCTGGGCTGGCACCTGCAACTTGGCAGGCTGGACGAGGAGCCCCCGCAGCAGGGGGTCCACACCGCCTGGAAGACACCGGGGAAGGTGACCGGGCTCCTCCCAGCTCCGCAGGGATGGCACTGGTCCTGACAGGCGTCTGTCCTGAGCCCACGGTTCACCGTGTGCGGCTCTGAAGCCTTCCCACCCTCTCAGGGTGCGATCTGCCTGGACCAAGGGGACCGACCGCGGGTGTGGGGAGGGCAGGCCTTAGGACCGAGGGGACCCAGACAGGAGCCCTGCAGGTGCTCAAGTTTTTGTCTTGTTTTTCTGCAGTGAAAACACTGCAACCAGCCGAAGCGTCTGCTGATCCCTAAGGTTGGTGGCAGAGGGGACTGAGGGTGTCCAGGCAGCGTGTTCCCTTCCCCTCCAACGTGTCAGCCGTCCCCACGGGACCCTGCAGGAAGCGGGTTAGAGCCCCGGCGAGCACCACTCGGCTGCATCCCCTTCACTTGCAGCCTTTGGGGCCACAGCCCAGGCAGGAAATCACGCTGCACCTGGGCCTGGGCGGTGGGTGGCCTGACGGCCCCGGCGGAGCCCTGGCCTCTCCCACAAGGTATGTGTGAATGTTTCCATGGGGACAAAGCAAGTATGGTGACTTCTCCTCTGCCCCCCACAGCTGTATGGCACCAAGCCTTTGGAGACAGGATAGAAGCTTCTGGACAGAGAACATGGAAGAGAGAAAGGAGGAGTAGGGCAGCGGGGGTGTGGAGATAACCCTTCAAACACGTCGCCCGGAACTGAAACGGTTTTCCAAACAAGTCACTCCTGAATGTAGTCACTCAGAAGCCACATGGCGTGAACTTGGCCGCCAGACAGATGAAGGGGCTGATGGTGAAATGGCACCATTTACCGTGTACGGTGCTGGGTCCGACTTCTGCTGCGGATTTCGAGACAGTGGGTGGGGAGCTACCCTGGGCCTGGATACTTTCACCTGTGAGTCCGAAGAACTCAGAGACTGGAGCGGAGTGTTTCTGACGAACAGCTTTGCCTTTAAAAGCTCTGAGCACATGTATTTTCTCCGCAAACACCGATGACCAGGCGGCACGCAGCCAGCGCCACGGTGAGCGGTGGGTCCCTCCGGGGGCTCTGAGGGGATGGGTCTGGGGAGAGGGGCTGGCGGGGGTGGGGCGGGGGCGCACACACCTTCCTTGAGGAGCCTCCAGGGGCTGAAGAAGGCGTCTCGAAGCAGCAGCCGGGGCAGCTGCTCCTGGAAGCGGGCGTCTAGCCGTCGCACCAGCGGGTGGACCATGGCGTGGCCGAAACGGAAGGCGGCCGTGGAGAACACGTTGGACACGGTGGGGTCCACGGTGGGGTCGTAGCCCTCGTAGCGGCCCACGTGCTGCTCAAAGGCCTCGGGGCCCAGGATCTTGGGGACGTAGTCCCGCAAGGTGATGATCTGCGAGAAAGTGGTCACGGCAGCCTCTGAGTCAGGGGCAAAGGCCGCAGGGCCACATGTCCCCGGGGCTCAGAGGGGGCCCGGGAGGGCCCGAGCCTCCCAGGTGAGGGCGCCAGTGAGCAGGCCAGCAGCACCAGTAGTTCCAGACAGAGCCTCAAAGCTCCGCACTGATGGGTAGACAGGCATGTCCGTGTCAGAGACGTGCCCCCCACACCCTCCAAGGTGGGCCAGGTTGGGGGGCTACCGCCGCTGGGCTCCTCACACACACGCGGCAGAATTTCCACCCGAACCATCTTCTCCTCGCACCCACACTGCACCTGTGAGCACAGCACCAGCCCCCGAACCCACAGCAATGTTGGAATCCAGCTGCCGGGGGGAGCCAGCCCCGGAGGCTCAGAGCCAGTGTGGACTCTGCTCCAGCCCCATGGCCATGTGGCGGCCTTTGCCATCCCCCCCAAGCCTGTCTGCTGAGCTTCAAAGGCTTCTCACACGGAGTTTCTGTGAGCATAAAAAACACACATGGTCCATAGTGTCACGTCTGGGTGTAAGATGCAGCAGACGCACCGTGTTGTACTGTGTTCTGTGCACACCCATGTTCCATGTGCATTGTACACAGGATCATCATGCCCATTATTTATACACCATGGCATGTATAGTGCACGTCTTCATTTTCCCCTCAGAGATTTGGGGGGGAAGTGCTCGTTGGACACGGCGAAGTACGGCGCCTCTTAAACAGGAGAAGGGGGCAGTGCGGACATCTCCGTCTCCCCGAGCCTGAAGGGAACGAGATGTTCCTCACGGGTGGGGCCCAGTCTCCGCACACAGCCTCCTGCTGCCACAGAGGCCTCAAACTGAGCTTCTTTTTTTTAAAATATATTTTATTGATTATACCATTACAATTGTTCTATTCCCCCCCTTCATTCCCCTCCACCCGCACACTCCCTCCCCCACTATTCTCCCCCCCTTAGTTTATAACCACGTGTCTCAATTTCTTTAGATTCTATATTTCCCCCACTATTCTTGCCCTCCCCCCTATCTATTTTCTACCTACCATCTATGCTATTTTCTGTACCTTCTCTCCCTTTCCCCTCCTCCCACTCCCCTGTTGCTAACCCTCCATGTGTTCTTCATTTCTATGGTTCCACTCCTGATCTAGCTGTCCTCTAGGTTTGCTTTTGTTTTAGGTGTGGTTGTTAATAACTATGAGTTTGCTGTCCTTTCACTGTTCATATTTTTCATCTTCTTTTTCGTAGATAAGTCCCTTTAGCATTTCATATAATAAGGGCTTGGTGATGATGAACTCCTCCAACTTGACCTTATCTGAGAAGCACTTTATCTGTCCTTCCATTCTAAATGAAAGTTTTGCTGGATAAAGAAATCTTGGCTGTAGGTTTTTGGATTTCATGACTTGGAATACTTCTTTCCAGCCCCTTCTTGCCTGGAAGGTCTCTTTTGAGAAATCCGCTGACAGTCTGATGGGTACTCCTTTGTAGGTGACTGTCCCCTTATCCCTTGCTGCTTCTAGGATTCTCTCCTTCATTTTGGTCTTGGCTAATGTAATTACGATGTGCCTTGGTGTGTTCCTTCTTGTGTCCAACTTCTTTGGGACTCTCTGAGCTTCCTGGATTTCCTGGAAGTCTATTTCCTTTGCCAGACTGGGGAAGTTCTCCTTTATTATTTGTTCAAATATGTTTTCCACTCGTGGCTGTTTCTTTCCCCCTTCTGGTACCCCTATCATCCGGATGTTGGAACGTTTAAAGATGTCCTGGAGGTTCCTAAGCCTGTCCTCATTTTTTTGAATTCTCATTTTTTTCATTCCTTTCTGGTGGGATGTTTTGTTCTTCCTTCTGGTCCATTCCATTGATTTGAGTCCCAGTTTCCTTTCCATTGCTATTGGTTTCCTGGACATCTCCCTTCATTTCAATTAGTTTAGCCTTCATATGTTCCTCTAATTTGTGACTGTAATCTACCAATTCTGTGAGCATCCTGATAAATAGTGTTTTGAACAGTGCTTCTGAGAGGCTGGCGATTTCTTGGTCGCTTAGAGTTATTGGCTCTGGGACTTTGAGTTCCTCTTGCGCCATCTTTTGGGCTGTTGGTGCCTGTTAAGTAGCCGGATCGGAGCCCTAGGTTTTCACCAGAGCAGGGCAACTCAGTCGCTGGGTTGTGACGTTGTATGTGGGGGCGGGGTCAAAGAGGGACAATGGCTTCCCTCCGCCGCCTGCTGCCGCGACCCCCACGGGCACCGCAGCCACCACCGTCACCAGGCCCACGTGTCTCGCTCCACTGCACGCGAGTGTGCCACCGCTGTCAGCCCTCCACCTCTGGGTTCGCCCCCTGGGGCCTGCGTGGTCCGTCTCACTGTGTGCGAATGTGCGACCTTGGTCAGTCTGCCCCGCACCCCGACTGATTCCAGGCTGCCTACGTGCCTGGGTCGGGGGATCTGTCCTGCCCAACCCAGCTCCGCTGCTGGCTCTGCCTCTCTTACCGTCCCATTGAACGGTTCGTAGCTGTCGGACTTCCGTATAATTCCGTTTTCTGGTCTTTGGGTGTGTCCTAGTTCTCCAAAACTTTTGTTGTATTCAAACTTGGTTGTGAGAGAAGGCACAGTGTTTCCACCTATGCCTCCATCTTGGCGGAAGTTCAAACTGAGCTTCTTTGTCCTTTTCTTCCTATTTACTTATGTGTTTATTTTCCTGGGAAGTCAGGAGTTCCGTTTACAAGGCTGACTCCAGAGCACAGCTGGTTCCTCAGATGACGGCCGTGGGGCGGGAGGTGGCCCAGGCTGGCTGCCCGCAGGGAAGACTCCCTGATGGGCACAAATGGGTCCCCCACGGTTAAACTTCATCCAGTGAGGAGTGATTCTGCCACGGACCACAAGGGTCTCACATCTCAGCTCATCCGTTCAGGGGGGCCAGCTGCCAACCTTCTAGACCACCTAAAACACAGCAAGTGCTGTGCTTGCCCACCTGACGTGCACCCTCCCAAATGGCGAAGCCCATTTTCTGTGTCCCTGGGCATACGGAGGGAGCATGGCTGCCATCCCGGCTGGTGGGAGGACCCACTGCAGGGCTCGCTGTGCGGTGTCTTTTCTGAGACCCGCAGACACAGAACTTGGGCCACATCTGGGGTCTCCAAGCTGACACACGAGGAGCACCTTTTTCCCCAATCTGCATTTGGGGCGGTCACAACTTCACCACGCAGCGTTGGCCCCTCAACCTCAGGAGCAATTTCAGGGCCACACACGTGTCCAGGGGCTTCAGGTGAGTAGGGCCCTCCCCCAGCCCATGGTGGCAGCAACACTCCGCTGACTTCCTTCTCCGGAGTCTTCTCCCCCAGCAGAAGGGACACGAGAGGCCCAGGTCCAAGCTGTGTCAAAGATGCCGCCTCCCTTTCCTGCGCCTGAACTCTGGCCTGCAATCTGGGAGGCCAGCAGTGCATGGCAGCCACCGCTGTTGCAGGCTGGCATGGCGCCTCTCAGCCCCACAGTGGCTGCCTACACGAAGCAGAGTCCTCTGAACCGGCACCCGTCTCTGTGTATCTGTGTGCTCCACACGCTGCCTCCTCGCCTCACCCGACAGGCCCCTCTCCCTGCCTGAGCTGAGATGCGGCAGCCAACGAGGGGGCTCCAGGCCTGCGACGTTCCTGCGGCATTAACGCTGGGGCTGCACCAGCCGCTCTCGGGAGTGACCTTGGCGACTCTTCTAAAGCCCTCCTGCTGGGTCCTCCTTGGTCAAGGGTGCCAGGACCATCAGGTCCCACCTCTCCCCCCGTCTCCTCTCTCTGGGTGTCCCCTTGGGGCTCCGCCTCCCCAGGATGCTGCTCCGTCCGGCCATCTCACGTGACCTCCTGGTTCCTCCGGGTCCCTCGGTCACTGCTGGGCTCGGCATCCGGATGTCTGTGCCCTTTGTGACCCGAGCCGGGGGACGGGCATCGTCGGTGCTGGCAGGAGGGCTGAACTGTAGGCAGGACATGGCAGGAGGCTGGGCAACTGCCCCAGGGACTGCGAACAGGACAGGATTCAGGATCCGCAGCTGCCGCCAGGCCTCTCCCCAACAGACAACAGATGGACAGACGGAGAGGAGGACTCCAGTAGGCTCGAGGGGCCGCACAGTGTAGGTCTGACCAGAGACTTGATCTCTGCTTACAGTGGGGCCAGGTCGACACTCCTGGTCAAGTTATACAGCCGTCGTCCAATAGGGCTCAGACCCCGCTCAGATTCCTGTGTTTCCTTCCAGCTCTCCACTTCCCGGTTCGCCCATCCTCCTCTGTCCAGCAGGGTCAGAGGTCAGTGGGGGCAGCACCCCGTGTTCACACAGCCTCGGGGCCTGCGTCAGGTTCCCATGGCTGGTCCAGCCTGTGGGCCACACCAACCACATATGGACCCACACACACCCCACATGCACACCAATGCACAACGCACACTGCATGCTACACTCACTCACTCACACACACCCCAGAACCCGCACAGCACACTCACTCACCACGCATCTCTGGGGTGAGGGAAATTTCTGGGGTGTCTCAAACCAAGTCGCAGCAGGTGAGGGTGTGAAGAACAGATAAGCTCCTCCCTTCCCTGCAACAGGATTCACCTCTGGCCACCTTGAGACTTCATCTGTGACCCTCTGGTTCACATAAAAATTCTCATAAACGAGGAAAGCACTGAGATTCTTGTTTAACCTCCTGGTTCACAAATCTGTTTTTCTTTTCATTGTCTCAACTGTCTTCAAACACAGAAACCCCAGAATCACTGGTGGGCAGGCAGCTCAAGGGGTGGCTGGGGAAGTCAAGTGAGTTAAAACCCGAAAGCACTGGCAGTGCGGTGGCCACCAGGAGCGCAGGGGACGGACGGAGCCTGTCACTGCTGTGAGCAGCTGGGGCTGCTGTCCTTCTCTGCCACATCATCGCGGCCAGCCCCAGGGCGGACTAGATTCCAGACCAGGAACCCGGACCAAGTGCGGGATGAACCTCAGTGCGGGCGCCAGTGGCGAATCAGTGCACCTGCCCAGGGAGCCTGCAGAGACTCAGCTGCCCGATCAGGATGCCGGGGGTAACTGAGCACCAATCAGGACACCTAGGATGACGCTGCGCACCAATCAGGATGCCTAGGGTGACTCTGAGCACCAATCAATCAGGACGACCGCGGTGACTGCCCACCAATCAGGACGCCTGGGGTGCTCTGAACTCCAATCAGGATGCCTAGGATGACTTTGAACACCAATCAGGACGACCACGGTGACTGCCCACCAATGAGGACGCCTGGGGTGAGTGCTCACCAATCAGGACGCCTATGGTGACTGCCCACCAATGAGGACGCCTCGGGTGAGTGCCCACCAATCAGGACGCCCGCGGTGAGCCGCTGCGCCCCCTGAGGACTCCAGGAGGGCTCGCTACGCACCTGGTGCAGAGCGCCCACGACCTTGCGCGCCTCCTGGTAGGTGGTGTCGGCGCTCCAGTGCGGGTTGAGCGCCTTGAGCGCCGCGGCCAGGCGGTTGTGCTCGCGCAGCCACAGCGTGTGCAGGGCCGTCAGGGAGAGGACCTCGCTGGCACGGCTGTCCCCGGCCAGGAAGCAGGGGGCAGGGCCCTGGGCACCGGGCTCCGGGGCGCAGGCCCGGGGTGCGCGCGGCGGGGCGAAGGGTAGGTAGGCACGGCCGGCGTCCCGGTGGCGCGTGTTCACCCGCAGCAGCCCCTCCGCGCTGGTCCAGTTCCGCAGCTGCTTCTCCAGGGCGGCGGAGCTGCCGTACACGGTGGACGCGTCCAGGAAGGAGGTCAGCGCGTTCATCTGCTGTCGCGGGTTCGCCGCGGACAGGTTGCCGAACAAGGCGCCCTGGGCTCCGGTGCCGCAGGCGGCGGACGACCGGTAGAAGGGCAGGCAGGTGGTGCCGGAGGTCCCGGAGGCGTTGGCAGGCAGCTGCCGGAAAGGGGGCCCGTCACCTTGGGTTCTCGGCACCCTCTGTAGACACCAGGGCCCCCACCAGGGCGCCCCGGTCCTCGGTTCAGGCCCGCCCTCCCCGGACGCCCTCCGGGGTCAGCGGCCTGCTCACCCCCCACTTCCCCGTGTTTCCGCTTGGGAGAGTGTGTTCGGTGCCTTCCCGCTTGGACCCTCTCCCGCACGTGCCTGCGTCCCAGCTGCCGGCTGTCATGTTGCACCCCAACCCCGGGAGAGGACAGCGGCCCACCGCTCTTTGCTCGCAGGCAGCAGATGCCCCGTCAGGGTTCGGAGGTGTTTCCTGGAGGGGAGTAACCGAACACCCTGCCTGTATGTGCCTGTCTTTGGGCGTAAGAGGGAAATTCGAACGCTGTGACCCTCGCATGGCACCGGCTGGGTGCCCGGCAGTCCCCTCCAGGTGCCTCTGCGGCGTGTGCCCAATGTGTTCTCAGCAGCGGTGTCTGCAAATGCGCGTCAACAACGAAGTCGAGAACCATGGAAACGCTCGTCAGAGAGCAAGCGGCCACGGAAGCCACAACGCGCGCACACTGGGACGCTGAGACGGCACAGGCCAGTCCACTCCCAGCTGAATGATGGAGACTGAGGTGTGGGAATTGCTGCTGAGTGGCCCGGGCTGAGGGCCGTCCGTGGGTGGGACACGCGGGTGGAATACAGACAGCACGTAAACATCACACACAGATAAGCACAGACCCGTCCTCTTCAGCTGCTCCCCCCTGGGGACAGGACAAACGTCTCTCGGTCCTTTTTAAACGGTATCTATCGGCCCCGTGGCAGAAGTAGACCCGGGCACCGGCGGTACCTGGATGGGGAAACACGGGCTCCGGTTCTCGCAGGTGCGCTGGCAGTCGGCTCCTCCCCCGAATGCAGCTCTGCTGGTGCTCTGCGGTGTGAACGCGATGTCGTGGTCGATATACTGCCCCCATGCCACCAGCAGGTCCGAATATTGGTCATCCTCGGTCACAGCCTCATTGGGAACTTGGATGACCTGCCTGGTCACTTCCCAGACCTGGGCGTGACAGATGGGGTTTGGGTTTTGCAGGTCATTTGCTGGGGAGCAGAGGGGCCATCGTCCCCTCCTCCTGAATGAGTCCCTTTACTAACAAGTGTCTGAGTGAGTCCGTCCTCTACCTGTGAGTACAAAGGCTTCTGCAGCACGGGGTGGGGACAGCTGGAGGGACTGCCGCACGGCCCACTCAGGAGCTGGGACTTGGATCTTTGCAGCCCCAGCTCCTCAGCTGCGAGGTTAGCTGTGACCCCCACTTGCAGAGGGTGAGGGGGGCAGGAACCACACCAGTGCCTGCAGAAGCCTGCTGCACCCACCTGGAGATCAGGGAAAGGTCAACAGGACCTGATGGTAATACAGGTAATGCAGCATTCTGGGGTACCCACCGGTGGCAGGGGCACCCCGTTGTATAAGAAGTGGGGGTTCCAACCTCGGGGCTCACTGATGCCATCTTCGTAGGCGGGTGGCAGCCACCTGGCCAGGGCCGTGTTGGAGGCACCCCACCTGGGATGGTCCCTGGAACAAAGTGTGCACAGTGAGCATGGGGAGGAGGAGGGAGGGAGCACGTCTCCTACAGGAGCCTGTCCTCCGGGAAGACGGTCGGCCAGCTTCCCTGGGCCCTTGGCCTGACACAGGCCTGCAGCTGGGCGCTCACTCCCATGGTGCCCAGCAGAACAGCTTCCCAGGCACCTACTATTGGGGACCCTCTCCAGAGCCCCACACCCCAGATGCGCCCTTTCCTCAGCCCTGGTTTGCTTCCTGCCTTCTCCTTCCGACAGCCCTTCTGGTCAGGCACGCCCCTCATGCTGTGGCCAGGCAGGGGCCCCTCCCTGCAGGACAGAGACTTGGGGGCGGCGGGGTGCTCCCAGCAAAGACACAGTTTGGAAAGTTCTGGTTTCACGTCCCTTATTCCAGCGCCCTACCTGTCTCGCCTTTTCGTGCCGTTTGTATTGAAGTCCAGCATGGAGACACTGCTGAGACGTTCTGAATTCAGGCGTGAGGTTTTTTCAAGGGGGCATGTGTTAGTGCAGTTGTTTGGATTAAAAATAAGCTTTCTCTGAGAGAAGTAAGCCGTGGTTGGCTGATGGATTGGACAGTTAGTTAAAAGGGAACGTTTGCCCCATTTTGACAGAAAGATACAACGCATGAGGAGGTGGTGCTGGGTTAATAGTATCTGAGCTGACAAACTGCGCGGAGTGCTGGAGCTGAGGAAGGCGCCTCCCAGTGACAGGCACAGGCATGACAGCCGGTGGCCTTACCGGCCTGGAGAACTAGCAGGAATGGAGAAAAGAGCAACGGAAGGTGACTGATCCGTGTGGGAATCAGGTGCTCCCCATTTTTACTGAAAACGGAATTGAAGGACGACCAACTGAGTCGCCTGCTGACAGATCCTCACAGCGACTTTGGTGACCGCTCTTTATGGGTTCCTCTCTTCTGTCTCCGAAGGCAGGAGAGGGCCAGGCCGCGTCACTGGGCTGGGGCTTCTGTTCCAGCACCCAGTGGCAGGTCCCTGCGCCATGGGCTCAGTCTCATCTCCTGCCATCCCCCTTGCAGTACAAGCCAGCGCCTCTGAGCAGCTCTGCAGAGCAGCAGGTGCCCCCAGAGGGTCTCAGGTGACTGCTGAGCACCACTGACAGTGGGCAGAGCTGCCCCAGGGGAGCCAGGGGCTGATGGACACAGGCCACCAGCTCAGCAGTAAGCTAATCTCAGTGGAAACTCACATCTGCGTTTAAGAGTTAAAAACACTAATACATTTGTGCCAGTCGGCTCGGTGGTGACCTGCCGACAACTGTACAAAACCTCAGTGTCGAAGCGAAGAACACCAGGGCCCTCTGCTCCCCGACACGTTTTTGACTTTTGAATTTCAGCTCGTGAAATACAACATAGAAATACAACATACCAAATACATGAACATGGCAACATATGTGAGGAAACACGTGATAATGTGATATTTGTAGAAGGACCCACGTCTGCAGGGCAGGTGCAGACGGAAAGGAAGTGGCAGACCAGACACTTCTGGTCGGAAACATCACGGGAAAATGAGAGGAATAGGATGAGAATGTCAGCTCAGAGAGCACAAAAAGCATGCTTGGCTCTCTTTGAAAGGGGTTTTTTGGTGCAGAACTGTGTGGCTGGCCCACCCCTCGGCGTTTGTCCCTGAACCTGTGCAGGCAGAGCCACAGTCTTTGCGAGAAGCAGGGGAGGCTGCCCCTGGGCCCTGGGGCCTGGGGCCTGTCGGGGCTGCCTGGCCGAGCCGTGTGAGTCGGGACGGAGTGGGCCGGACGCTGAATCCCTCACACCCCTGCCGCACAGACGCTGAGAACACCCAGGGGCTTCGGAGTGTCTGGAAATACGAGTGTTTAAACGCCAGTTGGTGTGCGTTGACACAGATGTACCCTCACTGTCACAAACACATGTGGCCATTCCTGCACCAGTATGACAGCCATCAGCGTGCGGCCTGGATGTGGAAGGGCCCTCGGACGCCCGATAGCCTCATCTAAGCTGGGCTCGAGGAGGCCGAGGCGGCACAGGGACAGGCCGGTTCAGTCTGGGCTGCGGCCACAGACTGAGCAGGTGGCACGGCTGTCCCACCGTAGGTCTCATGACACAAGGCTCCTGACATGAGAGAAAGGGGACTTGACTGTTCCTGCTGCTCCCATCACTGCTGCGGGGTGCAGGGACACTCAGGAGTGGCCCACGGTGGTCAGTGGGGACAGTCTGTCGGTCACCCCTCACTGGGCCCCAGCACATCCGTGCGGCCCAGCAGCAAGCATGTGGGCAGACAGACGGCCTCTCTACACCGCACCATCGGCATGGGAAGATGGGGCACTGGGACACTGAGCTCAGCCCGTCACAGCCAGCTCGACTCTGCCGGACCTCGACCAAGTGCTGCTCCAAGGGACCTGCCGTTTCACTCAAAAGTAACGAGGTGGTCATTTAACTGCGGAGGCAGCAGTGTTTGCAGACAGACTTGCCCATTTTGCTGCAGCAGCCGAGAGCCGTGTCCCCTCCTGCTCCCCTCTTGGCAAGTGCTGTGTCGCTGCGTGGTGGCTCTGTGCCTTCTCTCGCCCGGGAAGCCTGCCGAGGCGCTGCACCCCCGAATCTCAGACAAAATACCACTGGGTTTCTACAGGGACCGGAAAGTAGGAGCACACACAGGAACAAACAAAACAAAGAGACGAGGCCCAGCTCGCGATCCGGCAGCACACGGTACAGCCTTGCTCCAAGCGGTTTCCGTTTAAATGCAGATATTTCCAGAACGGAGATGGTCGTGCTAAGAAGTTTAATTCCCAGAATGCCCACAGCCTCTCCTGTGCTGGACGGTGTCATGGATTCAGTCAAAATGCAGATGAGAAAAAAGGGGTGCGACTTCAAGGCAAATACACACGAAAACGGAATCGTCTGGTCGGTCACCAGGTGAGTGTGCACACACCCGCAGTGCATTTCCGTGACAGTCCGACATTTAATGTGGATTTTGACAACTTCTGGGCAAATAAAGGATTACGTGCCAAATTATGTATACACAGAAAACTATATCCCAAACCCAGGTAGAGCTGGGGGTCTTTCCCGTAATTTGAATGCTTGCATGAAATTTTGGTTTCAGGGTTTACCATTTTCTTTATGAATTCAAGGGTTTGAGGTTGCCCACCACAGGAACTGTGTCTGCCCTGTGTTGCTCTGTGTCTGTCCCTTTCAGCTCCTGGGCTGGGCGGGTCCTCAGGCTGGGAGCCCAGCTGTGCCTGTCAGGAGCCTGGAGGAGCCCACTGTCCCCTCCTGATCCTGGTCTCGGTTCCCCTGCGCAGTCTGCGGGGCCCGCCCAGCGCCCTGAGTCCCACTGACTCTGTCTGTCACGCTGCTTTGCTCTGCTCTGCCCTCTCCCCGTCGCTTGACACTGTGTCGAATTGCTCCAGCGAGTGACTCTCCCCAGCCCCCGTGGGACACGCTGAGCCAGAGGCCCTGCCCCCCACCCCCCCCCTCGGTGCTACGTAGCCAGCAGGCCCTGCAGACAGGTGCCTGGATGGTGCACAGGAGGGTGAGTGGCCAGGACCAGGAGTCAGAGGCCAGGAAAGGCTCACAAACCACCCGGTCACGTGCATGCCCAGCCGGGCGGAGGTGGCCAGGAGGCGGAAGGAAGTACCTGTTGTTGCAGGTGCCCGTGATGAGCCTGTATTTGTCCCCCAGGCAGGAGTCCGGACAGCGGGGGGGCAGCATGTGGGCCAGGCAGCCTGACACATTCGCGATCATGCTCAGCACGTCTGCCGGCAGCGCGTCTGTGGAGACGCTTCGGGGTCAGTGCCCTGCAGGGCCCGGCATCGGCCCAGCGGAGCTGGTGCCCGCCTGGGCCCTGGGCCCCGGGCCCCGGCTCCTGCCCACACTGCCCTCCTATCACCCCAGCCCCATCCCTGCTTCCTTACAGCCCCGGACATGGGCTTTCAAAGTCTGCATCCCTCGTGATCTTTCAGGAAAGCCGTCCTGAGAGCTCTGGGCGGTGCTACTTGTCACCTGGCACAGCCGCATCGGCCACAAGACGTTTTGGACACAGGAGTGCCTGGCACTTACCCCTCCCCCCAGACCCTGCCCTGGCCACAGTCACCAATGGCTGCGTGTCCACCCACCAAACCTGCCTTTTGTTCCCTTGTACCTGGTCTGGATCAGGGCCCCCTGAAAGAGTCTCTTGTTTTTTGGTGGTTTTTTTTTGCCAATTCTATTCCTGTTTATTCAACAAGTTGATTTTGAACTAGTTCTCCAAATCCAATTGGAATAGCAGAGAGTTAATTCTCCAATTAGTTTAAAAAATACTGTGTTTTATCAACTGCTGCTGTCGTCCTGTGAGTGAATGGCAGTCACACCTTCTGGCTGACCTGTGGGAAACGCTCCCAGTGACACCCCGAGCGAGGTCCTGGCCCCCCCACTGCTGCTGCGTGGCGGGCCAGGCCGCCGTCTGCACTCACCCGTCAGGAGTTGTCCCCGTCCCAGGCGAGCCTGCCGCTTCATTGCCCGCACTGAGGTCTCCATGATCTCCGCTGCGCGGGAAACAGCCTGGCTGGTCAGCTCTGGGAGTTTGGAAGCAGACAGGAGCTGAAACGGAGAGATGATCTCCCTTTTCTTGAGGTTTCTGTGGCACAAAGGGCAATATAAAATCTGTTATTCTTTTATGGTGATTCGGTAACTAACCACCAGTCCATGAAGCAGACATTGATGGAGAAGCTACTGGGTGCCAGGCACCCTGGGGAACTCGAAGGCGGAGTTTGTGGGGATCCTCAGCCCGGGATCACTGGACACGAACACAGGTGGTCAGTCGCTGTCCAGTGGCAAAGACAGCAGCCCACAAGCCCCTCTCTGAGCCCATCTGCCACCCCAACCACTGTGTAAGATAAGCCCCCTCCCAAAAGCCCAGCTGGACACTGGGGTGCAGCTGGGGGCCCAGCGCCGACTGAGTGGGGCTGTCATCTCAGGAGGGTCGGTTCTCATGGGCGGAGACCGGACGGCGACAAGACCCCCACCTGCGGGCTGTTTGCCCCCATCTCCTCCCGGCTTTACACAGGGTGCCGGCTGTGAGTTTGTGCCAAATGCCTTTTCCCGAGTGTTAGGACGTAAGTGACGGCGAATTTGCAGTCAGTGTGGACAGGGGGCAGTTTTTCTGGCTGCAACAGCAGACGTTGGGATGAGCCAACTGCCGCCTGGTGCTGTGTGCACCCTGCGCACTCCCAGTTGGTGGACTCCCAGCGCTCCAGGGAGGTGGCACCTGCTGCTCAGCTGCAGGTTTGCTCACGAACCTCTGTGTGCATCTCGCTCTGAGCCCTGAGGGCAGCTGCACTGGTTAAATGAGGGTGCATGTCCCTCATTTAAGGGGCCCGAAGGACAGGTTTACCCCCAGGGCTGACACCAGTCACTGCTGCCCGGGGCCCTTCCTTCCCACGTTGCTGCTGATTCTCGGGAGAGGAGCCCACTCAGCGTCAGCCTCAGGGCTCCCGCCCTCGTCTTCCCAACCCTGGGGGTCAGCCTGGGGGGCATGGGGCTTCACTCTGTTTTGCTACTTAAAGACTTGAACCCTGGCCACCAGTTCTTCCAGCAGCTTCCGCACGGTGGTGGTAAGTGAATTAGCCCACGAGCTCCGAGAAGCGGATGCCCTGGGCCCAGCATTGGGGTGGGGTGGGGGGGTCGTGAAGGTAAAATCGGTAACCGTGAAGACTGCCACAGGACCTGGGGCACCGCATACCGCCCCACCATCCGCCTGGGCACGTGGTACCTTTCCAGGGTGCTGTAGATGGCGCCGTCCACCAGGAGCCGGCTCTCCTCCAGAACTTGAAGCACGGGCGGATCCCCTGCAGAACGAAGGCCACGCTCACAAAGAGACCTGCATGCAGGTCTGGACTTGGCCCAGACTCCAGACACGCGAGCCGTCTGGTGATGAAGGCCCGTGGTTTCCACGATAAACTCCACTCAGGGGCTTTGAGAAGGGCCCCCTGCCAGTGTTTTTCAGACTCGCCAGGGACCTGGGAGGTGGCAGGTCTGCCGCCTCGGAGGGTCCCAGGGCTGTTCTCAGAGCTATGACCGGGCGAGTGGCCCACTGGGGCGGGCAGCCCAGGGTCCAGCGAGGACCCAGCCCTGCTGCCCAGGGCTGCCGGCTCTGCGCATGCACAGGGAGCTGGCTGCTAGTTGGCTGCACCAGGTCTGTGGGCACCAGCGTCCCCACCCGCACTCACACGGAAAGCAAGGGTGTGGCCACTCAAATTCCACCAGCAGGGAAATCCTATGGATACAAATTGGGTCTCAAAGAAAGTTGACCAGTGAGTGGTTATTTTGTTTCAAAGCTTTTGTTGGCTTATTGTCAACCGGAAAAAAACCTTTTATATTACAAATGTAAAACGGAAACACTGAGGTAATTTACAAAGTAAACAAGCGATAAGGCAGCTTCAAACAGCCCAACTAACAATAAGATCAGGAACAACGTGCAGCATCTCTGTTGGACACTGTTCTACATACAGGTCACTGCACATTCATTAAAAGTTCAGGGGAAAAGTCACACCTCTCAGAGGCGGGAAGGACTGGAAAACTGCTTTAGCAATGCTGTAAGCACTGCATTTCCATGCTTTAGAAAACAACTGGATTTCCAAAACTGAACACTGGTGAAGATGTGTTTATTCTGGCGAATCGCTCTCTGCGTGAGGGTTTCTGAAACTCGCTGCGTGACTTCCAGCTTTTGTTAACCGTGGTTCATGCGACCAGGAGCCCCATAAAAAACAGCACAGGGACAAATGAATCAATTCATAAAACGTTTGCAGAACGCTCGTCACATGCCAGGCACTGGAAGGATTTTCTGTGGGGACTGGACCATGTGTTCCTGAGCTGCTACAACACGAGACTCGGTTTCCCGGTTTCCCGTGGTTGGCCAGGCAGTGACCTCGGGCTCCAGTGCAGCACCTGTTGATAATGACGATGTAATGATGTGTGACGAGTCATCACAAGTAATGACTTGTGCGGTTCACGCATGAGCCAAGGGAAGGACCCAAAGTGCCCCAGGTAGCAACTGGCAGGACCCAGCCCCACCTGCTTGGTCCCACCTCGGGGCCCGCCTTGCACATCCTGATTGTGCTAAATGGCACTGCGCTCGCTCAAGGAGCACACCTGTGGGAGCTCCGTGTGAGACCCCGCGGCCCCAGGGCACGGCAAGACTGGGAAACTGGCTCCCAGCGGGAGGCACAACTCGGTTGTCGATGTGGCTGAGCTGCTGCCACCGGGCCCCGGGGGACGGTTAGGAGGCCTGTGGTTCCTGGGGAGAGCTGGTGCCAAGCTGTGTGGACCCCTGAACCCAGAGAGGCTGGACCCGCTCGGGGCAGAGCTAGTGTCCCAGGACCTGGCAGCTGGAGGGAGCCTGCCACACTAGCCCCAGCACTCCGCCGGGTTCAGCCTGTCCCTCTGGGGCTTGGGAAGTTTCTTCTTCCGTGGTCCTCATTGATTTATGTAGCAAACCAAAAGCTGAGTTTAGACGTGATTTTTCTGCATCTGGATAGCTTGCTACACAGTTTGGCCTTGTAACACCACATCTCACAAGATGCATCCCAGAGTTGTTCAGTGAATGGGGGCTTTATGGCAAAGGAACAAACTGCCACTCGGGAATAGAACCTTTTCTTCTCCAAGTGCCTGAGCGGGTGAAACTGACCTGTCCTGTTGTGTTTTCACAGGGAAATCCGCCCTTTCTTAGAAAGAGTTGTATGTTCATCCTTTTCCGGGAAAGCAGAGGACAGAACGAAGGCTCCTACCTGCCTCCCAGAGCCACCTGCGGGCTTTCTGGGCCGGAGGCCACACCCGTCACTTACCCCAAAGGAGGTCCTTGACTCTCAGGAACGGGAAGAAGACTTGGCTGCCGGCCACAACCAGGATGACGCCCAGGACGGCCAGTGCTCGCACCCTGAAGTCGGGGTGAAAGGGGGGATGCGCACTCAGCAAGCGGCAGCAGAACTGCCCCGGAACTGCCCTGGGCGTCTGGCACTTAGAGGTGCAGGCAACCACCCCCAGTCACCCTGCCACGGTGACCACGGTGACGGAGGCCCGGAGGCTGGCATTGGGCTGCGCTAGACCCTGCCCTGCTTTCTGAGCTGGGGAGACTGCCCCCTGGGACCAATATGCCAAGCGGCCTCACACACCCTAATTATTTGAGGATGAATCTGGTAAATTCGGCCACTGCAGTCGGCCAACTAGCTGGGCAACAGCTTGATGCTGTTTCGCGCTGACGTCAAGTGACGTGGTGTCCCTGGGAGGGCGTGCTGGGAACAACACAGATCTGGCCCCCCCAGGACACCAGTGCAGGAAAATGACTCACACCAGGACCTGGGCCTTTGCAGCAGTGGTAAGTGAAAGTCCTGTGTGCACCCCAATTTCTCACAGCGTCCTTTCCCTGCTCATAGCACGACCTCCACCCGAGACAACCACTAGACAAAGCACACGGTTCGAAATCAGCCGTTTCTGCTTCCCAGCTCTGCTTTCCTGACCTCGGCCCGTCGCTGCTTCTGACGGAAGCCGCTGGGTAAGGAGGCGCCTTTACCTGGCAGACATCGCGGCGGAGGTGGTGGACAGTGCCCGTCAGCCAGCCGTGGTCGGAGATTCTCCCCTGTTGGCCTCCCCTGGACCGCGTAACGAGTTCCAAGAGCGAATTTCTCCCAGAAGCGGAAAAGGCACGTTTTATAACCTGGCCGTTTCTCCTCCCCTGAGGCAGGGAGGGGAGTGTGAGGCCCAGGAGCTCCTGCGGCCGGGGCTGCTCTGAACCCTGACCCCTGGGTGTGCTGGGCGCCGTGTGCCCTCCCTATAAGCCGGCTCTGCGCTCTGACACCCACTCAAGTGGCCAAGCTGGAGAGGCTGCATCCCCGTCTCCATGGCGATGAGACATCCAGGGCAGCGTCTGCACCAGGCACCCTGCACTGGGCAGGGACAAGGCTGAGCCTCTGGCCACGCATTGGGAAGAAAGAAAGCGCAGGCGTTGCTGGGAGACCCGCTGAAAATCAGCCCCGACACCTGCACTTTCCTCCTGCTTCTCTGAGCTCAAAACCCACGATGAACGGTGATGGGAGATGTGGCCTGGGCGGTGAGCAGGCAGCGTGTGCGTGGGCCATGTGTCACAGAAACGCACCCCGAACCCTGTACAGCTTCGTCGACCAGACTCCCCAGGGCAGATTCAATAGAACAGGATTTGCCTTCTGGAGGTCGACCCGCTGAGTCGGGGCTTGGGGACGGGAGGCCCCTGCATTGTCGGGCCCTCATCCTGTCTCGGGAGGCAGGTTGGCTCTTCTTCAGGTGGCTGGCGGTGCTGTTTGCCGAACCTCTCCATCTCCCACGAGATCCCGGGTTTCCTAGCAAGTCATCGTCTTTCTCCTTCCCTCCTTCCAGAGTCACTCACGAGGACGGTGTGTCCTACAGAGGCCCATGGAACTCCACAGTGTTGGCACAGACCCCTGACCCTCGGCCACAGGCCCGGAGCTAGGCGGGACAGTGTGAGGACCTGGGTGAGAAAGGACCCTCTGGAGGTGCCTGATGTTGGGGGAGTGGGCCTGGCCAGCCCAGCGACATTACGCTCGTACAGCCGATACACTGTGAAGCATCAGCGGGGGTCAGAACCTGCTGACAGTTCCCGCAGTGGGACCTTTCAGTGGGCCAGTCTGGTCACCAGTGTGTCTGGTCCGGTGATGATGATGACTGGCTCTGAAGGGGACCAGGCTCTGGGGTTCCAGGGCTGTGCTGACCACGGGCCCCTCCCACCATGCTGGGCCCTGTGTCAGGAGCGGGGACACGTGGAGACAGACAACCCTGGGCCTTGCTCCCACACACGGGGTGTTTGGGGCTTGAAATGACAGACGGAGGTTTGGGAAGAGGAGCCAAGTGGCCGGAAGGGCAGGGGGAGGGGGCAGGGAGGGGCCTGAGGTCTGGCTGACCGACTCCGTGTAGGGGTGGGTGGTGGGGAAGGGACCCAGGAACCTGGAGTTTCCTCCAGACTTAGGTGAAAATGCTGGAAACAATACCCAAAGGTTTCCTATAAAAACTCCGCTCACTCTCCTCCAGTCTCGGATGGAGACACCCCATGAGGCGGCCGGAGGTGCAGGTGGAACTGTACAGAGGCCGCTGTGACGCAGAGCAGAAGTGATGGGGAGACAAACGCTTTGGAAGGCAGATGGCCCCCGGGGAGCGCAGGAGGAGGAAGCCGGCCTCTGCCCTAAAGCTGGCGCTGATTCCACACGTGGCCAGGGTGGGGACAGCAGTCACCCCGGAGGAAGGCCAGTCCCATGCAGGACGTCAAGGGACCCTCCCCTCCGCTGAGGGACAGGAGGGGCTCCAAGAGGCAGGATTCGTGTTCCCACCACACCCAGGCTGCGGAGACAGGAGAGAGGGTGGGCTCGGTGCCTGGGGACAGGGACGGGACATGCCGAGCCCTGATGAAGCAGGGCTGTGTGCCTCCACGCACCCTAGAAGAACAGCCCTGCCCGATCAAACAGGTGCCCTTACGGCTGAGCCGAGCTGTGATTTCTCTTAGAGGAACAGAGGGAGGCAGAGCTTGGGTTGGAAGGAGGCTCTGTGGTGCTCTGGGACAGTAGGTGACGGCACCATGGAGTGGGGGGGGCGGGGACACACCCACAGGGGGCCTTGCAGGGGGTGGAGGCTTGGAGGGTAAGGGCTAGAACCACAGGAGGGGATGGAACTGGGGGTGGGGCTGGGGGAAACTCAGGCCAGTGGGAGAGGAAACCTCCGAATGTTAGATTCAGGCCATTTCCCTGGCCCTGCCTGCCCTGGCTCGGTAGCTGACACCGTCCTCACTTCTGGGAAGCTGGCTGTCCTTCCTGACCCTGGGGCAGAGGCTGCCCCAGCTCAGCGCCCACTGAGGCGCCTGGAAGACTCCAACTGGGATTAGAGTCCTGGGTTTGTCCACAGTCAAGGTCATTGCTACCCTCTAAGCAGGCGCTCTGAGTCTGAAGCAGGGACTGGAGTTGGTCACCAGGGTGTGAATAAGTGTCCTGTGTCTGTCACGTCGTAAATGTCGAGAGGTGTCATTAGTGGGGTCTGGTCTCCAGGGCAACGTCTTCTCCATGCACTGTGGGCCCCCCAAAGCCCTACACCCACTGTACAGAACTAGAAAGTGTCCACAGCCCCGTGTCCCGGGCACTCACGTCAGCGCTGCACCCGGGACACGGGGCTGTGGCCACGGGCCCCGCCCCTGGGCAGAAGGACGCTCTCAGACCGGCGCCAGCTGCTCACCGCCCGCAGGGCTTTGCGTGGGTGGCCGGTGGACTGTGACCGTCCTCCACGGCCCATTGAGATCAGGAGCCCGCAGACCGCGTCACAGCACTCGCTCAGGAGAGGCCTCGGAGACGAGCCGAGTCTGCGGCCAAGGGCAGCGGCGTCTTTAGCAACACCTCCCAGTGTTGCACAGGACCAGCGACCTGGGCTGCGGCAGGCCACCCGCCTAGTCGCTGTCGATCTGACCAAAAATGGGTGCAGTTTTGATTCATCCACACCGGGCGGCTGCGTGGTGCTGGCTGTTGCCACTTTTTAAATTGCCAGTCTGAGGGACAAGCGGTCAGCACCCCCCACTAAACAGTCAGGTGTCACAAGAGTCAACATTCTTGTGCCACAGGGTGGGAGGCCACTGCCCTGGAACCGGGGGTCCCGGGCCTCACTCTGCGCGGCATCACTGCTCTCAAAGACGCAGGAGACCTCGGGGCTGCACCCTGGGGGGCAGTGGGTGTCACACGAGGACAAGCTGCCTTCAGCAGACCAGAGCTGCTGCGAGAGGTGACAGGACCCACAGGTGTCAGGAGGGGCCCCGGGGCTGGGCTGTGCCCGTCCGGTTTACGAATGTTCTGGTGGCTTCATGCCTGCACCGTGTGGTAAGCACACAGGTACTTAGCAGGAGGGACTCCTTTGTACTCCTGCTGCTTGGGAGTTCCCCCCAGGGACACATGATCAGAGAGTGGCCAGCTGGCCTTTTTCATGAAAGATCACAGGCTTTTCTGAAAAGCCTTGTCTCGGCTGCGTGGGCACCAGTGGACTTGCCCACACGCGAAGGAGGCCCTGTGCACAGGGAAGCCCCAGCTCTTGCTGACAGAGTCATCGGCCACACGCACCTGCAGCGCAGGTGTGGGTCCCAGTCGTTGGGCCGCAAAGGAAACTGCATTTCCGTTACCCTGCTGCTCGGGTGGCTTCTGCATCACAGCGGAGTTGCTTTCTGAGGCACGTGCAGAGCAGGGTCACGGTGCTGCTGGTTTTTAACCAACGGCGGTTACAGCTCACGTGTCTTCTGAAACCCAGGGGACCCCGGCCATGTTTAACAGCAAAGGAAAGGTTTTCCAGTGTGAGAGGGTCCCGTGCCACGGGCGTGGAAACAGAAGCGAGGGAGCCCCACGGCAGTGACAGCTCGCTCAGCACGCGCGAAACAGAAGCTGTGCCACGGTCCCGCTGCTCTGCGACGACCACCCTCTGTGGCGCCGTGTCTGTCTCCCGACTGCCCCACACAGACCCCCCAGCGGGCTGGGGGCGGAGTGCGGTCTTCATTGGCCTCTTATGACCCCAAGAGGAGGCACAGCTATGACTTCACGATGAAGAGCGAGGAAGGGGCCCGGATAAGCCTGCCCGCTGATTCCGCTCAGTGGCGGCGTGCCCCACTGGCCGCACCAACGTGTGTGCTTAGAATGCACACTGTCAAGTGGGAGGTGGGAGGGGGAAGCGTGCCCAGCACCAGGTGTGTGCAGCTGAACAGCTCGGCCGGCGGACAGTCCAGCAGCAATGTGAGCAGAGCTGCTGGGTTGGCCCAGGGTCCTGAACAGACGGCAGGTGCACTCTGCAGGCCAGACACCGGGGTCCGGGACCCACGCGTCATCCCGGTCGTCCTGGCTCAGACACCGATATCGTTCTGTCTTCTGTGGCGTTTGCTCTCTAAAAGCTTCCTCGTTGCAGTGAAGGCCCTGGGCTGGGGGCCGTGCTCGGGCCAGGGTGGCACTGTCCTGTGCCCTGCAGGGGCACCACTCAGACTCACATGGGCGCCAGCACCTCCTACATCGACGCCATCTGTCAGGCATGCCAGAAGCTTTCGGAAGCTTCCTGAAGCGAGAGCCACTCACAGGCTCGCTGACACCGAGTGCCCACGACATTCTCATGCTGGTTGGTCTTGCAAAACGACGAAAGGAAACAGCAACAAAAAGCTTTTTATAAAAACACCACCCCCGTGTTTCGGAACATCCCGTTTCTTCTAAGAAAACAGGACCAAGGCACATGAGCGTGGATTTGCCCGATTTAGGCCGCTCCCCGGACCACTGTCTGCTCTGCGCCCCGAGAGCCAGTGCTGTGGGTCCCCTGGAAGGACGGCATCAGTCCGCAGCCTGTGTGAGAGTTGGCACCCACTCAGCTCCACCCGAGGCCCCCGCCCAGCAGGGCTCGCACTCAGCAAAGTCTCGCTGGAACTTAGTATCTTTGATGACTTTCTTCAGGGCTTTGCAAGCAGTTAGAAAAATTACTTATCTTTATTTGAACTTCATAAAGAACAATGGGCGCAGCAACTGAACAGACACACGGACGGCCAACAGACACATGACGAGGTCACTGATCACCAGAGCGATGCAATTGCAACCACAGTGAGAGACCACCTCCCACCCGTCAGGACAGCAGCGAACCCACAGCGCTGGTGGGGACGTGGAGAAAGGGGCCCTTGTGCCTGGTGGTGGGGGTGCAGGCGGGCACAGCTGCTGTGGAGAGCAGTGCAGGGCTTCCTGAAAAAAATCAAAAGCAGAGCTGCCCCCGTGACGAAGCAGTTTCATTTCTGGGTGCTTATCCACAGAAGACGAGACACTGATTCAAAAACACGTGTGCGCCCCTGCGTTCGCTGCAGCAGCAGCATCTACCCCAGCCGGGATCTCAAAGCAGCGGGCATTCACAGCATGAAATTGGCTGTCAACTGTAATTGAAAAACAAAAAACTAAAGTTAAATGTTGGCCTTTGCCATTCAACAACAACAAAATGAGAACATCACAAGAACACCCCCTGACCGTCCTTCTTGGTATGTGACACCTACTCTGCCGTCTCAGCTCAGGCAGCCGGGCCCCCTTGGACCTGCCCCTCCCTGCCCCCGCCCCCACACGACCCACCAGCAAATCCCTCAGACCTACCCCTGAGAGGCATCCAGACCCACACTGGGCTCACCCCTCAGCTGCCGCGAATTTAGTCCAGGCCTGAGCTGCACCAGCGAGGGCACGTGTCCTGCTTGGGAACTGAGGATGCCAGACCTCCAATGCCGTCTCTTTCTCTGGGCTCACAGTGGGCTGGTGCACTCCCATGCTTGCATGTTCGGGGAAGGGAAGGCCCCGAAGAGAACAGAACAGGCCCCAGACTGTGGGGTGCTCTCCTGAAACCACCTGTGAAGGGGACAACAGCACCTCGGGCACTCCAGCTTCCCGAAGGACCCCTGACGGGCGACAGACGGGATGTTCGAGGCAGTGGGATCACGGTGCTCTGCGAGACCGGGCAGGACAGCGCGTTCCCACCGCGCTTCAGACCCGAGGCCCCTGCCCTGCCTCCCCCAAGTGTGCACAGCGGGCACACCCAGAGTCCACCTTCAGTCACCTCTCGGAACTGACCACCACACAGCAGAGGGGGCACGGCAAAGATTCCGGAATGCTGACAGCTGGTAGTATCTCCACAAGCACCCGGACGCTGGCCATCCCGGGAGTGCCCACGTCACAGAAACCAGCCCCAACAGAACTCAGCCCCTCCCCCCGAGCCCAGAGGGCCAGGGTGCCCGCAACCGCGACTTCATGGGAACACTCCTTTCACTTACCAGTTTCTCCTACAAGACGCCGGCTGATGTGAGCAGAGGCCCACGTGCTGGGAGTCGTCGGCCATCTGCGCCTTTGCACAAGCAAGGAGACAGAGGGTCGTGAGAGAGAACAGAGAGTTTGGGGCCCACGCGGACCCTGCACCTCAGAGCCCGCACTCTGGGTTTAGGGGCACCCTGAGGCCCTAGAAGGCCTGCACCTCACGGAGGACTCAGGATCAGCTGAACAGTGTGGGTTCACCTCTCTCAAAGGAAAACGTAAAAAGTGATTTTTTATCAGTCTTACTATTCACACCAATGTCGCACCCCCGCTTCTGCGGGACGGAACTGCAGGCTGAGAAGACCCTGCCCGCTCTGGTGCCCCCCAAGTGCGGGGACAGCTCCAATGCCTCTAGAACACACAGGCGGGAGCTGGCCTGTGTCCACCCCCTGGCAGGGCCATGGCGATTTTAGGACTAAAACCGGCCTTGGGTCTCCTTCATCGAGTCCCCATGACGCTGGGAGCCCCCTCCACGGGAGCAGCACGGTTATTCAAAACCAGAAGATGCCATCTCAGTACACAGCAGACACCAACGCAGGACACGGGGCGGGGAGGCTGGCTTCCCTCCAGTGGGTTTCCCCACAGGAATACAAAGAGGGGCGGGCACACTGGCAAATGGACTCACTTAACTTAGACAAAGTATAGAACAGGGAGCCCTGGCTGGTGTAGCTCAGTGGATCGAGCACAAGCCTTCGAACCAGAGGATCGTGGTTTGACTCCCGGTCAGGGCACATGCCTGGGTTGCAGGCCAGTTCCCAGCAGGTGATGTATGAAAGGCAACCACACATTGATGTTTCTCTCCCTCTCTCCTTCCCCTCTAAAGATAAATAAATAAATAATTTTTTAAAAAGTTTTAAAAAATATAGAATAGGGAGCAGCTACTCAAAATGAAAAAGAAAAAAGAAGCTCTTATTATGGTGAGCAAGAGATGGTTAAATTTGGCTAAATTCCCATTACTCGAACAAGCAGTCGTCTTAAAAAAAGGTGTTGGATTTTTGACTTCAGAAAAAAATTTCAGAAATATAATGGGTCTAAAACAACTTTCTTTTTAAAAATAATTTTTCCAATCAGAAGCACTCAGTTCTCTTTCTTCACGGAATTAATTAAATGTCTACGCAATATCATGGATAGCTACTAACAAGAAAATGAGGAATTCTGCATGGCTGTCTTGACCCCCATGATTCAAGTAAAAATTAATGGCCATGAAAGGTTCACAGGGCATCGGCATATAGGGCCATTTTCTTTTTTTAAAATATTTTTTATTTATTTATCTTTAGAGGGGAAGGGAAGGAGAGAAACATCAATGTATGGTTGCCTCTCGTGAGTCCCCTGCTGGGAACTGGCCTGCAACCCAGGCATGTGCCCTGACTGGGAATCGAACCTCTGGTTCAGAGGCCCGAGTTCAATCAATCCACTGAGCTACACCAGCCAGGGATTATAGGGCCATTTTCCATCGACTATTTACACGCAGTAAACTAAGACGCAGGTGATTGAAAAGTGACGGTCCCCAGTCAGCCTGCTGCGAGGGACATCATGTTCAAGTCCAGTTTCTTCTGATCCAAAGCCCCTTCCCTCTACCCTTCTCCCAATGCCATGAAATCAGACGAACGGATGTGAAAAGCGAGCCTAGTCCTCCGCTCTGTGCAGTGGCGTCCTTCCCAGGTTCCGTGTGGAGGCCCCGACTTCCACCACCTTGGACTGGGATGGCCTTCGGAGTCTGGCCTTTGACCCAAGTAGAGTGAGGTCACTAGCGTGGGTTCTGCTCCAGCGTGAGTGATGCCCTCGTAAGCAGTTCGGACACAGACACATGCAGGACGCTGCGTGAGGACTCGGAGACAACGGCGTCTGCACATCGAGGGAAGAGTCCTCAGGGGACACCAACCTGCTGACACCTTGGCCTTGCACTCCCAGCTCCTGGGACTGTGAGGAAACGACGTCTGCTGTTTAAGTCCCATCTGTGGTACCTTGTTAAGATGAGCAGGCAGTGTTATGCAGAAACTCATTGCACAGCTCTCCTCGAGGGACCGAGCTGTCCTGGGGGAGAGGTGGTTTACCCTCTAAGTCCAGACTCACAGGAGGTAAGTAAGCTAACCACCATGCATCAAATCTCGATTCCCTCCAGGGGCAGGGGGTGGGGCGGGGGCCGGAGTCAAGCCACCTGGCTTTGGAGGGGCCTGCAGGTCTCTGAGCAGCAATATTCCTGCCAGACCACCCCACACTCATCTGGATATCAAAAGCCAGATAATTGCCTGCTGGTTTGTGCTCCAGGCAGGCTGGGCTTTGGTTGCTGGTTCCATTTATTCCCAGCGTCTCTCTCTAAAGCACCAAGACGACAGCGGGTGCCCCTAAGTGACAGGGGGCACGAGAAGCCCCAGGATGCCCTGGCCCTTAATTTGGTAGAAATGTCACTGCACTTTATAATTCTATTTCAGTTACCTAGAGCCTTAGAAACATGTGAGGCCATGGCCCCCAGCAGTCAGGGCCCCACTTGGGGAAGCCCAGGGGCTCCTGCACCTGTTCTGAGCCCCTGAGACTCACAGGGACGGACCTGCAGGCACCGGCGCCTGGGAAGCCACAGCAGACTCCACCCTGTTAGTTCCTGGGGCAACCAGAGGACTGAGCAGTGGCTGTAAGAGCGAAATGGGTTCCTGTCGCTCCAGACCTTTCTGCAGAGTCTCAGTGTGATCCGGTTTTAGCCAGCAGGACAATTGTCCTAGAAGTCCTTGGTTTTTCCAACCTGTCTCCTGACGGGCCGGGAAAGTAAGGGCTGTATTTAAACCGCTGATTCGTATTCCAAAATAGCTCCATTGTCCAACAGAGTTGTCTCCTGGACAGAAGCCTGGACAGTACCAGCAGCTCTGTCCCCACCAACAGCTGCAGCCTCACCCTGCAGGGGGCCCAACACCACAGAGGTGAAGGTCGGCTGAGCAGGATTTTTGAAAAAATCAGTTCAGAGATTAAACCCTGCATTTGGGGCAAGAGGAGCAGGCACTGAGTCCCCAGTTTATCACTTCCTGGGGGAGTCACTGTTTCCCAAGTTAAGGGCATTTTGACCAGGGAGGACCCCTCCCCGGGGCAGGGGAGGTGCAGCCACACCCCAGGGGTAGTTTGTAGGGGAAAGTAATAACCTCTGGACTCAGCCAAATCCAACAGCACTCCTGACGCTCCGGCTGTGTCATCCTGGACAGCCCATCCCCACAGGGTCTTCCTTTCCTCCCTGCAAAGTGGATCCCGGGCACACAGCCCTCGGAACAGCGGGTGGAGCATTGAGGGACGTGTCAGCGAATGCAGGGCTTCTGCTGCAGGCCCGGCCAGTCCCCTTCCAAGGAAAGCCACACAGCAGGTGGCAGAAGTCGGGCCCTTAGCAGTCAGCCCTGCCCACCCACGGGGACAGAAATGCCCCTGAGCTCTCGGAACTCGGTCCCACACTTGTGCTCGTTCTGTTCTAAATACGATGGGAGCCAGACTCTGACCTGAACTCTAGTAAGTCACGGAAAACCGTGGAGCGTGTTTCAACAGCCCTTATACACAGAGATTTTATTTTGTTTTTCTGTAGGACAATTGCTTTTATTCAATGATCTGAGGGAGGCCGGGCTGGAGGAAGAGAGAAACATCCAGTGTTGCTACCCTCGTCTGCGTATTTGCCAGTCGGTGGTTGTATGCGCCCCGGGTTGGGATCAAACCCACAACCTTGGTGTATGGGGTGGGGGGGCGGGCGGAGGCGGGGGCAACACTCTAACCCACTGAGCTACCCAGCCAAGGCCTACACACGATTTCAAACTTGTCCCTGTTTCACAAAAGATATTTTTAGAAAATGTGTTATATTTTACCATAAAGGCTCAGTGTCAAAAATTAGGAGAATTTTTTTTTAAATCCACGTAGTTATTGTCTGAGGAAAGTGTACAAAACTATGGGTTTACAACACTACTTATTTAGTTCACAGGACCAAGTACTTCACATACACCACACTTTAAACACCACATTTAAAAACCCTCTAGAAATCCCTGGGGCTGGAGAAACGTGGCCTCTGGTGCCCGGCAGGATGGGCGGGGTAGGGCAAAATGGCGGCCGAACTACAACCCGGAGAAGACGGCTGAGGTCAAACCAGAGCCGAAGGGGCAGGCTTTATCCGGTAGCAACCCGAGCCCGAGGAGAACCAGCAATGATGTATTGCCGCTTTGTTCAAGGGGGACCAATCCCAGCTCCCACGGAGAGAGCCAACTGGAATAAAACCCCGCCACACTCCCTGCTGGGGCACGACTTCCCCGGCCTCACTCTGTGGACTGGAGAACCTTGCCCGGGCACACAAACCCCAATAAAGCCCTGTACTGCCCAACTTTGTGGCTCATTGGCATTTCTTCCTCGGCGGAGCCTAAGAAAACTTTTCATTTGGTGCCGAAACCCGGGAGGGGTTGTTCTCTGCTGAAGACCGCTCCTCTCCCTATTCCCCGAGAGGCCTCATGGCCGCCCCACCAGTCCGGACAAAGAACCAGGGTAAGTGCTGTTGCCCTTAAGTTTCTGGTCCCCAAACGCTGACTCCGGGCCCCATCTGCTGGAGAGACTGCTCTCCACCAAATCGCAGCGCTGCGTAGGGGTGACCCTTCCGGGAGGGACTGCCCTCCCCTGCTCTCCCCCGCCGAGAGGCTGTAGGCACCCGGAGGAGACGTCCCTGGGCCTAGATCCTCATTTTTACCGACCGGATCAGCAGATTGGGTTGAGGGACGCCCATTCCCACCTGCTGCTCCTCGTGGGACCAGGAATGGGGGCAGGAGACCAAACCAGGCCCTAAATCACCTCTAGGGTGCCTTCTGAACAATTTGAAAGTAATTGATTCTGGCCTCAAGCGAAAACGGCTGGTTTTTCTATCCACTACGGCCTGGATGGACTGGCAAATGGTCTGAGGTCCCCTACATTCAGGGCTTTTGGGTCTTGCCCGGATCTGTGTGCCCAATGCTCCACAGCCCAAGTTCTCTTCGCCCAGGGAACTCTGAACCCGTCCGGTCTCCCACGCCTACTGCCCCAGAACCTCCCTCCTCCTTTTCTGACTCCCCTGAAGACCCTGCTTCCCCTCCTCCTCCTCCTTATCAGCTCCTGCGGACGCTACTCAGCCCCGGCCCCCCTCTCAGCTGGATTCTCCCCCTCCCTCTGAAGACCTTTCTTCCCTGGTCAGCTCACACACCTGCTCCCGCCTGAATCTACAGCCCCCAGACTCCCGCATATGCCCCCTCCGGGAAGTGGCGGGAACAGAAGGTGTTCAAGTCCATGTTCCTTTTTCACTAGCTGACCTCTCTTCAATTCAAAAACACCTAGGCTCGTTCTCCACTAACCCTACCAATTTTATCAAGGAATTCCAGTACCTAGCCCAGGCTTATGACCTCACATGGCATGACCTGCACATCATTTTAACTTCCACTATGACCCCGGACGAGCGCAACTGCGTCCGGACTGCAGCTAGGGCTCTTGCAGACCACACCCACACCACCAATCCCCTAATGCCAGTACAGGCTGAAGCCGCGCCAGAGGCAGAACCAGGCTGAGGCTCCCAGGTAGGACAGGTGGGTTGGAGACGCTGCGACCAAATGGTCGAGTGCCTGATAGCAGGTATGCACCAATCTGCCCAGAAAGCAGTCAATTACAATAAGCTCAGAGAGGTCACCCAAGGCCCTGGAAAAATCCAGCGCTGTTTCTCAACAGACTAACCGAGGCAATTGCTCCATACCTGCCTCGACCCGGCTTCTAACGCTGGGGCCACTGTCTTAGCTACTCACTTTATCTCCCAGTCGACCCCAGATATTAGAAGGAAACTGAAAAAGGCTGAGGATGGCTCCCAGACCCCCATCCGAGATCTGGTAAATAAGGCATAACCGGGAAGCAGAGGCTGAGGCTGCCCGCCAGGCTCGCCTACAGCAAAAAGTAGCCCTGCAAACCCAGGCCATGCTAGTGGCCCTGCGGCTGGTGGCAAACACGGGCACGGGGGTGAAGCTTAAGTCTGGGCCAAAGAACACCCCACTGGGGGGCCTGTTTCAAGTGTGGCAAAGAAGGGCACTGGACCCGCCAGTGTCCTCAACCTCAGCCACCAACGAAGCTGTGCCCTGATTGCCAACAGCTTGGCCACTGGAGGGATTCCTGTCCCCTTAGAGGCTCATCCCCCGGCGCCTCCACGTGGGGGACCATCGGATCAAGGTGTGGACTGTTCCTGGCTGCACCGGAACTTCTCGGACTCCTAGGCGATTGAAGCAGTCCGGACTCAAAGACCCCCACCACTCTTGCTGAGCCCAGGGTAACGCTTCAGGTAGAAGGTAAGTCCATCTGTTTCCTAGTGGACACTGGGGCTACCTTCTCTGTTTTACCATCTTTTTCAGGAACTCTTACTCCTTCCCAGATCTCGGTCATGGGGGTTGACGGACCCCATCTCGCCTGTGGCGGACCCCCCTGCTTAGGTGCAGTCTGGACGGCTTTCCCTTTCCCCATTCATTCCTCATCATACCCTCCTGCCCTATTCCATTTCTAGGACGGGATGTTCTCCAATTATTAGGCACTACTCTTCAGATCACACAAATCCTGACCCCTTCCTCCTCCCTTATCCTCCCGCTGTTGGAAAACCTACTTGCCCCTCCCTGACGAACCAGAGCCCCCCCCCAATCTCTAGCCCCTCCCCTCTACGTCCCCTGACAGCAGGAAGTAGCCAGATACAACTCAGTGCCCTTTATCCTATCAAAGAGGCGGGAATGTCAGGATGGGATGGGCAGGACAAAACAGCGGCTGATGTCAAACCAGAGAGCTGAAAAGGCGGGCTTTATCCGCATAGCAACCTGAGTCTGAGGAGAACCACCAGTGATGTATTGCTGCTTTGTTCAAGGGGCACCAATCCCCAGCTCTAAGCCTAACCCAACCAAAATAAAACCCCGCCATACTCCCTGCTGGGGCGCAACTTCCCCCGGCCTCACTCTGAGGAGTAGGGAACCTCGCCGGGCGTGCAAACCCCAATAAAGCTCTGAACTGCCTAACTTTGTGGCTGATTGGCATTTCTTCCTCGGCAGAGCCTCAGAAAACCTTTCAGTGCCGACCTTCTAAACACAAGCTGCAAACTGTCCCCAGTACCTGTTTAGGAAAAAGGGAAGAAAAGGGAACTTCTTCAACTGAAAACATTTCCATACTGATTCCATTTTCTCAGAAAAGAGTAACTGCACCTGTTCCCCAAACTCTTCCTTCTCCTTCTGCATGAAAGGTCTTTGTCTAGTAACACATTTGCAGTAACTGTGTTTGATTACGTGTGGTCCTAATAGGGGACTCAAGAGTTGGGAAGCTGTAGTTTAAGGTAAATAGTTATAAGCCTAGCAAGTAGTGCATCTGTTAAAGCTACTGTTTCATGAGAATACTGCAGTTTGCTTTTAAGCTAATTTTCCCTGAATTTCAAAACCTCTTACAGCCCCTTGTTCTGTTATAAAAAGGCTGGCTTGGAAAGAGAATATAAGACAGCCTGTTAGGGTATGAACTTGCTGTCTTAGATCTCTGGCCATCCTAATCAGGCACCCATAAAGATTTACTCCCTGTCTCCGCTTATTGGGTTAGGTAGGTGACAGGCAGCACTGATGCCAGTCTTTCCAGTTTCATGAAGGGCCTCTGTACAAAAATAAAACTCCAAAATGTACCCATCACTAATTACTAAATGGGCTGTCATGGGAGTCATTCATTCACACCTCAAACGTTTTCACTACTATCAGACGTGCTAAAGGTGGAAAATGAGCAGATGAGGCGTGACCAACCCCCCAAAGAGGCTCCGGTCAGACGGGCAGGGCCCTAGGTTGGCCACGAGGCCCCCGCAGCTTCAGGCTCCTGTGAGCAGTGACCTGGAGATGCACTAAAAAAGTAAAAAATGAGATGTTAAGTGTGTTCGATTTTGTCTATAAAGCTTTTATTACCCACGATTTTGAATTTTTCACATGCACATTTAAAAATAACAATTTTCTAAAGGCAAGCTAATAAAAAACTCACAAATAACACATTTAACTATTCCATGATGTTCAGAAAAAAACACCTCTCCACCTAAAATTAAATGGCGTAAAGCCTTAGTTCAATGGGTATGTGTGAAAACTTTTTGTAGCAAACAGGTGGAGGTGCGGCGGGCCCACGGCGGCCTCGTGCTGCCACCTGCTGGCTTCCAGCTGAACTGCGGCTCAGCGCTGAGTCCACCGCCGCTGCCCGCGGGGTTGCTCCGAGTTTGAGCGCTGCTCTCCGGGCTCTGGGAGCAGCGCCCGGGCTCCGGGAGGAGGCGCAGGGTCCCCTCCTCGGGGAGATGTGTAAGAGGACAAGTACGTCAGCTTTGTGTGAAACTTACTAGATTCCACGTGCAGGATCACTTTAGATATTTCTGCATCTTTCCTCCCAGGTGTGTGCCTGGCTTTGGGCAAAGGGGCAGCAGTGGAAACAGAAGGGCAGAGAAGGCTGTGGGGCAGAGTCACGAACGAGAAGATGTAACCCTAAGTGGCTGGACAGGTGGCAGCACAAGCTCGGGGCGGCACCCTTCGTGCTGCGTCTCCGGAGAAGGGGACCTGTTCACCTGAGAGCACGCAACGACGGCTGGAAAAAGAAAACCCTGATGTCCGGTTTTTTTGTTGTTGTTTTTAATGGCATTCAAGTCTCAGGAGAGGAAAGCCCCAGGGAAGACGCGAGGCTGAGAGAAGGACGGTGGGAAGAGAAGCAGTAGGAGCGGGAAGGCGGGCCTCGGCGGGGAGTGGGAGCGCCCACGAAAAGTACAATCAACTCGCACGGCTCTCCACTGCTTCGCTGTGGCCGGCCCTGACTGAGCACCGACGTGCACACCGTGCGACCCGAGGCCCGACCCGCGGCGCCCGCGGCCCCAGCTCAGGGAGAGGACAGGGGCCGCGAGCACGGGACTCCCCGGGCGGCAGCTGCGCCGCCCACTCCGCCCTGTGAGACGCGATTGGTCCTCGAGGACGGCGCCCAGGGCGGTCGGCCGTAGCCTGGCCGTCACCGGCTAAACCACGTAGCACACTGGACCGGCTCAGTCACCATGGTGGACCCCGTCCCGGTCGTTCGGTTGGGAGGGAACCTGTAACGGACGGCAAGGCACTTGGGGACCAGCTTCAGTCTCTGCGCTCATTGTACCACCACTCAATATCGCGAGATGTGCCTTCGGTTCGCGTTCACAGGGTAACCCGCCCACTTCCACCAAATCTCGCGACACGAGAGATCGGGTGAGAGGTGACGGCGGAGCCCGGGCTGCCGGCATCCGGTGGGGAGGACCAGACGGCGGTGGTCAGGGCAGCTTTTCCGGGCACAATGCCGTCCGCCTTCTCAGTCACCTCCTTCCCCGTCAGCATTCCCTCCGTGATCACGGTAAGTTGGCGGCCACCTCTGTGCTGGCGATTGGGGCCTCCCCGGGCTTCCCTGCGTCTTCCAGGGATGCCACGACCCCGGACCGAGCCTTGGAGACGCGATCCGGCCGTGTATTGGGGCCTGGGCTGTGATTGCGGAGCTTCCGGGAGCGGGGCCTGGGAGCCGGGGGCGGGGCTCCTTTGGGCGGGGCTTGGAGGTGAGGGCGTTGCTTCCGGGGCGGGGCTTGGGCGGCGGGGCGGGCCGGGGATGCCACGGGGCGGGACCGGGAAGTGGGCGGAGTGGTGCAGTGCTGCGGCTACCCCAGCGTCTCTGTCACTTCTTTGAGGGGCCCCCTTCGCAGTGGCTTCTCGTGCGCGTTGGTGGACGTAGACCTTGTCCAGCTCGCCTGCAGGTCTGCAGTGCGCGGCCCTGCGGTGCGGGCTGTGGCGGAGCGCGGCTGCACTCAGGCCTGGGGCCCTTGGACTCTGAGGCCCCTCCAGCCTGGTGGGGAGCTGGAGGAAGGGGAGGGGTGTGGTGTGCGTGGGAGCATGGTGGGGATGGATCTGAGTGTGGTGGGATCCAGAGCACCGGTGGGATCCTGAGCACCAGCCGGATCCTAAGCGTGGGTGCGGACACACCCACCCATGGCGTCAAAGGGACCTGCGATAGCAGGTGCTGCAGGCAGAATTTGGAGAAAATAATGTCTTGCCTATTGGGATGACTTAGTTTCCCAAGGCCTTGAGTACTGGGGTAAGGAGTTTGGAAAAGCATCTTTAAGCAGGAGTAACCAAGTGCATCTGCTGAACACGCCATTTCACTTCCTCCTCTCCTTGAGGGAAGGTGGCCCTTAGCTGGTACCCAGCTTAGAAGTGTGACTGCTCCACACACTCGGGCACGTTGGTGAGGCCCTCGCCTGTGCTCCAGCGTTGAACCAGGAGTTCTCTTCAGATCCCTGACTCTGGCTGCCATGGAGGGACCCTCTCTTCCCCTCTCCTCCCCTCTCCTTTCCCCCCCCCTCCACTGTTTTGTGAGGCTGGGGTGGCGGCAGGGCCTCTCTGGATACCTTGCTCAGGAGCCCCAGAAATAAGTCCTTGGCGGGGGGCACTGAGTCCTCACCGACTCAGGGGAGGTGTGGCCGGCCCCGTGGCAGTCGATGCTCATGAGTGTCCGCTGGTACGCCCCACAGCAGACCGACTGGACCGAGCCCTGGCTCCTGGGCCTGGCCGCCTTCCATGTGCTCTGCCTGCTGCTCACCTGTGTCTCCTCCCAGAGCTACCGGCTCCAAATAGGGCACTTCCTGTGCCTCGGTGAGTAGAGTGCGTGGGCCTCCTGCGTGGTGCAGGCTGTGTGCCTTCTCAGTGGGGAATGCAATCTGGAGACCCGATCCTCTGTCCCACACTCCACTGCCAGTCTCTGGTTCACCCCGGTTCCACTCTTGGGAATTAATCACAAAGTAAACCATGGACCGGGGCTTGAAAGGAATCTCCTGAGCTCTACCTTCCCAGGGAGGGGCCCAGCAGCAGCACTGTTGTCAGAACCGTGAGCCTGAGAGGCGAGGACCGGGCTGCCCACTGTCATGTGGGCCTGACCCATGCCTGGACATGTGTGTTCGGCAGGATGGCGAGTGACCCCCTGGTCCTCAGCCAGAAGGCCTGGGCTCTGGGAGCCTCGTGTGGTCTCACTGAGGCCACACAGACTGTGACTGTTGGCCTCTGTTTCCTTTCTGTTAACTGTAGCCTTACAGCTTTGCAATTTTTACCTTGGGCTGTATCTAAAGTAGAAATTACAGTTCTCCTCAAACTTGCTTTCTTATTGTGTTTGCATTAAATAAGGACCTGTGAAGAACGTTTGTGCAGTGATCTGTCCCCTCAGTCCTAACGCTTCTTCCTTTGCAGTGACGTTGGTCTACTGTGCTGAATACATCAACGAAGCGGCCGCCATGAACTGGAGGTGAGCCTGCTCTCGGCTCCGGTGGAGACACAGCTCCGTCTGTGTTGCTGAGCGATCCCAGCTGAACATGGAGGGATGCGGGAGGGGTGGGGGCTCTTTTGGAGTAACTTCAGCTGCGGAACAAGGACTGGCGCGATGGAGCTGGTGCGCGTGTGGGCGAGTGGAGGGTGTGCCGAGGCCCTTCTGCCCTCCCTGGACCACCGGACCACCGGACCACCGTGTCAGTGTTGGGCTTCAGCCTCACTCTCACCCCCCCACCCCGGAGCCCCTTCTGCTCCCAGCTGCACCCTGAAGTCCTCACCCTGAAGTCCTCACCCAGGGCACTGGCCAGTCCAGAGCACATTAGGGTCCTATTTGCTGCTCACACAGCAGCTCAGGGACTAGTCTTTGCTCAGCTTCAGAACCGCTCCCACCCCCACTTCCTGGTGTTTCCCTGTCACCTCCCTGTGCTGGCGGCCCTGTGGTTGTCACCAGGGACCGGCTGCACCTCCGTCCCAGTGGGCATTCAGTCTGTGCTCTGGCAGAGGAGGGCTAGGGCAGCCAGGGGGTGGTGGGTGCTGCCCTCCTTGACTTGGCCAGAGCCTGACGGTGACTAGAGAATGACACGGAGAACATTCTGTTTTCAATGACATTCACTGAGTAATCTTTAAATTTTTCTTGAAACAGGTCATTTTCAAAATACCAGTATTTCGATTCAAGGGGGATGTTCATTTCGCTAGTGTTTTCGGTGCCGCTGCTCCTCAACGCCGTGGTCATCGTGGTGCGTGTGTGGCGGACTGCGGGGTCCCCCTTTGTCCCTCTCCGTGTCATCTTTCCTGATCTAAACACTCTCAAAATGGTTGTTCTTAGATTCTGTGGGTCCGGAAGACCTTGAGTGTGATGACTGACCTGAAGACCTTACAAGAGAAGGTAGAAGAACGGAGGAGGAGGAGGAAAGAGCAGTGACGGTGCAGCGGCGCCCTTCCCCGGGATCTCCCACCGCCGTCGTTCGGGGAACTGAAGTGCAGGCGGGTGCGGCGCCCTTCCCAGCAGCCGCCTGCGGTTTGCAAAGAGGACCCTTCGTTGCGGGTCTGTTTGGTGTGTGGCACGCTGCGCTCGAAGACTCAGGCTGTGCTTCCAGTTGTTCCTGTGGCTCGGGGTCACTGCAGGAGGCACGATGTACAGTGACGACATCTCACAGGCAGTAGCACCCAGGATGGTGTCTTGGTCGGCCAGTGTGGGCGTGCCACGCCCTGAACCAGTGATGGACGAGCCGCACGGCTGCTCCGGAACGAGCCCACCCAGAGCTGGGGGCACCTTGCTGGAGCTGGTTCTCGGGAGAGTCACTTAGGCAGCCAGGAGCTGGCACCCAGCTGCACGCACAGGGAGAGGCCCTGTGGCCGCAGCGTTGGTGCTGGTGGGCAGGGTGGTTTCCTTCCTGGGTCTGGGAGAGGCTTTCCCCACCCATGGAGAGGAGTGCGGCACAGCTGGCGCTGTGGCCCAGGGTCAGGCCAGACCCTCATTGAGTCTTCACAGGCCCCAGGGGTCTGTTTATATGGCACAGCTGCTCCCCAATGTGCTCTCGTGGGGGAGTCCCGGCGGTGTTGTCTGGCTGAGCCCCTGGGTGCTTAGCAACACCAGGTGCCCCCTCCGAACAGTGTCCCTCGTCTCATAAACCATTGGATTTGAGATCACGAAGACTTGGGTTGCAGTGACAGGCCATCGAGTCCCGGTCCCACAGGAGGGAGCGGAGCAGCGCTTCGAGCTTGTTCTCCAGGACGCACAGCCCAAGGAGGGACCCTCAGCCTCCAGCCATTTCAAACGCCTGTTTCAGATGCACAGATCAAGGACGTTCTTCCTGAGTCTTGATGGCGGTCTTTTTGTGGGTCACGGGAACGATGGCACCAGTGCTGTGGGGACAGGTGAGCGAGCACAGAGTGCCCGTTCCAGTGCCAGCACCACGGACGACCAGTCTTGCTCCTGCCGAGCTGCAGCCCCAGCTTGAGGGTGACTTCCGAGGAGTAGTCTCCACTTCAAAACATGGTGATTAATAAAGGAAAGGCTGTCGGCTCTCGAATTTGGTTTGAAAAAATGATTAGTTGTCTTAATTATGACTAGATGTTTTTCCCGAAGTGAAACATAGTCTTCAAATTTCAAAAAGGAAAAAAATGTGCTTATGAACATTTATATTCAGCACTTGACACCCTGATAGATTAAAAGGAAATCCTGAAGGTCATATAATGTTTTTCTTGCTTTTTAAAAAAGATTTCATTAATTTTTGGAGGGGGAAGGAGAAAGAGAGGGAGAAGAACATCAATCAGTTGCCTCTCATGCGCCCCCAACTGTGGACCTGGCCCAAAACCCAGGCCTGTGCCCTGAGTGGGAATCAAACTGGTGACCCTGGGTTTAGGAAGCCGGCTCAGTCCACTGAGTCACACCAGCCAGGGCCAGGTAGTTAAATATTTTTATAGACAATTGTGAACTCTTAGCAGAGTTCCTGCTGGTTTAACATTACTTTTTAGAAGTGACTTGATAGAGTCTTGTAGAAAAATCTGGAGCTTTTAACCTGAAATGCTCCCCGGTCCCTTAGCAATGTGTTAAACTTTTGTATGGAACGTAAACAATGACAAAAATAGCGTCCCATGTGAGGCTGGACCTGAAGTCTGCCTCAGCCTGTGTGTGCCAGTCCAGGCTGCTTCAGAGTATGACAGTGTGGCTTTGAAGGCACGACCCCGTCACAAGTCAGTTCCAGAAGGGGAGAAGTTGCCCCCCCACAGGGACTGAGCCTGGATGCGGGGGGTGGGGTGAGGGGGCCGTGGGGTCTTGTCCAGGCAGCTCCAGACCTTTGCTGTGGTCGCAGAGGGGACCGGGGTGTGGACAGGGTGTGTTTTCTCTGTCCCAGGAGCATTTGGACGGTCTGAATACAGGCCGTCTGTCTCGCCGAATCAACCTTGTGATGTTAGTGTCATCCCATGAATTTGAAGGTAAATGACGTCAGTGTAAAAACACAACAGGTCTTTTTGTTTCCTGTGTGTGTGGTATTTTTGGAGCAGGCACTGGTGTAATTAACTCAATAAATTCGGCATATAAAATTAATTGCGAGTGTTGAAGTTACATGTACTTAACAGTAAAAGTTGCAACATTAAACAGTAAATTCAGACAATGTTTATTTTGACTAAACGTTTACCTGAGAATCTCAACATAATATACTTGGTGTGTAATCTAAAAGTTCACGTTTTTGAAATATGTTGAATAGACATTTGTGGAATTTTGTCTTAACTTTTGCAGCGAACGTTCGGCGTCCATCACACTTCAATTTCCTTTTGCAGCGGTCAGTGGCTCTGGTCGCAGGGCCTGTGACCCGCAGGTGAGCCGTTCGCTCCCTGGGGTCTCATTCTGAGCAGAGTCGCCAGGAAACAGAGGGGCTGTTGGTAAGGACACAGTTGCTGCTACGTGTGTTCCACCACGGGGTCCCCGGGCCTTCTGGAGCTGCAGTCGCGTCCCCTGGGGCCCAGGTGAAGGCGCTGCCTGAGCCCAGCCCCCACAGGCGACTCTTGACTCTTGGGCGCCTGTGACCTATCTGCAGGAGCCTGGGGCTTTCAATTCTGTTCCCCTGGTTCCCCGAGATTTACTCGGGCGCGTCTGGAACAGGACCGGCCTTTCCGTGGGAAGAACGTCAGCTGAGCCAGGCTGGGTCGGACTCAGCGCTCAGCTGGAGACGCCCCAGGACTTCAGTTCCCAGCCTGGAAACCACGGGTGTCTGCATGCTCACTGCACAGCGCCCGGGAGGATGGAGGCAGGCGGCACGCGTGCTCCCTGCTGCCCTCCCCGGGGACAGGGTGGGGGCGGGGGGTCGGTGTCCGCAGGGACACAGCGGCAGCCCCAGCTCCGTGTGGATGGCCTCCAGCGCGGTGGGATCCCCTAGTTCTGGGGGCTCTTGACTCGGTTCCGCGCAGCGTGCGGCCGTGCGTTGCCCCTACGGCCTGCAGGGGGCGCGGACGCCCCGCCCTGGGCTCCCCGGTGAGGCCTGGCCGGCTGCTGCGCTCGTCGGAGGGAAGCCTACAGGTTCCCACGGAGCCACACCGTGGCGGACTCAGCACGGGGCCGAGAACCTAATCGCTGGGCTTTCCTTTCCCCGCCTTCGGGGGAACGTGGTTGTCCAAGTCTGAGCTGTGTGTTTATATTTCACCAGAAGCAGCCTGGCGTGTGTACAGGCAGCCGGAGGAAAACCACCCGGGGGACTCACCTTCCTCTCCAGTCCGGAAACGCCCACCCACCTCGTGGGTCTGCACACCCAGGCCCGGCAACTTCTGAATAACCTTTCATTATTGGCGTTCTTCTAGTTTCAGGGACACGTCTGAAAGCAGATGAAATCCAGGGAAGGAGGTTGAAGGAAACGGGAGGATCAGGCTGGTGCAGAGGAACGTGCAACCAGGGGAGTTCCTGGAGGGTGGCAGGCCGGAGGGGCTTCAGGAGCCCCCTCGCAGATGGCGCTGGGGGGCCCTGGGAACTGGCAGGTTAGACACCTGCTCTGGCGACAGGCTCAGTCGACTTGGCTCAAGGGAGCTGGGGGCTGTTGGGCTTTGCAGGGCCACTCCCTTCCCTGTGGGTCCAGACCAGTCACCCCCCGCAACACAGCAAGGCAGAAGTGTTTTCTGCAGTGATGGCATCACTGCCGGACTGAGAAAGCAGAAGACGTGTGAGGCCCAGGGCATGGGGTTCCTCGAGGGATTTTAGCTGCCGTGTGTTAGGCCGCCTCTTTCTTGTGGCCCGCCCCCTCGCCTGCTAGGGTTTTCCTGGGAAGCAGAAACTGGAATCAGGACTAGAGCCCATCAGGGTGCCCCTTAGTTTCCTGAGCGCGTGGCCAGATGGCCGGTCCCTCGGTGGAGTGTGTTCGTTTGAGTCAAGTGGAGCCAGACTGAACGGCTAAGTCAGGTGTGCCGGCCTGGAGGCCTGGCCCTGCTGGGACGATGGGGCTTCACCAGGATGGAAGGAGCACAAAGTCAGCAGCAGGGACCCTCTGCAACCGCAGACTGCCCTGGCCTCCCCCACCCTCGGTGGAAGTTTGGGGCCGAGGGAAGACCAATGGAATTACAGAAGTAGATGAACTGAAAACACAGGCCTGACTTTGGGGGCAGCTGTGCTGGGTCTGTTCCACAGTGGCACAGGAAAGAAAGGCGGGTGCAGGGCGGCCCAGAGTCTGGGCCCGAGGGCTCCACGCTGCACCTGCCTCTCGCATGTGACAGCAAGCCAACGGCTGCGTCTCCGGGGCAGGAGGTTACCTTTGCATTTCAGTGCGCAGTCGACCTTCCACCGGTGTTCGTGTTTTCCTAGCTCCTCAGACGATTTTCTGATGTCAGAGCAGCCCTGGCTGAGGGTCTCAGTTGGTTGGAGCATTGTCCCATACACCAAAAGGTTGCAGGTTCAATCCCAGGTTGGGGCAACTGATCTATGTTTCTCCCTCCCCCCCCCAAATCAATGGGCATATCCTGGGGTGAGGATTAAAACCAAGCGAACAGAAGGCAGGCTCAGAGCAGAGCAGAAGCTGCAGGGAGGGGGCTGGGGCACTGCCGTTTGTAATGGTCTGTTGGGAGGGGGTGTTTTGACCCAACTCGTGAGTTAGTAGAAATGAGCAGGAGTCAGGGAAGAAGACCCCAGAACACAAAGGCTCTGGCTCATGGTGCCAGCCAATGAAAGAAGCAGCCAGTCACACAGGTCCCGCCCTCACGGGCAGCAGCATCACAAGCCCTAGACTCGTCTCAGAGCTCAGAGACTCAGGTTTTCATGCAGTGACAGGTGAGTTGACTGATGACCTAAGCTACAGAAAAAAATGCATCTAAGACTTGGAATTTTTCCAAAATTCAACTTAAAAAATAAAGGTTGGTTTGTTTCTCTGTGTGATGATAACTGCACTAGGAAAACCTCAGAGTTCACAGGTAAACAGAAATGCAGGTGACAAACCGCAGTTCAAAAGAAACACTTTCCCACTGCAGCCTCGAGAGGCCGGCTGGTTCGGTTCAGTTTGGTTTCTACGTGCTTCGGACTCTGTGGAACGGAGCCTCCGTGCGGAGGAGGGCTCCTGCCGTCCGGGGGCCAGAGAGGCTCTGACCTGCTTGGGGACTCTTCTGAGCATGAGATCCCTGGGTCACCAACGAGAGGCCCTTCACCTCCAAGGTCCGTCGTTTAGAGACCTGTTCTTTACCCGTAGGCACTAAGTTTGTGTCTTTGATTGGAGCTTTATTGTCATTTTGCAAGAAACCCCTTTAATGGCCTGCAAAGTCTTTCCCCCCACTTGTGGACAAACAACCTCACTGCCAGAGCTCACAGGATGCACCCAGGCTGCGGCCTGGAGGCGGGGCGGGTCCTGCTGGCCGTGCTCTGCTGCAGTGGGTGCCCCGAGCGAAGAGCCCTGCAGAGCCCGCAGGCCTTGTGGACATGGGGTGTCCACGATTTCATTGAACTCAGATCAGAGCTCATGGTTTGGTCCCTCTTCAGTCCTCCACACGCGCTGAACCCTGGGGCCTTTGTGGGGGTGAGGAGAGGGAGCGGGCGAGGTGTCCGGGCAGGAGAGCTTCGCCCACCAGGTCCCAGGTGAGGGTGACGGAGCCTCTGAACAGGTGAAGCCGACCCCTGCCTCCAAGTGGGTGCGCAGGACCGGTCTGGAGGCCGCAGTCTTTAGCGTTCAGCTTCTGCATCACACCGTGTCCTCGAGAAGAGGAGTGGGGACTTGTGATGATGTCTCGGCAGCAGGCTCTGCACAGCCCTTCTCTCAAAAGAAAACAGGCCCAAGCTCTCTCTGTCAGGTCCCTTTAAAACCTGCTGCATGTTAAGCAGCCTGAACATCCCGTCATGTGGCATTAATTTAGGCCATTATGGCTGGGTAATTGACCCAGGCTTTGTTGGCAGGTCTGACGACGCCCACCCCCCTGAGCGCAATACCTTGAATCCGTTCCAGAAAGTCCCTCCCAGGTCTCCGGGCACAGGGCTGTTGTTGCCGCGTCCGCCGACAGATGGACGTTCTGCATTCTTCGTAGGCTTCCCGGGATGGCGTGTCACTCGTGCCCAGTAATGGAGGCTGTAGCAAAGGAGGTGCCGTAATCAGCAGCGAGGAAACTGTCCTCCGTGCCCTGTCCACAGATGGTGCCTTGAGGTCCCAGCAGTCCCGGGAGGTCTCGGTCAGAGCTGTGGCCTGTCAGACTGCCGTCCGGGTGGGAGGCCTGGCTGCTGTCTGACCGCCAAGAGCCGCCTGCGTGGTCGCAGAGGAGGCTCTCAGTGTGCGCCTGGTCTGCAGCCTGGGGGCAGTGCCCATGGCCGACGAGGGAGCACCCTTATTGCTGCTCAGCAGGAGGCTGGGCCGCTGCCACCGCTGGAAGCCGTCAGCCACTGCTGCTCCTGTTACCCACGTCGACAGGGAGCCGGTAAGGGGGAGCTTGTGGGTTGCACCTGGGGCCCAGGAGGACTCAGGCTTCTGCAAAGACCAGACACAGGGACCGGCAAAGGGGGGCACGCTTGGGGATGGGCCACTCCTTCTGGCTCTCACCCCCAGACCATGGACTCCCTGTAGGACACGCCCCTGTGCTCTCAGGTCAAACCCCACTCCACCAACACGGACTCCCCCACATCTGCTGCTGTCCCAGGGCTTCAAACCTTGAACTGTGGCCCCACGTGCCAGCCCAACCCCGTGCGACGCCAACCCAGCAGCATCCACCCAAATCTGGAATCAGTCTTACTCTTTCCACTCTGTCCCCTCCCGCAGCCCTCTGACCTCCGAGCCCAAGGCTTCGGTCCATCCACCTGGCCTCCCCCCTCCATTCTCCACCTTGGAGCCCACGCGGGCCAGTCCCTTCCTTGATCGTGCTTGGAATTAATTCTAGGCGCTAAGGAGGAGGGCCTAGGGGGTCCGGCACATGGGCAGCCCCCGCGGTTCATGCATTGTAGTACTTCTAATGAGCCCACAGAGGCCCCGTGTCCCCGATGCTTGCGAAAACACACGTCCCTCTCTACGTAACTTTCACCTTGAAAGGTGTCCAGAGCAGTGTCCCGATGCCTGATGGCCCTTCAGAGCTGCACCCCTGCTGTCTGCACTCGGCCCTGCACAACTAAGTGCCCTTGACTGATAAAGAATCACTTGTGTGAGGCAGGGTATGGGAAGTCCATGGAACCAGAGGTCGAGGCCTCAGATCTAGACAACAAGGGACCCTGACATGGGAGGTCGTGGCCGCAACGCGGTGGCAGCCTCCACCACGTGACAGGGACATCATCATCCGTCCTCCGATGTCCTGAGTCCTGACGGAGGCACAGTGAGGCTAAAGCTGGGCCCCTGGATGCCTGGCTGTGCAGCCCCCTGCCCCCGTCCATCCCCCTGAGAGGACACCATCCCCAGGGGCCACCTCTCAAACACACGGGTCTGTGTCTGGGGCCTGAGCAGGCCCGACAGGACCCTCCTGTCACCATCAGGCAGGGCATCTCTAGCTCCACGGCCTCTGGGGTGGCCCTGCCGTGTGCTCATGGCCTGGGAAGGCCATCACCTCACCATCTACAGTGAGGTGGCTGTGTCGCTGTCCCTGTTCCCCCAGACCCTTCCCTGTCGTTTCTCTCTCCTCTCAGGCCACACCAGCTGTTCCCACACCAGGGCCCAGCTGCTGTCCTTCGATTAGAGTGAAATTTCATTCATTTTAACCCAATCCTGAGGAACCAGCTTCTCAGGCTGCTGGTTCTCCACACTCCTGGGGATCAGGCATGACTCCCACCCCTCGAGGGTGGGCGGGGCCCTCAAATGACCAAGACATGGCCCAGTGATGGGGTCACTCCCAGAATCCAGGCACAGCAGATCGAGTCTTCAGGGTCTCACTGCTCGCACGCTTGGTGCACAGGCACCGGGTCACAGAGGACATGTGGCAGGAACGGAGCAGCCGCTGCCGCAGTCCTTGAGGAACTGAGCCAGGACAGCCACTGCTGGGACGACNCTCCTGGGGATCAGGCATGACTCCCACCCCTCGAGGGTGGGCGGGGCCCTCAAATGACCAAGACATGGCCCAGTGATGGGGTCACTCCCAGAATCCAGGCACAGCAGATCGAGTCTTCAGGGTCTCACTGCTTGCACGCTTGGTGCACAGGCACCGGGTCGCAGAGGACATGTGGCAGGAACGGAGCAGCCGCTGCCGCAGTCCTTGAGGAACTGAGCCAGGACAGCCACTGCTGGGACGACCGCAGGGCCGGTGACACCGTGGCTGCAGCCGAGGTGCCGGGCAGCCACGTCTGGGTCCCTGAGCCACAGAACATGTGCTGCTTTCAGGCGGTGAGCCTGGGACAGTGCACCGCACTGACATGGCAACGAACGTATCTTGCCAGACACGTGGGGCCCGTGCACACCTTGCCGTGTCCAGGGGGGGGGCGCTGTCCCTATGGGCTGGCCCTGTGCCTGCCCTGGGATGAGCTGGCAGACAGGCAGGTGTCGCAGGCCAGGCTGGGCTGCACGAGCCCTCCTTTCTGTTGGGTCTGGTGTTTGTGGTGCAGTTTCCCATTTCTTGATGTGACCCAAAGTCGGACTGGGATTAATCTTGTTCTTGACGGTTTTGAAAGAACCCAACGAGCTGCCACCTGCGTCTGCCTCACATCTGGTGGAAGCTCCGTTCCAGAAGCCACCTGGGACTCAGTGCCTGGCTCCAACTCCGTGTCCCCGGGACACTGTCTCCCATTGACCCTCATCCTGAGCTCGTCCCCTCAGTTGTCTAGAAATAGCATCCCTCAGCGTGCCTGCCAGACAGTCTGGGTTCTCGGTGGCTTAAAGCAGCACAGGGGTGTTTGGCTCCTGTGACGTACGCAGGTCATGGTGGCTTTCTCCAGCATCATCACTGTCCCCACTCCTGGTCCCAGCCTATCTGGAACCTGGCCTCTGCCCAAGCAGAGAGGAGACTGTTTCCCATGCCCCCCAGATGCACCCCGGGCTGTCCCGGAGTGGACACAGACCCCTCACTCACAGCTGTCTGGTGCCATGCCCATCGAGGGACCAGGGGGCCAGGGCAGCAGCCGGGAAGGACCTGGTGGACTTGTGGACGCCACCACAGCACGCTGGGCCCCTCCTCTGCGTCTCTACCCAGGGCAGGGCGGGCAGAGGGGACGACGTGGTCTCTGTCTTCGCTCTGTTGCTCTTTTGAATTTTGTGGATATTCCACCCTGTGAACCTCAGTGCCAGCTGGAGCCAGGGATTGCTGATACCCGCCCACAGCGCTGCTGTGAAAATCGGGGGGGGGGGGGCCTTGGAAAACACGTTTTGTGTGGGATCTGGCAGCCTTTAACCGCAGGTCACTCTTGTGTCGTAACCGCACTAACCAGATGATAATTTTCATGAAGATGTGAACCAGGTCATACAAAAAATCCAATAAAAACCCTGTTAGTGTAAGGCCCAGGGCTCCGGCCCTTAGTCTGTGTCCGCCCCGGGGCACCTGGCCTGTGCCTTGTGAACGTTTACAAGAGAATCAAGTGACAGTTGCGGTCTGTTCTCTGGACAGTCGGACACAGTTCTCGTGGTCGGCGACAAGGACACATACGAAACTCGGCCCGAACTGTAAACGCAGAGGGTGTCTCGCCAACGCAGGGGCATGCAGCTTGGAGAAGCGATTCTCTCTGCAGAGACAGATGTGCTTGGCGCGCAGCCCCCGCGGGCAGCCCCCGAGTGACGGCGGTATTGATTGCCCTAAACGGCCATGTGGTTTCTGAGAACTGGCAATCGCGCCTCAGGCTGTGCGTGATTCCGATTGCCTGCAGGTGTGTGTGTTTAACTCATTAAAGATGCATTTCAGAGTCATTCTGAAAATATTACCTCACTGATGTGGGCGAAAGGTTGCCGGGAACCCGAGCCCACCTGACCGGCAAACAGGCACCACCTGTGGCTTCTGCGGCCCCCTGAGCCCCGGGCGGCTGGAACGCTGCGTGAGCGCATCTCTCAGCCCATCTGCGACCCCTCTCTGCTGCAGGACCCTGGCCGCCAGGGCAGCTCAAACTCCCTTTCGGAAAATTGGTTTTGCCACGTTTACATTTGAAAAGAATACTGCAGTTACAGTTGGCAAATCTGTATGTGTAAATGCACAGGTATTGCATTCTACTTGGCTATGTTTTTCATATAAAATATTCTAAATACTTGAGTCTGAATTGCGTTTTGGTATCTGAGGGATAAACTGGTGGGCAACCTGGAGAACTTCACTCTCTTCAAACTTTGTTATGAGACTCCTGTGAGGGCAGTGGCTTCTTCGCTAAGAGAAAGAGCAATTCATCTGAGAAATCAGAGTGTATCTCTGTGGACAACCTGGACGACATCATTCCCACTTGGAGGCTAGGGCCCACATCTCTTTCGTGGATAGATTTGTCTTAATGGCTTCAAAAATTACAAATAAAATGCAAATGCTGTTGGGATCTGAAGCCCTTCCCGAGGTGGAAATCACTCACGGTCAGTGTGAAGGGACTTTGCACGGCCACTTGCCAGCTCTGTGGCTCTGCGGCCAGAGCAAGTACCCCCCCCCCAGGCAGCGCCTCGCTCCACGGTGAAGTGCGTCTGCCACCTTTGCTATGAAGAACACCTGCTGAAAACCTGCACACGTGTGTCAGCCCCACGGGTGTGGAGCTGCTGACACACAGACCCCGAGCTTTGCTGCCCTGACGCAGGGGTGTCCCCAGACAGGAGGCTGCCCGGCTGGCCAACAGGTGAGCAGGGCGCAGGGTCTGTGGGAAGGGTCAGGAATGGGCCTGACACTGCCCCCCACCCCCCACAGACAATGTCAGAATTGAGTTGAATTGTAGGACCCCACCCAGTGTCAGGAAATTACTTGGCGAGTGTGTGGGGGGATCCCCACCCATTGGGATTTGTTGTCAGAATCAGAATAGAAATTGATTGTTTTTATTTCATCTCTCTATTTAACACGTATTTATTCATTCGCTCTCTGATTGCACATTTTGTTATCACCCTGTGCCACATTGCGGGAAGATGCCGGCCCACAGAGCAGAGAGCGAAGCAGGTGCGTTCACTGCCTTCCCGAGTCGGCTTCACGGGGTTGCCGTCTAAGGAGGCAAAAGAGAAAGGCACCCAGATCGTCCCGGGGGAGGGGCCAGAGTGTCAGAGGTCTCCGGGGAGATGCTGCTGGGTGTGAACATGGACGTGCCTGGAGCCCTTTTCCGGGTTTCACGTTGAAACTGCCGTGATGCCTATCAGCACATTTTTGGTAATTTACCCAAAGCATCGGGAATGTCAGTCACGCTTCAACTGGTGATGACAGAGGAACCCAGGCGGCGTGACCCAGTGCCCCCAAAAGGAAAGCCGATCGGTCCACCAAGCCCGCCCACGGCAGCCTGGCCGACAGTCTTCATCGTTACAATTCCTGCTTCTCTGCATCGGGTTTGAAGTGAGTTTAACCTCCCTTCACACAAACCACATGCAAAAATAAACTGCAACCTAACCCGACAACGGGACGAGACGGGGAGCTGGCATTCACTCTCAACTAGGCAACATGACGTCAAGTCGCCAGCTGCCATCTGGCCCCCCGAGGCCCAGCCGCAGCCCTGCTGCCCCAGAAGTGCCACCGGCTCAAGTTCTAGTGCACGTTACCTTCAGGCGACTCTGCCCAGGGGGTCCTCGTCCCTAAAGCCTTTTCTGCTGTCCTGAGAAAAGCCCAGGCTGCTCACCAAACCTCCCCCGCAGCAGGTGCTGACCCGGTAGGGAGGAAGAATAAATTCCATGCACAGGGAGGCAGAAAGGCCCGTTTGGGGGCAGGTTCTGGTGAAGTGTCTGTGGAGCTGTGTCGCCTCTTGGGCCTGGGAAGAACAGCTCTGGTCCTCATAGGGTTTCCTCCGCCCACCAGGCGGGAGGCCCCAGGCTCGCCCTGGGGGGAGCCTGTTGCAGATCACAGTGGCTTTCCTGGGCAGAGGTCGCCCTTGGCTTTGCCTGGGACTCGGCTGCAGGGACCCAGGAGGAGCCGACAACCTCAGGCACACGTAGGGTTGTGGGTCAGGGACCCAAGTTTCCTGGCACTGGAGGGGACTCTGCAGGACTGTGGGTGACGGGCAACGTCACAGCCCCTGCAAACTGGAGCATGGCTTTGCCCAGAGGCCATCAGACGTGTGGCTGCCCCTGTGTAGCATTTGCAGTCGGAGCACATGCCTGGAGAGGGCCACCCACACAGCCCACGTGTTTGCTGGTTGTCTGCTGGGAGCTCAGGCACCATCTGTGGCTCCGACCTGCCCTCAGTCCCCCCTAGAAACTCCTTAGTGTGTCCTTGGGCACAACTGAGCTACCTGGCGTTCAAAGGTTACTGGGGGCTCAGGGGCCTGATGCGGCCCCGCAGACCACAAACCTGAGCTCAGGGCCGTCATCTGTGGGGGGGGGGCCTTCAGGAAGCCCCACGCATCCTTTTGACTCTCAGCCCTGAGCTCCTCCTCCCCGAGAGCTCTGTGAAGCACATCACTTCAGCCCAGAAGCCGGATTCTGCCTCTGCCGAGTGGCAGGAACGAGGTGTGAACCCAGAACGGAGAGAGTGAGACACTAAGAAAGGCTCCTGCGGCCTAAATGTTCACCCCATGGTGTTCAAACACAGGAGAAGGACTGCTCAGAGGGGCGTTCAAAGCAGACTGAGCCCTGGTTGGGAAGTTCTCCCCTCCCCTCCTGTTAGCCCACAAATGAGCAAACTGCCTGAGTTTCTCGTCTGCACGTGAAAATCAGCCTCAGGCAGTTGACCGGCTAGGTAGCTGGAGACGAACTGGGAATGCATTTTTAAATTTTATTAACACAGATGTCCCCATTGCTGCCCCACCTTCTGCTCTCCTCCTCCTAGCCCCCGCTCCCCTCTGGCCTCCCCACACTCGTCTGTCCGTTGGTCGTGCAGGTATGTTCTTCGGTGAATCCCTTCATCTCCTTTCATTTAGTCCCGCTCCCATCCCCTGCCCCAGTGGCTGTCTGTTCCACCTGTCCACGTTTCTGTCTCTCTCTTGTTTGGGTCACTTGTGCCATCTGTGACTGTTCTCAAAGCGATGCCTACTCCAAGCTCTGGTCAGAGGAAGGAGAGCCTCGGCGAGAGCAGGCGTCTCCCTGGTGAGGACCCCTCCCTCTGTGAAGACAGCTCTCGAGGTGTTTTTGTGGGTGTGACTTGCTGGCAGGTTTCCTAGGAGACACTAACACTTTCTCAGAACCATGTTTTCATGGGTGGCCTTGGTGTCGCTCTATTAGACACTGTAATGCGACACCCAACCAGAACCATCGGTCCCGTCAACTGCGGGGACATCCGAGCCCAGCAAACTCCTCTGGACTCCTCAGCGCACGTGCTCTCAACCGTGGAGTCACGTAGGTCATTTCCGCAGCCCCTGGAGGAGTTGGCGCTGCGGCCAGCGCCTCCTGCTGTACCTGGGCAAACGCGACTTCCCAGGGAGGAGGAGAAACAAACACCTTCATCTTGCCCGATTCCTTAAGGGGCGTCTGGTTTTGCCGCTAGGATCCATGGCTGGTTAGGGTCTGTCTGTGGTCAGAGATATGTTATTGTTTGGGTCGTCCTGTTTAGGCAGCAAACTGTCCACTGAAGACCCTTCCCTGGCTGAGCCGACGGGACTCACCGGAACAGCGCGGTGCAGAACAGAGCTGCCTCCCTGGGGAGGAGTCCGGCCCCAGGGCCTCCCGTGCCCAGGGTGGCGTCATGGCTGCGCTGTGTGCACGGCTGCACTGTCGCACGGCTGAGCTGTGTGCTCCAGACAGTCCCTCCCTCATCGCATCTGACACTGGGGGCTCCTGGGGGCGTTCAGTTGGCACCAACCTCCAACAGCTGACAAAAGTCAAGGCAGTGAGACACGTTTTCAAACTATGGCTCTTCTCTCAGGATACTGTCTGACTGTATTTTACCATCTCAAAAGCTTATTTTCTATATGGATATTAGTCATTGGTAGAATTCGAAGTGAAGGTTCAGTCTTTTCATCCAGGAGTTCTCAGAGTGAGTTTAAGGGACCTAATTTGGGTGAATTAACACAACCTTCCCACTCTTAAAAGGGTCTGCAGATTGCTTGGCTCAAACGCCACCTCATTGCTTTAATCTCTGTCCCCTGGATGTGGCGCATCGATGGCTTTTCCAACCGAGTTCTGGGCTGCGTCCAGGGTCCCAGAGGCCTGTGTTCAGCCCAGTCCACCAGCCTCCCCTTCTCGCTTCTCAGCTGCAGATGGACTCACCACACTGCCTTCTGCATCCGCTGTGCCAGATGCAACAAGAAAGTACTCTCGTGTCTGTGACCATGCCGTATACCTCACCTGCCCCTCCTCAAAGTGAACGGTTGCCTGTACTTTTCTCACATCCCCCAGAAAGTGGGGCTCCATTATCGGCTCAGGGAGGTGAGGAAACCAGACCCCGGCCTGGCAGATTGGCTCAGATGAGGCATCCACGTGGGTCAGCAGCAGCTTCCTTTCTGGACCCTTCTCTGCCCTCTCGCAAATGCCGCATGTTTGGTGCTCAGACCAGGCCACCCAGACGGCCTGCAGAGCTAAGCTGGGGGTTTCGAGTTTGTTGCCCGGGAGGCAGGTGAGTCACAGATGAAAGGTGGGGACTCTGGTGACAGCTGACAACAGTCTTGAACAGTCACCAACAACCCTGTGAGGGTGAATTTTAAGGGCAAGTCCTGGAGGCCCCGTGGGTTCGTTTTCTTGGGACACTCAGTGACATGCGTGCAGAGCGTGACTGGGGCCAGGAGGCGAGTCCCTGAGTCTTCCTGCCAAAGTGCCTGTGTTCCCATCCGCACCGCCCACCGGGCTGGCACGGGTCCTGAGATGCCCCCGTGCGTACATTGCGTGTGGGGCAATGGCATTCTTGAATAAAGTCTGGCTTGCATCAGGTTTGGTCTGTCTGGCACACACTACCTACAGAGCGCATTTGTCTTCCAGGTGGGACACACCTGCACCGTTCACTAACTCCCGTGGCACGAGGGCTTTCCCCGTTTCCTGCTGAACCCTTGCCTCAGGCCCTGTCCTCCGTCCAGAGGCGGGAGGAGTGATGCCGCACTGGGGCAGCAGGTGGCGCCACAGGGTTTCCTTTGGTCCTGTTATCCTCAGGTGAGTGAGTGCAGGTCGGGGACAAATTGGGGTCCTCAAAAGTGCTCAAAGAGGATGTACACTGTCATTACCAGCGGGTGTCCCAGCCACTGTAGACGCTGACAGTGCAGAAGGGCCGTGCTGTAGGAACCCCTGGGTACCGCTCCCACAGCTGTGGCTCGGTGGGCCTGGCATCCTCCCCCAGCATGAAAGGTGGCCCGTTGGATTCCTGTTCGGGGCACACGCCTGGGCTGCAGGCCAGGTCCTTGGCTGGGATGCATGCGAGGGGCGCTCAGTAATGCGTTTCTTTCTCTGTTCCCCTCAAAAAATGAGTAAATACAATCTCTCGGGCGCCCTCACGGCTTCTGTTGAAAAGACTGGGAATGCCCTAGGCGTCACCCTGGCAGCTAAGAGCAGCGGCATTTCTCACGGCCCCTGTGGGTGGGCTGACGGGTCGCCGTGTGTGTTACAGGCGAGCACGCCAGAGCGTGACTGACCCGGATGCCGCCGTGCACGGGCACGGCCAGGCCTCACACAGGGACGTGCTGCAGGGTGAACGGAAGGGCTGGCTCTTCCGGAAGTGAGCACCGTCACAAATGTCTGCACTGTGTCGTCCTCTCCTGCTACCCAGCTGCACGTTTATTCCCTGTGACCCAAGCGGAGAGCCCTCTTGGCTCCGCTCCCCTTGTGCACTTTCTCTCCGCCAACTCCTCTCAGTTCTGTGACAGCGCTCCCCCCGTCGTCCTCGGCACCCCTGAAACCTGGCCCTCCCCCTCCACGACCCTCAGGGTCCCCATGTCTGGCCTCGCCATGCATGCATCTCTCTGCTCCTGACTCCAGATTGACTGTTCTTCATCCCCAGGATCAAATGCGTCAGGCCCCACCTTTGGTGACTTCTAACTTCCGTACGTGCTGGCCCCCCTCGTTGTTCTGTCTTGGCCATGGAATGGCTCCCGGATGAAACACCTCTTCTTCTAAGCGCTGACTGTGGGTTCAACCATGGAGACCGCGTCAGCTGTACAGCCACTGGTCCGTGTGAATCTCGTGGAGATGGTCACCTCTCACAGAAAGGACGGAGCTCCTGGCCTTTCGGAGGCCACTTGCCCACATAGGAATGAAACACCCGGTTGTCCTCTGGGGCCCTTGACCTTCCTGCCTCCTCTGTTCACGAGCAGCCAGACCCTCCCGGAGCCTGAGACCCCCAAGTGACAGGGGTGAGTGCTCAGAGGAGAGGGGCTCGCTAGTGCATCCTGAGAGGCCACAGCATGGACTAGAGTGTGGACTGGTGTGCCCCTCCTCACCCAGGGGCTTGGACAAGCCCAGGCCTCCCGTGACCTGCAGTCACGTGAAGGGTGGACTGTTCCATGTCCCGCCACGCTCTTCAGTCCCTCACACCCCCTGTGTCTTTTCTGTTCCTGCAGCAGCGGCCATCCCCGTCCCCGAGCTTCTAAGAACCACCAGAGGAACATGCAGAGAGGGGCCTGAGAACCGGGTTGCGGGAGCCGACCTCATCCCACCACGGCCGGAAGACCCAGAGCAGCGGGTCAGGACTCCGTCAGCTGGGACTGCGCACGTCGGGAGTGTTCCCGGGTCTGTAGGCCGGTTCATCCTTACATGGGTGAGTCCCTCACTGTCACTTGCCTGTAACACTAACTAAAAATAGTCCACAGGGTCGAAGGGTTTGAACACGGGTGCTGGCTGCCGGAAGGAGGAAGGTTTGGGTCTGTTCTCCCCGCAGAACAAGCGAGTTACAGGACTGCGCTCACGCTGTGGCATCAGCAGCGTGTGGCCGCAGGAGTGGGCGGTGTGAGCTCGTATTTCTAAGTTCCTCATTTTCAAGAAGCAAATATACTCACCTACAGCTAAGACTGTTATTTTAAATAGTAAGCGAGACGTGCCATTTAAGAATAGAACCTAAAGCTGCTTTATTCACCCAGCACTGAACATGAACAGTGTGGAAGGGATTGGAGTCCCTGCAAGAATGCATCGGTGTGAGTCTGTGGTTTGTAAATTCGGCTCACTTGGAACAGCATGCTTAATGTGTCAGTGACAGATACTGCAGGTGGCCGATTTAAAGTGTTAGCACCGAACAGAATCAACTTAAATGCTGATGTTTTACGGTGGCTTCTCCCGGGTAGGTGTTCTCAGTCCTCTGCGGTGGTTGTTTTGAATGACGAGGTGTACGGCATGTTTCGTTCTCATGATACATGTTGCTGAGGACAAGCCTTGTGGCAGCCCCACCTCACACATCACAGAGCAGAACAGGACCCGGTGGGCAGAGACTGTGGGGCCAGAGGGGGTGCCAGCTGGCAGCCCCAGGTGTGAGCGCATGGCCTCCAGGCTCGGCCATCGTTACTTCTGAGTTAATGTCAACATAAACCTCACAGCTGGGTTTGTCGGCAAGCGGACGCACTCACATGACCAAGACGAAGACACAGGTGGACGGTTCAGTATGTAAGCGAGGCCCTAAAATGCCAGGGAAACTTGCAAGGGCCTCCAGACTTGGAACACAGAACGCAACAGCCGCACACAGCAGAAGGGAGTGGAAGCGAGCGAAACCCTGAAGTGCCCTGAGGACATCCCTGTGGAATACGAGGGAGACAGTCTTAGTGTGAACGTAACCAAGAACTTAAAATTAACGGCAGGCGGTTAACAGGAAGAAAAGGAAACCGAGCCCTGTGGTCCCTGCTTGGGCCTCGGCCTCTGCCGGCTCCACCAACCCTGCTCCCCAGCCTTGTCTGTCCTTCTCTGCCCCCAGAAAGGAACGTCACGTAGAAGGGCTGTGGACCGTGTCCAGGGGGAGAAAGGACCCGGGCCTTGCACTAAGGGAGGTGGGAAGCAAATCTTGGTTAGGATTCATGTTTGAGCTTTTTGTCATTGGAAGTAGAAAATGAAGGGACAGAAATGCCTGTAAGAAAGTGTCACGTACCCATCGAATGGTCCCTTCGCCTGTCCCTGCAGGCCGTCTGCCCGTGTTCCAGGGCCTGTTGCCCTGCCCTGTACTCTGTGGGTCCCGGACACCTGAACAGCAGGCCTGCTGTTCTGTGACATTGTTGTAGCATGTTCCGTATCGGGTGACATTAGGAAACACCCATCTGAAGGTAGCCCGGTCGACTCACTGGTCACAGGTCAGGGAGGCGGAGCCCGGAGGGCGACATGCAGGTGGATGCACAGCCGGCCTGTACCCCGTCTGAGGACCGCAGCTCCCTGGCCAGCTGCAGACGTCCCCCGTCGCAGGAGCCCACTCGGTCACCGGGCACTGCTCCAGCGCTGGTCAGGTAGGTACCGTAGAGAGGGGGTGAAAGCCGTGTCCCCCGCCCGAGTGAACCTGCCCCAGGAAGGGACTGATGCAGGCCCTGTCCAGCTGCGACAGGCTGAGGGCTGCTGGCCAAGGGCGGTTGTGGTCCACGGTGGGGGGGGACGCTGCTGCAGGGCAGTGCGTGGACACGGCCATTCATTCTCTGCAGACTTGCATATCCACCCCTTGCCTCAGGAGAACCCAGACTGCAGTGACAAGTGTGCTTTCCGTCCCGCTTGACGGGATGAACAGGTCAGGGCTGTGTTGTCAGCAGACATGACTGGAAGAGGGTGACAGGTGCTGGGACAGAGGTACCAAGTCCTTTGGGAAGCTGGGCCCCAGAGGCGGAGCCTGCAGCGTAGCTGTGGTACCAACAGGCCGGCCGTTCAGACACTGTAGCCGTTTTCAAAGATGCGTCAACGTATTTGCAATACGTTACTTTCTATGTCCCCTGTTACTCATTCATCTTTCAGTTCAGTGGCAGAATTATACACACAAAGCTCAGTGGAAGAAAATGGGCACTGACTGATTTTTTTCTGGACACTACTGTTTATTTCCTGACTATTATGAAAATTTAATAGAAAAGGTGTGTTAAATCCCCCGCCCTTGGTGCCGATGCGTTACAATATCACGTCGTACAAACTCCGCGTGCCATGAATAGTTCACAACGACATTTGTGGGAGGCAAACAACTTTTAAGGACGTTGACTGTTAAACGGAGAAGTGGAATTGTAGTTACACCGACATGGGGTCAGGATACGGATCCATGAGAAGTGCATGTGTATGAAAACCATCCGATGGATGAGGGGTATAATACGGCATAATTCCCAGAATTTTAAAGCTAAATACAAACTAAAGCGCTAGTAATCAAGGTTCCTACACCTACTTAAGGCACAAGATAACCGGTAAACATCTCCTTAAGAGAAATACTCCGTGCGTGGCTTCCCGCCTCAGCACTGCCTGTGAGCCCCGTCAGGGGAGCGGTGCCCCCATCCGATTGGCAGTGATTAAGAAAAGCACTACAGATAACGTGCATTCCAAGTGTACAGGGCCAACGGCTATGAAATTACACGGTTTGCATAACCTCAGGTGATTAGAGTTGTTTAGAAATTTGCACACAAATTAAAAATTTAAAACCGTTTTTACATCTCACCACTTTGAAGTTGCTGAACTCCACTACCGGCCCAGTGATTGCCCTGATTTCAAAATGTGTCCGAGCCACCTGGGCTCCTGCCCCTGCTAACTCGGTAGCTCTGTGGCTTGGTCTGGTGACAAGACACGGAAACAGCTGAGTGACGAACGTAATCTGTTTCTCAAAGTTTGAACTTTGGTGAATCACTGTCCCCAGTTCCGGTTAACTTGTAATTCTGCCATCACCGCCGTTTTGGTGTCAGACTCTGACAGGACCCTCCAGGTGCTGGTGACCTGTGTGACTCACAGAACAGAGCCTCATTGTCTTGGCCTCTCAGTGACCTTGGAGGGGCTTCCAAGAGCCCCCAGGGTGCCCCTGACTTCACCCCTGCAGGTGTGTTCAGTGACAGAGTCCCCGGGCTGGGTTTGGAGTAGTTCCCCTAGGGTTTCAGACNATGTGTCCGAGCCACCTGGGCTCCTGCCCCTGCTAACTCGGTAGCTCTGTGGCTTGGTCTGGTGACAAGACACGGAAACAGCTGAGTGACGAACGTAATCTGTTTCTCAAAGTTTGAACTTTGGTGAATCACTGTCCCCAGTTCCCGTTAACTTGTAATTCTGCCGTCACCGCCGTTTTGGTGTCAGACTCTGACAGGACTCTCCAGGTGCTGGTGACCTGTGTGACTCACAGAACAGAGCCTCATTGTCTTGGCCTCTCAGTGACCTTGGAAGGGCTTCCAAGAGCCCCCAGGGTGCCCCTGACTTCACCCCTGCAGGTGTGTTCAGTGACAGAGTCCCCAGGCTGGGTTTGGAGTAGTTCCCCTAGGGTTTCAGACAGGACTGCCCCACGCTGCCCACACACCCGTGACGGCACTGTTTCCTGCCCAAAACGCAGGCCCTCGGGCCCGTTTGCCAGGAGGACAGAGCCAGGCTGGACCTCTTGCTGGGCACGATGGTCTGGTCTGAAGCGACTGTGTCCTCATCTCCTAGCTGCTCGTTTGTGTGGTGATGGTGACCGTCTACGGCGCAGAAAGAATATTTGAAAGACTTATTTAAAAAATCACGTTGAATTAGATTAATCGGAACTTCTGGAATCTTGTTTTAAAGAGAATTGTTCTAGAATCTATTGTTTAGGTATTAATGGGACTACCTACTAAATATGATTTCTGCAGGGGGCTTCAGACAGCTTTACATCAGGAATGGGTATAAGGTTTTATTTTATTTGGGATCCTTCGACATGCTGCAATAACGCTCGCTTCCCTGAATACTTAGAACAATACTTTCTGATCAAACTTCTTCAGGAAACACGTCTGGGGCTTAGAGAGTAATTCCCGGGCTAGGATTCCGCCACGTGCGGCCGATGGTGGGGGTGCCTGGGAGAGCCGTGGAGCCTCTCGGTCGGGTTATGAGGCGTCGTTACCGGGAGAGGCAGCTGCTGCCCCTGCCACCGGCTCTGGAGGGTCAACCAGGTTTGGATGTGCCCTCTCTGGAAAGAGCTGATGGCTAGAACACTAGAGAACCACTGCTGGCCGTTTCTCATCGTTTTTACATTTTCTTCATTAGTTTTCACGCAGTCAGATTTTTCTCTTGGATGAGTGTTGGCCAACAGTTTTCACAAAGTTACTCATTTTACAGATTGGTATTCACCCCGCACCCCCCCCCCCCGCCACGGTGAAGCCGTCCACACACTGGCAAGGCTCATAGGGGCATGTCCCCCGGCACGAAGCCGGAAACACGGCCAGCCTTGCTCTGTGCTGGCGGGGGGAAGGCCCTTCCCCTGAGCCAGGGCCGAGGGACAGGCCCTGCCACTGTGGGCCATCGCTTGGTGATTCTTGTTTCTCCCCCCGTTAGTTATCAGACAGACCCTCAGCCTGCCTTCATGTCTTTTCTTATTGATCTGCAGAATATTTTCATATATTATAGAAACACATATTCATGAATTTTTTCTTTAACTTATTGAGGTAACGTTGGCATTAATACAGTTTTCAGTAAGTTATCTATGTTCATTATCAACATACTGAAAAGCAAAACACTTTCTGCAGTACTCAGAATGGGTGGTTAACTCACCCAGAGGGTGTCAGGGGACCCTTCACGGCCCTGGGTTCACGCCACAGAAGCGGTGTGTAGGTTCGCCGACAGGTGGGTGGTTCTGAGCTGCACGTGTGAGCACAGGCTGGACTCGGGAATTCTGCTGTGGGGAGCCCTGCAGAGAGGGGTTTAAAAAGCGTTTGTTTTTCAGTGCTTACGAGAAGGGGCTGGTAACAGCCAGGGCTCGGGGCTCAGAATGACCTTCCCCGTGGTACGCTCCTCCGGCCTCTGCAGTTCGGTGTCTGCGTGGCTGTTTGGTCCTCGGGGGTGGTGGCTGTGCTCCGTTTTTCTCTCGAACTATGTACGCTTAGAACAAGTGTGTGCAGATAACTCAGGCCACATTACCAGGGCAACACCAGTCTCACTAAAGAGGTCAGCTGAGACTTGGAAACGGACGAACCAAACTCCCAACCGGCAAGGCCTCAGGCAGGTGGACCTTGCTCTGGGCCTTCTTGCCGGGGCTCTAGGCAGAGGTGGGTTCTGTGAGGTCTCGACCGCTCCTGCTGGCTGGTACCTCACCCGGAGTGTTACAGGGAACAAGCCTTTTCCATCAGGAATGTAAACCTCAGTCGTAAAAACTGCCATAAGATTTTTATCTTAGTTAAAAACCCATTTACAATCATAGCATTTTCATACTCCATGCTCATCTGTAACATGCAGCAACTTTGCTTTGTCTACTCGTCATTAATAGATCTATTTCTGAGCGTGGTATGAACACTCCCTCTGAGAGGGTCAGTACGGTACGACCAATACAAAGAGAAGTCCCACCAGGTGGCTACGCCTCATGTTTGTGTTTCTGTTCTGGCTGATCCGGTGCCCTGCTTACAGTCTGTCGGCTCTGATCTGATGGGTGATAAGCAGCAGGGACAGGAGGGCCACCTGCCAGGACTGTTCTTCCCCGTATTTTGGGCTGGAAGCCAACAAAAATGCATTCTTTATCGGAGCCAGATCAGGAAGAGGGTGCCTGCCGGGAAAACAGTGCCTGCCGTTCATAACAGCAGGAGATGACGATGAACGACACACCTTTGCCAGCGAGGAGCGATTTCGGAATTGCAAGCGCTCTCACATGTGTGTTTTCAAACCCTTGCCACAGTTGTGAGAGGGTCGGAGGCGGCTCCGATGGGTTTCACCAGGCGGCTGCGGGTCTTGCTGCAAACCTGACCTCCCCCAGGTGGCCGCTGCTCTGGGGACTTGCTTTTCTGCGGGAGCCTCGGTTTTCCTGCTCACAGAGCGGAAGTTTGGCTGGCAATGTGGAAATGTCGTTCCTTTAATATTCTACTGAAGTCCTTTTCAAGTCCTTTGCTCCAGTTCATACTATCAGACACTCGTGGAGGGAAACAAAAGTTAAACACTGAGGAAGGCGCTCAGCCCCCACAAAACCCTCACACGCCCGCGAGGAGACGCCCACGACCAGTGTGGGCACTGGTCTCTGCCCACATCCTCAGTGTTGGTTAGCTTCCCACTGAAGAATGCCTGGGTGGGTTTTGCTATGATTATGTCTACAAAACAAGCACAGTTTTGCGGGGAATAAACCAAGTGGATTGAATTTGCTGCTGTTCAAAACAGCTCGTAAGAACACTAGAGCCCACCGGGCTGCGTGGGCATGGGTAGGGGTGGGGGCAGCCGGGGGTGTGGCTGCTGGGCCCCCATTGGCCACTGGACACAGGGTAGCTGTTCCTGCTGCTTGGGGGTCAGTGCCCAGCGTCTTGGGCTGGGGGTCCTGGTGTCAGTTTGCACCCCAGTGGTGACAAACCTCACCTCACGGCAGAGGTGAGGACATTCCTGAGAGTCCCCCTTGCCTCCAGTACTTGTGGTGGCTGGTCCTCTTTCTGGGGATGCTGGGCGTCAGCAGGTGCCCTCTCATCTCCAGGAAACTACAGGTGCGTGTTACAGAAACTCAGTTTAACATGTCGGTTGACCATGTGGGCTGACCACAAGGCACTTTGTGCATTTTTACACGCATGTGCACATGTGTGTTGGTGTCTCAGCCCTGGCACACGTTAGTGAGAAGTGTAAGAAACATGTAGAAATTGTATTCAATGTAGGTGATATGTGAAGTTGTTTCCTCTGTTACCTGTTTAAACATGTGAAATGTTGAATATAAAATGTAGAAAGGAGAGACACCATACATTCCTTCTGAGCGTGTGTGTAGTCAGTGGTTGGTGGCAACAGCAGAGACCACACCAGGAGGGCAGGCCAGCTCCCGGCCACAGAATGTGAAATGCTGGCCACTTCGACCTTCAGCAAAATTGGTCAATTAGAATGAAATGACCTTCAGGCACGGGACATCAGCTTGTCAACCCATTCGAAGAAAGGAAGCGTAGAAGAGACTAGAACTCGCTCCTTGTTCGCTTCTCACGCAGTCTCAGTGGGGGACCTCATTTCTGAGCCAAACCAAGCAAGTCCTCGCTGCATGTCCCTGCCTCTCGGCCCTGCATCTCCTGGGGGAGGGAGGCGGACAAGGTGGGCCGGGGACAGCAGGTAGGGACCCAGCAGATGACTGATGTTAGAGAGACGAAGGCGCTGAGGACAGAGCTCGGTGCTCCATAGACCCGTCTCCGGGGCTGTTTTCTAGTTTCACCGTCACACCCACCCTCTTCCTTGGGAAATTTTCCATTCCTCAGATTCTTACTAAGTGCCCCCTTTGCGCTCTGAGAATTCAGTGGGGGAAGACACACGCTGTCTCATCTTTCTCGAAACAAACCTGCAATTGTCCCGTGGACAGCAGCCGGTGCGCAGACAAGTGAACAGGGGTCATCGCTGATGAGACAGACGTCACACCTCGTCTCTAGCGGCGAGCTAGAGACCTGTTCGAGGACCTTCTATGATGGAGGGTGGTCAAGGAAGTTGACAAGCTCATGAGCGATGAGGAATGAGCCCCCCTGGGGTTTAGAGCGCGGAAGGAGTAAGAAACTCGAGGCCTTGAGAAGGGGCTGGTGCTGTGCCCACAAGTGGAGGGGAGACCGGTGTGGCCTCGTGGTGGACCAGGGCATGCAGGGCCTACAAGATTAGGGGGGAAAGGGGGTTCCTCAGTTTCCTTCCCTTTCACGGGGACATCTAGAGACTGGAACACGTGGGTGGTTCTGTCTAAACTGCGTTTGGAGTGATCATTCTGCCTTGTAGGTGGAGAGCGGAGTGTCAGGTGGGTCCCTGGAGTCAGGTGTCCGTGGGAAGCTGTTGGGTCACTTACTGTGCCTCTGATGACGTCTGAGGGTCTCGGGTGGCCCAGAGAGGGCGAGATCCACTGTAGACAGAGAGGGTTGGGCAGGGGGGAAATCCAAGAGCAACACTGCATTTCGGGGTGAGGAGTTTGGAGAAGGCAGGGCTGTAAAGAGAGCTGAGCACGTTTCCGGAAGGAAAGTGTGGGGACGTGGAGGCCCAGCACTCTGACCGGGACACGTGGGGCCAAGGAGCCTTTTTGTCACCTGGGAGCACGTAGGACAGGACCGGCCCCTCGTGGTGGCTCAAGGCCCGGCAGTGGGTGGTACCCAGGAGGCAGGTGAGACGAACGCCCACTGGGTCGCTCCCTGCCACCCCTGAACCTGGCCCCGGTTGGCTGCAGGGGGCTGAGCAGGCAGCTCCTGCCCTTCGGTTTCAGCAGAGGCTGGGTCTGCATCTCAAGGTGCGACCCTGCACTGTCGCCCAGTCGCCAGGGCCCCCAACAGCCCGGGGTGAGCCCTGATCGCCAGGACGCTGTCAGCACTTCGCTGGTAAATCACGGAGTTTAATCAGTGCCCTGAAGTGCTGTGAAAACTTAATTTTGAGCATTCTTTCTTTCCTTTTGCACAAATACAATGTTATTTCCTGTGCTACCGAGAATTTGTGATGACCCTATGTAAAGACACCAAATGAAATTTAAAAATAATTAAAAGTGTCACTAAAGATTTGTGGTGGGGACTTCGCCAAGATGGAGACGTAGGTAGACACACTGTGCCTCCTCGCACAGCCAAAAGAAGGACAACAACAAATTTAAAAACAAAAACAACCAGAACTTCCAGAAAATCAAACTGTATGGAAGTCTGACAACCAAGGAGTTAGAGAAGAAACACTCACCCAGATGGTAGGAGGGGTGGAGACAGGCAGCCGGGCAGAGAGGACTCTCAGCAAGGCAGTGGCTGGCTGACCCGGAGATGCAGCAGACTGTGGACTGGGTGGTCCCACATTTGCTGCAGATAAACCCAGAGGAACAACTGGGGAGCGAGACAGACAGTGCAACCCAGGGTTCCAGGGGGAAATAAAGCCTCAAAGCCTCTGACTGAAAACACCTGTGGCAGTTGAGGTGGCGGGAGAAGCTCCCAGCCTCACAGGAGAGTTCACTGGAGAGACCCACAGGGTCCTAGAACGTACAGGAATGAGCACCAGAAGGGCCCAATTTGCTTGTGGGGAGTGGGGGAAGGGACTGAAAGTCAGCAGAGAGTGGAGAAGGCGGCGCTGTCCCTCTCGGACCCTCTCCCACGCATAGTGTCACAGTGCAGCAACGTAGGTTGCCCCGCCCTGGTGAACACCTCAGGCTCCGCCTTGTACTACATAACAGGTGCACCGAGACAAAAAAAATGGCCCAAATGAAACAACAGATCAAAGCTCCAGAAAAGATACAACTAAGTGGCAAAGAGATAGGCAACGTATCAGATGCAGAGTTCAAAACACTGGTCATCAGGATGCTCCAGGAACTCACTGGGGACTTCAACAGCATAAAAAAGACCCAGGCAGCAATGAAGGTCACATTATGTGAAATAAAGAAACACCTACAGGGAACCAACAGAGACAGGAAGGAAACCGGGACTCAAATCAATGGTTTGGAGCAGAAGGAAGAAAGAAACATTCATCCAGAACAGAATGAAGAAACAAGAATTCAAAAAAATGAGGAGAGGCTTAGGAACCTCCAGGACAACTTTAAATGTTCCAATATCCGAACCATAGGAGTGCCAGAAGGAGAAGAGGAAGACCAAGAAGTTGAAAACTTATTTGAACAAATAATAAAGGAGAGCTTCCCCAGTCTGGCAAAGGAAATAGACTTCCAGGAAATCCAGGAAGCTCAGAGTCCCAAAGAAGTTGGACCCAAGGAGGAACACACCAAGGCACATCATAATTACATTAGCCAAGATTAAAATGAAGGAGGAGAATCCTAGAAGCAGTAAGAGATAAGGGGACAGTCACCTATAAAGGACTTCCCATCAGACTGTCAGCTGATTTCTCCAAAGAGACCTTACAGGCAAGGAGGGGCTGGAAAGAAGTATTCCAAGTCATGAAATCCAAGGACCTATATCCAAGATGACTCTATCCAGCAAAGCTTTCATTTAGAATGGAAGGACAGATAAAAGTGCTTCCCAGATAAGGTCAAGTTCAAGGATTTCATCATCACCAAGCCCTTATTATATGAAATGTTAAAGGGACTTTTCTAAGAAAAAGAAGATCAAAAAATATGAACAGTGAAATGACAACAAACTCACAGCTATTAACCACCAAATCTAAGAAAAATAAAAACAAACTAAGCAAACAACTAGAAGAGGAACAGAACCACAGAAACGGAGATCACATGGAAGGTTATCAGCAGGGGAGTGGGAGGGGGTGAGAGGGGGAAAAGGTACAGAGAACAAGTAGCATAAATGCTACTTGGTAGAAAATAGGCAGGGGTAGGTTAAGCATAGTGTAGGAAATGTAGAAGCCACAGAACTTGTATGTATGACCATGGACATGAACTAAAGTGGGGGAATGTGGGTGGGAGGGGGTGTACAGGGTGGAGGGGAGTCAAGGGGGGGAACGGGACAACTGTAACTGCATAATCAATACAATATATTAAAATATAAAATTTACAAAAAGCTCCATGGTGGGATTCGTTGTGTAAACCTAGAGCTCATCTTTTCCCTGCGGGGCTGTGGGAAGACCGTGGACCTGCCTCGGTGAACTGGTGTGGGCACACGGGCTTCTCGGCCGAGAAAGCTGAGCCGAGAGAAGCCTGGGCGTCTGTCGGGGAGCTCAGGCCCCGGGATGACTGGCCCATCCACCTGCAGGTGCGGACACTGGTCTGCTCGGCCCTCAGGCCTGCACACCTGCCCCTTGGTCCTGTTTCTCTACAGGGTGGTGGCCACTTCCCCCGGTGGGTGTGCAGAGGACAGCCAGTGGCAGGTCTGGCCTGGTCAACTGTCCCTTCAGGACCCAGGCAGGAATCGAGCCTTAAATGGGTCCAGTCGGGTTCCTGTTGTCTACAGCCTCCAATCTGTCAGAACCTCTGTGTTCCCTAGGGAGGGGGACGCCCTCAGGTTCAGAAGGTGCTGGACGTCACTGCTGTCCCTGCTGTCCTGACATCCCTTTCTTCTTTGAGAACCCTAGTTCTTGGTGACACCAATGTCCCAGGTCTTTGTTTGCCAGCTTTGCACCCACAGCCACACTCCAGGGGCCCCGGCAGCCTGGAGTCCCTGTCTGCTGCCTCCTGAGAGTGCGGAGAGCCCATCACTGGGGACCCACCCCTGGGGACCCATCACTGGGGGGCAGACACAGGTCATGCCCTTTCCTTGGGTGACGAGATGTTTTCCAGGCCTGGGCCTTGTCTGGGTGGAAGTGGCCTGTCTGACAGGAGCATGTGGGGGTCTGAAAGGTGGCCTTGTGCCAACCCCAGCTCTGCACCTGTGAATTGCTGGCTGCTCCCCATGTCCCAGGGACATCGATATCACCCCAGAAAACTGGGCTGGTAAAGGCCTGCAAGTGGCACTTTGCACATGAAATAGTAGCTTTCCTTTCCTGTGTGACTCTTTCTTTAATGTATGTTTTTTTTTTTCAAGTCTGGAGGGATATTCTTACTACAAATGTCTGAACAATTGGTATTAGGCAAAATGTGAACTTGAACTTTAAGCTATGACTTGGCACAAATTTGAAAAAACGCTATTTTATCAGAGAGATTTTTGCTGGGCAGTTTACAATATGTCTTGCTGAGTCTGATGTCATCTGACCTTTCTGGATCGGTGCGGGAGTGGGTGGGTGTCTCAGCGTGGGCCGAGGCCAGGACCTAGGAGGCTTCCCAGGAAGCTAGAAGCACTGACTCATTTCCATATAAATCAATCAACGGCAACCCAAGATTAATCTTATTATGTAACATTGTTAGAGAATCATCATGCATCTCCCTTTCTCTTATTTCCAGTCTGTTTTTGTCGGAAACATTGAAATGAACAACGGTGAAGGTCAGGACTAGAAAGTGACCTTCCAGTGTGTCGTGAAGGCGACTCCTGGACCAAAGACAGACAGGATTCGGCAGGGAACGCGCAGTAGGGCATCCAGGTCTGGTGCTCCCTTCAGCCTCACGCGTGCACGGGCCGCGGGTCGCCTGAGAGCTGGGGGCCCCAAGGCAAGTGGAAATGGACCTGGCTGCTACTCTGTTGGTGACAAGCAGGGTCCCATTTTTAACAAAACTTTCTTTTGAATCCTCCCCCGAGGACATTTTTTTCATTGCTCTCAGAGTGAGAGGAAGGGGTAGAGAGAAGCCGTTGATCGGCCTTCTGTGGGCACCTGGACCAGAGATCACGCCTTGACCAGGAACTGGACCTGCAACCCTCTGGTTCCAGGGCGGTGCTCCAAGGCACGGGCCACCTGGCCAGGGCCCCTTTTTTCAAGTAAAGTCGGTCTCCCCAGAGAGCAAAGGCACCGGGAGGCCCAGAGACTCATCCAAGACCAAGCTGTCGGCACAGGTCAAGGTGGAACTGGAAGCAGGGCCCTGACAGCCCAGCAGGGCTGTGTGGACGCTGAACTCATGGCCATTTAGTGACCCGGTCTGTATTGAGCAGCAAGGACTCGCTGTGACGTGTGTGCGGAAGCCCCACCAGCTAAGTCCTGTTTGTATTCCACGCCGCCTCTCCCTCTGAAGTAATCAAATCATGTTTACAGTCTCCACGTCGATAGCAAATACAAGACGTAACCACTCTTTAAAACTGTCATCCCCTGGTGGTGTGGGGTTTGCCGCTCACTTTGTTCGTGCCACGGAAACATAAAGGCTTGCATTTGGAAGGACTCGCCGGAATCGAGTGTTGAGCTGCTATGAAGTTCCCCCAAACGTTGAGCGCAGTGTGGGGGTTCCACAGCTCATTCCGGCATCCTTTTCGGGGAGCGTGTTGCCAGAATAAGGTGGAAATGACTCGGTGTGGAAGCAGAGCCCTCAGGATGCACTGGGAGCGTAAAATACGAAGCATTTAGCGTCAAATCTTTTCAACCCACAAAAAACGTCAACTTGTGTCACTTTAGTTATGGAGTGCCACCCATCTTCTTATGGGCATTTATTATTATTTTTTTAATGCCACTTTATTTATTTATTTATTTATTTATTTATTTATTTATAAAGACTTTGTTCATCTACCTTTAGAGGGGAAGGGAAGGAGAGAGGGAGAGAAACACCAATGTGTGGTTGCCTCTCCCACGCCCCCTGCTGGGACCTGGCCTGCGACCCAGGCATGTGCCCTGACTGGGAATCGAACCGCAGTCCCTTAGTTCACAGGCCTGTGCTCAGCATTTATTATTTGTTAGTAATATAATGTGGTGCCAAACAGTGTTGCATTGACAATATCAGGACTAACGGTACTGAAAAGAACAAATGAGGAAAATTAATTTGTAGAAATACTTGTTGATCAAAACTGTCGGTCACTGTCTGCCGGGGTCAGCTCCTCCTGAAATGGGCTTCGTGTCACCACGGTGGGTCTCAAGGGCGGGAGTTCCTGGGTGGTTGGCATCCCTGTCATCTCTGAGGAAACGCGCGTCCCCTCCTTCCCCAGCTCCCCTGAGCACCCCCTCTCCTCCTCCTGTCCCTGGTCACCGGCCACCCTAGTCAGAGCACAGATGCACCCTTTGCGGGTGTGTCTCACGAAACACGTGCCCGACATCTGAGCTGTGGGGAGTCAGTGTCCATGGTCTCTTGAGGACGTCCCCTCCCCAAGCGGAGCTGACATTTTTTTAGGGGCTGTGGAGGTGGTGACCAGGGGCCCAGCGGGGGCTGGTGTGGTGGTGCCGAGGCTGCTCGTGCTGAGGCTCCAGTGGCTTCCGCACCGTTTTTGGGTGCATGGCTGGTTTCTGCTTGCTCTCGTTTCTACGGGACAGTCAGAGCCAACGTCAACACAGCAGAAGGAAAACAGTGTCTGTGCGTTACTCTGAAAATAGCTGTGGCCTCGTGGATTCCTGAAAGTGTCTCGGGAACCTCGGGGCCTGTGGGCTGTAATTTGAGGACTGCTCTACTCGGCGTTATTACATTAAAGAAATGCGGGTTTCTAATGCATTTGTAGATTCTTTTGCAAGATTCTTAGTTTTTTGCATCCTTATCACTAAACAAAAGTACTTTCTGGCTGTGGTGTTTGTTTTTGTTTCTATAATCAATTTTTTTCTAATAAAAATAATTTGGAGGTTTCCCTGTGTGTGCGTGTGTGTGTGTGCGTGGGTGTGTGTGTGTGCTCTGCCATAAGTTAGGCGGCGCTGGGATAATGTGTAATTTATAGGATGTAATAGACAATTTCCCTGATGGACTATCTGGCTGTTTGCTTTCTATCCAAGAGCTTTTTATGAACTTTCTTCTTTTAGGCCATCAGTTTAAACTTTCTGATTCTACTGTGTTCAACTTTGTAAGACTTTATGTATAAAGTTGGACCACGTTTTCTTGAGATTTAATTTTTTTTAAATCTGTGGTTATTTTTCTCTTGCTCTAATTTTTCCCCTATTTTTCTTGAGTTAGCTTGCAAATTGGCCTACTTTGTTGGGTTTTAAAACAACACATTTCATTTTTATTGGTTCTGCGCTTTGTGTTCTAATTCATTAGTACATTTATCTTCATTAACTCCTGAGTTTTGCTTCCTTTTGCTCACTTGTTCATTATATGAATTTTTAATCGGAGGCTTATTTTCTTTGACATTTTTTGAATTCTCCTCTTTGAGTGTCTAAAGTTTTATCTGTCAAATTGTTGTGAGTGCTCTATGTTGCTCGACACAGACGAGTGTTCTCTGGGATCAGGAGTCTCAATTCTTGATACGCCTGTGCTGGGCATCTTCCCTGGGGCAAGTTGGCAAATGCACTGTTACCGAGTTCTCAGCCCCTTGGCCAGTTTGGGTGGAGAGGGCTCCCTCCCACCTGTGTTGTCCCTTCTGGTTTTCCCCTTTGGAATACTGTTTTAGACATGTTTCTTACATACAAAATCGTGTTGGGTTTTTCTGCTAGTCTGTCTACAAGTGTTGTAATGAGTGCATTCCAATTCACTGATACAGACACTCCAACGGTTTTGTCGCCCTGTTCTAAGTTTTGTTTATACGTACACAGGGATCTACGTAATCTCTCCCTCCGTCTCCTGTGCTTGCTCTCTCCCTATTTGTTCTTCTCCCTCTGCCCTCCCCACTCCCCACCTGAAGGCGTAATTTGGGTAGAAGAAAGGTTTGCATTTTTGTTGTATCATTAGCTTTCTCCGATTCTTCTATCTAGGTTCCTCAACCCTGGTTATTTGAGCACTTCCTCTCCTGGGTTCCTCGTCCTGAGCAACGTTGGCAGGTGGCTCCCATTGTCTCTTTCTCCTTCCTAATAGTTGCTTTGACATAATGCTCTTTTACCTGAATTCAATGTCTCTAAAGCAACTGACAAGGTTTTTCTTTTTTTAAAATATTTTATTTATTTTCAGAGAGAGGGGAAGGGAAGGAGAGAGGGAGAGAAATATCAATGTATGGTTGCCTCTCATGCATCCCCTGCTGGGAACTGGCCTGCAACCCAGGCATGTGCCCTGACTGGGAATCGAACCACGGTTGTGTGGTTCACAGGCCCGCGCTCAATCCACTGAGCTACACCAGCCAGGGCTGACAAGGTTTTTCTAACTTTTCATAGTTTGTCAATCCTCTCCCCCAATTTTTAAGTAAGTTTACTGTGTCCCCCTTTATTGTAGGAAGGTGTGTTCGCTGCCTCTAGAATCCGCAGTCACATCTATTTGCTGTTGCTATTTCTGAAGACACCCTTCCGGCGCCTTCCGGTTTCCAGGGTCCTGTTAAGAAGTTAACTCTCAGTCTCACTTTCTGCTTCTATGAAATGGGCTACACGTTTTCAAATCAAGCTGGTTTTTGAGACCTTTTCACTTGTCTTTTTATTTTTTGGAACATTGTTTCGATGAGCCTGAGGCTTTTATACTTGTTCCAACCGGCGTTTGTAGGAGTCGGGAATCTGGGGCTTGGTGTCTCCGTGAGTTTGGAAAGTCTTCAAACGCTGTCTGTGCAGGGGTCGCTCCCTCTGCTCTGCCTGGTCCTTCTGGAACCCAGGCTGCAAGCCCAGCAGAGCCTCACCCACTCCCCAGACCCGCGGTCTTGTTCCCGGAGGCCAAGCGTGCTTCGTCCGCGTGTTCTCACTCACTTCTCACCTCAGTGATCACCCTTTCTGCTTAGTTTGTAAGATTCTCAGTGTCAGCTGTGAATGCATTTTAATTCTAGAATTTCCAGGAGTCTCTTCACAGCTTCCTCCAAAACTGTCCCTGTGTCCTTTCATGCACATGTTAGTCACAGGAATGTCACAGTTCACAAGCGTCCACTCTGATGTCCACATCTGCTCCAGGAGGTCATCTGGCTGAGACCGCCCCTCAGGCGCCCACAATACCTGCGACCTTGGGTGGTCAGAGAAGGAAGATGTCACTGTGGCCTCGTGGGGGCCAGGCAGCACCAGCCAGCAGGCTGCTGGCCATCACCTGTGTCAGCCCTGCTTCTCGCCAGATGCTGGACCTGAAGCGGCCCCTTGTTAATACGTGGATTCTCTGAAGATCCACTGAATCCCCGCTCTCCAAAGGGCACGAGACTACTGACTCAGGACATGCAGATGCCTGCAGAGGTCCTTCGCAACAGAGGACCTCACAGAGCAGAGAAGAGGGGACTGGGGCCCGTGGTGGGCTCTGTGGCAGCCTCAGTCATGGAAGAAGCTGGGGTAGGGTACTGACTCTGGGGGAGAGCGACCCTGAGACACGAGGGAAGCCTGTGGCGTTAGGGCACCACATTCTGTTGGGAAAATACATCATGTTCAGCCACCCTCCACTGCTTGCTACACCTGGCTTCCTGGGTCCCCAGTGCTCTGGGGCTGAGGCTATGGGACCGCATCCTGCACTGTCCCCACAGGGGTCTCTGGCTGGCACCGAGGAGAGTGGCCTGTCTAGGAAGCTACTGCCTCTCCTGCCTGGTACAGGCCTGATGGGAGAAATCAGGGACCTGAAAACCACTGACATTCAACCCAGCAACAGCAGTTCCACCAGGCATTGTTTACAAAGCATTTTGCATCTTCCCCCCACCAGTGCTGGAAGGTGGGCGCTGCACTCTGCGTCTCAAGAAAGGCAGGCCTACCAAGTGGCCCCGGACACCCACATGGCCGGTCTGCGTGCAGCCCAGCCCCAGCCCAGTGTCCGACCCAGGACCTACTGCCGCCCTCCTCAGGACACTGGTGCGGGGAGGGCCCGGTCCAAGCTGCGCCCTCCGGGGGCTGTCCTCCTGACGCAGACCAAGGCCTCCTTGTCTGAAGAATGCAATCTCTGCGTTTGTACAAGCTTCTAAAGAGGCTGTTTTGGAAGGCTCATTTCCCCTTATTTAGACGTGTCTGCAGCAAGTTCCATAATTAAACTTTGAAAGCCCCCTCATTTCCATGGCCATGAATGCCTTAAGAGGATGCAGCTGTGTCGTTCTTGGCGTCTTTCAAAGAAAATACACAGATGAGAAAGTGTAGAAAGATAGCTGGTTGCTTCCAGCGGTTACTTGGAGCCGCCCCCACCTCGGCGTGCTCAGGTCAGAGGTGCTCGCACTTTCCCAGCCTGCCCCAGGGACCAGACGCCTGTCCTGAGCTTCGCAGCATGGAGGTCGGACGTTTGCTGGGCCCGAGGGATGAGACAGACAGACACTCCTTGTTTCGATTCATTAGCAGCTTGGCTGTGGCGATTCCTGTTTGTCCTTCGTGAACGGACAGATCACGGGCCGTCAGGCACACAGCCGGTCCCTTCGGCAGTCTTGAACCTGGTAAGAGACAGTTTTCTGTCTCTTTGGGCCCCACGTCTGATGGCTCAAGCAGCCCTGGGAGTTGGGAACCATGAAACAACTGCAGGGAATAAAACAAGGTCACGGGAGGCAGCAAACGTCAACACCTTGTTGATGCCGAGACCTCATGTTTCGTGTTCCTCCAGCAAACCAGAACGCTGTGAATGGTCAGAGGCCTTGGGAGAAGAGAACGTCGGTCGGAGGGTCAGGGTCCTCGTGGAGGTCAGCCTTGTGGACAAAGTCTGTCCGGCTGAGGCTGGCACCCTCCGCAGCTCCCCCAGGCCTCCTCGCTCGGTGCTCACCGTACCTTCCCGGGTGAGGACTGTTGGGAAGAATCGCCTTCTGGTGCAATCACTGGAGGGTTTCACTTGGCAGTGTGTCTGCCGGGGTCGGGACCTTCCTGCACCTTGGCGGCTCCAACTTTAAGTTTGTCCTTAACTTCCTGCCTTTTTCACGTGGGGCCTCCACCACTGCAGAGACACGGGGGGAACAGCAGTCGCGCACCACTACTCGAAGTCCTGAGAAACAGCGAGGGACGCTTTTCCTTAGTGTGGAGACGCGAGCAGCAGGGGGCCCAGCCCTGGAGTCAAAGGCGGCTCCAGCTGAGGCTGTGAGCTGTGTGGCCGCAGGTGCTACTGGCCACAGAGCCCGGCCGGCCAGGCCCTCCCGCCTCCCTCCCCACACCGCGGTGGCAGTGGGTTTGCTGTCGTGAGTGTGGAGAAACCTCACGTTCTCCAGGGGCAGTCCAGCCAGCTAGCCCCTAACGAGCCTCCCGTGGGAGCCCTCTGATGTAGCAAAGCCGAACTCGTTCTCCCAAGTAAGTTTTAAAATATTTGAGAGACAAACAAACCAAAACAAAAATAGCCCATGAGGGAGCAGAAAGATTGTCCTTGTCTTGGTAAGCTCTGTAGCAACTTGACACAAAATCTAGGTTTTCCCGAGTGTCTTACAAAAACCTCAGTTTTGCGGGGCTGTGTATGCGAGTATTCCAGGATTGAACACGATACAAGAGGAATCTTGAGAGGACAGAGGAGCAGGGTGGTCTGTTTCTTGTAGGTTCTTTGAGGCAGATTCCCAGTTCAGTGCATTTACAGAATTTCTCTTCCCTGGCCAGCGCCTCTTGGGTCCGAACCAGTGGGACCCTGGAGGGAGCAGACCCCTGGGGACAGTATCTGAATGATCACGCGAAAGACTGGCGTTTCCAGCTCGTCGCATTGACCCCCAGCCTCCAACACCCGGCCAGTGTGAACCACACGAAACTCAGCCCACCCGAGGGAGGGCAGGACGTTCTGAATTCCCTCTCCTTCCAAAGAATGAAGAATATTCCATAAAACCTCATAAACCCTAACCTTTACACATTCCACCCACAACCTAAGAGAAAAGCACCACTTCTAAATATTATGCAAGTTTAAAGCCTTGCGTTTAAAAGCGACTCTTTAAACCTTTCATCAAATGCAAAGTTTCTAATAGTTTTCCTGAACGCAAATCCGAGTGAGCTTGACGGAGCACAGACCCCAAAGCGCACACGGTGATTGTTTCCAGAACCCTGCACTCCAGTTGTCTTGGCACAGAGGAGAGATAATCAGGGAAAAAGAGAACCAAGCCACAGTCGCCTCTCCCTCGTGGGACCGGGCTGCTCGCTGAGCTCGGCCTCCCTGCAGCCGTGGCGGTCTCCTTGCAGGGGGGCGGGGGGGGGTAAGTGTGGACAACAGGTGGCTCCACTCTGCTCTCACGGAGTGCAGTCTGGCAGGAGGGGGCTCCCGGAGCAGCGCCGAGTGTCTGTCCTCAATGGCACCTGCTCGTTCTTCAGGCCCCTGGGCGGACCCCGCCCCCACCGACACCTCCCTTCCACCTCAGCTCCTGGAAGATTCAGGCAACTTTTCCCATCCACCCAAGTCGCCCATGCATCTCGATGAGGGACCGCGTGGTTCTCTGTGGTCTTGTCCCAGCTCTAAACTCCTCGAGGGGAAACACTGGCTGTGGACTTCAGTAGTTCACAGCATCGTCCTGGGCCCCACGGTGATCAAGAAACAGTCACTGGGAGAGCTGCCCCCACCCTGCCCCACCGAGCCCTGACGGGGCCAAGGCCGGGCCAGGCAGGCCTCCTCCCTGCAGAGACGAAGCTGGGGCGCTGGCACTGGAGAGGCTGAGGTGATGCTCCGAACCAATTCCACTTAAAGCCACTGAACGTGACAGCCCCGAGTTCTGATTTCTGCCGCTCTCAAGTCCTCAGAGACCCTGCAGAGGCGCCGGGTAACACCTGAGCCTGGAACTCTAGCATGAGAGGAAGCTGCGAGCAGACGGACAGGGGACGCTCCTACAAAGTGACACTTCCTCCTTTCTCCCAGAATAGAAGAGAATTCTGACGTCGCAGCGAGGGCTCAGATTTTCAAAAATTTTTTTGCAAACGTCAGGAACATGGACGCACTGTGTTACAATCAGTGAACCTCGCTGCAAAACGTGCTTGTGTTTTCAATAATTTTACTTGTGGAGCGCTTCATGTTCGTTACAGAAAGCTGAGAGTAATTTTTCTGGAGCCGGCACAGGCGCTTTCTCAGCGGTTAGTACACATCCTCACGTGGGCTGTTCATGAGCTGGTCTCCGACATCCCCCCAGCAGGCACACCGGAGCCTGTGGCTGCCTCGTCACCCGCCAGGGGACAGGGCACTCCCTCCCCTCCACAGCGAGGCGGAGGTCACTGAGACCGCACAGGGAGGTGCGCCTTGCCAGTGATGATTAGCCCGTGATTGTCACTGGGCCCGTCAAGAGCAATGCTTGACTAAAGTAAAAAAGTCGTGTACCATGCAGGGAAACCATTTTTCAAAGATGTCAAAAGAGATGAGTAACTAAGTAGGAAAACCCAAACCTGTGGCCCCTTCACGAACTCTGCCTTGAGGGGCCACGTGCCTACAGGCCACTCGGGCTGAAGCCAGAGTGGAGCCGCCGTGGGGCACAGAGCCTGGGCCTCTGTCCTTGGCTTCGCATGGCAGCTTTGGTCAGATCACATCTTTCTCAGCATCATCATATTAAGAGCATTAGGTCAGGATGCAGTGGCCTCTGCTGGGCTCATCGCTGTGATCTCTGCCTAAGTCTTCCTAGAGCCAAAAAAGCATCAGGTCCTCAGGATCGCGGTGACATCGCTGCTTCCTCCCTGTCTGTCCTCTCACCCAGCAGTGGCTCCTCACAGGTAGTGCTGTGAGTTCTGTTTGCTCCTCACTCGCCAAGGCTGCAGGGAATAAATAACTTATCGGCATGCCCTCAGAGTATTTTTGCTTTGCCAGCTGGGCTCCTATGAATAACGTGGCCAGCTGCCTGCCTGTGCCCACTGTGTGCAAACAATATGTCAGCGAACAGACGGAGCTGGACGATGTGAACAGCTTCATTCTGAGGCTTGGGGTCAGCGGATGTAATGCTGATGAAGGCACAGAAGTTCGGTCCGGACCTCGGCGGCGCGGGCACTGCGGTGCGTCTGCAGGGCTGCGGACGCTGGGCCTGGGCTTGGTTACCGTCAGCATCTGAAAGCACTCACCAAGCTCCCAGAATAAAGTGGAAGAAAGCTGTGGTTTGGTTTTCCAGAAAACGGTGCCTGTGGGTCTGTCCTTCTGTTTCTAGACGGATGCTGGGGCCTGGACGGCCTCAGTCGACAGAAGACGGGACTCCTGTTGCTGCCCGTTCAGCAGGTGGCTTCATCTCTGAGTCCAGAGACCTGTGGATCCATGTGTGTGTGTGCGTGTGTGTGTGTGCGTGTGGCACGCGCAGGGGAGGCAAAAGGAGGTTCCGAGTGTGAAAACATGAAACAGTTTCTTCCCGTATTGTTATCCCTCATTAATTATTGTGTGAATTTGCATTATTTGCAAACCCGCTTTTTCCCACCCCTGTGTGATATGTGTGCCTGGAATACCTATATGAAATAATTGGTTCTCACAGAGCTGCTCTTGTTTATATTTGATTTTTTAAATCCACATTTTAGGGTCACAGCAAAACGGAGGGGAAGACCCAGAGCTGTCCCTCCGCCCCCTTCCCCTGACACACAGACAGCCTCCCCCACTGTCGGCACCCGCGCCCAAGGGCACGTTTGTCGTTGGAGATGCCCCCGCCTGAACGCGTCGTCACCACCAAGGCCCGTAACCGAGACGAGGTTTCTCTCTCTGTGCTGCACACTCTGTGAGTTTGGACAGACGTATGGGGACGTGTGCCCGCACCGCAATGTCACCCACTGCCCTCCACATCCTCTGAGTCCATCTGTTGGTCCTTCCTCCCAGCCCTGGGAACCACTAACCCCTTGACTGTCTCCGTAGTTTTGCCTTCTCCGGAATGTCACGTGGCCGGAACGACACACGACAAAACCTGTTCAGACTGGCTTCTATCGCTCAGCCATGCGCATTTCAGGTTCCTCCACGGCTTTTCATGGCCTCCCAGCTTATTGTTTGGGACCGTCAGGGCCAGCTGCCCTGCACCAGCTCTTAGCGATCTGCCAGGCTCTGGTAATTCTGGACAGGTCGTTCTGGCTGGTTCACCTGAGTCGGGCACGGCAGACGCCCCGGCCCCCGTGAGTCGGCCGCTGCCTGGGCGTCTTCGTGCCTTCACTGGGCCTCCAGCCCGAGTCGAGACCGTTTGGGTGGCTGAAGATGAAGACAGTTTGGGCTACGAAGGCAACCAGTGTGTGTTTTCCTGAGACATGGGCACTGGGGAGGGAGTTCCTGAAGACCCGCCCGACCTCAGCGCCTCGGAGATGGCCGACACCCGCCGAGGGCCTGCGTGTTCCGGCCACGCCGCACACGCCCTCCGCAGCACACACACTGAGTGGGCGTTGTGGGAGAACGGCTCAGAGTCAAAAGCCTGCAAATGCTGGAGCAGCGTTTGTCCCAGGACGTTGGAGTCTGAGTCCAGTTCTGACTTTGAGTCCAGAGTGTGGAAGGGGCAGTGGAGGGGGCCAGCCAGGGCTAGGTTGGCTTGGGCCATGTTGGCTCTAGGAGGTGACTGGGGGCTGAATGTGAGGCAGCCACGCCTGGGCTAGGGCCGCTGAGGAGGCTGGCCAGCTACAGGAAGAGCCATGAGGCCCCTGCACAGAGGAGAGACGGGGGGACCGGGGCTCCCTCTCTGCGCCCCCCTGTCCTGGTGGCTGTGTCTGTTCAAACCAGCCGGGGAGAGTCCTGCCCTCGATAACGACACTCGTCCCAAATGGGAGACATCTGTGCTGGTCTCGTGGGGCTCTCCCACCACAAGTCAGCACTAACTGGTACTGAAGTTCGGTTTCTTGGTTGCTAAGTCCAGACGCCAGGAACCTGAGTATTTGGCCCTGGAGGTCTCTCTGCTCCGGGCCTGTGGGCAGCCACAGCCTGCTTCCCACGTGGCAAAGGTCAATGGCGTGCTCGCTTATTGTTTGTTACTGAACAGATCACGCCAAGGCTGCTGGGCTACGTCACGGACTTCGGGAGCTGAGAGACAGGGGCAGGTCTTGGGCAGCGGCCCTCCCATGGGGCTGAGGTCAGGGCTATCAGCATCGTCACTGTGTCACAGACAGTGCCAGGCCTGGGGACACAAACCGCCTTGTCGCCAAGCTGCTGGAATGTTTGAGGACCCGGGTTTTCTGAAGCCTGGCGTCTCAAACGCCTCGGCCCCCACCAGCACTCCATGCACAAGCACGGCTCCCCAGAGCCACACCTGCAGGGCCATGGAATAAACAAGTCGATCCTATTAGCGTGGCTATAATTACAGATTTTGACTGGAGACTCTTCAAAGGTCAAGTGTTAGAGGAAAGGAGCTGACCTTATTTTAGAAAACACAATGTCTCAAACTTCAGAGTGTTTCTTTCCATCAATATTCCAGTACAAATCTCCCAGGATGTAACAGAATTAACAGGGTGAGGTGGCCAGTGAATCACTGAGTTGACTCACCAACTGACTTCAAGCACAAGTTGGAAATTGGGTTTTAATGCCATCAAGGTGAGGCAGTGCACTCGGCAGCTGAGCTTCAACTTCAGGCCAATTCTAACCCAGCCGAGGCCCCAGCAGGAGCCTGGCTGGGCTGCAGCAGAACCATCCCTCCCACAGTGATTCAGAGGTGAGAGGGCAGAGCTCACGACCTCCTGGAAAACAGGCTCGGGAAGGAGCACGCTTGTCCTTGGAGACTGCTTCCAAACCAGTCTGAACTCTGAGTCACCGCCCTTGATAAGACTTCGGAAAATGACATGCATTTTCCCAGCTCTAACAGTTTTGAAATCTAAGTTCTTTGTTGCAGACCAAAATATATGCACTGTGTTGCTCACGGCAGTTCAGCTCTGTGCACCAGGATCACTGTGGGAATAAACGCAGTTATTTGGCCACACGAACCTGCAAACTCAGAGCTTGCTTCTTGGCTTTGGTGTCCACAGAGGCCGCAGGCGGCTCCCATCCAGGGAGGGGCAGGTCTGGCTCCGGCCTCGGTCCCAGGCCCAGGCCCACTGTGCCCTGAGCAGTGCAGCCTTGTCCCACCATGCAGCTGAAGCCTGTCCTCTCCTGTGGGGATTACGGTCACAAATGTCCTTTAGTGAGAAATCAGGATAGGAACAATCAGGTCTCGCACCTGTCGTGCGGACTTCGTAAAAACCGGCCTGATGTGACAACAATAAATAAGAGTTTGCCCAAAAGTGTCTGCACACCAAACAGTGAACAGTCAGGGAAGAGCTGACCCCGGTTGAGTAAATGAAACGTGCTCTGTCGGGGGGCTGAGCCCACGTTGGGGGCAGCAAGTCTGCCCTGTGGAGGGGAGCTTGCTAGCCTGAGCTCCTGGGGTTTCTCTGTCTGCTCGTTCCCCTTTTGCCCCTGTTCAGCTATAACCGAAAAAAAAAAAAACCCCACCCACTCCTGTGCAGTACCGACATTTCTGGGGCCTACATGGTGGGGGGGCCTGCATGGGGGGAGGGCCTGGCGGAGAGCAGGGTTCCCACGCACACCTGCGTTCTCCCAACCCCACCGGGTGCCCTGCACACTCCCTGAGGCGTCGGCAGGGCTGGGCACACAGGCCACATGTGTAACAGGAGGATGAAAGGGTCCCACGCCTAGGGGTCCCCAGTGTGGTGCCCACAATGAACCACAGGCTGAGAGCTTGCAAAAAAGGCCTTTAAATTTGGTGATGGCACAGCAGTAACAACTGCATTACTACTGGAAACTAAAAACTGGCATTAGTTTCTCATCTCTCTGTCTCTCCAGTGGCCACTCCCCTAGGAGGCCTAGTGACAGAGGCTGTCTCTTAAAATCAGATTCCGTAATTACTTGAACACTCATTGGATTTCTATGGGAGGGAGGCATGGAAGTGCCCCGTCCTGTCAGCAAGTTTCAGAACGCTGACCCTCCAGCCGCAGCCCCAGAACGGCCCCCTCTGGAGGAAGGAGCTGGAGACCTGCCCGGAGGTGGGCCCCAGGTCGGAACGTCTCTAACTAGTTAAGGTCCTTGTCCTGCAGCTTTCTCCTGTGTTAGTAGAAATCTATTTTTAAAATTCTAGCCTGTCTTATATAAGATTAAAAAGCACATTTTAAAGTCAAAATGCATGTGTATGTGTGTGATGGCTTCTCACTCTGCTTTCAGAGGTGCATGGATCTGGGTTTGGCACTTTTGGGGCACTGACCCTCAAGAACTTGACGTATCAGAGCTTAGCCCCAAAGCTTACTGTGCACGGTGGTGGACCTCAAACACAGGATGTGGTGATACCGTAGATTCTTCATTCCCTGTGAGGTCAAGGTCACTTCTTTTTATCACATATTTTTGCAAACGAAATGTGAGCATGAGCCGTGGTCCAGAAGCCTCTGCAGACCCCCCGTTGTCACTCACTGTGCTCACAACAACCCAAACCTCAGAGGATGAAAGTCCTCCAGGGCCCAGGCTGTCCCCAGGTGGGGACACAGGTCGGCCACATGCCAGGAACTTGTGGTTCTCCCTGCGTGGTTTCAGGCCCTGGTACAGAGCCTGCCGGACTCCGGCCCAGGCCTGGGGGCTAAGCCGTGAGTCCCTGCCTCCGAGCCGACCCCGCCATGTTCCCCTTGCGTGTGGATTCCTTACTCAGTCGAAGTCATGTGCTTGTTACTGAGTAAACACGGGGGGTCTCTGCCAAAGGGAACTGGGGTGCCTGGCCCTTCCCCACACCCTTCTGTCCCCAGCAGGTCTCATCACTCGTATGTTCTCTTGTGTCACTGACTTGTCTTATTTCTACCAACTCCCCTGGATACTGACGGCTCCTCCCATCTACATGAATAGACTTCTGTTAATATACTTCTACATTAATAAATGTAATCAGAGCACCCTGAATTACATTTCCCACACAATGTGATGAGTTGACAGCATGTCTGCTACTCACCTGGAGGCAACGGAGGGGTGGGTTGGCCTCAGGCATGTGCCGCTACTTAAATTTAAGTAAAATTAATTTATCCAGATTGCCAACGGCAGGAGCCAAGTTCCAGCTCTCCTTTTAAGTGGCTCTGAATCAATTAAGCTCTGTTTGTTACAAGAAATTTTTATTTTGAATTTTAAAGAAAGTTAGGAAGAGAAGTGCCAGCAATGCTCCCCGTGCCGAGCCACGCGGGGCCTTCTGGGGCGCCTGCTGCCCCACTCACAGCTGACGAGCCACAGGGCAGACCACGGCGTCGTCACACCTGGGAGTCCTGTCACGGAACCTCCAGGTCACTGACTAGTAAAAACCCAGGAAACTAATTTTGCGTGTCAGGTGAGCCTGCGTTTGAGAGTGTCCGACTTAGAACAAGAGAGCCTCAGATTTCTGCGTATCCAACACACACTGAAAAGACAGCGGCTCCGCTCAAATTGCTGTTTTCTTACCATGAAAGTAAAGGGCCGTGTTCAGGCTCCAAACCTTTCGTCTGCTTCCCAACGAAGCCATTGGCCAAATCAGATAAATGCAGCAGAAACGTGAGGGGCTGCCAGCTGGCACTAGAAGACCCGTGGACTGGGGCCCTGTGGCTCATCGACAGCCCCAGTCAAAACAGTCCCATCCTCCCCAAAAACGGGGACCAGGAGCTGGAACCCCAGTGAGCAAGGGCGGGGGGAACCAGGCGCAGGTCCTGGGGCTCAGTGTGGACACGGTCCTGACACTAATTGGAAACATTCACGGGAGCCTCTGTTCTCCTCGCTGCTCCAGAGCAGCTGGGACAGGTCCCCGCCTGGAGTCCTGGGGGTGCCTGGGACACGGTCCGTGTCTCCGATGCAGGGAAGCGACTCTCACGACTGCCCCACTCCAGACAGACGGACAACACGAACGTGACACGTACGTGACACGTACCTGTCCTTCTGCTCACACACCTTTCAACCAGACGCCGGAGTCCGCTCCCTGCCCCCTCCCGCCCACTTGCTGAGGCTCCTTGCTTCTTGCCTGGGCTCCTGCCCAAACCTGCTCAGCAGCCTCACTTTTGTCTTGTCGTGCCGCCCGCCCCCGCCAAAGCAAACAAAGACAAACAATCAAAACCAAAACCCAGCTGCCCTCCTCTGCTCCAGAACCCTCGGTCTCAAACAGCCCCTTGGGGGTTCTTGGCTGCAGGCTCCGCTGCCCTCAGCACAGACCAGCCTTCCCGCCACCTGCTGGTGTCTAGCTGCTCTCAGTCCCTGAAGGGCACCCGAGGCCCATGAACCCCGCAGCTCGTGGTCCCGACATGCAAGCACACTTGGCGAATCCCCAGCCTCCCTCCCAGGTCCAACCCACGGGCCTGAACCCCTGAGAAGAAAGGCCAGCCCAGACTGCACCCCATTCCTGAGGGAACCTGTCTTTCACCGTGGACCACCAGGACCTGTGGGACTGAGTCTCAGGTCCTCGCTTTTGCAAACACAGAACATGACGCCCACTTTGCTCTCAAGAAATCTCCATGGACACAGACAGTCCCAGCCCCACACTCCCCTCCAGCCCTGTGGTCCTCCTGAGACTGTGTTGGCCTATGGGAAGTAGCCCTTCTCAAATGGACTTGTATTTTGACAAGAGAATCTTTAGCAAAGGACACACAAAAATATCAAGCAGAAACAGAAAAGATTGGCTGTCAAAATCAAAAGCCTGAGCAGCTGGACAGAGAGCCCCTAGGGCCCCAGCCACGTCCCTGGCCACCCCCGCCCAGGAGCCTGCGAGCGGCTCTGCAAAGACGTCGTCCAGGCCCCCAAAACAGGAGTTATTTACTCCTGGCACAGACCTGCCGAGAAACAGAGATTTTTATGTTGCAAAATCCATCGCGAGTTGGCTTCCAACGGCTGTAACCTAAAATCCTTAATTATTTGGCCAGTTTGATGGTTCTCGGCCCCATCCAGGCGGCCAACTGTCCTGAGGCTGAACTTGACCTGTGGTGACCATGCAGCACACACTGTTTCTGGCTGAAGGGATGTGCTCTTCAACTTAATCTCACGCAGTAAACCTGCCTGCGGAGGCGGCGGGGGAAATCTGCGCGTTCCGGACCACCCCCCACCCCCCCACCCCCCCTCCCCACAGTGCTGCTCTGTGCCTGCGAGTGTAGAAGACGGAGTCTCCAGGGAGGGTCACAGAGCAGGCGCAGTGCACAGGAGACAAGGCGTTTGACGTAGAAGCCGGTAGAAATCCACAGTCAAACACGGGTTAGACCCCTCTCCGGATTTGTTCTTCAGTGGGAGGAGCCCAGGGTTGTGACCCAAGACCTCTGGCCGTGGTGGTCCCGCAGGGGTCAAGAGCTCTGTGCCCCGAACTGAGCCGAAACAACGACAAATTGGATGTGCCCACTTCAAACTGACTGGGTGTTTTCCATGCGATTAGGTCTCTTTTTTTTATTAAACCTTCTGGAAGCTGATGTCAAGTTTTCCAAATCTGTGCAGAGGAGCCGCTTCATGGGCAGCCCCAAACAGCTCTGCAGACCCCTGTGGGTGGTCTCATGGCTCCTGTGAGGAGGCCCAGGTTCAAATCTTAGCCCCGTGGCTCTGCAGACAGTCACAGCAGGGCTGGGGCCTCAGTCCAAAATGTCTGACTTCGGGTCCCCGCCTGGGCACAGCTTTTTTAGCGGCTCCCGGTGAAGTGGAAGGCCGAGCCCATGCACACGGCAAACTTGTCTCTGCCAGGAGGCCTCAGAGCGTTTGTCTCTGAAACCTGGTCATGACTCTGCAGCATCACCGCTGGTGAGGGGCTGTGATTACGGAGACGCTGTGGGTGCAGGTCCCCCGCCTTCTGGTGTAGAAGTGGACATGCTGGACATTGCTGGGCAGCCCATCCTGGGGGCTGCCTGGACTCTTCCCCCAAAGCAGCAGCAGCGGGGAGTCTGGGCCGCGCTGCCCTGACCCGGGCCATGCGCATCTGCACAGGACGTCTGCCTGTGCGTGAAGGTGGCACGGAGCACCAGTGATGGCAGAGTCGGTCAAAGCCGCTGGACTCAGCACAGGCTCCTGTGGGCGCCACAGGGTTTGGCAGAAGCACACAGTGTCAGGGACGTGCTGGACGGACACGCCACGGTGCTCACTCCCGGTCTGCTGTCAGCCCACTGGTCCTGTCCGTGGGCATGTTCACGGCATCCACGTCTAAGAACCACCAGTTGCCTTCCCTTCTGAAGACATGGTCCCGAGCTAGCCGTTTCCATTGCTAAGGCAACCGGAACACGCTAGGCCTCCCCTTTCACAGGTCCCCCAGGTGCAGCCACAGCCCGTGTGCCAACCCACAGCCCTGCACATGGCTCATGGGAACCTCAGAAGGTGGGGCTGGGCCTTTGGCCCCAATGCACGTGAGCAGGATGTATGTCTTGGCTAGGACTGTGTCGCACACCCACCCCCTGAGAGAGCACCCAACCCAGTACCCTCTGCCAGTGCTCCTGAGGTCACCAAAGTAGGCGTTTGCAGGTACAACCCTCTGGGTCGACTGAAACATAAACTACCACAGAACCCAGAGCAAAGCGTGTGCTCCGGGCACGGAGGGGGACTTCAGCCCACAGGCTCTGTCCCCAAACTCCGTGCCGTGGCTCCAGCGGCCACGTGTCTTTAGAGAAGCCTCTTCTGTGCTCTGTGTTCTGGTATCTTATGTAGGATGTAAATCTGTCTATGCGTCATTCCTGGAGGAAACGACGAAAAGAAAATTTTTCTCATCTTCTGCTTGGCACGCTGCACGTGCCTTGGCATGCGGCATTGTCGAAGGCGTGACACCGTTGGAGGACGAGAATCAAATCCCTGGCAAGGCCAGCAGCTCAGCGAGGCGACCGCAGCTCCTTGCTGGTCCTGGACGCTGCTCCGCGGGGAGCTGAGTCTGGCACTCGGCGGGTCTTTCCCTCCGAGTGGCTCCTGGTCCAGTGTGCCCTTCACACAGTGCGTCTGGGATGAGTTGCTCTGGGCGCTGAGCCTCTGAGGACACAGAATCCTGGCCTTGGTGGCCTTGGTCTCGTTGGTGGTCTCATCCGTGACGCAGGTGGAATCAGGTTGTTTTGTTTCTTAGGTCGCTTGGCTCTCTCCGTCACCCTGAAAAACCCACCGGTGAAGAAACGGTGACAGCTACCTGCCTCTGAAATGACTTTCTGCTGACCATTCACGTTGAAACTCGGCAATCCGTGTGCCACTCACAGAGCTTCACAGGGACCTGTGTGAGGACTGGGCTTTCGATGTTTTGCTGACCGTTTCACGTGGGCGTCCTGTCTCCGTGCCTCTCGGGGACAGAAAGACAGGGCTGCTGCTTCAGAAGTGTCCGTGGTCAGTACGCGTCTACCTGATGTTCGTTCGCAGAATCTCCGTGGCGCAGAAGGAGCCTCAGGCAGATGCCCCGGCCAGGGGTCCTGCCTCCTGGTCAGGAGAGACGAGGGCTGCGGCAACTGCACCATCGTCCTCACAGCTCAGGTGCACCCAGCAGACGCCCCAGTGCGGTCTGTGCAGGGTCTGGGCCAGGTGGCCGCAGTGAGTGGACTGAGTCTTCTTGTTAGAAACTGACACGGAGAGGATTTCTGGGAGTGTTTCTCTGCAATTTTACCTTCACGGTTTTAGTAATGATCATGGTGCAATAATGAGTCTGGGGGTTGGGCAGGTCCTGTTTGAAGCCCCACCTTCCCCTCACTAAGCAGGACATCTAAGCCCACTCCTTCACTGCAGGAGACAGCAGTGAGCTGCCCGGAGCCGGGCCGGAGGCGCCCGCACTCAGCCCCCTTCGGTTGGTGAACAACCAGTAAGTGTGTTGGTGAGGACACAGGGTGGGTGAGCCCTGTTTGTCTTTCTTCCCTGAACAAATGGCTCAATAGTCTCTTTCTAGATCTCTAGACCCCATGGTTACCTGGAAGGTGCACTGTGCTTGCCGCCCTCACCTGTGCGGACCGTGGGCCAGCCACGAGCTGCCCCCTGAGGTCCGGGAACCTGCGGTCACCCTGGGCCAGTCAGCGCCAGCCTCCTGATAGTCCTCCTCCCCCGCCCCCCAGCACTGTCACCTCTCAGCCGTCACCAAGCACCAGGGCCTCAGTCCCCTGAAAAGTGACAGTGTGGCCACAGCCAGGACGTCGCTCAGGAACACCGCGGCGCCCACTGGCCCCACTGTGCACCCCAGTCAGCTGTGACGGTGAACGGTGTCCTAGAACTCGGTTGGAAATTAGATTCTTAATTACTTACCAGCTGCATCTCCAAGGAAAACGCAGCCCCTCGTTTTTGGCACAGAAAAAACCCGCCCATGGAGAGCGCAGGTGTGCTCCGTGGGAACCAGCGCAGCTGGGAATCGGTTTATGGTCGGGGTCCGCAGTCCCAGCTCAGCCCAAATCCTGGGCTCGCACTCGGCCAACAGCAAAACCCTGTTTTGGGGGATTTCTCCAAACAAAGCAACAAGGAGCGAGGTGGGGATTGCGTTCCTTTAAGAAACAGCGTACCACCTCAGCCCGATTTCATGGGGATGGAACGAACCCAGTTCACTCGGTACTTTCTCACTCTGACTCCCAGATCATGGGGAGGGTTAGTGAATGAAGACAACAGGGCAGGGAAGGAAGGGGAAAGGATGCTTATTAACGATCCACATTAACCCCGTCTGCGTGTTCGGTAAAAGGGGGTCACAGCCGAAACCAGGCAGGTCGAGCGAGGCAGATTCGGGGCTGAAAGCTTGCTGTTCCCACTGTTTCTTGAGGGAGGGGTTTCGGACCAGATACATTAATGTATGCAAATAGATTTTCAATTGATGCAGCAATTATTATCATTACCAAGGTTTAATTACAATTATCAACTGCTGCTCACATATTTTAAAACACAGGCTGTCAAAGTGGATTCAAAACAAGCCCCAACTGCATTCTTGTAAAAAGAGATCCCTCAAAGAAATTCAGTTTCTTGGGTGACATTGGATAATCAGATCACGTAAGTTCCAGGTGGGCAATTCTGCGACACGCCAGCTGACGTCGCCCCGCAAGCCCCCATCCAAGTCAAGTCTTCTTCCCTCGTCACGTGCTCGAGCCCCCCACCCGTGTCGTTGCGAACGGCAGTATTCCACCTTGCTTGTGGCTGAGTAACATTCCATTGTACGTATGCACCTCTTCTGTACTCAGTCACCCATCGAAGGGCTCTTCGGCCACTTCCATGTCTTGGCCCCGTGAATAATGCTGCGTTGAAGCCAGGGGTGCATGCGTCTTTGTGAGTAAATGTTTTCAATTGGGGGGGTAGACACCTGGAAGAGGACATGCTGGGTCACATGGAAGTTGTATTCTTCATTTTTTGAGGAACCTCCACACCGGTCTCCATGGCGGCTGCACCAGCTTGCGTTCCCACCAACAGTGAACGACGGTTCCTTTTTCTCCACAAAAGAGGTACCCTTTTAACACAGAGACAAAGATGAGGTCAAAGGAAAGAAGATGGACACACATGTATTTTTCAGACACTAATTTATGAACAAGTCGTAGTAGGTGTATTAAAAACAGATAAAGTAGACCACAAGAAAAACAAATATAGCCAGAACTAAGAATGACATTTCATAATAATGAGTCAATTTGTTAAGAAAACATAATAATTATAAGCATGTGTGCACCTTATGCAGAACGAGAAAATGTGTGAAGCAGAACCTGATTGAGTTAGGAAGATAAATACACAAACCCACTGTCTGAATTAAAGATTCTGTCACTCATAGCTGAGCAACAATTACATAAAAGAATCACCAGGGATACAAAAAACTTGAACAATACAATCAACCAATTGGGCATAGCCGACATTTATAAAATACTACAATCAACAGATGCAGAACGCACGTTTTTAAATTATATATGAAACATCTACTAAAATATACTTTAAGTTGTGCTATTAAATGTCTCAATAAATCTCTAGTGATTAATTCATAAGTAGTATGTTCTTTACAGAATAAAATAATAAAAATAGTTAATAACAGGTTACCCGGATATACGAAAATCAAACATTGTATTTCTAAATAACTTATAGATCAAAAGAGAAAACACAGGAGACTAGAAAGTTTTCTAGATTAAAAATAATGAAAACACAACATATCAAAATGGGTGGGATTCTGATGAAAAGCAATGTTTTGAGGGAAATGCATAGTTTCTCACATCCCATAAGTGTTTTAAAAATATCTTAAGTTAATCAAAACACATTTTAAAACATCAATAGAGAAGACAAAGTGTGGGAAAGCATTCATACATGTGTATTTGGTGGAACTTCTTCCAACTGTACAGTCACAACTTGATAATAAAGAAACAATTCAATTAAAAGGGGGCTAAAGATTTGAGCAAACACTTCGAACAGGAAGATGTACAAATGAGCAATGAACACACTAAAAAGTGTCCTCGGGGAAGCAGGGACTACAGCTTGGGGGAAATGTTCCCAATAAGAAAACTGGCTCGGAACCTGCATTCAGACCAACGGATGCTTAGAAATCGATGAACACCCCCATGAAATACTTGAATAGACACTTTATAAAAGAGGAGATACAAATAACTTGTGAGTACTTGAAAATTTGTACAACATCTTTGATTTCTGAGGAAACGCCAGTTAAAACTATAAGGGGAACAAGCATCACGCTGCCCCATCATTCTCTTCCATGCTGTTTCTATGGTTAGATATTTTTTAAACGACTTTAGAGTTAAACGTATTTGTAACTGTGCCCTGTTGTGATTATTGAAGCATCTGCTGGTCAGTATATCAATGGAGCTACAATCAGAAAACCCAGTTCTCCCCAATTCAAATTATAAATATTCTGAGTGAAATATAACACAAGATAATAGAAAAGAAAAACTCCATAACTGTATCTTAAATCAGAGAGGACGGGGGAAGGAGGGAGAGGCAGACCAGGGAGAAGGGGAGATAGACGCACGTGTCAGAAAGGACGAGGAACCTCAGAGTCAGAGTGGTGGGCAGAAGTTGGACCCCACACAGGCCGTGGGGTTTTCAGAAACAAATTTAAACTTCATACACCGTAGACTAGACAGGGCTTCAAACTCACCTGGACTCGAAATTGAGCCGACTGGCAAAGAGTAGTATTTAAGAGAGCTGAGGAAGTGTCACTGGAGAAACCAGGAACCTGGGGGAGTACTAACTCCATGAGCTTCAGGTTCTAGACAGAAATATAATTTTTAATTGTTTTATTGTTGCTCCAGGACAGTTGTCTGTCTGCATTTACCCCCCACGAGATATCATTTTGAAAGACATGTGGAATTCTACCTGGCAGCACACATTGCCTCAGAGCCCAAGGTCACATTTGTGATGTGCGCCTTAGCCCAGAAGCTAACGTGTGACTATAAAAGCTGGTAAAGAGCCGGTTCGACTAAAAGGACCCCCCAGCAAAGTCAAATGCAAACCTCCCCTGGGTTTGTAAACACAGTGCAGGACTCCCCAAGGGTAACTGCACAGTGAGCTTGTAATGATAAGAATCGACTTCAAAGATCAGAAGGAAAAGGCGCACTGAGGACGAGAGACATCGATGAAACGGGAGGGTGAGTTTTCCTGCACGTTCTGAGACTCTACAACGACCTGAAACAAACTTAAACATAAGAGTGAAGAGGATTCAAAGAGATTTAAAAGAATAGAGTGTCCACCGCATAAATAACTGTAAAGTGAAAGAACAAGAAAGATATTTTAGAAATAAAATACATATTCATTTATATAAATATTAAATGGAAAATATAAACTTAACTTTAGACACAACCAAAAAGAGAATTAAATAGTTTGGAAGGTGGCGACGAGGAGACCTTCCAGAACGGGAAGCAGAGATGGGGGACAGGAGCGTGAAAGGTTGTTAAGATGCACTGAGCAGACGGAACAAGTCCTGTGCCTGTCAAATGGGGCCCAGGAGGGGACACCGAGTGGGGAGACAATGGCTGCAAGTCTTGTGGAAGGAGGAACACACAATTAGAGGATCACACGCAGTTTTGGGCAGCATGACCAGAAAAACAAATCTGTGTCTAAGAATGTCATGGGAACATTTTAGAATATCCAAGACGGAGAGAAAATTGTAAATGGGACAAGAATGAAGACAGATTATCTTTGATGGATAGTTGAGCTGACAGGAGAATTCTTATCAACAGCGGCAGAAAGTGACTTGATGGTGTTGTCTGAGTTATGAAGGAAAGACAGTGTCATCCTACGACCCCGCACCGCGTTGTTCAAGAGTGACTGTGACATGAACACATTGCTAGACTTGATTTCACACTCACTAATGACCCCCCACGGGACTACAAGGGTTGGGCTTCAGGAAGGGATTGACCCCCAAGAAGATAGGACAGGGAACGGACAGCCTCTTCAGTAAACGGCACTGGCAAACCTGGACATCCACAAGCAGGAAAATGGAATCACATCTCGCACCACACACGAAGTGGACTCAAAACACATTAAAGACTTCAACTTAAAGCCTGAGACTGTAAAACTCAATCTAGAAGAAATCATAGTGGAAAAGCCTTTCCCCTGAGTCTTGAAAATGACTTTTGGACATGGTACCAAAGGCACAGGCCACGGAAGCGAAAAGGAGCACATAGGACCGCATCACACAGAACACATCACATGGGACCACATCCCACGGAACAGCCCCGCACAGCGAAGAAAAGTACCGAGAAAACAAAGAGGCAGCCTATGCAATGGGAGCGAATCTTCGCAAACCATGTATCTGGTAAGTTGTTAATGTACAGAAACTCCTACAGCTCAATAACAAAAAGCAAATAACATTTAAAAAGTGGGCAAAGGGTCTGTCTGGCACTTTCCCAAAGAAGACGTGCAAACAGCCAGCAGGTGTGTGAACGGGGGCTCAGTTCCACTGCTCAACCGAGAAACGAAATCGGAGCCTCGGTGAGATGTCTCCTCCCGCCTGTGGGGACAGTTGCCGTTGGAAGACAGAGGTAAATGCTGGGGAGGACGCGGAGCCCAGGGGACTGGGTGCACGGTGGGTAGGGGTGTAAATCAGTGCAGCCACTGCAGAAAACCTGAAACTGTGACTGCCATGTGGCCCACAGTCCCAGTCCGGGTGTGTATCCAGAGGAAATGCACTCAGGGTCTCAAAGATCCGCGTTCACCCCCCGGTTTATCGCCGCCTCATTCACAGTAGCCAAGATAGAAAACCAACATACGTGGCCTTCGGCGGACTAATGGGTAAGGAAAACATGACCTGGATTATTACTGCTCCATGAAAACAGACAACATGAGACATTCTATTTTGTTAGAAGTTAGTGGTGAATGAATAGTAATAAACTCATTAAAATCCAACTATGTGGGTGTGGCAGGTTATTCCATTTCATTTTTCACTGACTTACATCCTAATTTCTAAATACATCCTTTGCTCACTTTACTTCCTTCAGGTCCCCCAAGTAACGGCTATCTTTCTCCCCGGCGATTTCCTGTCCTGTCTCCTCCTGCCCACCGACTGTTCCGTGCCCGGCCAAGGGGCCGGCGCTCGGACTCACTGAGACGACTCCAGGGCGCCAGGCCCCACAGTAACACAGAGCCACCCCAGACTTTGACTAAGGCTGCCTGAAGGCTGGGTCTGAATTATGAATTGCTTATTTTAAAATCCCTCGTGGAAAAGGGGCTTTAAAAACCATGCATTTAACATGAACATTAAACATTTTTGTAATTCATTTTTCCCTTCGTTTCTGAGCAGTTGCCTTGTGAATACCGGCCGCGAATGTGACGTCCTCGTTCCGTGGCTGCAAACCTGCGGACAAAGCCCCAAGCCCTGGATGCACACACGCACACGCCATGCCCGGGGGGGAGTCTCCCCAGCACGGCTCGGCTGCTTCTGTGTTTTCTCTCCCTGCTGGGCCTCTGTTGACTCTCTTCAAGTCGAACGCACTCCAGCGCAGCCTCTGCGTTCACTTTTGTTCAGTGCTGTGATCTTTGTTTTATGTTGAACATTAAATTGTAGGGCAACTTTGTTATTAATTATCCATAACAAGTCCTTGTGGGAACTTCAGGTTTCGGCCTTCGGTTCCGCGAAGTGCCTTCTGCATTGCACGTGCAGTCTCGTGTGTGTGCATTGCTTGTGCACATGTGACATTGAGAGGATGTGTGCACTCAGCCGAAGACCCAAGACGGGTGGCCGCAGGGGGACCGTCGCTGGCACTCGGTTCACGTGGCCTCGGCTGGCCTCAGACGCGCCGTGGGGGGCTGTTACTAGCATGACCCAGCAGCAGGGCAGCCACCTGCGCACCCCAGGCATGCGCTGGGAACTGGGCCATCCCGTCTGTCCATCCCCACGACTCCCTCTGAGACGGGCACCCCAGGCTGTGAAGTTGGGGCCCTCTGGGGGGGGAGGACAGGTGTCTCCAAAGGTGAGAAGATGCCAGCGACCCTCACATTCAAGCGTCTGCAGGCCACGGGCAAGGTGGGAATCGGTGGGAACCAGCCCTGCCAGGTCTGCCAGCCCCCGCCCTGCCCACGAACCTCACACAGGACTTACATCTTTGCCGAGCTATGGGGGCTGCACATGGAGGGGGGGTGCTCTTCCCTCCCCCAGGTCCAGTGACCACAGCTGTCTCTGTGTAGAGGGGGACCTGCGACAAGGATAGCATTCGGGGTGAAGACACCTCTCCTGGGGAGATCTCCAGGGACACTGGGGGACGCAGCGGAGGTGGCGAGCCTGGCATCCTCCCAGGGTGCAGAGGGGACCCCGTGTCTGCTGTCACTGCCGAGCCGTGGTGGCCCCCGTTAGAGCTGCCTTGTGAGACAGGGACCGGGCACTGGGGGTCACCATCTGACCCCCGGAGTCTGTGCCGTGTTGGTCCGGTGCCTGGAAAGTGGTGCTCACCCACCTGCAGCGTGGGGACCTGCCATCTCCATCCCTGGGACCGTCTCTGGCGTGTGCGTGGGCATGTTTCCCCGTGCATGTTTCCCCGTGAGGCAGCAGCGTTGTCTCCATGAAGGGCGTGTGTAGCAGAACAGATGCAGACTCGGGCTCTCCAGCAAGGGCCTGCAGAGTCTGCGATCCCAGGGGCACCACGGAACCCAGCCCGCCGCCCACCTTCCCCCCTGAGAGAGCGCGCAGCCGCGTTTGATTCAAAGCCGTCTGGACTTGGAGGAAAGGAAACAGGGCCGCGCTCACTGACGCCCTCTTCTCCCTGCGAGGCGGGCGAGGGGTGGCAGGGAGTCCTCTGTGGACTCCGTGTCTCTCGGGCGGGTTCACACTCGTCATCCTTCCTGTCAAGTGCGTCTCCGGGATGGAGCTGAACTGGGTGGAGGACAAGAGGCTGTGATCCGGGGACACGGGAATATGGACTTTTCTGGAGAAGTAGAGATTGCCCGTGTCTGGTAGGAAACAGACGCATGGGATGGCTCGTTCACAACACACCGCGTCCTTGTCAGGCGGAGAACACAGGCCATCGGACTGACACTGCCGTGGAGACGTCCCCGCAGCAGAGGACAGTTCTGCCCTGGGTCCCAGGGGGGGCAGCAGTGAGCCTGTGGGGGAGGAGCCTGCCTGGGGCGGGGGGTCTGACCTGAGCGCCTGGGAGGCCCAGGACCCCACCACCCAGGGGCACGTGGTGGGTGGGCAAGGCTGCCCTCGCCGGGTGCGGGGCAGCCAGTCCACTCCGCCTCCTGCTGGACGTCAGACACTAGGCCACCCTCAGGGAAGGCACGTCAGACACCCCAGGGACTGTCCTCACTTGGCCGAGAAAAGACAACGGTCCCGGGCCCCTCCAGCCTCCACCTCACTTCGAGGCAGAGGCCCAGCCTCTGGTGCGGTTGGGCCGGAGCCGGTGGGAGGAGGCGGCAGGTCCAGCGTCCCCCACAGTCGGGGCAAGATGTGGGGCACGAGGAACGCGACACTGAAGTGAGAAAACTGAACACAGAGTTCGCTGGCTCACGAGAAAACGGACTTTAAGGCCCCAGAGACAGCATCTTCACCGGACCCCGCGCTCTCCCCTGAGCGTCGTGGCCACCAGCCCGGATCCAGGACGGGCAGCTGGGCCTGTGGACAGTGGGCCTGTGTCTGCAGGAAGCCAATCAGAAGCATCCTCCAGGGTAGCACTGGACACTTCTGTGGCTTAGGTTTTCGAAACAAGACCTGTGTGAGACGTGATTACATCCCCACGGCCTGTCGTCTCCGCCCGTGGGAGCCCCCCTGTGACTCTGAGCCCCGCAGGCGCGGGTAACAGGGTGCAGGGACCTGCCGTCCCGAGTCAGGGCAGCCTTTGTTCGGGGACGCCTGTTAATTTAACAGCCAGCTGTCCTCCAGCACGGGTCAGCTGGGCCGATAGGAAATGCGTCTCCTCTTCCCAGCGCGGGGCCGTAGGGGCTGCGGGTGGGCCGAGAGGCAGTGGAGTCCCGCCGCGTGTGAGCCGGCTGCCCGGACTCCTGCAGACGTGTTGTCTGTGTGAGCAGCACTGGAGTTTTCTCTCTTCACCAGTTTGCTGCCGAGCACTTCTTTAGCTTTTGTGGGGGGGTCAGAGTGGAACAGGGCCCTGGAGAGGGGGCTCCTAGAATCCCCGTTCCCGTTGGCCACACTTAGATTATGTTGGGAAATGGCTTATTTGCTTGTTCATTGAGTGTGTGCTGTGAACTGTTTTCCACCGACTCGGCCCATCGCTGGGCATCAGAGCCCACGTGTGACGTGGACGTGCCAATTACTGGTCCCTGTAACAGGAGTGTGCAAGAAGCCACCACGGCTGTGGCTTTTGTTTTGTTTTGTGTTTAATGTAGAAGGGGAGCAAGAGTGATGGGCATGGACTGAAGGAGAGGCGGGAGGGGTCACGTCCGGGCACCCAGGACCAACACACAGACAAAGGCTCTGAGGTGGGCACACGCCACACAGGCAGGGGGTAGCCCAGAGCCCACTCGGCTGGGGCGAGAACGCCTGGGCAGGAGTGGAGAAGGACACACCCCACAGGCACCTGGGTGCACAGGTGGAAGGCCAGGATGGGCATGAGCTTGCTGTGACAGCCCTGGGGGTGCCATCGGGGTGGCCACTGTGCCAGACAGTGTGGGGCTCCTTGGGGAGTTAAGAATGTGACCCAGCAATCTCTCTTCTGCATGTTCATGCCAAAAACATGAAAACACTAATTCAGAAACATAGATGTACCTCATGCTCGTTGCAGCATCGTCCACAGCAGCCATGACATGGAAAAGCCTGCGTGTCCATCGACAGACAAGCGAAGGAAGAGGACTCGGCACATGCGGGACGTCACTCAGCCGCAGAGAAGGTGAGCCGCTACCGTCAGTGACCAGGTGGGTGGCACCCGGGGCCGTCACGCGATGTGAGGTCGGAGAAGGACAAGAAAACATGTTTTCACTCATATACACAGTGTGAAACAAAAGAAGCCAGAGTCATGGACTCGCACAGCAGAACGGGGACTGTGGAGGGGAGGGGGGTGGAGGGCCGGCAGGTCGAACCCTGCGTGGGGAGTGTGCAGCTCAGGGCCCGGACACCAGACTGTCGTGGGCCTGGAACTTAGGTCATGGAATTGGCCAACGTTGCCTCACTTAAAAAAAAGAAAAACTACTACCCTCCACACCAAAAACACAGCTTGGCAGATACATGGGATATTTTTTTTTTAGATAAAGAGTTTGTTTTCTTGAAAGCCAGTCCATACAGTAAAGTCAGTGTGGGGATAGCTTTCCAAGTTAAAAATGAGACTGTAATTTTATCGGCTGCACCTGTGTGTGCCAATGATGTTTTTTAAAGCACTGACTAGTTTATAAAGTTTGGGGGGCTGTTGAGCCTGCAGGGGCACCCCCAAAACGGGGCCTGTGTGGTGTAACCAGACCGGCAGCATGAAGAGCCGTGATGTCTAGAAAGAGGGTGACCCCGTGATGCTTGGGCGCAGAAATCCCTCACGCTCTTCAGATTTACAATTTTCAGTTTCGGTTCTGAAGGGTGTTTCATTTTCAGCAACCACCTGTATAAATAATTCATTCTCTTCAAATGTGCTGAAAACAGCGACTGCCCACACTGATGACTCGGGAGGGAGGAGGCCCGGGTGTCTCTGTCCCTGAGGGTTTGTGATGCGGAGCAAGGTCTGAGGCAGCTCGAGTTTTTTCCTTAAAGCCTCATAAAATCTCACAATCATGTTTCTTCTGCGTGAAGTCAAACAGAAGGTGAGTGCACAGCTGGGTGTTCAGAATTGTATCAGTGTGTCCTGTGTCACGTGAGCCTGGAAAGGCCACACGTGACACGCCAGGTGCCGGGGTAATTTTAATACAGTCAGTGTCTTACTTTTGTTTTAATGTAAATTAAATATGTAGGCGATCTGTCGATGCTACACTTTAAACTCCTTCAGAAGGAGTGGCTACGCTCACACAGAGTCAGCGCGGGCGGGCGGGAGCTGAGGGAGCTACATGGCAGTGCACGCTGTCGGGAGTCCCTCTGCTCACGGCGACAGCGGTCGGCAGCCGGCAAGTCGCCGGTTTGCTCTCACACACGGTTCTCGGTGTTGACTGGGGAGCAGAACCAGGCAGAGAGCTGAGCAGACTCAGAGCAGCATCAGCCCCCCCCACCGGCCTCCCTGCCTTCGGGGCTTCCCGTCCGTGGCTCGTGCGATGAGCTCAGAGCGTGGCAGAGGGTGCGAGACGGGCAGCCAAAGTCACGGCCCGGCAAACACGACACGTTTCGTACGACTCGGAGTCTCCCGGGTCCCGCACCCCCATGTCATTGTCCGGGCTCCCTGCACACGTGGGCATCAGCTAGTACATGTGATAATCACGTGTATTTAAGTTTCATTCCAAAAAGAACGTCAAGCTTCCTCTTTTACAAGAATCTACAGTTTTAAATACAGGGCGGGGCAAGAGTAGGTACGCAGTTGTTTGTATTGAGAGTACAATAATTAATAAACAATAATACAAGAATAAACCTTTGTGCGTGCTCACAGCAGCTAACCTGCTTTTGCCCCACCTGTACATTGGCTCTGGTTAAAACCAGACGCTGGTCTGAACTGAAACCAGTTCGGACTCTGGTGTGTCAGAGGGCTGGGCAGACACAGGGAAGCAAACAAGTCCGGCAGAGCACAGACTGATCTGGACCCGAGTACCCGCAGCACACAGATGGCCCGTCACCTGTCCTCGAAGAGCCCGGGTCCTCCTCATGCCCAGGGTGGTTCACAGGGTCACAATCGGCTGAGGGTCATCAGAAGAAGCAATTATAGTGCAAACTAGAGAACTCCATCAGTGTCCCTAACAGAACATTCCATGTTAGTTATTCCTCAAAAAGACACTTAGTTTGATATAAATGTCTCGAAGTCTTGTCGTGTCCAGCATGTGAGCACTTTACTTAACCGGGGCCGTCCGTTTTTAGTGGTTCTGGGAACAGGAGGTGGAGTTAACAAGTGGACCAGGAACAGGCGGCTGGTCTGCTAGCGCTGCGGGGACAGGGGTGGCGAGGCTGTTCCTGCCCTCGGGCGTCCTCCAGTCCCAAGGAGCCGCTGGCACAGGGCAAGACACACCGTGGGCCTTGAGTTCTGAGGAGAACGAAGAAAACTCACTCATCCTCTTTGACTTCTTCCCAAACCAAGAAATTGTTAAAATGTGACGAGGAAATCGGAAAGTATCATTCCCTCTAAAAACGTGAATATATGGCTCAGGCCAAGGTTTACACCGAGAGGCGGCGCAATCCCCTCTCCCCAGATTGAAAACCTCCAGGGTGGGGCGGACTTATTGACACATGAGGACTTGGCCTCTCTCGCCCCCCATTCACCGGGGACACATGCTTCTGGAGGCCCCTGCAAGGAAGGACACGCATCTCGAAGTCACACTGTTTGTCTCTTGTCAGAAGACCAGTGGGGACAGTGGTGTCTCAGAGCAGGCCTTCGGGACAAGCCCGTCATTCACTCCTCTGTTTGCTCGAGTTCAGTCTGATATCAACGTAACGCATCAGAAAGAAACCTACGTTGAGAGCATGAATTTGGCTCCCTGTGGCAACGCTGCCACTGAGCTGCAGTTCAACAAGTTCGAATGAATTTGAGGGTCACGGTGAGAAACAGGCCACCGAAGGCCGTTTGTCTTCTGAGCAGCAACCCCTGCACCTCTGTGCCTTCGGGTGCAGCCCACAAACCCGCTGTCGCGCTGCGTGTGTGTCTCTCTCCACCACTCCTGCATTCACCCATGCGTCTCACCAACACACACTCACACAGCTCCCTGGGCCGGAGCGAAGGAGCGGAGGGAAGGGACAGAAGGCTCCCTTTGAGGGGCTCAGTCGCTTGGCGGGGGCGGGGGTGGGAGGGTGTCAGAAAACTGAGATGCTTTGAGTCCTGTGCTGGAAGGCTCTGGGTTCTAGGTGAGCAGACACTTTCCTTTTTCGGTTGTAAGCTGTAAGAAAAACTGAGCTATTCAACCAGACAGAAAGGAGGGCAGAGAACACAGCAGGTCCGGGGGTGCTCTGCCGAGGGGCGGCAGGATGAGGCTGTGCTCCGATGTCTGACTCTGCCCTGTAGAAAATGGGGTGTCACGGAATGAATGCACACGGAGAAATGATCCCACCAAGCACACGTTTGGAAAGACGGCCGTGGCATCGGTGGCAGACCACTGTTCATCTGGGTGGCAGAACAATCCAGGCCGAGGGGACCAAAGACCCAAACTCAGTGACGTGAAGGTTCAGGGACGTGTTCCTTCTTCACATCACGTCTCCTCTGCCTTCTGCATAGTATCTTCCTCTGTCTCCGTGTTTCTTTTAAATGTCTCTTATTTTGACCGTAGATACCTCTGTATGTATTATTATATAAATGGTATTTTTCCTTTTAGTATCACGACAGTTTTCCAGGACAGGCCGTTGGAGGGCACGAGGTATGTAATGGGACTAAAAATCGGATGAGAATTGACTCTGGCATTTCTTCAAGTCTGTGGCCACAACCCCCTCATGTAACCAGAGAAAGGGCTGCCGACACTGTTTAGACAAGAGCATTTCAGAGACCGTACGATGCAGACTTTGGCCTCCCTCACGGGGCTCCAGCGCTTCCCCACCACGTTACTGCCATAGGTTCTTCGAGCTGAACCAAACGCTGATCAGTGTGGAGACCTGCTTCGGTTACTGAAGGAGGCAGACACCGTTACCTTCATTCCGGCCCTCGAGTACGGCAGCACCGTGTGTCCCTTCCGCGTTCTCTTCTTCCTGGTTTCTTCGTGTCTTCCTGAGATCGCGGGTCACAGGCCGCGCAGGTGGGGCCAGCCCAGCTGCCCGCTCTCTGCCCCCCACCCTGCCCCGCCCCCGGGGCCGGTCACAGCGCCTACTTGCTCACACCCTTTGCGTTCCTCTCTCCAAAGAGCCATTCCTGCTTTCAAAAATAGAAACAAGGCAGGGGTTAGTTTCCAGAAAATACTGTTTTGGACATCTTCCCAGCACAGAGCATTTTCCCTCTCTCGCTCTCTAGAGCTTTTTCTGGCCACCCCGATGCTTCCAGAAAGGGTTGACCCAAGGCATAACAAGAGTCAGTGTCAAATTAAACCGTGTGATGCGGGCATGACTGGACTTACCTGCTGCCAGGACGCCTCACCTTCACTCCCAGAGGCCACCGCGCTCCCCCGCACTGCGGTCATCAGCCACCAGTGTGGCCGCGCGGGGAGGGGTGGGGCAGGGACAACAGGGCTCCTTCTGCGGAGGAACCTGCTGTGACACCGAGGAGCCTCACTCCTGTCCCCGTCTTATTGAGCTCCAGTGCACACGCAGCCCTGTGTGTGTGCAGGTGTGCAGTGTGCTGGCATGACACGCATGTGGGAACGTGGTCACCTCAATGAGGTCAATTAGCACCTCTCATCTCACAAAGATCCAGTTTTTAAAAGGGAAAGGGAGAAAAGATGTTTTTTCTTGTGATGAGGATTCTTAGGAAATCCTCTAGCCTTACTTTCTGAACAAGTGCATAGAAGTTGGTGTTTTCCCACCAGTTTTCAATGCACAGAAACAGAGGCTGGTGGCCTGGGCCCTGAAAGCCTGGGGCCCAGAAAGGGGACACGGGGGACATGGCAGGCGGCAGGTGAGGAGGGGCGAGAGGTTGTCACCGGGGTCCTGAGTGGGGCCGGGGCTCACCGTTCGGTGTCCATTCCAGGGCATGTGCTCCAAGCCCCTGCCGCCCACCAGGCCCCAGTGGAGAACCAAGAGTTTTCAGTTTTTTAAGCTGAAAAATGTGGGGCTGTTCAAGGTTTCCTTCCAAATTAAGCACAACTTTGAGTTTTGAATGTGACTAGGCTTCGAAGGAAAGACCGGCCTTTCCGGGGGCTGTGGGTGGCCGAGCCTGGTCACTGTTGGTCCTGCCCTGGCCCTTCCTCCGCCCCCTCTGCGCCCCTGCCGACTGGAGGGCTAGACGGGAACCTGCTCCAAAGGCCCTGCCCGACCTCGCTTCATGATGACACAGAGGTCCTTGCCAGTAACTTTTGACGTGTTAATGATGCATGGCAGTGCTGTGCCGAAGCGTCGGAGAGCCTGGGGCCCTGCGCACCTGGCCAGGTGTCTGCTGGGAGAGCCCAGGTGTTTGTCTGCTGGGAGAGCCCAGGTGTTTGCTGGGAGAGCCCAGGGGCAGGCCAGTGGTTGTCGTGCATAGGAGACGGTGGCTCCGGAGAGCTGTGCTGCTGTCTGACACCGCTGTCTGACAGAGGCCCACTGTCCTCTGCCTGCACCATCAGGGTTGCCACTCGCTCACGGGGTCACTGAATGCGTGACCTGGTCTGGGGCCAGCCACTCACACCTTGCCAGCCTCCTGCGGGCCGCGGGAGTGGAAGCTCTGTCCAGAGAGTGTTGTTTCCTGCCGTCCTAAAAGCCTAAATTCATTCAAAGCCTCCCAACAGGAGACTGTTTTTCTGGTGTGAGTATAAGCCCTGTCAGAGCACCGAGAAGAGCTTGCCATCGCAGAGGTTCGGGTTTCCTGCTGGGTCTGTGGGTAGCCCGTCCGCATGGGCCCGTTGAGGCCCAGTTCACTCATTCCAGGACTGAAGGGTGTGAATGTAACACCGTTTCATCCAGTCTGTGATCGAAAGACGTTGAAACGACTTTCAACTTCCTGTTATAAGGCACATGTTCTTACGCATCAGAAGGTTCATGAAATGCAGGTTGTCAATACAACTGTTCATCAGTAAGAAGCATCTGTGGGAAAGACAAGTAACGAGAGAACTTCATGATGAAATGGACGTTGTCAAGGTGTCACAAGGCCTTGGTCCAGCGTGAGTGCAGGAGGGGGGTGGTGGGCACAGGGGCACACGTGGCTGGGCGGCGGTCTGCAGGCCATCCTACCACTCAGTTCACTTCATCCCCTGCAGGAGCCCGGGGTCCTGGCCGTGGGCCTGGGGCACCTGGCTGCCAGGGAAGAAGCGGATGTCAGGCTGAGGACGGCGCCCAGGGTGGTGGCCCCCAGCCCTACACCTAGGATGCTGCCCAGGTTTTAAGAGGCATGGGCTTCACCGGGGGCAGGGGTAGCCCCAGACTGACTGCTGGGTGCACATCAGGGCAGCTCGTCTTGAAGGCAAATTACTCTGCTGCACACTTGCCACTAAAATGAACTTACATTGAACGTCAACTGTAGTGAACACATTTTTTAAAAAGCAGCTTCCTGCGGGGTTAGCGTGGTTACTTTCCACACGAAGAAACTGTCACTCGGAGGATGCAAACGACTTGCCCACAGCACAGAGCAAACACCACGAGATGCCGGGCATAGGCAGGTGCGATCGATCGAGTGGCTGGTGCACAGGGGGGTGCAAGTCTTGTCTGGGGTGCTCTCTAGCCTCAGGGGAGGGCAGGTCGGGGGCCCATCCAAGAGGAAACAGTGAAGTTCCAGCCCCAACTGTCAGAATGCTCCCCTGAGGACTGTTGTTTTGCTGCTGAAACTGCACGTGGACGTCCGGGGAAGGCAATGAAGTCACTTCCTCAGTAAGGCGGCGAGGCCCAGTGCGTTCGGCGCCTGGACACCTGACTGAGCGAATCCTCACGAGAGTGGATAATTCTTCCAGAGGACTTGGCAGCCCATGCAAAATCCTCCTCGTGGTCCATTTCCATCTCTAGGCATCAGCAGAACGAGGCCTAAAAATCGTCAGGGTTTGGTCCAGTTGAGGACTGGTGACAGGAGGAGACATCCTGCCCCATGCATCTCCTGGCTCCGGTCAGAGTCAGAGTGTCCCTCCTGCTGTGAAGTGAGGGTCTCATTGCCTATTCCTTCTTCCCACTAAAAATCAAAATTCTGCACTAGTCCAGTGGGATCATCTTCTTGATAGAAAACCACCTTTTGTAGAAAATGAGATGGTTTGTTATAAGCGAGGATGGGGCACCCTGGGAAAACACGCTGCAGAATCAGAGAAAAGGCCTCTTACAAAGAACTGTCTGAACTCTCAAGGAGGGTGAGCCACAAGCTGGGGGGAGAGGGCTCCAGCCGGTGGACGCCGGTGTGTGCGGAAGGCAGGGAGGGAGCTCTAGGGCCCAGGGGCCATGCGGTGGAATGGGGGTCAGAGGGCTGTGTCTGACTAGGGCCCCTGCAGAGTGCACGTGGGCAAAGACCATTCCAGAAACGAGCGTGAGTCGTGGGTTGGGAGAAGCAACCCCTCCCCATAGTATTACTTTAAGAAAATCAGAACAAACACTGCCATTTGCCCAGGACCATGTTAAAGCAAAGGGGGCGAGGGGGTTGGCCAAAGCTAATATGATTGGCTGAGAATAAGGTGTCAGGCGATGAATGGTTACGGTTGGAATAAAGGAATGTAAACACGAGTTACTCTGCATCAGAAGGTGGATCCTGGGAACAGCAGGAACAAGGTATTGATGTAGAAACTAGTGTGAACTCGTATTTGCTAAGACATAAGCCAAAATGTGTCCTCAGGGAAGTGTCCCTCCTGCAACTTCCCCACTGTGTCCCCAACCCACTACACTCATTGTAACTGCCACCCCGCCCAGCAGGTTATCAATGTCTTTGTGTACACGTGTGAGTGTGTGCACGTGTGTGTTGTGTGTACGTGTGACCATACGCACATGCATGAGTGTGTGCGTGTGTGCGCATTTGTGCATGCCCAGGTGTGAGTGTGTGGGCATGTGCCTAGGTATGTGAGTGTGGGTGAATGTGTGTGTGTGAGATTGGCAGAGCACCTGATGGGCACTTGTGTGATGAACGGGCCCCTTCACCTCGGCAGCTCCGCTCCCGTCTCTGGAAGAAGGAAACGGAGTGTGTTTGTCTCACAGGGTCCCCCTCGGGGTGTTGACCGAAGCCTCAGGTTGAACTGTTGGTACACATCTGTGCTGTCACCTGCGGGCCTGAAGCCTGGCGCGTTGGCAAGTGCATGAGTAAACCGATCTCTGCTGGCGCTGGTGCTGGTCCAGCTCACCCGGAACGGCGTTCGAGTCGTGGCCTGCGCGTCTGAGAGCAGGCACTGCACACGACAGCCCCCGGGTGAGGAGGGGTCTGTCTTCCTCCCAACACGGCCTCTTCTCACTGCCCGGCCGCTCTGCAGGTTTCGAGACAGGGAAGCCCCTGGAGCCTGTGCGTGTGTTAAGAGAAACACACTGTGGAACTCGAGGAAGTCCTGTTTGTGAAAACTGCTCTTCGGCAGAGGAATTCACGACCTTGAGTGACAGGATTTCAACTGACTTCTTGGGAAAGCAGGGCCCTGAGCTGAGACAACAATGGGACAGGAAATGACACAGACCTTGGCTGTGGGTCCCAGCTCTGCCAGTGGGCGCCTGAGTGGCCCCACTTGCCTGGCCCCGCCCATCCACCCCCACACCTGTGCACCTGGGGAAGCACCTGGGAGACCGCAGGACGAGCCCATTTCCTCCCAGCCCCTTCGGGCCTGTAGAGCGGGCCCTTCCCACACCGCAGCCTGCAGCCCACTGGGACCTCTGTGAAGCCACGAGGGTCTTGGTCCTGAGATCCAGAAGCTGACCCAGAGCCGTCCAGGGCAGCGGGTGGCAGGCAGGGCTGTGGCCAGCCCCTCCTGTTGCGGGGGAAGGGATTCCTGAAAGCGCCACTGTTCCCCGGCCCCGGAGCCTTTCCCATCAGGCCTCTATGCCTTTGACCTACACTGGGGCGCTCAGCCCGCCAGACCAGAGCGACCTGAGACCCATGGGCAGGGCGCTCGGCAGCGACCAGGTGTGACCTCTTTATTGCAGGGCGCACCCCAGGGTCAGGGACAGCGATTAGAAGAACACTCGGGTTACTCAGAAACACTTCAGTGTTGATGAAAATATGAGGGGAGACCCCAAAACCTGGAATTCACTTATTAAAAAGTGTGTATTTATTCTTACGTGCTTAAATTTTAGTCACCTTCAAAGTCCTCTCATTTGATGCAGGACACCTGCATGGGTGCACCTAGTGAGACTTTTTTTTCACTGCCCAGAGCAGTTTTTGAACTTGTCGATTTTGATGCCTTTTAGTGCTTCTGCCATTTTAGTCTCACCTCTTCCACATCGGCAAGACGTTTCCCTTTGAGGACTTTTTTCATTAGAGGAAACAAAAAAAAGTCACTTGGGGTGAGATTAGGTGAATTGGGAGGGTGAGGCGTGGGAGACGTGCTGTATTTGGTCAAAAACTGCTGAACACTCAGCACAATGTGGGTAGGCGTGGTCGTCAATCACCCATCATGAAATGGGCAAACACATTGAAAGAGTCTTAAAAAAAATTCACCGAAGCTGAATGCAGCCTCTCACAACAACGCCAGCTGGTCCACCGATGCAGGTGGGCTCCTGGAACACTCATATAGCAAAGGGAGCCTGTACTAGGGCCCACCCTCCAGGAGATAACTCTGGCGTTGGGGGTCCCTCCTTGTAGTCTTTTCCCTAAAGTAAGGAAATGAGCACGATGGTTTGATATTTCAATAAAGAAATGCTTAATGCAAGAGTGTGATTACTTTAAGAATATTACAATTACTTGAGAATTTTGCTCACCAGAAGCACATCTCATAGAAAATGAGAGGCCTTGATGCCCTTGGGGGGACTCTCGGGAGTGGAGTGGGGGACAAGTTCTATTCTGAGCAAACCTTTTCAGGCCTGGACAAGAGAAATTGCCCTTTCAAATGTGGCTGGTGACAGTCATGTTGATTTTCACAAAGAAACACAAAAATCTTTGGAAACTGGAAGATTTTGCATCTATTCATAGCCACGTGCCCACATAACCCAAAATACCCACAGCACCAACTTGATTAAGGAGGCGTAGCCCCCGCTAAACAACTTTAAACAAAATGACTGGGAGCAGGAAGTCCCGGTCCCTCCGCCTCCGTCAGCCGCTTTGATTGAGCCTTTGAGCCGAGAAGCAGCAGATGTTCGCACACGCGCATCGTTCACGGGAACCCACGCGGGTCTGACCGTCTCTCTCAATCACTGTGAGGTCACCGTGAAAGCAGCCGGAAAAAATAGCACAGGGAAATTTAAAAAGACTGTGCAGTAGTTACGTTTTGCGTTTTGGAAGAATTACATATAACTAGAAATTTAACTCTTCTCATGAACTAGCCAAATGCTAGGATGTAAGCACAGTTTTTAACAGACATTTTAATATTGAAAACTAAGTCACCACTTTAATTTTCATTTTTTTAATTTCTTGAAAGTTTTTTGGAACCTATTAATAGCTCACGTACACAGAAAAGAAAACCGGAGTTCTTGAAAACAAGTTTGGGTGTGACGAGTAGAGGAGGTAAGGAGAGAGCAGGCCTCGGGTTGTCCAGAAAGTTCCTCTGGTTTTTCCCTGCGAGGGCTCTAGCAGCGCTCAGCTGTCTCTAGCTTCACTTGAAATGGTTTTGTTAGACTGTTTTGTGACAGCTGTCATATCAGTGTGCAGTCTAAAAAGTCTTATCGAAACTGGTGAATTTTTGTGCAATATTTTAGGCACATCATGCATTGTTATTTCAAGAAAGGTGAAAATGCAATCGAAACACGACAGAAGCTTCGTGCAGTGTGTGCAGTGTGTGCAGTGTGTGCAGTGTGTGGAGAAGGTGCTGTGACTGAGCCAATGTGTCAGGGGTGCTTTGCAGAGTTTCTGGCTGGAGGTGTCCCACTGGACAAGGATGCTCCGTGGCCGAGACAGGTTGAAGTCGATGGCGGTCAAATCGACACCTTAACTGAGAACAATCAACGTTATTCCACATGGCAGAGAGCTGGCATACTCTAAATATCCAAACCATACAGTTTTGGTGAAAATGAAAAATGTGTTTTATTTCATGGAACAACCGCAGGGCCCTTTGGCAGCCCAGCAGACTCAGGCACGCTTGTCGGGGGGAACGCACCTGCGAGAGACGCTGCGGCCAGCGAGCCTGACAGCGCTCCTGACTGCGCCCCTCCCTGCGCCGTCGTCTGCCAGGCCAGCGCGCCGCACACCCTCAATGCACGCAGCTTTACCGAAGGTCTATGGACACATTTCAGAAAGTAATAAAAATAGAAGACAGAGAGGAATGAGATTCCTATCGGTTACTATAAGTGATTTGTTTATCTTAGGAGTCAGATTCACTTTCTAAATAAGAACATTTTTATTCAATAAACATTCTCGTCAGTAAAAAGCATATGTTTCTTACCGGGTTTCAGTATAAGTTTTCAAGTGTTGGTTCCACTGAGTATTTGTAGAGTGACCTCCTGACGTAGAACTGACTACATTATTATTAGGAGGCGTCGGGGGTCTCCAGGGAAACAGAACCAGCAGGACACACACACACATAGATGCACGCATGTAATCATGTGTGTGTCATTGACTCAGGTGGTCGCAGAGGCTGAGAATCCCCCAGACCTGCAGTCCAGAGGCCTGAGAGCCAGGGGAACAGCTGAGAAGGCCTCGGCCCAGGTCTGCTCACAGGACACCCGGGACTCAGCTCAAAGACCACCAGGCACCAGGCAGAGGGCAGGTCCTCTTTCTCCTCCCGCTTCACGAGGCTGCCAAGAGCTTGGCCGAGGCCACTCGCATCGGGGAGGGTGAGTTTCACTCAGTCCGCTGATTTGAGTCTTCATCTCACCTACAAACACTCTCAGAGACACACCCCGAATCACATTGGACTAAGTATCTTGGCACCCCGGGGCCCAGTCAAGCTGACACACAAAATTTACCATCACAACTGACATACAAGTTATTACTTTTAGCCCAGATCGATAGTGAAATGCCCAGCGCCAGCTGGCTCGAGCCTTCCTCTGTCATTGAGGGGGAGGCAGGGAGCAAGCCGCACCTGGTGGAGCCCAGGGCACGGCCGGGCTCTCTGATGAAGACCCAAACTGGGATGACAGGGCGCTGCCCCCCCTCACACCTCAATGCCACTCCAGTGGGGCAGTGATGGGAGTACAACGGAGAGGACCGCACGTCTCAGATAGGCAGCCTGAGAAATTTCTGGAGAAACGTAAGGACAAAGGGAAGACAAAAGCAAAGAACACCAGAGGAATGTAGCCTCTGACACCACAGCTGCAGCAAACAGTCAGCCAGGCCTCACGCCCGGGCAGGTGAGCCCACAACCACACGCTAAAGGACGGTCCCTCAGTTAGTCTAATCCAGTGCGTCGCGTCCAGCTTTCAAGACATGGCATTATGCAAAAAACGCCATCTGAAGAGACAAGCAAACGTCAGAAGAAGACATGGCATGTTTTGGAATTATCAGACCACACATTTAAAATGATGCTGGTTAACATTCGAAGGGCACTCATGGAAAGAGTGGACAACCTGTACGGAAAGACAGGTGATGGAAGAATAGAAATGGAGACTAAGAAAGAGTAGAAAGGAAATTGGAAACACAGTGCTAGAAATGAAAAGTGTCCTTGATAGATCACCCGCAGACTGAACGTGTCAAATGAGAGAACCAGTGAGCTCAAAAATATGTCAACAGAAACTCCTGAAGCTAAAACACAAAGAGAAAAAACAACCATGTTCAACCCTGACTGTGGCCCGTGCCCTGAACTGTCAGACAGTTATAAAAAGTACACACATAATGGGGACACTAGAAAGAGAGAAAAGAACAGAAAAAGACATTGTCTAATAGCGTCTAGCTGAGATGCTTTCAAAATTAGTGACAGACACCAGGAAGCTCAGAGAGCCCGGGACAGGAAGACACCAACACACCTGCCCCTACAGGGGGCACGTTCAACCTTCGGAATACCAAAGACGAAGAAGGGGAAGCCCACTTCACTGAGAGAGGAACAAAAATAAGAATTACACCAGACTTTTACTCATAAACCACACAGACTAGAAGAAAATGGAGTGAGCTATTTAAAATGTTGAAAGAAAAGCCAGCCCAGAATTCTGTACCTGGCAAAACCGTCCTTTCCAAGTGAAGGAGAACTAAAAACCTCAGATAGACAGACATGGGTTTAGTTCCGAGAGTTCTGCCCTCTGAGAAGCATTAGAAGACGTTCTGCAGAGAAGGAAATCACACAGGCCTGGTCCGCGCACCTACGTAGAGGAGGGGGCAGTGTGAGAGGGGGTACAAATGGGGGATGCGGGGCAGGGACACTGTGCTGCGTGACCCGAGATGGTGTGTCTGTCCACACTCGTAAGGCCGTGCACAGGGAGTGAACCCTGGCGTAAACCAGGGGCCAGTTTTGGTTCATTAACGTGTGTTGCTGTGACTCGCCAACCATCATAAAGGCGCATCACTAATTAATGTCACAGCTCAGCAGAGAGACTTGGGGTCAGAGGGGAAATGGGGTGGATGGGGCCGTCACCACCTTCTGATCCACTTTTCTGTAGACACAAGGTGCTCTAAAAAATAAGGTCTATTAATGAAAAACACAAAGTGGCGGTGAATGAGGAGCATCTCAGCTGCCCCCGGATGCACTTCGCGTTGACCCCACGCCATTCCCGTCCTGGACAATGCTACTGCGCCTTCGAGGGGGGTGACGTGCGTTCTCACATTTTCCCCACCCACACGCACCATAAACACGTGTGTTTTCCTGTCTGTGTTCACATGGAGTTGGGCAGGTGTGTGTTTGAGGCCGGCTCAGTGTCCTGGGGAAAGGTGACTCGTGTGGCAGCTCAGAGTGACCTTCCTGGAGCAGAACGACAGACAGACCGGCTGATGTCCATGACGACGCTGTGAAAGCCTCCATCTTTCCGGATGAAGCGCATTTGCACGTCTCTGCTCCGAGGGAACCAGCCAAGGGGGTCTGGCTGAACATTTGGTGATTATTAGACTTTAGAAGCTGAGTTTTAAATTTGGCGTCATCCCTTCCTGAGGTGACAGATGGGGCTCAGATACATACGTCCCTGCTCCCCGCATTGTACTGCCACCACCCTTTTTAATTTGGTAAACTTCAAAAATTGCTTCTAAGAGCTTAAATGATGAACACACTCACAGAAAGGTCCAAGCTGTTTCATCTCACGCTGGGAGTCGGGGCGACCAAGGATAAGCCCTCTGTTCGTGGGAATGGAGAAAATCCAGGCAGAGGCCTTTGCAGACTGTGAGGTGAGACCCCGGGGGGAGGCAGAAAGAACCCAGAGCGCAGGCGCTTTCCCCCAACAGCCCTCCCACTCTCACGAACAGTGTGCGGGCGCTCCGAGGACGTGCCCAGAAGTGCCTGGCCCACAGTGTTCCTGCCCCGACCCCCATCCGTCCTCTCTCTCACACTGTATGGGGCCCTAGTCCCCTGTAGCACCTCGAATGCGCTGATCAGAGCTGAGCCTTTCAGACCAGGGTGGAGGAGTCAGCAGTAGCCTCTGGCCTCACACCCATCCCCCTTTTGTTACCACAGCAACAAGCTTGATTTCAGGACCACGTGGACCACATGGACCACATGGACCACATGGACCACATGGACCACATGGACCACGGGACCACAGACCACGGGACCACGGGACCACAGACCACGGGACCATGGGACCACATGGACCACGGGACCACGGGACTGCACGGGCAACCGCTTGCTTCCTTACGGCTAGGAATGAGATGGGAAGATGCAGCTATTATGGCCTTTCTTTTTCTTTCTTTAAAAAAAAACCTCTTTTGAGTGTAACTTTCTACTATTTCTCTGAGAATCAGAGTCGTGCACAGTGACGTGTACTGCTTGGTCTATCGTCCCCTGGACTGTGGGCTGCACGGGACTCTGCTGGTTACATGCAGAGGGTCAAGGTTCCAGCTCAGTGGCGCTCGGGTGGGGACACAGCAGGCGAACTTTCCCAAGATCCCGGGTGACCGACCCTCAGGCAGGAGGGTCGAGAGCCCCATCTTGATGAACCTACACCCGACGTGTCCAGACACTTCACGTCAACGCCAGCTGCCGTGTGAGGAAGACCACCCACTCGTGGACCAAACTCTGCTCTGAAAAGATGGACCTGCGTGTCCGGGGTCAGGTGGGAAGGGAGCAAGGAGGCCACTTGGGCAGTCTGAGGGCCTCCCCGGGAGGAGGACACATCCTACTCCAGGTGGATGGGAACAGTGGGAACGCCTCTCCTCTCATCCCCAAACAACTACCAAGGCTATGCCACTCCACCACCTGGTCTGGTCCCGACTTCCCAGCTGTCCCAGAGTCCTGTGGCCTCCTGGGCCGCGGGGACCTGGCACGAGTGTCAGTAGAAAGTTCAACTCCCACACTCACAAAATACTTTCCCTGGAAACAGAGCGCAACCTGAAGACAAGGTAAGGAAGCAGAGGGCTGAAGGGCCGGGGCTAAAACGCAGAATCGTTGAGGAACTTTGCCGTTCGTTCCCCAGTGCGCAAGTGACCAGCTGCATAGAAATTGTAATTCTTTTCAGATGCAACAGCCATTAAAAATGATAAAATTTATAAAGAGCATGGAGCAGCTGTCCGTGTTATCGGGGAAAGAACTGAAGAGAAGTTCCAGGGACACAGGGCCCACTTGGGACAAGGACATATGACCGTGAGGCCCAGTGAGCCGCAGGGTGAGCTGTTCCCAGGCGGGAGGTGGCCACACCTCGTCACTCTTATCCGTGACAGCAGCACAGCTGACCTCACAGCGTCCTTTCACATGTGACACACAGACAATACACTTGACAGCAGTGAAGGCCCATCGTTTTGTGGTGTGTCTACCTGTGCTCACCTGTGCCCCGGCCTCCCAGGAAAGCCGAGGGAGGGGCTTACGTTGAACTTGGACTACAGGCAGACCCCTTCTCAGGAGCCCAGCTCTCTGCCGTCCCCGCCAGGTGCCTGCCCACACTGGTGCTTGTCCCCGGCCTCTCGGCAAAGGCGGAGCATCCGGGCTTCATCTTTGAAACACCGCATGGTTCTGTCTGTGCTGGGCCCCAGGGCTCCGCTGGGCAGTGCCTCTGACCGGCCTGGGCTGGTCTCATCCTGCGGACACAGGCCACCGCTCCTCCCAGTCCTTCCACGGAGGCTGAAAGTTGGAGGCCCTTGCGAGAGTCAAAACCATCGGACCGTGCCGCCACTCCGATCGCACCGAAGATTCCCCCACTTCCCGATGGACGCCGTGTGCAACGTGCGGCCTGTGGAGGACGTGCCTTTCCTCTCCCCAAAGCTGAGCTGCAGCTGCTGATTGAGCACCAACGTTTTCTAGAGAAGCGTCACAGGAAGCGTACGAGCACTGACCTAGAGAGACCAGCACTGCACAAAACCAGCCCAGCCGGGAGCAGAGAAAAGAGTGGTAGGAAGAGATGCCAGAACAGACGGGGGGGGGGGGGGGGGGAGCTCGTCTTCCCAACCAGAAGGGGGTCCCGGTCAAGGCTGTTCAAACGCAACTGAGCAAAGCTCTCGGCACCACGGCCTCTTCCACGCACACCCTCTCCGGCGATCAGCGATCGTTGCCGAGCACTTAAGGCAACACTCGTTTGGCTTCGGCCTGAATCCTGAGAAGTAAGAGACAGTCGTCAGCCTCAAAGTTCTTACGTCCTGTGCGAGGAGACTGGAAATCAGCCTCCCCAGGCAACGCCGTGAAAGCGACACTGACGTCTCTCACCGAGCTGGCCTGTCCCCGGAGGCCCCTGTCTCAGTTCTCCCTGAGTCGGTGTTTTTACACACACTCAGCGTGCTTCTTCAACCTACGCAGCAAAGAATCACAACGAGTTCGTCTCAAAGTCTGTTTCGGATTTGCCGATTGCGACTCAGCCCGACACTCCTGTTTCTTCACTCAGTTCTCGCTGTTTTCCCCGATCAGGAGGTGTGAGTCGTAGGAAACACCCGGCCGTTTTTAGACGCTGTGTTAACGACATCGAACTGTGACCGTGGCCTCTACTACTGCTGTCTCTCAGGACGAGCACTGCAGCACCCACAATAATGTGACTGCTGAGCTGAGGACTCATTTTGCTTTGCCCGTGACACGTGACTGGCTTCTCAAGTCAACTAGACAAAGTCCTGGCACTGGCCCAAGGGCTGAGAGGACATCCCACCGCCTGACCTTGGCTCGGAGACCGTGGCTTTTTGGGCACTCACCTGGGGAGCTCACCAGGAACTGTAGGGACGCAGACGAAGCGTCATGGTCGAGTGTCAGGGTCTCACTGCCTCACAGGAAACCAGACCGACGTTTGCAAAAGTTCGGGGAGCACACTGCTCGCAGTAGTGAGGTACAGAGCGCATGACTCTACCAATTGGGTGGGCGACTCTCAGTCAGGGACGTTGTAGGTCACGTCATAGCGTGGCGTGTCAAACAAAATAAATGGAAGACTTGGAGGTGAGAAAGGCAGTGGCATTGGAGCTCTGGTTGGACATGAATAGAGTAAGTTTGGTAAAGTTACAGCTTGATTGTAGCCTCGTTCTGTGCTCTATTCTCCTGGGACTTTGTGAGAACTGGGGAGGCACAAGCCTTTCAGATTTGTGATGGGAGAGATTCGCCTGAGTGCCCAGACTTTTCCAGGGTCACTTGGTGATTGTGCAGAGTCGTCCAAACCTAGACCTTGTGCCAAGTTATTTCGGTCCTTGTGTCCCCAAGCCTCCGCCGTGAAGGGGAGGTGAGCAAGCTGCAGGGCCGTCTGGACGAGGGGTGTGGAGCCTGAGCACAGCCCCTCCCTCTGAAAACCACCTGAAAACCACCCCTCCCTCTGAAAACCGCCTGAAAACCACCTGACATGTGAACAGTCCACGCAGGCTAGTGCCCGGCCGGCCCCGAACTCCCGCACCTGGTTAGCGCAACGAATCCATCACGAAGAACAAGAACAACGCTGGAGACCGGCTGAGGGACAGCCTGGTGGGAGCAGGGTGAGTGGGGCACCCGGGACGGGCCATGTGGGGTGCTGGGACAGTCATGCCACACAGTGACTCGCAGGAAGCACTGGGGGAGGGCAGCTTTGTCAGAGGGAGTGACTCAAGGGAACATCTGGGGCAGAAAAATGTAGAGGGACAGAAAACGATTGGATCTTTTGGTTCTTTAATTTGTAACATTTTCACCTGTGATATGCCCAAATGATAGTAGTTATATTTTTAATGCTGGTATGAGCCGTGTGAATTGCACATTGTCTGCTCTAACTCTGGCAACAGCCGATAATGTCACACACACACGTGCACATTCCTCACACACACCCACACATACCATCATAGAAATGCACGCTCACCAGCACATGCTGTCACATGTGTGTGCCCTGTGTGTACATATACATGTGACCCAACACACACTGGCATGCATGTGCACACAGGTGCATTCTCACATGCTCTCACACACACACGCACACACACCCTCCTCTTCTTCTGCACACCTACAAGGCAGTAATAACACAGTGATTAGCTCCTCATAGGAAAGGAAGGCCGAGGAGGCCCGCGTGAGCACACAGTTGTCCCCAGGGTCCGTAGCGCGAACTGCCCCTCTGGCAGAGTCCTCCTGAAAGGTTGCCCGGCACCCTGGCCCTGGGGGGTGTGCACGGCGGGAGCCGGCCTCCGCTGTCGGCCCGCCTCCCACAGCCCGCACGGGCGTCGGAGCTTCCTTGCGGACGTGGAGCCTGCGGAGCAGCGACGTGCCGGAGCTGTGACAAAGGGCAGGTGTGCTCGGCGAGCAGGCCTGGGTGGCTCTCCTGTGTGCTGTCAGGGTGAGCGGTTTTCAGGACCGTCTTCCAACGGCTGTCCTCGAGGGTCTGGGGTCAGCACGTGGAACGGCTCACAGACAGAGGCCACGGTGCCGACCCTCCGTGGGTGGTGTCGAGCAGGTGCCAGCCCAAGGCTCCGCCCCCACGCCAGGACCACTCTTGGCCGCAGTCCCCTCTTCCTCGGGGGACTGGGGTCACTGTGGAGGCGAGGCAGCGTGCTGACCTTTGCCACTCAGGCGGGCCAGCAGCCTCCCCTCTCCCAGAGCAGCCGTTCCCTTCTCCTTCCCAGAGACTCTGGGCATTTGGTGCCCAGATGTTTGGCTATTTTTCTGTTTTCACAGAAAGAAACAGAAGAGAGCCTCTCTGAGGAATGTCCAGCCTTGTTGAAGAAAAGGCAGAGCCGTTGCTCAGTGTGTTTGTCATTAAAAAGCGATTTAAAGTGGCTGCGTGTCCACAGGGCGACAGCCAGTGAAGTGCTGGGTCCCGGAGGGACCGGCTCCGTCGCCACCCAGAGACCCCGCCCACCGGCCTCATCTGCACTGACCGCGGCCCAGGCCTCTCCCCTTGTGTCCTAAGTCGTGGACAGCAGAGCGGAACTTTTCCTGCCCAATTTTCACTCATTTTGTGTCCTCAGACAAATGTATTGGCAATTCGGAACGGCTTGGGGAGGAAACAGCAGCCCGGGTGCGCGGGAAGAACCAGGTTCTGATGAGAAAACAAGACGAATCCCTAAGAAAGAGGAGGGGACGCAATGAGAGAGGCCATTACTCTAGGGAAGCGTCACTTCTATACGGCAGAGTTAGGGACTCAATAAGGTGAGAAGGGTGGTCCCACCGTCCTCCTGCTCCTCAGCACAGCCCGCCACCCTCCCTGCTGTCCCCGGGCGTCCTCGTGGTGGTCAGGTCTCACCGCCACGGGGCTCCCCGCCTCCTACAAACGTGCTTGAGGGATGTGGATCCCTCTCCCCATCGGCGATCAAGAAGTCAGCTCACAGAGTGGGGTGACAGCTTTTGACCGGTACGTCCCCTCTGTCCCCTTTCCGAGTCTAACTAGGAGGCCGTCCCCTGCTCTCAGCGCTGCAATGCTCCCTCACCTGGCATCCCCAGTCCTTCAAGAACTCGGGAATATTTGCTGAGTGAGTGTTCTGTCCCAGGCCCTGCTCCGAGAGCCGGAAATGCTCGAGTGAGCAGGGAGAAGGTCCCCGCGAGGAAGACAAAGAATGTGACAAAGGAGAAACATCGAACAAATGTCAGCGATGACGGATCACAAAGAAAATAAAGTGGGGAAAGGAACAGAAAGGGCGCGTTTTAGACCCACATCCCCGAGGGTCAGGGAGGTGCCAGGAGCCTCAGCAATGTGGCCGCCTGCCTCCCTGTCCCGGTGCCGCCCTGGGACTGGACACGCGGGTCCCCTGGGCCGTGGTCGGCCTGGAGAATTGAATTCGGAGACAGCACACAGGTGATGTGTGAAGCCTTGGAGCAGGTGGCCATGGGGCACTGGACGCTGCCGGGAGCAGCAGGCTGGGGAGCTGGTCTGGGCAGGCAAGTGACAGACTGTGTCTGAGGGGACAGGAGGAGGACTGGGTCTGATGTGGTTGTCATAGGCAGTGAAATGAGGATCAAACACCCTTCAGTGGCTTCCATGAGGTCCCTCGTGGTGGCCAGCAGACCTGTGTCTGGAATTTGGGGGTCAGGACGTGAGTGCAGTAGGCGAGAGGAACAGAGAGATGGGAGGGAGGTGGGGGGATGGGGGACCCTTCAGGGTGGCTTTGCTACAAAGAAGAGCAGAAAAACTGGGAGGTGTTGGGGAAGGATGTAGTCAAAGGTTTTGTTTTTCTTTTAAAGACGAGAGAATTATTTGGGGAACTTTCCAATACAGAGAAGAAATGATGACCGAAGAAATAGGGGGGTACTGGCTGGAGGCTGCCCCTGAGTGGGTCGGGGGGCGCCCTGCCCGGGTGCAGAGTATGCCCTGCATCTGGGAGGAGGCTCATCAGGAGACCCCGAGGGAGGGCACAGGCACGGGCACCGGAGCGGGCATGGGCGCGCCAAGCAGGGCTGGTGAGAGAGAGTGGGTGCCCAGCGGCGATGGAAGCAGGGCCGTCAGCCAGGAGGGAAGTCGTGGGAGAGGAGCTGCTGGAGGTTTGAAGAGAGAAGACGGGTGTGAAGGGCCAGAGAGAGGCCAGGGCTGACGTCTGATTGCAGAGCGGCCACACCCATCCTTCCAGGCAGTTAACCAGGACTGGACAGCTGGCTGTGGTTTCTCTCCATCTGTGCCCGGCGCTTGGAGAGCAGATGTGAAATGCCAAGAGTCATGTTTCACCCAAAGGAGACGAGAGAGGGGATGGGGGTGGTCTGCCAAGGAGACAGGCCAAGATGGGGTTCGCCCCAGGGGAGGTGGCCGATGCAGTGAAGGGGGTCTGTCCCTGAGCGGAGGGTCTATGTTCGGTGCGTGGTTACAGAGTGTGGCATCACAGAACTGCTTCTGGATTTTGTTTCCCGGTTCGTCCAACCTGGGGCGGAACCAGAGGCCCCCATGTGTCCGTCCGCTTTGAGATCAGCTCCGGACCGTTACTCCTGGTCATTCTGCAGTGGCCGGTCCTGGCAGCTGTGTGGGGTGCTACTAGACTCCATGTCCCAGTTTCCCACGGGCAGCAGGCTCACCCTCCACCTCTTCTGCCTGCCAATGTTCGTGGGCCGCACGTTTAACCAATTTCAACGCTGGCTACATTTCATTTATCTAAAACACAATCGTCGCTCCAGGGTACCTGGAGGCCCACAAGTGAAATACCAGCATTTCAAATTCCACAGACCAAGATAAAGCTCCCCGCTCTGAGAGAGGGGGTGGGTGCGGTGGAGGGGGGAGGGGCAGGGACGCCGGAGGGACTCGGGCGGGGCGCAGGGGAAAAGGGCTCCAGATGCGGGGTCACCGGCTCTCACATAAACAGCACGATGCTTCCTGCACCCCGTTAATTGAAAACACTGCTGCTGGGGACTGATGGTCATTACATGTTACTTTAACATGAGTTTATTTTTACAAAGCCATTCTTGACTCAAGAGAAACAAAATGTTACCTCTTAGTGTTCCAGACAGAATCTTACCACAGCCACGCCAGATGACATTCGGGCACAGGAAACCATCGTAAGACCAGCCACCCACAGGGAGCCCTGCCCTGCCCGTCTGATTTCTTTTCATTTAAAAAGCCTGTAAATTACAGACCGACACCATGTCAGACCCTTGCCAGGTGATGGGAACACAGGCCAGATGCTATTCCTGCCCTCGACGAGTGCCAGCAGGGGTAATTGATTCATTTCCGGTTATTGGCAATCCAGCCCAGGGGAAGACGGCGATGTCACTGAGGCAGGCAGGGGGTCTCCGGGGCCAATCCGAGCGACAGGGGCCAGTCCGCCTGAGCTCAGGGAGGGCTTCCCGCTGTGCCCATAGGTGCCCGGACACGTCTCTCCCGACGGGACACGTCGTGCCGGGGTTCGTCCGACTTCTCTGACCCGACCGCCTCCCTCCCTCTTTGCCGCTTCCAGCTCCTGCCCCGGAGTCTCGGTCTGCTGTCCTCTGTGCTTCCCCCTCAGGAACCGTCCGGGCCGACCCACCTTGTGGCAAAGATGTTAAACTGCCAGCTCAGACATCCACGTCATCGTCACCATCGTTACCACCAGCCTCGTCCATGTCCCCACCACAGTGTCAGTAGGTTTGTAAAGTGTTTTTAAGTTTTTAAACCAAGTTTATCGGCATGACCTCCGTTTGACCCTCTTAAAATTCTGGGAGATGGACTTGTCACTGGACCCTTCCGCTCAGCAAGTGTCCACTCTGAGTGGGCTGTGCTGGGCCCACAGGGACACTGTCCCTGAGCCCCAAGGGAGCTCGGCCCCCAGGAAGGTAAGTACAACAGAAGGAATCCTGCAACGAGATTCACTAAACGCGGCAGCCTGGGGGTTGGGCGGGGGACAGCTTGGGGGCTGAGCCCCACCGTAAGTGGGAAGCGCCCGAGGTGCGGTGCGGAGGTCATACCCGCACCTCGGAGGCACAGCACCACCAAAGGGCAAGAGGCAGTTTTGGTCGCCGACGACCGTGGGATGTGAAGGTCAAGGCCCTGGTGAGCAGACCCCTCAGGGAGCTCTGCACCCGCGTGCTGAAGAGCTGAGGTCGGTCTTGGCGAAGGGGAACCTGGCAAGTGTTTCAGCCCAGGTGCGACTCTCTCACCTGAGCTCTGGAAAAGCATCTGGAGACCAAGGAGAGGGTGAGCGTTGGAAGCACCAGCCCCAGGCGTGGGGACGGGTTGACGCTGCTGGAATTGGGGGCCATGAGGACCGGACCCCCAACATCACAGACGGTGAGGGATAAATCCTGGGGGCGTAGTTGGGAAGGTGAAGAGCCGAAGTCACTCTCTGCCTCTCGGGGGGTATCCTGAGCCCCGTGTCCCCGTCAGAGGGATGGGCTGAGCTGCCACAGGGCGGGATCGGGTGAGAGGGAGGAGAGCCCAGAAGCCACCAGGGCCCTGGCACTGGGTGTAGAGGCCCCGGGCGTCCTGGGGGGACACAGCTGAGCTGGATGGCAGCGTGAGAGCCCAGGTGGGAGATGCCTGCCACTGGGAGAGAAGCGGAACCCCAGGGGTGCTGGCAGAACAAGGCACAGCCGGGGAAGCAGGGGGGCGACAGCTCGGCCAGGACGCCGAGGGAGGCTGGGTCCCAGGGAAACTTCGTGGGGCTGCATACAGCTCCGTTAAAAAGTGTCCACACACACAGTGGGGCTGAAATAGACGTCGTGTTGTCAGAAGGGAGAATCGGGCAACACGGTTTCCTTCAGTATTCGTGAACCAAAATAACATATTTGGACAAGTTACCATGTGTTCAGTTTCGGTTAGTAGCTTTCCTTTTTCTACATTGTTATTTATCACTAGCTAGTGTCCAAACGTTAGGTTGATAGCCACAGGGATTGCCTGTTAACGAGTCCTGATGATAAATTGCTTCTGGGAAAAGCATCACCATTTTTACTATCGTTGTTGCCGCGTTAATAACGATATCGTCGTCACTGAGAACTAACCCTTCCGCCTCACCCTTTCCTGTGACGGGGTCTCAAGCCCCAGACGATGCTCCTCTTTAAAGCCGCTGCGATCAGGGACTTGTCTTCACCTCCAGCCTCCGAAACGCAGAGCTTGGCACCTGACCTTCACCTCACCGGAAACGCACATCGGAAGTAGAAGGCGCCGTGTTGAATTGTGGGCGTGCGTCCCTCGGACAAGCCCCGTAAAGCCGGCAAGCCCTGCAGACAGCTCCCCTCCAGAGCTGAGCACTGGGTGCAGGCCCGTATCTCCTTCCCACACGCTGCACGAGGTTGCTGCCACGAAGTTCCACAGGTGGCCGGTGGGACTCGCCCACGAGGGTAGGAGGCGCTGGGCCTCCCTCGGTCTGACGCACCGGGGCCTGGTCCGAAGGGCCCCTGCCTGGCTGTCGGGCCTCTTTCCTACAGGTCAGTGTGTCTTCGTGGCCACTAAAGTGACGCAGCAGTCAGCATGAACCAAAAATCAAATTGTACCAGCTGCCAGTCAGCTGACTCCCCGACCAGTCTCCTGAAGAGCATTTACGTGGCGCCCACCAGTGAATCCTCTACAGTTAATTCCTGCTGGCTTCCAGGTATTTGGGGACGTCACTATTTCAAACTGAAAATTAGTTTCTCAGTCTCTCCTGTGTGTGTGGAAATGTGGACAGAGCTGCCTCTCAAGCAGGGACCCAATGTACATTTCTGTGTTTCCCTCCGTTTGGTCAAGCTTCCCCCGCCCCACCGTGTAGCCACGCACACGAGCTCCCGCCTGGAGCTCAGTGGGAGAAGGGGGCTCAGTCTCGCGTTTCGGGCATAAACTGTCACTTATTGTCCACTTTGGGTCTGGGTGCCGCTCTGCTGCCACTGAACCAGAGTCAGAGTCTCCAGCTGCAGTGACGTGTGAGCATCCAGGGGAGTTTAAAACCTCGGGGCTCGGGCCACACACTGGGCCCATTAGGCAGGCTCTGTGGGTCGGGGGGGAACCCCAGGCGGGTCCATCACTGGTGAGCTGATCCGCGGGGCAGCCCTGCCTGAGAAGCACCGTGTGGTCCCCTCACCGGCAGCCCAGCGACCCCTGGGAGCTCATTAAATGCGCACGTGTCCAGGCCGAGTCCAGACCTGTGGGCCCGTCTGGGTTTAACAGGAGCCTACGCACATTAGAGTCTGAGAAACACTTTTGCAGGAATTGGCTTTGGCTGAGGGGGGTCTGCCCCTCCCCCAGGCCACAGGGGCCCCACACGGAGCACGGGCCACGCTTCTGGACACAGGAGTTTCTGATTTGGGAGGCTGGGCATGGGACGGGCAACGTGCATTTGGTGAATCTCAGGGGCAGCTGTGCAGCCAGGGGGCCACGCTTTCAGTCACAGAGTCACAGGCCTAAGAGGCCGCGTGTGGGCCTTAGCTGCACACTCTGGGCCCACAGCGCCCGTGGCTTCCGTGAGGTGTGCTGGGGGAAAACGCCTGATTCCAGAGGTTTCTGGTGCAGCTTCCTCCCCTGTCCCGGGGGTCTTCACTCAGCGTCCTGTCTTCCTGTCTCCAGGCTTGTGTCGACAGGTCCTGACCCATCTCCTTGAGTGTTATTCTTCTATTCAGTGGCATCTTTCATCAGCTTGTTGCTTTACTGATTTCTGTTACGTTTCCCTGTGTTCTACGTCCTGTATTCAGGAATAGCTTTCTGGTCTTTTCTATTGCTTCTTGCTTTGGGTCGACTTTGATCATCGTTTTGGTGTCTTCAGGTAAGAGTTTCGAATCCTGACTTAAAATTGCTGCTCTTTTTCAATGGGAAGCTCGGGGCTATGCCTTCCCCACTCTGCACCGTGCCCCACACTCTGACAGGCTGCGTGGAAATGTTTGTGTACTTTCACCTCCTCGGAGGTTCCTCTTTGCCCCATGGACTGATGACACACTTGTTCTCTGACCCCAAGGACCCCCCGACATTGGCTGTAAGGAACGGATCGGACGTGGCGCCTGCTGAGTCGGTGGGGCTCTCGGCTGGACTTCTGTGGACGTACAAGCCCCTGGCCGTCCTGGTAAGTGACCGCTTCAGTCACACTTTCTACTGCGGCCTCTGGGAAGGTTGGCAGGCACCCACCCTCCAGCACAGTTTGGGGACGGGGAGCGCCTGGCCAGGGTGAGGCCGGGGTAAAAGGGGTGCTCTATTCTTTTCATTCGGTCCACGGCCTGCCTCCCTGGGCAGCTGTGGGCAGCACCCGCAGCCACGGCCTGGAGTTGCCTGGGGACCCTTGGCTGTGATGGCGCGACCCTCTCTGCTCTCTCAGACGTGGGCACCTCGAAGTTTTGGGTGGGCTCACGGCTCTGTTTCTCCCCAACCCCCAGCGTTTTCCTGGGATTAATTTGTTAGCTTTCATTGCTTTCTGGCTTCTGTTTGGGATCAGAGGCAAAAAGAAGTTAGATGGGTGTGCTCAGCAAGTCATATCAGTCCACAAACTCTTTAAAGAAAGTTATAAATTTGATGTGTAAAAGGGCTTATACTAATCCCAAGCTCTACCTTCTATAATCTGTAGGAAATATTCATTTTTCATAGGACAATGGATATGCTAAAAGGCAAATATATATTATTTGTCTCTTATGGACGATTTCAAGAATTTCCCAAAGCTACATACAGAGACACAATTAAATGAGATTGTCACTATAAAAACAGACACACGTAACCCAATGAACCCCAACGCCGAGTTACTGCAGTGATTGAAACACTCTATGCAGTGATGTACAATGTAATTTTACGTATTTTTCCTACAAAGGACACTCTCTGAGGCAAAGCATGCCTGGAAAAAAACAGGGCCTGACCAGGCAGCCGGGGGCTCCGCCCAGCTGAGACGAAAAGGGGAGGTGAAGAGGTGGATTTTTCTGACCTGGCCACATGCAAATGAGCTCAAGCCTTATTTACCTACCTCATTTTTAAAATTTGGGCAGCTAGTCATAAACATCACTACAAAATCAGGTACATAAATAACGAGTTGAATAAGACAGGAAAATACGGAGAAATCATGTCTGTTCCGGTCCATTTCCCTGAAAGATTCAGCCAGCCCAGATGCACCATGGGAATGAACGCCAGGTCAGAACCAGGTGGTGGGGTTTATGTCACCTGAGCCCTGGGACCGGCTGGGGGCCTGGCCGGCTCGGTGTCACCCTCAGCAAACATGCACCCACTGCGTTCACGATGACACTGAGCCCGTCCTCACAGCCTCTCCCAGCTGCCACCAGCAGCCTTGGGTCTCAAACTATCAGTGAAAGTGTACAGTCATCGTCAGAAACAAGTACAAACTCTCTCTCATATGAGCACCGTCCTCAGTGCAGAGGACAGCGTGGTGAAGTCACAGCCCCTGAAATTAATGCTTCCAGGATGGGCAAGGGGTGAACCTCGTTACTAGAGGGGCCCCGTGGACAGAGGCGGAAAACACAACCTCCTGAGCTGTTGTCCTGTAAAGCAGAAGCTCCTGAGGTTTACACCATCAATATGCTTTCAACTTGTATTTTTTAAAACTACACTATTCCTTACAAAAATATTTCTCTCTGTAAGATATTCACCTCAATATAAAATAGTACACCATGAGACGAGGTGGCTTGTTAAAGCCTAGGATTCAAGAATTCGCAGGGCGAGTGGACTTACGGCACAGCCGGTGGAGGGCGGACCTGCCTGCCTCCCCCGGGCCCCAGCTCGGCCCCCAACAGCCCCAGCCAGGGCTGGGTGCGGGCACTTCTCTGACAGTGGCAGGTTGAGGACCCACAAGGCCCGCCTTCTCTGGACTCCCCGGCACAGGGAATGAGCCGTGAAAATGCTTGCTGGCGCTGGACTCACGCAGAGCAGTGAGGTGCCGGCCCCTCCCCCCGCCGCTCTAGTTGGAGGCAGCAAACCCCACGTGGGGTCTCTCCCCCCAGAGCCCGAGGACAGAGCCCGGCTCACTGACTTCCTGCCTGATGGGCCCTGTGAACAAATCGGGCTGTTCAGGTTTTACGGTCCCCTAAGGGGGTTGCTGCTGGATCCTGTTCATTTACTCTCTTTCATCCTTTATCTATTATTTATACCAGGAAACATTCCTGTTTTTCTTTCTGAAAATCTTTAGTTATTCCTGGCATCGGGGAGGATTTTTTTGTCAGTTTTGTAATCACCTATTACTGTGCATTTCCTGGCCCGGGTGCTGAGGGCTGATGGCGCTGAGGGCTGATGGCGCTGGGGGCGGACCTGGGACTCAGGTGTGGCCCATCTGCTTCCGGCTCGAAGTCCTGTGCCTGGCAATTTACTTGGAGCCAGCAGGCAGCCTCCGCAGTAGCCAAGGCCTTGGCCCTCCCAGCCTGGGCCCCTTGTGTGGGCACATGAGGACACGCCCTGGGACAGGCACAGGGTGCGAGAGCTGACCATGTTCTCATCTGTCTTTACCCTGCGTCATGCTATGCGGATGTCAGGCCTGGCACTGGCAGGGCACACGGCTGACTCGTGATTCCTGCTCTGCCGTCCCTGATGCCCAGCAGCCGGCGTGCCTTTGCCGACCACCCCCACGGCCTGTTGGACCACCCGTGGCTGAGCACCGGCCGGCCACAGAGGACGGGCCCGCAGGGTCAGCTGACAGCACTGACAGCCAGGCCCGTCCCTGCTCCCCGGAGCAGGACACACACACAGCCGCTGTGCCCCAGGCTCAGGTGTCGGGGGGCTGGGGGCCAGGAGACCCGCTCTGCTTTAGACTGAAGTTCCTGGCTGACTCCCTGAAGGCTTTTCATCTTCGAAATGGGCGTAATAGGACCGTCAGGCCCTGCTGAACAGCACGGGCACAGCTCCTGACGGTGCTGCAGAGGCCCCTGCCCAGCTGTCCTCGGGCCTGGACGGCAGCTCTGGTACACCCGCCACCGCCGCCAGCCTGCCGTGGGGGATTGGGCCAGCCGTTTCAAAAACACCCAAAGTTCAGGATTAAGTTGCTTGTCCCCCCCCAGGGGGGACGTGTCTCCAGGGGGCCTCGCAGAGCAGCACAGGGGGGTGCGGGCAGATGGCGGGGCATCGGGGTAAAAAGACGAACTGCATTTGCAGAAAAGCACTGAAGTCAGAAGCGCTTTCTGGTGCACACAATACGTGCCATTTTCTCCGCTTCACGGGCATTTCAAAGCGACTCCCCCTCAAATTAGCTCTCTGATCACCACACCTGACGCCGAGCAGGTGGTTAAAGGGACCCAAACGGGTGGAATGTACCCACCTGAGAAAGTCTGACTTCCTAATGATGTGGCTTTTCCGCTCTAAGTGTGGAGATTGTTATGGGAGAGATCCAATTCTTCAGTGAATGTACAGATGGCTAGAAAAATACGCATAGTCCCCGCTTTGCAAGTAGAAGAAATAGTAGCGAGTGTCAGCCACGCCAGGACCTTTTCCTTCGGTCTTTGCACACCTGCGCTGGACGGAGGCCTGCAGGGAGGGGCTGCGAGTGCCTGGGACCCAGCGGGGCAGGAGCCGCCCTCCCTGCTTGGGGCTTCCACACGAAACTTAGCCCTCACCTGGGACCCGCACTGGCGAGGGCTCCATTCCTGCCAGGTAACAAACGTGAAATTAGCATGGCTGTCATCACTACCAAGTTCATTGCATTTCAGTGGCGAAGACGTGTGAAGTGCCACCACGCTCGGCTTGGCTCCTGCACCGAGTTTCCTTCGAACCCAGGACTGGCCCTGCAGGCAGCTCACGTGGGCGGGTTCCCGGCCGGCCCGTACCTCCCGAACCTCCCGAACCTCAGAGGCAGCGGAGCTGTGGTGAAAACCCAGGGCAGGTAGGAACTCTCGGAATATCCTTTCTTTCTTCTTCAATTACATTTATTGGGGTGACATTGGCTCATAGGTCATATAGGTTTTGAGTGTGCATTTCTTTTTTTTTTTAATATTTTTTATTTGTTTATTTATCTTTTTAGAGAGAAGGAGAGAGGGAGAGAAACATCAATGTATGGTTGCTTTTTGTGCGTCCCCTGCTGGGAGTTGGCCTGCAGGGAACCGACCTGCAACCCTGGCATGTGCCCTGACTGGGAATCGAACCGTGATCGTCTGGTTCGCAGGCCCGCGCTCAATCCACTGAGCTACGCCAGCCAGGGCTTGAGTGTGCATTTCTGACATGAGGTTTCAATGTCCGATGGGATGGCCCACTGTGTGCGGACCTCCCAAAGCCACGCCATCTCCTGTCACCACGTACTCGGCCCCTTTATCAGCTCCACCCCTTCCCTCTGGTGACCACCATGCTGTTCTCTGTGTCTCTGAGCTCCGGCTCTACACCCCACACATGAGTGAAATCATATGGTTCTTAGCTCTTTCTATCTGACTGACTTCTCTTGGCAAATGTTCCCAGGGCCGCGTGCTGTACCTCCGCCCCCCTCGTGGCTGGGGCACATTCCACTGAGTGTGCGCAGTGCTCCGTGGGCGGGCACGTCGGCGGTCCCGTGTCCTGGCCGCCGTGAATAATGCTGCGGTGAACACAGACGCACACGTGCCCTCGTGAACACAGAACCCCAGCACTCTGGTGGAGCTCCCGTGTAAGGGGATGGTTCGTGAGCCCTCACCAGGGCGCTGCTGGTGAGGACAGTGTTTTTCATTGGGGAGAAATGCATTTAACCTTTCACTCTGTCGCTACCAGGAAAGGCGGGGTGTAGGAGAACCCCACAGCCCGCAGCAGGGTGGCTGCAGGAGCAGCGGGGGTGGCTCGGAGCCGGGGCACCCGTGTCCCCTGCTGGGGCTCCAGAGGATGCGGCAGCCGTGACCTGCCTCTCCCGCCCCCCAGGGAGAGCAGAAGCACCTCTGAGGCCCCCGCTGAGCTCTGCTTCCTGACGACACAGGAACTGGGAGGAATGTGGGAGAAGCGGCAGAGCCTGGGCCCTGCAGGGGAGACGCCTGGCGGGGTGGTGGCAGGAAGGCAATGATTCCACCGCCAGGGTAGAGGATAGACACACAGACCACGCAGGGGAGCAGGCCTCTCTCACCTCAGAGAGGGAGTTCGTGTGAGACAGGTGTTTTTCATGCACAGTCACACAGACGTGTGCAAATGAGAACACTGCGTGTGATTGGCTCATATGTGCGTTAGTTGATAAGCTCAGATTCCGAGAGTGGAGCTCGGAGGTGGGGCAGCCAGACCAGATGCCCAGAGGCGTGGAGCGGCTGCCCGCTGGGGGGGCTCGCTCCCGGCCCCTAAGCCAGTGCAGGCTGCGTGAGGGCACAGTGCTGTCATTGTGGCCTTGGAGCCTATTCTGACTGTAGGACAAGGTAATGTGATTTTACGTGCCAAAGAGAAGCAATTACTTATCCTGAGAAACAATAAAGAGTCATTTCATCTGGGGCAAGTAAAAAAATGACGGACTTGCGTGAATCCACGCTTGGCAAGGCAGGCGAGCTAAGGCGGATGCGCGTTCCCATCCCGTGGAGATCCTGGCCGCGATTCCACAAAGGCCGCAAATGTGGCCTCCGGGAGGGTGTGGAACAGGGAGCCAGGGAGACGAGCTGTGAGCCAGATGAGCCCCGACCCCGGAGCCCCATCCCGCACGGCTGTGGGCGGGGCGCCCACTTGGCCCACCCGGGAAATCACTCTTCAGAGCTTCCTCCCTGCAGTGGGGCCATTTACAAACAGGCTGCCACAGCTACTTCCTGTGTGACCATAAACTGGGGAATTTCTCATCAGCGGCTGTACAACCCACCAGAGTGGTCCGCACACACCTTTGGGAACACGGTCTGACAGATTAGTAAAATGATCACTCACTCGTTGGAGTGTGGGCATCACATCCCTTCCCCCATAAAACAGCAACCAAATATGAATGCATTCCGTTAAACATTAAAGAAAATGCGCAAAGCCATTGGAGAGAAAACTGTGATTTTCCGGCCCGCTGCCTGTCCCAGAAGGAACGTACCGTGTGAGCACCTGGAAGTCGCTGGCTAATGGTGTGTGTGGTGTTTGCCAAAACCGCCCCACCACCCCCATGTCCAGGGATTTGCTTAACAGTAACGGCTGCGTTTGTTCATGTTCATACTCAGTTCAAGGGGAGGGCTTCTCCTTGGGACAGAAAAGGAAGGGAATTTAGTGAACAAGAGCATTAAAATACACATGGGTCACCAGATACCTATAACATTTATAAATTTACATGGTGTTTCACTCCATTTGCTTTAATAAGTTATAATAGGAATGTCCGTTCATGGTACATTAATTATTTAGCTATTATTAAACATTGTTAAAATTCCTTCTAAAGTCAATCTCACCAGAACAGTTCCATAAGCCAAAACCAAATGAACAAGTCAGGGTGGTGGTCAGCATGCTCCACGGCCAAATAGCAGAATTAAAACACCACGTCAGTTCACTGTGATGAACCAAGCAGGCTTGTCAAGTAAATTTATCTCCGTTGGCAACACCTACGAACATATGCAACCCAAACCCATCTTTGTATAAAACCGCAAGTAATTCAAGAAATCGTTGTTATTAAACACACGGGGTCTTGTCCCCAGAGGCTGTAGAGGCCTCGGCCGCCGGGCCTTTTGGGGGAACGGGCTCCGGGTAGTGGCTTCCACACAGACTGTTGCGAGGGGTGTGACCTGCGTGCACAAAGTTGAGAGTGTGTGTCGACAGTTGTGTTTTGACATGCAGCCTTTATCGCTGTGATTGGGAATTGGAGGAAGTTTCTCTCCAGTGGAGATGAGAGCATTCAGATTAGAACCTCAGGGCAAGGAGTCCCCACCCGGGGGGCCCACCCGGGGACCCTCGGCCGTCACTGGGTGGTTGGCACCGGGACCCTCCAGGTCACCCTGAGCCGCATGTCCTGCGGCCGGAAATGCTCGTCCTGACTCCCTCCTTGGGCATTTGTCCGGCTCGTCAGAGTTATACATTCTGAAGGTGCTCTTTGTGTGGTCTTTTGAGGAATTATCAAACCTTTGACTATAATTTTTAGTGATAACTTGATTTTAAGACAGGGGAAGATTTGAAAAGAAAATACACCGAACCTGGTAGGGTTTGGAGTTTGAAGAGCGCTGGTGAGGGGAGGGTAAGGAAGTCTTTCTGCTCAGGAAACCCGGAGGGGGTCCATGGGGGGGGGGGTGCGTCGGGGACCCAGGGTCCTGCAACGTGAGGTGGGAGGCGAGAGAGATCACAGTGGGCAATTCGTGACTAGGAATCTCATCAAATTTATGTTGTGACATATAAATAGGTTTCTGATTTTAATACCAACTGTGCCTGTCAGTAAGTAAAATTCTTTAGTTTAGCACTCATTGATGTTCAGGAGAGTCGAGTTAAGAAATCTCACGCTTTGGCACCATGTGAAAAAGGGTAACAATTAGTTACTCTTCTCAATTGGTGAAAAGAGCTGTTTTTCTGCGTGACGACGCCGGGGAGGAAGCTGACTCCCAAAGCCCATCAGCCAGCGTGGTCTCCGGGCGCACCGGCCCCACGTTCTGGACGTCTGTCCAGTCCAGGGCTTGGCCACCCTGGGCTTGGGCACCTGATGAGCCCCGACCTGCCACCCTGGAAGCCTCTCGTTCTTGATTCAGCATTTCCACATTCCAGTGCACGTGGGTAGACTGACTCCGTGACCCCTCAAAGTCGCGTGTCCACAGGGGTCTCCGATTTTGAATGTCAACACCCTCAAATGTTGCCTTGTGGACATAAGTAAGGCACCTTCTCTCTAAACCGGGGGCGTCAAACTCACTTTCCCTGGGGGCCACATCAGCCTCGCCGTTGCCTTCAAAGGGCCGAATGTAATTTCAACTCCTTAACAGTTATGGAACAGTTACATTTACACAGCCCTAAAATTATTTTGGCCCTTTGAGGGCAACCACCAGGCTGATGTGGCCCCCAGTGAACATGGGTCTGATGCCCCTGTTCATGTGTGCGCTTGTCACGTGCTTGTCACTGTGTCTTCGGTCCCTGTCCTCTCCCCTCCCGGGTGTTGCCAAAGACAGAGGGGCAGTCAGAGGCTGGCTCACGGGGAAGTTCGGAGGCCGCACACCAGTCCTGTCAACACTCCCTACACCTGAGGGAAACAAAGGTGCCGGAGGTGTTTGTGGGAAGAACAGGGCAGGCTGTGGGGGCGTTCGATGGGCTGCACCCCTGCCCCAGCCCCCACCCCATGCTTGCCCTCCGCACCTGCAGGAAGAGCGAGTCTCCTGCTGGGGGGCGAGTCTGCAGCCTGCAGGGTGTCAGCCGAGACTCCCGACTGCAGGCCGACTGCTGGGGAGCAGCTGTTTGCCTGTGCACCGTCTGCGTGCAGCGCGATCCTTGTGGAGAGCGATTTCTGGGGCCCGCTGGAGAGGCGAATGGCACCACAGACCAGTGTGCGGAGCCAAGGGTTGGTGCACAAAATCCGCACACGGCACTCCCCACTCCCCACTCCCCACGAAGATGTGTTTTCTTCCAAAAGTTAGCGGCCGGTTTTGACTTTTAGTTGAGACTCATCGGGAAAGTGGAGAAGAGATGAGGCTAAAATCTACATCAACCTGGAAGCACCTGAGCCATAAGTCATGTGACCGCAACCAGAAAGTGCAGTAAAACTAACGGCTGGGCGTCGAGCTGAGAACCCACACCGGGGCCCCCACCGCGGCTGACCCCGTATTTGCAGCGTTGGATACACCAAAGGAGAAAACTCTTAGTAACCTGACGTCACATGACCCCAACACCACTTCAGTTCACACCTAAGATGCGTGTATCAATAATACATCAGGGGCAAGTGCAGCCTTCATTCAGAGTCCCAGAAGCAATAACACATTACAGCAACCCCGTGGGTCAGAATCGAAAGGAGGTGAGGCTGGGGGTCGTCGGAGGCGAGAACCTGAGTCCGCCTCCCTCACCTGCGGCGGCCAGCCAGCCCGACCTCCGGCGGCTGCATCGGAGCCCCTCACGCCCATTTCCCACGAGGCCTCTGCTCGTTCTGAACGTCCTTGCAGAGAATTTGAGATGGTAATTACACCCTGGAACACGCGCTATTTCCCAACACACCCCTCTCCTGTGGTTTGGCTCCCACCGCTGAGGGTGGGGCGTGGGGAGCACGGGAGAGTTTACAGGAACCAGGGCTGCTCGCTCCACGGTCTTACAGGCAGCTGGACCACATTCTGAGCAGCAAGAACACACCCCCAGCCACACCTCCTCGGGGAGAGGAACACTGACCCCACCCTGGGCCAAGCTCCCCCACTCTGCCGGCTCCTGGTGGGAACTTGGGTCCTGTGGGTCAGCGACTGGCCGTGGATGAGGCCCCTGGGGGTCTCCCTCCCGTGTCTCGTCCATCCACACTGGTGGGCCAACCACAGGCACGGCCCCCCCACAGAGGCCCTCAGAGCATCTTTCTTGTCCTGCTTCTCTGCCTTCCTCTGTCTCTTCCCCCTGGAGCTGCCCATGCAACCGGCCTGTGGTTGGATCTGGGTGTAAGTTCAGACAACAGGGAAAGACCTCAGAGTTGCCCCAGCCTGGGTGGCCAGAGGCACGAGCTTGGGGCTCACTCTGCATTTCCTTTAGGCTGTTGTCCCTCTGTGCACATCCCAGAATGTCACCAGGGGGAGCACGTCCCTGTCAGCCACACCTAACCTAGAACCATAAAGTCAGGAGTCGACTCAGTCCCCACTGGAAAGGACGGGTGGGCGAGTGAGGTGTGTGAGGCCAGGTGAGGACTTCCTCGCCTTCCACGGTGTGGGTTCACATCCAATCATTACACTGTAGCTTTAAATACACTGCATTACACTTTTATTTGTCAGCAATTCCTCAGTGAAGCTGAAAAAAGAACTGGTTTGGGATTGGAGAGAGCGAACTAAAGATGTGAGGTGCCCGGTCCCACGTCGCGGAGAACACAGAGCCGCCACCTCTTCCCAGCATGCAACTGGGAGACCGATCTCCGGGATTTCTCCTCCTCTTTTCCATCTCTTTTTCTTACCAGAGGCGGCTGTAGGTGTCTTCACCTGGCACCCAGGCTCCTTCCTCCGGGTGTCAGGCCTGGGTGCTCGCTGGCCAGCGAGGTCTCTGCAGTCTGCAACCGCGTGATGGGCCAGAGACAGTAGGCCCCCCTCAGGCCCAGGCAGAGCCTCTGGCCCGGCCTGTATGGCTTTCGCTGCGAAGAAGCAAACTCTGGGCTCCAGGGGCAGGAAGCAGATCAGAGTCGAAGGACAGAATCCTCGCTCCCACCGAACAGAAGATGGAACCCAAAGTTGTCTCCTAGGTCTGAGACCCAAATGGTGTCCCATGCTCCCGGACGTGTCTCCAGCCAGCCCCATCCCTCACCCACGTGACTGAGCCAGACACCCAGCAACCCCTGTGACTGGCCTCCTCTGTCCTGGGGCCATGGCCCCCGAGTCTGGACCACTGTCACAGGAGGTAGCCCCTCACTTCGCCGCTGGGCCATGGGCCCCCCTCCAAGTCACGTCAGAGTGCCTGCTGGTGCTGGCCGTCCACACCCTTGGGAGAAGGTCCAGCCGGTCAGTACGCAGCAGCCCCTCTCCTTACCCTATCCCTGGCAACCTCCCTCCCTCACCCTCCATGTGCCACTCAGGTCCCATGAAGGGCAGGATGTCCTCCCGGGAGCCCTCCAGTTACCCTGTCTGCTCACCTGGCCGGTCTCTGGACCCCGAGCCCGAGTTCAGGGTCCTTCTGAGGGTGGTTTTCTCTGGACGAGAGCTGGACAATGCCAGCACAGCAGGACAGGCGAGTGGGCTGTGGCTAAGAACAGACTGTGGTGGGGATGGTGACAGGCGGCAGAAAACCTGACACAGGCACTCACTCGAGTTTAGTGACCTCACCCCAAATCTGGATGTGGAACACCCCCCTCCCCCAAAAGCTCCTGTGCCGGCTTCCATCTGGCCCACCCAACAGGGACCCCAGACTATATGTCATTGCCCCAAATTCCCAGTGAGCAAAGTGACATCATGTAAAGTCTCCTCTGTGTAGCTCTTGCTCATCCACACGCCCAGGAGACGTCAGTGACAGCGAGCCCATCAGTCGTCTGGGCCCTATGATGGGGAGTGGCGTCTGCTGCGTGGACATCTCCCAGCAGTCTGCTGACTTCCTGTCGGTGGGCCTGGCGTGCATGGCGAGCTCTGGGCCACTGTGAGCACAGTCCAGTCAATGTCTTTGTACAACTCCTCTCGCAGACGTGGTCTTCGCTTCTCCCCCGTCAACCCCAGAAACGGGACTGTCGACCACCAGCAGGTGTGTCCTAACTTCAGAGAAGTCGCCAAACCCTTCTGCAAAGGAGTGGCACCATTTTGCCCTCCAGCCAGAAAATGTGACAAGTTCCATTTACTCTGCGTCCTCGCCAACCGGAGGTGTTCTCTGTGTTTTTAATTTTCCCCAGATGTGTGTGCAAGTTGGTCTCCGTTGTGGGTTAACGCACGTTTCCCTGAGAACGAGTGGCTTTGAGCAGCTGCTCGGAGGGGGCCTCCAGTCCTGGGAAGCCCTCAGGTGCCCGAGAGGGAGGGGCCACCTGGGGTCCCCTCAGAACAGCGTCTCCTCTTCCCAGATGAGATGGGAGGCCTGAGACTCTGGGGTGGGCCGAGTCCAAACCCAAGACCTTTGTCTTCCAGGAAAGAGGTTTTCTATCAAAAACAGAGGAAGTGTTGGCACTGAACCTCAGATAAATACAAGTGGTCTGAAAGCAAAGTGCCGTGAAATTTCTTTCTCCTGCATTTTGCTCCCAGCATTCTCACCCCGCAGTCTTCACTCAGCTATTCCCACGTGTGCGAAGTAGGATGACAAGCAGCAGCAAGTGCTTTCTGACCTACTGACATCTTGCATTTGCAATGAATATGTAGAATTTACGTAATTTTTATATGTAGTTGCTATATTGTTGATGGACATGTTGAAGGCCCAGAGTAGAATAAATCCTGATTTTTTTGTGGAAATTTGTCATTGCCCTCAGGGACATCCTTAGCACGTCGAACACTTGCGAGAGAATGGGGGCAGAGGTGAGGGTGACAGGCTACTCCTTGCGTCTCCTCCCACGTCCCACGGAGGAGCCTGGGGGCCTGGCAGCAGCAGCCTCATGATGCCAACAAAGCCCCGAGGCTTTGAGCTGGCCGGGAATCCAGGCAGGCCTCCCGGGAACGGTCCCTAAACAGAGGGAGGCAGAGACGCGCAGAGAGGAAGGAACTGGGGAGCCTGGGACCAGCGGGAGCTGGGAAGTAAATGGCCACCGGCCTGCGGCCACACTGTCCGCAGGGCGGACTGGCCGAGACGGCTTCCCTGGCCAGCTGGGTCTCTGGTAGGAAGGCCTAGTCACTGGCATTGAAAGAGACAACGCGCCGCTGCTCAGTTGCCACGTTTGTGATCGTTAACTAAGAGGCACATACTAGTTACCTGCTGCGCATTTTAGCTCCCAGACGGTCCTTTGCTGGCTCAGCCACCATCTGCCCAGCCCGCTGATCTGCCTGCGTGTGGCGGGCGGGGGCCCCCGAAGCCTTCGTGACGGGTGTCTGGTCCCAGCAGACTCGCCTCTTGCTGGGTCACTTGTCTGTTCCCCCGAAAGAGGGTCACGGGAGAGGGGGAGGGTCAGGCTGCTCCCTGTCCCCCAGGCTCCCGTCCCGCGTCCTCACGGGCACAGTCCTCCGTCGCGGCACTGACTCGGCACGGGTTCACGTTCTCACGGTCTCCACCAGGTGACGCAAGCGTGGTGGAGCGCACAAAAATTAACCCACCACTTTTTATGTTTCCTGTCTCTCCATTCCACTGCCCCGTGTTCAACCCTGTCACAAAACGAAAACTGATGAGACATGAAAAGTATGCCTGACAGCGAGACTGGAAGACACTCCATTTGGCTGCAAATCTGTGTTTTGCGTCTACTGAGGACCACAGGAACAATGTCATGTGACGGGGATGATGTCACACGACAGGAGTGCCGCTGCGTGACAGGGATGATGTGCTCCGAAGGAGGCGGAAGCGTGCATTTTCCTACTTGCTTGCCCACGCGTCCTTGTCTGTCGCGTTTCTTCCCTGGAGAAGTGAGCTGTGTCCTGGCTGCTGGCCGAGAAGCCGCCCCAGGCTCCGGACCACCACAGGCGCAGCCCCTCGGAACGGACTGTGACAGGGACCCCAGGTTACTTCTGGGTTCAGCAGCCCCGCGGCTGGGCTGCGTGTGCCCCATGTTGCTGAGCCCTGAGCTGTCCGTCTGAGCAGCGACCCGAGGAGAGGCTGGGCGATGGCCGCTGCCCCCGCTGCCCGCGCGGCCGTGATCGGGCCTGGAACGCGGCCCTTGCTCACAGCGCCAGCCTGCCCCTGGGAAGCAGGCTGCTGGGTGAGGGCTGGCTGCGTGTGGCTAATGCACTCCTCTCGGCGGAAACGTGAAGTGCGGTAATTTGAAACGCTCGCGCTGTCTTCCAGGAAGGTGCAGCTATTGCGTGGAACTCACCCTGTGGCTGCAGCATAAACCCTTAACTCACTCTGATATAGAAACGCTCGTTCCTAGTCTCTCATGTAACAAAGAAGAATCTATGCTCAGTCCAATAAGCCTACTGTGCAGACACCAGAAGATTCCTGGAGATGAGACAACTTCCTGGTGAGACGAAATGGAAAGGACAGTGCTGCCCCCGCCCCGTTTTGCCTCCACCTGCTCCACCTGCACATGCTGTGGCCCCAGGTGTGGCCCAGGCACCTGCAGGACTGAGGGTGAGCACAGGGGCCCCAAGGCACCAGCCATGCTCACGTGGTGTCCCAACTGAGCCCCCAGTTAAGCTGATAAAAGCCACCTGCTGGTCTGCATTTTCATCCAGAGAGTGGTTCCCCCCTTGGGTAGTCAGGATTTTGTCCAAGACCAAATTATATGTAAAAATTAATACCCACCAATAAAGCAAAGTTCTTACTCTGGCAATAACAGATGTCCATGAGCGTGAAAGTGTTCTGAGGGAGACCAAACCCCGCGACCCCTCACAACACAGCCGGGCATCCTTCCTGGTCTCTTCCTCCCTCCTCCTAATGTCTCTCCTGCTCGTGGCCAATACCTCACTGCTCCCGCCCCTCAAAAAATCAGACTGTACAGCAGCAAGATTTGCCTGGTATCGGAGGCAACAGGTCCAAAACCAGAACTCACCCTCCTGTGACATACACTCCAAGTGTCCCCACACACTCTCCAGGCCGCCAGTTGGAAAACTGGCATTTCCCGAGGCCACCAGCACACCTCTCTGCTCAGCGCAGGTGCTGCTGGGGCTGAAAAAGCACCTGAACACTCGACCCTTCTTCACTCGCCTGCAGCAGAGGGAGGGGTCTGGGGCGAGGGCTGCTGCAGAGAGCCAGAAGATGCCAAGGAGAGGCCAGCAGAGGCGCGTCCGTGGGTGGTTTGGTGACATGACCCAGAGGAAAGCCACATGCGGAGTGAAAATACGGGAAACCGGAGCCGGGGCAGGGGCGGTGCAGTGCTGGGCTGGGGACTAGGGCGGGCCTCTCCCGGGAGGGGTGGGGGGGTGCCAGGGTGTCCAGGAAAATAAATATCCTGAGAGGACAAGCGGTAGAAACATGCTTTGGACACGCCCAGGAAGGACCCACGGAGCACCAGTGTGGCTTTGCAGCAGGACCCGGCTGTACACGTCCCAGTGGGGAAAAGTGTGGCTTCAGCCCCGATTCCATGGCGTATTCACTCCAGCTGCTCTCCCTCCTGGGGCCCCTGGTCTTCGTTGGTATCGGTGAGGACACCCCGCTTCAGAGTGGGGTACAGGCCGTCTCCTGCGCTAGGGCTGTGTGCTCCTCCTGCCGTGAGCCTGGGGCCCCAGGTGCGCTTCCAGAGCAGCTGCGCCACGGGTGCGCACATCAGAGGCGGAGCTTCTTGACAGATTCCCTGGAAGGCAGGACGAACTATGGGCCCTGAAGACACCTCGGGAAGGAAGAGGCTGCCGGAGTTCAAGACCCACGGACCCAGCGGATCTGAGAGTGAGGAGCTGCCCACGCAGCTGATCCTGTGCCTGAGTGCTTGTCCCATTGCAGAGCGCGCTGGGGCGCCGGGGTCCTGGCAACGCGCAGATTCGACCCTGATGTTCTCAGGGGCCGAGGGGCCGGGCCCCATCGGTGGTGTGCCCATGGCTGACGGGGAGGACGCACTTTTTCAACAAGGACAGAAAACACTGCAGGTGCCCGGGAGGGAAAGCAGGTGGTGGACTCAAAGTGGGAAGGCTGGGGTTGGAGAAAGTCCACAGGCCCGGGCAGGAGGCCGAGGGAGACTCTGAGACTCCGTGTAAATTCCTGTGCGTCTCACTCCAGGACGGTGGCGCCGGAGCAGAGTCCCCTCCATCACACGCTGGAGGATTCTGTGCCTCGAATGAGTGGCAGTAAGCCTGGAGGGTGACCGAGCCAGACTGAAGACCCTTTCGTGGGGGAGCATGTGGGCCCTGGGCTCCGTGGGACGACCCCTGCCCAGCCGCCGTCCCGTCACGGGGGTGGGGGAAGCTCTTCACTGCCCAGGTGCCACAGGGACACACGTGCGGGGAGGGGCGGGTGGGCTTGGGAACAGCGGGACTTGCAGGCCAGCGGCAGATAGCACAGGCGCCTGAGCTGCCTATATCACTTCCCTCGCCCTCTGCGAGGGTGGCTGTGCTGAGCCAGCGTTGGTGCTGCCGCAGAACATGGCCTCCCTGTCCCCGCCAGTCAGGAAGCTCTGAGAGCCACTGTGTGGGGTGGGGTGGGGAGCGTCCGGGAGGAACTGCCAGGGGCTGGTGACCCCATGGAGACCCAGGTCACTGAGAACCTCTAAGAGAGACTTTGCCTGTGTTGAAGGCACCCCAGGACGTCGGATACTGTGACAACTGCGGAGTCACAGAGAGGAGAAAGTGAGACTCTGGCCCTGGGGTGTGCCAGAGAAACAGGGAAGGGACGTGGTTGCCCTCAGGACCCTGGTGGGCAGGCGGGCGCCCGGGCAGACCTGCCAGGCTGCCCCCCTCCAGGCCACACAGAGGCATGCGCCCTGTCTGCCAGCAGCTGCCTGCGTCTTCCTCTCTCATGCATTGCTTCGAGGTCGCTCACGGTCTCTCCTGCCCTCGAGCAGGGCCCTCTGCACCCTCCTCGCCCTCCCAGAGCCGGAGCCAGAGCCAGGCACCTGGCCCAGCAAGTGGGACTTGCTCCCAAGGCCGTGGAACTGGAGTGATTGGCTTGGCCAATGAAGCTTTAGGCTGAGGATCAGAAAGACATGTCAGGAGCAGGACACCCTGAATGACTCTGCTAACCCCAGCCGTCCCCTTGTGTCCCCATCCCTGGTCTCCAGAGACACGGACCTACAGGGCGGAGACAGAATGAAAGTAAAGAGGTTGTGAACCTCTGTCTCCAGGCGGGTCCCTTCCCTGATTCTCAGGCCCCCGACTGTCCAGGAGGCCCAGCCATGTGGTTGGGGGCATGTACCCCACTAACAGTCTGCAGAGGCCCCGACGAGAACTGACTGAGGCTGTGAGAAAACCACTGGGTCCATAGCAGTCTCTTCACCAACGAGGGGCCCATCCACCCTCCCCGGTGGTGGGTCTGGCCCCACCTTCGTCCCAGGCACCTGGTAGGTGCTCGGGGGGTGTGTGGCCGGGTCAGGACACCAGACCCGGAGGAGAAGCATGTCTCTGGCTGCAGAGGAGCTGACGACTGCCCGGTTACACACCGTCTTGCAACTGCAGACGGATTGGAGGGTGTGAGCATTCAGGAGAAAACATGGTTATTCTACTTACTGAAAAGGGACCTTACAAAAATAGAAGGAATGTTCAAAATTAGCACTGAATAACAAGAATTGGCTAATTGCAATATGGACTGTTAAGTGGTCTGAAAGGACGATGGGAAGGAAATTACAGAGCAGAAACCTCAGGCAGGCCCGGAGGAGACACATCAGCAGAATTGCTCTTTCCTATTAAGCGTGAATCACTGAGAATCGGCCGCAAGTCGTGGAAGGGGCTGCCGGTCACAGCGAAGCCCCGGAACCCCTGTGCGGGGCAGCACCGTGTGGCCGGGGCCCCTCGCCCGCTCCGGCTTCTCTCAGGGGAATGTTATCTGCTCTCAACCCTCCCCCCCTCCCCCGGTGCCAGAGAAGACTCTCGGTGCGTCCTCTGTGAGGGGAAGCGGCGGGGACTAGAGGCCAGAAGGTGACGAGGCACATAAGGCTCCTAAAACCAATAAGCAAAGATGAAAACTGTGCTGGTGAGGGAGTTGTTCTTGGAGTGGGCTGGGCTTTGGAAGAGATGTTCGCCGTTCCGTCTGTTTACGTGCAGACGCCTCTGCACTTGGACCCACAGGTCCGCTCCCAGCAGGAAATCGACCAGGAGGAGACAGGGACTGTGGCTCCAGGCTCCCCTTCCACGGGAAAACCTCCGCACTCTGCTCATCTTGCGACTCACCAGTGACGGCTGCCTGCTGGGCGCCGTTGGCCGGGGCCTCCCCAAAAGAGCACGACTTTAAAACAACAATCAAACCCACAAAAGCAGGCTGCTTTGTCTGAGCACCGTGTGCCGGAATTTGAAACCTCGTCAAGAATAAAATGTTCCAGGATGCTTTTGTGAGACTAGGTCCTAAATAATTGCTGAGGTTACTATTGAATTTTAATAATACATGTAATCCTCCAATTAGGATATTTATTATGCATTCTTTCATAAAATCACACTGCACATGAATGTTGAGCCCAGTGTGTTCAGAGCTGCAGCCTGCCGCGGGCGGACGTCGTGGGACCTGCTCCTCTCTCGGCGTCTGATCCGCAGACTTGCTCCTAAAGCCCCTTCTGGGCACGACGTGTCCTGCTTTCAAACAGGAGAGTCAGTTTGAACCCGGTGACGGCGGTGAGACCTGAGTCTGTGCGAACACTCGGATGCAGGTTGTGCATTTAAAACGTAAAATGGTGCAAAGGAGAAACAGTGCGGACTGCACGATGTAATATCTTTGTTCAGAAACTGCACATTTTGTCAGGCAATAAACCCCTACTGAAATGGAATGGTTTCTTCAAAATGACATTTATCCTTTTCAAGCATTAGTTGCTGCTTTAGAACAAGAGAACCACTCAAAAAGTCATCTTTATCAGCGACGGCTGTGTGCGTGCGGACGGAGGCTGGGTGTGTCACAGAGGGAGCGGTAGCCAAGGGGGAACCCGCCGTGCGGCCGATCTCTGGGATGAGCCTCGTTGCCACCAAGGGGCCCGAGAGGAGCAACCCTGGACCCGGGACCAGCCTACGGCTCTTTAGGAAGAAATGAAGGCACAATTAAGGAGGCTAGATGCACGGTCTTAGAGCCCCCAACACACACGCAAACACACGACATCCCACCCTGTCATGGTTGGCAGCTCACACCATCACCTTCTTCACACAGGCATGAGGACCGGTAGTTTCCGACTTTGATGTCCTGGTTTTTCCCTACAGTGTTCAGAGTCTCTGTCAGGTGGAAGACGCACCTCCGTACCCTGAGTCACAAAACGCTCTCGGTTTTTATTTTGTGGACTTGCCATGGTCCCCTCGGCCGACACCGTGCCAGGACATTGGGTCTCACCAGCCCACCCCGCCCCTCGGCAGCCTGGGCGCGTGGCTCTGATGTGGGAGCTTCTGGGAGAAGAAGAAGCAGAGGGCCATCTTGTATCGGAAGCACGCAGCTAGAGGAAGGAAGACAAGTAGGTGCGACTGAAGGAAAAAGTCAGAAACGCACCAATCAGAGCTGAAACCCACGACTGGAATATTGAGTCTTGCTCTTTCCTAGAATTCATTACCCTACGGCTTGCCCAGCGCGTGGTAAATAAAGTTCACTGCGGAGCAGACACCTGGAACGGAGTCCACTGAGAGACAAAACGTTCCCTCTTCCACAGGCACGACTCGGCGATTGCAGCGATTCCCCCTCCACCGCTAAAAATAAAAACGGGGAGATGATGTTTTTCTGGTGACTCTACCGAGCCCGTCACCGTCCAGCTTCCTGTTTACCGCCAACCTCCACTCCGTTGTCTCCGGCTGCTGCCCCGACCCTGGCATCACACAGCTTCTGTTTACTGTCTGCTATTTAGGGCCCCATCAAAGTCTGATTGAAACAATTTGCTCTATTATGCTGTCCTGTTCCCTGGCTCCAAAGTCCTTCTCTCTGCACTGAGTCAATGGCGTTCCGAGTAACCCACCCCTGCGCCCCCGACCCCTCTTCCAGCTTGCTGGAGGCAGCCACCCCCGTGGGCTCGCACCTGGTGGGGGGAGGCGAGTGCAGGCCCGCTGCCGGCGAGCGCCGGGGTGAGGGGCAGCTGAGGGCATCAGTCCTTACCAGAATGGGCTGCTTTCCACAGCCTTCGCTGAACGGGACTGAAACTCAAGCACAAAGGCGGAGGGTGACTAGAAGAGGCGACACTGAGTCACCAAGAGGAAGATGTGGCCATCCTCCAGAGGGACACGAGACAGCCGGTCCCCTCTGTCCACCGCAGGGCTTCACTGAAATGACCAGGCAGAGGAAGACCCCCTTGGCTCCGGGAGCTAGTGGTGGGCTGCAGCCCCACAATGAGCCAGGGATCTCTGCGGACGTCAGGCCTGGGTCAGGGAGGCAGGTCTGGCCAGGCTGACGTGCCCTGGCTCGGAGCCCGCCGATCGTATTATCTCGATTGATCTTTCCACCAGGCAGTGGCTCAGGTATCAGCTCTGACCGCTTCTGCCCACCGAGGCCACGCCATGTCACCACGGGGAGGACCCGTGACACGGAGAATGCTGGTATCTCTGGCTTCCTCACGGTGACGTGAACACAAATGCAGCACTCACCCTGTTTGTGACGGTCAGCCGATGCCACGTGTGTGCCAGTGCCTCTCAGACGGAAACGTGCTCACTGCTCGAGGCCTCGTAATCACCGCGTCACCCCGACTTGTCCGCAGAGTCCACAGAGGCGGGGGCGGGGGTGCTGGCCCAGAGCCAGAGCTCCCTGAGGGTCTCCCGATATGCTAACAAAGCAGAAAAGAGCAGATGAAGCAACCTGTTCCCATTTGAATGAGATGGGACTCCGGGCGGGCAGACACCACACGCCTGCCCCCTCTGCACGGACCCCTTCACATGGGCGGTGCCGGCACGGCCAGCTCTGGTGCAGTGAGGCCCCGCCCACGGTCCTATTTGCTTTGGTGACTTTTGTTGCACACTGAACAGAGTAATTCAGTGTCAAGAGGCTAATTCTCCAGTATGTCCCAGTCCATGGACGAGACACATGTGGAGTATGATTTCACAATGTGTCTGGGCACACATGGCTTGAAAGTTGTTTGCATATGCTGTAGTTTGGGCCTTTTACCTTAAAATGATGCAGCATTTTCAGGTTCAGAAGCAAGTGCTTGCAGGTCGGTTCTCTCCATCTGCCTTCGTCTCAGACAGAGCTCTCCCAGGCTCACACGGGGCCCGGGAGAGTTGCTAACAGGTGGTTCGATTTAACAGTGAGCTGCGGCTGCTTCTGCTGCGTTTCACTAGTGGTTGACATTCAAGTGGGCATGTAAGGCGGACAGCTACAGGGACGGCTTCCAGCTTCAGGTCTCGCCTGGGGCCCTGAGGCGCTGGGGCCAGGAGGGAGCGGGTGTTGCTGAGGCGGCAGCAGCAGAGGAGGACGCGGATCCCACGGATCCCACGTGGGGCAGTGCTCCAGCGGGGGCATCTTAAGGAAGGGGCAGAGATCTGGGCGGCCCGTGAGTAGAGTCGGTGTGGGCACGGCAAGCAGCTCCCAGTGTGCCCGTCAAAGCTGCTGCCTCATGGATTCATCCATCAGATAACTTTCCAGGATCTGTGGGGCAGTGGCTCAGTAGGCGGTGGCAGCTCCACAGGCGTGTCCCAGTGACACTCCCGGGAACAAGGCGCAGGCTCCGCCTTCGCCGCCCTGCCCTCCCCCTGACGCGAATGGTCAGCGCCCTCTCGGGGTGGCAGCCCCGTGGGGGCTCTCACCTTGCTGGGGCGAAGTGCGTCTGCCTGCTCACCCTGACCCCGGGTGACCCAGACAGGACACCGCAGGTTCTTGCCTGTTCGACCAGCTGCTTGGGGAGAGGCAGGGCCCCCAAAAAGCGGATGCTGCAGAGACACCGTTTCCCCGAAGCAGCACCACCGTGGGCCCCATTTAGATTCCCAAGAGCGACAGCTAAGGCCGCCACCCACAGTGCCAGGTGTTTGAACTGGGACTGGCTGCACGTCCCCCGAGGGGGCTGGTGGGGTCCCCAGGCGCCAGCTCTATTTACGCACATCAGTCTGCTCCTTACGACCAACAGCGCCGTTTTTACCTAATTTGTACACTCTTGGCCTCACCAAATCAACTTGAGCAGTAAGTTCAGGCATCTGCCTGCGGCGAACACGAGAATGGGGACCACGCAGAGCTGGCAGAGCCGCCTGGGCCCTGGTCCTGCAGGGGAGCTCGTGGGGCTGTTCTCTGGGACAGAACAGAGCCTTCGCCGAAGGGCCGCTCCCAGGCCCCAGGTCTTCGTGAAGGCCGTGCTGGGAAACCTTGCAGCCACTGTCCACACCACTCTCGGAAACCAAGGCCGGGCTGTCAGAAAGCTAACGGGTAAAATGGTTAAGGTAAAACCTGGGAGAAAACATGACTACTCCTATCTCTGTTCCTGAAAATTTTTCTAAACTCAGAGCGCAAAACAAGAGAAAATCAGAAAATCAAAGGTCGGTAGATTTAACTGTAAGAAAGCGTGCATGTCTGTGCAACCGGGAGAAACCAGGAACCTTCCAGAGAGACTCCTTGCGTCTGATGAACCCGCGGCCACCTAGGGTGGGGTCAGCAGGGCCACTCACAGGGAGAGACGCCCAAGTCCGTTCTCTGCGCAGGGGACATCACGGACCTTCAGTGCAGAGCGGCCTGGTGGCTCACTGACCGTTGCTTGTGCTGGGGGTCTGAGGTCTCCTAAACGGGGGGTGAGTGCTCCCCTCTCGGCGTCCAGTATCTGAGCTTCCTGCCTAAAAACACTGTACGTTGAATAAGGGCTGGACATACCCTCACATGCACCCTGTTCCACCATAACTATGTGCACGCAGACGCTGCTGGCTGCACTCTCTCGCACAGTTGGCACAGTCTCTGCAAGACGACTTCCAGATGACGCGCTCTGGCCTGCTTGTGTTGGGATTGGCTGGGCTTCTCCCAGGACACCCACTTCTCTGGCCATCTGTGGTCTCCGCCTTCGCCTTCTCCTAGGCATGCAGGTGAAAATATGTTTGCTCCATGTGATGGACCGAATATTTGGTGGTGGGGCCTTTGGGAGGTGACCGGGTCCTGGGCAGAACCCTTGGTGTGCTGAAGACAGACCCCAGGGAGCTCCTCACCCCTCCCACCCCCGAGGACAAGGCGAAGGGATCCTGTCTACGAACCAGGACCCCAGGACCCTGGTCCTCACTAGACACCAGACTCGCCGACACCTTGATCTCGGACTTCCAGCCTCAGAACTTCCAAAAACCAATGGCCATTGTCCCAAGGCCAGGCAGCGGGATTTCTGCTGCGTCACTCCTCACGACACGGACACTGGGTCACCCACGTCAGTCCCCTCACCTAGACCAGCCCCCCTGCCCAGCCGGGGCACTCCCCACATTTTCACATCTAGAACTCAGGAGATTTAGAAGGGAATTTCTTTTTAAAGTCAGAGGAAAAAATTCAAGATTCCATAAACTCAGCAAGAATTCTATTTTTACCGAAAAAACTGTCATTTACAAGAAATCAAAAAGATTTAATTTCCTCTATGATCCAAAGATGGCTCCAATAATTAGCAAATGACTTCCTGGGAAGCAGCCGAGTACAGCGTGGGCTCGGTTGCTGGCCACCACACGCCGGACCGCGCAGGCAGCAGAGGCCTGGGAAACGCGGCCACGGTTCACCCAGAGCTTCATGACCATGAGAACCCGGCGCTCAAAGCTCCTAGACGTTGTGGGGCTTCTGCAAAATGTGCATCTGACGGCTTCAAGGCTTGATTTGTCCATCAGATTCACCATCGAGATGCGTTTTTCCTTCAGTCACACAGTCTCACATGGAAAGTGGAGCTGAACATGGGTGAAGCAGACGGCCACCCAGGAAACGCCGCCTGCCCCGGGCCCCAGCACCCGCACCTGCACCCGTCTGTCCTTCAGAGCCTCCCAGAGCCCACCGCGATGCGCGGACATCCTGTCTAATGAACCGTTTCCAGGGAGCAGCATGGTCCTCCAAAACCAAGTCCCGATGGCAAACTGAGTCCTGGTGAGCGATGAGGCCACACGAGGCCTGGTACAGCTGGTGCTGGCCATCCCCGGGGGCACTTGCTCCCTAGTGACCAACCCAAGCGTGTCCCCGCTCCTATGACTCCAGATACCAGACCCAGTGGATCAGCCCCAGCCCCGCCCTGCTGCCTCCCGCACTCCCGGGGCGTCCCCTCCTGGAGAGACCCAGAGACTCGGCCAAATTCCTGAGGTCCCAACAGAGAGGCCAGGGTGGGCAGCGGGACCCAGGGCTGCGTCCATGCGGGGCCCAGCCTTCCGGCCAGCACACACTGGGGCTGGTGTTCATGTCTCACGCTGTCGCTCCGCGTGTTTTGTGAGATGGGGCGTCACGACTGGGCCTCGAAGGGGCGGCTGATGAGCCCCAGGAGTGCCACCCGAGGGGCGGGGAACACCGGGAACCATGTCTGTCTTTTCACTTGAATTGAAGCGACGCGGTGCTGCGTGAGTTCAGACCCTGTTCTCAGGGTACTGAGTCCAACTCACAGAATCAGGGGCGCTCCGGGGTTTGTGCCAACGCCCTCCACCAAGGCCCGGGGACACTCCCATGTCTGGACCCGTGAGGACCCAGGCAGCGTGGTGTTGGGAGAATCGCTCCTGGTTGAACTGTATTTATTGGAAGGACATTTTATTAAAGAAACCCCTAGCTTCTCTAGTTCAGTGATGATTACTGTCCCCACAGAATAGAATGAGGTCTTTGAAATTCTATAGTTCTTCATAAAGTCACAAATAAAATGTATCTGTGGCGAAGAAGGGTAGAAATCACATGAAATGACCGTGAAAAAATGAGAAAAAGCATGTAAGATGTAAGGCCCTCACAATTTTTATATGTATTCTAAAGGCAATGGGAAGATTTTATTTTATTTTTTATTATTTTTATTTTTTTAAATATATTTTATTGATTATACCATTACAGTTGTTCTATTCCCCCCTTCATTCCCCTCCACCCGCACACTCCCTCCCCCACTATTCTCCCCCCCCCTTTAGTTTATAACCACGTGTCTCAAGTTCTTTAGATTCTATATTTCCCCCACTATTCTCGGGGGAATATCTATTTTCTACCTACCTATTTTCTACCTACCATCTATGCTATTTTCTGTGCCTTCTCCCCCCTTCTCCTCCTCCCACCCCCCTGTTTCTAACCCTCCATGTGTTCTTCATTTCTATGGTTCCACTCCTGATCTAGCTGTCCTCTTGGTTTGCTTTTGTTTTAGGTGTGGTTGTTAATAACTGTGAGTTTGCTGTCCTTTCACTGTTCATATTTTTCATCTTCTTTTTCTTATATAAGTCCCTTTAGCATTTCATATAATAAGGGCTTGGTGATGATGAACTCCTTGAACTTGACCTTATCTGAGAAGCACTTTATCTGTCCTTCCATTCTAAATGAAAGTTTTGCTGGATAAAGCAATCTTGGCTGTAGGTCTTTGGATTTCATGACTTGGAATACTTCTTTCCAGCCCCTTCTTGCCTGTAAGGTCTCTTTTGAGAAATCCGCTGACAGTCTGATGGGTACTCCTTTGTAGGTGACTGTCCCCTTATCCCTTGCTGCTTCTAGGATTCTCTCCTTCATTTTAGTCTTGGCTAATGTAATTATGATGTGCCTTGGTGTGTTCCTTCTTGGGTCCAACTTCTTTGGGACTCTCTGAGCTTCCTGGATTTCCTGGAAGTCTATTTCCTTTGCCAGACTGGGGAAGTTCTCCTTTATTATTTGTTCAAATAAGTTTTCCACTCGTGGCTGTTTCTTTCCCCCTTCTGGTACCCCTATAATCCGGATGTTGGAACGTTTAAAGATGTCCTGGAGGTTCCTAAGCCTCTTCTCATTGTTTTGAATTCTCATTTTTTCATTCCTTTCTGGTGGGATGTTTCGTTCTTCCTTCTGGTCCATTCCATTGATTTGAGTCCCAGTTTCCTTTCCATCGCTATTGGTTTCCTGTGCATCTCCCTTCATTTCAATTAGTTTAGCCTTCATATGTTCCTCTAATTTGTGACTATGTTCCTCTAATTTGTGACTGTAATCTACCAGTTCTGTGAGCATCCTGAAAAATAGTGTCTTGAATTGTGCTTCTGAGAGGCTGGCAATTTCTCAGTCGCTTAGAGTTATTGGCTCTGGGACTTTGAGTTCTTCTTGCGCCATCTTTTGGGCTGTTCATGCCTGTTAAGTAGCAGGATCGGAGCCCTAGGTTGTCACCAGAGCAGGGCAACTCAGTCGCTGGGTAGTGACGTTGTATGTGGGGGCGGGGTCAAAGAGGGACAATGGCTTCCCTCTGCCACCTGCTGCCACGACCCCCACCGGCACTGCAGCCACCACCGTCACCAGGCCCACGTGTTTCGTTCCACTGCACGCGAGTGTGTCACCACTGTCATCCCTCCACCACTGGGTTCGCCCCCTGGGGCCTGTGTGGTCCATCTCACTGTGCTCGAATGTGCGACCTTGGTCAGTCTGCCCCGCACCCCGACTGGTTCCCGGGCTGCCTGCGGGCCTAGATCTGTCTTGCCCAACCCAGCTCCACTGCTGGCTCTGCCTCTCTTACCGTCCCCGTTGAACGGTTCGTAGCTGTCGGACTTCCATATAATTCAATTTTCTGTCCTTTGGTTGTGTCTTTGTTTCTCCAGACCTTTGTTGTATTCAAACTTGGTTGTGGGAGAAGGCACAGTGTTTCCACGTATGCCTCCATCTTGGCGGAAGTCCCCAATGGGAAGATTTTAAATGGCTATACTCATTCTTTGCTCAGAAATTTTTTTAAAGCTAGACCAAAACTATATAGATTTTGTTGAAGAGATCAGAGAACATCCAAGATGATGAGTAACTGTTGAGCCAAAAATCTGGGCAGAGAGAGGCCCAGAGAGGTGACCAGTTGGGGCTGCAACCAGGAATGTGCCTGTCACACTTCTGGAGGTTGGAGTCCGCAGATCGAGGCCCCTCCCTGCTCAAAAGACGACCCTCCACATGTGCAGAGGTGCCTGGCCAGGGTCCTCTCTTTACAGGACACCAGGCCCCTCAGGGGCCACCGTCGTAACCTCACCTCACCCCCATCTGCCCACAGGCGCCCCCCAAGATCTCACTGCACCAAGACAGGGCTTCCTTCCAGACGTGCTTGGGGCTGGGGGCAAATGCCCGGTCCTTGCATGTTGTCCGCTTCAGGACAGGTCTCCCCCAGCTCCTCTGTGGAGAGAGGAACCGTGGCCAGAGTGAGAGAAGACAAGCCTCTGCCCTCACCGTCGGCCAAGGTCTTTAAAGAACAGCTTTGACAGCAGAACGTAAACCGTCCGTTCCAGCTCTCACATCAGCCCTCAGCCCACGTGGCTGTCTGAGGGCGTTCATCCGTTTTTAATGAGTTTTGTCTCCCCGAGAACAACCAACGTGTCGGCACGAACACTTTCCGATGCCGTTCAGCGCCGTTCCACAGGACGCTGTTGGCAGGGTTTGCCTGCAACAGGCCAGAACCACACGTCACTAATGTCCTAAGTAAAGAAAAATGTGTCAATTAAAGCACAGTCCTTTTATAAAAAGACAGTAATTAACCACACACCCACGTGTTGGCAGATTCTGCTCTTTTACAGCAGATTCGCTGTGGTGGCGACACCACTGACTTTGAAACCAAAAATAATTGAGGCTTCATACGTACGTGGACTGAAATAGGACTTCTTCCGTTGGAGGGTCAAGATGCGCTGTTGACTGAAGCCTTCCCATTCTATAACCAGCAGCCCTGAGGCGTCCTCAACGGAGGCTCGGAGAATTTCCCGTCTCCATGGCAGCCCAGCCTCAGCATCTGCGTCCCGCTCTGTTATTGCTTTTAGATGTTGGAAGTTTTCCGCTGAGAGGCCACTGAGACAGGACTGCCTCACCCAGACAGAGCTGGCTGACTCCACAGCTGTGGGGACGCACACTGGAAATGCAGCAGCGCCCAGTAGGTGCCTGCTGCCGCAGCCCTCCCCTCGCTCCTGTGTGGCCGAGTGGAACTCTGGCCTGTGGGCCGGCCTCTGAACCCAGCCTGGCCAGCACGGCCCGTGTGCCGGGCACCTGCGGGGGGCCCTGACTAGGGCTCCTCGTCCAGGCTCCTGCTGTTCTCGACGTTTCTGGGATGGTCTCAGGTTTTCTTCATTCACCGCGTGCCAGGAAAAGCCAGCCTGGTGAGCTGTCCTCTCGCCAGAGTGTCCATGTCACCAAGTTCTCAGAATGGGGTTTGGGTCAATGGAAATATTGGGTTGTCCAAAAAGTCTACATGGTTTTTCCGTAAAATAAAAGGCACATTTTTCATTTTCACTAATATCTCTATTGATTCAGATAATTTGAATATGCTGGCGCTCTCCCAAGTGGTACAATGTTGATTGTTCTCAGTTAATGTCTCGATTGGATCAATATCGACCTCAACTTAACCGTGGAGCATCTTCCAGCGAGAATCTCCAGCACAGAACCTCGCAAACCTCCTTCGACATGTTCGATCAGTCGCAGCACCTTCTCCTCACGCTGCACAAATCTGTTTTTGCGTTTCAGTTGTGTTTTTACGTGTCTTGAAATAATAAAGCATAATATGCTGAAAGTCTTGCTTATTTTCTTCCATCTTTAGTATTAAAATGGCTACACACAAAAATTCACCAGTTTTGATAGTTTTTGTAAATGCACGCTGATATGACAGCTGTCACAATACAATTGAACAAAATTGTTTCCAAGGAAGTTGAAGACAACTAAACACTAGCCATCGTCGGAAAAACCGAATGAGTTTTTTGGCCAACCCAGTAACTTTCTATTCTATCTTACACTGTTTCAGGACTCCCTGGGCCCAGAAGCCATTTCCATGACATGAACAGAAGTGTCGGGAAGCACCAGGAGCCTCCTGTAACAGGACTCGTGCCACGGGTCTCTAGTGGCTGTCATAGGCCCTTAGGAAGAGCCCAGGGTGCAGCAGCCCTGCCTCTGTGACCCGGCCCCCTCCCCACACCCCTCCAAGGTGTGTGAGCCTGGCCACCAGGAGCAGCCTCTTCCTACTCCTCAGCTCCGGAGGGACTCAGCCACACTGCAGGCCCGATGACAAGGACAATGGTATCCGGGAGGCACCTGGGCCCTCGGCCCTCACACCACCCAATCCAGGCAGGCTCTGGTGTCCTTTAGGTTTGAGGAGCAGCCGGGAGACAGCTGTCCACTGCGTCCCAAGCTCTGCACACTCCATTTTACTCCATTCCCAACAAATTTCTAGAAAACATGAAAAAACAAGGCAAATATTGGTGCAAGACATCACTTGAACGGACGCCTTCCTGCCACGGGTGGAAGAAGTGGGTGTCACTGTCCCCCTTCTTCTGAGTGCCCCCTGCCTTTGTGTCCTCGTCGGAACAGTCTGGGCCTCGGTCTGAGTCAGCGATTCAGAAATAGCTGTTCTGTGATCTCCAGCAAATGCCTGTCGTCTCTCACTTTGAAAGGCCTTTCATTTTCAGGTGGACAGGACAGAGCACACGGCCGACCCCTCCCCCCGCCCCGGGATCAGAGCCGCCTCGAGGGAAACCGGTTCTGGACCAGGAATGAAGACCCAGTTCTGCTTCTTACCCTCCGCCCTCCACCCCCGCCCCCGCCCCCAGCCTTGCTTCTTCTGCTCCCCGAAGGCCTCCCTCTTTCTCTGTACTTGCATCGAATAAAAGCTTTCTCTGGGGATTTGTGCTTTGGGAGTTTTGCCCAAACACGGCCCGGTCAACGGAGGAGATAGTGGCTTTGCTCCACGTTTCTGTTGGCCAAGAAGAAACCAAAGTTGTAGAGAACACACTTCCTGGAGTTGCCATTAAATGCTATAATTACCTTTTTGTTCAGAAAGAGCACTTTGCCGGCACCAAACATCCGGTAACTGAAGTCGAGGGAGCCGTCAGTTCCCCTCCGTGGCAGCGGCCCTGCTGCCAACTCTCACCTCCCCAGGGGGAGGGTTTCCACAGTCAGAGAAGGAGAGGGGCCCCCTCCACGAAGCCCTAGCCTATGCCTGTGGCTTGTGCACTCTTTTCTCCTTAACCCTCACCTGAGGGCATGCTTATCGATTTGAGAGAGGGGAAGGGCGAGAGGGGAAGAGAAACACTAATCTGGTGCCTCCCCTATGCTCCCGGACCAGGAATCGAACCCTCAGCCCTTCGGGGCACAGTCCACACTCCAACCAGCCCAGCTGCCCCGCCAGGACGTGGCTTGTAAGTTCTTATACCAGTGTGTCAACAACACTGCTGGCCGCATTTCTTCCACATTCTCATTCCACTTTGTACTCAGTTCTTGTTTTGATTTCCAGGGAGTTTGACGACAGCACAACGGAAGCTTGGACTTGTCGGGATTTCTGCAAACAGGGAAATAATGTGTCTCTAAATGTTCTCAGAGTCATAAGCCGTGTGCTTCCTTGAAGCCCCTCTCGGATGGTGTCTGGACAGGCCCCCTCCCCCTGCCGGCCTCTGCTGCCCTCGGCCTCAGGACAGGAGCCTGGACAGGGCCCCTGACCGCACTGCTCTCTGGAGACCCACGTTTAAAATCCCCCCATCCCATGAGTGACGGGCCTGGGGCCCGGGTGGCCCCCTCTGTTGGCCCCAGATGTGTCACCTCCAGCATCGCACGAGGACCAGCAGAGCCGCGACGTTGTGCCTGGTGGCCGCCTGTCCCATCGACGCCCCCAGAGCTGTGTTGAAACCCTCAGGGTGTGTGCTGTTAGAATCTGCTGGAACTGGTGGTGTAACCTACACGTATAACAAACCCACTTTGCCAAAGTACCAAACTCTCCCTCGTGGAGGTCTCAGGACCTTCCTGCTTGGACAGACGCAGAAAACGTGCGTTTGTTTGCAGGGCGTTTGGGCACTGGTCGTCAGCTGCCAGGAAACCTGGTATTTTCCCCACAAAAGCAGAAAATGAGAGTGGGGTCCGAGTTGCCGTTTTTCACATTCTTTCTTCGTCTTGTAATATTTTTGAGTATGTTTAAAAGTATGCTATTTGAAGGAGAGCCAAACATCAACAGGGAAGTCCACATCTACATTTGTGGAGTATTTACGTCTGAAAATGCGTGGTGAGAAACAAAACAGATCACACTTTTTAGGGGGAAAGACCTTTAAGAAAAGAAGATAAGCAAATTAAAGATGGTGGGTGCAGTTCACAACTATAATCTTTATTTCTCCACTACAATCACACACTTTCAGGTTTTCGGGGGTTTTTTTATTGTAGTAAAACACAGGTAATGTACAACTGGCCATCTTCACCCCTCGGGGTGCACAGCTCGGAGCCGTCCACAGGGTTGTGGCGCCATCCCCAGCGCCCACCCCAAAAAGCTCTCATGTCCCAGAACGGCGTCTGGTCCCCATGGACACTCCCTCCCCTCCCCCAGCCCCCCCAACCCAGCACCCACGCCCCTCCCATCTTGGCTGTGTGGACTGCATGCTCCTTTCGCAAGAGAGGAAAACAGCGTTCATTGCAGGAGTTCTTCGTTTTATCCAAGCCAAAAGCAAACTTATTTTCATCATAACAGCAACATTTTATTAATCTGAGTTCGTACCACTATATAAGTACATTTCAAAAATGGCTTTTAAAATAAAAATAATAATTTTCAAAAATACGTTTTCACTTTATTTTTAGTTGTCTAAACTTAGCCTGGGCCCTCTGGCTGATTTTCATGAGCTCAAAAGCAAGTCAGTGCCTCCAGAAAACGAATTGTTTTCTTGGGCAGCGTGTGGCTCAGGGGCCCGGTAACTTGGGGCCTGGAGACTGAGGCTCCGGACTGAGGCTGGTTTGGGACGTGAGGGAGAGGATGGCACTGCACCTGGGATCTGGCGGCGCTCGGCTGGGGCCATGACCCCACTCTGTGCCGTCCTCAAGTCCACGCCAGATGAGGCTGTTGGTGAAAGAGGGAAGGACCCACTGAACACAGACACTGGAGATCCTGCCCTTTGTCCCCCAAAGGCTCCCAGCTGCCTGCCGTGCAGGCCATCAGACGCCAAGTCCCCCAGCTCAGCCGGGCCCCACGTTTGCCCAGAGCTCCCCCTTCCCAGACAGGCCGTGTCAGCATCTCAAGGAGGGGGTGGAGTTGGAATTTCTCCCCAGGGACCTGTGTGAAAACTCTGAGCGTACCCTGAATCCCCTCTGTCCTCAGGCAGATGCAAAACTGAAACGCCTTTTCCTTTGAATAATAATCACAGAGACAGACAGAGAGAGAGAGTTTTAAAGAAGAAAAACAAAACAGAATTTCTGAGCTCCAAGATTTTAGGGCAAATAACAAACTGGAGAGATTCCATAGATTTACCTAAAAATAATTTGGCCTAATAAAATTTGATTGGTCTAGGAAAGCTTCTCACTTAATGAAATGTCAGCCAAAACAGCTCTAGTTAAGCCTCATCTTCCAAAACTGTGATTTTGGACAACTGGACCTCCTGATATTGGAGGGCATCCACAGTAAACTCATTCTTCTGAAGGCTTTGTAGGGTGTGTGGTCCTTTGCCGTGTGGAAAACACAATTCACTTTCTTAGGGTTTGTGATTGAATCAAATCTCACAATACATGGAGCAGAACAGATATCTGTGAGATATTAATTAATGCTCAGAGGCAATCAATGTCAGCATCAGCTCACATTAACTTGTCTGCACATGACATCTCATCTTTCTAGAGCAACTCTGGTCCCCGAACACACTGCCCATGAACTGCCCGGGACACCCCTCCATAAGGGTTCCGGGGTGGACGCTGAATTGAGATGGGCAGCAGCAGAAGCAAGAACCTCGGGCCCTGAGGAGAGACACATCTTCCCTCTCTTTGCTCCTAAGCTTACAATGGCAGAGAAGCTCTCAGGGTGAGCCCATAGTTCAGGGGCAAACTCTCCTTCTTGGGGGGACAGCTGCACCGGGGACGCAGCATCTCGGGGGGGGGGACTCATCTTCTGGGACACGTAGCAGAAAGCACGTGACATGAGGCTGGGAATCCCGACGGCCCAGGCACAGGGTCCAGGTGGCGGCCAGCCCCAGCAGGACCTCTGTCTAGAGGAAGACTCGAGGCCCGGGCATCTCCGAGATGGAGGGAGGGAAGGCTTGTTTCGGGTTGGGGGCCACTTCGCAAATGCTGGAGGGAGTGCAGACAGCCAGCGGCAGGTGGCAGGGGCCACGTGGGTGTGGGGCCTGCGTGGGCAAGGTTGGGAAGCGACCTGGGATCCGCACTTCACCTCCGCAGCGTTCACGAGCAAACGTGTCCAGTTCACTCACGTCCTTGTGAGCCTTTAAAGTGAGTTCCTCCTTCCTGAATCAGGGGTCCAGCCAGGGGCGGCTCTCTCACGTCGCGCTCTCCAGGGCCCCTCGTCAGGGCCGATGGGAAAGCAGCCCAGAGTTTACTCGTGTTGGCGTGACAACACGGGCTGCCCCTGTCTGCGTCGTGATCTGCGCTCAGCTCCCTGGATCTCACTGCCCGGCACCGGTGGGAACTCCCTCCCACAGCCTCGGTCCTCTCCGCACTGACCTGTCCCAGTCTGGCACCATGGGAACGCTGTCCCGGACGGACTGGCCCTGCTCCTGGTGACGTCAACGCCCATGGTGACACGGCCGGCCGTCGAGCTCGTTTGCAGTTTGGGAGGAGCCAGGTCGAGTCCTGGTCTCTGCTTCGTGACTTTTCAGCAGGGAAGACTGTCTGCCACTTGTTGGTCAGAAGTGCAAAAACGAACCTTCTGTGGGCCACACACTCATTGTCTAGGTTTTTAAAATGAGCAGGCTTACTCCTAGCTGTCGCCACAGGAATAGAAAGAAAACACCACGCACGCAAGACGGGTGTGTCCCCAAGCGCCTGCCAGGCGACTCTGAGGACAGCACTCCTTCCCTGCACAGAAGGGGACCAGAGAGGGCCTGGCAGGGGCCCAGCTCACCCGCCTCGCACTCGGCACTTAGGGGACAGCCAAGCTTTCCCTCCCGCAGACGTCTCTACTTCCGAGAATGCCACCATCCCCTCCCCGGGGAAGGCACCGAGTTTCCACTGAATCCCTCCTGACCTCCTCCCCCGTCTGCCCACCTGTCCCCATGCCTCCGGCATCTCTTGCCTGTGCTTCTTCAGAGCCTCGGCGGCAACCCTGTGTCCACGCTTCACCGAACGAGCTTTCAAACGTGAACTGGGCTGTGCGATCCCTCCGCTCAACCTCTGTGGGCGTCCCTCCTTGCTCCTTCCCCAGAAGCCAAACCCCTTCGCAGGCCGCGTGGAGAGTTCTGGAGAGTCCTGTCCTTCAGTTCTACAATTTTTTTTTGTTTTGGGTTTTTTTAAGTGACATTTACTTATTTTTTGTCTCAAAACTACACACACTCATTTTTCTACAGTTTAGAAATTCTTCTTAAGCCTGCCCTTTGGTGCTGTACCTGTGTCTCCTGTTCGTGAGAACAGGCCGCAGAACACGGTGCGACGCAGACACTGGGTTTGTACAGCTCTGGAGGCTGGACATCCGACCCAGGGGGCGGCAGGTCCCACCCTGTGTCTGGAGGGACCCTCTTCCTGGTTTGCGGGTGGATGGCTGTGACCCTGTCCTCATGGGGCACTAACTGGGGCTCTGCCTCTGTCACCTCCCAAACCCCTGCCTCCTACAGCCACAGTGGGGGCTTTCAACCTTTGAACTCATAGTGAGCACACACATCATCAGTGCAGACATCTGCACGTCACACCTGTTGTTCACTAATCTTGTAAGTTCTTGTCCTTTTCTAGTGTCTGGAAATTTTCTCCAGTTTTCGCTTTCAACACTTCTACTAAGTTTTGTACTTCACTTTATCTTCTTTAAGTCTCAGAGCTCTTTTCTGAATATTTGTCTTTTTACAGCAGCCACCTCGGTGACAGCAGAGGGGACACGTAACCATGCACCCACATTTGCCCCGAGACACCACCAGCGCCCGGAAGAGGGAGCGAGGGTCTCGAAGATGCTCAGTGGCCACGGCCGCGGCTCTCAACTGTGTGCCGAGACTGGGCCGCAGCCCCTGGTGTGGACGAGGACCGGGGGCCGCGGGCGCAGAGGGAGGTGATGGAGGAGGCCCAGGGGCGGGAAGAGGTGCCCACCCAAGACGTCCTCTGCTGGGAGGGAAGAGGGGACTTTGTGAGAAAAGTCAACAAGGGTTTTCCTGCGTCCAGCTCGGAGAATCCTCCGATCAGCCACTCAGAAGATGACGCTGCTTCTGGCCCTCGACCAGACGGGACGCTTCCCCAGCTGCTGAGGGGCCTGTCAGAGGGGTGTCTGTGCGCATCGGGGCTGCGGCAAACCAAACTGCTGAGGACCGACACGTTCAATGCCAAAAACAAAAGTTTCGCAACATCCAACTTTGTCGTTGACATTATTTTAGCATTTTTATCGTAAAGGGTCCGTTTTTTGAGTTGTTCTGTTTTTATATCCACGTTGTTTATATTAATTACTAAATATCTATTTGCAAATTGCTATCCATTTCCATTGTTTACTTTTGAAGTTTACTTTAATATATTTGTTTAAAGCATAACTTACTCCCTGTGTGTGTTTACGAACTTCCTACTCTTAAAACACTGCTCTCCCACTGTCCTTTCCTGTTGTTCTCAGCAGCCCGGGGAGACCCGTCCCAATTGCCAGCCCCACCTACCTCCCCCTCAACACGGGACATCAGATGCCTGGCATCGCGGGGGGGGGGGGGGCACACTGGGAGGCTGCCCCTCCCTGCTCCTCTGCCCCACCCTCCACGCTCCGCCCAGCTGGTTCTGCCTCTGAAATCCACCTGGAGCCCGGGCACTTCTCAGTTCGCCGCCGCCACAGCCAGGTGTGAGGCATCCAGTGGCCGAGGACCACGTGCGCAGGGTTTGCCCTGGAAGCCGCGCTTCAGAGCCTGCTCAGAAGGCCAGCTTACAGCCTTCCCTTCGTTCCGCGAGTCGGCGAGTCGGCGACACTCCTCCTGATTCTCAGTTCTCAAACAGGAGCGTGGCGCAGCTGGAGCCGTGGGAGCAGCGTTGGGCGCTTTCACGCGGAAAGACAAGCCACAGCGTTTGGACGTGTCCCCCCCACCCCGCCCCCAAGGTAACGGACACCAACAAACACGGAAACCCGCAAACACAGGATGAGCCCAGTGGAGGACGGAGGTGGGCCCAGGTCAGCCCCACCGACCGAGTGCCCCCCTGGGTCCCCCCACCTGCGTGGCGAGGGCCGGCCGGGCTCACCTCTGACCCCTCTCCGGGGCCTGTGGGGTGCACTGGCTTCCTGATCTCTTTAGACTGGCCAGGATTTCTGAGATGCTGGGCAGGGGGGCAGGCTCTCCAGAAAGCCCTGCTGGCGAGCCACGTTCTCTCTCTGGAAATTGAGGATCCTCACTTTCTATTTGTGGCCTGTCTCGTGATTAATTAAGATTGTAATCTCATTGATCAGGGCTCAAAATGATGTTTGCTACAATGTCTAATGTATCGACGGAGCTAATAAATGTCAAGTCGCCGTTTACATCCCAGCCGTGCGGGAGGACTGAGCTCGCCAATGGTGGTGGGGTGACCCAGCCCCACGCTGCCAGCTGGCTGTGTGACCCCAAACCTGCAGGTGACGGGGCCCCCTCTTCCGGTCAGGGCTGCTTCACCCAGGGGGTCTGCTGGCACAGCGGCCCCGGAGCTGTGAGCACTGCAAGGTTAAGAAATAGCCCCAAAACATGAGAAGAAACTGTAACATCAAAAGGGATGAGTCTGTCATGAGTGGCATTTCCACTCGGACCACACGCGTAGGTGGTCATGAGGGTGCCGTCGGATCTGGGGGGAGCTGAGGGCTGGGCCCCCACCTGTGACCCCCACACCCGGCTGGGCCATGCTCTGCTGGGTGTACTTCCGGCCGCTTGGAGGCGAGAGAGCCTCTGGCAAAGCTTCTAACCTGTTGTTGACAATGTTTTCATGGTTCGACGCTGAAAGTCTGCACTGGCGGTTCCCATCTAAAGGTGAGTAAACGCTCCTTGGACGGCTGCGTCTGCCCCCGCTCGGCCTCTTCACGTTGGAAAAGCGCCATCTTCAAAGGGACGGGCGCAAAGCAGACAGTCGTGGTGGGAAGATGCTGGTAACAGCTCGGCCCTGAGAGGACTGTCTCTCTTCATCCCCTTAATGGAGAAAAAATTAAACCTTTAAATAGAAAGCTAGTTTAGGCCGATTACAAGTTGATTGGCCAAATCCTCCTCCTGAGTGAGAAATCGGAAGCCGAGATCGATCCTGCACCTTTAAAAACACCTGTTTTCACTGTTACTAACAGACGAGGGGTTGTTGTCAGGACACCCCCCCACAAAAGTCACCCCCCCCCCGGGAGCCACGCCACAAACTCTCCACCTCAGCAGCCACGCCTCCGGGCTTCGGACGGACAACGGTGACACAGGTCCGTCTCAGAGGGGGGCGGAGCTGAAGGGGCTCCGCTAAGCGTTTTTCTCACAACCCAGCAGGTAGCCCACCAGCCCATGCGCCTGGCAGCTCCCCCCGGGGGGTCTGAGCCTCAGAGGGCACATCTGAGATGGGGGGACAGTGTGGCCGAGCCTGTCAACTCGCCTTAGCTCAGATTTTTATGATTCTGTTTAGACTATCCTTTAAAACTCTTGGGAATAGAGTCATTTGGAATATGATATTGGTAATGTCCCAAGCTAAGAAATATTCATGAAAGAGCCTTTTCCCCTTTTCCATGTGCACCATATGGGTTTAGATTCTTTGAAGCACAGTATTCGGATTTTGGAACAAATGCAGCATTATTTTTGGAACGAGCGAAGCGCTTTGTTACATTTGTGCTGGAGCATTTGCGGGCAAGATTATTTGTACATAAAACACTGACCTGCTCTTCGGGCCTCGTGAAGCTTTTCAGCCACATCAAGGGCAGCCAGGCGTCCCCCGCTTGGTGGAATGAAAGGCTCTGATCAAAGGCAGGGAGAGCGTGTCGCCGCTCACCGCACACGCGTGGCCCCCGCCCCGCAGCCTGTCGGTGGCCAGGGCAGAGGAATCTTTTCTGCTTGCCGTCTCGTGCACTGCAGGGCGTTGGCCACATCCCTGGCCTCCACCCAGTAGACGGCAGGGCCGTGCACCCAGATATGACAACCAAATGTCCCTGGTCGAGTGGCAAGTAGTCCTGGTGGAACAAACAACTCACCGTGAGACCCCTGGTCCCGTGGGACGACATCAGGCCCTGCGGAGCTGGAAGGGAGCCCGGCTCACCCTCCCTCCGACGCCCCCCAACATGAGCAGGTCCCTGCAGGCGCCGTCCCAGACTGGGGGCACCGGACTCTGGGGAGCTGAGCCACACCATGGCCACCTGTCAGTCCCAGGAGCCGGTGCCCGAGACCCCGCTGGATGTCCAGGGAGGTGACAGCATTTTCCAGAAGTTACACAGAGAGTTAAAATTATCCATGGGATCTACGAACATTCATGTGACCTTTCTGTATTAGCAAATAAACCTAATGTTTTAGGTTCCTAAAATGTTAGTGAAGTTTCGTGGAAGCCTTTACTCTTTAGAAATAAAAAATACCACTGTTTCCACACACTTCAATGTTCATGCAGTAAGATTGAAAGGGCTTAAGTGAAAGGGCTTAAGCCCAGTCGTGTGCATCAGCGTTCGGCAAACACACACCCACAGGTTGTCCTAATTAGAAATGAAATTGTTGCAGAATCCAATGGTCCTTTCCTCCCCTGAGCCTCCTGCCCCTTACCGCCCCCCGCAAGGTCGGACTGGGGTGTGGGACACAGGAAGGACCAGCGGGACTGAAAGGTGAAGGGGGTCTAATGCGGCCTCGACGCCTCTCCAGTGCCCCTGTGTGTCTCCCTGCTTCTCATGAAGCCCCGAGTGAGGGGACACTGAGACCCGCAGTGCCGGAGCTGGGGCCAGGGTCCCTGGGAGCCGGGCCAGACGATGCTGGTGCTCTGAGGAGCCCAGCTTCAGAGGGGAGGAGAGGAGCGTGCCCCCTGTGATGCTGTCACCCAGACGCCCACGGCGTTTACGGAGGTCCCAGGGGATGTGTGTGCTCGGATGGACCGCAGTCTCGCTGGGCTGCTCAGAGGCTGCCACCAGCAGCCCTGGGGCAGAGAACTGACTTTTGGGGCTGGGAGGGTGGGGGTGAGCCCAGTGCTCAGGGGGCCCAGGCAGGTGCAGCGGCCACAGGTAGACTCTGTAAAGGAGGCAGGGAAGAGCCCGGGTCGGAGGAAGGCGTGCAGGGAACCAAATAATCTATCACCTGCAGCAAAATCCAACAGCCTTTCATGAATAATTAAAAGAACCCAATGCTCAGCCGACTGGGAACACAACGCCTTCAACGTGATGGAGGGAAGTTGAAAACCTGCAGCTGACATTGTACTTCCTAGTGAGAGAGGAAAATCTTCCCCCGCAAAGTCGGACACGAGACGAGGATGCACACTTCCACACACACTGGGCATCCCAGCCAGAGCAGTCGGGCGAGAAAAAGAAATAAAAGGCACCCAGATTGGAAGGAAGAGCTGAAACCCTCTCTGTCCGTGACGCGACTCCATGTTTCTTCGCTGCAGAAACCCAGCGAAGCTGCAGGATACGAGGCCGACTCAAAAATACAGAATTGGTTTTGTGTCTGTGCACCAGCACTTTTAATCTGAAAGAAAACTAATGACACAATTTCATTTATAATAGTACCCAAAAGAATAAAACATCTACAAATGTTTCTGGAAGAAGCCACAGAACTAAATAAAGAGAAAGACACCCATCCGTGGTCAGTTTACCAAAGGCCCCGTGGCAATCTGCACAGCTCCTTCCCAAACTCTCAGGCCTTTTGGCAGAAATGGAAAATCTGATCCTCAGATTCACTGGACCGGGAGGGGCTCTACAACAGTCAAACAACCTTGGAGAAGTACAAACTAGGCGGCCCCACACCGCCGCGCTTCAGGACTCACTGCGAAGTGTGTGTGCACCCGCCCCAGGGTTGGCAGCGGCAAGGCTGGCTTGCAGGTCATGCGTGGGCCGGGTCCGAGGGAGGGGAGGCTCGGGGCCCCCTGAGGTCAAGCAGGGCTACCCTGTGCCCTCGGGAGCGGTGTGCCCCCCCCCCTCGGCGTGGCATCCCCCCACAGGGGTGCACTGTTTGCAGCGGTTTGTGCCCATCCCCACCTCCTGGCCTTTTGGGGGTGGTGATTTGGTTTAAGATGGGCCCCAAACCCACCGCGGAAGCACGTGGTGCCGACGCTCAGGGGGGCCTATCTGCGAAGAGACAATCCTCATACGCAAATTCTAACAACTTGGTCATACAAACCTGTATTTTCTCTTTCCTAGTTTTCACTTCACTCTGTTCAGGTCAGTTATTCATGCAGAGAGCGGTGCCCCTATCCGGCCACCGCTTGCGCACAGTCGTGGCAGCTGACGCCGTCTCAGGTCCTACGATTTCCGCTCGTCAAGGGGCTGCTCCCGCACGTCGGACCCCGACCCTGTGCCGCTCGCCCTCCAGCTTCCCTGGATGGCGCTCTCGCAGTCGGTGCGTCGACACTCGGCATTCCCATACAGTGACTGTGAACTCGGGGGACATGAGGCCCATGGGGAGCTGTGGTCTCGCAGCCTCAGCCGCCTCTCCAGTGACGCCACACTGGGCCTTCCCTCGAGGCTCAGACACTCGCGCTTCTCCCTGTTTTGTCTTGGGGACAGGTGGAGACACACTGTCCACGTGAACATCCAGTCCAGGGCTGCCCGTCCCTTCCCACACCGGGCTCCGTTCTTTCTTACTTCGTCTCCCAGTCTGGAGGCTGTGCCCCAGGGTTTCCTGCAAACATGGAAATCAGGAGGCAAACTTCTCGTGTGAAAGTGTCTGATAACATCTGTAAACACCGCCCTCCACCCTAAATTCTGAAGGGTCGTGTGAGTGGATGTGGCCCCGCACAGTGAGAACAGCTTCCCATCAGGGCACGGAGTCCCTTCGGACACCAGGGCCATGCCAGGGGCAACGGCCCCGGTGTGGTGCACTGGGGGTCAGGTCTGCCAGCCTGGTGCCCACACCCGGGTTTCTCTTTCCCTCTGGAAAGTCGTGTCCTTCAGTTCTGGAGATTTGTTCTTTAACTGTGGTGACGATTCTCTCCCCTCACCCTCCCTGTCACTCAGGAATTCTGATTCGGTGGCCTAACGAACCTCCAGGACTGCCTGCCTAGGCTTCCCACACAATATTTTTGAGCCCATTCACTGAGTTTTCACTTGTGTTAAAGAGCCTGTTTCTGGGGTCACTGTGGGCCCCCGATGCCATCTGTCCTCTCCTCGAGGGGTGGTCCCTCTCTGGCCTCTCCTGCTGGCAGAGTCTGCCCGTGTGTGTACCTGCTTGTCGTGTGGTCTCCATCACTGCTGCTGGAGGTGTCCTATGCCTGGCAGCTGCCGGCCAAAGCACCTACTCGGGCTTCACATCCTCGCCAGGGTCTGGCCGCAGGCTGCCTTTCCAGGGCCAGTCACAGGTGCTGTTCCACCTGCTATGAGGACACAGAGCCCTGCCTCTCTAGGGCCACCTAATAGAGACCCACACCTGCCCACCTCGTCCTCTCAGGTGTGAGCGTGCCCAGGGGTGGGCGGCCAGTCTGAACCTGCTCAGGGGCAGTTCTGAGTCCCAGGGCTGCGCCATCAAGGATCAGGACTCTTCTGTCCCCTGCGTCACACGATGGAGCAGCTTCCCTTGCTGAAGAAGAAAAATGTGAGTTTGCAAAGAGGAGGGATGTGGGGGACGAAGGGCACGGGAGGGCTCCGGGGGCACCTGGACTGTGCCCGACGCCTGAGAAGCCAGGTCCACCCGTAGGGAGATTTAGATGCCCTGTCTGCTTCCCCCAAATAAAATCGGAAACTGCCTGGTTTTCCACGCGACTCCCTGTGCACACAGACGAGAGTGGTTCTGGCTCCGTGGCCAGGTGGGACAGCCACAGAACCGCCCTGAGAGTCCGGCGCTGGCAGCAGCAGGGAGCGCGGGGGGTGCGGGCTGCAGTGCGTCTGCACCCCCCTGGCTGGGGCCCCGAGCCGGGGGCTCAGCCCTAAGGCGCACAGGCTGCCGTGTGCAGAGGCAGCTGAGAGCCACAGATTGTGTATCCAAAGCAATTATATTTCAAAAGATGTTCAAAGTTATTTTTAACCTTTTATAGTCCTTTCTGGTTTTCACTGTTCAGAGACTATTTTAAGCCTTTTCTTTCTTTATTAAATTTGGAAATGCGGATGAGGGCACTTCTTGCAAATTGTGAATGAACGAGGAAGGGGCCTCTGCACCGGGAGGGGGGGCACAGCGGGTCAGGCAGGTGTCGGCCTGCCGACCACACTTGCCAGGCCAGGACACGCCCTGCCCACTGTGCCCCCGGGGGTCCTGTGTCCACCTTGTCCCAGGCCACACCTTTACCTGCACCTGCGGTGGAAAGTGGTGTGAAGTGTACTTGGCAGAGCTGGGTGGGAGGGGCCCCCTCGGTGTCCTGCCCTGCTCTCGGCGGCCCCACTGCTCCTCCCGTCAGGGCTCCTCCGTGGGTCTGAGCCCCCGCACCTGCAGGCGCCCCCCCTGGACCTCCCCACAGGCACCCGTTCGCTGCTCGCCCTGATCCAATGGCAGCAGAGATGCGTTTCCTTCCCAGACCTTCCCTGAGAAGAGTCGCAGGTGCCTCTTCCCTGCATTTCAGGTGCGTGCGCTTCATTCTCTGTTTTTCTCACTTGGCCAGATAGAAAGGCGAAGGGACGGAGCAGTGCAGACTGGCAGTCGCTGAACAGTCACGGGTGTAAAGTACAGCACAGGGGATAAGGTCAGTGACACCGTCCTAACTCTGTACGGAGCCAGGGGGCAAGTTGTGAGTGTCCATGACTGTCCTTTCCGTTCACGTTGCTCAGGGCTGGCCTTGGACTCCGCTCTGCCCCCCGCGTCCAGCCTGCTCCCAAGTGGCTTTGCTCCCCTGCCCCCCTTTTGCAGAGTGCGCAGAAAGAAGACGCTGTGCACTTGGATGTGAAGCTGGGATTTGGAGAGGGAGGGGGAGGGAGCATGAGTGGCCTGCTCGGGGCTGGTGCAGCAGAGCCAAGGCGTGTCCCGGGTTCCCTGGGGCACGTCCTTGACCATGGCACAGGGTCTGGGACACGGGTGTGGACAGGGGGCCGCCTTGGCCAGACACTGTTGCTGTGATTCACAGGAGTCGAGATAATGATAAGTTTTACTGGAGAATTTTTTACTTTAGAAAATGAAAACCACACACAAAAATATCACATTTGAATTCCCTCCAGAAGAGCGTATCGGATAGTACAAGCTTCCGTTCTGTGTGTGCCTATGTCTGCACATAAGCATTAGTTATTTCTCTTTTTCTGTTGGTTTGGAGGAGTCCTTTTTAATTGAGGTCAATTTTTCATGCAAATTCACAGATCTTAAGGGTATATTAAGACTTGCTTTTTCAGAGCCATTTCAGTTTTATAACAAAATTGGAAGGCGGTGTAGAGATTCCCTGTGTCCCCTTCCCCCCCCCCCCCGCAACAGCCTCCCGCTGTTGATGCTACACCCTGGAGGGGACATTTGTTACTGGGATGAACCACACCGACGTGTCCATCACCCAAGTCCATAGCCAGCGGGGTGGCCGGGCCTGGTGCTGGACACTCTGTGGGTTTAGACACATCCAGCATCGCAAACGCGACCCCTCACTTCCCCGAAACCCCTCTGAGCTCTGCTGCTAGTCTCTCTCAGCCCCCAGCCCCCCAACGGCTCACCTCCCCGTTGCCCACACAGTTTGCTGAAGAGTGTCTTGTGGTGACCCTTCGATAACAAAAGGCAGGTGCACTAGTTTCCTGTGACAGGTGTAACCGGCCAATCGGCCAGTCGGGCCGTGGGCGGGGCCTGTTCCAGCCTCTGGGGCGGTCCTGGCTCCACCCCCGAGACCTGCAGCACACAGCACCTTCTGCTCCGTCCTCCGGCCACCCTCGCCTCCTGTGTACCTGACGCCCGTCACAATTTGACAAGCTGCTCCCCAGCCACTTTAACATTTGCTGGAGTTGAATTTTTAATTTTAACAAGTAGTATCGCGCTGAGACGTTGATTTACCAATACCCACTTCCGAGCACCTTCTCACGTTCTTATGGGACACTTGAATGTCTCCGTTGGCGAAATGTCTGTGTCGGTTGCTCTGTGGGTGCTTCCTGTGACCGCATTCCACTCCTACGCCCTCTACTCGTGTTCAAGAGGCGACGTGTTTCCTTAGACATCCCAAGACGGGGCGACAACCACCAGCCCTTGAGCTCACCTCCGTTGTGCAGCTGAGCGGGGGGTGAGGCTGACCTCAGCACTCACGACGGGCACCAAACCGGGTTGCGCCTGTTGGTACCGCAGGCACACCGGGGCGCGTGCTAACTCAGGGAACAAGAAGAGTTTGCACATAGATAATAAGCATTTTGACACCTCGCGTGTATGTAAAAGAGGAATTAAAATGTCGGTTTTACAGTGTTTGGGAACCCCAGAACCGTTTCTCACGCCAAACTCACGGCCCCGAAGAAGCAGCCCAGGACACTGAAGTGTTGGGGGCTGCAGCTGGCAGAGCCCTGTCGGCCCCCCGCCCCACATCCCCAGGGCACGGTGTTGTATTTATGGGAACTCTATATAAAACTTGGAGAACCGAACAAAAACAAACAGACATGGCTTATGTTTTGAGTCATGAGAGTTCAGAACTTAGCTCGATGGCGTGTCTGCCGAACCGTCTGGAACTAGACCAGTCGGGGGTCGTGGCGCCGACAGACAGCCTTCGCCGTCACCCTGCCCTGCCCGAGCCACAGGTCCGTGCTCTCGTAGCCGCTGCAGTCGGAAAGCGTTTCAGGGTTGGCAGGATGGGTCCCGACGGTGTGGAAAATGAGATTTCTGGCTCCTAGGCCTGGAGTCTCTAAACCATGAAACTGGGGACACCTGGAAACACTGAGTTGTGGTGCAAGAGACGGAGAGGGTGGCGGGGCCTGGAGGAGACTAGCAGCCGGGCTGGCCCTGGGGGGCGCCGTCTCCCCATCGATCTTCCCCTCGTGAGAGTAGCGGGCACACCACGGACACCCTGGAATGTCACCTGGAACGTTTGACCCCCGTCAAACGTCAGAGACAGCTTCACCCCTGTGGACTCCATTCTCGGGGTTCTCACAACTCCTGAGGCCCGAGGAGCCTGCGGACCTGCACGCTGGGGCCATGGTCAGCCAGCGAGGAGTCGCAGAAAGGGAGAGGCGCGGACGAGAAGCGAGAGCATTTCCCCCTTGGCCACACACGTCCAGGCGGCGAGGCTTCAGTACTTCGGCGCCGCTCTGTGCCCTCCTTCACGGTGCTGACCATCCTCCAAATGCCCTTCGTGTCCTTCGCCCCCTCTCACATTCAGGGAGTAGCAGTTCACAGAGTGGACAAATGTGGATGGTGGGAAATGCGAAGAACTTCACCCTTCACACCAACCTCCACGCGTTTCTGAAATAAGTTGGCTTTTTCACGCGAGAGCTACGTTGCCGATCCAAGACCAGCAACAGCACCCGGGTCCATGCGCGGGCACGGGAGTGCGAGGACAGTGGGGGCTCAGAGAGGACAGGCAGAGCCTCGGCTCGGACGGCACCTGGGGCCGACGCCAACCTCGTGGGCTCCTGGGGCTCATCGCTCCCCCAAAGGGCCAGCTGCTCCCCTCCTTCCTCTTTGATTTGCCTTGTGGGATCTCACGCTCCTCACCCTCGGACTTCGGACCTGGAGGGCACTGGGTGCCTGTGCTCTGCAGGCAGGGCCTCCAGACCACCCACCAGGTAAGGACCATGTGGGGACAAGCCACTGTCATGCGAGCTGTGTCCCCACATATGAGCTGGCTTCCTGTCCCGCCTCCTGTGGGGCTGCTTCCCGTGCGTGGACGACCATGTGACAAAAACGCTCCCCGCCCAGAGGGGTGGGTGTTGTACCAACCTTGTCATTTCAGATCCAAAACGAGCCCATTTCTGGGTTACAGGCAGACGCATCGGGAATGAGGCAGCGCACCTGACCTTGGCTGATGTGCCCGAACGGTCAGCACATGGAGGCATTTCCAGTTCACACAGGGGAAATCCAGAATCGCAGAGAACATGTGGCTATCAGCAAAGCTCGGCCTTTCGAGCCCCCCTCTGGTCGCCCACACGCCAGCCCTCCGTCCGCGTGGAGGAGATGCTCCACACGAAGGGGACACCGTTCGGCCTTGAATGCACAAGGCTTTGCACGGGCGTATTGGGTAAAGCTGCAATAAAACGCCCTTCACCTTATCTGTTTAGGTGCTGCTCCTAAATATAAGACAGTGTCCTATGGAAGTGTCTGCTCCTCAACCCATGACCACTCCTAGGGCCTCAGCTACGGGTCAGTCGGGGTGTGTGCGGGCCCTGGGCTCCGGGAAGCCGTCCCTGGGGCAGGTTCTCGCACCTGGACGGGCGCTGCCGGCTGCCCTGCAGGTCGGAGTCAGGTCAGTGCAGCTGAGGGGAGGAAACGTCTGAGATTCGCATCAGGAGACGGGGGAGACCTCCCACCTCGAGGAGAAGTGTGGAGGCTGCTGCCCCAGGCTCTCCGGCATGGCCGGCAAGGACAGGCGGCGCTGGGGCTTCCTGACAGACATTACGGAGGACGCAGCCCTAAGGAGGCCGCAGGTGCAGCTGTCCGTTGTGACTGCGTCTCACCTCGTCTGCCTCGTCCTAAAATGTAACTTCCTTCGTTGGCCACGTCCTGCTGGAGCCGCGTGGGGAAGAAGGAGGAGAAGCTGGCAGGTCCTGACACTTCGGTTTCCACCCCAGACTCCCCTTTGAGAAAGACGCGTCTGAAACCAAGTGCTCAGCACCCGGTGCTGGGTCCAGACGTCACACTCCCAGCAGGACCTGCAGGCGAAGCTCGAGCGCCAGGGTGAACCTGCCCTGGAAGAGCCACCGGAGAGCAGACGCCGGGCGCCCAAGGCTGAGCAGAGACGGGACATGAGAAGTCATTTTCTGCTTCTCTTTCCTTATCTATGGAATTGTAAAGGGGAAAAGGGAAAGAGCTACCCGAGTTCGTACAAAGAAGTTAGAATTCCCGTTGTACAGGGGCCTGTAAATTCCTTTTTCTTTTTGTAAAAAAAAAAAAAAAATGTGATCACGTCTTTAAGATGGCTTATGGAAGCAGAAGGCACAAAGGTATGGAATTCAAAAGGCACAAAGCGGTGTGATGAGAAGCACTCCTCACTCCGCTGTCCATCGGCCCGGCCCACGTCCACAGTGACTCGGCGCCTCATCTTTCTCCCCTTCCCCGCTCGCCCACTCTGCCAGATCCCAAGTGCCCACCCCCTTCCAGGCTCCACTGGGGCCTGACCCCTGCACCAGGATTTCCCACCCAGATTCCATGCAAGTCTTAAACCTTGTCTTCTCCTGGGATGGCCTCCTGCAGCTCAGGGCCCAGCACTCCTGGACAGGACGGGCCCCAGCCGGGTCTGCCTTCACTGAGCGCTCAGCCCCGTCGCCCACTGCCCTGGAGCACGGCTTCCTCAGGTCTGGAGTGCCAAGCCCAGCCCAGACTGGGCTCCGAACGTTCAGCGCCTTTCTAACCACCTCCTGCTGCACGGATGGTAGGCGTCCTCGGTGGAGGGAGTGAGCAGGGCCTGAGTCACCAGAGGTCAATCTGAGGGGCCCGGGGCGGGGGCGGGGCTGGCCTCCCTGCGACCTTGCTGCAAACACAGCACCACTGTTTACATCTTGGTGCTTTTTCTGTCACTCACTGAGCCACCTCGGGGAAGATGGAGGACTCTAGCAGAAGGAATCTGGCCAGAGGCCAGGAGCAGTCGGCCATGCAGGCCTGAGGGTGGAATTCGGCCTTTATTTGGAACCAGGGGGAGGAAGAACGTGAGCACGTGGTGGGGTGGGAGGGGATGCTGGGAATATCCTTCGCGATGAAAAACTCAAATGTCTGTGTGAGTTTTGAAGCCGGGTGGCTCAAGGCTTCGTCCTTCGCTGCGGATGAAAGACAACTCCTGTGGGTCCCGGGGCGTCCTGGCCCTTGTGCGCCCACCCCTGTGCGGCAGCTGCCCGGCCCCGGCGCGAGCAGGGGGCACGCCCACGGCAGGTTTGACTAGGCGGTGTCCTGAGACTCGGACTTGCAAGGGAGCGGGCACCGGCCACCGGTCCTCTCTGTCAGGCACACGCTGGACAGCGGTTTACACTTGGCCCTGGGACGGCGGTAAACCATGCTCACCCTCGGCTGTGGTGGGGGATGTCTTTTCTAAAGAGGGGAGAGCATTAGTCAAAGAATCGGTATTTTATTTCTGAGCCCTGAAACAGACTCTCTCTCTCTCTCTTTCTTTTATTTTATTTTATTTTTTTGGCTGATAACAGATTTACCAGCATCTGGTTGTTCTATTCCAAAAAAATAGAAAAAATAGAGTTTTTCTCTCATATTATTCCGTTTACAGCCAGCACTTATCTATTTCCCATGTATGCATCACTGAACTTAAAGGTTTACCTTTTGTAAAAATATATTTTAAAGATGATAAGCAGCCACAGGAAACCTGAATCGTGGAGGGAGAGAAGCAAAATGACAGGGGACCTCCTCCCACTGACAGCGGCTCAGGTGGCCACGGCTGGACCGTGGTCGTCCCCGAGCCACACGCCGCCTTGCAGGGCAGGAGGCCTGGCACCACCACGTGAGGGGAGCGCTCACAGCTCAGCAGTGGCCACGACGCCCGGGCAAGGTTTCCCCAGGAAAACGAAGGTTCTATTTGGCAAAGCCAAGGCCACCACAGCCACGGAGGGCTGCCCTGCCCCCTCCTGTCCCTGACATTGTGCAGCTGCAAGGCCCAGAACAGGGTGGGACCACCCTGAACAGGTGTTTTTTTTCTCTGCTCAGAAACTACATTTCTTTCCATTCCAGAGCCATCCAAACACTGTGAACCCCGACCCTGGCCTGGCCTGATCTGACCCTGACACCAGCAGCATGTGCCCTGGTTCGGATGCTAGGCCTTCACCCCTCATGGGCACAGACACTCGCCTGGTCCCCGACAGACCAGAAACAGGGGTGCACGGGCTCCTGTTGTTGGTCACCCCAGTCAAGGAGAGACTTCTCAGGCATGCGAGCTGCTATCTGATTAATTAGGCCCTTTTCAATCAGGGGTCTGGGTAGCCACCATAACCTGTGTAAGTAGCGTTTTGTATGAGGCTAGCACTTTCACTGTCCCCGACACAAGTGGTTTTGACTTGAAAAGAACTGAAAGTCTACAAACTTCCCTTCTTGGTCATTAAACTGAGTCATTGTCCAGCAGCATTTACGGAGTGCTGTCCACCGTGTCCACTGTGTCTCAGATGTCCAGCTGAACGTGGAACCGTCTATGAAGACGAAACGCATGCTCTCGCTCTTCGCAGGCCTAAACCGGGAGGTGCCGGCCGGCTTTCTACCCGCACGCCTCACCGAGGGCTCCCACGCCGCTACCCCGGGCCGGGGCTCCTCCGGTGATGCACACGTGTGCTGTGGGTGCTGGGGGGCTCCCTGCGACGAGCTGGGTAAGCCTGGAGTGGGGGAGCCACCTGCCCAGGCAGCTGGCACCCCGTCGGCTGCTGGGTCCAGAGACTTTATTAAGGCTCACAACTGAAGGCATCGAATGACCTCAGTTCTGTGTGCAAAAACCCACCATTTTCCGTGTTTCTCCTTTCCTCAATTCAAAGAGTCTTTTCCTAAAGCCCAAGGGGAAGTCCAGTCAGTGCGAAGCAAATGCACTTCGGAAAAAGAGTGAAAAGGAGAAACCAAAGCAGCCTCTTGGGCTTGACTGACAGCAGCAGAGCGAAGCTTCCTGGAGACAGGAGGGCGGGGAGGGGCCCTGGGGGGAGGGGCCAGGCCCAGGCCACACCAGGGGGTGGGGGGGCTGCGGATGGAGCCCTGCGTGTGTTTCCAATTTGGGGAAGAGAGACGCACCACGAAGGCTGTAGTGTATGTGGCCTCGACCTCTCCGAACGGCATTTCGCTCTCTGGACACCTTCATGTGAACAGCGGCCGTTTCCTGAGACTTCCACGGAGAAGCAGGTTGGGCCCTGGCTCCAGAGCAGCCACGTGCCTGCAGGCTGGGCCGCCGGACGGGGCGACCGAGGAGGTGAGGGGGTCCCTCCCCCGACCCTGGGCCCCCATGGGTGCTATGTCGTCTGTCTGTGTTCGCTGGACTCACCTAGGTGGGGAGGGTGTTAGCATTTTAGAGGCTGACTGCCAGTAAAAGCCCTGCTTGGACGAACAGACACTGAAAATCCAGCAGCAAACAGCCCCTCGCCGACGCCGGCCTTGGCCTGGCTGGCATTCACATTTCACTCTCTTTCTGTCTGAGTTAGATTCCAGGTGCTCAGAAGCAGGTCTGTGTTGTCCTCTGTCGGGGAGGTGGCCGGGCCAGGCCACGAAGGCGGGCACGGCTGCGACCCCCTCAGAGCATGACCCCCATGCATTCCCTCACCCCGGTTCCCTGCAACACCATCACACACAAACGCACATCGACTCTGCACTTAGGTTCTCGCTAGACTCACAGTATGAAGCTCCGGTCCTGTCCCCTGGCCCCTGCGGTGAGCGTCTCAGGCCCATCTCCCCAGCTTCGAACCCCCTCGCTCCTGGGCCCTGCCTGGCACTGCTTCTCGCAACAGTGCAGATCGGTCAGTGCGCACCATGGGGTCCAAGCAGACACCAGCCCCACAAACCACGGGGTTTGCTGTGAATGTCAGCAAAAGGCGTCTGCCTACCAGCCCCGCCAGGCCTTCCTTGGGGATGGAAGGAGAGAAAGCTGGACTGTTGGAGTGGTTAGAACTGTAATAGAAATGTAAAGAATTTTTTTAAATATCCTCCCAGAGGCATGTGTTCTTTCGTGGTGGTAATCACCGTAGGTTATCAACAACTTTGAGAGTTGTACTGGGAATGTACAAAGGAGCGCCCTGGCCAGGTGGCTCCGTTGGTTGGAGTGTTGTCCCATACACGAAAAGGTTTCGGGTTCCATCCCCCACCTGGGCATGTAAGTGCAGGAGGCAACCGGCCAGTGTCTCTCTCCCTGTGTCTCCCTCCCTTCCTCTCCGAAATCAGTGAATGCACTTACACTCAGAGCTTCGGACCAGAGAAGGACACGGCGCTGTGGTGACAGGAATCTGGCTCAGCAAGGCCAGCCACGCCAGAGCACAGGAGTCGCAGCTGACACTGCATCGTCCAATGACTGTCTTGCTGCTGCTGTTGGGTGGGGAAGGGGCAGGGATTTTAAACCACAGCCCAGGACTCCACAGTGAAACTGCTGGGAGCCCAGCTGACCATTCCTCATACCACCCGCGGTTTCTAACCCAGCTGCTCCCACCCTGCTTTACGTCTGCTGTGGGCGACCAAAGTAACACTGGGATGTGAAGCAAAGCCTTGTTCCTGGACCATCAAATATCGTCCTGTCTCCCAGGTAATCGGTTCATGTGGTCAGACCCACAGACCCCTGTTGTCCATCACGACCAAGTGTGGTTAACGCACTTTTAATGTCATCCCTTTGAAACTCTCATGGAATCATTTTTTAAAATTTATCTTTAGAGGGGAAGGAAAGGAGAGAGGGAAAGAAATATCAATATATGGTTGCCTCTCAAGGGTCCCCTGCCAGAAACTGGCCTGCAACCCAGGCATGTGCCCTGACTGGGAATCGAACCGCAATCCTTCGGTTTGCAGGCCCGCGCTCAATCCACTGAGCTACATCAGCCAGAGCTCATGAAATCACTTAAGGAGGCGACTTAGGCTCTCGCAGAGGGAAGTCTTGTCCGTCAAAGACACACTCTTCAATTGAACAGCCAGTCACCTTCACCATGGGTTTCCACCAGATGCTGAGTCACCACCAGCCGGGAAAATACTGACCTCTGGGTAAGTGAGAAACTCTCAGTACAAACTCTTACACAAGATAAACAAGCTGTTTTAAAAATTCTGGAGTTGGCGCATCTGTGCACGTGCACATGAGAACGGTGTGAATGCGTGAAAACACACTGTCAGGACGCCTCAAACGAGAGGAGGGCCCCGTTCGCCCTGGGGAAACACCAGGCGTGTGCTACTTTTATTAAAAGTATGTCTCCGTGATGCTGGTATCATCTAACAAAATACAAAAACCAATCACTATGTCACACTGCACTTTGAGATATATATTAGTGAAGGCTAGTCATTGACAATAAATAATTGTTTACACTGTTAAATAACAAAGATTCAGCCCTGGCTGGTGTAGCTCAGTGGATTGAGCGTGGGCCTGCGAAACAGATGATCACAGTTCGATTCCTAGTCAGGGCACATGCCTGGGTTGCAGGCCAGTTCCCAGCAGGGGACACATAAGAGGCAACCATACATTGATGTTTCTCTCCCTCTCTCCTTCCCTTCCCCTCTAAAGATAAATAAATAAAATATTTTTAAAAAAGATTCAGGAGGCAAACAATCCCACTTGGCAGAGCAGTGGCCAGCTGCGAGAGCCAGGCTGAAGACTTGCTTTGCAGGAAGGCAGGTTGAATGCCGGCTGCAGCTCCACTCGGCAGGAGTGACCGGCCGCAGAGCAGCCACAGCCTCTGGGGACGGGGTGCTGGTGTCGGAGCAGTGGAGCAGGTGGCGTCACCGTTGACGTGCTTCTTGAATGAATTTATCCTGATGCCTCACTGCACAGAGCCCACCAGGTAGGGCGTTACCTGTCTCCGAGTGGTGGGCCATTCAGACCAGTGCGTTTTCGTGAATAACATTAAGAAATACACTAATGAAAGACACAAAACACGTGTAAGGCAGCCTCGCTCCGTCGAGTGCTGGTCGGCCCCAAGGTTTCCCAGAAAACCTCCGCCTGGGGGCTCATTTGCTTCACCACAGAAAATAATGAACAGCAATTTTCCTTATGAAGTGCTTATTTGCTTTACAAGTAAATTAACCACAGATTCTTTAAATAACAAACATCCTTCGCACATTTAAGACTCAATTGGACTTGAATTTCGCCTGTATTCTCAGGCGCATACACGAGTGATTGCATGCTCTCAGGGTCAGCTCTGCAAACATACTTTGCAAAAAGCTGAGCCAGTCACTCAGATGGAATTTCCACAGATGCCAAACATTTGAAAGTATCTGGATGATTGATTCCATTTTTCGTTTTCCATCTGAACGTTCCTGCCTCTGCTAAGAGCAGACATGGCCGCACCGTGTATCGGTTTCTCAAACTGCGTTTGAGAGGAAAATTACAAGCACCAAACCCACACGCGAGGGACCGTACATTCACACACTGCAAGTCGTGAGGGTTCAAATAAAAGTCAGATTTTAACGAGCTCTCACTTCTTCTACATATAAATCACACCACGAGAAGCGGGGCCCAGCGGACGCTGCCACTGCGGAATTGGTAACATTCGCTCCCACCGTTTTCCATGGCTGTGTGGTTTCAACCTGCTGATGACAATGACGGCCTGCCTCCGTGCTGGGGACACCCCTGCACCCACCGTTAGGGACCCCAGTAGGGCTGGAGCAAAGCACAGTCCCGGAAAGTGACAACCGCCAATCAATTTAAGTAGCAGCTGCTGATTGATTTTACCAAAAAGAAAAAGAGAGAGAGTGAGAGAGAGAGAGAGAGAGAGATAACGTTTATTGCTAACACTTCGACTGAAATGCCTCTAAGATTACACCAGGCAACTCCAGGTGTGCTGTGAGGTCCAGACCTTCATCGGGTCCGTTGTCGCCTCACTGTCGTCATGGTTACAGAGGACATTCCGTTAGGGTCCCATGGGAAGAGAGTCCCACGTCAAAGACTCTGAATAATGCAAATTGTACTTTTTGTCTGTGTATCCAGCTCCTATTTTGTCATGTACTGTCAATTATTTAAATGTGCAAGGCAGTTAAAGTAATTGTTGATCTTAGTAAAGTAAATTTAAAGAGAAAAAATCCCTGACTGGTGTGGCTCAATGGGTTGGGTGTTGTCCTGCAAACCAAAAGTTCACAGGTTCAATTCTGGGTCATGGCCCCGGAGAAACAACTGATCGATGTTTCTCTCCCAGTCTTTCACTCTCCCTTCCTCTCTAAAAATAAATAAAATATATGTTTTAAAAGACAAAAATAAAGTGTTCGTTTTGAATATGGGATCTCTTCCCAAACTCAGACGTCCCCACTCTGCAGGGAGAGAATGCCCACCCCGCCAACTGATACTTTTTTTTTGTAAAGTTACCAGTTTTTCTTTTTTAAGATTTTGTTTATTTACTTTTAGAGAAAGGGGAAGGGAGGGAGAAAAAGAGGGAGAGAAACATCAATATGTGGTTGCCTCTCTTGCGCCCCCTACTGGGGACCTAGCCCACAACCCAGGTATGTGCCCTGACTGGGAATCAAACCAGCGACCCTTTGGTTCCCAGGCCCGTGCTCAATCCACTGAGCCACACCACCCAGGGCGTATACTGCTACTTTTTAATGGGTATTTCTGTAAATATGTAGTAATGATTACATATGAAATAAAAACAATGTAATATAATAACCAGACTCGTACCACAATCTCCAGCTTTTCTGTGATGACCAATAATGAAGGGAAGGGAAGTCAGACAACCAGTGAAAGGACATTAAGTGTCAGCCAGGAGGAGGGGATGTCAGGCCTGCTTGGCCATTTTCAGAGCCTGGACGAGGGCCCATGACAGCACAGTGGTCACCATGAGAGTCATCTGTGGTCAACAGGTCAGTACACGATGGAGGGGTGTGGGGTTCTCTCCTGAGCATGTCTGTGAGCCCAGAGGCCCCACAGCATGCCTGCAACAGAGATTTCCAGTCCATGTGTGGCAGGATCAATGTGGATAGTGAATAATAATTCAGGAGATTCCAGTCCATTTCTCAGTGCAGATTTCCTCTGCAGCTGTGAACAGATCACAGAACTCCACTGCCCAGACGCCGTGTGCGATGTGGCGACACGCCCCTTCATGGCTGGGCCCAGGACAGAGTGTGACCTAGAGGAAGGCTTTCAGGGCAGTAACATGGTAAAAGGCTTAGTAACAGTTAGAAAATTTTTATCAGGTTTTTAAATTCTTTAGGCAGCAGTAAAAGGTGAACACACATTATGTGCACTAATGTTCACGGACCCCTGAGATAAACACCCCTGTCATGTCCCTTGTGGACGTGAAAAGACTGGGCTCCAGGGGCTGTCCTGCCCCAGACCAGGCCGCCACTGGGCAGGAACCAGCTGAGCCCTTCCACCCGCCTCTCAGCCCACATCCTCGGCTCTGTTCCACCCAACTGCCCCACGGAGGCTGACCAGGGAGGCTGGCTCCTCAACGGGCTGCACAGCCCGTCCTTTCCGCCCAAACTCATGGAGGTGCTGAGGGCCCCCCAGGGGCTCACAGGTGCGTTGCCCTCTGGCCAGGATGCTCTGCTCCAACCCCACCTTCCACTGCGTTCCAACGTCACTGTGCCCACGTCTCCTGAGAGAGCTCTGAGCGATGTCATCTTTGATCAACAACAGCGTCTGGGCCGCCTTGCTGCTGTGTGGCGGCCTGCGCTCCCAGCAGCACCGACCGTGCTCCAACTGCGGTTCTGCAGTGTTTCCACAGAAGGGGCACCGGCAAACACTTGTTTGGGTAACGCTCAGTGGCCTCCATCCGTAAACACACTCCCAAATGGTTCGCTCATTCGTTCTCTCAAAAATCCGCACATTGTGGCATGCCTCTGTGACAGGCATCATGGGACAGCTGTGACAAAGGACATGAGTCTCATGGAAGAGGCAGGGCAGGCCTGGGATGAGTCAGAAAGGGGGCGAAGGAGCTGAGGTTGGTGTGGCGAGAGGGAGACTAGGGAGTGCAGGGTCCCACAAGGAACCGTCCCTAAGTGAAGGCAAGGGGAAGAAGGAAGGAGAAAGAACAGCCAGGGCAAAGCAGAGCAGTTTGTCAGAGCAGTTGGGAGGCCAGCTGCAAACGCCTTGTATGGCTGCCCAGTGCACAGCCAGCAGGCGGGTGGGCCCAGGAAAGCACAGGCCTGTCCCGCCTGACTGTCCCTGGGGTGGCCCCTGCCCCAGCCCCTCTGCCTGGGCTTAGGAAAAAGAAAACATGGTAACAAGCACAAGTATTCTGCAAAGCACGATACACTCTTCTTACCCACGTGGACTTGAAGGTCCCAACACGGAAGGACAAGCTGCTGTGTTTGTGCTGAATGCTGACCCGCGGACGGTGGGCAGGGTGCCCGGTGCCCCCGCTGGGCCCCAGTGCCTACGACCTCCTCTGTGTCCATCCATCCCTGGCTGGCTCCATGCAGAAGACCCTGTGGGGACAGCCGGGTCCCGAGACAAGAGTGGAGCTAAGTGACAGCAGACTAGACCACCTCTGACAAGTATGAGACACAACTTGAGAGAAGTAGAGTTGTTTTTCATTAAGCCACTAAAATGGATGACTTGTTTGTCAGAGCAGTTGCCTGACCCTGAAACAAACGCAACTGTCGAGAATACCTGGAACGTGGAGCTCTTACGGCCCCTCCGAAGGGCCCACCCGGCCCACACATGCCACGTGCATCGGAACATCTGACCTGCAGGAAAACGCACAGAACGCAGACATTGTGTTGGAACACGCACACAGAATGCTGGTGTCGTTCCTCAGCACCCTTGACTGTGTTTTGTCCAGACACTCCCCTGGGCCATCAGACTGTCCGTAAGTTTGAGGTGGGCTTTCTAACAAACAGGAGTGTCTTTTTTTAACTCGGTGATATGGGGCGTGGACATTTAGATTCATAGGCCTTGTTGCCATCCCAAGGAGCCCGGAGGGCAGACGCTCTCTTCCTGAGCTGGATGTTGTAACTAGACCAGTTCCAAGGAGAAGAATGAAGCCCTTCGGGCTCTGCCCCACTGGTTTGGCTGAAGTAAATCACCGACCTGGGGGGATCCCAGGCCTTCACACGTGGCTTCACAGATGCGAGTGTCTTGGGAGTGAACTCGGTGGACAAACACTCTCAGAGCAGGGCGCTGCCCTGTACCCGAGGGGAGGCCCTGGGCGGGGCTGCGTTTCCGTGGTCCAGGACGGGCTCCCGGGTGCAAAGCGTCCATCCGCACTTCCCAGGGCTCCACTGACACCAAAGGCTGGTCCTGGCAGAAAGCGCATCTCCCCAAATGCTTTCCACAGTTTCGGTTACACCCCTAGCACACCAATAGCATGCTCATAGGGACAAGAACATAACTGGCCAAAGCTAGACATTAAACAGTATTTCTTTATAGTACATAATGTTTTCCTCTAGGAAGGGAAACTTTCCCTCTCTGGGAAGCGATTCGTCACATTGTTAAATAACAGGGTGGCTGAGCAAGCGTAACACACCAGACGTGTAGTGAACATGCGCCTGTTTTAGAAGTCTTTGAAGGTGGCTGCTATTCATCTCAAGTAAAATATGTAACTACGGAAAGCAGAAGAGTGTCTGTAGTTAAAACATTAGCAAGTTATACCATTTATAAATTTAAAAAGAGCTTGCCCGTCTCACAGAATAGCTCTACAGAAGAAACCGGTTAGGCGCAACTTTTCCCTCTCTGGTTAGTTTCATTTCTTTGACCCAGTATCGTTTTCTCAGGAGGAAAGAAACCTAAGTCAAATCTAGCAAAAGAAATTATTTGTTATTTTTTGTCAATAGTGTTAAAATACAATTTGTTGCCTAATTTTCTGTCTTTTCTTTTTTGGACCCTTCATAGTAGAAAGTTGTTCACTTACTAAAGGAGGAAATAAAATTATTTGATATAAATATATCACTTGTTGTTGCCTGAAAATAGACAGTGCAATTCATAGTGATTACTTCAAGCAATTCACTTCGGCCTTTTGCAGAGCGCTGCGGTGAGCTGCTCTGGGGACAGTCAGGGGACCGCACGGCCTTGGACTCCACAGGCCCCCAGTCCAAGCACAGAGCGAAGCAGAGAGACGCGGGGATCTGGTCAACACATCACATCTTCATGTAAACAGGCACGTGTACTCCATTTTGCCTTCACCAGCACAGACAACGCATTCAGCCAATCCAGTGGTGGTGACACTGGGCGCGGATCGCACGCATGTGCCCGCTGCCCGGAGAAGTCCACGCAGCTCACCCTGACAGCACGCGTGGCACATGGAAGAGCCCGGCAGAGACTGCTCATCAGTGCACTCATGTATTGGGGCGAACACGTCTGTAAAATGATTGATACAAAACGAGGGACACATACAGCCTTTTCAGCACAGAGAGTTACAAAAAGGAACGAACAGCTGACTTGTCTGATCCCGCCAGCCGGACCCGGCGAGTGGAAAGGCCAGCCAAGCACCGGTTCTGTGGCTGGTGGTGATGCCCGTGAGGCCTTGATCTGCTGGGCAGATCCGCACAGCTGAGTGGCAGAGAGCCGCCACGCTGCGAACCCTGTGTTTGCCTCATTAAAACTGACAAAGAAAGGATAATATTCATTACTAGCAAACCTTCCTTGGTTGGTAGAATTTGAGGAGGGGAGATCTTACTGGTATTTTTCAGAAAAAAAGTGTAGCTTTTGATTTTGTAGAATATTTATTGAAAAGGAAGGATTGTATGCAAATTTAAACTATGAGTTTGAGCTCATTCCTTGTGTTTTTCCCCCCAAACAGGCTTACAGGACAGTATTTTACAATAGGCGCTTCTCATGTGGCAGCCACGCGCCCCTCCAGCGGGGCCCCCGGGAAGCAGAATTGGGGGGGGCTTGTCACTAGGTGGCGGTCTTAAAAGAGGCGCTCACATTTTTTTTTTTACACGCGGAAAGGGAAAGGGAAAAGATATCTCATTTTATCCGCCTAAGATCTGTTTGATAAGAGTTTTTATTCTTTTCTCGAGTATTGCCTAACAGAAACGTCCCCACCCTGGTAACACTGCTTGGGTACATGCCCCCCTGAGAACCCAACCATTTGCTTCCAAACAGCAGAGTATTGACACCTAACCCAACGTGCGCGCGCGCGTGTGCGCGCGGGGTGGGGGCGCAGGTGGTCGTATTTTGTAATCGTCCATCTCTATTTGGTTTACCCAAAGAAACGGATCTGGTGAGGGGAGGGAGTGGGACACGGAGACACGAAGACAGGGGCAGAGATGGAGGCGGAGACCGAGAGGGGTCCTCTCGGCCGCCTCCCACCCCCCAGCGCCTCCCCACGCCCTGTGCTCCGGCCGGCCGCGCGGCTGCCCCGCTAATGGCGAAGCTTTTAATCCCAGCCCCGCGCCCCCTTCCCGGCGTGGCGCTCACAGCACCTCTCCCCGTCAGATCGCGGGCTTGGACGACGTCCAACGCTTGCCCAGAAAGCGCCAACGAAATGGGAAAGTGCGCAACTGACTGATAATACATTTTACAAGAAAAAAAATTACCGGAGACAAATTGTTGAACTCTCACCACGCGCCTGCCTATATCTAAAGAACCAAAACTTTCTGGAAAACGTGGGCCAGGAGGGAACCGCCCCCGGGGGTCTCCTGCAGGCCCGTCCCTGGAAGGGGCGCGGAGACCAGCCCGGAAGAGGGGCTCGCATCGAGGGGGCCTGGCCCGTCTCCGCGGGGCTCCGGGGGCCGCAGGCCGGAGAGGCGCCGGATCCTGCGCCACCCCGAATCCCCTGCCCTGCCCTGCAGTCCCCTGCCCCCGACTGCCCCTCCCAGGGCCGCCTGGCCACGCCACCAGGTTCCTCCAAACGGATAGACTCTAATTGATTTATTAAATGTCGAGGCAGCTCCTTTTTTAATAGCCCAAGCTCTCCATTTAGACAAAAACAGATCCGAGTTCCTGGTAAAGGCGTTTCTTCTCATCCTGTCACAAGTGACAGGAACGGAGGTAAATAGGTGGGGGAGGGGAAGGGAGGCGGAGGGGGTGGGAGAGGAAGGGGGAGAAGTGGGGAGGGGAGGGGAGGGGGAGGAGATGAAAGGAGGGGGCGGAGGGGGGTGACGGACGCGGCGGGGAGCGCGGGGCGGGGGGTGGGTCTGACGAAGATCCGCACGGGGGTACGAACACTTCAGCGGCTTCTAATTAAAGCCCGCGCGGAGCCCTCGGGACCCGCCTGACGTCGGCGGCGCGGGCTTAAGAGGAGACGGGGTCCGAGGAGGTCGCTGTGCAGCGCCCGCAACAGCAGAGCGGCGCGTGCGAGTCCTGCGCGCCGGTGCGCCCCGCAGTGCGCGCTCCGTCGGCCGGGGCGCCGCGAGGCATGGAGTAGCGGGACCCGGAGACGGACGCCGGAGTACGCCCGAGGCTCCGGAGCAGGTGAGCGGCCGGCTCCGGCGAGCCAGTGGTCCGCGGGCACGTGGCGGCCCGGCCCCCGTTGCAGGCTCCGAGGGTCTCCCGGACCTGGCACTGTAGGAGCACGCAGCGAGGGTCCTGGCGCAGGGGCTCCTCGGTGGGATTCGGGGACCTGTGTCAGGGCACGAGCAGCACACAAAGGCTGGAAACTTGAGCGCAGCAGCCGGGCCGGGTGCGCGGGCGGCCTGCTCGGAGGGACGAACCTTTCACACACGGCTGGGGAAGGTTAAAGAAAGTTGTGCGGACGCCTCGCGCTCCCCGTGCGGGATGTGCCGTTGGGTGAAAGTTTCGGGGCCAGGGCGGGACGCGGCGCGGAGAAGGCCAAGCTGTTCGCCCCGCAGCTCAGAGCAAGCGCCGATCTCCGCAACCGCTGTGAAACCTCGGTTGGGGTCCCCACGAGACCGCACCCAGCACCCCGTCGCCGCCCCCTCCTCTGCCGGCTCCGACCGGGGCTCGGCCAGGCGCCCCCGCGCGTGGTCCGCGGGGGTCCCTGGCAGTGGTCTCTCCACCGTCCTCCCCCACCCCCACCCCCCGACCAGCCAGCCGACTTTCTTCCCACTCTCCCTCCCCAGCTCATCCCTCCAGCCAGCGAGTTCCGGGCGCGCGGACCTCCCAGCCCGCCTGCGGAGCGCACGATGCGCGGGCCCGGGCGCCCGCTCCTCCTGGGGCTGCTGCTAGTGCTGGGCGCAGCGGGGCCTGGCCGGGGAGTCACCGAGCCCCGGGAGGCGGCGGACAGACAGACGCTGCTGCGGCTCATCGTGGAGATCATCCAGGAGCTGAAGAAGTACCATTCAGGGGAATCCAAGCGACTGCAGCCCCCGGGCCCACAGGACGCCGCTCCGGGCCGCAGGGAGGCCTCGGACTATGGGCTGGACCCTGAGGAGCAGCGAGCGGGTGAGTGGTGCTGCCCCAGGACCAAGAGCTCATGTTTGCTTGGAAATAGAAGGGTCTTTGAGAAAACATTTTTAAAAGGCAAATCCATTTCGATTGGTTAAAAAATAAAACAGTAAGTCCATGAAGGAGACCTCGAGGATAACCATCCCCCGCCCACTTCCAAGACGCGCGGGTGCTCCCTGGGTCGGCAGCGTCCGCTCAGATCTGCCCTCTGTCGTTAGGGAAACGGACGTGCTCCCCGCGCAGCTGTTCCCACTAAGAGGGAGCCGCTTGGCCTCCGCCTCCGCGGAGCCCTCCCAGAGCGCCCCAGGGGGCGTTTCCCAGAAGAGCCTGCCAGCTGCTAACGCGGCCCTGACACATGCAGGTCAAGGTGATAAGGTCGGTTTCCGGCAGACTGACCAAAGTCAGGGGTGGATGAGCACTGACACCAGGTCGATGTCTGACCCTCGGGCGGGAGGGCATCCCTGGGGGTACAGGCAAAGGTGACCACCTGCACAAAGGCAGGTCACAGGCCCAAAGCAGTGGAGCAGGAAGTACCCCCGGTGACCGTAAGGGCAGAAAATGTCCCTTAGCAAGTGCCCACCACAGCTGGGTCTGCTTGGAAGAGGGTCCCCAGAACGCTGCTTCTCTCACAAACCAGGTTCTCCTGCTGCTTTGAGACCAACTCTGCATCTACACAGCTTTCATAGCAGGTGGTCTGAAGAGATTGCATCTGTTTTCCAAATATGTACCCAGAAAAGTAAACTTCTGTGGCCATCTCTGTGTTGGGTGGATGAGGTGTTCTTTCTAGAACTTCGAGAGGTTGTGATTCCCAAGCTCTGTGAGATGACAGTGTCTAACTGCGATTTATTCGCTGGAAGCTCATTGTCAAAAAACCACCACACACACGATTTTCTTCACCCTCGACTTCACAGTCACCATCGCTCTCCTACGGGAGGGGCGAGAGTCGTGACACGGGAGTTCTGTGAGTCGTTAACACTTTAGGGAAACTGCGCCTCTGGGGACAGGGGTCCACATGGCATGAGGTGTGAGGAGCAAGGGCCCGGGCCTGTCTGGTCTGGTCTGTCCTGCAGTGACCACCCCCGCCCGGGATGGCGGGGGGAGAGGCTTCTTTCAGACAGTACAGTAACCACTGGCTTCCCCTCAAACAGAAATCGTTCCCCGGGATCTAAGGATGAAGGACAAGTTTTTGAAGCACCTGACAGGTAGGCTCTCCCTCACCCCTCACCTGCCCCCCCTTCCCTGCATCCCGAGAGCCCTCACGACCCGTGTCTCCTCCGCGTTCCAGGTCCTCTCTACTTCAGCCCAAAGTGCAGCAAACACTTTCACAGGCTGTACCACAACACCCGAGACTGCACCGTCCCAGCATGTAAGTGACGGGGCCCAGCTGTGTCGGCACAGGAGGCAGGAGGGGCGGTGCCCACGCCCTCCCTCTTATCCCCCAGCCTGCCCTCCTCTCTCGTCCCCTCGTAGCCATGGAGCCAGGGCCCGGTGACCAGCCAGTGAAGAAGGTCACGACATCTGGCAGCAGTCAGGGCCCAACTTAAAATTAGTGATTCGCCGGGATTGACAATGCTCAGGGTGGGCGGTCACCTTCTGATTCCGTTGGTGACAATCAGACGGATGTTGAGAGTGAGTGGCTGTGCCCTGGGGTGAGAAGCCAATGGACCTGGGCCCCCAACTCGCACCCTCGTCACCCCAGGGCTAAGTTGCTATTTCGAAGTCCTGCCCTTGTATTTGGCTTCATCACTAACTCGGAAATACAGACTGGCCCTTCTCGGTGGTTTCTCCGTGACAACGTGCACTTGATTTCCTCAACAGTGGCTCCTTGTGCTTGTCACGTATGATGGTGACACGTCACTGTTGGGTAAAGCAGCATCTGCCAGAGCCCAAACCAGTTTTTCTGAGCAGGTGCAGCTTCCACTGGTGGGAAGTTGACAGATAAGCGGTATCTCACCAGCTGCCTTCAGGGCTGAGCAGGGGGCACAGGCCAGATCTGCCAGTCCTGTCCTTAAAAAAAAAAAAGCCACTTCCACTTCTGTGAAGTAGACTTTTCCCAGCGCAGAGAGCAGTGACCCTGAGTAACAGCAGGTGTGCGCACTGGCAGAGGGCAGGCGCCCCTCGGGCTCTCCCAGCTCCCGGGGACAGGGACCCCAGGATGGGCAGTGCAGAGTCCCTCGGGCACTGCCCTGTTTTACGAGCTCTGAGCTCGCTGCCATAGGGGCCTGGCGCGTGCCTCTCTGCACTTCCTTCTCCCGAGAGTCACCTGCTGCTTGAGAATCATTAACCTGCTTCCTGAGGCCAGAGAACCTGCTTGTTCCCTTGTCTGTGTGCGAGTGTTCACATTACACGTAGTCTGAGAAAGTGGGACCACAAACCGGACATGACCATTGGGGTCATTGCCAACCCTCCCACTCACAGAGAAGCTCGGCCCCAGGCTCACGCCGACGGTGCCCTGGGGACTCGGCCACCTGCTGCCCAGGCTCCCGGTCACCCACACGCAGGGAGGGCATCCTCAGATGGGGCCCAACTGCCGCTCTCAAGATGGCAGGGGCAGGGTGGAGGGAGCCCAGTCTGGTGTCTCCCGCCCACAGGCCTGTGGAGCTGCTCTGGGTCCCTAGGAGGCTGGGCTGGGGGATGGGGGGTCGGGGCCGTGAGGGCCTTTGGGCTGCAAGTGTGGGCCCTCCCAGAGCAGCTCCCAGGCCAGCACACAAACCCTGCAGAGGTGGGGCCCCAGGGGCGTCTGGGTCGGAGAAGGTGAGGTCCCAGTGGAAACACCTGCACGGTGGCCTGGTAGGCTACTGCTCCGGAGAAACTGCTGCAGGAGCCAAGTCCCCAGGGACCTACAGGCCCAGCCTACAGGTGCACCCTGGTCTCCCGTGAGCCCAGGTGCTGCCACCTCTTGACCCCATGCACACCTGTGGGTACAGGGTCAGCTGCTTGTCGAACTTGCTGCTGAATGATGCATTCTTTCGGGGTTTCATGTGGGCTTAGGGGCTCTGCACCACTCAGTAGGACTTTGTGACTTGGTCAAGCAGCAGTGATTTTCAAACTGCCCAGGAAACCCCCCTGCTCCGCCCCCCACAGTCCCGGAGGCCCTGGCTTTCTGAGCACAGCTGATGAAGGTTGAACGGGGTACTTAGGGAAGGCTCTGTGTTAAGAAGCTGCGGGGACTCGATGGACGTGACCTACGAGGAAGCAAACGGAAGTCACTTGCGCTCCTGCCCCACTGCGAGATGGCAGGGCCTGCGCCTCCCCCACAGCCTCCCACTTCCCTCGTCTGACCTCTGCCACAGGACTCCCCGAGGCCCCATAAATCATTAAGTCAACAACTTGGGGCCCACGATTGCAGAGGACAGATAGTACCCACACAGCGTCCAGGGAATTCAGAATATCTAAAGAAATGAAATGGCTTTAGTGGCTGGTGCCCTTGTTTAAGAGTGCTGTTGACCAAGGAGCCGCCACAGTGGCTGATGGGCTCTGGTTTACTCCCACCACAGACTACAAGAGGTGTGCCCGGCTCCTGACCCGGCTGGCTGTGAGTCCCGTGTGCATGGACGGATAAGGTAAGCCCACCCGCGCCAGCAATCCCCTCGGGGACGGGAACAAACTCAGGGGCTTTAGTAGCCCTCATTCATCGGTGAGGCAGCCTTACTCTGAGCGAGGCTGACGGAACACTCAGTGTCCCCAAGTACCGACGGTGGCTGAGGGGCGCCTGTGCTGGCCGGCACAGTGCCTGGCCACCACTCATCCTTGTCCACATGGCGTGTGTTTATTTGAAACACACCTGAGTGTGCAACAGGGGGCACAAAATCAGGTGATGCTGAGAACAGGCCTGTGCACGGTGCCACCCGTCCACTAGCCCTCGCGAGGGGGCACAGGACTGGCGGCCCAGGCAGGTGTTGTGTGTGGATGTCTCTGCCAACATTCAAGCTGGACTATGCCAGTGAGCTGATACAGAAAGCTAAGAGTGGCTACCCTCTTTCAATAGTTCCATGAAGTTATTTTTTCATAGCCTCTAAGGGTAAAATTATAAATGTGCATTAAGAATTTATGAACTGAACTTTTCACTTGGCCTCTTGAGAGCTGACACGTAACAGCAGTTGTCAGTCAGTGGACGGACCACAGGTTTTTATTTTCCTGACACATGCGCCATGATTTCATCATTTCACACTTACTGTGTCCTGTGAGCCAGGCACACCTCAGGCCAGGTCTGTCCCCAGTAGGAAGACGTGCTTTGGCTCCCCACGGCCGTCCAGGACACTCGGGAGGAGGGGACGTGCTGCACTCGTCCAGCCCAGCGGCTCCCCTCGCTCATCTCCAGGAGCGGAGGCGTGCACAGCATGGAGAGGGTCAGGTCAGGCCACAGAGCAAGTGAGGGCCAGTTGACGGAGGGTTGGGACGGGAGGCTCAGTGTGCAGCCCAGGTCTGGGGTTGAGGTCTCAGGTCGGCCAACCTGTGAGAAGCCCGGCAGATGAGGACCCACCCTGGGGCTCTGCGGAGACTCAAGGTCGAGCTGGGGCGATCGATCAGAAGCTGGGTATTTAATGCCACAGCGGGAACGAGCGGCCATGCTGTCCAGCTCCTGCGCCCACGGCACGGAAAATCCCTTTTCAAGCACCGTGTGGGTCCCATGCATCTCCCAGGCAATGTGTCTGAGCAGATGAGAGTGCTGTTTTTTGAGCATTTGTAAAGCATCCCTGTCTACAATTCCGTGGAAAACAGCTTCCGCTCTCCTTACACGAGGGGCATACCCTCTGCAGCCCCTGACCTGGGGGCTCTGGCCCCTCAGCCAGGCTGAGAGCAGCCAGGGGAGCAGTGGTCCTCCCGGGCCTCGGGGCCCACCCACGCGTGGGGCGGTGCTGAGTGAGGCGCTGCTGCTGCTGCATCAGAACAGGCCCGGGGAACACTCAGAAGCCTGCCTGTGTAGGGTACGTGGCCCTGGGATGGCGCTGGTGGCCTCCCCCCCACCGCCGGCCCATTGCTCCTGACCCTCTAGTGGGTCAGACCAGATGAAACAGTCCAGAGGGAAGGTCGATGTGGTGCCCGTGAGCGTCCGCACGTCCCCCGGGCCACGGCCCTAGCTGTCCATTTTGGCCCAGAAATGGGTCAAGTTTAAAAGTTACACCTGCTAACTGTAATTTCACATTTTAAAAAGATTTCCTCTAGTTCCGGAAGTTTTAAACTATAGGAGCACACACTAATTGTCTGGTCCCTGCAGGCAGGGTAAGGGTGCCCACGAGTGAGGGGGCAGGGGCTCCCTCCAGGCTGAGCTGGCCCCAACACCCTCCCTGCTGTCCTCACACAGGAGGCAGCAGCGGACAGCTGCGCCGAGTGCAAGGTGAGGCTCCGCTCCTGTCCTCTTAAAGGCCATGCCTGAGCACGCCCAGCAGTCAGGGGTCTGGGCACAGGGACTCCCTTGGGACGTGTGGTCAGCAACCTCCTCCCTGAGGTTCAGCAGCTCAGCTCTCCTGGCGGAGGGCCTGTCAGCAGCCGGGCAGGCCACAGGGCCCACGTGGGGCTGAGGGAGCAGCCCCACTCAATTGGGAACCAGGACATCTCTTCCTAACATGGACGCTGCAGCAGCGGTAGGGACCGAGGGGCGCTGGAGTGTTCACTCCTGACCACTAGCCTTGCGGGTCCTACTCACAGCGGGGCATGCAGCCTGACGCTCTGGCCTGCCGGCCACACACTAAACCCATGCAGACTGAGCGACCGAGGGGTCGGCAGCACGTGCTAGGCCTCAGGGAGTGAATTCTGATGGCCCCACTCTCTCGGCGCCTCAAGCATGGAGTCACTGCACAGCTGAGGTGCTGTCCACTTTCAGGGACACAAACTGCACGCAGGTTCCCTGTGTTTTTAGAGATCTCACAGTGTGGCCTGGAGCAGTGTCTCTGGAACTGGCAGCAGTGTGGGCAGTGACAGGCCGTGTGCTTCCTTCCAGCCACGGGCGACCCACGGAAGAAACCCTGCGAAGTGCCTTGGAGACCGACAGGGACTCAGAACCGGCCACCTTCACGAACACGTCCCAGGAACAGAGATTTATTTTTGCAGACTTCCATAGCTCCTGGCGTTTCGTAGATTGTTGGCGGCGTCTGTGGACACGCACGCAGTCTGTCCGAGCCCGACAGTGGACCTGCCGCTCCGTGTTTCAGAACGAGAGCGTGCCGGTCTGCCGTGTAACGCCAGGACACAGGGGAGGTTCTCAGTCTCCTGACTGGGTGAGATCACAGGACATTTCTTTAGAAATGTAAGCAGATTTGAAACTATATTTTCATATCGCATATGGTATGATTTAATATTTTTATTACTTTTACAATTAAATTCCCAGTATTAGTTGGAATTGCATGAAAAATTTTTTAAAGAGATAAACTTCAGTTGGGTTTTGGAGACAGTAAAGTGTAAATTGCGAACACACTGAGGCTAATTTCACCTGTCGTTTGTGTAATAAATGTAAAATAGTATCAGTATACTGTGCGACATGTACATGTTGTACATAAAACAAGTAATAAAGCGTTTGTTATAACAACCTTAAAGTGGCCGTACTCTCTACCAAGTCCCTCACTGGGAATCGGCAGTTTACAAGTCTGTGAGGACGACCGGCAGTGGTCAGAGAACACAGAAGGCCTCAGCAAACGCAGCAGAAAGCGATGAGTCCTGCAATCAAGGATTAACTCGTCCTTCTGCAAAGGAGAGGCTGCTGCTGCAGTGGTGACGTGAGACCCTGCCTCAGGAGTGAACATTTCCACTAAGTCTGCGCCTGTGTTTCCTTCCTGTGTGACTGTGTACCACGAGAACGCTGAGCCTGAAGACTGCTCAGCACACCCCGTTTTTAAAGGTGGGTGCATCACGAGCAGACCCAACTGGGTCCAATTTACAAAGGCGACTGGGCTCGGTCCCTGGTCTGTGACCCCTGGTCTGGGCCCAGCCACAGCAACAAAGCAGAGTCCTGGGATTTGAGGACCCATGTTGAACATGCATGTGCAAGCATGAGAACATGTATATGGGTTCACTTATGAACATAAAGGAATAGCAGAGAGTAATAACTTTATCTACTTTGGGCTTATTAAGCAGTTACTGAAAGATTAGGATGGAGTAAAATTTTTGAAGTGCTCTGTCTTAGCCCTATGTTCCAAGTGGTTAATTACTGAACTTTTTTCCTCCAGTCTTCGCTTTTATGGGATGGTACCAAACTCTCAAGCTCTTCGATCCTCCAAGTTGCCTAGAAACTTGTTCTAGGCAAGTATGTTCTAGACAGGACTTTCCGTAAGCCTGTCGAGGAATCCCTCGGTCCTTCCTGCCCGGACCCCCATCCCACTGTCCCCAGGCCCCGGTGCCTACACACCTTCCAGGCGCACACAGGTTCAACACGAACACCCCCACCAGGGGCCTCGTGACCCCAGGGAGAAGCAGAACCCTGACAGGGAGCCCTCCTCCGTGAGACCCCTACTGCCGGGCCCTGCGCCCCGACTCTGGATGGAGGCTGCTCTGTGACGGAGACAGGAGTTTGGAGCTGGGGGAAGACAAGGCAAACCTCACCGGGGGCCCTGATGCAGAGCCAGGCCAGAAGGGTGGCTGCTGTGGGGGCCACAGACCCTTTCTTCAGAGGCCTGTGGTCTCCACCACTGCACTTCCCAAACTGAAGGCAGACGTGCGCTTGCAACACCGCCCTTGAAAGGGGCCAACCAAGGCCCCTGTTCCAACTCTCTTCACTTGTCAACAGAGCAGCAGGCAGACAGCAGGCTGACATCTCAGTTGTATTTGTAGAATTTCCCCAGTTTATTCTGAAACATCTTTTTCTGACATATAACCACATGAATTTTAGTTATCTGAAAGTACACAGAAATTACCTATATTTGCCTATAAATTAAGCAATGATGAAATAATAGTTATCAATAGCTAAGCATTCCAACATGAAAACTTTTTCCAACTATTTAATTATTTGGGTTATATTCGCACCTGAAAGCAGACACATCCTCAAATTGACCGCAAGATCAAGCAGCATGCAAGTGTCCCCCTTTTTGGACATGACTGTGGCTCCAATGGAGCAAGCCAGCTGCCTTCCCGTGCAGTGAGCCTGGCAGAAACGAGGGTGCTCAGCGTCACTGCATAATCTCTCTCCCCTGAACCCGTGTGTGTGCACGGCCAGGGAGTGAGTGGGCACAACTTGCCCCGGCTGTGTGCCCCGTGGGCAGAGTGCCGGGGACAGGGCACTCGTCCTCTCAGCCCACACACTCAGGGAGAGACAGAGCGGGTGACTGGCAAGTGTCACACACTTACCGGGGCCTCAGCGAGATCACATTCTCTGTGGCTGGTCTACGACTTTGTCTGGGAATGGACCAAAGCAGGAGATGCCACTGGACTAAGAACACTTCACGTGCCCCGAACTGTCTGAGTCAAAAACATTTATTCTTTTGCCAAACACGCCACTGATTCCCATCTACAATTACTGATTTGGGATCAAGAATAGCAGGTGGACGAAGTGCCAGCACTGGCCTCCAGCTACAGACCTGGGCGGCCCTGCTGGGGTGTGGCGGGCCGGCTAGTGGACCCTCTCCAGGAAAGCCCGGCAGCACCTCAGGCACTGCTGGTACACCGTCTCGAAGTCAGACTCGCTCCCCTGGAAGGAGGAGAGGGAAATGACAAGACAGCCAGACGGACGTGCCCTCTAGGACCTCCACACGTCACCCCACGAGGCCGGACACCAATCGGCGGTCCCCACACTGTCCCCACCGGGGATGTGGACCTGGACATGAGACGGTACTCACGTAGTAGGGGTCTTCGATAATGAGCTGTTTCTGAGGGTCATAGCTTCCGAGCAGTTCAATTTTAGCTTTGCTGTTTTTAACTTGATTACTCTTTCTAGTTAGATCTCTGTAAAATTAAAACATAAACTTAGCTCTGTGACCCCTGGTTGGAGGTGAGACAGGGCCCCTGCAGGTTTTCCTGAAACACCCCTGTCGGGACACCCATCTCTCCTCTGGCAGCTGTCCCTCAGTCCCAACAGCAACCTGTCCCCCCAACTTTTTTTACACCAACTGTGCACCCGGAGGTCAGAGCACAGTCATGAACTCTCCATAGAACACATGCTGAGACAATCAAACGCATCTCGTTTAGGACCTTAAACAAAGATGACAGAACGGAACACAAAAGACTGTGTGGGCCAGGTCCTGAGGGCTCTTATCCCCCTGACGGGTGGAGTCCCTGTGTCCCCTCTGGGGCCTCAGCCTGAGCCCAGGCTGTGGGGGACAGCCCACTCTTGACACCCTCACCACCCGCCGTCCTGCTGCTGCAGGAGGAAAGGCCAGACTTCGGTCAGCTACACTGTAACACACTCAAGCCAGCTCGGTGCGGGTGTGGAGCTCGGTGGTGTCCAAAGGAACATTTCCCCCAAGTGACCTGGGCTGACAGGAAGGCCAGTCAGCAGCTGAGTGGCCCGAGCAGGAAGGGACAGCAGGCAGACAGCCTGCTCCGCAAAGGCAGCACTGGATGAATGCCAGCCACGGTGGGGGGCGTCCCTAGTAAAGGGAGCAGCACAGAGCTTTCCAACAGGACGCTGCTGTGCAGGTGAGCAAAGTGAGAACGACCCAGTTCACAAGTAGAAGACGAGAGTGAGCAGTGCACAGACTTTATAAAGTCCCCGACCGACAGAAATGTCGGGAAGCTGCTGCACGCACTTCCACCCCCTCCGACAGAGGTGATTCAGAGCAGAAGCGGCTTCTCTGCGTCAACCACGCGGAACACGTGTGCGTTAGTTCTGACCCGGCCAAAGACTCCCTGTGGCCACAGACGCCCGTCTCTGCGCCTGCGCAGCCGCCGACCAGCCCCGTTCTCAGCACGTGGAACAGTGCAGCTGCCATGGGATAAGCAGCACAGTGCCGGGTCTTCAACCGGAACATCTTCCTGCATCCTGTCCAGTCACCTCCCCTGAGTCTGCTTCTGACTCTGTAAAACATGCTGCATCCACTCATCTTTGGGCTTGATCACATGATCTCATATGCTTTCTTCACTGGGTGTAACCGCATCTTCACACGTGTAGCCCACAGCACTGACTTCACGAGGGCAGGCAGCAATCCCACCACCATCACAGCCCACCAGCACGGGCACTGCGCCAGCCACCCAGCACGCCCCTGCTGCCCAAAGACAACATGTCACCTGCGGCCAACTACACACGAGACAGTAAGGCCTGGTGGGGAGGGCAGGGAGTGTGAGGCCTGCGCTGGACTCTGCTTCTCGGAGCCTAAGTTAGAGTCCAGCACGCCCGCCACTGCCCAAGACCCCGGGCAAGCACCTCCACCCCTGGGGCCTCGGGTTCCCTGAGCAAAGCAGGCCACAATGCCAACCTGCGGACGGCACACTGGCCACCCAGAGCCAGTGTGACCCACATGTGACCGAGCAGCCAGCCATTTTCCTCGGACACTCTGGGCTATCAGCTGGTTTTGTTTTTTTTCCTTTTACTCGATTAAGGTGATCAACAACTTAAATAGAGTAAGAAGTTTTCTGTTGGTTTTAGTTTCTGGGGGGGGGGGGGGCAGGAGGTGGTAAAGGAGGAGTAAGATGAGGGACGATAAAACCCCACACTGTCCACAAATCATTTCAGCCACAACAGAGTCACCTCCCTGCAGACACGGCCCTGCCTGAGAGAAAGCCGCATCCCCACCCAAACGCTCCTCAAACGGACGCTGCCGACTGAACGTCCCCTCATCCGTGGCGCGTCTCCTCGTAAGTGTGCGCTTTAGACAGTTCTAAGTTGCTTTCCACATTTCTCACTGTTCTAACGCACTAATTCTGTGCACGGTGGCCATCACTCGCTATTAAAACTGTAAGGCAACAAAAAAGTCACTTCACTCGCACAGCAAAGTACTTGGCCTGCCCGTGACAGTGGACAGCATGCACTTGGAGGGGCGCCACTCACCGCAGGTTGCTCTCGTCCATGCACAGCATGTAATCGAACGTGGCGAAGTCCTCTTTGGTCACCTGCAACCGAGCAAGAGGTCGAACAGTGTTTGCATTTATACCAACCAAGCCTAGAGGACAAACATCAGTGCAGAGTAATAAAAACAGTATTTTAAAAAAGGCTACATTAGAATCTGTTACTCAAAAATTAAAATAAGGGCCCTTTAAAATGAAAAGAGAGTTAACCTCTTTCCTAAAATTGCATTGCAAAGAAATGTTATGTTATGAAGTCCCTGGAGTGAACATGGAAGAGTGTAACATGTAGACTCAAAGTTTATACTTCACCTTCAATTTCACAGTAACAACGTGAAATTAGTTAACCTGTGGAACGTCACACACAAATGAAGATGAACACACAACGACTCGAAATCTACGGGACACAGAGAAAACAATGCTGAGAGGAAATGCACAGCATTGCAGGCCTCCCTCAGGAGGTAACAAAAGTCTCAAACAAACAGTCTAACCCTACTCCTAAAGGACTAGAAAGAGCAAGGCCCAATGTGAGCAGAAGGAAGGAAATAATTAAGGACCAGGGCAGAAATAAATGAAATGAGACTAAAAATAATAGAAAAGATCAATAAAACTAAGAGCTGGTTCTTTGAAAAGATATACGAAATTGATAAACCTTTAGCCAAACCCGTCAAGAATAAGAGAGCAAAGACTCAAATAAATAAAATCAAATGAAAGAGAAGTAACAACGGACTCCAACAACTATATGGAAACAAACCGGACAATCTGGACAAAATGGGTAAATTCCTAGAAACATATGATTTTCCAAAACTCAGCCAGGAAAAAGAAGAAAATCTGAACAGATAGATTACTAGCCACAAAACTGAAACATTAATCAAAGACACCTAACACACGCATGCCCTGGACCACGTGGCTTCACAGGCGAAGTTTACCCAACATTCCAAGGAGAACTAACAACCACGCTTCTGAATCCACTGTGAACAATTCAAGAGGAGGGAAGGCCGTCAGCTCAGTGAACAAGGTCGGCATTGCCCTAATTCCGCAACTAGACAGGAACATCGCCAAAAGAAGAAAACCGCAGACCAACGTCCCTGACGAACACAGGTGCAAAAGCCCTCAACAAGACACTAGCAAACCAAATCCAGCAAAACGTTAAAGATCCCACACCACAATCTGGCAGGACTCACTCCAGGGACGCAAGGTTGGCACAGTATCTGCAAATCAATAAGATGATTCACCACATTAACAAAACGAAGGGTAACAATCACAGATCACACATCCATTTTTCTGGATGCAGAAAAACCATTTGACAAAATCCAGCACCCTTTATGAAAAGAACTGTCAGTAAAGTGGGAACAGGGGACACATATAGGACGGACCTACAGCCAGCCTCATACTCAACAGGCAAAAACTACCAGCGTTCCCCTTAAGATGGGGAACAAGACAGGATGTCTGCCTTCACCTCTCATATTCCACACATACGGAAGTCTCAGCCAAGCAATCTGACAAGGAGAAGAAAAACAAGGCATCCAAACTGGGAGGGAAGAAGTAAAACTCATTATCTGCAGATGACATGATAGTTGAGCACTGGTTGTACTTTTACAAATCAATAACAAACTGCCAGAATGGCAAATGAAGAAAACAACCCCATTTATGATGACACACAAGAGTGTGTGTGTGTATACATATGTTTATTCATATACATATGAATAAACTTGACCAAGGGGTGAAGACCTGCACTTGGAAATGAAGACGTTGCTGAAAGACACTGAAGACACACCCACAGGAAAACAACACTGTGCCTGTGGACTGGAGAACCAACATTGTTAAAATCAACCTATACATTCAACCCCTACCAAACTGTCAGTGGCACTGTCCACAGAACTAGAAGAAATAACCCTAAAATTAACACGGAACACCCAGGATTCCGAAGAGCCACAGCAACCTCGGAAGAGAACAAAGCTGGAGGATTCACGCTGCCTGGCAAGGACAACACAGTAAGGCCCAGTAATCCAAACAGCACGGCGCTGGCATGAAAACAGACACACAGATCCACAGAGTAGAATGGAGAACCCACAGGGTCAGTTGGTATGGGCAGAGTGGGCAGGCATATACCAGGGTAAAGACAGTGAATGGTGTCAGGAGACCAGGAGACAGCCATGCACAAACGAGTGACGAAAGACCGCCTTCTCATTCCACACACGAGAACAAACTCAAATCCCGTCAGGTATGCATCCAACCTGGACACAACATGTGATGCCGAGTGTGTGCCCAGCAGAGCTGCACCCAGGGTCCCGGAAGACAGACGCACAGACATTCGCAGTGGCAGAGTCCCAGGCTGGAGGCGGGAGCAGGAACCAAGGCAACGCCCCAACAGGAGGGACCTGCCACAGGGCGTGGCCGAGGAGGAGGGGCAGGAGGGGCAGAGAGACAGGACAGCCTTCCCGGGCGGCCTCCGGAGGAGAGGCACCCGCAGACAGTCAGCGTGAGCGCTGGCCATGCTGTAAAACGTCCTGAGCTCACGCTGACTGTCTGCGGGCCTGTCCGAGAGGGTTACTGCAGAGAGGAAAGCAGGCGGGGAAGGCAGACACCCCCCCAGAACGCCCGGGTGTGCGACCTGAAGATGGCACTCGAGAACACCGACTGGGCGCGTCACAGAGACAGCAGCACCCAGAGTGCGTTTTGTTCATTACGCCCACAATGAAAGTCCCAGGAAAATGAGCACTGTGAGAAACAGAACACAACAGCCATCGCCTTGCACAAACTGTGGCAAAGACTAAAGAGAAAACCTGCAAACATTAGTGAGATTCTGAAATCACAGATCTGGTTTCTAAGATGTGTCTTATTAGTGAATTAAAAAAACTGAGGTCGTTCTTAAAAGCAACAGGAACAGAAAAACGCAAAAAAGATGATTATCCATAAATGCTACTTCTAAAACTTGTAATTACCAATGTTCCTATACAAATAGTTTCTGGCTGTGATGTTTTTACGGCATTATTTAAAATACTTTCTTTGAATCCATTTTTAGTATATAACAATGCATGAGAAACCATCAAAGCTTGGTGATAAATAAAAAATATGAGTTCTCATAATTCTGAAGAACTCAAAATACTGATATATCTACATTCTTTAAAAAACACAAAGGAGGAACTGGCAAGGTGTGCAAAAGCTTGATGAGATTAGAAAGCACAAACAATAAAATGTTCAATCTTGTGTCCAAGGAAAACCCCACTGAGGAAAGGCCCAGGTCCTTAAGGGACGTAACCTGAACAATACATTGTTGATATGCACTCGATGACACACCAGAGACGGACGTTCACAGACCTCAGGGTGAAGTTATCAAAGCCCAAAAGAACGTCTCACTGATTTCTGAATCATCATCAATGTATCAGAAGTGTTCCCCAGACAATTTTGTCGTGTGAATTTTCTGGCTCACACTCTGAGGTTTTCATTAAAACAAAGTGATGATCAAACCCCAGCTTGAAGCTGGGTGACTTTTAGTAAGTCATGTATTTTCTCTCCAGAACTCAGTTTCTTGATCTGCAAAGTAGGTTTACCAACTACTGTGTTTTTCAGACCATAAGATGTACCTAGGTTTTAAAGGAGGAAAATAAGAAAAGTTTTTGAAGCAAAAATGTGGTAAAATATTTAATAACATAAGTAACATAATATTTCACCAATGTAAATGTAAACAGAACTCAACAGCAACATTAACAACCCTTATTCCTCCCAAATGGGTGAGGATGTGTCTTACAGTCTGAAAAATACAGTACTCCCCCAATGAGTGGCGGAGAGGGTAAAAATTAAGACCACGATGCCGGCAAAGCTCTCTGAAAAGCTTTAGAAGATGCAGTGTAGCAAGGAGGAGGGCCCTGATTCGAGCACTGACACTGAATCGCAGCTCTCACGTGGCCACCCACAGATTAACGTGGAACATACCAGGCCCCCCGGAGTCCAGTGTGTGCCCACCAACCCCAGGTGGCAACTGAAATCAGTTACAGTTTGAAACCCAGTCCCTGCGTCACCCCGGCATTATGTCAGGTGAGCAGCAGCCACATGCCTCCCTGGAGGGGCAGACGCAGCCCCCTTCCTCACCACCAAAGGCCCCACAGGCCTCAAGGTCCCAGTGCTGCGTGCAGGCTGTGCCCATGACCCTGTGGCCCTCGGATGGAAACGGCCGCACGGGCGTCGCAGGGCTTCACCCCAGCAACACGCTGCGACACACGCAGAGCGGCCACAGTGGCTCAGGTGTCCAAAGCCAGATGGAAACGAGGAGGAGCCTGCAGCCCAGGGCACCCCGCCCCTGCCGCCGCCCCCGCCCAGAGCTTTCTCCGAGACAAATCACAAGTCAATGCCAAGACCCCAGCAGTCTGGGGAAGCAGAAGTGGAGCAGACTGAGCACACTGTGGCCAGTAAGCTGATCGTGAGCACACAGGCATGGACAGCAATGTCTGTTCAGTGAGGCCTCTCAGAACCTCTCCCGTCACGGACTCTGCGTCACAGAAATGAAATAAGGTGTGTTCTACCTGTCTGGCTCTGTGGGCTGTCTCAGTGCCATGATTTCTTAGGCAGCTCACAGCTCTGGGATCTGGTGACCGGCCCACATTCCAGTCAGAAACAGCACCGCTGTCAATCACCCACTGTAACACAAAACACACGTGTGCACCTTCAAGTTCAAGTACGGTACCTGCCGGGCAATGTGACTCATGGGGACACCATGCTTCTTCATGCAGTTCTGCCCTCGGTAATCAGGAGGGTTTCCTATTTCATACGTGGAGGTCGCTGCACTGTCTATCCTCCACTGCAGGAGAAAAAAAACATTTTCTCACAATTTCCTGACCCAAAGGTGTTCAGACGGGCCTCTTTACAACAGTGAATAGCACTCACCTTGTCGGAGACATTTTGATCAGTGACCAGTTTCCTGAAAACTGCTTCTGCGATGGGTGATCGACAGATGTTACCTTGAAGAAAGAGGGGAGAGCAGAGGGTGCGCGTCAGGTGTGAAGCAGGGCAGGTCCTGAGGGCCAGCAAGGGTCCCCATTACACACGGGGGCTGTGTGCGGGGGCGCAGCACGTCCCCAAGGGCAGCACGGGGAGAGCATCTGTGTGGATGCCGCCACCCTGCCCGTCGTGGAGGGACCTGTGAGGGACAGCTGGCCACACCCATGGCCAACGGTCTGACACCCACCGTTCCAGTGCTCAGAGTACAAACAACAAAGAATTACCACCAAGTCAGTTTCCAGGTTGCTGTCGATGACCCCAACATGGACCATGAAATCAGTGAGGTAGGTTGTAACCAAGCATTTCTTTTTTAATCCTCACCTGAGGACATTTCTTTCACTGCTTTTAGGCAGAGAGGGAGAGAGAGAAGCATCGGCCAGTTGCACCCCACACTCGGCCCTTCTTCCATTGTAGGAGAGCACTGCAACCAACGAGGCCACACTGCCAGAGCCACAACCAACCAATTCTAACATGAAATAAAACAGCGTTCAAAGCAATGTATTTTCAAGTATTTGCATGTAATGAGGACTACTACTACTGCATTTCATCAAATATACACCAAAGTCCTCAAACACAAGAGCAGTCAACACAAACCTGCCGCACAACCTGCAGGAAGTCTCTGCTTGAGTGCTGTGGGCTCAGGAGTCGCCCGCGTCATAGACGCGGTGGTGGCCACCAGGGCCACCATTGCCTCAGACCAGCTGGCTACCAGTTCAGGAGTCCCACAGGTTCAATTATCCCTTAGAACAGGGGTCAGACTCATTGTCACCGGGGACCACACCAGCCTCACGGTTGTCTTCGAAGGGCCGAATGTAATTTTAGGACTGTATAAATGTAACTACTCCTTAACTAGGGGCAAGGAGCTCCACACTGCCACCGGGTAGAAACAGGTGCTGAGCCCGATAAAACAAGGTGGAGGGCTGGATTCAGTCCGCAGGCCTTGTGTCTGACATCTGTGCTCTAGGACTCACATCATCAGGAGAATGCTGCACTTGCGACTGTAGTTTTATTGTAACAGAAGATACAAAAGAGAGCAGACAGCAGAGCCTGGAAGAGGCCCCCACAGAGCATGTTCCGGTGTGGAGGCACGTGCCCCGCCCCTAGGACCCCAGGGTGACAACACTGAGCCCTGGATGCTCCCAAGGGCCCTGAGACTGGGGGGCCTGGGTTCTCCCTAAGTGGGCGTGACTGACTGGATGAAGAGTCTGGGCTGGACCCCACCTCTAGTGCCCCCGCAGCTGGGTGGCAGCTGGGCTCACGCAGGGCAGGGCCCTCCCTGAAGAATAAGACTCTCCTCCAGAAGCCAGGGCCATAGCCAGACCTTTCTCCAGCTGGGGCCCAACTCCTTACTGCACAGGAGAAAAGATAAAAGACATAAAATCTTCTATCAAATTATCCCTACCATGCGCCCAGCAATGTACTTACAGGAGACACAGAGTTGGTTACAATAAAGACAAGAAAATAGACAGGAAGGAACCTCGAATGCCCTTGAGAAGCTAGTTTGTGCTGTGAAGTTTTTCCTTTTCACATCCTAATTTTTTATTAGTTTTTAAAACAGGTATCATGATTCCACTATTCTAATTATTAAATTTTAATGATACCACTTCCTGTGGTGGTCGTCATTATTTTACTTACCACCATATTCCCTGGGAACCCTTTAAACAGCAACCACTTTTCCAAATTAAGACAACAGTTATTATTTTGGAACACTACAATAATAGATGCCTAATACCTCAGCACCTAAAGATATAATAAACATACACCTTTACAAATATGTAAGATTAACTATAAAATAACAGCTTAGTTTTCCCACAATAAGACAAAAGTGTGGACGATTTACTGCCTTAAAGTTAAGACAAATTTATCCACATTTCCTTCAGATGGTTATATTTGGAACAAGAAGATATGGGTATAGGTGTAGATAGAAAAAAAAGACTGCCATAAAGATCAGAAGGCCTACTGCCTAAAAGATCAACAGATAAGGATGCTTGCTCTAACCTTCCCACTTGAGTACAAGCAAGCACATCCCCAAGTTCAAGTGCGATCATGGAAACACAGCACTCCAGGTGCAGGTACAGAGAAGCTGTGAAACTTAAAATGTCATGGTCAGATTTCTTTAGAAAAACAATTCAATCTGTGAAATTTGAATAAATTGCAACTTTGTTTTTCCAAATTAGACAGCATAATGTGGGCTTATTCCACACTTCCATTTCAAGGACAGAGACTCAGAAAAATTAAATTCTCCAAGGGCAGGGGCTGTGTCTGTCCATCAACTGTGCTGGCTGTGGCACAACTACCTCACAAAAACATACATACTTATAATCCCAAGAAAGTAACCAGTACAGATCAGTGAAAAACACTGGACACATTATACCTCAGTCTGGAAAAAGTCCACACAATCGCTCTGAAGGATCGCAGAGCTCCCACAGTCCTGCAGGCTCCAGCATTCCCGGCCCCCGGCTCCCCAGAACCCTCACCCCAGAGCTGCTGTGGCCCCTCGCTCTTCCCCAGCGTCATCTGCAGCCCACGCCCCGCTCTAATCTGGACACAGCAGCCGCCAGAATCCTCCCCCAGGCGTCTCCTACCTCAGCAGACCCGTCCTTCTCAGGCCCTGAGACAGGGGTCTAAGAACATGGCCCGAGGGCCACCATCTCTGTGTTCGGCCCATGGAGATGAGAATAATTTTCACATTTTTAAGTAGATAAAAAAACCTCAAGAGTAACACCTTGCAACATGAGAACATTATATAGAATCCAAATCCCGGTGTTCATAAAGTTCTGCTGGAACAGCCAAGCTTAACCCTTTATGTCTTAGGGCTTGCAAAGCACAAAATGCTTATTCTCTGGCCTTTTACGGGAAGTTTACAGACTCCTGGCCCAGGGCACCCGAGGGGCACAAGGAAGTAACTCCCCTGCACACTGAGAACAGTACATCCATGAGCAGTGAGAAAAGTCACTCCAGCTGCCTTCCAGCAATCAGGTACTGGCGAGGGCTCCTTAAGCAAAGATCTGGAGAATTAGATCTCCTGCTTTGGCTTTTACAACCCAAAACTCCAAAACCTCGCGGTCCATCTGACTTTAGCTCAGATTCAGGTAAGCGCGGGGGCACCGCAACCTGCTGGCAAAGCTGTCAGCGGGCTGAGGGCGCAGGAGGCCTCTCGGGCAGCTTCAGGGCTCCCCACCACCGGGCTGGAGAGATTTCAGCAGCTGCACTGGAAAGGGCCCTGGCCCGGAGCTCGGCGCAGGAAAGGGTCCTGAGCGCAGAGCCGACCGGGTCCCGGCGCGGCGAAGTTGGGGAGCCTGGAAACCCCCGCTCACTCTCTGGGCCCGCGTCCGCGCCCAGAGGCATATCGCGGGGAGCACAGGCCCACCCCGACCCCCAGGAAAGTCAGAGCGGGGCTAGATCAGCGCGTCTCACCCAGACAAACGAAGAGCACCGACTTCGGAACCTGCTCTGCCATCTTCCCGCGAAAACGCGCAGGCGCCCACTGACCGCGACCGAACGTTCGTGGCGCAGCGCATGCGCACTCAGAGCGTCCCGCCCTGCGCGCCTGCATTATCTGACTTTAGGGGAACAAGCCTACGGGTCTCGCGCTTGCGCAGTCAGGCACTAGCCGCACCGGAGGCGGGGCCGAGTCGCTTGGAGGGAGGGGGTGGGGCCCGGGGAAGGGGAGGAGTTAGGGCGGAGCCGGCGGCACCTAGGGGAAGGGAGGCGGCAAGGCACTCTCGGACGCGGCGGTGGGACGCGGCGGCGGAGGCGGGGTCCCGAGTCACCTGGACGGCGGGGGAGGGGTGGGGAGGGGTGGGGAGGGGTGGGGAGGGGTGGGGAGGGGTGGGGAGGGGTGGGGAGGGGCCTCGGAGGCGGAGGGCTTAGGTTAGGGCTTTGCGGAGCGACCACCTGAGGTGGGGAGGGCGCCAGCCCGAGTCCTGGGCCAAAGGTGGGACTGCGGGTGTTACAGAGCGTTACCGAAGGGGCGGAGTCGTGAGCGGGTCCAGTGGGCGCCCCCCCACCAGCACCTGGGCCTCGCGGCCGGAACCGGAGGTCAGGGACCAGGGTTGAGCGGGGTCCGCACGCGACCTCGGGCCCCTCCCGGACCCGACACCCCGATGGGAACGGACGCGCACAGCCGTCCGCTCTGCGACCGGGACTGTCGGCCTGAGCGGTCTCAGTTCTAAAAACGCAGGGTGCGCTAGAGGCACCTAGGGACGCAGTCGGGCACAGGCTTTCCCCAGTTGCCAGCCCCCGGGTCGAGCGCCTCCTGCCCCACGTTACCTATCTCAGGTGCGCGCCGCGGGGCCGTCCTTGAGCTGGGAGGCGGAGCCGGGAGGAGCGCGCCCTTCCTCTTCCTGGCTGGGCGTCCGCGGCTCGAGGGGCGCCGGAGCGGGCCGGGCTGGGGTCACAAGTGAGTACGGGCGTCGGCCGGGCCGCCGAACCTGTCCCGGAGTCGCGGCCTCCTCCTCCCCTTCCAGAAAAGTTTTGCTAGAGCGGGTCAGTGGTGAGAGAGAGGACGCTCCCGGGGCTTTCCGCGTGGCGCATCCCTGGACGCTGGTGGACCGGGAACTGTCACAAGTTAGGGGCGACATCCCTCGGTGCCCCCCCACCACAGCGCCTTGATTCGGGTCTCATCCCAGGTGTTCCGATTCACAGAATAGTTCTTCCTGAAGTTTTCATTTTAATGGTTGCAGTTTTTCTTATTTCTAAGTACCTAATATGTGAAAGGCCTCGGATTGGTGTCTTTTTCGTTCCAGTTTGCGTGGTGGTTTGGTTTTGGCGTGTGCTTGAGTCGTGGGGGCAGAAAGGTGGGGTGACGTGTGTGGTGGGGGTCCCCGAAGGAAAGGAAGCGAGACCCCGCCCTGAGCCAAACAGTCTGAAGCCTGAGAGCAGAAGAGCCGGCGCGGACCCCTTACGAGGTGGTGGCTCTCCCTTGTTGGAACAGGTAGAAACTGCTCCACTGGTACCTGACGATGAGAAAATGAGGTTCTCCCTATTGGGTGGAGACTTGCCATTCCCACTCCATTTCAACCAGTATTTCAGGGTCGCCACTGCTGCTGCCAAGGTTGGAAAGGACACAGGCCACACACTTGGGACCCTGCTCCCATCCGAGGGGCCCAGGAGTTGTCCTAGCAAGCTGTTCATCAGGATGGTAGGAAGCGCCCCGCAGAACTCCTAGGGGTGTTGGGCCCCTGTGGTGCGGCCGCTCTGGGGTCGCTGGAACGGTGGCCCCGTTGGAGATTACAGTAATCCGAACAAGTGAGAGCTTCGCCCTGCTCATCCTGTTTCAGGAGGGTTCATTATTTGGGTTACTAATGTCCTACTTAAACAAAATTTCTGTAGAATGTGCAAATACTACCCCTGATCTTTTGTGACATTGAAAAAAACAGTTTGAGAAATCTTGGCTCATCAAGGTCAATTCGGTGCTTTTATCCCATTTAGGAAATCATTGTTCTCAGGAGATTTCTCACTCTTTAGAAATAAGGGGGAAGTGGGGTGTTTCCAAAGGAAAGGAAGTTGATGCGGGTCAAAGGGAATGAGGACGGTGTGCCCGGCTGGTTGGTGGTGGTCATAGAAGTCCCCCGACACCTTGTCTTGCTGGCAGCACGACACTGGGCTTTTGTTATCTTGGGAAGATCCATTTTCACGCCAGCTGATCTGGCAGCATGGACACGTACCCCTGCTCCCAGCCAGGGTCATGTGAGCTTCAGTTTGGGGAGAGGGAAAGGTTTCCTTGCATTGGAAGCTCTGTTTCTCATCACTCCCTGCTCTCTGTCCCTGTCTGCACCTGGGGATGGGAAAAGCAGCCCTGGCCACAGGAACGTTTGCATTCAAATGATCAGTTTTGTTTAAAGTTTGAGTTAGGAATTTGGATTAGGAAAGTTAATGATCTGACCAGAGAGACCGGTTTTGATTTCTAGAACAGACAACTTGTCTCTTCAATCAAAGGAAGCAGTTATTCCAAGGATGAAAGATAAGAATTGGTTTCACAAACAATGGCCCTAGTTACCAGGCAGTGGGGTTTGTGGCTGATGTTCTACTAAAAGTTCTGAGCTAACTTTTAAAAGCCACTTTAAAGATAACATAGATGAAGTTTCTTTTGTTTTGGCTAGGCTTTAACTCATTCTAAATATTTCTTTGTACCATTTTAGTTTTTTTTTATTTTAGTTGGGATTTTATCAGTTTAGTGAGATAACTTCTATTTCATATAAACTTTAAGGTTTAATAATTTCATTAACATCTAATTAACAGAAATTCAGAAAGCCAAATTCCTAAACTTCTAGCCTTTACCTAGAGGTGCCCTTCCCATGACAGAGTGCACTGAGAAAAATAAAGGTGCCTGTTGGTGGGAGAAGGTCTGGGAGCCCTGCACTCCCCTGCCTCACTCCAGACCCTTGGCGGGAGGTGGATTGGGGACCATCAGTTTTCTCACCCCCACTGCAGTTTACTCCAAGTAGGGTTCTAATGTCCCCGTTTGCACCGCCCCCCCCCCCACCCCCCTGCCCTCAGCCTGAGCTCACTGTCTGTGATCAATGTGTGAATCATTTCCACAGCCTAAACCCATTTCCAGCTTTGGAGGTTTCCAAAGTAAGAGTTTTTCTCCCTACTATTTTATAAACTTCTCTTAAATAACCTTACTATAAAATTTTCCAAATATTTTAATTACTTTTTAAAGAAAACTTCACCTCTAAGTTTCTTAGCTTGAGGTTTGGCAGCTCTCTTCCTGCCGGGAGGAAACTTGAGTGTTTATAGAGAATTTGCTTTGGAATTCAGAAGACTTAGGACTTTTATGACTGTTCAGACACCTAGTACGATTTAGAGTTTAAGGGGCTTCTTCAGGTATGACCTCTGTCTCCACCACCTCGGCCACGTTCGATCAGGCATGCTCTGTACTTTGTGGGTGGTAGGGGTGGAGGGCAAGCCCTGACTGGGTGCCGAGAGCAGGGTTGCAGCTTACATCTACGTTGATAGTTGTAGGCTCTGACAGAAAGTCACTGTATGTAACTACGACCAGGCAGTATGATTTTATCACAAATTTAATGGAATCTGTACTATTCAAACAAGTTAGCCAGGTTCTTCCGTGGTTCAGCTGAGCACAGTGGTGTGTTCCCCGTGACCAGTCTTGCCAACGCCCATCCACAGTGACACGGGCTGGGCGGTGCCGAGACAGGGCTCTGCTCTGGCTGCTGGTCGGGCTCTGAGGCCTGCAGGCTCCCTGGCTGCTCACTGCCCACTCAGATCTGCTTTCAGTCGGCAGGCATCACTGACCCTGGGGGCGCTGCCAGTCCTTGCTGTGTTCACAAGGCCTGACCTTGCAGCTCCACGCAGCACAGCAGAGTTCCCTGTGAGCACCGCTGTGACCGCCCTTGGGCCTTGCAGCTGGAGGGACTCGGGGGCGAGCTGCCCTCATCCCGTCCGCTGGGCTGCCTGAGGGCTCCCGGAGCACTGCTCACTGGTGTCCTTGGTCGGGTATTTGGGTCCGAGCGTGTGTTTTGTGACATGGTCTTTCCTATAAGCCAGACCAGTCTCACTGGGGTCGTTCAATCTGGACCTCAGGAACCAAAAGTGCTGAGCCGCCTGTACGACCACCAGTCCTACGGGTGACACCAGCACCAAGAAGTAACAGGGAGACAACACAGGTGACTGCGCCATTCACTCTGATTTTATTAATGCAGGTTTAATCCGGATCCACACTAACCTAATAGTCCTAATCACTCAGAAACAATCAGTAATAGCATCACAGGAGAGGATCGAGGGGCACGAACCCGAGTCCCAGAGTCTCAGTCTTTGGTTCCAGTCTGCGGTGTGGTGGGCAAGGGAGCCTTCAGTATCTTATGAGGCAGCATCTCCAGAGCCAGGTCAGCAGTGGCACGAGTGAGGTCCTCTGTCCGGCGGGGCCAGGCTCTGGCCGCACCAGACCTCCGGCAGCAACGGCTGTCCGGGGATCAGCACTGCGTGGGGCAGCCCCTTGGTGCGTGGCGGTCTGCGGTCTCAGTGGTGGCTCTGAAGCCCACCTCCATTCTACCCATGTTCTCGGCACCCGACTGAGCTGGGAAATTCCGTGGCTCAGGGCCACGAGCCCCAGTGCTGGATCAGTAGGCGTGGCCTCCCTGCAGGCACATCTGTGTGCCCATATCTTGGGTGTGCCGCCCTGGCAGGCCTTTGGCTGGGCGCCTGGTGTGACTTAGGCAGCTGCCTTCTTGAACCAGAGTGCCCAGTGCCATGGCTGACCATGATTCAGCTGTCTTGGTTGACACTGAGTGGCGCCATCTTGCATTACAGGCTTTATCTTGTCTTGGTTGGCCCCACTCTGCAGGGTTTGTTTGGTCTTGTTCCCCCTTTCCGGGGAGGGCCCGGAAGGGACTCTCTCAGGGCAGGACACTAGCATCTGCAGCTTGCTTCCCTCCGGCCCTCCTGTCTCTCAAGGTCTGGGAAGTGCCACAGACGGAGGGGCAGGGGCACTCTGCTGCCGGCGAGCTCTCTTGTGGATCTGTCCGGTTTCCTTCTTAAACAGACCTTTCCTAGTTCCCACGGGGATTTAATTCCCAAAGCCACATAAATACTCTACCCATTTAACAAATATTTGTTGTCCCGTGACTACAGGCCATTATGGCTTGTGCTGGTGAAACCACAATTAACAAGGTAGTCCGTGTGCTCACATGCTAGTGAAGCTCAAGAGAAACAGCCACCCAGTCAGCCCACGGTGCAGCGGGCGTTCCCATGGGTGGGTCCTGCCTGCGGGGGAGACTGGGGAGACCCATCACGCTTGCATGTGTTTCATGGGAGACGCTCACCTGATTCTTGGGCTGAGCAGGTCACTGATGTTGGGGGTCTAGAATTTAGAGGAAGGTTAAAGAGTAGATGAAACTTGGAGAATCATCAGGCATAAATGGCACTTAAAGCCACAGGCCTGAGGCTGCAGAGAAGAGAGAGCCCTGGGGAGGGCCGGTGACCCTGAAGGGAGGCTGGCTGGTCAGAGTGCGCTTCCCTCTGTGGAGGCAGCTCAGGTGCCTGACGGCAGCCTCAGGTAGCATCTTAAACATAACGTGGCTGCTGCGTCCTACCTGGCCATGTCACCAGACCCGGGGCAGGTCTGTCCCTGCTCCTCAGGGCACTGAGTGTTGTGTGGGGGCTGAAGTGCAGAAACTGCCTGGCTGCCCCAGGAGAGTGATCCTGAGCCGGGAGCACCCTTCAGGACCGGGCCACCCTTCAGGACCCTGTCATGCCACCCGAATGCCCAGCAGTGGAGGTGGCCCTGCCAAGGTTTCAGTTCTGGGAGGGGCTGTGTCACATGGTTTCATGTGGAAGCAGCATTTAAAATGCATCTTGAGGAATATTTCAAGAGGTCAGAAGTTGGCAATATTTTTCCTTAAAGGGGTAGATAGGACATGTATTGGGCTTAAACTTCTGTGTTTTTTTTTTTATGAAAACTGAAACATCATTAAATATTTTTTTAAGATTTTATTTATTTTTAGACTTTATTGGGGAGGGGAAGAAGAAAGAGGGAGAGAAGCATCAATATGTGGTTGCCTCTCACACGCCCCCTACTGGGGACCTGGCCTGCAACCCAGGCATGTGCCCTGACTGGGAATTGAACCCGCAACCCTTTGGTTCTCATCCTGTGCTCAATCCACTGAGCCACACCAGCCAGGGTGAAATTTTTTTTAACACAAGTCTGCTGATGAGAAGACTAATCTTTATGGGAGGACATTTTGCAGCTCCTGGTTCAAATTGTTTCTTGTCATCAAAATAGGTCACAGAAGTCCAGCTGTTACTGCTGACCTAGGATGTGATTTTACCTATTTCATCTTTAAAAACGTGTTTTCCCACAACCTGTTATCTGTTTAACTTTTCAGCCACCAGACACATAGAAATGGTTCTTCCCTCCCAAGCCCAAGGTGGCTGGACTGGGCTGCAGGTTGCCCAACCTGCCACTCAGCGCCCAGGGCGCCCTCCCCACACTCAGGGTGAGCAGCAGGGCCCCCCCTTCGCAGTGGTGCCCCAACAAAGTGGGCGGCAAATGCCTACGTTTCCTCATAGGTTTTTAATGCACAGGGGTGGGCAGAGGCAGGTTCACAGTTGTTTGCATGGAAAACAATACAGGGGTAGACTGTGTTCACATGCACACAGCTGTGAGTAAACATACTTTTGCCCACCCCATGTGTGTGCACATGAATACTCTTGGGTGGTTCTTGTCATGGAGGTGGTCTTTTTCATGAAATGCGATAGAGCAGTCAATAAATTGTCTTGTAAATACACGTAAAAGCACTGGAGTCTTACTTCACATCCTAGACCAACATAAGGTGGAGGCGGCTCAGATATTTCATGTAAAGGAAAAGCTCTGGAAGGAAATGCAGAGTAGCAGCTGTGTCGCTTCTTAGTGAAGACCTTTGGCCACCATAGCAGATGGAAAGATGATTAAAACAGAAAGCCAGGAGAGACGGTGCTGAATCATAGTGATATAACTAAGGTAATACATGAAAAGGGTATGACACCAGAAAAATTGGCTGAGAACGTGGCCAGGAAATGTGCAAAACAGGAAAAGCGAACCAAAGGGGAGAAGCCCCTAGTACCCCCGAGTTCACTCAGGTGGCCTCGGGCACGGGGGCCATCCTTCTGGTGCCCGAGCTACTGCACAGCCACAGAGGCAGCGGGAACCCCCCGGCCATGTGTGTCCAGTGGTCCATCCTGCACTTGGGGAGTGCCTTAGAAAGCTATTCGGTGATGTCATGAAACCTTTAAGAAGTTGCATGTCCAACTCTTAAGTTCTCATCTCAGGGTAATCCCCATCCAACAGTGGATGGTAAAAGCCAGAAAGGGAGGCAGTCGCAAGAGGAATCGGTGGAATACGGAAATGCCAGCCGCAGAACCGGCTCTTTGGAGCCTGAACGCTTCCCCCCTTTGGTACAGTTCTGTTCATACTCCTCCTTTTTTACAATGTGCTTGTGCCATGATTTCTGATCACTTAAAACTATAGAAAGATTGTCATACTTGGGCCTTTTACAGTATTGATTTGGTGAGTAATTTTCCAACAATTCCTGGGTCTTTTATGGCTTGATTTTTGGCATTTTAAAATGTCGATAAATTTAGAGTTTATCTTTATGTAACATGAATCTGTGGATGAATCTTTCTTGTTTTTTCTTTTCCCCAAAAGACCACTATTGCTGCACGTAGAGCTTTGTCACAGTGATTCGAGGTGCTGTCTTTACCATTATTAAATCATCGCATACAGTGTATCTGGTCAGTTTCTGGGTTTTCTACTTTGTCACTTCGATTTTTCTGTTTACATCTGCACCTACAATCATCGGGGCTTTATCACAGAGCGCCTAGCAGAGCTTGTCCCCTCGTTGTTCTACCTTAACATATTTTTCCTCCTTTTTCTTGGTTGCTTATTTTTCCATATGAATTTGAGAATTAACTACTTTCTTTAGGTAAAACTCTTGTTAAGACTTAGAAGATGAATTTTATTTCATTAAGACAAAAAAGCAGAAAGATCATCATAAGAAAATTCAAAAGATAAGTGGCAAGCAGAAAACGAGCATTTGTAACTCACATTGTAGAAAAGGCGTTAATTCCTGTAATATGTAGATCAGTAAGACCCGGAGAAATGCCCCGTACACGGAGAGGAAGGCTGAAGAAGCTGTGACCCAGTTGACAAGACCATCAGCATAACTCGCCAGAGAAGACGGTGAACGCCCGCCAAGGGCTGGGGCGAAGGAAAGCGAAGCCCTCTGGAGTGGCCGGTCCCTGTAAACAATGGGAAACTGGGCACCGCATGAGGGGCGCGCCTGTCTTGGGGCGGCAGGCAAGTGGGTCCCAGGACATGGGTCCTGGGTGGATGGAAGAGATGGCGTGAGTTTGGGGAGGGTGTTTGCAAAGCAGATTTGGAGAACAGAGGGCATTAAAGAGACAAAAAGCGAATTGCACAGTGACAACCTGCCAGGTTCCCAACTTGTAGCAACCGCCCACTCTTACCAGCAAGGGGTGGGAGCGGGAAAATGCAATTCATAGGTAGGAGACAAATCAGTGAGAAGCAAACCCAAGAAGAACAGGCGTAATGCAATTAGACAAGGACGTAAGAGCACTTTGTACAATGTGCTCAAGGATTTAAAGAACATCATAAACATAATCAGCAAAATGGGGGAATGAAAATCGGCCAAGGGAACTTTCAGAGCCAGAGTCACAGTCTGCACAGTGAGGCGTTCGCTCGATGGGCTGAGCAGCAGGTTTTACAGTAAGTCTCCTGGTGTCTTTGCCCCCGAGTGGCTACCACAGAGGGACACGCTGGCTGTCACTGGAGGAGGGAGGGGCTTTGTTCTCTGGGGTCACACTACCTCAGGCTCAGGAAGGGCCAGGAGCTTTTTCAGAATAACCAGTCGCCTTCCCAAGCTTTCTGGGGCTTCTGATGGGTCCACCCCCGACCAGCAGACCCCTTGACGGGCCTGTACGGTCGCCCTTCTGGCTCACCTCCCCCTTCACTGGCTTGTCCCTCCCCATGTTTGTCCCTTCCCCGGGCATGTGGGGACACACCCATGGCTCCCTAGGGAGAGTATGAAGCTGGAACTTCCGGGGAAGCAAGCAGGCTCGTGCTCCTAATAACCTCAAGCAGACATCATTAAGTTCAATCATGTCTAGTTCCCTCTTCTTCCTTCCCTTAGTAATAACTAGCTACCTGCGCTCACACCCTGTCCTGGGACAGGGAAGGACCCGCCCCTTGTGCTCCTGAGCTGGAAGGGCCCTGTGAGCCTGGTCAGGAGCTTATGGTCCTCAGTGCAGGGGCCACATTCTGCCTCCCTGAAGCTACCCTTTTGGGATATTGATTTTAAGCTATTTACTAAGAAATGAGACCCAGAGAGAACTTTGCCCCCCACTTTCTTGCCCAAGAGGTTAGAGAAGCGCGCTTCCGGAAGGGAGACGCAGCCTTAGCCCAACTTCACTTAAGTGTGGTTGACAGACGGGCTTCCGGCGGGGCCTGTCAGCGGGGCGGCCCTGTGTCCCATTGTTTCAGGCTCGCCCAGCCAGGGTCTTTCTGCCATGAGTGTGCTCCCTCAGCCACCTGTGCATCGCCCGTCCTCACCTCCCAGACGTGATCCCCACCCCTACCCCGCACTCCGTCCCCCGAAATGTGGTGTTCCAGTGCTGCCCCAGTGTCTCGGGGACTTCCATGGAGTGTTCACACCCATGTGAGTCCCCCCCCCCAACACATGTTCCACCTGGACTTCCTCCTGTCACTGTCCCTGCTCGTTTGGTCGTCAGCCCAGCCAGAAGAAGTCAGAAAGTGGAAGGAAAAGTATTAGCAGTTTTTAGCTGCCACACAAGCAATATTTGAAGGCAAAGCGCTACACAAATGAATGCGAGCCTTGTGACTTGGAGAAATCCCTCAATTCCTGAGTGTCCCAGAATTTTACTAATAAGGAAAATCTACAAAGACAGTTCAAACATTTTGGGCAAAAGTAGCCAACTATATCAAATATTGTTATCTATTATAGTCAGTTATAAAATATATCTTTTTAAAATTCTTAATATTTTAATGTTTTTAGTAGTATTGAGGTGAGTTAAGAATTATGGGGAGAACCTACATAATTGCGAGATTGGACTAGATTGGACATAATTGGGAGATTGGAGAGATCCTTTAGAATCCCATGATTTTATAATTTCTGAGATGTTTAAGGGTTCCCTAACCTCCAAGTGGATTTAATTTATTAGGAATATAGAGGTGAAACAATGAATAATTGAGTATTTCCAGTTCATTTTCTGTGTCTGGTAGGGCATGATTTGTTAATACTTAATTGTGTATGGGAAAAATGAAATTACAGTAAATTTCTAACTTCTGCTTAGTAGATTTTTTGCATTAAAATCTTTTTTTAATGTTTTAGTGAATAACCCTATACCTTCCAATTTGAAATCAGAAGCAAAAAAGGCTGCTAAAATTCTAAGAGAATTCACAGAAATAACTTCCAGAAACGGACCTGATAAGATCATCCCTGGTAGGTAACTAAGATGTACACTGTTCACTTCTAAACTGTTCTGTGTTCTAACTTGGGCTTTGCCTTCCTTGACTTTCGGCCGCTGAGCCCCTGAGGGCTGCCAGTCCTCGGAGCACCTCCCTCCCTTGGCGGCGCCACCCACCCCCACTCCCTCGCCTGCCCCACGCCCTGTGCCCTCCACCTGGGCCGTTACCTGCACTCACCTGTCCTTGTCCTCCATGTCTGAGAACTTTACAAGCTGCCCTTGCAAATGCACTAGCTAATCTCAGAAACAAATTTTAACTTTTGTGTTATTTCTTTCTAGCTACTTACAGTTCAGAGTGATTTAGGAGGTCATTAATCAATGAGTCTCTAAACATCTGCACATCAGTGTTCCTGGGCTGTGAAAATAACTCCCCCAAACCTGCTGAATCAGACCCTCCCCCAAACCAGTGTTTCTGGGGCGCAGATTTTTGAGACCCTCCTGGTGTGATTCTCATGCAGTCAGGCCTGTGCCTAAGTCCCGGTCCCAGATGAGCCACCAGCAGTTATTTCTGAGGGGTGTTGCGTGGAACGTGCGCCACACCGGCGGAGACGCACGTGGGGACGTGGCCGGGCGGGCCGTGTGGCGGAGGAATCCCTCTCAGTGACCGCAGGGCCTGCCTCTGCTCCTGCGGTAACGAAGCTCAGCTTCTGGAGCAACACTTTCTGAAGCTATTTAACAGAATAGGCGTCCAAACATTTAAAAATTTGTTGTTTTCATGATGTTAATAATATTAATTATGGTTTGGGTTCAGCCACCATAAGAAAACAGGGCTTCGAAAACCCTGCCACTCCCAGTGCGGTGGGGGGGCTTCCTGGAAATCCAGGTCCTCAGGGCGCTCTGGCCCTCTGGGCGGGTGGGCTGCGCCCTCATTTTCACATGCTCTCCAGGGACTAGTGTGCACACGCAGGTGTGAGAGCACTCCTTTAGTACTTGAAAGCTCAACCAGAAAGACTGAACCTGAATTTTTGGTAACACTATTCCAAAGCATGAAATGTGTTCATCGTAAAACACATGCTTTTGCTGTGTCTGTGTTTCTAAATAGCAGTGGAACTAACTACCAAAGCTAAAAGTGAGACTGTCATGTGGGGTGCTGAGGGAGATTGCCAACCCGTGGTGGTAAAGATGAACCTACCTGACGTAGAGTTTAGCTCTCAACCTTGTCACAATGTGTCTATAACATTTTCAAGTGCGAAACTAAGCTGCACTTTGCTAGACTTCCACCTAAGAAGCCAGCTTTACTCACGAACCACTCCCCAGATGTTCTGCATAGAAAGTTCTTCATGTTCTCTGATGAAGTATCTTGGAGATTATGCATTAATGTGTTAATTTACATCTGGAAGTGATGTGCATAACTGTATCAGAAATTTAGTGTTTTTCTGGGGACACCTATGAAACCTTTTTCGTGTATTTGAGTAGTCTTTGGTTTGACATCCTTGACAGAACATTTAGCTGAAGTGATATTAAATTATGTTAAAAATAAAGTTGAGGTTCTAAAATGATTTCCACTGTTTAGTTTTTCATTGTCATTTGAAATACATAGTATTATGTAAATAAACCCAAAGAACAGTGAGGCTCTTTATGTATGTACTTCCCTGAAATGTGAATGGGCCAATATTTCATAAGTTGAATTCTATTTCCAGTGCACTCAAATACTATGACAGATCGTCTCGTAAAGTTAAAAATGTCTTAAAGTGCACAAACCACTACATTTTCCATTTCTGAGTCTGGATTTTCATAGTCATAAAAGGTGAACTGCGCAACTTCAAGGTCAAAGTTGTGCCGGGTCATTTCAGACTTTCTCCTTAGCACAAAGAAATTGCCATTTCTTTGAAAATACTGGCTTGTTATTTAAATTATGAATTGTGTTCCAAATTAATCAAAGTCTCCAATGATTTGTCCGGCCACTGGACCTCAGAGAAACCGCACCCAGACACGTCTCGTTTGCTCTTCAGTTGTGGGGTCTCTGAGCACCTACTGGGGTCACATCTGCAAAAGCAACAAGAAAGCCCAGGTGGGAGTCGCCACGGCCCACCAGTCCTGGGACTAGTTTCATTCGAGGCTCTGGGGCACCACTGGGCTTCGTGTGAGAACCAGGAATCTGCCCAGCACACGTGTGTGTGCACGCGCATGTGTGTGTGGAATCTGCTTACACCTGCTTACCTGTCCCTGTCTTTGACCCCGGCAGCCCACGTGATTGCCAAAGCCAAGGGCCTCGCGGTCCTGTCGGTGATCAAAGCAGGGTTCCTGGTGACCGCCCGAGGAGGCAGCGGGATCGTGCTGGCGCGTCTTCCCGATGGAAGTGAGTGGCGCTCCTTCAGGTGGGAGGCGGGGACTCCTCACTCCTTTCCCCAGTTTCCATGTGCACATGCTCCACCAGGAGAGTGGCAGGCTTCCCACGCCCCAAACGGTCGCCTCAAGGGCCCCTCTCTCTGCTCCTCTGAGGCACCAGATGGGACCCGGGTGGACCTGGCTTTGTCCGGCACACGTCTGTGGATCTGTCACAGAGCAGATACTAAACATGACAAAACTTGCATTCTGCTGTTAAATGTGAGTTCTTGTTCCTCAGTGTCATGGTACGACAGTTTCCTTCTGTTTCATGTACTTTTAGGAGGAAGTGGGAGCCATCAGGACACTTCCCCGGGCTCCTGCAGGAGTGGCTTTAACAAACTCCCCCAGAGCAGAATCATGTGGAGATCGATCTGGTTTTGTTCCACTTTCTGCCATGAAATCTATGGTTTTTCAGAGATGAAATCAAAGTATCTTTGCCTTGAATCCAAAGAACCAGCATTTCTAGTAATATTTATGTTTGTTTTTCTAAAGACTTTATTTCTTCATTTTAGAGAGGGGAAGGGAGGGAGAAAGAGAGGGAAAGAAACATCAACATGTGGTTGCCCTTTACGCACCTCCCTACTGGGGACCTGGCCTGCAACCCAGGCCTGTGCTCAACCCACGGAGCCACACCAGCCAGGCTGTGGCAATATTTAAAATGTATGTAGGTGTGCCCTGAACAGCTGAAATGCTTTTATACCAGTTTAATGCTTGCTGTTCGGTCACATAAGTGAACATGTCTCTGTGTAAAGACTACTTTTCATTAGACACCCAGTGGGACATTCGTTGATGGGAGCCACGTCCAGGTGTCTGTGGGCCCTGCCTTGGACCAGCAAGGCCAGGCCCACGGCTCCCCGAGAGCTTTCCCCAGAGAAGGGAGAGTCTCTCCAAAGCTGGGGCTCCGCTCGCAGGGCTCGGTCCCCAGCTGTGACACCAAAACAACGGGACTGTCTTCATCTCAAGCTCTGCCCAAGTTTGTATGGGCGGACTTCCCAGCTGCACGACCAGAGTGGGGGCATGTCCAGAGGGCGTCCCCACCAGGCAAGCCCACACCTGTGAAAAGTCCTCGGCCCTGGACAGGGCCACCCCGCACAGGTGCGGGGGGGTCCTTCCTACTGGGGTAAATACCCACATTTCTCCCCTATCTTGCCCAGTAGCCCCTGCACTGGGTCGTTTGAAAGCTGCCCAAAAGAGGCACAGAAAATTCCCGGGTCCCTGCTGGGTGGGGCGGAGACAATTCCTAACCCAGGAAATGGGAGATCACTTTGGTGGTGTCACAGACACTAACTTCTGTGATCAAAACTCCTCTAAACCGAGCAGGTCCGTGCTGGACACACCCGAGCAACACTCACCATCTGGTACATGTGCAGGGAGGACAGTGGGTTTAGAAGCTAATAAGCATTGAAGGAAATTGCTTTATCTGGACAGTTTCGCCCTCCCCCAACCAAGTTCATGTTTGCTTCTGGGCTTGTTTTGCCTGTTTCCAGATCAGAAAAAATAAGCCTGCAGTAGTCCTGCAGTGTTCTATGTCATGGCAAATGGAAAGCACTTAGTTTCCAATTGTAAGGGAATTCATTTTACTGGAAACTCAACCTGACTTTACAGCCCGTTTCCTGTGCTTCTCCTGGGGACAAGGCCGTCAGAACAGCTTTGCCCTCGGAAACGCAGAACAGGGACACGGTGGCAGTGTTACCCCTACGAGCGAGCGGCTGTGTCAGCTCTTTCAAGCCTTTGCTCTCATGTCTGTAATAAAAATCTAAGTGAAGACTAGAATTACTGCTCAATTATCTTGTAAAACAATATAAAATACTGATTGTTGAAATTATCCAATGCTATCTATTTTTAGTTGGGGAGAATTCAATAGCTTGGTGTTAGGCATCTTTACTGAGGAAGGTTAGACAACATGGACTTGTGAGTCTACCTTTCACATTTTTTAAATTAAAAATTATATATAAAGAACATTTAAAAACATAGAGGAAAATGCCGAATTTTTATTGTTTTGAAAAGAGGCGCACTCACTCTCGTGTTAGCATCTTCCCTCCAACACCCACGCGGTGGTTTAATGGAGGAGTAACGTGTTTCTCTCCGCCAGAATGGTCCGCACCCTCGGCCATCGGGATCGCGGGGCTCGGCGGGGGATTCGAGGTCGGAATTGAGGTGAGTGGCAGATGTCACACACACCATCTTCTTTTCTCCAAAAGCAATGGAAACTGGACACGTGAAAGTGAGAGGTTTCCTCCTGTTCTTCTCTTACCACCTGTGGAAATGGTTCCCTGATTCCCCCAACTCTCTACCTAAAACTGTCCACTGCTGCCATTTTTCCTCCTTTTCTCTCCTTTAGAGTAGAATGTGTTTCTTTCATTGCGTTTCCATCTTTAGCACATCTGTAGAACCGACGGGCTCAAACCTGGCATACACCTGGCAGTTCACGGCTTATTTTTCTCCTTGGTGGGCTCAGTTAGTGCACCGGTGTGATGGCCTGATGCTGCGTCGGCACTTGTGGCAAAATCCAGTTTTGTTACGTTTGATACTCAAGTTCCTTCAGATTCACCAGATGGACAACTCAGCTCCTAAGCATTGAGGCTCCTTCTGGGCTGGACCAGACACTACACTTGGGCGCTCCTTTGCGGAGCTCCGGGGCGAGGGGTGGATCTTTCCTCTGCTGCTTCATCGCTCACGTGATGTCCCAACACCCTCAGACTGTTTTCTTCCCGATTCCAGTCCTTTCTTCCTGGGCAGCCGTCTCCTGAAGAGCACAGTGTGCTTCCCCCCTCCCGGCCCCTTCTGGCCACGGGGGCTAGTCTGGGGACCCCTCTGTCCGTGCCCCTCGGACTCCTCGAGGCTGAAATGGTCTTTGGGGTCTGTCTCAAAGAATATTCCTTTCTGAGTGGTGAGAGACTAAGTAATGGTGACGTCGGTGCAGTTGACACAGCAAAGACCAATGGGAGCATCGCCACAACAAGTCTGTGGGAACTGGATTTGGGGCCACAGTGCCTGTTAACAGCCTTGAAAGACAAGTACCTGTAAAATGTACACCCAGCATCCAGTAAATGTGATAGAAAGATTTAAAGTAAACATTCTATAAAGTGAGATGCTTGTGCATCCTCCCAAAGCAACGTGGCCCATTGTCTGAGGTGCAGGAGCCGACAGCAGCCCAGCCCCATCCAGCCGGCCCAGCCAGCCCAGCCAGCCCCTGCCCATGACTCTGCCCATGGCTCTGCCCTCGCCGAGGGTGCATCTGTGCAGGAACAGCCTGCAGCAGCATCAGTCGCTGAGGCGACAGGTGGGATTCAGACGGGGGTCTCTGTCGTGCGGCCACCCTGTCTCTCATTCAGCAGGCAACTACTTTCAATCAATCACTGCTCTGTTCTCACCATGGGCGCTGCCACAGCCGGCGAGTCTACAGAACAGATGCTTTCTCCACCCCACGTGCCTTGCAGGTTCCTGTCCCCCTGCTCGTTGCTTTTCCTTAGGGAATGAGGTGGGTGGGGGGCAGGCCCTCCGTGCGTCTCCCTGGTATTCTAGCCTCCGTGATGTAAACTGAGGCACACTGTGCCATGGACTGGTGCTGGCCCTCGGCCCTGCCGGGTTCTTTGGCTTGGCTTCCGGGGGTGTCTAGCGGCAGGCAGTCCTTTCTGTGTTTCCCACCCACCCTGTCTGACCTGTTCTGGTTCTGTGACGGTTCACGTAACCCCACTGACACTCTGTCACCAACTGCAGTAGGCAGTGGAGGGAACCCCAGCGAGGCACAGCAAAGCTCAGAGGGGTTGTGGTCCATCCTTATCAGAGGAGATATTGGTTACTTACGTCCTCATGTCAAAGTGAAAATGTGACTCTCACATTCTTTCTCTGTCTGCACTGAAGGGCTTACTGCAGTATACATAGTGGATGTGAGTTTTAATCTGCATGTATTTTAAATAATACTTAAATATGATTATTTTCAGATAGATGGGTTTCTGCATTTTAGGTCTCCGATCTGGTTATCATTTTGAACTACGGCCGAGCAGTAGAAGCTTTTGCGAAAGGCGGCAACCTGACCCTCGGAGGGAACTTCACTGTGGCAGTGGGGCCCCTGGGAAGGTGAGTTCTGGAAAGTGCACTTGACCAATGGGGCATAGAAGCGTTTTTAAAACTGTGTGTTGTTTAAAAATCTACGTATTGTTGTGCATCAGGAGGAAACTTGAGTCCAAATGAATCAACTCGTGGGAGGTTTGAGGTTGCTTACCAAAAAGAAGTTTACAAAAAATGGCCAGTGTGTTAAAATGAGAAGCTTTGCACACACAACAAGAAACAATATTCTGAAATGCAAGCCGTGGTATCTACTGGAATTTAATACAGAATCTACATCAAGCTTTGAAGGAGCCAAAGCAAGTTAAATTTGGTTACCTGGTAACGGGCCGCATTGATGAGGAGAGAAAAGGCTTTTTTCCAAACTGAATTATGAAAAATTGAAATGGCAGCGCTTTGCTGGGTGATGTTTCAAACACAGTGGGTTTCCCTTCTCTGTGGATGAAGCACTCCTCACGATCGCTGAGCAATTTGGAAATAATTTAGACCCAGACTGTTCGTAGAAGTCACACAGTGGTTCTGTTGGGACTATTTCTTTTATGGGACTTAAAATCTAAATCCCGTAAAAGTGCTCGGTGTGCGTGGAGTCCACAGGCCTGCACCCTGGGGGTGTGGCTCCCCGTTTAAGGAAAGGACGACATAGGGGAAGACCAAGCTCCCTGCGCCTCCTCTTCCACGTGGCCCCCGGATTCCGTGCTCCCAGACCCGCCCCTCCCCACCCCACCTCACACTCAGGAGGTGAGGCCAGCCGCAAGTGAAAGGTTATGCCCACTGCAGTCAGTCTTTCGGGTCAGAAGTCCGCTCTCCCCAGAGTGGTCGTCAGGGGCAGGACCCCTCACAAAGCCTGTTTTGCAGGAATTTAGAAGGAAACGTGGCCTTAAGAAGCTCTGCCGCCGTCTTTACGTATTGCAAGTCCAGAGGGCTCTTTGCCGGCATCAGTTTAGAAGGCAGCTACCTGATTGAAAGGAAAGAAACCAATCGAAAGTAAGTGCAAGCCAAATAATTTTCACTGATTTAAGAAACTGTTATGAGAAAATAATATTTCATAAATTTATATGGTAGTTCTCATGCATTTGCAGAGTACCTTTGTATATTCTTTTCTTAAGTCAGCATGTGGCTCCAAGTGTATAGTTCATTTAAAAATTCAATGCAAAATTATATGTACCTATAGAAAGTTTAGAAAACACAAAAAGTTAAACAGGGTGGGAAACTTTTTACCTGTCAAAGGTGATTCACATTCTGCATTGCTGCCTTCCAACATTTTCTAAGCATCGTTGTCTTCTGTTTTGCCATATGTCATTGTATCATAAGATTCCATCCTAAACCCTATTTTCCCACTTAACATTATAAGCACCATAAATGTAAGGTAGTGGCTACATAATATTCTACTGGTCAGATGTGTTATATTAGACATATTTCTCAAGCATCTCGAGGCACATGCCAAGCACAACTTGTGGTTCCGTCAGAATGTTTCTCACCGTGAGAGGTTTCCTGCTATTACGCTCTTTCTTCCACAAAGTAGACACCACTTTTGACTTAAAAAAAAAATGGATTTGGATGTATCCTAACAGGCCAAGAGGAACGTCCACTTTAAACGGGCATCTGGCTGATTTCCCCAAAGCGGCTCTTTGACATTTCCTCTAAAACGTGTCTGGTGGCCCAGAAAAAGGTAGAAATCTGAAACACACAGGACTTCTTCCGGAACCTGGAAGGGGTTCCTCCAGCTGTGAGCCTGCTGGAGCCGACGGGCCGTCCACAGCAGACAGACCCCCGCACCCCCGGCCAGTCCATGCAGGACCCAGCAGCACGTTGATAACACAGAACATAAACTAGAAAACAGGAGGAATGGGGGGGAAGAACAGGTGTGTGAAACTAACTCTTCATCATAGAAAGTCAAGGAGGACGTTTTTATTTCTGGTTTTATAAATTTGAGAAGTATAAGCTAAGCATGCATTTAGGAAGTTCTTATTTTAGCCCTTGGAAGACTTCCCAAAGTTCACCTGATTCTGGAGAAACCAAACCAAACATGCTAATCAGCCCCAGGGCCTCCACACGGAAGGCAGATCTCACCGAATTTCAAAGCCGATTTATACACCTAAAGGAATTACAAAGGCATATGCGTTGGCATAAAGCTTCAGGTTAGGGTTACTGAGAAAGTTCAAAAATAAAACCTGTGAAAATGGATGTGCTCGCAGGTGGGTTTACAAAAGTGTGGGCGTGTTTGTGCAGTGGAACCGTGGTTCTCAAACCTAATTTTTTCCGGAAACGGCTCAGGAAGCAATTTGTCCAAAAACCGGATCTCCTTGTCTGTCACCTGAGAGACACTCACCGGCCAGCACGAAAGGGTTGTTGGGGACAGTCGAAACCCGAAGGTTTGTCGGGCAGCAGACACATTCTTTCTGTGAACAACTTGGCTGACAACCAAATTGTTCGAGAACCAAGACCCTTCAGAACCGAGGTTTGACTGTGTGTGTGTGTGTGTGTGTGTGTGTGCATTTTCTAGTTTTTGTGCATCAATCTATTTCTGATGGTTGCCTCTAGAGATGAGCTTGGAGGGTGAATTCCGGGGCTGAACCTGGGTTTGTGGCTTGTATTTCTTGTTTGAAAAGTAGTTTACAAATGAATACACACACAGGATTTAACTCCAGAAACGATCTGTCTGCAAAAGAAATGTGCTTAATTTGATTTTTCTTCCTAGGTTTTATTGTCAAGATATTCGAGCCTATGACATCTTGTTTGGAGATACCCCACGGCCTGCTCAAGCGGAAGACCTTTATGACATTCTGGATTCCTTCACTGAAAAGTATGAAAACGAAGAGCAGCGAATCAACGCGAGGAAAGCGGCCCGGGAGCAGAGGCGGGCTTTGGTACCGTGGGCTTCTGCTTCTTGTAGCCACAGGGCACTTGTCGGTGTGGACCAGTCTGTCCTTAAGAACAGCTCCCTCGCGACCGCTAGCCTCCCTCGTAAAGTCACTGACATGGAGGCCTTGCAAAACCGTCCCACAGGCTTGACAGATTTCCAGGAGAAATGCAGTTTGTGTTCCGTGGCTGCCTTGCTCGGAGGGTAGAACTCTGTCACACCCATTACTGACACGAACCTTAGCTGCTGGTCTGGGGCCTGGAAGTGCGGGGTCCTCTAGTCCCCCAACATGCATCCAGTCACTTGTCCCGTCGCACAGAGTTTGAATTGTCACTGCCAGCCACCACGTTCGTGTACCTGCAGACATTGTCAGAGGTACCTGGACGAGGTGTGCTTCCTGTGACGAGGGCCCACCCCGCCACCACCCGTATATCGTCCTCCAGCCCAACTGAGTGTGGCCCAGAGCAGTGCATGTAAGTGTGAGGCAGCTTCACTAGTAGGTGCTGAGGTAGAAGCTGCCACGTGTGGTCATGAGGAGAAAATGCCTATGTGCTTTTAAGAACAGGGTTTTAATCTTTTTCCATTTTATTTATTTATCTTTAGAGGGGAAGGGAAGGAGCGAGGGAGAGAAATATCAATGTATGGTTGCCTCTTGTTCGTCCCCTGCTGGGAACTGGCCTGCAACCCAGGCCTGTGCCCTGACCAGGAGTCGAACTGCGGTTGTTTGGTTCGCAGGCCCGCACTCAATCCACTGAACTACACCAGCCAGGGCAGGGTTTTTAAATCATGTGTATTTTTTGTTCCTCCCAGGCTAAAGAATTGCCTCCAAAACCATCGTCCAGAACTCCGCAACCGGCGCAAAGCCAGCTGACCTCTGGCTCTCAGGGTAAATATTTTTGTTGCAATCCTAATGCAGTTATAATTAAACAAGTATTAAGTATTATTGTTAAGAAAAGGAGCTACATTGTTAAGCTTTACAGTCAAGTGAAAGAGCTAATGGGTGTTAGAGAAAAACAAATGCTTGGCCTCTTCTAAAGGCGTAAGACAAATTCTCGTTGCTGCTTGTTAGAACTTCTAGTGCCTTAGATGCTACTCCAATTTACAAAGAGGTGGGTCTTCAAAGTCAGTCTCATTTGCCATTTCTCCCAAAGATTGTTACCCTACTGGCATGAAATGGGAACAGATAAGCCTGTTTTTCTCATGTACTCATAGGTGTGTAGTTCTGAATATGGGTTTTGCCACACATCTTGGGAGCCCAGGACTTCGTGAGCTGGTTTTCACGTTGACACTGCTCCCATTTGGGCTTCACTCCTCTCCCCACCACTCACTCATTTTTACAATGGTCACTCTCAGGAGGCTGCTTTTCTTACAGCGAGGTCACCAGGGAGTGGCGGTTTATCGAAGTGGGTGAGGGTCCCCTGGATGAGCAGCAGTGCTCAGGAGACACCGTGCCAGCCAGGAGGAGAGGTGCACGTGTGCGGAAGTGGCCACGGTCCCTGGAAAGAAGCCTGGTGTCTGGGGAGAGCCCGGGAGTGAACCTGCCTCAGGAGAAGGCTTGTCTGGCATCCCAGTCTGCCCAGCTCCGGCCCGGCTCCAGGTCCCCGTCCCCCTGGATTCTGGCCATGCCCTTAGCCCACCTAAGTCAACCCTCCCAGGAGGGCAGACAGCAACGCCGCCAGGGAGGCGTGGATAACTTGACAGACACAGCCTCCAGACCTCTAGCTGCCAGAGCTGTTCTTTCTAAAGCTGATGCAGCCGAGAATGGGACAGGCTGTCTGCCCTGCCTTCCGTCCTTTTCCAGTGGTTGCCCTTTTTTTCCACTTGAGTAAGAAAAACCCAAATCATCCTGAGTCACACAGTGCTTCATGGTCCCCCGAAAAGTGAGAACAGGGGTTCGGTTTGAAGTGTGGATGCCAATAGAGTTGGTACATGGTCTGATGAGCAGCAAATAGTTTTGTTAACAAGGTGGTTTCCCTTGTATAGTATTATCATTAAATATTATTGTATCTTACATATTAATCACTGCTTATTATTTTAAAAATCACATAGCTATCAGCAAAACAAGTTATGGTAGTAATATTATAATATTTTATAAATACTTGAGTATTGTTGTTGTTTTGATGGTATATAACTGTGATTCTTTTTTTTATCTCTATCTCCAAAGGGACACAAAATAATTGTTATATTGATATAAAATACCTTCTTCTACCTCTATTTAGGTTTTTTAAAACATTTTATTTATTTATTTTTAGAGAGGGGAAGGGAGGGAGAAAGAGAGGGAGAGAAACATCAATGTGTGGTTGCCTCTCATGTGTCCCCTACTGAGGATCTGGCCCGCAACCCAGGCATGTGCCCTGACTGGGAATCGAACTGGCAGCCCTTCAGTTCCCAGGCCTGTGCTCAATCCACTGAGCCACATCAGCCATGGCTTTATTTACTTTTTATAAGAGTCAGTTTTCTTAGCACTTATATCTTTTAAAAAACAATTTAATGTTGAACCGCTCTGATGTTGAACTTATTTCTCATTGTAGAAATAAGAAATAGTCATTTCGTGAACATCAACTAATTTTAAAAGTCTCATATCATGTACTGATATGCATTTCAAATAGTTTTACTTTTGTTTAGTAAGTTAATAAGTTTGTAATATATTTAAGATTTTGATCAATTGTGTACAAATGATTACAGTAATAACTTAATCTATAAGAAATTATTTAGTAGAGCCTTGTATTTACTTAAAACAAAATTTAGAAAATGACTGTCTATACACATCTTTGTTGTAGAAACTGTTACATGGAAAATATAATATTTGGAGCATTGGAGACTTACTTCCGGCGTCTGTCATCAGTTTGGCTCAAATCAAGTCTCAGAAAATATGACATTAGCATATTAACATGAAATCTTTGGAACAGATGGCATGAAACATGATTTGAAGGTTACCAATGAATATTGCATACTTTCCCACTAAAAAAATGCTTGTTGATTTTCTTTAATGACTGATGGTGGGTATCACTATTTAGAGTCTTTTATCCAAAAAATGAGATATAATTATCTCATTTAAATAATTGATAATGGCCCTGGCTGGTGTGGCTCAGTAGGCTGAGCACAGGCCTGGGAACCAAAGGGTCATTGGTTCAATTCCCAGTCAGGGCACATGCCTGGGTAGTGGGCCAGGTCCCCAGTAGGGGGCACAAGAGAGGCAACCACACATTGATGTTTCTCTCCCTCTCTTTCTCTCTCCCTTCCCCTCTCTCCAAAAATAAATAAATAAAATCTTTTTAAAATTTTGATAATGACACGTGCTAAAAAGTACACCCTTTACAAAATCCATGTGGTGTTAAAAATGTTAGGTGTTGATTAAGAAATATACAAGTTTTCACAGGAACAAGTATAAAGGACACATGGACAAAAACTAAGGCCTAAGGGGGGGATGGGAGGGGGGATGGGGGAATGGGAGGGGGGATGGGAGGGGGATGGGAGGGGGATGGGAGGTGGGGAGCACTGGGGGGGGTGGGCTGGAATGAGAGTAAAAGACAGAAAACTGTACAGAACAATGATTAAATAAAAATATATATACAAGCAAGTGGATACATGCTATTTAAAAATTATTTTAGGAGTTAAGCAAGCATGGGAGTTCAAAGATCGTCGGCTTGGGGGTTGCAGGTTCTTCCTACTCAGATACTCTTGATCATTCGCTTGCAAAGGTGTCTGCGTTCGCCATGGCCCCACTGCAGGGCATGTGGGTGTCACACACGCAGTATCTGCCTTGTATTCGGTGTATTTTCTGGGTTAATTCAGTCATTCCCTCTTGATAAAACCAGGTAAAATAATGATATTTCTATCAATTGTAGGACTGAAGATACCTGCTTAGCGAGGCCAAGGTTTGGCATTCTTAGGTACTTTATAATCATGAAAGCTCTGAATGTTCCCTCTTGTTTTCTCTTTTTCAGGTAACAGAAGTGAACACAAACTCTACCCTGAACTTCCCAGCTGCCACGAGAGAGTTGGTAAATAAAAACATCTGTGTCCTTCTCAGCAACACAAACTCTACTCTGGCAGGGGGTGAAACACCTCTTTGATTTTTCAGGCTATCCATATTATTTTAAGAAATACTTGACTCTAAAAAAATGCTACGCTTTTCTTCTCACCCTTGCTTGAATTTGAGGCGATGGGAGTGATGTGGAAGCCGCCGAAGAAGCCCGAGCCCGCGGGGGGTGCGCTGCTGAGCGGGGCCCCAGGCCTGTGGGGGCGTGGCCGGGCGGCGGGGGCGTGGCCGGGCGGCGGGCGCTGGTCAGGGACCCGTCTCTGTCTGCTGACTGCGAAGTGCAGCTGCCTCCTTATTGATTTTCTCCGGGTTTGAGCCCCATGCATATCTTTAAGGAAAGTTTTGTTTTTCAAGTTCAAATATTTTTACTGTTATGGGGAACAACTGCATAAAACTTACTAGGATTTTCTACCGTAAAAATAGTCCTTCAATCTGTCTTTAATATTCTTTAGAAAATGTTCTCTGAAGGAATTCAGCAATCAGTTGGAGTTGTGAGTGGGACCCGGATCCAGGGCAGAGGTTAAACAGTTGTTAAATAGCAGATTTATTTTCCCACGTGTCTGTTGTCATGGCACCCAGAACCCCACCTTCTGGATTAACTGGTGGAGAATCGTGTAAATAGAATATCAAGTTAACCAGGCGCCCATCTTTTTAATTAAGAATATTTCAGGAATGCTTCTTAAGCCAAGCCCCTGAACAGAAGTCACGTCTTCCTGCTGGGTCGCGGGTTCAGGCCCTCCTTGCTCACGGCCCGGCTGCTCTGGCTGGGCCCCTGCTCCCGGCCCTTTTCGCAGGTGACTCCCTGAGAGCCCCGAGGGCCAGCGTGGAGTTTGCCCCCCTGCCCACCCCCCACCTGCCATGCCCGGCGGGGATGCCAAGGACTCAGGCGCGCTGAGAAAACTCTGCAAGATGAAGAAGAACATGCTTAGCTCTTCATGACTTACCAAAAAAATACTGAGTTTATGCTTTTGGAGCAAAAGAGGCTAACACATAGATGTTCATACCAAAGTAGCACATCTAGAGGTTTCGACTTTAAAGACTGTTAGGATTAGACTTGGACTTGGGGGTCCTGAGTGAAAGGGGTTCGTCAGCTTGACAAGGAGCTGACAAGTACAGGAGCTGAGTCGCTTGGGTCAGGGGCAGGTCCCCCGCAGGGACACTGAGGGGAAGGGGCCCAGTGATGGGATGTGGGGACCAGGACTCCCGTGCTCTGGTGCCTAATAAATACTAGAAATGTCTCTGAAAGGCACTGAGGGAAAGTGTTTGATGACAAGAAACAGAATCTTAGCAGGGCGCTGGAGGCAGAGCCCAGAAGTGGGACCCGAACACACGTTTTCTGCCCACGGCTGGCTGGTTGGTGGTTTTTGTGTTTGTATTTGAAGGCAGCGAAAGTTCAGTTGTACAAACTGCAGGACCTGGGTTAATATTAATAGGAAGTTATTTTAGTCCTTTCTCCAAAGATAAGGGATTTTGAAGGAAAAAGGGAAAACTTAAAATGCATTTTAAAATAAGCATTGCTTTGCTTTGCTGTGCTTTGTGAAAAGCAGTGTTGAAAGCAGGTGCACTCCTACCAGGACTTACCCATGTGGGTAAGAGCCACACCCCGGCCCCCGGCCCCCAGGCCCCCAGGCCCCCGGCCCCGACCCAGGCTGACGACCCATTTGGGCAGAACGCCTCTCGTGTGCTTGTCCAGTTGTTGTGAGGTTTGCACGGGGAGGGCTGCAGCACCGTCTTGGGTGGCCGCCCATTCAGTGTTTCCGTCGGTGGAGTTTAATTAAAGTGTTGGCCATTTTTGTTTCTTACAGGCCAAGTTCAGTTATTTTTATTACAATACTACAGGGTCAAATAAAGAACTGATTTTAGAATTTGCTTGTTTTCAGTGCATCTGTGCTTAGATGCAGTTAAGCCTGGAATTGCATGGTTCACACGCAGTTACATGGGACACAGAAATCAAATTCTGTGCAGTGAGTGCATGGAAGTCTCTTTATATTTTCATGAAGCTGCATAGTTTACGTTTAATGCCTTGTACTCATGTTAACCACTCAATTCTCAAAGTATTTTTCCTGATATAGTACATTAAATTCTACACATTGTGTCTAAGTTTTTGTTAAACATACGTAGGTCTGCTTCTTGATGTCATCATTTCAATATCATCTTCGTGTTGGGAGAAAGGACCAACAAGCCCAGAAATGGAAGTGGCCATGCAGTCTGGGGGCAGGGGTGCTGGTAAAGCAGCACAATGCACACGTCCGAGCCAGAACCCCGGTCAGTGGCCTCAGAGCAAACCCAGTGTCCCTCAGTCCCCTGTGGCAGCTGTGAGTTATGGAGCCACTGTGACTTCATGTTAAAATAGGAAAAATGCAAATAATAGTATCCCATAGGTCATTCACAAGTCAAACAGTAATAACCACAAATATTTGCTAAATGCATCGCTAAGTGCATAGCGGCACACAGTTGGCCCGGTGTGCACTCAGTAGGTGTTATCACCAAACATTTGCTCTTTGCCAGGAAGCAAAGCACGAGCGATGCTGTGGTGGAGGTCTGCCGGGCACCAGACCCCTCGGCCAGGCCTTCGCATTTCACCTGCACATGCTCCCCGTTCTTCCCGTGAAAGTGTGACTAACTTGAGCATTTCTTCCTGTTTTAGGCAATTCAAATCGGCCCATAGAAGTGACTGCACTGTACTCTTTCCAAGGACAACAGCCAGGGGATCTGAGTTTTCAGGCTGGAGACAAAATCACAGTCACGTCGAAGTCAGAGTCGCACTTCGACTGGTGGGAGGGGAAGCTTCGAGGTCAGACCGGCATTTTTCCAGCCAACTATGTGACCATGAATTAAAGTTTGTTATTTTCTTCTCTGAGAATTACAGAAAGTAATTATTTCCACGCTAACAGGATTTACTGTCCAGTTATGCAGTGTTTCGTGTAAGTTTAAAAATTTGACAAGAACAAGAAATAAAAGGCATCCAAATTGAATAGGATAAATGTGTATCTTTATGTAAAGGAATTTGTTTTTTCACCTGCAAATAAATGATTAACTTGCACATCTTTAAATGCTTTGTATTAATTTTATTACATATGCTATTTAATAGTTAAGATCCTCAATTTATATGGTCACAGTCCTTTTGTGTTTATTTTCAAACATCACTAAACATTTGATTTGGCAATGTATATGGTAACTGTTTATTTTAATTTAAGAATCTTGAGGGTACAGGTGAAAATACCAATACATTTGTTTCAATTTGCAAAAAAAGAGAAAATCAGCTTACATAGGGTAGCAGTAGTAATACTTAGAGCTGTAGGTGTTACCCAGGATATGAATCCTTAAAAATTATCTTTATACCTTTAAAGATTATGTATAGACATGCATAGTAGAAATGTACTATTACAAACATGTTCAGCTACTATGCACTTAAAAAGATGATACCCACTAATTTTTTCTTTATAAGGGTATGTTTGTTCATTTCTAGAAATAGAATCCAGTAGAAACCATTGACATGGTTTTTCTGTCCCTAAATAAAGGTTTTTTAAATGTAAAGCTAATGTCTTGATTCTGTTTTTCTCATGTTCTTTGTGCAAAGAAAGTGTGGGTCCTGTGGGTCATCTGCAGGTTAAAACCCGCCTCCGTGATCAGGCTCCCGAGCTGTTTGTAAAGCTTCACTGATGTATAATTGACAAATAAAAATGTAAAGTATTTAAAGGATACAACATGGTAATTTGATACACATATACATTGTGGAAGGGTTCCCACCAGTCAGCACACCCATCATCTCACATACTTACTGTTTTTTTCTCGGTGAGAACTGCTCTTTCAACCACGCCGGTTACGCAACACAGCATTATCAGCCGGGTCAGCACGCCCCACTGTCGATTACCAGAACACGTTCCTGTGAGAACTAAAGACTTTGTCCTTTGACCAGCATTTCCCCACTGCTCAGCCCCCCCCCCCCGCCTCCGTGAGCACTGATCGCTGTTCCTATGAGCTCATCTTCTTTTGTATTTCCACATAAGCGAGATCATACAGTGTCTGCCTTTCCCTGGCTGAGTACTTCACTTAATGCCCTCAGATTCGCCCCTGATATTGTGAATCCCAGGACTTCCTTTAGTAAAGCTAAAAACAATTCATATGTAAATGAATTCTCTATCCATTCATCTGCTGATGAATTCTTAGGATTTTCCATGCGTCCTGTCATCTGCAAACAGAGACAACTTCACTTCTTCCTTTCCGATTTGGGTGTGTCTCATTCCTCATTCCTGCCCACTGCTCTGGCCAGGACACCCAGGGCTGTGTGCGCAGAAGTGGCCAGAGCGACCCCTGTTTGTTCCTGATCTTATAGGAAAAGCATGTTATTTAATCCCCACATATTTGTGAACTTTCTGGGGTTTTTTCTTGTAAATGATTTCCAGCTTCATACCATTGCGGTCAGAAACAATGTTTGATACCATTTCAATCTTCTTAAATCTACGGAGACTGGCTTTGCGGCCCAACATAGGCCCTACCCTGGAGAATGTTCCGCATGCACCTGAAAGGCACCGTCAGTCGGCCGTGACTGTTGTCATAGCCGCCAGTGTGGGTGTCCAACTCCAACACGGCAGCCAAGTGGTCACCCTGACAGCGGTGCCCTCGCCGCCAACACCTTGTCATGTTGTGCACGCCCCTCATTTACATCACACTCACATAGGTTAACTTCTTCTAGTGTGGTTCTTCAGGAGAAAGGAGAGACTAAAGAGCCAGATTAGCATCACCCAGCAAAAAAATAAGTAAATAAAAGTGCACAGCATGCCGTCTTTTCCAGACTCTCAGTCTCTCTCTCCTTCCAACTCAAAGGCAGTCAGCATCCTGAATTTGATACTTATTCTACCTCATTCTATATGTATTTATTATATATGTGTATTTTTTAATATTTTATTTATTTATTTTCAGAGAGAGAGGAAGGGAAGGAGAGAGGGAGAGAAATATTAATGTGTGGTTGCCTCTCATGTGTCCCCCACTGGGAACTGGCCTGCAACCCAGGCATGTGCCCTGACTGGGAATCGAACCAAGATCCTTTGCTTCACAGGCCTGCGCTCAGTCCACTGAGCTACACCAACCAGGGCTATATATGTGTATTTTCTAAGCAATATGTGTAATTGTCTTGCATGTTCATAAAGCTTACAAAATAAACTTAGAAAAATGAAAATCTATTTTCATTCAGCGAATTCATTCATTTGCAATAGAGTTATCATAAACAAACTGATGTATACATTCAAGGAATTAAAAGATAAGGTGACGAATTTCAGCAGAAGGTTGACACTAAATGGAAAATTTGAAATTGAAAAATAAACCAAGGAGACACTGTGTGGACCTAACAGTGATTAACCACAGTGGAGAGCAAGCCATCGGACTACAGGCCAAGCAGAAACATGTCCAGTGTAACGCACGGCGCTGAAAGTACTGGACGGCGTTGAAAGACCCGTCCACCTGCCCATTTTCCTGACCACACTGACCGCCTTGCAGGCTCTCCCGGTGCTTTCGAATATGGCGTGACTGGTGACTGCAGACTCCTGTCGGCAACCTTCCCTCGCTGCTCTTTCCGTCTTTGCAGGAGAACTTTATCATCAACCTGACTCCTTCCAGAAAAAAGACAGTATTTTTAGTGAGTGTGTGTTAAATCCATATATTAACAAAAGGAAAATTTGCATGTGTATGATGTTCAGCTGGCAAAGCAGAGACAAGGGGCAGAGAGGTAACTGTGTGGTAACTGGAGAGACTTTTTCTGCAGGTGTCTGTGCCAGCGGCCACGGGGCTGCGGAGTTGTGTCTGGGTCGGGCTCCCTGTCATACATGTATCCACCGAAACGGGCATGTAAAAACAGCCCCCAGAGTTGTTTTTCTTCGCCAACATTCTCTCTCCTGTAACAAGTCCTTCGTTTGCCTGTTCGCCTGTTCCCACGTTCCCTCCTGGGCACATCGTCCTCACCGGCTTGAGTCGCTGCTGAGGAAAGTGCTCCTCTGTGACACTCGCTTCACTTTTTACTGTATTTTGAGCATCTTGACGTGTTGCTACATGGTTGGCATCTTATTTGGAATATTGAGCAATAGTTTAAAAGGTGAGTATGCTTGACTTTCTTACACGAGCTAATATTGTCGTTACAACCCACGTTGCAATGAGTGCTTCTGTTCCCGCTTCCCTCTCCCTCTAGACTGCTCTCTGCAGCTGCATCTCCTTCTGCCCACGTCTTCAGAGACGCGGTATCGCAGGTAAAGTGTTTCTCACCAATTCACGTGGTTGAAGGGCGAGAGATGACAGGCCCTGAACCGTCCCCATACCTGAGGCAGAGAAACCGGGGATACGCATCCCTGTCTCCCCTCCACGCCTCCCTTCCTCTTTCCCAGCTCTCCCAGAAAACGCATCCACGGACATTTTTGTCTGTCCGGCCCCACGGGGCCTCCCGTCGGCCTCCGGGCATCTCCTGCCCTCCGCTCCTGTCTCGAGGCTCCAACTCCAGGGCCCCTGCTGGGCCAGAGCGGATTCCCCGGGGGCGCTCCGCAAACGAAGAGTGAGAAGGAATCCGGGGCAGATGGGGTCGATGCCACAGCCGCCCGACGGCGGAGACTGCGCCCTCGGCCCCCGCCGCTGCGCGCCCACCGGTCCCAGGGACCGGACGCCCACTGCGCACAGTGAGCACCTCCCGCCCGGTCGGGCGGCGCCCCGGGCCGCTCACGTGCCCCGAACCGCCCGCGGTCCCCGCTCGACCGCCTCCTGCGCTCCCACGACTCGCCCGGAGGCTGTTCTCCTTCTCTGTGTGACCGAGGAGCGATGGGAAAGCCGGGGCCTCCGCGTGCCGACCTCCGCCGCTCCCCTGGCGCGGCCGCAGCGGGCGGACGAGCCGCACCCGACCCACGGCTCCTGCGGGAGGGACCCCCGCATCCCTCCAGGCGACAGGTCCCCACCTCACCCTTCCGAGGCCGCCTCTCAGCGGCCTGTCCCCCCGCATGTCCCGGGGACCCAGGGGCCCTGGGAGGGACCAGAAAGCTCCGGCCGGTGACCGGGATGCAGTTTCCGTGGCTGAAACCGCGCTCGGTCCGGAATCAGAGGGGGGTTGGGATCAGGCGCCTCCGCACTTGGTTCCCCTCCGCCCCCTGGTCTGGGGGCGAGCCCGGCTCCATCTCTTCCCCCCAAAGCAGGTGACCACGCCCCAAATAATCCCCGTTTTTCCTTCGCCGGTCGCTCCCTTGCCCCACCCGTTTTGTGATAACATCCTTCCATTTTTCACAGCCCTTTGGAGCGCCCTCCTAGTTGTTCCCTGGGGTGCTTCGCATAATATAGCCAATTAGGTCTTCATAGTTTCTCGGCTAATTTTTATTTTAAGACCACCAAGGATGGACGTTCCTCTTCAGCCAATCCAGACGTGCCTGTCCTCGCGGATTAGACGTCCACGGCTCAGCTCATCTTTCCACGCGCTCACCCGTAAATGTCACAATGTTGGAGATGCTCGGGTCCACTCCCATTGCCCCTGAGTCCCGCAGGAGGCCCGGCCCCCGAGCGGCGCGTCGCAGGGCGGCCCCTCCTCCGCTGCGCGCTGTGGGTAGGACTCCGGGTGCTGCTCCTCCGCGGTGGCTTCAGATCCTGACTTGGAGCAGATGATGCCAAGCAGCGGGGGGCGGGGGACGGGGACTTGGTGACCCTGAGCCCTTCAAGGGCCTGCAGCTGGGGCCGAATTTGGCAGGCCGCCTACTCCTGAGGAGGAGGCCACGGGGCTGGCAGGGCGGCGCGGGCGGTGGAGGAGCTAGCTGGAGAGTTGGGAAGGACCGTGTTTCAGCCCAGGGTCAGTCGTCCCTGGAGAAGCAGTTGGGGGCTGCTCCTCGCTCCAGCGCGGTTGAGGGGGGCCGAAGTTCAGGGGCCTGGGCAGAAGGGAATCTTCACCAGGCTGTGACTGACCAGCATGTTGTCCCACAAATGGGGGGAGACCAAGGAGTTCAGCTAATCGTTCAAGGGACCGAGTGTGTGTGGCCTTGCAGCTGGTGAGCCGCGGCTCTGCCCTGGTCTGTCCCGAAAGTGGGCTTTGCAGGCGGCTCTTTCCTGAAGCACAAAGGGGAAGCCCAACCTTCGCTGTTTCCCAGGATCCTGAACTTTGGGCAAAGTTCCGCAGTAGTGGAAGGAAAAACCTTTGTCCAGGATGGGTTTCCTCCTGAGTTCAATTTTTTATGGAGTTCTCTGTGCTACAGTTTTGTTAAATCCTTGTTTCAGACCCTGGCCAACCCCAGAGCATTTAGCCCAGGATGTGGGCGACCTGCGGGGTCAGGCGTCCTTTTTGGTGGGGGGAGGGCCTCGTCCTAGGGCAGAAGACCGATTGTCTGGGGTCTGAACTGAAACGGCCCTTTGGTTCTGCAGAATGCGGAGGCCTTAGCGAATCCACTATAATCTCCTGGGAAACTGAAGCTCAAGGATTTTAATCACTTTGTTTCCAGAATCGTGGGGTCTGTGCCTGTGTGCATGTACCGTGAGTTCAGTCTTATTAGTTTAGCAGAAACATCTTACTGTGTGAAAACAGCCTTATACTAACAAACCCTCCAAACGTGGTTGAAAATGAAACACCGGGACCCCATGGACCTCACCGAAGTGCCACAGGCACCTCAGAGCAGCCCGGGGCCATGGGCTCCAGGAAGGGGCAGACCTCGGAGGCTCCTGGGGCACCACACAACTGAGGGACATGTCACTTCTACTGAGCACAATACAGTTTGCTCTAATGATTTAAACAAGAGCCCCTGATGACCTGGCTTCAGACATGTTCTCGGTGCAGGTGGGACATTGCCCAGGTAACTGGTTTCAGCACTTCAGTGAAGTATTAACCCGTCCACCACATTCCAGTTCCCCAGCCTTGCTTGTAAGAGTCGCTGCTGTGACCCCACAGGAAGGTCTTTCTCAGGGTATCTGTATTATAGTTACGGTCTCCTTGGAGGAGCTGCCGGGAAGTGCCAGCTAGTTTGGCAGAGGTGAGCAAGAATAAGGCAAGAGCAAACAAAAATCCTGGCTGTGGGTGGTTTTTTAACCTGTGGGGAAAAGTAATTTCTACCTGAATTCTTTTTTTAGCTGTTATTATTGTTAAGAAAATGAGCCATAATTTAAAATCTTGGACAAATAACTCTCACTTCACAATCTCAGCACTCCAGCACACAAAGCCATGTCCCCCTCTGCCTTCCCTTCCAGTCTCTATATACACACAAATTCTACTCAGCTTTCTTCGTGTTGCCCATAAAATCATGCATCCTAAATTTGCTATGACCAATAAACGTATCATAAGCACCTGCTATTTAGTTGTCATTATAATTTCAGTGGCTGAGTACCATCACAGGGTATATCAGTGCTGATAAATAAGACGATACTGCAGCATTATGAAACAGATACAACCCTAGTCCCTAGGCATCTAAAATGTTGGATGTTACTACCTGCATGACCAACAATACCTGGTTTTCTTTATGCTTCATATACTTTGAAATTCACTAAACACACTAAAACAAACAGTCTATCTGCTTTCTGAACCCTTAGTTTCTTGTCGGCAGACAGACTCTCTGTTGCATCGCTCCCCTGGCCGCACTAAAACAGATATGAAGCTCCCTCTCCTTGTGCTTCTCTGCTCTCCAGCCAGGCCCCCTGCATTCCCACAGTCTAAAGTTTGTTTTAAACGTTATTTTTATCATGTTGTTTCTTTTAGATAATGTGCATGCGATTGTGAAAATAAACTCACATCCAGGCTGCCTTTGGATGGGCGGGGGCCTCGAAGAGTGACCCGGTGTATAGAAGGAGGCATCCCCCTCTCCCCCGCCCCAAGCTCATCCTGTGGGAATGAAGTGATAGGACTGTTTTAGGGTAAGCACGGTGACAAAAATCCAAACACCCAGCAGAATTCCCCGTCTGTCTGTTCTGAGTCCTTCAAACATACACCATGTGTAGGCATGTGTTTTCGTCCTCACTTCAGTTGTCAACATCTGGGCCAGAATGTGGCCCTGGCACTTGCTTCCGGCCCACGGGGCACGCTGCTACCCTGGCAGGTGGCCTGGGCTAGAGGCAGGGACAGGAAGGTGAGCCTGCTCCGCGCCTGCACCGAGGAATGCAGTGTGCGAGGGACACCAACAGGACTTCTGACTGGCAGGCTCGTGTTTCCACTGTGAAAACGCCTGACTCGCAGTGCCCAGGGTAGGAAGGAGGAGGTCGGGCAGACGCCCTGGGGAGCTGAGACCTAACTGGAGCCGGGATGAGGTTTGGGTTCCTTTCACAGACAGCGTTGCTGAGACTCGAGGTTCGGGGTCTCCTGATGCGCTTGACCCTGGAACAACATAGACTTGAACTGTGTGGGTTTGCTTAGAGAATTTTTTCAATAAATATATTTTTAAAATGGAGCATTGTGGCAATTTGAAAAAGTACTTGGAAACTGCAGAGTCTAGAAATATCAAAAGAAATTGAGAAAAAGTGATGTTAATGTCATAAATGTATAAAATGTATGTAGATACTGGTCTGTTTTATTTACTACCCTGAGATATACACAAATCTACTATAAAAAGTTAAACTTGAGCCCTGGCATGGCTGAGTAGATTGAGCATCGGCCTATAGACTGAAAGGTCACTGTTTCGATGCCCGGTCAGGGCCCATGCCTGGGTTGTGGGCCAGGTGCCCAGTAGGGGGCGTGTGAGAGGCAACCACGCGTTGATGTTTCTCCCCCTCCTTTTCTCCCTGCCTTCCCCTCTCTAAAATAAATAAATAAAATCTTAAAAAAATAAAAAGTTAAACTTTATTAAAACAATGTACATAAACACAGAGGCACATGGCCCCACTCTCAGTGAAAAGATGTAAACACGAAGATGCAAAATTGAAATGAACTGCAGTGCATGTCAAAGCTGTAATGATCTCCTAGGCCCCTCCCGGTGCTACGGTGCTACGGTGAGCTCAGGTGTGTCCAACACCGGCTTAAAATGCCCCTCCCTTCCCTCCCATCCTGCTCCTCCTCCTCTTCCTCTTCCTCCTCCGCCTCTGCCCCTGGGACAGCAAGACCAGCCGTCCTCTTCCTCAGCCTGTTCAGTGTGAAGGTGACAAAGATGAAGATCTTTAGGACAGTGCACTCCAGTTAATACAGAATGAATAATCATTGTGTGGCACGGTTAATGAATTTACCTCCTGTGTGTGTGCGTGAGTGTGTGAGCGTGAAAATCTAATAACTGTGCGGCAACAACTGGAGGAGACGTTCTGTGTCCTGGTTCTCGCCCGAGGAGCCGCCGTGTGCCAGATGTGAGCGGAGTGGCCAGCCCGCCTTCCAGAAGGCGAGGGACCGTGACTGCGCACTGGCCACGCTGTTAGTTTTCCCACTGGTCTGACTTTGCTCCTGAAGAACTGCGACCGCTGGGAATGCGGGGCTGCCCTGGGTGCGCAGCCAGGCCTGTGGCGCGACCCCGTCCGTTCTGAGCGGTTGCCCCGCCGCTGCTGCTTTGTTATCAGTGCGAGAACGGTCACGCCTGGAAACGAAGTGAATTCTTCTCCACACGCTCGTCTCGCTCTTGGTGCCGGGTGTCAGGTGAGATGGCCAAGCCAGCGCTGGTGTGGGTGCCGGCGGACGGTGCGCCTGCGGACAGGCTGCAGACACGCGGGGTGCCCACACGTGCAGTGCAGCACTGTACGCCTGGCCTCCCTTCCTCCTGGTTTTCTGAAGAGCGCTTTCCTCCGGCTTATCTTTTATGCAAACAGCTGGAGGATTAAACTGGAGGACGGCTCTGAAAGCGCCTGGTAAACTCGGGGGCCTGCAACACACAGGGAATGTTTTTATTTCATTTCAATTGAAGTGTGAACATTTTACATGTGAAAGAAGAAACATCAATCGCCGTTTTTAGGTAAGATACTTATATGAGATATAAAATCTGCGTTTTGTTGTTGTTTAAGCCGAAGTCTTTAATCAGTTTCTTCTTAGTAAAATTAATCGGTGACCAGTAGGAACCAATGTGCGAGTCGCCAGGCGAGGAGATCACCCTGTCAGACACTCCTCTGCCCCCGAGGGTCTGTGGGAACCTGCGCCTTCCCCGAACAGAAGTGCCAGCTGCTCCCACGTGGGCACCAGACACAACCCAGAGATGGGCCGAGAGGCAGGCGGGGTGTCCCCCCGCGGCTCTGCCGGATTTCTCCGTGTTTCAGGTCTGTGTCGAGGCCTTAGTTTTCCCAGAAACGTCACCTCATCCTCAAGCCGGCAGCCCTCGAAGGCAGGAATCCTCAGGACCCTGCGCAGCTCAGCGAGGGGCCTTCTGCTGCGCGCAGGCGCCCCCCACGGTTCCTCGTCCACCCTTGGCTGGTGCAGTCCCACAGAGGCTGCAGACTGCCAGCTTTGTCCTCGCTGCCACGACACTGAAACACGGTTATGAAGCAGTGCAGACACGCACACAGGAACACACAGAAACGCCAGGCACAGCAGTGACCGCGCCGAGCACAGTCATTTAGCCGTGACCCCCAGGACACAGAGCGGAGAAGCCTAGTCCTCGGAGATGCAGTCAGGCAACGTCTGAAACAACAGGCGAGCCTTTCTAAACCTGTGCCCAAGTTCAACTGTAATCGCGCTTTTTTCATTTTGAAATAATCTTAGACGTACAGGTAGTTTACAGAAATGGTACCTAGGTTTCCCACATACCTTTCACCCTCGTTTTGACATCCTCCTCTGTAACCAGGACAAGTATCAAAAGTGCTGACCAGACTGTGAGCTGCAGACTTTATCCGGCTTCCACAGTTTTCCATGATTTCCTCCCACACATTCCAAGGAAACGATTTCAAACCCCAGGATCCCAGGATCCACTGGGCTGTCCCGCACGCGCCTTGTGGTCCTGTCTTGGGATCCCCCCAGCACCTTGCAGGCCCCTGGCTCCCAGTGGGCTCCCTGGAGGCAGGCCCTCTGTCCATAGCTCCTCAGCGTCTCACTGTGGACGACAGGCGTGCTGACCATTTGGCTGAAGCACCATCTCTGGGCTCCTCCGTGTTAAGGTAACTGTTTTCTCCTGTGTGATCATTAATTACCTTGGGGAGATACTCTGAAGATGCATATATGTATATATATATATATATATATATATATATATATGCGTGTGTGTGTGTGTATCCTTTGACCACTAATTTTGCCTCCATAAGTGGATCTGGTCATGAGAACTATCACTGTGGCGTTCTGATCACAATTTCGTATTTTCCTGATTTTTTCACGTTTACTCACTATACTTCTTCTATAAGGAGGAGCTGTCCTCCCCCTCAGCTTGTTTATTTTTTCAGTTATTTCTATCAGTCTGAGCTCCTGGGTATGTATTCTATTTTATGGGTCATAACAGAACTTTATGATTTATTTGCCGCCCACATTGCTCCAGCTTGGTCACAGGGAACCCCTCCAGACGGACCCCCTTGGGGCACCTCTTGGTTTCCGGCAGCGCGTTCTCTAGGCTCACCTTGTTTTGCTCCTGCCTGGAGTCAATCCCTGGTTCCTTTCAGTGATGTTTCCATGGTATTTAGAACCAGATCTATGGCCAGGGGAGCTCGAGCACCCGGGTGTCACTGCCTCTGGGCCCCGTCGGCGGCTGGAGCTGGAAATGAGTGTGTCAGCCAACCTGGGCACTCACTTTCCGTATCTCCCATTGGTGCACATACTTTAAAAACCACGATGCCTCTGATTTAACCCAAAGGGGTTTATCGGGGCCACACCCACCACTCTGTAACTTCTCCCTCTGACGTGAGAGCTGGGGTCTTTGTTATCTGACGCGTGCTCCCTCCCTGTTTGTTCTTTGACTGAAAATAAGGTTTTATCGCATGATGGTTCTCCAAAGGCTACTGGCAATCGAGTGGAAGCTGCTGCCTGGAGGTGTGTTAACATCATGGCACCGTGGGGTTTTTTGTGCTGCGGAGGCATTTCCAAAATCGCTGGGTAGGGGGCTGCATTTCCAGCAGGCCGCAGTCTGCCCGGCCCTGGGCCCAGTGGATGTCTGCCTGGTGGGCCACCAGGAGTGCCTGTGGGGCCTGCACGCACTCTGCGGTTTGTCCCCTGGTGCTGCCTCTGTGTCCGGTCGTCCTTTGTCACATGCAGCTTCACATCTCCAAGTGTGCGGGGCAGGTGGTGCCGTCCAGCTTTCTCAGTCCCAGAAGACCCTGGGGGCGCTCGTCAGGGTTCTGCCTCCTTCCCCAGGCATCCCCCAGACGTGTGGCTCCTGTGTTGCCCTGGCCACTCCATCAAGCCCTGGAGCTGCTGCCAGGCGGCCTCCCTGATTGGCTGGGTCCCTCTTGTTTCCGGACATGCTCTCCCACTCAGTTTCCCGAGGCCCCCAAGACACAGGTCTGGGGTGAAGCCGGATGGGTGCAGCAGCCCAGGAACACACTCAGACCCTGTTTTTCACCAAGGTTGCTAAATAAGTGCTTCTGAGCTTGTTGTGTGCCTGTGGTTACCGTATTTTTCGGACTATAAGAGGTACTCCCCACCCCCCGCCAAATTTGGGAAGAATTAACGGCTGTTAATGCTGCTGTTGAGTTCTGTTTACATTTACATTGGTGAAATATTATGTTATTTATGTTATTAAATATTTCACCACAATTTTTGCTTCAAATTTTTTTCGCTATTTTTCTCCTCTAAAACTTAGGTACTTGATGTGGTCTGAAAAATACTGTAGTTTTTATGGTTCAGAAATCATCATTTTTCACAGTTTTGTCAAGCTTTTGCACTGCTTTTTGGGAAAAGAATTTGCCGAGCTTCTTACTTTGCCTTTTTGCTAATCTCCAGCCATCACCATATTTTCTTTCCGTGGCCTAGAATAGCTGTTTCACTGAAGACCGACTGTGAGTTAAGAGTCTGGAAATTCTTTTTTTTTTTTTTAAACATTTTTTTAAAAGACTTTATTTATTTATTTATATTTAGAGGGGAAGGAGAGAGGGAGAGAAACATCAATGTATGGTTGCTTTTCATGCATCCCCTGCTGGTAGTTGGCCTGCAAGGAACCGTCCTGCAACCCAGGCATGTTCCCTGACTGGGAATCGAACCGCGATCCTCTGGTTCACAGGCCCACGCTCAATCCACTGAGCTACACCAGCCAGGGCTGGAAATTCTTAAATCACCATGTTTGCATTTGCAGACCAGTCCTTTGCCACTTGCGTTCACCAACATGGGGAACAGGTTGGGGACGGGGAGAAGCGCTGACACACTCACCCTCATTGACGTGTATCCCGTCAGATTCGGTCTCTGTGGGGTTTGTGAAGACATTCAGATGCTGGACGGTCATTTCTACATGTTTGTAGTCCCTGCCAGATTTGCTTAATCCAAGGACCATCAAAACCTTTGTGATGAAGCTCAACATGCTCATGGAAATTTTGAGTAGGAAGAGGGCCAGGAAGGCCAATTATTATTCTAATTTTCCAGCCCCTTGGCTTCTAGTGTGGCATTCCTCAGATTGTGTTTCCGTTGCAGGGCCCCCCCCCCCCAACTTAACTTCAGCGGAACTGCTGCGGTCGTTAGTTAGTTATTCACAAAGAGCGGGCTGCAGATGGAATCGGACGTTAAGTCTGACGCAGGAGGAAGTGGCGGGCGCAGCCACCCTGGGGAGGGAGAACCTCGGGGCAAGTCGCGCTGCGAGGCTCCAGCACAGGCGAAGCCAGGCGGCCAGACGAAGGGGCAGGACGAACCACCGGGCAGGATTCAGGCACAGCCCCCCGGAAATCTGCGGGAGGACGGGAGGGTTCCGAGGAAATCTGACCCCAGCCAACGGCCAGCCGGTTGTGACCGAGGTCCCGGAACCGAGGCTGTGAGTCCCATCCCTGCTTGGGGTGCGTATGGGAGAACCGATTGGTGTTTGACTCGAACAATAAACATACCCTCAAATCAAAACACACCCTCTCAAATCAATAAACATACCCTGGGTGAGGATTTTTAAAAAGTATTTTTTAAAGGAACTTTGTTTCCAACACTAGAATTTCGTACTCTTAAGAGCCGTGTTGACTAGAATACAGGAAAAAATGGAGGGTATTTCCAAAGCAGAGCTGAGCTGGCACAAAAACGAGGAATGCAGGGGGGCGGGGCAAAGCGAGAGCAGGAGCCTGGGTGGGCGGGCGCCCTTTCTGACCCCGACCCTGTTTGTTTGGCTTGGCTTCTTTTAATTTTTTAATCAGGATTGGCAGAAACTTGTAAAATGTGTTAGTGTTTTCAAAAAAAGCAACTTTTGGATTCGTTCTTCCTCTTTAGATTTTTTTCTTTAAACTAAATTCTGCTAAAGAAATATGTATGTTCTCCTTTCTGTAGTTTCAGGTTTATTGAATTCTCCTAACTTATTTTATCGGATGCACAGGGTATCAATTTTGAGGACTTCTTGCATTTTTGCATAAACATTTAAGATACACATTTAATCCATAGTGTTTTCATCACAAGGTCAAAATACTTTTAAATATTTTGGTTTACTCTTTTCTCTATGGGTTATTTCTTATTTTCCAAACATATAGATTTTTAACAATTTTTCTGTTCTTTTCCCCTTTTGCTAAGTTCTAACCTGGTTTCAATATGCTGAGGAATGTATGACACCATCCTTCTGGTATTTTTGTAAATGACTTTGTGGACCAGTATGTGGCTGCAATTTTTTTTAAATTTTTTTAATATATTTTATTGATTATACCATTACAGTTGTTCTATTCCCCCCCTTCATTCCCCTCCACCCGCACACTCCCTCCCCCACCCTTCTCCCCCCCCCTTAGTTTATAACCACGTGTCTCAAGTTCTTTAGATTCTATATTTCCCCCACTATTCTCACCCTCCCCCCTATCTATTTTCTACCCACCGTCTATGCCATTTTCTGTGCCTTCTCCCCCCTTCTCCCCCTCCCACCCCCCTATTTCTAACCCTCCATGTGTTCTTCATTTCTATGGTTCCACTCCTGATCTAGCTGTCCTCTTGGTTTGCTTTTGTTTTAGGTGTGGTTGTTAATAACTGTGTGTTTGCTGTCCTTTCACTGTTCATATTTTTCATCATCTCTTTCTTATATAAGTCCCTTTAGCATTTCATATAATAAGGGCTTGGTGATGATGAACTCCTTGAACTTGACCTTATCTGAGAAGCACTTTATCTGTCCTTCCATTCTAAATGAAAGTTTTGCTGGATAAAGCAATCTTGGCTGTAGGTCTTTGGATTTCATGACTTGGAATACTTCTTTCCAGCCCCTTCTTGCCTGTAAGGTCTCTTTTGAGAAATCCGCTGACAGTCTGATGGGTACTCCTTTGTAGGTGACTGTCCCCTTATCCCTTGCTGCTTCTAGGATTCTCTCCTTCATTTTAGTCTTGGCTAATGTAATTATGATGTGCCTTGGTGTGTTCCTTCTTGGGTCCAACTTCTTTGGCACTCTCTGAGCTTCCTGGACTTCCTGGAAATCTATTTCCTTTGCCAGACTGGGGAAGTTCTCCTTTATTATTTGTTCAAATACATTTTCTGTGGCCGCAATTTTAAATTTTACACGCCATTAAAAATGAGGTACATTCTGAAATTGCTGTGTACTGTGTTATTAAGTCAAGCTTTTAAATTGTATCATTTTAACTTTTTAAGGCATATTTAATTTTATTCCTTATTTACCAATTACTGAGATAGTGTTATGAAAAATATCCTACCAAGTTGCCCCAACCAGCGTGGCTCAGTTGGTTGGGCGTCATCCCGTGAAGCAGAAGTTGTTCATTCGATTCCCAGCCTGGGCTGTGGGTTCGGTCCCTGGCGGGAGCACATTGGGGAAGAAACCGAGCGACGCTCCCTGACCAGCGTCTCTAGCAAGTCAGCCTTCTGGCCCCTCAACTGCTGCAGAAATACGTGAGGCCTCGGTCGGATGGAAATGCTGAAGTGAAGCGTGTGTGTGTGTTTCTACCACGCACCACGGTCAGGCCTGGAGACGACCCGGGCACAGCCAGATGGCGAGTGCCCAGGCCAGGGGCACTGTTTGCACAGCAGCTCACAGCCTGGCTGACCCCGGCTGACCCCGGCTTGTCAGAAGGCTGCTCCCCAAAAAGAACCAGGCTTTCTGGAGAATTTTGTTTACATGACGCTAAGCCCCAGATGACCTTAGATTCTAAATAAAAGTTCCATTTGTTTAACAGGTTTGTTTTTAAAAGAAAATAAATTATATGACAGTTTTATTATATATATTACAAACTAGAGTGGTGAACATTTTACTCAACATTTAAAAATCTTTAATTAAGACCTTTCAGTACATAAAGCTTACATAACAACATCTAGCAAAAATCTGAAAAATCTAAACACATTTCTAAAAGCCAGGATGGTGTTGCGTCCATTAACAGGCTCGGCACTCCAGGCTGCGCTGGGTGAGGCCTGGAGTGTCCCCTCTGGTCTGACCCCTCTTGGCCTCGGTCCCAGGGGCCAGCGGGTCTGGTCATCTGGCATTGGGTGAGTGGCGTTCATTTCCAACACGGCGTGGTCAGAACTGGGCTGTGGTGTCGTCCACAGGCGACTAGCACTGGTCCCCAGGGTGGCACGAGGTCAGTTCTGTGCCACCCCGGATCCGGGCTCCTGCACGAGAGCACCCCCTTTTCTACAGGGGGGCACCCAGCCCCCCGGGGGTGTGTGGGGCTCGCTGATGTTCACCAAGGTGAGGGGGGCAGCAGAGCTGCGGGCTCTCCTCTGCACAAGTCGGGTGATGAGAGACGTGTGTCAGTGCCACATTTGGAGGTGACAGGACCTACCCAACACACCCTGGGAGACGGGACCTCTGTGCCAAGTCGCACGCTTTCTTCTGGACTGAGGGGGCTGTGTCCCCGTGGAACAGGAACCCTGAGGGGATGCGGCAGCCCTTGGAATGTCTGTACATGGGGGAGCGACTGTCTTGAGGCCATGGCGTGGCTCCACTGCGTGACGTGCAGGAGCAACGATGTCCCTTCGCCCAGGGAACTGGTGGGCCGAGCAGGAGGGCTTCCCTGTGCACCGCAGGAGGCACCGGGCTCAGCTGCAGCCGCTCGGTTGACACACCGGCTGACACCGTGGCGTGATGGGGACGGCGTGGATGTGCCGCCATCCACGTGGGGATGCGGGCAGGCACTCAGTCACTGCCCCCTGCACTGCGGAGCAGGTGTCCTTGGGGTAGAGGCATCCATGGGGGCGAACGGGCAGCCCGTGGCGATGTCAAGTCTGAGGAAAACATCAGGCTTTCGGCCTTTTCTGAGGACAGTGTGACCTCTCCTGGCTGCCGGGACACTGCAGCAAAACGCTCACCCCCTGGGGCTGTAACTCGGTCCCATCTTTGGGCCGCAGGAATGTCTTCTTTCCCAAACACTCGTCACCTGCGGGGACCAGGGTGCCCCAGGCACTTCTCTCCACCCTCGGTGCTCCCCATCTCCCTTGCAGCCTCCCGTCCTGGAGGCCGCGTGAGAAGGTGAGAAGGAAGCTGGGCGGGGGGTCACACAGCTGCCCTCCGGTTCTAAAGGGGGCCAAGCTGCAGCCAGACGCCCATGGGGCCAGCCTGGGTGTGGACCCAGCTCCTGGCAAGAACAGAGGGTGTTGCCCTGCCAATGCACTGCCCAGCCACTGGGTGACCCGTGTGTCTTTTGCCTGCACAGCTCATGTGTGTTCATGTGCACACACGGGTGCAAATAGGTATGGTTGTGCATGTGTGCTTGCATGTGTATGTGTGTCCACATGTGTGTCTCCACGTGTGTGTGCTTAGTCTCTAAGAGTCTGACGAGAGTCGCCCACATTTTTATGTGGGTGTAAATTCATTTTCATTTCTTGACATGGACGTTTGTGTGGCTATCTGGATCGTTCCTTCCGAGTGAGGGTTTAATTGCTTCACATCTGGAACACGTCAAGTCTGTCCTTCTTGGCATCCGTGTCGTGCACGTTTTCCCCGGGTCAGTTCAAGAGCCCGCTATCCACACAATGTTCTCCCATTACACGGGTTCATGGCCACACGGGTTCATGGCCACACGTCTTGCGCGTAAGGCCTCCTTCTCCACCCGCTGCCTCTGGCTCACATCTGCCCCAAGGTTTCATCTTGGCTCATATTTTTGGGTAACAGCAGCCAGGGCATGGAGCTGGCCATCCTGGATTCTGGAACCTTCTCTACTCCTTTCTTGTGAGTGGAAGCCTTCTTCCACATGGTCTTGGATTGCACAGCAGTTACAAGTCAGCTTGTTTTGTAAACTTAAATTTTTTAAAGATTTTATTTATTTATTTTTAGAGAGGGGGGAAGGGAGGGAGAGAGAGAGAGAAACAGCAATGTGTGGTTGCCTTTTGGTTGCCCCATAGTGGGGATCTGGCCATTAACACAGGTACGTGGCCTGACTGGGACTCGAACCAGCGAACCTTTGGTTCACAGACTAGCACTCAGTCCACTGAGCCACACCAGCCAGGGCTGTTTTGTAAACTTTAAAGCTCAAGTCTTGCTATTATTATACAATTATAAAATCCTCCACTTCTTGCTTCTTCCTTGGTTGCTGGCCTGGATATTAGAATAATTCTGCCTTTCCGTGTTAAAAATTATGTTGAATATGTGAAGTTGGTGATATTTGACTGTTTTTACCTGTGAGAATGGCTGTTGCCCGTGGTTTATCCCACTGAATAAAATACACTGCCGTGGCACTGTACCCAGTTGAAACCCTAAACAGTGTTACTAGGTGAACGATGAAAATGCGGTTTGTGTCTCGTTTTGTGGTGTGTTAGCTTCTCAGAATGATTTGTCTGCTTTACTCTCATCCTTTCTCCTGGGAGGTGGTTTCCCTTAAACAGCTGGTCCTTCGTTTTCTGGTCACATGTAACAGTGTCACCTAACAGAGGCCCATGGGGTCATGTGGATACTTGCAAGGCTTGTGCAGGGGTTTGGGGGGTAATTTGATGGGGAGTCAGTCACTCCGCTGAAGGTTCTCACACACCAGAAAGTGCTGTCTCTGCTGCACATTGTCTCTAGTCTCTAGAGAGGACTTTCTGCTCCCCTCTCCAGAGCCAAGGCTGGGGGCTGCCGGGGATGAGACCCCGCCGCTCAGAGCAGAAGACGGTTAACCCCCTCTGCTTCCAGACAGCCGCCCCCTTTCTCCGGCACCTCACCCCCACCCGTGCCTGGACCGCCATCCCCTTTGTCTGTTGTCTTGGTCACCTGGTTCCTTTTCATTCCCCCCCCCCATCACTCCCTTTTCTGTGGTTCGTTTTCTATTATCACAGTGGCTTCTAGGAGGGAAGACTTTGTGGGTATTTGCTCTGCCCTCTTTCGCTCGGAAGGCTTTTCCTTCTAACAAATAGCTAAGCTTGAGAGAAAGGTTAAAAACATCCAGTAACTCAACCTTTTGGGACAATGTGAACATCCTAAAGCCCCGACTTACTGGGTTTCCTGAAAGTGGTGATGGAGGAATAATTAGTTCTTTAGCCTCTACTTTGTTTTAGATGCAGAAGGCCAGGTTCATGTGGCAATCTTCATGCTCAAAAAGTGCGGGAGAAATTGGGATAATTTTTTTTGGCCTGATGCTTACCCCATCGCTCCTACTGAACGCCCTGCTGGGACAGGGGAGGGGCGGGAGGGACACAGGGACCGGGCAGCAGCGTGCCTGCCGCACTGTCACAGGGGAGCGAACTGAGGTTCAGAAAACAAGTGGCCCAGCGACACTAGAACCTGGATGTTACATTTAGTTATGGAATTTCTTTCGTTCTTCCCTGTGGCGTCCCCGCCTCCTGGGTCAGTTTCTAGGTGAAGGCTGGGAGGTTGTGAATGTCGGGTCTCAGGCTGAGGACCCTTTATTTCCCTCATCTTTTATTGTCTCGTGGTGCGTGAGTGCATTTAGCAGGATTCTGCGTGGCGCTTGGAAAGCTGAGGCCCCCGTGATCTTCCTGGGTCCTCACTAAGCACTCTGATGCCTGGTTCCCCCACCTGAGGTGCCCCTACAGCTGGGAGGGGAAGTGCTCCGGTCCAGCTGGGCCCCTCCTGTCCTCTTGGGTCTCCCCAGCTGCCCATGAACGGGCTCCCAGACAAAGGGGGGGTTGTCGGATTGCTGACATCGGAGAAGCCGAATGCCTGTGAGGTCACCTGAGCCAGTGGTTTCCAAATGTGTTGAGGGGAATCCAGGGAGCATCATAAGCTACAGAATTTACCTTGAAATTCTGTCCAAAGTGACTGGGTGCCTTTGCCACGTTGTACTGTTTCTGATGTCAGGACACACCCTCCAGTATATGTGCTGCACCTGTGTGATGGGTCCCGTCACACAGGGAAGCTTCAGGTTGTTGGCGGGACGTTCAGACATTAGGATCTCAGGTCGAGAGCAGCCGATCACGACCACTAACTACCCTCGTGTGCCGGTGTGTGAGGACCCTTTTCTTCTTCGTGAGTCATCTTCTGTCTCGCAGAAGCGCCTGCAGACCACGATGTGGGAAGCTCCAGTGCCCAGGGTGCCTCCCCTATGCTGGACCAGGACACCGGACACTTGTGCAGCCCAAGGACAGCTGGCCAGACCCCGCCCTTTCTCCTCCTTTGGCTACGACTCAGAGAGCTGGTCCTTCGTACCAGCCTTGGTGTAAGTCACAAAATCTTAAAGTCTGGAAAATATTCCAGTGTTAGAGCTCTGAATTACAAAGTCTGAATTTAAAGTCTAAAATGTGTGGGCTCTCATCCAGAAAAACACGTTTTCTGAGCACCAAGAGCCACAGGAACTTTCATGTGAAGTCTGTGTGTCCTGGGAGGTGTGACATCAGCATCAGCGCGACACAGTTGCACAGGTCACATGGCTTTTCCTTTGTCTTTAAACAGAGGACACTGCTCCGTGACTAGAACCCAACCCAGGGCAGGCTGGAGGCTGTCCGGTGCAGTCCTCCTTCGCGGCCCAGCCTCCGGAAGCAGCGGCCCTGGGAGGGGCTGCGGTCAGCAGGTTCTCCCGTGAGGTGCTGGAGCTGGGCCCCTCCGACCTGCATCCATTTGCTGATGTTCACCCACCAGAGCCACAGACACGTGTCCACGTGCCTGAGATAGCCCCACATAAAATAAGGAGTGTCCAAGTGTCCTTATGTTATGCTTCTGAGAAGTCAAATATTCACCTGCATTGTTAAGCATCCATTCCAGGTGGAAATGTGTTAAAATCAGATTTACACCCTGGAACTAAAAGTTCCGTTGGTCGAGGTGTCGCCGTTTTCAGAGTTGACCGCAGCATCCGACACCACCCGCCACATTTGGGAGACAACACACTGAAGGTGGGAGTGAATGAGAATGAAGGGGAGGCGATCACCCCCCGTCCAGGTGTTCCAGGCCACGGAGGGTTCCCGAGGCAGAGGAGTCTGGGAGGAAACAGGCCCTTCCACATTTTCTCTGCACTTACCACGGAAAAAACCTCAGTGTCCTTGCACAAATCGAATCTCGGTTTACTCTGAGCAGCCAAGGCCGACAAAGCATTGAGAATGACAGCAGCCCCCACCTCCGCCGAGAGCCTGTGGGCTAAAGATGTTGCAAACGCAGCGTGTCAGGTAGGAGCCGCAGGTTTATTGCCCAGAGGAGCGTCCTTCGACCAAAATGCTCTTCCTGTCCTTGTGAGGCAACAAATTGTGTGTTGTTACTGCTTCAGTCCAAAGCAAGGTTTTGTTTTTCTTTATGGCAGTGATTCTTAGAACATGGATTCTGTTAGTGCTGGGTAAAAAGAAACTGCTCCGTGGAACAGGAGAGAAAAGTGACAAAAATGACCTGGAAACGCCACAGCGTGCTCAGCGTGAGAAGCAGCGCGTGGGCCGGAGCGGGAGAAGGGCCAGGGCCCGGGTCACAGGGAGCCATTCCCCGCAGCAGCCTTGGGTCCGGGTCGGACTCGGCTCCAGAGCTCAGGGCACAGCCTCGAGGGGTGGCTGGGAGGAGTGTAAAGCAGAAACCGCTACAAAGGAGGAGTTCGGGTTCAGGGAGCCCGCGCTCCCAGTCGGGAGAGAAGGGAGGAGGCAGAGGGAGCTGGGCAGCCCAGGCGCTTCGCAGCCCTGGAAAACTGGAGGGAGCTGGGCTCGAGCGCCCTCTAGCGGCCTCCTGGTCTCCTGCTCCTGTCTGCCCAGGTCACCTGTGGCAGGTCAAGGCCGAGTTTGCTTCCCGCAGTCTGGGGCTCTGAGCCGGAGGTAGAGCTGTGGAGCCAGCCATCTGCAGGGCAGTGGGGATACCAGCACACCCTCTTCTACGTGCAAGGGACCCTGCCGTCCTGGGGCCTTTCCTGTCGCATCTGAAAGGTGGCACGAAGCTAGGCACCTCTCAGCAGGGTGACTAAGGGGACAATGTGGCATAAAAGCAGAGCTCTGTGTTGGCATAATTACGTGTCAGTCGGGTGAAATACTTAATGCAAATGAAAGGAATGTTTAAACACTCACACACATCTGCCCAGTTTAGTGGTGTTCTTGGTTATGGTACTATAAGTGAGCCACCTTTCCTTAAGATGCCATTTTTACCAAAACAGATTTTTGGGTTTGTTTTCCCTGTGTTTGGTCTGACCACTTGTTCCACCTCACTCATCAGCACCTTCTCAGTCTGATGAGCAGGGAAAGGCCACCTGCCACCATCAGTGGGCCTGGTGGGGAGGAGGGAAGAGTGGGCGTCCCTCTACAGCGAGTCAGGAGTCTAAGAGGGCAGCGGATACCCAGCCTGCCTGCCGGGCCTGCCCAAGTCAGCCTCACCCATGCGGGGCCTCGGCGCCTACCCCTCGCAGCCGACCCAGACGCTCCTGAGCTGTGCACAGTTCCAGTGCCCCTATCCAGCCCCCTGGGAGGCCTTTGGTTCTACCCTGTCATCTCCAAAGCATGGCCTGAACATGACCCCATGTCGCCGAGGCCACTGGATGGCCCTTGTGGGAGCCACCACCTCCTGTCACTGAGACGATGGTAACTGTTCCCCAGGGGTCCCCTCCCAGCCTCAGATGGCCTGTTGTCCTCAAAAGGCCCACTCTGCCTGACCACTTCACCAGACCTGCAGGAGGATGCCCGGCTTCTCCACATCTCGCCTCAGTTACACATCCTCAAAACACATTCTTACCGACTCCGGGCTAAATGGCCGGGAATCCTGTTGCCCATTCCCCGTGCCATTCACTGCTCGGTGCTCCGTTTTCTTTTCTTTATCTAGTTGGAAATTATTTCTTATGCTCTACTTATCATGTGCGTAAATTTAAGTTTTCCTCCGGGGCATCAGCTTTCCCACTGAGGGCTGTCACTCAGCATTCCCTCACCTCGCCCGGGCTGGGCCAGGAGGGCTGCTCTGCCCACTGCATTCCTGCAGGCTGCCCACCTGCAGAGCCTCCTGGCTACCGCCAAGCCCTTGGATCCCGCAGAATGTCACATGTGCATCATGCCACCTCTCTGCCACCACTGAGCACTTGAGTCCTGGCCACACCAGTGGAGGGGTCCCTGCTGTCCCAGTCCTGCTGCCTCAGGAGCCAGCCCCTCCCTGCAATCTCAAAGCTCCTGTGACCTGCAAACCTGACCTGCACACCTGTCCTGCACACCTGTCCTACACACCTGTGCACCTGACCTGAGCACCTGCACAGTTGGCTGCTGCTCTGAAGTCATGAGTTGTCCCCCAAGCCCCAGGGGCACCCTCCTGAGTCTGATGGGTCTTTGCAGTCAAGATGCAGTGTCATCTGTAAGGACCTGTACTACTCCACATGCCATTGGCCATGATGTTAAATTACCATTTATTGGTCTGGTTGTTTTCGGTGTGAATGTCCCCGTCAGCATGTCTTCTGTGCCCCTGCTGACGACAGCATGGATGGGAAACAGCGCTGCTCCCCAACAGGAACTTGCCAGACAAATAAAAGGACAAAGACAAAGGGTGGTGAGAGTACTTTTATGGCCTCTGTCCTTTAATTACCTTTGAAAAGAAATAAGAAACATAAGATAATTTTTATAAATTATTAGATACACACATTTTAGTACACACATTCTTCTAACACGTGGCTGAGTCGAGCACACCTGACCAGCAGGCCATCTCAGGGCAGAGGGGTTTCCATGAGCTCTTCCTTCTTTGTGTTTGACTGAAATTACTCAATGTTTTACAGTGTGCGTATTTTCGTTTAAAAAGACAAGTTCCACCTCTGGTTTGGCGGAGAAAGCTTTAAACAGACTAAACATCTTGTAAAAACCTACACTTCTGAACATATTACAGAAAACAACTACCAGAAGCTCTGAGAAGTAAAAGATGTGGACGGACTTTTCGAGCATAACCAGTGTGGACCTGGGTGTCCCACAGGGCACGTTTCCCGTTGTTGCGGCTTTCGCCTGCTGAAACGTCACTGAAATGCTCTGTCTTTCTGGCCTGAGGAGGGGCCCAGGGTGACAACGGATGGGGGGGGCTGGCGGCCACTCTGCAGAGGCTGGGCCCAGGTCCGCCCCCTCCATCTGCACAAAGGGACAGTGGAGCACTGTTCTCACCACAGAAGAGGAGCAACGAGAAAGGGGCACGTGAAAACTGAAACCACAACTACATTGCAAATGAAAGAGGATGGAAAAATAAAATCAAAGTGTTTTTAATCTTAGAAACCGGCATACACCCTTAATGGATACCGGTGTTGGAGTCGAAGAAAGAGAAAACAAAAATAGTGGAGGCAATAATTAGCTAAGAAATATAGAAAAAAGTTCCAGAAGCAACAGGTTCAAAGTTGCTGTGTCTTTCTGACTACTCTGAGTGACGAGTAAAAAGACAGTAACTCCTGTGTATTGTCACTATCATAATATCTGAAAGTGACCTTAAAGTCTTCAGGAAAAAGTCATATACAATGTAGAAGAGGCCTCCAACTGGCATACAAATCTACATGTCAGCATCAGACTCTGTAAGGGCTGCCTCCCATACACACCCTGAGGGGGCATCGAACCTGCAACCTAGGCGTGTGCCCTGACTGGGAATTGAACCCGAAACTTTTGGTGCACAAGACAATGTTCCAACCGAGCCACCCGACCAGGGCCAGAAGTTACTTCATATTCCTAAGGGAAAGTTGTTTTCAACCTGGATGAATTATAAACACACACATGCCTACCACACATACCACACCACAGCAAACGACTAAGCAAGCTGGAAGAAAGAATAAAACCAGTCTTATACACCTAAGGGCTCTCTTAAAAGGTGACTGGAAATTGTACTCAGGCAAAAGAAGAAGTGAGTCACAAAACAGGAGGACAAGGGCCCAGCCTACAAGCGCTGACCCAGGACAGAGGGGGAGGGACCCCAGGGAAGGCAGCCCCAGAGAACACAAGGTCACGGTCCCTGCAGAAGCTGGTGGCTGCAGCTGGGAGGCCTCAAAGATGCGGGATGGACCCACATACTCGGAGGGACTAGCTTTGAACACTTGCAAATGTTCACATGGTAGAGCATTTGTGAAGGAAATTATAGTCTTAAAGAAAAGTAAGCAATTGTCAGTAATTCCTGACAATTAAGGAATTAATTAAGGAAAACAAAGAGTGTTATGGGAAGGCAATGTAACCACGGAGAATTTGGCTCTGTAGTCACAGCAAAAACCCTAACTATTGCTGCCATGAAATAGCAAGTGAACAACATTGAAAAGACATCAAGGAAGGGGATGGATACAAATCTCTGCAGCAGAACATGTAGGCAGCAAGTTCTCACGTGGACAAATTAAGAAAGGGTCCTCTGAGCACAGCCGGGGGGCTGTGTTGGCACCAGCGGGTCCATATAAACCTTCTCCCCGGGGGCTGCCCAGTATCTGGCCACAGGATGGCATCTCGAGCCCAGAGAAGCAGCAGACTCATTGTACCTGGTCACGAGTGCCTGTCATTGCATCAGGAGAGAAGTGGCTCAGATTGTAAATCGATAGCTCTCCAAACATTGACTCACTGGGAAAAACAGCCTGCTTGCTACAAGGAATTGACCTTATGTTACTAGAACCAATAGCAACGCTCTGGGCCACCAGGCACCTCTGCCTAGATATTAATTAACCAAGGAAATCTTTAGGGTGTGGTTAACCTTTGCAACTGGCCAGATCCTGGGGGAGATAAGGACTCTGGCAAGTTGTCAGCATTTAAGGGATTTCCCTCAGCCCCTGAGTCCCACAGAAACGAAGTGGCTCCCTGGTGGGCTCCAGCAGAGGGGACAGGTCCCATCCAGTGAGAACTGGGCTAAGGCAGTGAGGCTGCATCCCCACAGAGGCGTTTACCTGAGCCACGGTGGACCCTTCTGCTGCCCAGCCGTCACACACACCACCACGAAGCAGCATTCACTTCTTACCTCCTGCGACAGAAGTCCTAGAAAGTCCCTCTCCACAAGGTTCCGAGGACCGGTGGCTGAGGGCCGGGCCTCCTCAACTCCCTCGAGAAGTTCTTCATAAGCAATTTTTCGGACAAACAGCACCCCTTGGTGTCACTTCCTCAATTACCTGGCCGTGTATGAAGTGAAGGCTCCGCGATTTCCGGGGCATTTGTTTGTCAGAATGAGGCTGTTGGTGGCGTGAAGAGCCTGCGGAGCATATGACAGCGGAGGGACAGGAGTCACCGCGTCCTGGGGTCCTGGTCTCCTCTGACTTCCCCACCTTCGGGTCCCGGAGAGCTACACGGGCCTGGCCTCCTGGGGCTTCCGCATCCGCAGCTCAAATCCTCGCCCGTCCTTCGGCCCCGTCTTTGGATTCCCTTCTCTCGGGCCTTTCGTCCTTCTCCCTTATGCATTAAAGAAGCCCGAGGTGGGGGAGTTACAGTGCCTCTGACAAGTCAGCCGCTCCGAGAGCGACCGTTTTGTTCCACTGACAGTCCCCACGCACAGGGACCAGGGACCACAGACCACAGAGGCTGTGCGGTGCTTAACTGGCCCGTGCTGCCGCTAGACACCATGCACCGCAGGCCAGCTCTGCACGGGCGGTGGTTCATCCATTCGTCCATCTGTCTTGACACTCTCCCGGCAAGGGCACCTTTTGAGCCCTGCTGCCAGGTCCTGACCACTCCTGGCCCCGGAGGAGAGGCTGGCCCTGCTCTGGCTGCCAGGCACGGCTCAGGCACTGGGTCTTCTGGGTCTTCTGGGGGCAGCCATGGGCCTGCCGACGCCAGTTTTCATGGGGCTTGCAGCATTGCTCCCCCAAACTTGAAACCAGCGTGAGTGCCAGGACTCACAGCTGTTGAGCAAACTGTTGCATTAGCCCCTGGCCCTAAAGACGTGACAAAGGAGAACTCCAGGTGGCACACCGTTTGTGTCCCTGATGCTAACGAATGTCGGAGTCACACGTCCCTTCACAGGGGCTACTTGGCCTTGAGAGAAGCTAGCCAAACCCCTGGGGCCTCGGTTTCCCCAACAGCACAGTGGGAATAAACAGACTTAAGTCTTGGTGTTGTCGTGCAGTGCATGCTGGGTAATGAAGGCGAGGGCGCCTGGCACATGGCCTGATGTCTGTCAAACGCTCAGCGAATGGTAGCTGTCGGCGTAGCTGGACCGTGAGTGGAAGGCAGACGCGACGATTCCACCAAACCAAGATTACGAGGATCTTCTGCAGACCCAAGTTAAACTTCATTACTGATAACACAGCATCCAGATTTCACTTAACACTTGGTTACAAAACCACATTTTAAATGTGGGAACCTACTGCACAAACACACAGAGAATGCAGCTCTCGAGGACTTCGGTGCAGGAATTGGAAGCATCGATTAATAAGCTGCACGCTTTCACGTGCCTTCCTTCTGCGCCTCAGTCTGTCTGCTGTGGACGGAGACGGGATCACGGTGTTTTGGGAAACCCGCTCGGTGCAGCTCCTGAGGAAGACGGCTGTGCTGGGAGCATACAGTGGTGCTTTCCTTTGAGAAAGACTTAGCCCGAGATGACAGGAAGACCCCTGCTTTTGGACCTATTTTCAGCAAGAAGGAGGACGCAAGGAGCTCAGTAGCACTAGAAGCAGAGCTCAGGTGACCGGCATCCTTCATATTCAAACTCTGCCTCTTTTCGGAAGAGAAGTTCTGTAAAGTCAGAAAGCCTTGAGAAGATCAAAAGCACGTCTATTCACCATCACCCAGGAGATCCAAGGGCACAGGAGGGGCCTTGTGCTCCAGAATCGCCGCATCCGCCGCCTCCGCCACTTCAGCCCCCGGGCCCAAGCCCTCTCTCCAAAGTCCTCCTGCCGTTTTAATAGGTGCTCCTTGAAACTCAGCAGTTGAATAATTCCAGGCATCTTAGTAGGTAGGAAGATGTGGTACACAAGATGATGAAAAAGTCCGATTCGATTCTCCCCTATAGATGAGGGCCAAGGGGTCTGCCCCAGCCCTTAGCTTACTCAGACACTGAGCTCTTCCTGGAACCCCACCCCACCCCCCCGTGAGTGTGCCCGGCCAGCTGTTCTCGGAGAGGCCGTGTCTCCCCTCCAGCTGTGGCGGATCCGTCTTCGCTCCTCCGTCCTGGGTTCTGGGCCCTGAGCAGCAATCAGTCAGAGGAAGCCTTTTGCCAACACAAGGAGTGAAGAGTGAGAGCAAACGCCTGCAGCCCCTGCCGGAAGAGGCTGGGTTAGGGGACCTCTCTGTAAGCAGCAATAGTCGTCCACGGGGAGGACAGCCTCCCCGTCCAACCCATCAGAGCCGAGTCTCAGCACCTGCGGCTGCGCGGTGGGCCCTGGGCACCGCTGGGCCAGCTGGTCTGAGGCCGTGACCCCCCCCCTCGCCCCAGGCAGGTGTCTGCTTTCCTCTCCGTCCCCTAACATCTGCCTTGACCCCAACACAGAGCCAGTGGCACCTCACCAGCTCCCCTGCGCCGCTGTCTCTGGTGGGGCTCCAGCTGCAAACACAAAGAAGACCCAGTCCCTGACCTCAGGAAGTTTAGGGTTCAGAGCGGTTCTCAACTTCGAGTAATCTAGTTTCACCGTTTAACACTTTGTCCTCGGATGGTGGAGGCGGGAAAGGGAGTTCTCGAGCTGGACCACCTGGGGCTGGCAGGTCCCCTTCCTGCCAGTGTGGCCTTGAGCAAGTTGCACAAACAGTCTCCCTGCGTTTCCATCACAGCTGATGGGCGTTTTCCTAGCACTCTGCTCTTTTCACTCGCTTGTTCTGTGAGGCCAGGCTGTTTCTAGCCTGTGTTCCCGGCTCCCGGATTTGAAGCAGGTCAAGGACAGAACGCAAGTGCTCCATGTGTCTCAGCCCGAATCGCTGCTGGCCGACGAGGAGGGTCTGTTCCGGGAGCAGCGAAATGAGACGAAGCCCCTGGCTCCGAGCCCTGTGGCGAGCAGGTGAGGATGTGCTTATGACGATGGTGGTGGTGATTGCTGAAGACGGCAGCGGGAATCGGACATTTCAGATGGAAGAGGATCTTCCTCCATCTAGAAACCCAGAACTGGTGTAAAGTTTGACTGTTTAACGTGTTCATGGACGAGTTTGTTTTCTGTCAGGGTGGACAGTGGCCCTGGCGGCTTCTCGGTGACTAGAAGTCTCCCGGGAAACCCCGGTTTCCACGTTGCAGGAACCTCAGGCCCACATAGCGTGGCCGTGGGCTTGCCTGGGCTGCGGCCTCCCTCCTGTGCGCTCGCTGCCCCATCTCCCAACCGGCCGGTGTCCAATTTCAGTCCTGGTGCCAAACGGCACGGAAAGTGCCAGGACATTCTCCAACGGGAACTGTCAGAGTCGACACTTGCTAAATCACATATTTCTGCTCCCAACAAAATGAGGGAGTTCAAACATGACCCGGGCTTCTTAGTCACGAAGCCCTGCAATTGGGGATGTTGCCCAACAGAGGCAGGTGGGGGCAGGGCACGCACTCGGCCGTTTCTGTGACTCACTCCATAGTCACACCTCACTTGCCCAGAAAACTGCCTCTTCCCCAAATCAGCATCACACCGACTTCCCCCTGACTTCATACACTCTGGGGCCTGTGGACTGTGACCACCTGCCCCGGGTCACCTTTGAGCCCAGGCCCAGGCCTCAGGGGGGCGGGCAACTCCCTCTGAGCTGCCCAGAGTCAGCCTGCGAGACTGAAGGCGGGACGAGGCAGCAACTTTGTTTTTCGGTTCGTTCAGCAGAAGTGGCCACGGCCCGTCCTCTGGGCTCACGCAGCCAGTGCAGAGCCGCTGCCTCGAAGAGTGTTGCAACTGCTGAATGTCTCCCTTTCACATCAGCTCCCCTCATTCTAATAAGGGTTGGACCCTGCACAGACTTGGTGGAAACTTTCTGCTCAATGTAATTAACCGTGTACGCATTTAATGCATCTGCACGTCCTGCAGCAATCTTTCTCAGCAGCGAGATTCTCAATGTCGGGGCAGTTAAAAACAAAGTGGACACTCACCGGGCTGCCAACCTTCAGAAATGTATTTGTTAACATTAACTAAATCCTCCAAATATGCCATTGACTCTGATGGCCTCGGGCCTCACAACTTTGCAGCTGGTTCTCCGAGGTACATACCTGTGGTCTGACCCGTGAAAGAAACAAGAGACCCAAAATGGAGTCCCTTCTGCCAAGTCCCACCACAAATCATAACTGAACTGATTGCAGTTTCAGCCTCTCTCAGTAGTGGGATTTTAAGCCAGTGCTGAACTAATTCAAGCAGTCTGGAAGCTTGGCTAGAAATAAACAAGAAAGATTTATTCACGGGTCTTAGACTGCACAAACTGGAGCCCAGGTAGACACAGACCCAGGAGCGTTCTGCAGAAGACAGAAAGCTGAGTTCTTATGGTGAGCAGCCCCCTCTCAAGAATAGCCTCAGCCGCGTCCTCAGCCCCTGGACACGCCCAGGACGGCTGTTGGTCAGACATCAGGGGTCTGGGCGAGGATGCCCGTGTGGCAGGAGACACTCAGTTCTTCTCCCCGATGCAGTGAAGAATTACAGACCAGCAGGTGTAGCAGCTGTGACCAGGGTCACTTGGGACACATGTTCTTGTGGAAGAGAACGGGCCTGGCCGAGGTCAGGGAGACAGGTGCAGGTTTAGGGCAGGGCAGGGGGAGGTGGCCAAAGGCCCAGGTCCTGTGTCCCGAGGATTTCTCTAGGCGGCATGATGCGAGGGGAGGGAGTTACCTTTTGATGGACGGGCTTAGGTGGTACCAGCCTTCCCCAGGGGATGTGACCCCCCTGACATAGGTACGTGTGGGGGTCTGTTAGCCCAAATCCTGATCTTGCTCCAGACCCCATTTGTTCACCCTATAAAACACGTACGTGACAGTTAGGTAGGCAGTTAAAGTTGGGGCAGTCACCTCGAGTTATTTATGGGCTCTTTCTATAAACACTAGGGACCCCTCCTTAAACAGGCAGTGACCAGAGGCGGGCAATCGACCAAAGTTGTGTTATGTGTGTCTTCTTCGGGCACTCTGGGCCCCCACCCCCTTCCAGGCCTTGGGATGAATACAGAGTTTCAAAGCCTTTCTGTCCCAGACCGTGGAAACGATACATAGAACTTCAAGGACGCCCCTCCTCCGGTGCTGACACAGTGTTTCTTGTGGCGCTGGCACGCCTGGCACCATTATCCGACCAGGCTCAGGACTCTGAGCCGGTGGGTGAGCCATGCCTCCCTCCTCCTCCCGGCCTCGGTTTACATCTATCCTACCTAAGACCAGGAGGTCTGGTCACACGCTGTGGGCTGGACACCTTTGGGGGCGAGCCGAGGGTTAGGTGCCTCCCAGACCGGAAATTTTAAAAAGTTTAAGTCTGAAGGCTAGTTGCAGAAAGAAGGGTCTGTCTTCCTGCCTCAGCCTTCATGACGGTAGCAATTTTAGCAGCTTAGTTAAAGTGACTTTATTTCACAAACTCCCTATCTTCACTCTTTTCTCACCAGTTTGGAATTTCCTGGTCAGCACTAGGGAAGGAACGCCCCTGGTAGGACCCCTCAGTTCCCCCAAGCGAGGCTCACGCTCTACCTTGCTCATCCCGTCCTCTCTCTGTCCATCACAGCCTCCCCTCCGGCCCACTGCTCAGCACCCTCCGTTGCCGGGTGGGCCAGCACCAGCGCTGCATCGTCCAGTGAAGCCAGCTGGATCTCCACACTCCCTTGGCTGGCTTTTGTTCTTTAACACACCTCCTATGAGCACCGAACTTACTGTCTAGGTGACGAATGTCTTTGATTTGTACGCATTTTCTGTAACCATATCTACAAATATTCTGATTTCGACCATGAAAAGTTCTTGTGTGAAGATGACCGAGTTCCGTAATGATGACGTTCTTTCTACACTGTTATCACCACATTTCTCGACACAGTCGAGGGGGGACTGTCCCAAGAGAGCCCCTGGGCCAAGTCATACTTTCCGAGTCACGAAGACAGTGCTGGAGCCACAGGACTTCCGTTTCGTCGGTTGGAGTCGCTGGTGTGAGTGCCCCTCCCTGAGAAAACACGTGGGGTCATCTGGTCTTCGGGAAGTCTTCCAGTGCGGATGTCTTCATCCAAACCCACACCAATCATCCCGAGATGGTGTTTAATTAATTTTCAACATTTAGTTCATCAAGGAATTAAATTATTTTTTAATGTATCCAAATAGGTGACCGAGATTCTGTTCTCTCTTCTCCAAAGCTTTCCATCTCCAACCACCACTGAGTTGAAAGAAAGTGGATGATGCAGGGAAGCAGATAAAAATGCAAAATGCCTTGTTTCCAAAATAACCAGCTATACAGAGAAATGCACTGACGTAGAATCAAACTCAGAGGTCACACACAGCAAGTTGCTGGAGAGGGACTGAGGGCCAGGACCAGGTGGAGGACCACACTGAGGACAGAGGGCTGAACACAGAGCTTGTAACCCCGACAGTGAGAACCGAAAACGCCTGCTCTGCACCCACCGTCAGCCGGGCAGCTTCTGCCTCACGCCTTGTCAGTCAGAACAGGACTCCAGGCTGCCACTCTACCTGTGACAACTATGGGCTCAGAGAGATGTGAGAGGCCCCCGAGGTTCACACCAGTGAGGGTCTGACCCGGTGCAAAGTCCCTGCGACCCGCCCGGGCTTGGAAAGGCGGGCGCCATTCTAGGAGCAGGGAGTGGAGACAAAAGGAAGTAATTCTCTCTCCTCGCTGTGGAATTCTGTGTTATCAGGTATTGTAGAGGCGTTTTGATAAAACTGGCGGAGATCTAGAGGAGGAGTAATTTTTTTAAAAAATGCGGCGTCATTCCCACAGCCTGCTGACCCCTCTGGTTCTTCGGACTGTCTTTCCTGGCCTGTTTTTTTGACCTTGTGCCTGTTACTTACTTGGGAGGCTCTGAACTCAGAATCTGCGTGTGGGCTCTGACGCTCTGCTCGGTTCTGCGTCGGTTACTCACTCATCGGACTTTTCTCGGACCGGTGTCCTGGGTGTGGCGTCACCGGCCCTGCTCTTGGCCCGTCTGCCGCCCCTCTGGGCCCGCACACCCTCCCACTGGCTCTCTGCCAGCGTTTCCGGCCCCCTCGGCGTCTCTAGACTCCAGTGGTTCCCTGTCTTTAATGTGCTTCCTTCCTTGGCCTAGTGGGTGGCTTCTACTCACTCCTCCCCTTCGGCTCAGGACCCTCCTGTGGCTGCTCTTCCCTGACACCCGTTACCGAAGTGCACAGGTGTCCTTCCGTGCTGCTCGCCTCTGCCCCGGCGCCCCCCGAACAGCCTGTGCACGGAGCCAAGACCCCAGCAGTGGTACGTGGTCACTGATGAACGTGTCGACCCCCCTTTGCACCGGTTGCTGCCTTCCTGTTTGTCCAGCTCTGACTCCCGTGACCCGTCTGGCCTCCCTGCGGCCTCCCACCCTCCCCCCAACACACCAGACCCTGACTCATCCCTTGCCAGCTCTGGGACTTACGACAAGTTGCTTCTCTGAGCCTGGCTTCCCACACGTGAGGGGACGTACGGAGACACCCGCCTCCCAGCCTCCTCACGCGTGTGCAGCCTTCCCGAGGAGCCGCAGACCATGTTAGTAGGTGTCAGCTCTGCCTGTCAGGCCACTGTCTCAGAAGAGCCCAACTCAGGAACTTATTGGGGTTCCAGCCGGGGACGTTCATTGTCCTGCTGCGGAGCCGCCCTCCACACTTCAGAATCGTCTTTCACTCCCAAGCACCTGGCGGCCGAGGAACTTCCAGGGAACAGCACCCACAGCGGAGGCCCTGCCTCTGCAGCCCGGCCCTCGAGACGCGTCCGGGCGTACACAGGCTGGACCCGTGGCACCTGCTCCCCTGTGTCTGTCACTCAGGCCACCAGAACCTCTTCTACACCCAGGCCACCCAGTGGTGCTGAGCCTTTGAGATATACAAACTGTCCTGATAACGGTGTGGTCGAATAACTTATTATCTAAATTCGGAGACTCTGGAGTGTGGAAGGGGCACTCACTCTACAAGGGCCCCTGGACAGCAGGTGGGACTGGGATCTCCCCGGCACACCCAGACGCAGGGCCGCCCAGCCTCTAGCTGCCAGAGGGTGAAGACCCCCATGCCTGTGGAATGCCCACGNCACCAGAACCTCTTCTACACCCAGGCCACCCAGTGGTGCTGAGCCTTTGAGATATACAAACTGTCCTGATAACGGTGTGGTCGAATAACTTATTATCTAAATTCGGAGACTCTGGAGTGTGGAAGGGGCACTCACTCTACAAGGGCCCCTGGACAGCAGGTGGGACTGGGATCTCCCCGGCACACCCAGACGCAGGGCCGCCCAGCCTCTAGTTGCCAGCTTTCCATTTCATGGGTGAAGACCCCATGCCTGTGGAATGCCCACATGAGTTCTCCTCCAGGGAACGTCATTTAGCTGTTAGGGGTTTTTCTTATGTCACCAGCCCTCCAGCTTACGAGACCCCCACCAGGACGACCACATTCAGTCACTGGGAACGGTGGGGGCGAGACAATGTTCACCTTCCCAAACGTGGCGAGCAGCTGTCCGATGAGCAGGAACGCGGTCTGTCCTAGGCATCGGGCAGCAGGTGGACACACAGAACTGTGTGTGGACGGTGGAAACTTCATGCAGAGAGGAAGACCCAGCTGCCGATTCCATTCCTCCTGTTATCAGCTGCAATGTGTGGGTGTATTTGACAGTTTCAACAACCACGGGGACAAACCATCAGGACAGACCCAGATGGCCATGGGCCAACGAAAAGCGACGCCCCACCCCAAGCGGCAGGAGTGGCTCCCAGGAGCTGCCCCCTGGAGGGCCCCTCTGGGGAGCTCTGCTGGCTGCCCACTTCCCAGAAGTGTCCCGTGTGGCCACAGTGACTGAGGACGACGAAGACTCTGTCACAGGTGAGCGGTGTGGGCACAGGCAGGAGTGTGCTATGGCTTCCTTCACGTCACGAGAGTGGCAGCTTTCTGGTGACGGGAACGGGTGCTGTGTTGCGTTCTAAAGTGAGCCAGGGATGGGAGGAGATCGTTCCCGAGGGGCCGGTGGGAGAGGTCTCCGGCCTGCGGGACAACGTCCACCTCGTGTGCCCGAGAGCGGGGCCTTCACGCTCTGCGCAGACAGGGCAACTTCATTTACTGGGTGTTCAGAAGCCGGGTTGGCACACGTGGTCAGGCCGATGGAATTCTTCTGAAGGAGAAGACCAGCCAGAATTTACTTTCGTGAGAAAATCTGGAACGATAGGTCTCATGGTGGCAAACTGCAGGTCTTAGGTGTTCTCACGGGGACACATGGGCTCTAGGACCTGAAAATTTTAGAAGCTCATGTTAAAATGGGTTGCAGCTGGCGTACAATTTTAATACAGCTTTAATCAAAGCACACACACTAACAAATTGGCAGGGGAACTCCAAGTGGATAAATGATAAGAACGTGACGAGCTGACCACAGCAGTCCAGCTCCGGGGGCTGCGGCTCTGAGGCCGACCCTCCGAAAACTCCATCCCTGGAAGGAAGAACAGCAGTTCCCAGGTGTCAGTCCGTCCGCCCAGTGACGGGAAGGCAGCCCAGGTCTGAGGCCTGTCAGGTCGGCTCTCCGGGGCACAGCCACCTCATGGCCTCCAGCACGTCTGGGCCCTGGCTGCACATGCAGTGGGGTGGAAATTTTCTGTGCTTTCGCAAATGTTTGTTTGCACACCGCGTTTTAGGGAGCGGTCATCAGACTGTGACTCAGGAGTTACCGGCCAGAGACTCCCCACCCCCTGGAATGAGTCCATCCTCGGGTAACTCTGGACTTCCCAGAGCTGCAATAGCACAGCGTCAACCAGCCCTGGCCCACCCAGCCTGTCACGACGTGGAACGGGGCCTCTGGCCAGCTCGGGTCAGTAGAGGGGGAGTCTGGGGCCCAGTGGCCTAGGCTGTGGGCCTCAGCTCTATGCGTTGTTTTTGTTGTGTGTGTTGGGTCTTGTTTGAGAGCCTGTTGTGTCCTCTCGGCCAGAGCAGGAGGCTGTTCGAGCCTGGTTCACAGAGTCAGAAACTCAGGGCTGCAGATGTCACTGGACATGCTGGGAAGTGACAGAGACAGGCGGGTACCCGAGAAAAGGTTGGACCAAGAAGCCTTCTGGCCCTACAGTCACGTTTGAAGTGCTCCTCTTTGCTTTTCTTCTCTATTTCTGTGCCACACGTGTCCTTCGGAAACCTAGCTGTGGGCCCAGCAGCCGAGCTCTGGTCACTTGGCTTTGAGGTCATGCTGATAGGTGGCCGGTGCGGAGAGGAGGCACGGTCTGCGGCCTCCGCGTGTCGCCCGGAGCTCACAGCTCTCTGGCTGAGCCGTGAGACAGGCCATCTCCCTCCCCGCAGCATCGTCTGCATCCTGCATGTTCACTTTGACTCTGGGTTGCACACGTGTGAGCCACGCACACGGTTTAGGGGGGAATCATATCCCCTACAGAGAGTCTGTCAAGCACCTGAGCACCAGGATCCAGGAGCAAAGACTCCTGTACGGAGTGAGGTAAGAACCTGGGGATTTTACAGGCCTTGGACTGGGCCCTGACTTACCACTTTATTTTTAACTTTTAAAATATTTTATTTTTAGAAAGAGGAGAAGGGAAGGAGAAAGAGAGGGAGAGAAACATGCATGTGTGGTTGCCTCTCGTGTGCTCCTTACTGGGGACCTGACCCGAAACCCAGGCATGTGCCCTGACTGGGAATTGAACCAGCAACTCTTTGGTTCGCAGGCCTGCGCTCAATCCACTGAGCCACACCAGCCAGGGCTGACTCACTTTAAATGAACTCTGTAATTTCAGTTACCCAAAAATGGGTAACTGAAAATACCACCGTTAGTTTTAGAGGACCTACACTAAAAATAAAGCAAGAATGAATGGGGAAAGCAACGTAAATTGTACCCTGTATTTAATGACCAGATTGTTTGTTGAACCACCGGGGAAGCCCTGCTGTTATGGCCTCTGGGCCACTGCTTTATATGCAGACTTGTTCCCAATGGACTCAGTGGTCACACTCAGCAACGTTCTGGAGATTTTATCTTAGAATAGGAAACAGTCTAACATACATGCATGTTTAATGATTATGTGAAGTCAGACTTTGTACGCATTTCAAATTCTTTTTTTTCTTCATGCAACTGTAGATTTCTGTCTCCGAGGATGTGCTATTTGCTTGCAGTCAGTTGCTCATAGGTCTTTATCGTGTGCGTGTGGAAAATAACCCGAAGCCCGAAGGGTTGGAGTTTCCCTCTCTATAATTAATGAAAGCATAAAATAAATCATTTGGCTTCCTGAGGACACTGTTATTACCATTAATAAGAGGCGGGGATGCCTTTTCTAAGATGCGACAGATGTCAACAGCATTAAACAACAGGAGAACTTCCAAATTGTTTTGGCATCACATAAAGAATGTTAATTGCTATTTTCCGGTTTGGGTCCCCCGAGATCCATAAGATTTGGTTGCAATTATAGTTACAATTCTTGCTGTTGTTCCTTCGTAACTAGCAGCCTTGGATGTCCGGGCCCCCCCACCCCGGGTGATGGGAATTCTCTGACTCAACATGTTCATATGGGCCCCCACGTGGCCACTTGTGAGCGGGCTGCCCAAGAAGAACAAGATGCAAAAGGCCTGTGAGGCCCAGACACACCCACGTGAACTTTCTTGGGCTTTAACTCCCTGAACCTCAGTATCGCACCTCATCTCACACACCTGCCACTTGGGACTTTCTTTGTTGACTTGGGTGCCCCACCATCTCATTCTGCCTGCCTGTGGCTTTGGCAACCTGGCACTTTCCCAAGGCTGTCCCAGCTGCACTTCATGGGCAATCTGTCCCCTACCTCAAGCTGGTCCCTTCATGATCGGTGCTGTCAGCCTCACAGGATCTCTGCCTCGGCCACCCAGACTCCTCCTCGGGCACCCAGGCCCTCCAGGCTCTGGCGGGGCCCCCCTGACACCATCCACCTGCCCACCCCCATCGTGACTTCAAGTTCAGCTTGGTTCATCAGTGCTTGAAGTGCCTTTGAACACTGTGGTCAGTGACTCTCTGCATTTGAAGGACATAGTGTTTTGCAATGTGCTTCACGGTGCTGTGATGCAGGCACCCAGTGGCTGAGACCTGTTCTGAAGATAGAGAGCCAAATCCTGAGAACTGGAACGATTTCTTCGGGGGCAGACATCCAGGGTGGACAGCGACAACCAGGGCCCTGAGGTCTTACTTGGAAGGAAGGTCAGAGAAGAGGGAATATGCTCTTTCGTGACTTCAATGGTGGAGGAAGCGACTGGACACGAAGGCGCGTGGGCAGAGAAGGCAACCCTCCGAGGCAGAGAAGGCAACCCTCCGAGCAGAGAGGGCCACCCTTCCCCAGCAGTCTGCAGAAGGAGTCCGGTTCTGCAGACTCATTCATACTCTAACCCCCAGAAACGTGAGCTAGCACATCTGTGCTGTTTTAAGTCACCAAGGCTGTGGTCATTTGTTTCGGCAACAGTAGGAAACGAGTGTGACTGTACACCCACATTTCCTGGTGTCTGTGGTGTGAGCTGTGCACTCACACACAGCACAGAGTGCGCACCCCTGAATGAGGCCAGGCCTGTGAAGGCAGCCCCTGCCCCCAAGCTGTGTCTTCGCTCACGGAAACAGGGTGCGACCGAACCATTTGATGTGACTCTTTCACAACACACGGAGGCAGGTGCCCAGTCACTGGCCCCTGGGGGCCCTCCTGGACCCTGATAGGCTGTGTTTTAAGGATGAAAACCAGTACCAGTCTGCTCAACTGGACTATTAACTCAACAACTTGAGCAAATTTCCGACGGGCTCCCCAAAGCAGCTGCGGAGGAAAATGTGTTGTGGGAGGCGGTCAGGAAAGGGCTGCCTGCACTCCCCAGTCTTGGAGCGGAGACTTGGGGGGTGGCTTCAGGGAGGAAGGGGGAGAGAGCTCCTCAAAGGCAGGGAAAGCACCCCCCCCCACATTGCCCTCGCCATCCCCATAAAACCCCGAGGCTGCTGCAATCCCCCAATTGGGTGCCCCAGCAGGTGACGCAGCCCCAGGTGGCTCCTGACTTGCCCAGGGGAGCTGCCCTGTGGGCCAGAAACAGGAGCCAGCAGGTCAGTGCTCCGGGGTCAGCCAGCATCCAGGTCTTCAAGAAAAACCGTCTCAAAATCAATACACTTCCTCCTGACGGACAAAATAGATTATTAAACTTTTCAGTTTCCTCTATACCTCTGTAGAGTACACCTCTGTACAGGTAATTTATTATTCGCCTTCCTGTTTAATTAATATCCAGTTTAATATTTGGTTTTGGGAGCTTCCTTGTCCCTCTGATTCACAGGGTGACATGATGTCACTTAAGTGTGACACCATTAGACACCTGCTGTATCACAGGTTGCCTGTCACTCGGCCTGTAGGGCATGAGCGTCAGCCACTGTCTTTCCTCTGCAGCTCCTTGCTTTCTGGGCACAGCCTTGGTCACAACACTCCTGTTTTCTTCAGGTCCATAAACCGCACCTGCCCTCTCAGCACGAGCTCAGGTGCCGTGCGCAACGCTCGCAGAGGGCGCACAGCCATGCTTCCCGAAGACTGGCATCGGCGCAGTGCCTGCGGAACATCGCAGAGAGAATCATACATGTGCGACCGCAGTTCAACACCAGTGTTTCTTGTGTTCAGGTTAAAAGTCAGCATCCGAACTATTAGCTCGCGATTAATCCCACTGGGTTCCTGGGAAGAACGATGTGCCACCTGGTCACTGGCCAGCCTCCCCCATGATATTCCTGAGAAGTCTTGTGTCGGCCACGGTGCCCACCTGGTTGTGTGGTGTCCTGGGCAGCTCGGGGGCTTCTTGGAGTGGGAACGGGGGCCTGTCCTCTCCAAGGGCCTCCCTGCCCCCGGACTAGGTCTGCATCTTCTCTGTCCTGTCCTCAGCTACAGCACCCCGAGTTCTGCTCCCAGCAGCTGGGCCTGGCCTGCTCCAGGATCTCTGCCTCAGCCGCCCCTCGGATGGCCTGCTCACTTGCCTCTTGGTTTCTGAAGTTCAAAGCTGCCTCAGGGTCATTACAAGAAAGAGAAAGAGAAACTAGTGAGACTTCAGAGAAAGGTGACCAAAGTGATGGCTGCCTAGGAAGAGAAAACCTTAAAGGAAGTTTCTACACAACATACTTTCTCGTTGTCATTGAAATGGGTTTTTACAAACACATATTGATCTTTTTTCCCAGCGTGTATGGAAATCAGTGAGAGGAAATAGGCTTACGGTAAACCAGAGGCATTTTAGCGGGCTGGGGGAAAGAATGTTGAGCTTTCGACAAGCACTGTGGGTCACGGTCTTGTCTCAGCCTGTGGTAAGTGAGGAGACATGCTGGAAAATGCAGCCCCAAACAAACAATAAGAGTTTAACAAATACACTATGTCGTTTCCACTCTTTCCAATATTGAAAGGCATTTGCACTGAGTTACCGTGTTCTCCGTGAGCAAGGCCTTTGGGTCTTTGCAGGTGGCAATGGGGGTTTGTTCCGCAGAGAGTTGGGGAAGTTGCATATAGCAAATGGATTAAACAGATTTCTTCAGTGTGGACATTCTCAGATGCTTTAAAATGCTGTTTTGCCATCTTAGTTACTGAAAAGACAATTAAGGGGCGAGTTCCCAGACCTCTGTCACGACAGGACCCATAACTCCTGCAGAATCTCCTGCGGCAGTCCCACAGACTACGGGGCGGGGGGGGGGGGACTGTCCTTTTCCTGGAGTCCAGGGTTGAATAAAAGACCCCTTCAAAGCATGACTTTAATTTAGGACCGAGGAAAAGTGGAGAAGCTTATTTACTTGGAGCCCAATCATTTTGTCCCCTAATCGAAATATTTGGTGAACACTCTTCCCAAGCATTTCAACCCTCACCTGGCTGGCCTCCAGGGCTCTCTGGAAACTGGCTGGCAGCCCCAGGGTCTTTCCCTGAACCTGCCCAGGGCCACCTTTTGCTGAGTCCCCCAGGATTCACAGCGGATCAGATGGAAACCCATAGAAGGAAGTGTGTGTGCAATGACTGCGTTTGAGAAAATGCCGCAGGAAAATGGAAGGAATCTCTGTAATTAGCACTAAAAACTGGAGATGAGAAGCCAGTGTGCTGCCCTTCTCTCCTGGCAGTCCCTCACCAGGTTTATACCGGGCTGGGCAAAAGCAGGTTTACAGTTGAGAGCACATGTAACACAGTTCATTCTTGTGTCATTAACTACTGTATTATTAATATTTCCCACACACAGCTGTAAACCTACTTTTGCCGACCCTGTATATGCATGGCCTTTGCTGTTCACCTGAAGGACCTGGGACCCTGTTGTTCTCAGGGGACCTGGCTCCCTCTTTACAGGATTTGGCTTCACAGGGACTCAGGTCTAGAGGCCCACCTGGCATGAACCTGCCACTATCTGATTGGAGGTGGCTGGAGGTGGGCTGGCACAGTGAGCCACACCTGCTGCACCTGCTGAGTCACCAGCAGCCCTCTGGGGCCCACAGGTGCTTGGGTGCTTTTCTGGGACATGGGTCCCAGACCTAGGCACCTTCCCACCGGCTGCCCACAGGAGGAGCAGCTACCTGCAACCCCGAGAGGTCTGTGTGTCTTGGAGTCGGCCTTCACACAGCAGACGCACAGACACTGCACTCTGGCAGGCATTTTTAGCTCTCTGTCCAGCTTTGGGAAATAATGCAATTTTGGAAATACTGTCTCTTACAGTTTTAGCATTCCTAGGCTGGCTCAGTGCCTTGTGAACCCGTGGTTTACGTGTTGCCTTGGTTACAGCAAAAACAGCTGTTTTTTTTCTGGGCCTTTGGTCAGGCTTCACCCAAATCCAAAGAGCCTTACCCGCACCTGCCCTCTGAGTCCCCGCACCTGGTGCCCGGGTCTGGGTCGGGGACAGGGCCGCGGGTAACTGAGCCTGGACCCAATCTCGGTCCCTGTGCGTTCTGGGTTCCTCTACCAACACCAGACTCTCTCCCGCCATGCGCTCTCTGTCCTTTATGTCTGTTTTCTTTCTCAAGGTAAAGATCTGTGCTCAGGTAGAGACAGAAAACTAGTTTCCAGATGCGCTGAGGTCACTTTAACAATTCAAAGGATATGGGACACCTCCCGGGGTGGGGCAGAGTGCCCTTTCCTTCCTCCCTCCCCCACTCCGGAAGTGCCTGCCTCTGGCGGTGACCCACGGCCCTCCCCGGGCGAGGAGGAGGCCGCCGACACCTGCGGCTGAACGAACTCGGCTCTTCCCCGCCCTCGGTGCGGAGGCCACACCGGGATGCCGCGGCCCCGCCCTCCCAGCTCTAGGAGCGCAGCTGGGCGGCGAGGGGCGGGGCCAAGAGAGGCGGGGGCGGGGCCACGTGGAGGGGGCGGGGCTGCTGGCTGGTGAGAGGTCAGGGGCGGGGCCGTGAGTCAGGTGCGGCGCGGGGCTCCGGTCCGGGGGCGGGAAGGGGCGGGCTGGGGGCGCTGGGGGCTGGGGGGCGGGGCGGGGCGAGGCGGGTGGGAAGTGAGGAGCCGGGCTGAGCCTCTCCAAGAGCTGGAGAGACGGCGAGAACCTTCCGGGAGGAGCCACGGCTGGGTCCTGGAATCGCTGTGGACCTGTGTTCCCCAGCGTCCGGTGCTGGGCTGGCGGACTCCGGGAGCTGGTCTCCACCCTGGGCGGACTTCGGAATTGATCCTGGACTGCCGGGCGCCGCACCGGGCGCTTTTCCGCGGGGTCGGAGCCCCAACAGCTCTGCCAGCGAGAATGCACGCGCTGCCCAGCCTGGACGCGCCCCGGGCGGAGCGGCTTCTGCCCCGGAGATTGGATGCAGCGGTGCCGACGCGCAGGAGCGCGGTGGAGAGGCTGGCAGCTGACCGCGCCAAGTACGTCCGGGGCTTGCCGCGGGCAGCCGGTGACCCCGCTTCCGAGAGCAGCAGCCTTGGGGCGGGCGAAGGGCCAGTAGTCGACCCTCGGCCCCCGGCTTGCACTCCCGGTGCCGTGGCACGCAGGGCAATAGCGCGGAAGCCGCTGAGGCCTGACTCGCTGGTCATATACCGGCAGAAGTGCGAGTTCGTGCGTGGGCCGAGCACCGACAGCTTCGGGGGCGGCCTGGTGAAAAAGTTCTTGCCGGGGTCAGGCAAGGAGAAGACGTCGGCGTCCCCCGAGAAGTCCCAGGTGGGAGGAGAGGCCACGGCCAGCGGGGAGGAGGCGGCTCCAACCAAGCCCGGCCCCGCAGCAACCCCTGGTTCCCCCGCGCGCCCGTGCGTCTCGGCAGCGCGCCCGTGCGTCCCGGCAGCGCCCCCGGCGCCCCCAGCGCGTCCCAGCTTCCCCTCAGCGACCCCGGCGCCCCCAGCGCGTCCCAGCGTCCCCGCAGCGACCCCGGCGCTCCCAGCGCGTCCCAGCGTCCCAGCAGCGACCCCGGCGCCCCCGGCGCGTCCCAGCGTCCCCGCAGCACTCTCGGCGCCCCCAGCGCCAGCGACCCCCGCGCTCCCAGCGCGTTACAGGAGCCCCGCCGCGCCCGGCAGCCCAGAGCCGCGAGTGACCAGGCGCAGGGGCCTGCAGCGCTCGCAGTCAGACCTCACCTCTCGCTACTCCATGTCCGCGGCGGAATTCGACAGCTTCTTCCAGTTCTGTGGCCTGGAGCCGGAGGTGGTGGAAGCACTCGGGAGGGAGAACTTCTCCGCGGGCTCGGACCGCCTCACTTTAAAGGTTCGCAGCGTCAGCATGGCCACCTCCGACAGCGGCTTCTCCCGGCATAGCGGCAGCGACGAGGGGCTGCAGGAGGAGGAGCTGATGGAGCAGGTGCCCAGCACCACCTCGGTCATCGAGAGGAACGCCCGCATCATCAAGTGGCTGTATACCTGCAAGAAGGCCAAGGAGACCCTGGGGCCGCGGCTGCAGGGCCCAGTGTGACTGCTCCGCCCGGAGGTCGGAACCCAAGGGTGAGCCGGGGTGTCTGTGCGCGCGTCCGGGAGGGCTCTGGGCTGGATGGCCAGGCTTCTGAGGTTGGAAGGGACCCTGGAGATTGAGACGCAGAGCGTCGCGCATGACAGTCCAGGTCCCCACGGGTCAAGCGCCCTTTCTTTTGAATGTATCACTCATGACTGCCTGGAAACGGGATGCTCACACCATCCCAGTTAGTTTATTTCTATGAAAAGAAGGAAAGTTGGAATTACCCAAGCTGTCAGAAAGCAGCTTCACCCCTCCGATGTCATCGGTTTGGGTAGAGCTGTCTGTGACCACCGACCCCCAGCTGGGGCCCGCTGCCTTCTCCCCTGCCCTGCTGCGGGAAGGGGTCCTCTGCAGCGTCTGGCCAGCACTGGGGCGTTCCTTTAGCTGGAAAGCCCTCTGCTTGGCTAAACGTATTCTTAATTGTTTTGAGAACTTTCTAAGCAGCGCCCGCGGAGCAGCGTAGTTCCCGAGAAGGAGCTTCTGTGGTGACGGGGCGCCGGGTGGGCTGGTCTCTGGTGTGTGAGCCCGCGTGGCTCTGATGAGACGCTGGATGGAGGTGTGCGTCTCGCCCCTGGACGCCTGTAGCGCAGGGCCCGCCTTGAACCTAAGGAACCGCATTCTCACTCCCGCATGCGCCCCTCCTTCCAGGCGCAGGTGGGGCGGGCACTCCCTGGATGGGGAAAGGAGAGGAGGCCGCACTTCTCAGTTCTTTTACAAGAACCAAGAATTTAAACCGTGAGGCCTCTTTTCTTCTCTTACCCTTCAATGACAACAATGTAAGTTTTTTTTAAAAATTACGTGGTGGAAGTAATTTTGTCTGCCTTTGAGATAAGCCCACTGAAGACAGCTGGGGTTTTAGCACGGTGGGGGAGGTGCCTGTGTGCCTGCTCACCCGAGGGTGAGGATGGAGAGGGTGCCTTGGCCCCAGTGCCCGCCTGAGAGCGAACGAGGGGAGGTGAGTTCATTGCTTGGTTCGGACTTGGAAGGATCATGACTGAAGTGGGTCCTTGCAGTTTATCAAATTTTATTTTCCACCAGCATAAGCCCCCAAAGCATGTAAATAGGTAGTTAAAATTTTAAAATGAGAAAGATTTGCTTGTACCGTTCCCAGATTGACTTTTTGAACTGAGATGAGTGTAGAAAGGAGATGGCAGGAGGCGTCAGGGGTGTCTGGGTGTGGAGGAAGGGCTCCGTGCGGCCCAGAGGGGCCTGGTCGAGGGCGTCCAGCACTAACCTGGGCGTGGGGCCTGTGTCCTGTCAGTCACCTGCCTTCACTGACCGCGTCTGGTGGCCGTAAAGTGAAGGCAGATGGTCTCCAGCTCCACACTCGCTGCTTCTGTACAGTGATCCGCAGAGCTGCACATCCTGATTGGAGCCCAGAAAAGAAAGAAAAAGAAAAAACGCTGCCTGTTGGAGGACGTAAAATGTAAACTTGTGAGCAAGTTCCCTCCAGGTAGCCAGAGCTTTGTGCACCGGCAGCAGCAGAATTTGTGGTCAGACAGTGACCGGGTGGTGCACAAACGGACCCAACTGAAACTTGACAACAGGAAGTGAAAGTCTTCCCTCCCAACCCTCTGCACCCAGAGCCCCCCCACCCCGCCCCCCAATGTCAAAATCCAGCAGTGTCCTGAAGAGAATCTGGGGCGCAGTCCGTGAAGTTTGAGCGAAGGGCAAAGCTGGCTTGGCCCGTGAGAACTGCCGTGACCAGGGGGAGCAGTGGGAGGTGAGGGAGGGGGCAAGCACAGCAGAGTACTCCAGTGGGCGAGCCACTCTCCCCTCCCTCCCTCTGAGTCCTGTCTGTTCGAGGCAGTGCCACCTGCCTCCTGAGCTGTTTCCTGCTGCTGCACGGCAGGGAGACCGACCCGAGCACTGGGCTGTGCACCAGCGGCCACCAGCTCTGTAAATATTTGCTTCACAAATTTACTCTCCTAGACCCCAAACAGGGTGCGAGATCCCGGAAACCTCGACCCAGGAGACCTAAAGTCTGTCTGCTCGGAGGGTAGGGAGGAGACTTGGGACGGAGATGGGTCTGCTTCTGTTCACAGCCCCTCAGTTGATGCGGGTGAACTGAGGAACAGCCAGCGGGACCCCGGCGTGCAGCGGGGCACCCTTCCCCTTTCTCCTGGGGGTCTTTGGCGGCTGTCCCCTCCTCATGGGGTCACTGTTCTGAGACTACTCCCGTTACCTCTGGAAGCTGAGGAAGGAGCAACGCAAGCTGTGATTTCCTTCTAGCTTATCAGGACATTTGTGTTGAAATTCATGCAGCTTCACTTTCGAATTTCATGAAAAATTCAGAAAACCTGAGATGAACAAAGATATGCTTTCTAAATGAAAAAGAAAACATACCTTGTATATGGAGGTTTACATCTCATTGGTAGCTATTATCAATTAAAATGGAAACTGGTGTGGCTCAGTTGACTGATTGCTGGCCCATAAACCAAAGAGTTGCCAGTTCGATTCCCATCAGGGCACATGCCTGGGTTGTGGACCAGGTCCTTAGTAGGGGCATGTGAGAGGCAACTACACATCGATGTTTCTCTCCCTCCCTTCCCCTCTCAAAATAAATAAAATAAAGAAAGAAAAAGAAAATATACCACCCAGAAGTAAATAACAAGTTAATAAGTTTATTACCCCCAAGGAGTGAAAATGTTTGCTTTCCAGAGCCCAGAGTTCAGAGCTAGAGAAGGGCTCAGGGAAGGAGCTGCCAGCCTTCAGATGGGCGAGGAGCAGACCCCGCCCTGTGGGTGGTGCTGGCTCCGCTTCCCAGCGTCTCTGTCCTGAGAGCAGCTCCCCTGTCTGCTGGCATTACTCATCTTCCTGTCGTTCAGTCACTAGGACGGCGGGCCTGCCCAAATTAGGCCTGTGGTTTTCTGGCTTTGGGGTAGAATATATGTTGCTGGTTTTAGTATTGTTATAAAAGAGTGGTAACTTGTCCTTTGGGTTAGTTAGGGATAAACATTGTTTAACTTTAAGGCAAAAATCTCAGATGTCCCACAGCCCTCTTCACCTTGCTCTTTGATAGGAAAGGACCCCTGTGGGGTCTCTGCTGAGGGGGTGGGCAGAGCTGGTCTCCTCTTGGGCAGAGATGCCCTGGGGAGCAGCAGACACACTCCAGCCCCTGGCCCCCTCCTTCCTGACCAGACAGAGGCTGTGGGCACCTGACTCAGAGGGCACTGCAGGTCCGGGGAGCCGAGCACCACAAGGCACTGTCCTCAGGTCAGACCTGGGCCATCTTAGACACACCTGTGGGCGCGTTTGCCGACACGTGGGCAGGCGGACTGACTGCCTTGTGTTCTGTTCTGTTGGCATCTCAGTGAGGGACAGCACTGCCTTCACCAACAGTCAGAGGAATTTTGTACTGCCTGTGAGTAGTTGGAGGGAAATAAAAATGAAAGGCAGCCAACCTCTTTTCCAAATTTAAGATGCACAAAATACCACAAAGCCAAAGACTACAAGGAGCAGGTTTGGAAGTATAATATTCGCCTTATGACTTTTGCCAGAACTGGTATTGATTCTCGGCTTTTCCGTACCCCTCAGGATTGAGCCTTCCCAGCAGCGAGTTCCCCCTGAAGCATGTCCGGTATGATTGGAGACCCCAGGCCCACGCTCCCTGCCTCAGGCTTTGTCCAGTGCACCCTGGTGACCACAAGGAACCCTCTGCAGGAGCTGGAGCAACTTCAGAAAGTCCGGAGCTGAGAAACCAGGAATTTACTGGGTGACTGCAGCCACCACCCAGCCGAAGCTCCAGGAGGTGCTTCCTTGTCAGGGTGGCTCCACCCCGGCCTCCAAAGGGCATTGGACAACAGACAGGGGGGAGGGGGAGGGATGTGTTCAGGGGCATCATTTTGACTGGTTTAGGGAGAGACACCATGATCTTTTTTAACTGTATCTAGATTAATTGTTAAAAGGAAAAAAGGCAAAGAGCACAATGAGAACCAAGCATGCCATGGAATCTACTGCCCCCAGTCATCTCAGGCCATTGGCACCATCGAATCAGAGTCCTGGACCCTGGAGGAGGTATTGTAGTGGACACGTCCGCACACGCACACGGGCGCTCCCAGCGTCACTGCCGTCAACCAGGCCCTGGGGTGACACAGCACTTTAAAAATCACTGGAGGGCTGCCCGGTCTTCCGCTAGTGCCACTCCCATTGGGTGGGTAGCCTGTGCAGAAACTGTGAAAAGATGGGAGTTGAGGTCCTGCTGAAAATCCTGTTCTGGCACCTGCACAGCGTTTTGAGAGGCAGCAGAGGTGCTGTCAGCGCCGCCAGCAGCATCTCTCCACTCACTGCCCTTTGGAAGCTTCGAGAAGGGGCGGGAGCCCTGGCTCCACGGCACCAGCCTGCCCTCCACAGGTCACCCGTCCCCTCCAAGGCGGAGCCCGGCACCCTGCCTGTGAAGGGCGTGTTGCAGGGGAGGGAGGCCTGGGCGCCCGGAGAGGGCAGATGCTTGCAGATAAGGGGTCCCTGTGGCCCCACCGAACCTTGTGGGCACCCAGAGGGAGACCACAGCCTTCAGGCCAGAGCCTTGGGCCAGAGTGTCTGTCACTGCACGCCACCCCAGAAAACTGTCACCCACTGTCACCCACCGAGTCTTGCCAGACTCCGTGTTTCATCAAAATATACCTCCTCAAGAACAAGTTTGTTAGCGGGGAGAATGTGGACAGGAGAGAAATGCATTTCTCAATGGTAGGATACTTTCAAACCAATTTGTTTTGTTATGTTTGTGTATATTTCAATGTTGAATCATGTTTTTATAACTTTTACTGTGAAAGTAGGTCTTTGAGTTACTTAAATATTTATTTTCACACAGTTGTTAGTCTTCAAATGGTTTTTACTCATTTCGTATAATTTTAGTTTTAGCAGAATAATTTTAAATCACTTTCTCCTTTCTTACTTTCTGTACTTTCTTCCAGTTGTCTTCTTGTATTTGTTGCTTAATTGCCTTTTGGCCTTTGACTGACCAGAGCCCTCTGTGCTGGCCACGTCATGCAAGCCACGGTCTGCACCTCAGGAGGCCCCGTTGGCTGTCGGACGGGCCTTTCTCAGGGGGACCCTGGAAGGACAGCAGGTTCCCTGCTCTAAGGTTTCATCCCCACCGTTGTCCCTCTGAAAATGCTGCTGTTCGCTGGGTTGCACTTAACTAAAAAAAATAATGTCAAAGATGAGAGGAACCTTTAAAGGACCTTCTGCACCTAGTTTGTTTATCTGCAGATGTTGCATCCATTTTGGAGCTTTAAGTGAAGTTGTTGTGTGGCTTCTACACTCAAAATAGGAGGAACTGAAGCTTAAGTCAAATTTATCTTATGTCAAAATGGGGCTGACTCACCACCCATTTAATAGATGAAAAATATTTTTTAAGCATTGGTTTAGTCACCAAGATCTTCCAGAAGTGTGTGTGCTTGTGTGGGGTGCAGGACAGGGGTGCAGTCCCCCGGAGGGGATCCCAGAATGGCCATCGGAGGCCGGTGCAGGCGGGGGCAGAGTGTGCCTGGGAGGACCCGTGCTTTCCCGACCCTGAGGTGTCCCAATGTGCGGAGCTACTTGAGAAACTCTAGTTGTGCGGCTCAGGCTGAATGGAGAAGCTTGTCATTGCTTTTTTGAAAAGTAGCATGGTGAGTAACACAGGGGGAAGGAGACAACAGTGGAAAAGCAAGGAGCACAGCCCGGCAGTTCCCTGAACCGTGGGCCCAGCGGAGCAAGGCCCTGGGGGAGTCTCCCTGCTGCGAGCACACATGCGTAGTTTTCGCCGCGGTCCCCGGCGCTAGAATAAAAAGACACTTTGTGAGACGCTGCCCTGGCCAGCGGGCCAGCACCCTGTGTGGACGCAGCTAGTGATTTTTACTGCCGTTTCTAAGCAGAGTTTTTGGTATATGCTTACTTGCAACAGAAGTGCAATATTGGGGGAGTGTATTAAAGAAATAAAGTATTTTACCATTTATCAATATTAATTTATGAACTTTTTCTTTTTTAAATTATTGATTATGCCATTACAGTTTTAATTCCCCCCTTCATTCCCCTCTACCCTGCACACCCCTCCCCCATCATTCTCCCCCCCTTAGTTTATGTCCACCTGTCTCAAGTCCTTTAGATTCTATATTTCCTCCACTATTCTTGCCCTTCCCCCTGTCTATTTTTTACCTACCATCATGCTATTTTCTGTGCCTTCTCCCCCCTTCTCCTCCCCCACCCCCCTGTTTCTAACCCTCCATGTGTTCTCCATTTCTGTGGCTCCACTCCTGATCTAGCTGTCCTCTTGGTTTGCTTTTCTTTTAGGTGTGGTTGTTAATAACTGTGAGTTTGCTGTCCTTTCACTGTTCATATTTTTGATCTTCTTTTTCTTAGATAAGTCCCTTTAACATTTCATATAATAGGGGCTTGGTGATGATGAACTCCTTGAACTTGATCTTATCTGAGAAGCACTTTATCTGCCCTTCCATTCTAAATGAAAGCTTTGCTGGATAGAGCAATCTTGGATGTAGGTCTTTTGGATTTCATAACTTGGAATCCTTCTTTCCAGCCCCTTCGTGCCTCTAAGGTCTCTTTTGAGAAATCAGCTGACAGTCTGATGGGAACTCCTTTGTAGGTGACTGTCCCCTTATCCCTTGCTGCTTCTAGGATTCTCTCCTTCATTTTGGTCTTGGCTAATGTAATTATGATGTGCCTTGGTGTGTTCCTTCTTGGGTCCAACTTCTTTGGCACTCTCTGAGCTTCCTGGATTTCCTGGAAGTCTATTTCCTTTGCCAGACTGGGGAAGTTCTCCTTTATTATTTGTTCAAATACGTTTTCCACTCGTGGCTGTTTCTTTCCCCCTTCTGGTACCCCTATAATTCGGATGTTGGAATGTTTAAAGATGTCCTGGAGGTTCCTAAGCCTCTCCTCATTTTTTTTGAATTCTTGTTTCTTCATATTTTTCTGTTTGGTCATTTTTTTCTTCCTTTTGGTCCACTCCCTTGATTTGAGTCCCAGTTTCCTTTCTATCACTATTGGTTTCCTGTGCATTTCCCTTCATTTCAATTAGTTTAGTCTTCATTTGTTCCTCAAATTTGTGACTAAAATCGACCAGTTCTGTGAACATCCTGATCACCAGTGTTTTGAACTGTGCATCTGATAGGTTGGCTATTTCTTGGTTGCTTAGAGTTATCGGCTCTGGGGATTTGAGTTCTTCTTGAGCCATATTTTGGTCTGTTCGTGCCTGTTACGTATGAGGAGCGGAGCCCTAGGTGTTCACCAGGACGGGGCAACTCAGTCCCTGGGTTGTGACTGTATGTGGGGGCGGGGTCCAAGAAGGGCAATGGCGGTCCCCTCTGCCGCTTCCCGCCGCTGGGGCCTGCGTGGTCTGTCTCACTGCTCACTCCTTCGCCTGGTTTATCTGCACACAAATGTGTGACTGCAGTCAGCCTGCCTCCTTGAGCCCTCACTGGGTCCGCCTGTTGCTACCCCACACCTGGGATCCACTCACGGCTGCCTGTGCGCCTGGGTTGGGGGATCTTTCCTGCCGACCCTGCTCCACTGCTGGCTCCGCCCCTCTTACTGGTCTGGGTGAATGGTTCGTTGTTGTTGGACTTCCATACAGTTCAATTTTCTGTGTTTTGGGTGCATTTCTGTTTACTGAAACTTTGTTGACTTTAAACTTGGTTGTGCGAGGAGGCACAGTGTTTCCACCTAGGCCTCCATCTTGGCAGAAGTCCCTAATTTATGAACTTGAACAGTGTGAAAACCATCAGAGCAAGTGTCTGTCCTCTATGACTTCTCCCATCTTTTGTCTTCTTCCTCTTCTTGATGTCATCGCCTCAGAACGTCAGCAGAATAAGGGAAGAAGCCGCATGAGTGAGTCACGTGGTGGGTCCCTGCGTCAGTGATTTTCAACAGGTGTGTCACAGGAATTTTTAAAACATGCGATGCCTGACTATTTGGTCAGGGGCACCGACCTCTTGTCCCTTAGGTTGTCAAGTAAAGAATGACAGCAACCAAGGCAACCACAGCTGTCTGGTGTGAAGAGTCAAAATTACACCTATTTTTTTTCAGATTGGCCAGAAAACATATTTTTTGGTGTGTCGCAGAATTTTAGCAGCTAGTTTATGCGCGCCGTGAGATGAAGAAAGGTTCCTTTTGCGTGCAGCTACTAACCTTCCATCACCTCACTCAGCAGTGAAGTCCGTTCTCAGTGTCCACTGGGCGTGGGGCTGGTGTGCCTGGGGCGGCGACCTCCGACCCGCCAGCCCAGACCCTGACCGCCAGGCGCTTACTCCCACAGCTCCACCCAAGTCCAGAGACAGGCATCCCGAGGAGAATGAGGACGTCCCTCCTCACGCCCACAGTGACCAGGGTCCGGTCCCAGGGGGCTGTGGACACTCCCATCTCACCATGTGGGGCCTGTCAGATGTCCTCTGTGGCCATCTCAGGGTCTGAGAGCTGTTGTCTGTTCTGCCTTCACATAAACTTGTTCTCACCTTTCGGTCGCTGTTTCGGAAAATTCAGTGAAACAGGCAGTAGTGAGATGATGCCCAGTGGTTCTGTGTTTGAACTTTGTTTGCATGTGCGGCGATGAAACAAACGGGTCTACACAGAATCTCAGTGTCCGGGTTGGAAATACCAGGTGAGAACTCGAGTCCGCCCACAGCCAGGCGCGTACAGCTGGTTGCTGAAGCCACGGGAGCAGCGGGTGGGAAGACAAACAGAACACCAGAAAAGGGGGCCACCCGGTGTTTCCGTCGCTCTCTGCCCAGGGCCTCCAGTCCTGCCACTGATTGTGATCCTTGTGTTGTCGCCTCGAAAACTGCCATTGAAACAAAGTGCTTTCTGAAGGGGGGGGTGCATCAACCCATTGGTAACTGTTCATCTGTAATTCAGAATAGAGTACTGATTTCCTTGGAAAGTGCGACCCTGAAACACAGGAGCGGACGGGGGAGGCCTGGACCCTGGTGGCAGCAGGGCCTGCGGATGCTTCGTCTGAGTGTATGTAGGTCAAGGGCCAGGACAGGAAGGTCCAAGATCTGTTGAACCCACACCCTGCAGTGCAGCCGGTGGCATCACAGCGGTCATGCCCCTGAGCTGCTGTGACCTTGACCTGGGATAAAGCCACCGGTGACCACGAGCAGAACTCGCCATGTGCGTTTACCACGGAGCCGAGGATAGCAGTGGGCGCTGGGCGTGCCCTGCCATGATGGTCTCACCCTCTAGGAGGGTCAGATGTTCAGTAAGGATGGGGGTGGGGGGTGAGTAGTGAACAGTCCAGCAAATAGACGGCAGGTGTGGGCAGCCAGTCTGTCTGAACTGAAAACAGAACCCCAAATCCAAAACGTGTGAAAAGAGTCAAGCAACAGGCAATGAACGCATGCAAATTGCAAATGGCACATTTCTTTTCACTGAGAGGTTTGTTTCATTTTGGTCCCTGGAGGCTCTTTGCCTCAGTGGTTTAAAGCTTCAGGGTCCAAACAATGAAAAGCAGGACACCTTTCAAGTGGGGCCTCAGGACTCGCTCCACCTCTGGTCTGGAGGTCGTTGGGAGGGACTGTGCATCTCCCTGTGGTTTCCGTAAATCCACTTTTCAAACCCACGGCATGCTTGGGGAAGCGTACCAAGTCAATACAGCAAGCCAGTGGCAACTTGAGGACATGCCCTGGGAGGCGGGCCCCTGGGCTCAGGTGGGGACAAGCCAGGCCGGTCACCGGGACGTGAGGACCACGGTTTCCCGAGCCGCAGGGCAAGTCTGGGTTGCAGCATCCAGAGTGCAGAGTGGGGAGTGCACCCCAGGTGTTCTCGCTCGGCGTTGCCCTGCAGGTGTGTCCGAGGTGCCAGAGGGAAAGCGTCCACGTGGCCACCTGCTGAGATGGGCAGACACGCACTCGGCCAGGACCACGAGCTGGAAGTTGCGTCGCATCGCTTGGTTCCCACAAAAGCTCTCACGCAGCCAAAGCAATCTTGAGTAGAAGTTCAAAGCTTCTGCTGTCACACTCCCAGGTTTCAAACTGGGCTGAAACGCTACTGTAACCAAACAGGAAAATACTGGCACCGAAATAGACGTGTGGATGAATGGAACAGAACAGAGCCCAGAAAGAAGTCCATACCCACATGGTTGGTTAGTCCAGGACAAGACAGCAGGGACGCACCATGGGGCAGACAGTTGGTACACAGCATTGGGAAAACTGGAGCAGATGCATGTTAAAAAATGAAGCAGATGGCTTTCTCACACCATATACAAAAATAACCTCAAAGTGGATCTGTTAAAGACTTAGAGGTAAGACCTGAAACCATAAAATTCCTAGAAGAAAACATGGGCAGCAAAGTCTTGGACACTGGTCTCAGCCATATCTCCTTGGATGCATCGCTTTGGGCAAGGGCAAGATGAAAAAATGAGCAAATGGGACCATGTCAAACTAAAAAGCTTCTCACAGAGAAGGAAACCCAACTTGCTGAGTGACAGGAGGTATTCACCAATGGTATGTCCAATAAGGGCTTAGTACCCAAAATATATAAAGAACTTAAGCAACTCAACATAAAAAAATGAAACCAAGCAGTCCAGTTAAAAATGAGCAAGGGACCCTGGTAGACGTTTTTCCAAGAGGGCCAACAGGCAAATGAGGAGATGCTCAGTGTCACTAATTGTCAGAGAGATGCAAATTACAACCACAATGAGGCAGCACCTCCCACCTGTCAGAATGACCATCATCAATAAATCAACAAACAGGCCCTGGCTGGCGTAGCTCAGTGGATTGAGTGCAGGCCTGTGAACCACACGATCGCGGTTCGATTCCCAGTCAGGGCACATGCCTGGGTTGCAGGCCAGTTCCCAGCAGGGGACTCATGAGAGGCAACCATACGTTGATCTTTCTCTCCTTCCCTTCCCCTCTAAAGATAAATAAATAAAATCTTTAAAATAAATAAATAAATCAACAAACAGCAAGTGCTGGCCAGGACGTGGAGAAAGGGGATCCTCGTGTGTGTTGGTGGGGCCACGGACTGGGGCAGCCACTGTGGAAACCAAGTCTAGAGATTCCTCAAAACATTGAAAATGAAGCTGCCTTATGAACCAGTGACTTCATTTCTGGATTGTTAGTCAAAGCCGATGAAAACGCTGATCGGGGAAGACGTGCGCCCTGCGCTGACCACAGCAGCAGCCAAGGCCTGGGAGTGGCCGGCCGCCTGGAGGCGGACAAGTGGGTGAAGAAGAGGTGGCCGGGTGAGATGTCACTTGCCCATGAAAGAAGGAAATCCCGCCATTTGTGATACCATGGATAGAGGCAGAGGGCATCATGCTGAGCCCAAGAGGTCAGAGAAAGGATCATCTGGTGTCACTTGTGTGTGGAATCTAAAGAAACAAGGAACAAAACAGAAACAGACTCAAAGGGAACAGATTGGTGGCTGCTGGAGGGGAGGAGGGTGGCGAAGGGTGAAGGGGACCGAGGGGGACACACTCCCAGCCCCACAAGTCACAGGGTGTTGTGGGAAGCACAGACAGTTGTTACCATATGCGGCACGGTGACAGGTGATTCCCGGACTTATCCTGGAGATCATGTAGAAGACACGTAAATGTCACATCGCTAAGTTGTACATCTGAGACTAATGTAATGCTGTTCGTCAGCTACACTTCCCTAAGAATAAATTTGTAAAAACCATGTGTTCCCACCCTCCCACCATCCAGGAGGAACTCAAGGCCCAGGCGCACACTGCCCCCGTGCCTGCAGGCTCAGAAGGCAGCCCCTGCTCACCTGTCCAGGGCTTGTTCTGAAACTGAGCTTGGCAGGGGAACAGTAGTAAGGCAATCAGCTGACCCCATTTGCCGAGACTTCCCAGTGTCAGCACTGAGTCCCCTGCCCCGGGAAGCCCCCCGCCCCTGCAGACAGGGTGGGGAAGTCTGGAAACCCTGACAGCCATCCTTCCCTGCACCGGGGGGCACCAGCTCCGGGAGGGAGCCCACCTCAGGGGCCGCAGCCTCAGCAGCAGGACCGTGCCAAGTGCATTGTGTTGGTTATTCCGGCGACCCGCACAACAGCTGGTGAGGACCGGCATTTTCTGTAGGAGAGGCTGAGGTGTGGAGGGATTTAGTGCCTACCTCAAAGAACTAACCTGTTGGAGAAGTAAGAGTTTGAACCCACGTCTTCCTGGCTGCAAAGGCTGCCCTCATCGTCAGCACCAGGAGGCTCTTCAAGAAGCAAAAGCCAACCGGAATGTGGAGAGGACTTACCAACCTGTCAAGTGCACACACGATTCAGCACCAAAGCCTGGGCAGGACTCTGGTGCAGGACACCATCCCCACACTGCTCAGTGCCCGCTTACCATCTGGCGAGGGGCTCAGGCAGGTCGGGCTGCCTCGGGGTGGCCATGCAGCCCCAGCATCTCACACGCCGAGAAATCTCAGAGCTTCAGACATTTGTCTGACAGGAAGGGCTCTCACGGTTCTGTTCACGCTGCACATTTCACACAAGATGGTTCGTGTAAAGAGAGAATCAGGGGGAGCAAACAAGCTGAGCCAGCAGAACCCAGGGCAGTGCTGACTGGTGTCTGGGAGCTAAGCTGCCAAACGGGGGGCGGCCCATGCAACCCCTAAGTGCAGCCGCCTCAGGTGAGTTGCAGACTCTGAGGCTGGAGAATGTGGGGACCTTCCAGGTCCCTTCAGCAAAGTGGAGCAGAATAATGATCCTTGGCGGGGGGGGGGGGGGGGGGGGGGGTNTGGGGGGGGGGGGAGGTGTCACCCATTCACTTTTAAGTACATGGAAATGACCACAATTATGAAAGGGAAGCCTTCTTTAGAATGTTTCACACATCTTTGGGTTTGTGATTTTTTCAGCAATAGTAAAAAAAAGGGGGGGGCCCGGATATGCTCATTCCGAATACCTGCGTGCGCCCGTGTGCCTTTCAAGGCTGCGCACCTAGTGCCGTGTCACAGGTGAGAAGATAAACGGAGCCAATGTCAACAAGCTCAGCGGGCAGGTAGGGGCAGAAGGAAGCATGACTCACCTGTGGGTGTTCTCGGCTGGGGCGGAGGGAACAGCCATGACTTGAAGGTCACAAGGTGCGTCACACTGGGGCTCACCTCACGCCAGCCCTGCTCAGAGGGGGTTTTCCTGGGTTCCCGCAGGAAAGCCGCCGTGGTCCATGGCACCGGGAACCCTGCCCTCCGGCCTTCTCCTGGCAGGAAGGTATTCGGGCGAAGACGCATCTGCAGCAGCGGTTCGACTCAAACCTCCGACGAGGAGAGGCTAGACCTGTGCAGGCAGCTCCGTGAGGCTCAGGAACCCGTGCTGGAGCCTGGTCCCTCTCCGCTCAAGGCTGACGGTGGAGATAAAAGGTGGGGAACCCAGCTCAAGGCCTGTATTGCACGGGGAGCACCCAGTGGGTGGTAGCTATCATCATCATCAGTGTGTGAGTCCTCTCAGCATTCGACCTGTATCTTTCCCTAACGTGTCTAAAATAGGCGTGAATCAGTGCACGTTTTCCAGCTGCCGTCACTCTGGTAGTTCCTTCCTTTCTGGGCCCCGCAGCTCCCACGGGGATGTGGGCTTGCAAACCAGCTCCCAGTGCGTGCGTTTCACGCGTCACATCCCTCAACACGAAGCACCCGCAGCAGAAGGCAGGTCCGCGGTGGTTACCTCGGGGGGGGGGGTCTGGAAAGTGTCCCCTCCACAGTTTAGGACAGTGAGGTGGGTCAGCACATCCAGGCAGAGTGTCGGGAAGGACGCGAACCCACTTTGTGGCCCAGAGGAAGCACCCAGGAAGTCCGAGGACTGTGGGCCACTCTGAGATGCCTGGAGCCTGAATGGAGTTCACACGCAGTGACCATGTCCACAGTGCCCAGAAGTTCAGAGTTCAGGAAGCTCTCACGTCCCGCCTGTCACGCAGCTGCGACCCCCTGCACGGGTTGGAGTTGCCAGGTCCAGCACTGGTGGGGGAGAGGCTGGTTGCCTCCCAGACAGTTGGGCTCCCCGAGGCCTGCATGGGGCCTGGCGGAGGCATGTCTGTGGCGGCCTCACTGTGGTGTTTTCCTAAAACCCCAGTGTCTTTCTTGTGAGATTCTCCACTGAGCACTCCATCCAGTGCAGTGAGAGACCCAGTTCCAGTCTCACGCTCATTCTTCTGCATGAAGTCTGTCATAGGTTGAGTGCCATGTGCACGTGGGTTGCATGTGTGGGTTGCACAGCCCTGGTCACATGAACACACAGCAGCTTATGTGTTAACTTAAAACAACCTTTCTCTCTCAGTGGAAGGAGAACCTGTGCCAGTTATGTCTAGGCTCCTGACCCCTCACCCTGGCAGAGCAGGTTCCGTCCCCTCCTCTGAAAGGCCACGGGGCTGCGGAGCAGGTGGAGCAGGACTGACTGTCCCCATCGTCAGACAGACTCAGAAGAGAGGGGTTGCCAATGTTGACAAATGGAAGCTTCCAGTCTTCCGTTTCTGTACCACGTCTGCAGTCGAAATTCTAGGGGGCTCATCTGAGTTTGTGGGCGTTCTGTGCGGTTTTTTTCTGGTTCTTCACAACAGCTCATGTTTCATATTCAGAGTTTGTAGAAGTAAAAATAAGCCGCAGGCTGTTGCCTGAGAACTTACAGTCTGAAATCCAAATCTCCAGTTAGGTGGAAAAGTCATTCCTCCTCCAACATCTCTTCCTGTCTGATCAGCCAGCCCGCAGGGCCTCTGAGCACAAAAACTCTTCCACAACCCTTCTGCTAGCTGGTTAGGCACAAGAAGCCAGAGCCACCCTGGTTCCCTGGCCCACGGGCTTGTTTGGAAGACCCCATGCTGTGCGGGGTGTGCGGACCCAAGCAGAGGCGGCACAAAGGGGACGTTCCAGGCTCCGGATGAGGCCACAGTGGCAGCGAATCCCCAGGTCGGGATCAGCACCTGCAGGGACGTGAGGGACCCGCCTGTGGTTTGTGCTCAAGAGTTTCTCCTGTGCCAACTGTCTGCCGTCACCCATGGGGGACAGAGGGCAGAAGCACAGACTGCAACTTGGGGCCCAGGAGCGCCGCGGGAAGGGAGAGCTGTGACGATGGCATCCCCACAAGCCCCCCCCCACCCGGGGGTGGGAAAGCCTGAGAGCTGGACTGGAGAAGCAACCGTCCCAGGGTACAAGGCAGTCCCCATGGCATGTGGCCGTGTCCTGGGCAGGGCTCGCCTCCTCACTCCCTGGTGTTGAGGAGCAAGGTCAGCATCTGCTGAGGAAATGGCCGGGAAGCAGAGAACCTGCATTTCAGAAAACCTCTGTGTTAAAGAGCGTTGGAAGCAGTCCGTGTTCTTTCTGCTCAGGGTCCACTTGATAGAGCCACAGGGGTCAGAGGGCATCAGTGAGATGATGCGGCAGGGCTTCCAGGCCACCTGTCCATACCCCTCAGGGTGCAGGCAGCGCCTGCTGTTCCTCGGGCTGTGCGCACCCAGGGCACTTCAGGTCTCGCCCTCTCTCTGCTGGTTTTTGTCATTGGAGCCATCTCAGAAAGCATTGTTTAGGACTCTTTCAGTAACTAAATGAAAACGTCAAACCTCAGAACAAAAACAGGTATATTTACTGTCCAGAGCAACAAGATGCTACAACTAATCATTAAAATACCCACAGAAGGGATTGTACCACAAAAAAATCCAGGTGCCATTCTCAGAAACCTAGTTCCTGGCCAGAGCGTAGCTCAGGCCCCATGTGGTCCATGGCCATGCCCACTGCTGGAATCGTGCTCACCCCTGCACTCTCAGGTGGTCTTTCCCCACCTGAAGTTCCTTCTTCCCCTCGAGAAACCAAATACCTGCCGGCTCTCGTGCAGGGCGAGCTCCGCCTGTGCCCTCATTCAAACTCTTGTCTCCCCAAGTCTCTCGGTCCATCAGCCACCCCCATTGTCAGTGTCTGCAGCCCCTTCCTCCGTCCACGTGTTTCTATGGCATCAGCATCGCGAAAGAGGCCGCTGGGCCCACCTCTCTGTGTGATGGCAATGGGGTGGGGTGGGGGGAGGAAAATCTGCTCCAGGGAGGGGAAAAAGCACAAATGAGAACCTCCTGGGGAAAATAATCTGATGTGTAAACACATGAAAAAGTGCCCTGTGACCAAAACACAGGGAGTGACGGAAGTCAGAGAGACACAGAATTGCAGAAAAATAGGCCAGAGGCAGATTACATGGTGTGCAGTTTTAGGACCCAATAAAGAATACAGATTTTTTTAACCTCAAATCAAATGGAAAAAGTCATTAAAAATTTTAAGGAAGTAGATGGCATCACCAAATTATGTTTGAATTTTCAAAAGATCACTCTACTTTATGGATTCAAATGGATTAAAGAGACTAGGGCCCCCCTTGGAGTGGAAGTTTGGGGGTCTGCAGCTCCCCCAAGGTGTGAGTCAGCAGGACCCTCAAGGAGTCTGGCCACAGAGGACAGGGCTGGGAAGCAGGGTGGGGGGCTCAGGGGAGGGGCAGGCGGAGAAGGGGCCCTGGCCTGAGCGGTGTTTTTAGACAGGGTCGGGGGGGACCAGCAAGACAACAACAGCCTAACCCACGGCAGACGGACAGCCAGGAGGACAGATGTTTGTCTTCATTTCTTCCTTCGTTGGGAGGGTGCATGTTCTTTCAAATGTGCTCAGTAAAGTGAGGACTTGAAAGTGCCAAGTCTGACAAGGTGCGCCTGGGGGGGGTCAGGTGACGCCTAGAACGGGAGAGGGCCCAGGTGAGCTGGCGGTGTTGGTGGGAAAGAGGAAAGACAAGGCCCTCCCTGGCCGCCGATGGCGGGTGACCTGGTGGAAGAGAAGCGCGTGGAGGACGGGCCCGAGCCCAGGGGAGCGCGAACATGGGCATGAGCCTGCCCACTCCCCTCTGGGGGGTGAAGCCGTCACCTGCCTGCACAGGGCACCGTCCCCTGGGGCTGCCTGTCTCACAGCACCGTGCTCCAGGTGACACCGCCAGGCTTCTCTCCCAGCTCGGGCTGGGCCGTGGGGAGAGGTTTGTGTTTGAACGACAGGTGCATACTCACCTTCAAAGCAAGACGGTTCAGGCTGGAGGAAAAGCCTGAGAGACGTTTGCTGTCGGCAAAGGTGCAGCGTGAACAAAACACTTTGCACCGGACGCTGTGTTCGGTGATTCGGAGCACTGGCACCAAGCAGGGGGACCTCGAGGGCTCGCTCGCTGGCCCAATGCCTGCACTTCACAGACGGGGACACTGAGAACCAAAGGAGCAACGTAAGGTGCCTGAGGTTGAGTCTCCCCACAGGTGGCCCTGGTTGGTGATGCAGCAGGAACGTACCCCCGGAAGCAGAGCTTTGGCTCTGCTCACTGCGCCGTGCAGTGCACCCGCGAGTGTACATGCACCTCGTTGACACACGCAGCCTCCAGCCCACGTGCAGTGGGCCGTCTCACACCACAGTGGCCTGTTCTATACGCTAATTTCTGGTCCCTACCATCCCCCCGGGCCCCAGTGGAAGCTTCCAGATGGCTCGGTGGCCACACACAGAACTGCACCTGGTCTTGTTCCTGATGTGCAGGAATCACAGTAAGGAAGGTGCCCTCCTGGGCTGGTGAGCGCTGGGCAGAGGCCGCGGCTGCAGAGGGGAGGGCTGTGTTGGAAACAAGCTTTGTGCCTGGCAGTGTGGTGTGAGGCCCGGTTGCCCAGATGAAGAGAAGTATATCCCCAAAGTGAAAGGCCCAGAGCCTGGGTGAGATCCGAAGTTGGGTTGAGAAAGTCAAAAGGGGAACATCTTAAAATAAATCCAGGCCTGAATGGTGAGTGGCCCAGAGCCGAGGTCTTTCTGGTGGGGCTGCCACTTCTCCCGCCCTCATCAGCTGTGCCCAGCTGTTCATTTGAAACCTGCACAGCCGGCAGAGCAGCCTTGTGGCCTGAGGGGTCAGTGCAGAGTGGCCAGAGGACCCTGGCCTGATCACAAGTCCAGGACAGCGGGCAGGATGCTCAGGCCCTGCCCAGGCCCCATGAGAGTGCAGAACAGATACAGGCTCAGCTTGACGGGAAGAGACACAATCTGCAGAACCGTGAACCCAGGGGTGGAGAAATGGAAGGACTGCCTAGCACTACATTCCTAGAAAGGTCTCTGTGTCCCTCTATGAGAACCACTGTACCTGCAAGGAACAGTGGGAAGTAGCAATTTTTCTAACCAATTCCTAAACCTTTGTCCTATCAAAAACCTCATTCCTTAGGCTGGCTTAGCTCAAGCAGCAGGAGCCCTTCCTAGTGGACGGCCAACGCAAGTCCACTGCCAGCAGCAGACCCAGCCTCCCAAGGACAGAGGATGTCTGTCGAAAGCCAAGGAGCCCTGAGAATGAGGACCACTCACATCTGCGCCGCCGCAGGGAAGCTGCGGCCTCAGCCCACCGAACAGCAGCCCGAGGGGGCCGAGCCCCTCAACAGGCAGAGCACCTTCCCGAGATCAACACTCCTCGCCCTCGCCTGGTCTCAGCTTCCTCGTAGGAGAGGCTCCCATCTTCCTGCTTCACAGTTTTGTTCTGACAGACAGCTGCTTTCTTGCAAGAAACCGTGCAGTCATTTGAAAGTGCCTTTTACCCAGAATCACAGGGAAAGACCCCCACGTGTTAACTGGCGTCGCCAACGGCGTTGCTCTGAGCGCACAAAAATGGGCACAGCGGCTAATTGTTTGCCGTGAGTCTCCTTTGTGTTTTCCATTCTATTTCTTGCTCGTGCCACACCCGTGATGCCTCCCACAGATTCCCATTTTGCTGTCACGACGTGGACTGACGTGAGGGCCAACCTTCGCACGACCAGCCCTGCACCTCGCCAGGACCTGGTTTGTACAACACTCTGAACTTAGTCCCCTTGGGAACCACAAGACCGTCTTCGCTTCCACCTGTTGCAGGTCCACAGCCCATTTGATGAAATGGTGCAAACGGGACAGGACTGGCACAGCAGCCTGTGTGAGGACAGGCTGCTGGCCCTCGGTGACCTTACAACTATGACGTGTGAGTGACCAGAGTGGCCTGAGCCTGAGACGCATGTGCCCCTGGCCTGGCGCAGGGACAGTGTGGCTGAGCTGAGCTCTCTGCTCAATAGTGGCTGTAACACCAGCCACTCCAGGCAAGACAATCTGCATCCCTGTCACTTCTCAAACAACCTCAGGTCCCCAGCGTCATCGTGGAAAAGGAAGAGATGCACCACAGTCAGAGGACGCAGAGGGTGGTGGGCGAACCTCTCCCACACCCAGGGCACCCGGCCAGGTCCTCGGTCATCTGCCCCACCACCTGCCCACTGACGGGGGGAGCGCTGTTTCAATTTGGGGCGTTCACCTGTGACCCTGGAAGTTCATCTCGTCACACCTGGAGCGCACATGGTGTGACCTCCCCACTCGGTTGCACACTGAACGGGGAACGCTGGTGCAGCTGGTTAACGAGAATGTGGCCCGGAGAGAGCGGTCGGCAAACACGGCAGGGCGCACCTGCCGGCGCTCCTCCACAGTCGCTCTATGACACTGAGTCACTCTCTGTTCATGGGCCCCCATCCCTCCGTCTGCCTGTCACTGTCCTTCAAGCGGTGACACTGAAGTCCACGACACGGAAAGTCCCGTGGCTCTGTGTTCGTTCCCGCGCTCATAGCAGAACCTGGAAACAAAAGCCCATCGAATGCAAATGACCACACAAGGTACTGAAAAAAAACCACACCAACCCCTGACAGCTGTTGTTAGTTCCGTTTTGTGAAAACCGCTACTTGGAAATGCTCCAGCACGCATTCCACCCAGCAATGCGATTCCCATGTTATGTTACGCCTGTCGGTGAGGGTCCGCAGTTTCGCGTGTCCCAACGCTGAGGCCTCAGGGAGGCCCTGCAGTCGTCCCTCAGGAATGTCCTAGCGCATCCTCCCAGGAGCTGCCAGGGTCCACTTCTCCTCCTCTTTTGTCTTTTCCCACTCGCTGCCGTCCGCTCGACGGGAGTGGGCGCCTCGTGCGCGTTGGAAGTGCGTGTGCAGAGCAGCCACCCTGGCTTCTGGAGCCGGTCCCCGGGGCATCGGGGAAGGGCAGCAGCCCAGGGCCCTGGGCCGCACCTGGGCCTCACTCGGAGGGGAGGCGGGCCACCTCAGAGCTCACAGAGAAACTCCCCAGGGCTGGGACCCGAGCATTTGGGCAAGGACTCCCCAGCCCTGTGCTCTCCCTTCATAAAAGGAAGAGGAATCCAGGGTGTCTGGGAGCCAGTTCTGTCTTTTGCAGCCGACGTGTGGGGCAGTGGTTTGTTATCAGGGTTCGTCCCTTTGCTCCCGAAGTGCTGACAATGGTGTCTGTCACCTTCCTCAGACGGGGGGGTGGGGGGTGCGCTGCTCCACCAGCAGGACACCGGCCCGGCCCCAACAGGCCGTCAACCCCGGGTGACAGCTAATGTCTCCGTCTCCACCACAAGAAAGTGTAAAAGTGTGAGGGGTCACCGGGCCTGCAAAGCTCAGATCTGCCTGCCCAGGTGAAGGTGTTCTCAGCCTTGGCCGCAGGTTCCCATTTGCTGATGAGACCTGCTCCTGCAGAACCAGACGACCGAAGATCCTGAGTCCAACCCCAGTCCTGCTTCAGAAGGTGCCCGGATCTGCAGTCACTAAGAATCCCCAGGAAGCAGCCCCTGGGTGCTGCCCCGTCGGTCTGTGCGGCCCACTGCAGGCTGGTCTCGCTGTCCTGGTCCTTGGCAGTGGGGCCGCTGGTCTCCGCGTCTCTCAGCCGTGCTGGGACCTGCGGTTGCTGCAATGATGACGTTCTGGGCAGGGAAACGAAGGCAAAGACTGCAAAGGCGAGCACATGGGGCCGCCAGTCCGATCGCTGGTGAGAGGACGCATCCTGGCTGAGGAGGCCGCGGTCGCTGCCCAACGGGAGCAGCAAGGGCCTCTCGCCTCACCTCTAGTTCTTCGAGCACCTGCAGTTCCCGCGGCCACCAGCTTGCAGGTGGGACCCGGAGGCTGGCTGGGCGGAAGCGTCGGCCTTGGCTCTCTCCGCTGGGGACCCGCAGACCCTGCAGCCAGAGGTGCCCTGCCACAAGTGGGCGCTGCCCTGAATCCAAGCAGCAAATGGGGACTGGTTTACAGGGGCTGGCAAAGCTGGTTTTGAGGCAAAGAGAGTGATGTTTCCAGGAGTGAGGGACACACAAATCCGTGTAAGTGGAAGCCAGGGTGTGAACTGGCCTGACACCTACTGACAGTCTGAACTGGGACTGACAGGCAAGGCTGAAGCCTGCCATAAAGTGATGTGTGGACATGCACACGTGCCTGCCGGTGTGGACATGTATGTGCACGTGCGTATGTGTGCATGTGTGCACTGAGGGAAAGTGTGCCCTGAACAGAGATGGAGGGAGACACAGTTACAGACTGGGGTGAGTTGAGAAAGAATCTTCCAGAAAGCGGAGTCCAGCTGCTGAGTTTGTTGGATTTCTCCCAAGGGGGTGTGGCAGGATCACTCGCCGTCTCAGACAATAAGCTCGTCTCGTTGGGGCCTTGCTAGTAGACGCTCAGTGAGTGCTGGGTGCGGACCTCACCTTCCTTTCCTCCCTCCACCTCCCATCCCCACCTCCGGTCCCACGTTCAGGCAAGGAGAGGCCTGGGAGAGAGTAAAACTCAGAGTGGGCAACGCCCTGCACGGCCCCAGGGCCTCCATCCTGGTGGAGCTGCTGAGTCAGGGAGAAGCTCCGGCTCCCCCGCCCGGCGCCCTCACCCAGCCAGCAGTGTGCCCGCCGCCTGGTGCCAAGGGTTGCCTGTAGCTTCAGCCTTTTCCTGCTTTGTCAGTGTCAGAGAGGAATTCTCTCTGATCAGAGAGCCTCGTTCAGGTTGCCGCAAATCGCCCACTTGGAGCAGGGCTGTGACAAGCCCAGACCAGATTCCAGTCATTAATGGGACACAGGTCACCTCATTAAGGAATAAAACACAACTGGCCACGATGCCTTTGGAGCCGTGTGTGGATGTTGCCAACCAGGAAACAGAGGTCTTTCAGACCTCCAGGCGTTCAAGATTAAAAAGATCCACCAAGCCCCCCTCAAAGTGAATTTCAAAGGAGTTCCATAGTAAAGTGCATTATTGTGGTATTTAAAAACATTGTGAATAAGTAAAGATCTGAATATCTTCCATTGATGCAGAAGCAAAGGGTCTCCTACGAAGAGTGGAGAGTCCACTCTGGCTGGTGTGGATCAGTGGATTGATCGCTGGCCTGCAAACCAAAGGGCTGTCGGTTCAATTGCCAGTAAGGACACATGCCTGGGTTGCCAGCCAGGTCCCCAGTAGGGTGTGTATGAGAGACAACCAAACACTGATGTTTCTCTACTTCTCTTTCTCCCTCCCTTCCCCCCTGTCTAAAAATAAATAAATGAAATCTTAAAAAAAAAAGTGAAGAATACAGCATTGCACAATCTCCGTCTTGACAAGCTTTGGCGAGTGTGGGTCTTTCTGCGGCTGAGCCCACTGTCCTTGCCCTGCAGTTTGCCTGAGACCCCGTCTCTGCAGACCCCCCTCCCTACACCAGGAACCACATGGACACTCATGCTCTGGAGTCTGTGAAGAGTTAGAGACATTCTCCTAAAATGCTGAGGGCAGCTGGAAGGTGAGCAGCTTCATCCGAGGCCACGACTGCAAGAGGGTCTCTCGTTGCCAGTCGGTGTCGGAGGAAATGGCTCTTCCTTCGGGGCCGCTGAGGTCCAGGCCTCCACCAGCCGAGACTGACACCTGGCTGTTGGACATCCTCACCTCTGCTCAGGACCCCTCGTGGCTGAGCTCAACCCCCACAGCCCCGGACACTCAGCTGTGCATTTGAACCCCCACGATCCAGGGTGGAGCTATGTCTCAGAGTCTGGCTGCCCTCCAGATCAGGTTTCCACCCACCTGCAGCCATGGTCAGGCCCTGGTCCCACTGTGTGAGCAAACAGCCTCTGAGCTCTGTGCCAAGGGCGCTTTTCCTCGGGGTCCTCACGGGTCAGGTGGGAGGGGCTCTGCCCTGTGCCAGCTGCTGAGTCAGTGAGACGCGCAGCCTCTCTCCTGCCCAGGAGCCTGGAGCACCTTGGCCGTCTGGCGCCAAACCACAGCCCCTGCTGAGTGGGGGCCGTTCATGTTCTGCCCTTCGCTCCGGGATGGAGAAGAGGGAAATGATGAGGCCTATGCTGGCGCTTGCCGATATTTGCTGGAATGGTCCCATGGTCCCACGCCAGCTCTTCCCACCTGCAGTGACCGAAGAGGTTGCACGGCCGTGCCTCACATTTTCCACGTGAGAACGTGGAGAAGCAGACCCCATGAACTCCTGGAAGTGTTCGCAGAATGCCACGCAAGACTCCCGAAACCTCCACACTGTTCCCACCAGCACGGACCCCAGCCCCCAGACAGCTCCCCTGCCTGCGGGTGTTTGGGGCTCCCCACGCAGACCCACAGGCCCAGGGCACTGGCCCGAGAGGAGAGCCCGTCAGAGAGGCCCGGGAGTGGCCGAGGCGCAGGCTTTGGAGCAACCCAGATGCACCCCGGCTGTGGGTGTGGACCCACCTCGGGAGCTGGAAGAGCTTCCTCCAACGTCCTTCCCTCAGAGACAGCGAGAGAAGAAGCAGCAGGGGAGGAGGTCCCTGGGTGGCTCCCGGGTCTATAGGTGTTTTCCTTAGTTTGCAGTCCATCCTATTTAGGGTTTATTTTTACTAGGACATCACCCGTTTTCTTTAGGTTTCCAGATTGAAGTAATAGGTTTCTCTTATTTACCTTTTAATTCTTCTCTCTTTCTAGTTTTTCACAGAACTGTTATAATTAATCAACAAATATTGATACATTATCATGAACTAAAGTCTGTGTTTTACTCAGTTTCCCACATTGGGAGCTCAGTCCCAGTGTGGCGCCTCTGTGTGTCAGAGCCCTGACTGGTCTCCCAACCAGGGGGGCTGCTGCTGACCTCTGGGGTTCCTGGGGATGGGGTGGGGGTGGGGGGGCCTGAAACAAAACCAGGGGAAGGAAGTGGGGCCTGAGAGAGGGTCCCAACACTGTGCTGAGGAGGGAGCCAACTCTCCAGGCTGGGGTGGGGGAAGCTGTTGGCAGGTCTCATGCGTGGGAAGGGGTGGGATCAGATCCCTAACTTTGAAAGATCAGCTGATCACGGTGTAGAGGTTGGATTGGATGAGCCGGGGACAGGAAGCAGAGGGAGCCCTGAGAGGACTGGTGGGGGTGGTGCTGGCCTGAGCTGAGGCAGGACCCTGAGTTTGCGGAGGAGCAGGGGTGTGAGGACCGGAGAGAGGCTGTGGTCAGTGCTGCCCTGAGGAGGAAGCCAGGCCGGCGCAGGAGTGAGTGCCCGCGGGGAGCTTGGCTGTGTGGACACCAGTGGGAGAGGGCATTCTGCTGAAACAACACTATTTGCTAAATTCTTGATTTATTCAGCCCTTAGAAGGTAAGAAAGGACACAGAAGGGAAGAGGGGGGGAGAGTGAGGCTGACCACGTGTTGGGCAGGAGCCGAACATCCCACCCCTCCCGGCTGCTCTGAGAGGGGCTGTTACCCATCTGGCAGAGGAGGAGCCTGAGTTTACGCTCATTTGCCTGACATCACACAGCTGGTGGGCGGTGGGGCCAGGAGTCAGCTCTGCCCCAGTGAGAGAACTGCCACCCTAGACTCCGTCCTGAGCCTCTAGAAGCCCTCGCCAGGGGAGGCCGCAGAGGAAGGGAACGTGGACAGAACCGATTTTAACCAGTGAGGGGTCGTCGCTGTGACAGGAACCTGTGCTGGCTGTGCTCCTGCAAGAGGCCAGACCGCCGCCTCCTCCCCGCCTGCCCCTGCCCCAGCGCAAACACCAGTGGGGTGAGTGCGTGGCAGGCTGGACCAGTAGGTTGTGTGCAGGTGTTCCCCAAATAGAACAACCCAGGTTCCGCCTAAAGCTGCAAGGACTATGTTTGTTCAGGGCACTGTGTGTGCCTGCTCTTCTGTCCCCTCTTGGCCCCTTTAGGCCTTGGTCTGGACTTTGGACTGTTAGAATCAGTCTTCCGTTGAAACACCTGTAAAATGCAGGCGGCAGATGTTGCTGCCTCGTCTAGCAAATGGGAGCAAAAGGCACGTGATGGACTTAAAACAGGAATCGTATCAAAGTGAGCGTATGAGCAAGCCTGGCTCTTCTCTCTCTTGTTGTATTCTCCTTTTAGTGTGGAGTCCGCAGAGCCCCTATGCCAGGAAAATGTGGCTGATGCTGCCACCTGGTGAGAATTTTGAGAAGAGCACTTCAGTCTTTGCGACTGAGAAAAGCTATCCTCTGCTGCCCTTTCGTGTGTACCTTGAGAATAGCACCTGAATTCAAGGAATCAGAAAACACTTTTTTAATTTTTTAAATATATTGTATAGATTATAGATTATGCTGTCACAGTTCTCCCTTTTCCTCTCCTTTATTCCCTTCTGCCCTGCACACCCCTCCCACTCACGTCCCCCCCTCTTTAGTTCATGTCCAAGGGTCATACAAATAAGTTTTTTGGCTTCTACCTTTCCCAGACTATTCTTGCCCTCCCCCTATCTATTTTCTATCTGCCATCTATGCTACTTCTTCTCTGTACCTTTTCCCCCTCTCTCCTTCTCCCATTCCCTCGCTGCTAACCCTCCATGCAATTTCCATTTCTGTGGTTCTGTTCCTGCTCTAGTTGTTTGCTTAGTTTGCTTTTGTTCTTGTTTTAGGTGTGTTTGTTAATAACTGTGAGTTTCCTGTCATTTCACTGTTCATATTTTTATCTTCTTTTTCTTAGATAAGTCCCTTTAATGTTTCATATAATAAGAGCTTGGTGATGATGAACTCCTTGAACTTGATCTTATCTGAGAAGCACTTTATCTGCCCTTCCATTCTAAATGATAGATTTGCTGGATAGAGCAATCTTGGATGTAGGTCCTTGCCTTTCATGACTTGGAAAACTTTCCAGCCCCTTCTTGCCTACAAGGTCTCTTTTGAGAAATCAGCTGACAGTCTGATGGGCACTCCTTTGTAGGTGACTGTTCCCTTATCCCTTGCTGCTTCTAGGATTCTCTCCTTCATTTTAATCTTGGCTAATGTAATTATGATGTGCCTTGGTGTGTTCCTTCTTGGGTCCAATTTCTTTGGGACTCTCTGAGCTTCCTGGATTTCCTGGAAGTCTATTTCCTTTGCCAGACTGGGGGAGTTCTCCTTCATTATTTGTTCAAATAAGTTTTCCACTTGTCACTCTTCCTGTTTCCTTTCTGGTACCCCTATAATTCGAATGTTGGAACATTTAAAGATGTCCTGGAGGTTCCTCAGCCCCTCCTCATTTTTTGAATTCTTGTTTCTTCCTTCTTTTCTGTTTGTTTCTTCCTTCCTTCTGGTCCACACTATTGATTTGAGTCCCGATTTCCTTCTTATCACTATTGGCTCCCTGTACATTTTCTTCTATTTCACTTAGCATAGCCTTCATTTCTCCATCTATTTGCAGCCAAATTCAACCAATTCTGTGAGCATCCTGATCTCCAGTGTTTCGAATTGTGCATCTGATAGGTTGGCTATCTCTTCATGGCTTCATTGTGTTTTTTCTGGAGCTTTGATCTGTTCTTTTATTTGGGTCATTTTTTGTCTTGGGGCACCTGTTACGTGTGGGGGCGGAGCCTTAGGTGCTCACATGGGCGAGGCAACCCAGGTCTCAGCCTTCTGACGCTGTATGTGGGGGAGGGGTCCAAGTGGGAACAGTGGTGCTTGCTCCGCTCTCTGCCAGATTTCAGTCCCTTCCCCCTCTCCCCACAAGCAAAGTGGGTCCTTCTGATGCTGATTCTCGTGTGGGTGAGCTTGTGTTACATTCTAGGACCCTGTGGGTCTCTTCAAGAAACTCTCCTGTGAGGCTGGGAGTTGCTCCCTAACCCCCACAGGTGTTTTCAGTCAGAGGTCGTGAGGCTTCATCTCTCCGTGCTGGAGCCCTGGTTTGCTCGGTCTGTCTTGCCCCCCAGTTGTTCCTCCCGGCTTTTCTGCCTGTGATTGTGGGACCGCCGCTCCTCCAGCCGCCACCTTGCCTGCCCCGCCCTCCGCCGCCGCTTTGCCGAGAGTCGTCCCACACCCGCTGCAGGTCTCCGCCCCTCTGCCGGTCTGGGTGAGCGCATCTTCTTTAACTCCTCGATTGTCGGGCTTCCATAGTGTTCGATTTTCTGTCGGTTCTGGTTGTTTTTTGCTTTTAAATTGTTGTCCTTCTTTTGGTTGTGCAAGGAGGCACGGAGTGTCAACCTATGCCTCCATCTTGGCTGGAAGCCAGGAAATGCTTTTTTCTGAGGCTAGCGTGCACCTTGGGAATAAAAGTGGAAAAGTTCTGCTATTTCCTGTGCATTTTTACAACAACATTTAAGAGAAAGTAGCCATAAAACGTTTTTCTCTGCTGCCTATAGTGTTTAGTGGAGAACAACTGGATGTATATCATAAAATATTACACTCTGCTGCCATCTAGTGTGCATCTTGGGAGTAACACCTGTGTGTGGTTGCGAGGAAAAGCCCTTCCTACTGCTGTATCCTGTGCAACTAGTGAGTGACCACTGAGTGCGTGAATGAATGACCTCTGCAACCCCCGGAGACCACCTTCGTGGAAGAAACATCCAAGCCACTAGCAAAGCCCCATAGTAGTGCGGCCGCCACTCAGAGTCCTCCACGCCCAGGTGGGGCCACCTGCACCTACGCAGCCCACGGTCGAGGCCACACCTGCACAGTGCTCAGTTTGGCCTCCCTGTGGTCATGACGGCCTGGCACAACCCCCAGGGCCCTTCTCAGATCACAGCCTCTCACTCCTTGGGCCACCTGGCCCTCTCTTCCCTCCCAGCGGCCTCAAGACCGGTTCTGGTATATGGAATCTGGCATTGAGGATCCGATGTCAGTTCCTGGCCTCTGGTCTTTGACCTTCGGACCTCATGGTCTGGCTCCAGGGTGAGCACACAGCTTTGGGTTTGCGGCTTTGGGCCTGGAGTCCTAGTTTTGGTTTGGGTCAGCTCCAGGGTCCAGGTTTTTTAGTCAAACGTCTGGGTCCAGGATCCTGAGTTTGGCTGTGGTGTCTGGTGTCTGTGAACAGATGATCATTGTGTGAAATTCAATGTCAATATGAGTCCCTGAGTGTCTGGAGTTGAGGCGGGTTAGTAAAAAAGGTGAGAAAATTTCTTGGCAAGTGGAATGGGAAAAGTGAGTTTGATAGCTAAGTAAGGCCTAGCAATTTATAGGCTGGTAATAAATCTGAGGCCCTTATCTTCCCTGAGTAAGGACGTTGGAGAGCAAATGGTTCAGACATTTCGGACCACGCAGGGGAAGACCCACCTCAGTCCCAGCCCTTCTCTGGTGACTTTTCTGAAGCAGAAATTCACCAGAAAAGGACCCTGATCCTGACCCTGAGCACACAAAGGACTCTGTGTGCTCGCTTTGTTGCATGAGCACATCACAGGCACCCCTGGAGAGCTGAGTGTTCTGTGGAGATGACTCTTCTAAGACCTCCTCTAAAGTCCTCAACGTTAGAAAACAGGCAAAACCCTAAAGACAAAGGACCCAGCATGCACTGTTCGTTGAACACAGGTGCTCCCTCCTTCTCTTCTTGGCTGGGTACTTCACTTAGTTTCTCCTTCTCTCCAAAGGTCCCTGGGACTTGCAGTCAGGGGAGCGGCGGCAGCTCGTCCTGGGCTCACCCCCTGATCTGTCTCCGCGGACCTTCTTTGTGTCTAGCTTTTCTGTTTCTCAAGGAGCAGCTCTGCCTGTGCTCACTCTTGTTGCTGTGATTGTGCCTCTTCTCTCTGAGGCCCTTTCTGTGTTTCATTGCCCTTGGATTTAATACACAAACCCTCAAAGCTCCCCAACTTTGTGTTGTGAAATTTTGCTACAGGAAGTCAAGAATCTACACACATGAGACCTTTCCAGGGCAACCCCTCCTTGGGTCCAGTCCCTTTTTGGTGACAGAATAACCAAATTTTGTGTATTTGTTTACCTGGGGATGGACATTTGAATACTTTCTACTTTTCAGTTCTTATTCACAGTGCTGTTATATATAATCATGTATAAGATTGTTATGACATCTGTCTTCAATTCCTCAGCTATATATTTTGAGGTAGAGTCATTGAACACAGTAGGATAATTTTTTTCGAGTATATGTCAAATTATTTTATACCAGATCTGCAATATTTTACATTTACAAAAGAAATGGTTAATCATCCTAATTTTTGTTTGTGGTCATAAACGTTTCTCAGTTTTGCTTTCTCATTATGGCCTTTGTAGTGTCTGGAAGGGGTATCGTGCCATGATTTAGCCATTGAACATCTTTTCTGGTATTTTTTACAACATCTATGAATGTCTTCTCATTAGAAGGGACTAGTCAAGTTTTTTAAAATATAGATGTCTGCCTAGGTGGTGTGGTCCAGTGGATGGAGCACCAGCCTGTAAACCAAAGGGGTCTCTGTTTCAATTCCTGGTCAGGGCACATGCCTGGGTTGCAGGCAAGATCCCCAGTAGGGGGAGTGTGAAAGGCAACCACACGTGGATGTTTCTCTCCCTCTCTTTTCCCTCCCTCAGCCCTCTAAGAATAAATAAATAAATAAAATGCTTAAAATAATGTAGGTGTCTCTCACTGATGCATCATAAAGAACTTTAGCTTTTCCTCCTCCCCGGAACTTTATAATCAGAAGGACAGCACATCTACTCACTCACTTTAATCAGTTTTCCTTGGAGGAGCGTGCTGTGACGTGTCAGCTGCAGCCCTGTGCATCTCGTGTCTACTATGCACCATCATTGCATCACTTCATTTGCTTGATGTAGTATTTTTTTTTTACAGAAACGTGCTCTGTGTTTTTAGACATTAGATGTTTACATTTCAAGGGTTTACAGGTTTAAATAAGAGAACAGACTGTTCCCTGGAGTATGATGTCCAGAGCCAGGCATCTGGAGTCAGGGACAGGCTTTGGACATCCAGTCTGGTGTCTGGTGTGTGGCATGGTTCAAAGTTAGGATTAGGGGTTGGGGTTACAGTGGATACCGTGACTTGTCTTTTTTTTTTCTTTTTAAAAAGATTTTATTTATTTTCAGACAGAGGGGAAGAGAGAAAAAGGGAGAGGAACATCACTGTGTGGTTGCCTCTTATGCTCCCTTCACTAGGGAACCTGGCCTACAACCTAGAATGTGCCCTGACTGGGAATCGAACCAGTGACCCTTTGCTTCACACTATGGTTCTCAGTCCACTGAGCTACACCAGCCAGGGCCCATGACTTTTTTTTAACCTCGTTTGAAACTCTTTTTTTGGACTTTATAGTGACAACCCTTATTTTGCACTTCATCTCAGCGTGCATTAAAAAAACTGAGCAGAACTGGTGAATATTTGTGTGGCCATTTTTGTATTGAAGGTGGATGAGCACAGCAACATTATTGGCACATTAGGCTTTGTCATTTCAAGAAAGGTGAAAACACAACTGAAATGCAAAAAAAAAAGGTTTTTGGTGTTTATGGAGAAGGTGCTGTGACCGACCGAACGTGTCAGAAGCAGATTGCGAAGTTTCGTGCTGGAGACTTCTCGTGTGCAGTTGCCCCCTGGGTCACATAAACCAGTTGCAGTGGAGAGCCATCCAGTCCAGAGGTTAACTGAGGACAGACCACATTACAGCACATGGAAGCAGGTGACTCAAAATATCCTAAACAAGTGTTGAAAATCATTTGCACCAGCACAGTTACATTAATTGCTTTGATGTTTGGGTTCTGCAGAAGTTAAGCAGGGAGGAGGGGGAAACCTTCTTGAACAGATTTCCAAATGCAATTCTCCACTGGAACGTAAGGAAAACCTTCCAGTGCCAAGACAAATTGGTGGGGGCAGGGGAATGAACCATCGATAGTTGACACTAGTGTGGAACAGGAGAGATTGTGGGGACACGGAGGGAACCACCACCATCCACTCCAAAGGGCGGTCTGCGTCCACAGGAGGTGATGCTGTGCATGTGGTGGGGTCATTAGGGAGTCCTGTTGTAGGAGCTCCTCACCAGAAACCAGGCGGTTCCTTCCAGCAAGTACTGCTCCGCCTCAGAGCAAAAGAAAGCACCACCTGAGGCAAAGAGTCCTGAATGTGTCAGCAGAAGACACGTGATCTTCAGACAAGATGAGGTGAGAACACACATTTCTCTGTGGTGACCAGGAGATAATGGTTGCAGTCTGGCTGTGCTGATTCATCCACAGCGCTCACCCACCCTGCGCCTTTGCACTGCCATTTATTTCAGCCTTTCCACAATTCTCTTAATGGAGAAAAATTTTAAATGTTGTGGGAAGATGGAATGGCGAAGCAGCCTGAAAGATGGTGAAGGCCAGTGGAATAAAGCGGTGAATATGCTGTTTAGTCATGTTGTTGGGGAAAATGAAAAATGTGCCCGCCATTGCATCTCACAGAAAAAACCAAAGGAACCTGGTGGCCAGGCCCATACATAGTACAGTATGTGTTCTGAGTGTGCATCTCTGCTGCCATCTTGTGGTCATATTGGGGAACGACACCTTAGTGCAGGTCAGCAGGAAAAGTGGTTGATTCCAGTGGAATATCAGTGAGTTTTGATGGCAGTGGTATTTCCAGATGCATTTGAAAATGTCTAAATGTTAAAGACTGTCTTGGTACCTTGTGACTGGTTTCCAGATTAAGAGCAAAGGGAGGAATAAGTGTGTCTAATGTGACATTTGTTGGAAGTGGCTTTGTAGCATAATAAAGTCAGGTTTTTAAAAGTTCCAAGTGTGCTTGCAAATTGTTTGTAATTAGCTTTGTGTGTTGCAGCTTCCTTAAACACTGAGAAAAGTAAGATTTATTCAAAGTTTTCCACCCAGAGGCTTAAAAAAGCACTATCATTTAATGTACGTGCCCCTCCGGACATGTCTGCGGGCTTGTGTCCTCCACTGTGCCTGGACTTCATTTACTGTTTCAGGTTCTTCGTGCAGGTACAAAACTTGTGCATTTTCACTTCTGTTTCTAACACGTGCACTTAAGGGTGAAGATTTCTTTCTGGAGTTTTGGTATGTAGTGTTTTTAGAGTCATTCAGCTCAAAGTATTTTGTAACTCAGTTGCATTTGAGTTATAACCTCCAAAATGAACTATTTGGAGGTTATTTATGAGTCTTTTTCATAAGTTCCAAATGACAGAGCTTTCCAGTCACCCACTTTCAGTGAATTCCAGCTTCAGTGCTATGAAAGCAAAACACACACTCTACATGGTCTCAGTGCTGCGATGCTGGGTGCAGCCTGCTTTATCCCCGGTTGGCTGAAAAGTTAGTTTGCCCACCCCCACCCCTGCCTTCATCCCCATCTCCCCACCCCCATCACGTGGCTCTGGTTCACAACGTACTTGTCTTTAACTTCATTGGAAACCACTTTGTTATACCGTATCATGAGAAATGTATCAGTGTGAATTAAGAAAAACTCATCAGAATTATTGAGCGTTTGTGTGGCCATTTTCATATTCAAAGTGGATGACCATAGTAATATTTTTGGTACATCAGGCCTTGGTACTTCAAGAAGGGTGAAAATGGCAGTAAACAGAACAGATTTTGGGTGTGTACGAGAAGGTGTGACAGATCGAACGTGTGGGGAGTGGTTTGCAGCGTTTTGTGTGGGAGGTTTCTCACGCAGAGATGCCCCGGGGCAAACAGACCAGTTGCAGTGGAGGGCCATCAAGTCCAGATGTTCCCTGAGGACAGACCACGTGAGGCCATGTGGGAGACAAGGACACATGCTCAAAGTACCCAAATCAATTCTCGAAAATCACTCACACCAGGATGGTTACAGTAATTGTTTTCATGTTTGGGTTCCACACCAATGAAGCAGGGAAAAAAACCAAGCACCATTTTTTAAAAATATTTTATTTATTTATCTTTAGAAGGGAAGGGAAGGAGAGAGGGACAGAATATCAATGTATGGTTGCCTCTTGTGCATCCCCTGCTGGGAACTGGCCTGCAACCCAAGCATATGCCCTTACTGGGAATTGAACCATGATCCTTTGGTTCCCAGGCCCACGCTCAATCCACTGAGCTACACCAGCCAGGGCCACAGCCACCATTCTTGACAGCATTTCCATGTGGGATTCTCTTCATAAATGTAAGGAAAACATTCTGTTTCCAAGACAAATTGTGAGGGTGGATGAACTGTGGATACTTTACAATAACATGGAACTGGAGAGATGGGGAGGGTGCAAAAGAATGGAACCACCACCTGCCACTCAAAAGGGCAGTCTTCATCCAAAGTGTTGTGTAAATGGTAGGTTAGGATTAAGATTAGGGTCAGGGTCAGGGTCAAGTTTAGTGTTAGGGACCCTGTCTGTAGGTCCACACTCACCCTGCCCTTAGTGTCAAACCAACTGTCAGGTTGAAGTGAAATGTCCAGGGTAAGGCTGGCGCATGGAAAATTAGGTGAGTGGTGGGTGGATGTGGGGTGTGGAGGGTGGAGTTGAAGTGAGTAGGGGCAGGGGGCAGCTGCTGCTGGTCTGTGAGGAGCTGCAAAGGGTGCTCAGACTCTTTGTGGGGTAGGAGTGTGAGGTCTCCACGTAAGTGAACCATTCCTGTGGGACCACTTCTCATGAGCACATTACATAGTCCGTGTTTCAGGTTTGGGAGCACACGACTTCTGGTCCCAGTTCAGTGAGCATTGCCAGGGCCAGCCTCACAGGCTCTCGGGAGGCAAAGCTGAGTCTGAAATCTAGGTACTTCAGGGGTAAATGTAAGCTCTAAAAAGAAGAAATGTTACAATTGACAAAGCAAAGACCCTGGGAGGCTTCTTCCATGTCCAAAAGAACGTAGCTTGTAGATGGCAGACCCGGGTTCACATCACTGTTAGAGACCAAAATGTTAGGAGTTTCCTCTGTCAGAACTGCCGCAATGCACACGAAGAAGTGCAAGTAAGGAAAGGAGCCATTTTGGTCTGAGCAGTTAGAATTTTATCCCTGCTGACTGTCAAGAGACCCGGCTGGGTGAGTAAAGAAAAGGCTTCTTGTGTCCCCTCGACAGTCTAGATTATTATAACTCTATTATTACAAATATTCTATATAGAATTATTTATAATTCCCTAAAAGTATTCCATGTTTTTCTCTGTACTTTTTTCCTAAAGTGAAAATGGCTCTGTTTGTTGCAGCTTACTGAAATTATACAGAAAACTGAAGTTAATTGAAAATCCTACTCCAAGGAACATTAACTGCTACCACTTCAAGTGTCCACCCTCCCAGACATCTGTACGCGCACATTTCCTTCCTGCTACTTTCTCTGGATGGGACTCACTAGGTGGGGCCCTTTGTATGTGTTCAGAGCCGTTGGAGCGCCAGCTTCTGTGCTTTCCTACTGTGTGCACTGAAGATGGCCCGGTTCCCTGTAGCTTTTGGTATGTCGTGCCTTTCAGTTCAAATGATTTTCCCACTGCAGTAGCGACTTATTAGAAGTTAATTAGAAGTGCGTTCCATAACTGCTAAATATAAGGACTTTCCGGTTACCTTTTGTTACTGAATTCTAGATTAACTGCAATGAGAGCAAGAAACGTTACTTTATATGATTTCAATCCTTTGAAGTTTGTTGAAACTTGCTTCATAGTACCGGTGTGCTTCTCAATTTGGGAATAATGCAGTGCGTTATTCAAAAAGACAAAAAGAAAATAACTTTTCCAGGTCCGCAGGAAAAGTTATGGATATAGGGAATCATCTAGGAATGTGGAATCCAATGTTATTTAAACATGCATTTCATCACTCTTAAACATAAGGACTTTTTAGTAAGCTTTTGTTACTAAAAGGTTACTGATTTCTAGGTTAACTGCAATTAGTTACTGATTTCTAGGTTAACTGAAATTAGTGTCATCAATAAGCTTTACATAATTTGAATTTTTTGCAGTTTGTTGAAACTTGCTTTACAGTACTGTATGATCAGTGAAAAATGTTCCCAGTGCACCTCTCTTCTGCCATCTGGTGTTCACGTTGGGAAAACACCTTGGTGCAGATCAGAAGGAAACGCTGGGCATAGTGGGTCATCCCTAAATGTTGGATCCAATTTTGCTGCTCATGTTAGGTTTATTTTTTAAAGATTTTATTTATTTATTTTTAGAGAGAGGGAGAGAAACATCAATGTGTTGATGTGTGTAAGAGATACATTGATCTGTTGCCTCTCACACGCCCCAAACTCAGAATCTGGCCCTCAACCCAGCCATGAGCCCTGACTGGGAATCCAACCGTCACCGTTCAGTTCATAAGCCTGTGCTCAGTCTGCTGATCCACACGAGCCAAGGCTCATGTGAAGTTTTTTATATCTCTACAGGGTTATTTGTCGGGGGTGGGGGTGGAAACAAAGGTGCAGGTTTGATCCCTGGTCAAGCCGCATGCAAGACTCAAGCAATGACCCTGACTGGTGTGGGTCAGTGGGCTGGCGTCTGCCTGCAAACCGAAAGGTCACCAGTTCCATTCCCAGTCAGAGCGCATGCCTGGGTTTGAGGGAGCAGACGGTCAGGAGGAAACTCTGGAGGGGCTCCAGGGCTGAGATAAAGGACACCGACACAGGGCAGAGACCCTGTTCAAAGACCAGTTGCTCCCGCTTTCTGGAAAAGCGCTGAGTCATGGTGACTCATAACTGCACTTGCACAGAAGGTGCTACATGACCCCTGCTTCATTATAATAAATCAGCCTTGTGGGACCCCCTTCCCTGGTGGTCAATCAAGGAAGATCATGGGAAACCACATGCGCAGTAACTTTAAAGTAATAAAATGACTTTAACGTGGGCAATAAAACCCGGCCAAAACTAGCCAGGAAATATCGTCCTGTAAGAACACAATCCCTCCAGCCCCTGAGATCAGTCTCTGCTCAGAGTCAGCCCACTCCCATGTTCTGTGGAGTGAACTACCACTTAATGAATCTGCTCTCTGTCTGTCTTCTATAAACTCTGTGTTCTGTTCAATTCTTTGTCTGCAGTCACCAAGAACCTGGTTACCTGTGCCCATTCTTGATAGGTTGTGGGCCAGGTCCCCAGTTGGGAGCACATGAGAGGTAAACAACAGATGTTCCAAACAAAAAAATAAATCCATAAATTTAAAAAACTAAACAAAACACAACACAATTTCTATGTGGATCTGTATGTATCAATGGACCCTGTATTCTTTTCCATCCATCTGTCTGTTCATAAGGCATCAATCCACTGTTGTACTTACTGTAGCTCCATAATACAATACACCTTTTAATTCTTCCTTATTTTAACAGATAAACTTAAATGGAGCTTGTTTTACTTTGAAATTTTTTCCTGAGCCCTGGCCAATGTGGCTCAGTCTGCTGGAGCCTTGTCCTGTTATGTAGGATAGAGAGCAAACCCAGACAAGGAGGAGGAGGGAGACACATCTCACCCACTGACTCAGCCACCCTGAGCCTGATCTGATAACAGTGCCAGGTGTTCGGAACATCACAAGAAACACCACGGCAGCACGAAGAAAAGAGGGAGACCTTGAAGTTCTATGTATTGTTTCCACTGTCTGGGAAAGAAAGCCTTTGAAACTGTGTATTAATTCCAAGGTCTGGTTGGTAGGTGGGAGGGGGTCCACAGTGACCAGAGAAAAAGCCCACAAAACAACTTTGTTACTTGCCTACCTCTGGTCACCATCTGTTTCATGAGGGAGTTCCCAATGTTTACAGAAAGAGCCCATAAATAACTTTGGGCGACTGCCCCAACTTTAACTGCCTCCTGTCAAGTTTCTGTCTTACAACAAAAGGAAAAAACGGGGTCTGGAGTGAGATAAGGATTCAGGCTAACAGACCCCATATATACCTACATTTGCATAGTCACATTCCCCGTGGAAGCTGGCACCACCTTGACCCACCAATCAGTATGTAAGTTCTTCACCCCCATCCTGTCAAGTATATAAGTCCTCAGGACCAAGGACCCGAGGCTCTTGCCACCCTTGCCCTTGCCTGTTGCCACCCTTACCTTGCCCTGCCCAGAATCTACGCCTCCCACCCCCACCTCGGCAAGGCCCAGTCTCTTCCATGAGAACGTATCACTAGTAAACCCTGCTTGCTCACTAATAGACTGGCTGATCTGTAATTCTTTCCTGCGTCAGCAAGAAGAACGGAGTTTCTCCCATAAACCAAAAGGCTGTAGTTCAAGCTCTAGTCAGGGCACAGGGCTAGGTTGTGGGTTTGGTCCCCAGTGGGGACCAACATGAGAGGTGGCCCTTCAATGTTTCTCTCACATCAATGTTTCTCTCCATCTCTCTCTCTCCCTCCCCTCCCTTCTCTCTAAAATCAATAAGCATGTTCTAAGGTAAGGATTAAAAATTTTTAAATCTAGATCATATTACATTTATAGGTAACTGTGGAAAATGAAGATCATTATATATTTTTCTATCTGTGAATGAACATGCTGTTACTTTCCTGTTGTCCAAGTGTCTTTTTGAAAAAAAATTAATTTATTTTTAGAGACAAGGGATGGGAGGAGGAAAGAGAGAAAGAGAAAAACATCTATCAGTTGCGTCTCACACACCCCCAAATGGTGATCGAACCCTCAACCCAGGCATGTGCCCCCACTGGAAATCCAACTGGTGACCTTTAGGTCTGTGGCACAGCACCCAAACCGCGGAGCTACTGCATTCGGTGTTGTTCAGGTGTCTTTTATTGGGTAGTGTGTTATGAATCGGTTTATACCGATCTTACACATTCTTATTAAGTTCATTCCCAGGCATTTCACCATTTTGTTGCTATTGGGTGTTTTTAAAAATTATATCTTTAACTTACTCTTTTGTATATAAAGTATATTTTAATTATGCATGGAATTTCTCCCACACATTACTTAATTCTATTACTTTCAATGTAAAACTTGATTCTGATGAGTTTCAAGGTAAGTAAGCTACCATGTAATAATAATAAATCACATTATTTCAGTTATATATAACTTAAAAATACCTAAAGCTTGGAAGAAAACATGAAGAAATAAGATAATGCGAAGAGGTAGAAAAATTCTTTTTGTTGGTTAAATAAAGTAGTAACAGCATTTGTAGCATTTTAAATGAGTTAGGGCCTAGATGCATGGTGGTCTAGAATTCACAAGCATCTTGTAAGTGAAATTGTGCCCCTTGTAGGTAATCTAAGGAACTTGTCATATGGCAGATGTCCACATTTTCAACAGGGAAATTTTAGATGGTGGATTCTGGGAACTAAAAGACTCAGATTGTTGATTCTAGTTACAGAGTAGAACATCTATTGAATAGTGATGTATGGGCAATGAGAAGAAGCAGTGACCCTCAGATGTGCGCTGTGGCGTATCAGTGTGGTTTTCTCTCCTAAGATATCAGACCTTTTTGCCTCCTGGCTTTATGTGGGTGTCTTCTCAGCCTAGGACACTCGCCAATCTCTGCAAGATGGCAAGCTGTTGTTGTTGTTCTTCTTTAGGTCTCAGTCTGTATGCTGTCTGTGCAAAGACAGAGGCATTGTTTCAGATCTAGGGAGCAAAGTGACGTGCGGTTTCCATTCTCCTGGACTCTTCATTGAGTCCCACACAGAGCAGGGCTCCTCATTCTCAGCACTGCTAAGCAGGATAGACAGCAAATCAAGGTAGGGAGGTGGAGGGGGACACATCCCACCCAGTAATTCAGCAACCCTGAGCTGGGTCAGGTAAGATTTTCAGAGATCAGAAGAGAGACCAGCAGCTGGAGGGGAGCCTTTGAAATTCTGTGTCCTATTTTCTCCATCTGGGAAAGGAAGCCTTTGAAACTGCATGTTAATCCCAAGGTTGGGAGAAGGGTGAGGACGGGAAGCCTGGAGGCTTGCTGCAAGCATGAAAGCCCTGAAACCCCAGGAGGCGGGGGGCACTCAGACTAGCTCTGTGCAGGCTTGCAGGTTCCTGTACATTTCACAGATAACCCTGCTACCTCACTTGCACTGTGCTTGTTGTCCCTAGTCTGAATCCATGCTTTCCAGCAGGACAAGAGCCAAGGAGGGGAATCCCCTAACTCCCCTAACTTGGGTCTTCCTGGTAACAGGACTGAGGGCCTTTTGGGCCAATAATTCTTTTTCCTGTTTTTTTTTTTTTTTTCTGCATTGCAGGTGCTTATTAGCATCCATTATCTCTATTCACTGCTGGCCAGTAACACCCTCCCTCACCTCCACCCTCATGACACTCTGAAATGTGTCCCTGCTTTACCTAATGTCCCCTGGGGGCAAAATCACTTGTGCTTGAGAACCACTGACCTTGACTGTTTGTGGAACCTGAATGATCTGGCTTTGGTACACAGTATTTTTATCATCACTCAGTTTAAATTATTTCTAACTCTAATTGTGATTTGTTTTGGGGGGTTATTTAGAAGTACACTTTATAATATCTAAATAAAAAAACTTTCTAGTTACTCTCTGTTCCTGATTTCTAGATTAGTAGCAATGAGAGCGAGTAACATACCTTATGTAATTTCATTCAATGGAAATTTAGTGGAACTTGCTTTATAGCATAATATGGTTAATTTTTTTCAATTTGTGTTATTTTATGTTTGCTCTTTCCAGTCTGAAGCAGTAACCATGAGCATTTGGAGTTATACAAGTGACAATTACAAAGAAAAAAATACCAAGACACTTAAGTGAGATGCTTGGCAGAGACAAACCACAGTCAGGGGTGTGGGAAGGGCTGGGAGCCAGGGGTCAGGGGCTGGGTGGCTCCTCACAGGCTCCTAGCTGATGGTCAATCCCACCCCAAGACCCAGAGTCCAGTCAGACAGGGAGCAACATTTTTGCCTGCAGTCACCGAACACCACCCAGCCCTCATCGCAGGTGAACCCCTGGCAGGAGAAGGAGGCAGTAGTGTCCGTGAGAGGCTGTGCCGAGACTGCAGACCCTCAGGCCCCGACTGTGGCCCTCAGCCCTGTGGGGCTGGGAATAGAGGCAGAAGTCAGGCCTGGAGTGTCTCCTGCTGCCAGTTCCCCCCGCCCCCCACCACCTCCCTGTCTCAGCCCCTCTGACTGTGTTTTCGAGGGGAGCAAATTTCTCCGTCCTGATCCAGGCCTATGCAGTCTTGAGTAGAGTCCAGCTGGAGTGCCCGGCAGCCCCAGGTGAGACCCCGACATCCATCCGTCACCTTGGGGGCAGAGCTGGGTTTACTGCTCGGGACCATTTGGATGGGAGAGTAGTGTCTGGACGTGCCTTCACATTTCCGTCACTGGGAAGAAGGGCACAAACTCCTGCCGTTCTCTGTGTGTGTCCTGGCATCTCTGTCTTGGGATCACAGGACACAAACGGTGGCTTCCTCCAGAGAGGGGAGGGCTCCCCAACTGTAACAAGTCCAGCAGTAGCGGCCTCACAGTTCAAAGGAACTGACTCCCGCTCTCCCACCTCCCGGTCTCTGGGACTGGATGAGTGTGATGCTGGAAGTGCAGGAGCCCCTCGCTGCCAGGAGGACAAAACGCAGGCCTGGGAAGACAGAGCAGAAAGACAGGTGAAGCTGTGTTCCTGGTATTGTTGCTGGGCTGTGGCAACCAGGCCTCTGGGCCTGGCCTGTGTGAGGGAGCCACAGGCCAGTTGTGCTCCTGAACCATCTTGCTGACATTTCTGGGCATGTAGCTGAAGGTGTTTCTGCCTCACAGATTTAAGACCGTGCAGGTAAAACAGGCAGCACACGCTGCTCAGTAACCTGGAGCTGACAGTTCTTCCTGGTCAGCCAAGACCCTGAGAACTTGGCTGGTCTGGCTGCTGTCTGGACAAGCACCGACCACAGGGAGGCCCGAGTGTCATGGCAGCTGGACCGTCACAGAAAGGATGACTGTGCCCATCCCCGACACCACTGTGATGGGAATTTGTGGTTGGAGTCAGAGCCCCTCACCTGACCCCAGAGCAACTGCATCCAGACTTTGTCATGGACTCTGCCTGCTGCCCTTGTTTCTCCGTTTGAGTCACTGCCCAGGCCAGAGTTGGCTGCCCTTGCCCTGGGACAGAGGGTTGGTCGGCGTGTCCCAGCAAGGCCCAGAGGGTTCTAACAAGCCACCTGGCTGAGGACCACGGCCTGGGTGACACTGTGGCCCAACACAGTGACACACAAGCCACCAGCAAACACAGTTCATGGGACATGCACTGGCTTCTGCTGGGCATGGTCAGGCTGGAGATGGGAGGGTGGCTGTTGCTGTCAGTGAGTGTGAGTCCAGCTGTCACTGTGGAACTTGACTTGTCACCTTGGAGGCCATCACCTTGAACCCTTGGGCTGTACATGGGCCTGCTCTGCAGACAGACACGCGGTGCTCCACCTTGGGGATCAGAGGCAGGTTGGGCTGGTCCACCCAGTGCCACCCAGAGAGCAGATGAGGAGCCCCTGAGGCACCCACCTAGAAGGAGCATCCTCTCCATTAAACAACCAGCTTCTGGGTCGGGTCCTGTGAGGCATTCAAAGCAAGGCTGACAGGCAGCTCAGCTTCTGCCTCGGCCCCCCTGCTCCACAAAGAGGCAACGTTTGGTGATTTCAGATCCCCTCCCAGAACTGACCTGAGGAGACTTTACCTGGATTGGGATCTGATCCATATATTCCCAGTCCCAGCACCAGATAGTGGGTTCTGGGACCCCTTTACTTATGTGTTCCACTCTCATGGTGGCAGGCGATGCTGGGAGTGTTTTCTATTTTCAGCAGAGAATGTGGTCTAATTTTGCGAGAGGCCATTTCATCCTGCTACGTACAGGGCAGTCTTGTGAGCACATTTCTGATGTACTCTGGTGATTCCTTAGGGCTTACTGTGCTCAGGGCTCAGAGTCAGCCTGTGGGCACCAGCAGGACCCAGTCTGCAGCAGGTGCCCCTTCTGACTGGTTGGTGCATGTTCTAGTTAAGAGTCTGTTCTGATTGGCTGGTGTCTTCTCTGATTGGCCAGTCTGTGCCCACCTGCTGGGACAAATATACATGGACCAGACCCTACCCAGTGGCCCCTCCTGCCCCCTCCCCGTCAGTCCAGCCCTGAAGGGAGCACCAGCACATGATGCCCGTGTGCTGGTTGATGGTGAGCGTGCTGTGCTGAGGCACCGTGGTGTGAGCCGTGGCTGCGTTGTGGGTGTTCTCGTCGGCAGCTGTGTCCACTGCTGTGACTTGCATCCTGGTGGCGCCTGCAGGGAAAAGTGGAGAGGAGTTGATATCCCAGCAGCTGACAACCAGCATGGCAACAGAAGTAGCACAGCAGTGTACAGTGCAACGTGCTCCTGTTTCAGTCCCCTCACTGTGCAGACGGTAGTACTGCCTGTGAAGTGACACAGCCATGTAGTCCACTGCATCACTGCAGCAATTCCATGGTTGTTTGTTCACTCACTTGGAAAGATTTAGGGCTTTTTCTGACACTGCTGTAGCTGTGGGAACACTCTCCCTCATTAACATGAACTATCAGTGACCTGAGGGAAGGGCATGTGACCGTCCCAGGTCTCATCCCTCCACCTATGCCACTGCTCCCAGACACTCACCCCTCTTTCCCTGACAATGTCAGAGGTGTCCTGTCTGGACACTGGCCTCACAAGCCAGAGGGGAGAGCTGGGTGGGGGGAGTGAGTCCTGGTTGCTTAAACCAAGACTTTGGAGTTTGGTCCATGAGTGGACCTGAGGTGGCTGTTCCCCTCATGGGGTCATCAGGAGACGGTTGGTGCTGGCTGGTGAGCAGGGGTTTGCTGTGGGGACAAAGCGACTATGATGACAGAAAAGGGAGGAAAGGGGAGAAAACAGCAGTGGCTGCCACAGGCAGGTGAGCTGGAAAGGAAACCAGCTCATCAAAGGTCCCCAATGACCTTTCATGCAGAATTTTCCGTTTCGTTCATTTTTCAGCTGCTGCTGTGTAGTCCAAGCTCAGAGGCTGACCTGCCATGTAATTTTCATGCCCAGCAAGGCCCAGAGCTGGCCCATGACACACACCCCTCAGATCTGCGCCCAGCCCTGCCCACCCCCACCCTTCTAACCTTCGTGTGCAGCCCCTGGAATGTGAAAGGGGCTCACAAATGTGTCATGAATGACTTCACAAGACAAGTGGCTGTCTGAGGTGTTTAAGAAGTGAGGCCGTCACCCCTGGTTCTAGACCCCCCCTGCAGCCACACAGGAGACACTCGCAACAGTGTGATTGCTTCTCCCTGTCCAGGGTTGTCGTCACCTGCAGCCACCGACTTTTCCTTCTTACAACAAACACCCAAGGAGGTTTGCCTTTCTTGGCCAGATGCTCAGTTGGTTGGAGCATCGTCCCGTAACTGAAAGGTTGAGGGTTCCATGCCAGTCAAGACACATACTTAGGTTGAGGGTTCGATCCCTGGTAGGCTTGTGTGTGGGAGGCAACCAATCATTGCATCGTTGTTTCTCTCTCTCTCCCCGCCCCTCTCTAAAAGCAATGACAGAAATGCCCTTGGGGGAGGATAAAGAAAAAGAAAGGAGGTGGGTCAGCGCCTGGGCCAACGATGCTGTAGGAGACCCGGACTCTCTCTTCCTTGTTCGATTTGATCTGAAGACGACACAGGAACAGAACCTGCAGAGAACAATCCCCATCAGGTCTAACTCCCCTCAGTGGGGCTCCCTAAATGATACCAGAGCTTGCTCTTGGCCAATCCTGTTAGGTCAGAGTCATTCAAAAAACCAGACAGATGCAGCGAACTAAGTTGCAGGGTTTATTAGTGGGAGAAAGTGGAGAAAGTGGGACCAACCAAGGGAGGTTTGGGACTTACTCGGTTGTTCTTAGGGCAGGGTTTTTAAGCACAAAAACCCACAAAGGGTAACTGGTTGGGGTGTCAGTGTCTGATCAGCTAGAGCTGGTGGCTGGGTGCCATTTCTGCTGACCATTGTTCTTGGTACATCTTCTCAGCCTCAGGTTAAAGCCGCATCCTGTTATGCTGGACAGGCTGACCCCAGACCCCAATCTTAGCTGAGCATCTGTTTGTCCTGGGTAGGGTCGGCAGGCGGTTTCCCAAGCAGGCAGTTTCCCACCTGGTGAATTTCCATTCCTCCTAAGCCTGCCTAGGTCTGTCAATTCATGACGTATACTTTTGGGAATGGGCCTCAGTCATTCTCTGGAAAGTAGATGGGAGGGGTAGTGCAGTCTCTCCTTTGCCTCTGAGACCAGGGCAGGCATTGAGGAACATCAGTATGTCCATCTGGTGCCCAGAGAGAGCTTCCTAAAAAGACAACAGGAGAGAGACGGCAGCACAACCCTAACTGTCCAGTAAGCCCAGTGACTGTCAGCGCCACGCTGACCTGTGGGAAGGGCTTGGGTTTGTTGCATCCTGACCTTCCATAACCAACCACAACATCTGAGCATCTTGGGGGCCCTCATTAGAACAAATCATGTGGGCAAAACCCTGCAAAACCAAAGAGAAGTAGGCTAGGGCACAGAGGACAAGGCCCATGGTCCCACCTGAGAGCCACCACCCAGCCTCGTGTCTGTTGTCTGCTCCCCAGAAAGCAGTGCCCCAGCCCCCACTATGGCCTCAAGGATTTTGAAACACCTTCCTCAGGAGAAGAAGGCTGAGAGGAGGACGCTGACATCCTGTGAGGCCTGAAGGTAGAGTGTGCTTTCCCCTTAAGTGCAGGACACTGGAGAGCTTTCTTGGGCCCTGAATGCACTGCACACACTGCACATTCACATCTGTACCAGAACTAGGCTGACATGTGCTATACAGACTCTCCTTGGAAACACCATTCTTATCCAACAAGGGGGGTCGGTACAACCTCAACCCAGCCCGGAATGTGGGACCCAGTGTAACTGTGGAAACAGAAGGAAGGTGTTGAAGGTATTTGGAAGGGAAAGAGCACACTGAGGAAGTCAGACGGGACTCTGTACCATATGTAAAGGAAAGGTGTGCAGGTGTGCCCGTGCATATGGTGAACAGAAAGCTCTAACTTGCTGTGTTAATTGGCGTGCTTTCTAGATTATGAAATAATGGATGCTTTCATTTTTTGTATTTCCAAAACTCACTTTTTAAAATCAATAACTGCATAGCATCAGAAAAAAATATTCCCATCAAGTATGAAAGTCTGCAAAAGAAGATCTTAAAGTGCAAATTTCAGAATGTTACAGTTTTCTCCAGGTGATGAGATTAATAATTTCTTACTGTAAAAATTATTTTTGATACATTTTATTGATTATGCCATTACAGTTGTCCCATTTCCCCCCCTTCATTCCCCTCCACCCTGCAACCACCCTCCCACCCACATTGCCCCCTTTAGTTAATGTCCATGTGTCATAAGTTCTTTAGCTTCTACATTTCCCATACTACTCTTGCCCTTTCCCTATTTTCTCCCCACCGTTTACACTACTTATTCTGTGTACCTCTGTGTCCCTCTCCTGTTGCTCTGCTGTTGCTAACCCTCCATGTGATCTCCATTTCTGTGGCTCCGCTCCTGATCTAGCTGTCCACTCAGTTTGCTTTTGTTTTAGGTGTGGTTGTTAATAACTTTGAATTTTCTATCATTTCATCGTTTATATTTTTATCTTCTTTTTCTTAGATAAGTCCCTTTAACATTTCATATAATAAGGGCTTGGTGATGATGAACTTCTTGAACTTGACCTTATCTGAGAAGCACTTTATCTGCCCTTCCATTCTAAATGAAAACTTTGCTGGATAGAGTAATCTTGGATGTAGGTCCTTGCCTTTCATGCCTTGGAATACTTCTTTCCAGCCCCTTCTTGCCTGTAAGGTCTCTTTTGAGCAATCAGATGACAGTCTGATGGGCACTCCTTTGTAGATGACTGTCCCCTTATCTCTTGCTGCTTCTAAGATTCTCTCCTTCATTTTCATCTTGGCTAATGTAATTATGATGTGCCTTGGTGTGTTCCTTCTTGAGTCCAACTTCTTTGAGACCCTCTGAGTTTCCTGGATTTCCTGAAAGTCTATTTCCTTTGCCAAACTGAGGAAGTTCTCCTTCATTATTTGTTCAAATGACTTTTCCACTTGTTGCTCTTCTTCTTCCCCTTCTGGTACCCCTATCATTCGGATGTTGGAATGTTTAAAGATGTTCTGGAGGTTCCTAAGTCTCTCCTCATTTTTTTGAATTCGTTTCTTTATTCTTTTCTGGTTGATTGTTTTTCTTCCTTCCTTCTGGTCCACTCCAGTTTGATTTGAGTCCCAGTTTGACTTGAGTCCCAGTTTTCTTTCCATCACTATTGGTTCCCTGTACATTTTCCTTCGTTTCACTTAGTGTAGCCTTCATTTTTCATCTAATTTGTAACCAGAATCAACCAGTTCTATGAGCATCCTGATCCCCAGTATTTTGAACTGTGCATCTGATAAGTTGGCTATCTTTTGGTTGTTTAAAAGTATTGGCTCTGGGGCTTTGATCTGTTCTTCTTCTTTTTTTTTTAAAGATTTTATTTATTTATCTTTAGAGGGGAAGGGAAGGAGAGAGGGAAACATCAATGTATGGTTGCCTTTCGGGCGTCCCCTGCTGGGAGTTGGCCTGCAGGGAACTGGCCTGCAACCCAGGCATGTGCCCTGACTGAGAATCGAACCGCAATCGTCTGAGTCGCAGGCCCGCGCTCAATCCACTGAGCTACACCAGCCAGGGCTTGATCTGTTCTTCTGATTGAGCCATTTTTGGTCTGATTGTGCCTGTTATGTATGAGAGGCGGGGCCTTAGGTGTTCACCCGGGTGGGGCAACCCAGTCTCTGGGTTGTGATGTATGTGGGGGTGGGGTCAGAGAGGGAATAACAGCATTTGCTTAGCTCTCTCTCGGATTTCGGTCTCTTCTGCCACTTCCCACAAGCAAGTTGGGCCCTTCTGGTGCTGGTTTCCAGGTTGGTGGGCTTGTGTACATTCTAGGACTCTTTGGGTCTCTCCCACAAACTCTCCTGTGAGGCTGGGAGCCAGTCCCTGCACCTCAACCAGCACAAGTTTTTTCAATCGGTGCTTTTAGGGTTTATTTCCCATCGCTGGGGCCCTGGGTTTGCATGGTCTGTCTCACTGCCGGTTTTTTGCCTGGATTATCGCCTGGTTTATCTGCGTATGAATGTGTGTCCACGGTCAGCCAGCTGCCTTGTGTGCCTTACTGGGTTTGCTCGTTTCCTCCCTGTTCCCATATTTGCCAACCACTGCCTTTTCCTGCTGTGACCCCTCTCAGCATGCAGCTGACTCCGCCCCTCTTACCAGTCTGGATGAATGGTTCATCGTCAGACTTCGGTACAGTTCAATTTTCTGTATGTTCTGGTTGTGTTTTTGTTCCTAAATCTTTGTTGTCCTTAAATTTGGTTGTGCGAGGAAATACAGTATTTCCACCTACACCTCCATCTTGGCCAGAAGTAAAAAAATATATTTTTTAAAAAGCTTTCTTTAGTAACTTTTAAGAAGTCTGATATTTGAAGTCAGCATCTATGGGTAACATACCTCCCCAAGGTCAGCTCTCAGAGGCTGGGTCAGGAACTTTCCAGAGCAGTTAGGACCGAGGCCAGACCAGGGGCCAGACCAGCAACAGACAGGGAAGGGTCTGGGTGTCAAGACAAATCTGCCAAATTTCAGAAAGGCCTACCTGGCCCCAGCGTGGAAGGCAGTGAGCTGGTCTGTGGTCGTGGCTGACCATTCTGGCAAGTAACCCCCTCAACAGCCCAGCTGTGGTCCCCAAGCCAGCTCACAGCCCCCTTACCCTGGGTGGCAGACAATCAGAACATAAACCAGGTGGGACTGGCCACAGCTGCGGTGACCACTGTAGTCAGAGTCAAATGTGTGATGGAAGCAATTGGCCATTGTGTCCTGTTGCCTCAGCCACTGATGTCCTTTTTGACCAAGGACTATTGACCTACCCTATCCAGGTTGATCACAGTGTCATGTGGAGTTGGGAAGCCAGCAGGTGCAGCTAGCATGGCCTTGGAGGCATACCAGGTGTCATGGGGACAGGATAGTGACTCCAGCTGCCTGTTGAGGGCAAGAGACTCTGAATCCAGCAGATGTCAGGCTGCACTCACTCCTTGGAGCCTCCACTTCAAAACAAGGATGGTGGCAGCCAGCCACTGGCAGGTAGGAGGGAGGGGTGAGTAAACACCCAGCTCCCTGCACAAGGTGGTCTGAGACCATGTGAACTATGTGAGCAAGGCTGAAACAAAAGGGCCTGTTTATGACAGGCCGTCAGCTTTGAGAGCCGCACACCATTTTCACAACACAGACCAGCTCAGTTGTGTGAAGGAGGGACTGTACAAGGGCAGAGGTGACAGCATGTGGATTTGGGGGACACCTTGGAGGCTGGCAGCTACACTAGAAATGTGGTTTGCTGCTGAAAGGGAGAGACAGCGAACAGACCTGTCTATTCATCTTGAATCACTAAGCCTTCTGGGAGAGCTCCAGCGTCTGTCCTCCTGTGGGTCGTGGTGACCATCACGTGGCAGTCTGTGGGTTCCCCTTCCCACTGTATTTCAGTGCCAGCCACGCTGCCAGCATTACACCAGGACTCTGCCCCTCTCCCATGGTCCATGCTGAAAGCCACAGAATATTGTAATTTATGGTGTTCTCTCAAGCCTGTGCTGGTGGAGAGAGAAACAGGGAAGGGAAAGAAAACTCAAGATACCTCCCTTTGATAAAGCATGAAAGAAAATAATAGTGGATATTTATTATTGAAATCCACATAGTTTACGTAGACACTCTGCACAAGCCTGGCACTGGGAGGACAGAAAGGTCATCATTCCAGGTCATAGGGCTCGCAGGACCAGGGTGGGTCATGATAAGGTCTCCCTTGTGCAGAAGAGGGTGTGATGGCGTCATCATTTGCCATCTCTCAGTATTGAATTCAGCTCTGGTTCTGAGTGTGACCTCTGGGAGCTGTTAGCAACTTGCTTATACAGATATAGATGTTTACCCTGTTCTCACCCTGAGTCTTGCTGGACTCCCAAGTCTTGCTTGGGTCCATGAGAATTTCGTGCTCTTGGGCCACTGTGGACATTATCTGTGAATGGATGGCCAGGAATGACCAACATTGTGCATGCCCTTTATGCCATCAGACTTCACTTGACAAACAAAAGTTTAAAGATACAATAATAATTTTGAGATGGTGTCAGTAGCGTATGAAACCCTGTGGGGCCCAGGTACAAGGAGAGTGCATGACAGAAGCTGCTGTGTTGTGGGCTCCATGAATGCCACAAGCAGATTGGGTGCACCTGTCACAAGAGAAACTCGGTTTTTCTTACCATCGCAGTCAAGGATTACAGATCAGCCAAGTGTATTTGCATGCAAGCAGGGTTTATTAGTGATACATTCTCATGGAAGAGGGCCGGTCTTACTGAGGTAAGGTTGAAAGGCAAGAGTTTGGATGGAGAGCACCAGGTCCTGTGTTCTGAAGACTTTATATAGTTGATAGGATGGGAGCAAAGAACTTACATAGATTGACGGGTAAAAGTGGTACCAGCTTCCATGGGGGATGTGACTACCCAAATGTAGGTATGTGTGGGGGTAATTTTCAAGATAAAGCCTGAAGCTTTATCTTGCTTCAGACCCCATTTGGTCACCTTGTAAAATAGATACATGACAGGAGAGTTAAAGTGAGGCAGTTAACTTTGAGAACCCAAAGTTATCTATGGGCTCTCTCTGTAAACATTAAGGACCCTCACATAAATCAGATGGTGGCGAGGCAAACAATTAGCCAATTTTGTTTCATGGTTCCTCTCCTTAAGTGCTGCAGAGCCCCTCCCATCTTCTAGGCCTTGGGATGAATACAGTTTGAAAGCCTTTCTTTGCCAGATGGTGGAAATGATACCTAGAATTTCAACATGTTAGCATGGTGTTCCTTGTGATGCTGGACCATCTGGCACTAGACTTGGACCAGGCTCAGGACTGCTGAGTTAGTGGGTGGTGCAGGTCTTCCTTGTCCTCCCTGCCTTGGCTTACCATCTATCCCACCTAACACCCCAGTGCAGGCAAATGCTGATCCCATTCCTAGCAAGAAATGGGCTAGCGTCTTGTTTCACAGGTCACTCTCAGTACCACCTGCCTGTGTTGAGGAGGCTCTGAGGGTGCACAGGCTCAGTGGGAGGGTGGTGACCTGGAGGGAAGCCACCTCAGACCCTTCTCAGGACAGCTGAATCTGTGTGGAGAAAGCAGTGGGGTCTGCTCATATTCTGAATTTGGCTAGACCCCTACCCTGTCCTTATCTTCCTTTGTCTAGCACTAAACACCCAGAAGACATAGGCACTAAAGGCTGTTCAGCAGGACTTATGATCTCAGCAAGCCTCTTGCCAGATTCTGTCTGTGCTAACTCAACTTTGAATGTTAAACCGAAAGGCTGAAGTTCCCATTTCCATTGCACAGACTAGGAAGCAGGCAGAGAGAAGTTGAGAATCTTGCCTTAGGTCACATGGGTGGAGAACAGAGCTGAGACTCACACCCACTATCAACTGATGTGGAATGTGTATGCTGTGCACCAGGAAATACTGACCCTGAAGGGGCAGCAAGGAGAGTAAGACCACGTGCCCAGACTGAGCCAGACTCACATCTATGCATAAGCATAGATCCCTCCCTGCTGTTTACCACTGAGACTCCAGAGGTTGTTTGAAACCAGAACAGCCAAAAGAAGCCAAGGAAGGTAGGGAGCCTATTAGGAGAAAAGACCCCACTTCCCAAGAGTCTGGGGTATTCCCTTCCCTAGTGAATCTGTCTCAAATCCCTCTCTCTGGGGAGTAACCTAAGTAGACTGACTAAAGACTTAAACATTTGCAGGAGATGAATTTCTGTGGCTGAGTATGAGTTCTTTGTGGCTTTTCTGGAACTCTCTGCTTTCAGTGACAGGGGGAATTAGGGATGTGGGCTTCATATTTGTATGGAGACAAAACTGTTCAGAATACGATGTCAAAAAACCATGAAGATTGGTGCTGACATTACTATATCACTCACGGAACTGTTTGTCCATCTCATCTCTTGTCACGAAACTGGAGGATTTTTTTAAAAAAAGATTTCATTTATTTATTTTTAGAGGGGAAGGGAAGGAGAGAGGGAGAGAAATATCAATGTCTGGTTGCCTCTCATGTGTCCCCCACTGGGAACCGGCCCAAAACCCAGGCATGTGCCCTGACTGGAAATTGAACCGCATACTCTGGTTCGCAGGCCTGCACTCAATCCACTGAGCCACACCAGCCAGGGCACAGGATTTGTTTAACCAGTTACTTCTGCACTAAAATCAATGTTGGGGAGAGTAAGGGGCCCCAGACTTCCTATGGCTGTTGATAATGTGACTTAATGCTAATGAATGACTCACTTAGGACTGCAAACATAGGACTTCTCCCCTGTGTGTGTCCTCTGGTGTGTGATGAGAACTGACTTCCGTGTAAAGCCTCGCCCACACTCCTTGCAAACATGGGGCTTCTCCCCTGAGTGTGTCCTCTGGTGTGTGATGAGATTTGAGTGCTGTGCAAAGCCTCTCCCACACTCCCTGCAAACATACAGCTTTTCCCCTGAGTGTATCCTCTGGTGTGGGATGAGACCTGACTTGCATGTAAAGCCTTGCCCGCACTCCCTGCAGAGATAGGGCCTCTCCCCAGAGTGTGTCCTCTGGTGTGTGATGAGAACTGACTTCCGTGTAAAGCCTCTCCCACACTCCCTACAGACATAGGGCTTCTCCCCTGAGTGTGTTCTCTGGTGTATGATGAGAACTGACTTCCGTGTAAAGCCTTTCCCACACTCCCTGCAAACATAGGGCTTTTCCCCTGAGTGTGTCCTCTGGTGTGTGATGAGATTTGACTGCTGTGTAAAGCCTCGTCCACACTCCTTGCAAACATAGGGCTTCTCCCCTGAGTGAGTCCTCTGGTGTATGATGAGAACTGACTTCCTTGTAAAGCCTCGCCCACACTCCCTGCAAAGAAAGGGCTTCTCCCCTGAGTGTGTCTTCTGGTGTCTGATGAGATGTGACTTGCATGCAAAGCCTCTCCCACACTCCCTGCAAACATAGGGCTTCTCCCCTGAGTGTGTCCTCTGGTGTATGATGAGCACTGATCTCTGTGTAAAGCCTCGCCCGCACTCCCTGCAAGCATAGGGCTTCTCCCCTGAGTGTGTCTTCTGGTGTGTGATGAGACCTGACTTGCATGCAAAGCCTCTCCCGCATTCCTTGCAAACATAAGGCTTCTCCCCTGAGTGTATCTTCTGGTGTGTGATGAGTCCTGACTTGCATGCAAAGCCTCGCCCACACTCACTGCAAACATAGGGCTTCTCCCCTGAGTGTGTTCTCTGGTGTCTGACAAGATGTGATTGCTGTGTAAAGCCTCGCCCACATTCGCTGCAAACATAGGGCTTCTCCCCTGAGTGTGTCCTCTGGTGTGTGACAAGATGTGACTTCCGTGTAAAGCCTCGCCCACACTCGCTGCAAACATAGGGCTTCTCTCTGGAGTGTGTCCCCTGGTGTCTGGTAAGGTATGACTCATCACTGAAGCCTTGCCAACACCCTCTATACTTGTTTGTTACAATTCTTGACATTCCTACTTTCACAAATAACTTGCCTGTGTCCCCTGGACTCTCTTTCTGGCCTCCACGGGACTCTTTCTCCATCATTCTCTCATGCTCAATAGAGCTCCTCATTTGTTCTTTGGAAGGTTGGAAAAAGGGTCTTGAGATTCTCCTCTGACGGATTCTTTTAAGCAAAGGTTTCGACCTTTCTTTGATCTCTTGACCTTCAGCTTTATCATTCCAGTTATGTGTATTAGTATGTTGCTGCTGCTGATTCTGATCTTCTGGGCAGGGTTCCTCCACTCGGAGCTGTTTTCTTGCAGATGTTCCCAGGAGAATCTGAGAGGGATGACGGAGTTTCACGTGTTGGCTGAGGTATTTCTGACTGGAGAAGGCCAGAGAGCAGGAGGGACATGGGTGCACCTCTGGCTTCGGTTCTGCTAAAGAGAAAGGTTTGGTCAGGGAGATGTTGATGAGAATGCCTGGGCCCTGATTAGTCTCCTGGTAAGACCTGCCCCATGAATCCTTCTTACTGTGGTGACAACGCAAGCTCTGTCTCCCACAGTGTCCACTCACTGCCTATATTCCTTTTTATTTTTAGGCAGTGCATCTTGTTCAGAAATCCAGAAAGCCCACAAGGGTCTTTTCTGATGTTGCCCAGACCACCAATATTTGAGGAGCATCAGAGGCCATTTCACTCCTTCTGTGGATGGAACTGCAGTGTCCTGTCCCTTCTATAGGTACCTTCTAAGTCATGTTAAAGAGGCCACAAGCCCCAACTAAGAATTGCTTTTGTTTTCCAAAACAGTAAAACAAAATGTCCTTCCTATCCTTGCTCGTGCAGCTCAGTGGATTGACTGCCAGCCTGCAGGGCAAGGAGTAGCAGGTTCAATTCTCAGTCAGGGCACATGCCTGGGTTGTGGGCCAGGTCCCCAGTAGGGGGCATGTGAGAGGCAACCACACATTGATATCTCCCTTTCTCCCTCTTCCCTTCCAAAAATGTCCTTGCTCAAGCCTCACACCAAATATTTATGCTTCATTTCATTCTTGGCCCATTTCAAATACACTAAGAAGTCATGTTTCAAAATATTTCTCCAACCACACTTATCCTCACGTCTGACTCCTGTTCCCCTGGCCAATCCACCATTTTCTCTCACTTAAAGATGAAGTAATCTGAGAGGATTCCCCACTGGGGTTTATTTTCTAAAAATTAACAAAGCATAATCAGAACAAAGAACACACCACTCTACAGCTGACTGCACTTTCACTCATGAAATCCCATGTCTAAACATGGACCACAGCACTGCATCTCTGGTCTGCTAAGCATCTGTCTGATCTCCGTGCTTTCCCTCTATGCTGAGAGGAGACCCCAGTGACCCTCAGCCAATTCTATGCCCCACCTCTTTCCTTCCCTGCACTAGCTTCTCCCGGGGCTGGGATCCCTTGCCCGCAGGTATTTCTATAAATGTTGTCTCCCAAGAGAGCCCTTCCTGGACCACCTGCCACACCACACCTGTGCCCTCACGCTGATCCTTAGGCACTTGGCCTGCATTAGTTTTCTCCAAAGCACTAACCACTGTGGAGTGTTATGCACATGGAAGCTCGTGTGCCTGGGTTTCCCTCCTTCACCCGTCCGTTCAAGAGCAGTGATCCTCATCATGTTAATCTGTATTTCCGTGTCCCAGGAAATACAGTCCTAGTCTGTGCGTCACAGACTAGGATCTCTCATAATTCACTGAAACAATGAACAAATATGCTCTGCCTGAATGGTGTGGCTTGGTGGGTTGGGTGTTGTCCCGTAAACTGAAAGGTTACAAGTTCAATTTCCAGTCAGGGCACACGCCAGGGTTGTGGGCCACTTGGGGACATGCCATGGACAACCGATTATTTCCTTTGCACATTGACTTTTTTCTCCCTCCTTTCCACTCTGTAAAAATAAATATTTTAAAAAGATTTATTTATTTTCAGAAAATGGGGGAAAGAGGAAAACATCAATGTATGGTTACCTCTCATGTGCCCCCTCTTCCTGGGGACCTGACCCAAAACCTAGGCATGTGCCCTGACTGGGAATCAAACTGGTAACACTTTGGTTCACAGGCTGGCGCTCAATCCACTGAACCACACCAGCTAGGGCAAAATTTTTTAAAAAATAATGAACGCTTATAAACAAAACCTTTTACTTAGAAGTGTAGAAGAACAGGTATAAAAGTGTCAGAAGAACTGCCTTGGTGAGAGCTGGTTAGTGCTTGAAAACTTCTATTTTTTTTGCCTGTTAGCCTTTCAGCACTATATGCGGTTGTGTATTTGGGGCATGAAATATTTAAAAAATAAAAGTATAAAAATTTTGTCTAAGAGTCAAAGGCATATAAATGCATTGTGAATTTCTGAAGCATCTGATTTGAAACTTTACTGACTTCAGAGTGGATTTTACTCTACTACGGAGTTGGATCATAACTATTTCTTTGGAGAGTTCCCTCTTCTCTTTCTGGTTTGAAGAACAGTGGTGCCCACCTCTCCCAGCTGTGAGGTCTCTCTTCCACTTGCTGCCCCACTTGCTGCCCAGCTCCTGGCCATACTCGTCCCCAAACCAGACCAGCAGCTCACAGCCCGGCCTGATGACCTGGCAGGTTCGGTAGAAAATCTGCCCGTGGTACTGAAAGGCCACCAGGTTCTGCTCTTCATCATCCCGGGCACAGTTCACAAACCTGGGATTGAGGCAGATGAAGGGAAAGAAAAAGAGATGAGTTCCCACTACCTGTTACATCCATGTCCAGCTCCTCACTGACTCTTAAGGCCCTCAGGCTCTGGTGTTGCCCACTGCCCCTAATGCTCCCGGGGAATCTTTTACTCAGTGTCTGAGCGTCTGTCAGCGTGTGTAGGCAGTTGGTACAGTGGGTGGTCCCAGGTGAAGAAGAATGTAAAATACCCAGGATCTCAGCTTCCCACTCTAATCAAAAAAAGCATCTCCCTCTCCTGAGGAGCTTCAGGTTCGATGACTGAGAAACAAGAAATAAAATTATTTAAAGACTTCATATAGGTTACACATCCTTCAAGAGAAACTCTGCATGTCAAGTGGAAGTCTCCAAGTCCTGCTGGCAGTGTTCATCCTGCCTAATTCTATTTTCTAAAACCCAGTTCTAGACTGAACCTCCACCCTGATTTGCCATAATATCCAGTGATCTCTGGCTGCTCCAAACTCTAAGTCAAGTAGTTTCATACCACAGAACCTGGTGCTTGATCTAGGGCTCTGCTTCTAAATTAGCTCACCAATTTTCCAGTACTTAGCCCACATCTATTTTCTCTTGAGAGGCCTTTGTTCAACCCCCCCCACACTTTATTTAGGGTACCATGCACTTGTCTGACCAAGGTTACCATAGAAAATCAGAGGTCTTTTTGTCTTAGTAAAATAAAACAGAACAACAGTAGTTGATTCACATTCTGGTAACCCTGGTAGGACAAGCCCTCTCAGGAAAGGGCCCATGACTGTTCCTCTGCAGGCCTCAGAGCCCAGCGCTAGTTAGAAGTGAGGCTGGGATGGTTTGCGGCCCTCACAGGCTTAGGCCATCCTTGGTTTGTGCTATCTTGACACTGTGCACTTCTCCGAGATTAGAGTTAAATGTTTCTAAAAGCAATTATTTTATGTCTATGAGAATTCCTCCATAAGGACATGGGTTGTGTGATCTTTTTAAGTAATGTATTCTTTCACCTAAACTGGAATATAGTAAGTGCTTAATCAATGTTCATTTGATAAATTAAAGTGTAATCCAGTGTCCCTGGTGAATCTAGTTTCTTCAAGGTCCTTTCCAGCTCCCAAATTGTGTCTAGTAGAGAGCTTTATATTTTGAGGACATATGCTATACTTTTTTCTAAATGTCCCCTGAAATGAAAGAATACTGTATGGAGAAAAAGAGAAAAAAAGGATTAAGGGAGACCATTGAGCAAGGCATGAGAAAGATATATGGGCTTGTGGGGGCTGAGTGTCCCCTCTGGCACCCAGAGACCTCTTGTCCTCACCTCATCCAGTTGGCCCAGGATCTATCCTTTCCATCCACATACTCATAGCAGTTTCTCCCTTTGGTGATCTACGTTTCAAAAAACAAGTTAGAGACCTTTTATTTTTTTTCGTGGGGAGGTAATAGAAGAATTATTTCACTCTGTAATCAGAGCTATGTCAGCCTGCTTAGGAATTCAACTAACAGTTGTGACCACATATTTTTCTTACTCATCACCTATACATCTGAGTCTACCTGTCCAATCACAGCAGGAGCCCCACAAGGGACAAGCCACTCCTTTGTGTCTGCACCACTTTGCTCCCCTTACTTTCTGATCCTTAAACAGGAGCTCTGTGTCCATGTGAAGTCCAGTCAGTACACAGAGCTAACCACATCATCCCCTCCATGTCTAGCACATAAGAGGTGAAGTCCCTCCAAGCCTCAGAAGGAATGTGAGAAGCCAGAAGACAGTGGAAGAGGAAAGACTTCTCACCAGCCAGGAGTATCTGCTCTTGGCTGCCTCTTCATCTTCTGTGACGTGTCCTTCATAAGGGCCAAAGTGCAGACCCACAGGCAAATCAGCTGCCTCATTCCACACTCCAAGCCCAGCCTCAGGGATGCTGGATGGCCCGATTCTCAACCCAGGGGGCAGGGTGAGGGCTGAGCGGTGGGGATGCCCCTTGTCCACTGCACTGTCCTTTACAAAAGTAGGGGACCCATGCACAGCACAGCTTTCGATGAAGAAGTTCTGACACTTCTCACAATCTGGAGGCGAGAACAACAGGGGTTAGGGAAGGTATAGTGCATGTTCCTGGACACAAAGAACTTCAGAGGGAGTCTGGCACTCACACCATCGAGACTCAATACTGTACTCCAGGTCACTAGAGGAAGGAAATGATTTGGGGACCAAAGGACCAGATGAAATTATTGTATCATAACATGCTTCTTAGTGAGGGTCACTTACAAAGGTAGTCATCATCCTGGGGTTCATTGACCTCTTGGTACACACGGCCCTTTCTTTCTCGTAGGCTGTACATCTTCATGTCCATTTCCTCTCTCCTGAGTTCTAAGTTGGAGAAGGCCAGGTGAGCGAGGCTGGTGTGGTGTGGAGTGTTATTTCCCATTTTGACAGATAACACATAATCTCCTCCCATCAAATTACTAGCTGTCCTTTTGCATACTCTGGTATTTTACTCTGTTAAACTATTGGTTCAGAAGACTAAGACTCCACACTAACTACAGATGACTGATTCAATTTTAGTTTCTAGGTCTTCCCATTACCAGGTTTAACTTGCCAACCTTTAATCATTCATAAAATACTTACTGAGTGCACTTTGTGTTAGGCATTGAGTAAAGGCCTGGGCACACAACACCAATAATGTGTGGCTGCTATTATCACAGATGAATTTATTGGACAACTTGCATGTGTCAATTTTTTTAAATTTAATTTAATGTTTTCAAACAATATATAAATGATGTTTCCTTATCTTCACTTTACACATTAGCACTCAGGAGCTCAGAGAATGTATAGGATTTGCCCAAAGCTCCAGTGGTAACTTTAGTCTCAGCTCAGACCAGCTGAAATCCAGGCCCATCCAAAGTCCGCCCCACATACCTAGCTCATACTTATCAGCCCTTCTATAAGACTTAGAGGAACTAGTGTTTCCAAATTATTTTCTCTTACCTGATTTTCGTCTAGTGTGCTTTCCAAAGGCACATGCTTCTCCAGGAGATGACACTGGTTTCTGGGCCTGCTCTGAGTCACTTGCTGTCTTCAAATTTGCTGTTCCTGACAGTTCCTTCAAACGGTATTCACTGCTTACTGGCACCTTGGATGTTGCCTTCAATATAAGAGTCAGATATTATCAGATAACACGTATTTCATTTTTTAAGGCTGACCATACACTTTACATGCATGTCTTTAAAACTTCAACCATTGGAAATGCCTAGGGAGTATGAATATTAGAGGGGATAGGGCCAATGTGGGTAATGAATCCAAGATCAGAACTCATGCCTTAAGGCTCTTTTCTTTCAACTGCCTGTATAATGTTGAGAGTGAAGGATATTGGGAAGGGAATAAAGAAAGTTGGCAGAAGCATATCTAGACAATAAATAAAATGGTGATAAAATTTGCAATACCTTAGGAAGAATATTTGTACTTAGATTAGCTGGTTACCACCAATTCTGTTTGAATGAGGCTGTATCAGTAGCTAGTTGTCTTCAGTGTCCCGATCTATAACACACTAATTTTCAATGTCACAGTGAAAGTGCAATTAAATAATGCTCACCAAAATGTTCTGTGAATTGTGTAATACAGTATGAATGTGAGATTACAGTCCTGCTACCAATTTACCCCTCAACTCTCTCCATATTTCATATCTCACAGAAATTACTTTCAGTGTTCATTGACCATCTTCTAATTTGTAATTGTGAAAATCATTCATTCACAAAACGTTGGGGGACCCTCAGGGCCCTAATCTGGGCCTGTGACCTTTGAGAAGACTCAGGCATGGACCAGCCTCTCAAAGAGCTCACAACGTGGAGGTAGGTGGGCTGAAGAAATGATTCTAAACAGGATGTGGGTAGCCTCATTGGAACTCAAAAAAGCTGTTACTCTATCTTACAAGAAAGGGCGTTTGAAATCAGTTCCAGATGGATGAATTTCTCTAGAAGAGTGTGTAACCTATGTGATGTCCTTAAGTCATTTTATTATTTGCTGTTTCCCAATCATCGAACCTGAAGCTCCTCAGGAGTGGGAGATGCTTTTTTTGATTAGAGTGGGAGGCTGTGATCCTGGACATTTTACATTCTTCTTCATCTGGGACCACCCACTGCACCAACTGCCTATACAGCGCACACTTTCCTCATTCAGAGGGTCTTAGTGCATCTCTCACTTCAGCATAGCAGAGAACTTTGGTTAAAACTGTCAGTCAGATGAATGATGTAACGGCACATGGATAAAACAATGTAAACTTTAGAAAACTATGAAAGTTTATTTTTCTAACTTTTAAAAACCATTTTGTTTATTTTCTTGAGCAAGAGGAAGGAAAAGAGAAAGAGAGAGAGAAACATCAATGTGAGAGAGAAACCTCGATCACTTGCCTCTCCCATGTACCCCAACCAGGAACCTGGCCCACAACCCAGGCATGCACCCTGATCGGGAATCAAATCAGCAATCATTTGCTTTGTAGGATGATACCCAACCGAGTCACGGTGGGTAGGGTTAAACTATGAAAGTTTAAATGAGTTTGTAAGTGGTTTACAGAAGCAAATATGGGTTAGATTGAACTACCACTGATACTGTGATGCTAGACATATATAGTCAAGCAGTTCTATATCTCGGAAAGCTCACTTTCCTCATTGCAAATGGTGACAGTTACAGTGCCTTCCTCACCAGGTGGCTGTAATGTGTGAGTTTATTCACCTAGAATTCTTAAAGTCTGAAACATTGTAAGAATGAAACAAATGGTAGCTACTATTGTTGCTGTAGTTGTTAACTATTAAGATGATGATGAGCCCTGGCTGGTTGGCTCAGTGGATTGAGCGCTGGCCTGCAGAGTGAAAGGTCACCAGTTCCATTCCTGGTCAGGGCACATGCCTGGGTTGGGGACCAGGTCCACCACTTGGGGGCCTGTGAGGCAACCTATACATGTGTATCTCGCACATGCTTCTCTCCCTCACTTTCTCCCTCCTTTCCCATCTCTCTAAAAAATCGATAAATAAAAATCTTTTTAAAAAGATGGTTATATCAGACATTGTGTTGAGGAGACCAAGAAAGGAAGGCAGCAGTTCCTAGGATACTTTCTGCATTTTCCTACTCTTACCTGCATTTTTACCCAGGAGGAAAATTTTTTTGTCAACAGGATTTGGGAAATACTCACCTTCTTATGTTTACTCTGTTCCCTTCTGAAGGCCACCAAAGAAGGTTTCACTGAAAGATGATGAGAAATCAGTGTTTTTGTTGATAAATGTTCCCAAAATATAGAGATTCTTATGAAGGACACAGAATTCTGAATGAGAGTAGTCCAAGAACAATCTAAGGATGATTGGAAAATGTTTCCGAAGCAATAATGTTCCGAAGCAAAATGTTTACAAGCATTAAGGGCTATGCTTCTATTGAGGCCATTAACTAATTTCATTAGAATGATAAAAAAGTAGACAAAGTGTCATCTACGTTTCGCCCTATATTTATAAAGCATCTATTACATTTATTAAAAAACACACTGGCCTCTCCTGACAAAAAATTTAATAAAAGTAACTGCACAGAAACTCCATGTCTTTAACACAACCCTTTCTCTGTCCTGTTTTCTTCATTCAAACTGGCTTCGTCCAGGCTAAGGATACCAACCACCTCACCTCCTTTCTCTGGTATCCTCCCTGCTGTGCACATACTGGCCATCCACGCCTTTTCTTTCTTTTTTTTTTAAAGATTTTTATTCATTTATCTTTAGAGGGGAAGGGAAGGAGAGAAGGAGAGAAATATCAATGTATGGTTGCCTCTAGTGAGTCCCCTGCTGGGAACTGGCCTGCAACCCAGGCATGTGCCCTGACTGGGAATCGAACCGCGATCCTCTGGTTCGCAGGCCCACGCTCAATCCACTGAGCTACACCAGCCAGGGCCATCCATGCCTTTTCTTCATCATTAGACTCTGGTTGGCATCCACAGTCTGCTGATCACAGAAACAGAATTCCACTCAAGTTGAAGATCACATCTTGACTTCAGCTGTGTTTCAACCCAAGTCCCATGAAAGTGCACTGACTGCACCAATCAAACACTCATGATACAGGACAGAACGGCACCATAGCCGATATCAGGAAATGATACAGTGATCACCCACTTCTGACCCTGGCCCTCTCTGCAGCTCCATCATCACCATGTGAATACTGCTCCCCGTCTGTCTCCATGCAGGCCATGTGGCAGCCAGTTATGGGGACACTCCTCACCGTCCAACCTGCCTCTCTCTCCTGCAATGACAACTCTTCTGAATTTCTTATTCACTTGTATATTCCTATACATTTACGGGTTATTAATGTGTCTATAAATATGTAAGATGATTTTGCACACATGAACGTTTACAGGAATAGCCCCTCACTGTACGACACACTGTTCTGCATCCTGTGTGTTCGCTGGACAAGCAAACCCTGTCCCCTGGTTATGTCCCGAGATGCAGCCTGACCTACACCAGGTCCGTGTCGGGAGGGCAGCTCTGCCGCCTCCTGCCCCTCACCTCGCTGCCTTGGAGCCCATTCTTCATCAGAGTCCTCAGGGTCCTCCTCCTGGAGCTCGGTGGCCTGCCTGCGGCGGTGACAGAGGAAAGCTGGTCGAGGGGCCCTGAGACCTGGAAAGAGACGAAACCTTTGTCTGAAAGCAGAGAGACTGGAGGAGGACGAGCTCCAGGAAGCCCCGGCCCTGCAGTGACGCGAAGGAGCAGATGCCCCTGACCGGGGTCCAAGAAGGAGGGAGCTGCAGGCGGATGGAGCCGCCTGAGGCGGACCCGGGGCCAGCCCAGCGCCCGCGCGCTACCTAGGCTGAGGGGCACGTCGGAGCCCCACTTCTCGCACCGGCCTTTCTCCCTGTTGGCGGGGCGCCCAGAGAGGGGGACGCGGGGCCCCGAGGGGGGAGGGGCTGGACGGGGCCGCGCTGCCCGCGGCGCCCTAGTTCCCGCCCTTCGCGCCGCTGCAGCCGGGGCTCCGGAGGCACCTACCTGAGCGCACCTGAGGGGCCCCATCGTCCTGACCGGCCTGTGGCGGCGCCAGGAAAAGCGCTTTTCCCGGGAAGGGCTCGGAGGCGCACCCGGGGATCCGGAGAGGCCCGCACGGGACGCAGGCGCGGTCCCCGGCCGACCGCCGTCTCTCGGGCCGACAGGCTCGGGGTCCCTGAGGACTCGATCCCGCGTCTTCCGGGCTGAGGACGCGGAGGCCTGGGGGGAGGGGAGGGTCAGACCCCGGCGGCGGCGGAGGAGACTCGGGGCGTCTCATCGAGGGGCTTCCGGGTCCCCGCACGGAGTTCGTTTCCAGGACGACGGCATTTAGCGTCTCTGAGTTTGGGGAGACTCGGTCTTCCCGGGCGAGCTGCAGGCTGGGTGCCCCGAGCTGAGGAGGACTGGGGTTTTCGGGCTGTTTGGGGTCTAAGCGTTGGGGGTTAGGAGATGTGGCGTCCTCCGGGTTAGCGGACACGGGCCCCTCGGGATGACGGCATCGGGGTCTCTCAGGCTGGACCTTGAAGCTCTCGGGCTAAGGACTCCACGTGGCAAGGCTGCCCGCTTACCGGTCAGTCTCCCGGGCCCCAGCCGCGCCGCCCACCTCCGGCCAATGGCCTCTCCGAGCTCCAGGGCTTCCCACCCTCCAGAGGAATGAGGGCACCCCGGGGCGAGGTTCCTGCCTGGATAGCCGCGTGGGCACAACCCACCAATCAGTGCTGCGATCCCAAGGCCCTGCCCGCCAATGGTCGGTCAGAAGAAGCTGAAAGGGCGGGGCAGAGGGTCAGAGCTCCTGGCGTTCCGGACCAGCGGAAGACCCGCCCCGTCCCGCGGGGATTGGCTGCTCTGGGTGCCCTGAGCACCTGTCACGCAGGCTGCAAGTAGGACCGGATTGGCGAATGCCGTAGCTCTTTTGCCTGGGATGATGAGGGGACCCGACCCCGCGCAGGAGCTGGAAGCCCCGAGGCGGGCCCGGATCTTGGGGTGCACGTGGCCCTCCTGCGCCCTGACAAAGTGTTTTAGTTCCACCAGACTGTAGTGGGGATCCCCAACTTTCCTCTAGGCCCGTCCGTGCCTTCCCTTGTCTAGCCCACTTTCAGCAAACGCTGCATAAGCAGTGAGGATGCGGTCATGACTGCATTGCATTCCATGGAAACTTAAGTCAGTAAATTCTGACCACGCAAGTCATAGACGCAAAATAAGCCCCAGAGGACTCAAACATTTAAACACAACATGACATAATAAGTATACTCGGAGGATTTCACGTCTCAAAGAAGTGGCGATATGAGTAATAGGTATGTTTAAGTAACCCAGGGGAAAAACATTTCAGGAATAGGAAGACAAGATAAAGCCAAACAGAGCTAAATAAATTTAGAAATACTGGAAAAACGTACAATTATTTTGCATAAAAATAACACATCAAATTTGAGGGCAGAGGTTCACAGAGCAGGGTCTGTTTTGCTGCTACTGGCTTTCACCGGATAAAGTGGGAAGAGTGCTTCTGGTCCATACCTCGTTCTGAGCACGTAAATATAACTTCATTTCCTGGACTGGAAATGAGCCAGCTAACTGTAATTATTACTGTGAAACTGCATAAGGGGAAACCTCACTAAAGTGGAGTTGGGGGTCAGTGGGAGTGCTGTCACATAGCATCACCAAGGGTCAATTACAGGAAAGATTGTCACAAGCCCCAACATGTAGATGGAACGTTGTGCTCCCAGGAGAAACCGACTCCCCAGCAGCTCAGCCAGAGAAACCATGGTCACTGTGAACTGAGGATTTTCTGCTCTGCACTTTCCCTTGAAATGACCCCTCCCAACTTCCTACTTTCTCCCTGTAAAATAACGTTCCTCAACTTTACTTGTAGAGTTTGCCTATGACTTTTGCTACAGCTTGTTTGCTCTAAATTGCATTTTTTACTGTTTCTGAATAAACCCCTTATCTGTTGTTAAAATAGCCTACTGCTATATTTTTAAGGTCACCATAATCTGGTGGTCCATATGGGGATCCAGAGGACTTCTGAAATCTCTGAAGCTGATGAGCAAGCAGGTGCAGTGTCCTTGCTCTGAAATACTCAGGGAAGGGTCCTTTGGTGCAGACTCCCCGGTGATCAATTTGAGAATAGCCATCCAGAAATAACATCCTCATATCCTCTGACCCAGAAATTCCACTTTTCAAAAATTTATCCTAGTAGCCCTGACCTGGTAGCTCAATAGGTTAGAGTGTCCTGCCCATATGCCAAGGTGTTCAGTTCATTCTCCAGTCAGGGCACATTCAAGAAGCAACCAATGAATGAATACATAAGCAGAACAGCTCTCTCTCTCTTTCAAATTAATAAATGAAGTTAAAAGAAAGACATAAAAAATTTTCCTCTGGTTATGTTTCCCTGTGTATGAAATGAAGTGTTTAATATATTTTATCTAACACTTATATAATAACAGATATACTTTTAAAATAGTCAGTAGAAGAGAATTTTGTTAATTATGGTTTGCTGAGACTGTGAAATATTATACAACATTAAAAATTGGTGAGGATATATGATATTTCATTAAAGAAACAGAACCTAGTAAGGTGGTTCTAATGGATTTTAACAGAGAATAGTTTCTAAGTAATGTTGTTATGTGAGAAAAGTATCCTGCAAAACAAATTGTGTTAAAACAAAAAAACCCAGGCTGAAGACATGTGCTGAAAGGAGACACAGGGATCAGGGTCTGGGCAACGTGCAGGGGAAACTGCTTTTCCTTCATGTCACTTGGAACGTTGTGTCATTGTTGTGTCAGTTCTTTTCTCTTTTACTTAAAAGAAACCTATCTATACATATTTTTGTATATAAAAGAATGGATTAGAATTAGTTGGTTCATATATATATATATATATATATATATATATATATATGCATTTAAAACTGACTCAACAAAAATTCTGCACACCCTCATTAAATCCAGTGCAGTGGCCCGGGCTGCCTTCCTTATCTGAATAGCACCTTGACCACCCAAAGTGTCCAATTTACATTTAAAACTATTTCAGCAGGCACATTTCCACAGTGCAAAATATACTGTCACACAGTTACTGTTTGTTTGAGAGATGCAAATCATTTCTTATCAAAACAATCAATTTTATATTTAAGTACTGGATCCAAGGTCATTTACAGAAATGCAATTAAGAATATTACAAACCCTGACTAGTGTGGTTCAGCTTCTGTGTCTGGCATCTGGCAACTAGAGTTCCTTGTCCAGCTCCAACTCTGGGGTCTGGCTGTGGAGTCTTGGTTATGGACCTGGGTCCTGTCTCTGAGGTCTGTGTCCTGGGTTTCATTCTATTTGGCTATGGGTCTCAGATCTGGGGTCTCTTTGGGTGTGGCTTTAAGGTCTCTGGGTTTGTGTGTGGGGTCCACGTTCATGTCTCTAAATTTAGAGTCATTGGCTCTAAGTCAATGCCAAGGGGAATCCCAAAGTTGGGGTGTGGTGAAGAAGGAAACGTTAGTGTGAATACCTCAACTTTAGTGCAGAATGGCTGTGAGTACAGAAGGGTTGTTCAGAAGCTCAGTGTTGTTACAGGCGAATTATGAAGCAGCACACTGTGTATCAACTCCTTTGTGCTGCTTCTTAGTTACATAGCATCAGGCCTGTGAGGAGGCCCTGAAGTGAGGCAGCCCTGGGGTAAAATAAACTCCCTCTCTGGCTGTGCTGCTTAGGGCTTCTCTGCTCATCTACATGACTTCTGGTCTAGACCTTCATTTTCTCTGTGCTGGGCTGCGTTTGCAAATGAAGAAGTGAAAATTGGAAAAGTCTGGGCTGGCAAAGAAAGGCCTCTGGTGTTGTCACCACAACAGACGAGATTATTATTTTTAAATTATGCTCAGTTTTCCTGCAGTACTTTTTAAGCCCAAATTGAAATGGCCATTTTTGTTGTTGTTGCTGCTTACTTAAATTATACAGAAAAATAAATATAATTGAAAATCCTACCCAAATAGGTAATAGCTGCTATGATATTAAGTGCATATGCTTCTAAACAAGGTGGGAGTGTGTGGGGTGGGATGGGCGGAGGAGGGCAAAGGATAAAAATTAGGAAACTGTAATAGAATAACAATAAAAAATAATTTAATAAAAATGTATATACCCTTCCAGATATCACTAGTTGCGTATTTCCATTCTTCCACTTTCTCTGTATTTAATTTATTATCCGGGTTGGTAATATGATGCAAAATTTGTGAATTTTCAGGCTTTCTCCCTAATATGTGGATTTATCAATACTTTTTCCCAGAGTGTTTTTATGTACAATTTTTATTTTCATTCAGTTTAAATTTTGTTTTAACTTCAATTATAATTTAATCTGTGGGTTATTTAGAAGTGTATTTTATACTTTTTAAATATCAGGATTTTCTAGTTATCTTTTATTACTAATTGCTAGATTAGCTGCAATGAGAGCAAGAAACATACTTTATATAATTTCAGTCCTTTGATATACTTTTTTGAAACTTGTTCCACAGTAGAATATAGTCAATTAAAAAAAAAAGTTCCCTTCGATTCCCAGTCAGGGCACATGCCTGGGTTGCAGGCGGGTTCCCTGCAGGCCAACTCCCAGCAGGGGACGCACAAAAGGCAACCATACATTGGTGTTTCTCTCCCTCTCTCCTTCCCCTCTAGAGATAAATAAATAAATAAATAAATAAGTAAAATCTTTAAAAAAAAAAGGAGCTAATTACAAATTATAAAAAAAAAAAAAAGTTCCCTGGCTGGTGTAGCTCAGTGGAGTGAGTGTGGGCCTGCGAACTAAGGGATCGTGGTTCGATTCCCAGTCAGGGCACATGCCTGGGTTGCAGGCCAGTTCCCAGCGGGGGACACATGAGAGGCAACCATACATTGATATTTCTCTCCCTCTCTCCTTCCCTTCCCCTCTAAAGATAAATGAATAAAATCTTTAAATTAAAAAAAAAAGCTCCAAGCATGGTTCTGTGCTGTTATCTCTTGTTTATTTTGGGAATAACACCTTAGTGCTGGTTAACAAGAAAAATGGTTGCTTCTGGTGGAATGTCAATGACTGTTGATGGCAATGGTGTATTTTTAAATGTCTCAGGTATGGACTGTCCAGTTACCTTGTGACTGGCTTCCTGATTAGGGCAAAGGAAGCAATGAACGTGTTTTATGTGCCATTTGTTGGAATCTGCTGTATAGTAAAATAGAGTCAGGTTTTTAGAAGTTCCAAGTGTGCTTTATTTTTTTGTAATATTTTTATTTATTTATCTTTAGAGGGAGGGAAGGAGAGAGGGAGAGAAACATCAATGTATGGTTGCCTCTGGTGTGTCCCCTGCCGGGAACTGGCCTGCAGCTCAGGCATGTGCCCTGACTGGGAATCGAACCACGATGCTTTGGTTCGCAGGCCTGCGCTCAATCCACTGAGCTATACCAGACAGGGCCCAAGTGTGCTTTATAATAATTGGTAATTTGTTTTGTTTGTTGCAGCTTCCTTAAACAATAAAGAAAATAAAATTTATTTAAAATGAATTTTAACCCAAAGGATTAAAAAAATAAAACAGCTATTATTTTATATGTAAAAATCCAATGAACCCTTGAGCCGAGCAAGTAATACGTATCCCAAGTGTGCATCTCTGCTGCCATCTTGTGGGAATTTTTGGGAATAACATCTTAGTACAGGTCAGCAGGAAAAGTGGTTGATTATAGTGGAATATCAATGACTTGATTTTTTTTAGACTGTTTCGAGGTACAAGTCTCAGTCCCAATGTCAGCAATCAGTTCATTAGGATCACTTTTTATGAGCACATCATCTAGACCAGGCACTGGATTTGGGAGTGCACCATTAGTTCTTTCCTTTGATTGTCTTTAAATTACTCTTTGTATATACAAATATTTATTTCTGCATATTATTTACCACACAATTTACTAAGTTGTATTATTTATAATAACTTTAAGTTGATATTCATGAGTTGTGAGGGTAAATATGATATCATGCAATAATAAAATTGTGTTATCTTAGCTGTACAAAGCATGAAAAAAAGTTAAAGCTTGTAATAAAACATGAAGACAAGAAGAGTTAAAAATTTGTTAGTTACAAGTTGATTAATAATTACATAAAATAGTAACATGATTTTTAGCATTGTAAATGAGTTCAGGATCTGGAACAGTGGTGTTTTAAGAATCAGAAGTATTTTGTAAGTAAAATTGTGCCCCTTGTAGTTTATCTGAGGAACTCACAATACAGCAAAGATCCACATTTTCAAAGAGGAGATATTTGATGGTGAATTTTGGAATCTAAAAGCATAAGATTATATATTCTAAGTAATATTCAGAAACAATTATTGAAGACTGATTCATGGGCAATGTAAAGAGACAGTGGCCCTCAGTGCTGTGGTTTATCAGAGTGTGGTGCAATGTGTTAAGGTGTCATATCTTTCTTGGCTTCTGAGCTTTCGTGGGTATCTTCTTAGCCAAGGACATTCCTTCCCAGTTTCTGCAAGATGACGGACATTTTAATTTATTTTTTGTTGTTGTTCTTTAACTCTCAGCCTCCAGGCTGCCTGTCCAAAGAAAGGCGTGATTTCAGATGTAGGGTGCAAAGTCACATGCTGTTTGTATTCTAGTGGACTCTTCATCCTGCTCCATAGAGAGCAGGGTTTCTCATTGTTATGGATAATTCTTTCTTTTGGGAGATTTTCTCTGCACTATAGATGCTTATTAGCAATAGTTACCTCTGTTCAGTGCATGCCAGTAACTCCCACCTTAACCCCACCCCAAGGACAATCTGAAAGGCCTACGTACAATGTGTCAAATGTCCCCTTGGGGAAAAAGTCAACCTTAGGTTGAAAACCACTGATCTTGAGTCTGTGATCATCTTTGGAACTTGAGTGATCTGGCTTTGGTAAGAAGTGTTTTTACTATCATTCCATGACAATTGTTTTGTAACTCCAATTGTGGATTATTTGGGGATGGTTATTTAGAAGTATATTTCATGATTTGTAAATATAAGTACTTTCTAGTTATCTGTTGTTACTGATTTCGTGATCAGTGGCAGTGAAAGCAAGGAATATATATAAATTTCAGTTCTTTAAAGTTTGTTGGAACTTGCTTTATATCACTATATGGTCAGTTTTTTAAAAAGTTTCCAGGGTGCTTGGAAAGCATCTGTAATTTGCAGTTTTGGGGTGTAGTGAAGTATTTATGCACATTGAATGCAATTTGCATCTCATGTTATTTTTTTTTAATTTTTACTATTTTTTTGTGAGCTTTACTGGTTTTGAAACAGAACCTGAATGATAGAGGTTGGTTAAACCTCCTATTACGATTAATACCTTGTGTATTTTTCCATGTAGCTCTGTTCTATATAATTTTGTTTATATTATTAAGTGAATAAAAATTGGGAAGTAACTAGTAAATTGAACTTACTGGTATGAAGTACACCTTTTTATTTGTAGTGTTTTTGTTTGCCTTGAAGTCTACTATATGTTATATCATTTTCATTTGGTTAATGCTCATATGGTATGTTTTTCTCATCCTTTCACTATAGATCTCTTGGTAAGTTTTAGATGGCTCTCAGTGTTTTATATTAGCTATGAGTGGCTATTGAAATCAATGAAAGAATTGATTTTGGTGGAGGATGTGATGTAGGGGGCCCAACATTTTTCCATTCAGTTGTTTGAACCCCTTTTATTATATTACAAACATTTTCTCACAGATCTAATAAGATATCTTCATCACAGAAAATTTCCATTTGATTTTGCATTTATTATTGGACTTTGTATTCTGTCCCATCAATTTGTCTATTCCACTGTTTTACTTAACATAGGTTTATAACATAATACATAGTTATGTTTAGTTGGGCTAGGTTGTATTTATTAATTTGCTTTCGCAGAATTCTCTTTAAGAAGTGAACTGAAAATGAGTTTGTTTTAATTTTAACATGTTGATATTTTAAACTGTATCACATTCAATGTGGAAGCAACTTTGGGAAATTGACATCCTTATGTTTTTTTACTGAAGAACACGATGTTACTTTCCACTTGTTCAAGTGACTTTCATTGGACATCATTTAAAAATTTTGTTCACACGTATCGTGCACATTCTCGAGGTTAATGATAGGTATTTTATCTGTTTTGTTGCTATTGTTTCTTTTCGATTCTATCTTTAATTCAGTGTTTCTATATACATATAAAGGATATTTATTTCTGTGTGTTATTTCCCCTCACTGTAATAAATTCTATTATTTGTAATCATTACGTTGCTTTTCATGATTCATCAAGGTAAATAAGCTATCATACAAGAACACAATTGTATTGCTTTAATTATGTAAAAACATGTAAAAATAGACAACGCTTGAAAGAAAATATAAAGAAATGAGGTAATGTGAGGAGTTAGAAATTTTTGCCAGTGGTAAGTTCATTAATGATGAAATAAAAGAGAAACAGGCTTCTTATTTTTAAGTGAGTTCAGGGTTTGGAGCCCTGGTCTTGTAGAAAGCAGAAGTGTTTTTGTAAGTGAAATGGCGCCCCCTCTAGGTTATCTGAAGAACTCACGATATGGCAAATTGCGAGTTTTCGATAAGGGAGATTGTAAATGGTGAACTTTGGAATGTACAAAGCAAGAGTATTTACTGTTAGTGACCTGACAGAACAGTTATTAAGGAGTGACGTGTAAGCAATGACCAGAAAGCTGTCATCCTCGCACGCCTGCGGAGCTTCACCACCGTGACTCAGTCTCCCCAGGTGTGTGGTCCCCTCCGCCCGCTGCCCGTGGGCAGGTGCCCGCTCAGCCTGGACGCTTCCACCGCGTCTCGGCCACAGGCCGGACAGTGAGCTCCACGAAGGCACGGGTGTCCCTCTCACCAGTGTGTGTCCTGTATTACTCACGTGACGCCCGTTCCCGGGTCTGACACTAGCAAATGCAGGTGTCATTGACCTCTTCACAGTCATTTACCTTCCCGAGGTCCCTTCCCGGGGCCGAGACCGCCCCCTAGTCCGTGTCCTCCGCGTCCAGGTGGGGCCTCACCTGTCCCGCGCTGCGCTCGGCCTCCCAGCGGACCTGATGTTCCCGCTGGTCTCCCGGCCCCGGAGCCCTTCTCAGACCCGGCCCGTCCCCCCTCGGCCTGCCCGTCCCCTCTCCTCCCTCCCAGGGGCCGCAGGACAAGGAGCGCTGGGCGGAGCATCCCGCAGGGGCGGAGGGGCGTCGGCGGGATCCTGCGGGGGCGAAGGTCTCGGGAAGGAGAGCGGAGGGGGGGCGCGGGCAATGCGAGTCCCTGAACCTCGAGAACTTTGAGAGGAGGAGTGACCAGAATCCTGCCCCGTGAGGGACGCAGGGGTCGGGGAGGGTGTTGGGGTCGCGGAGGTGCTGGCGGGGCTGCGATCCCGGTGGGTCCGGTCCGGGGCGAAGCCGGGGTGAGAAGGGAAGGGTGGGGAGCGTCTGGAAGGAGGACTGGACCCTGCTGGGAAGCGGCGGGGACTAAGGGGGCTGGACCGGAGCCGCCCGGGGGGAGGTTGGAACCGGTTACATTGGGGGCGGGACGGGACAGGGCCCGCGCAGAATTCGGGTGCGACTGAGAGAAGGGAGGTTTGGGGACGGGGACCCTGAGAGACCGCAGGACGGTTTGGGAGAAGGGCGATGGGGTGGGAAACCGGACAGTGGGCCGCGCGCTCGTACAGGTTTGGGGGGGTCCTCTCCCCGTGGGCGGGAAGGGAGAGCGCAGGGGAGCGGTCTCACCGAGAACAGCTCTGCGCGCCCGGCCCGAGGCCTTTCACGGGCGGGCGGGGTGCAGCGCCAGTCCGGGGCTTCTCGGCTGAGAGTTCATTTGGATGCGCTCTCCAAAGCCGCCTAGCTCCCCCTTCTCTTTCCTGCTTCTGAAAGACGAAAACCTGGGAGAATCAGCGTCCGGGCAGCGTGGTGAAGGGGTGAAGGTCTTCTCCCGTTTTCCCCAGTGAGTGAACAGGGGGAGGGTCTCTGGACCCCACGTGCGGACGCAGACGCGGAGGCTCCGGACCCCTGAGCCAGGGCATCTTTGGAATAGCGATCATCTCAGTTGGGGCCCCCAAGAAATGCTGTTTTGTCGCCACCTTGTGGACATCTTGGGAACAGCACCTTTTGTAGTATCTGCTCCTATCCTTTTTCAAGATCACTTTGAAGCCCCATGGCACCTCACACCATCACCGCCTCAGTACATTTTGTGTGTGCACGTTTCCATTCTATCCCTGACGCTCTTCTGCATGTGGGGTTCCTGCCTCTGTCATGTGAGCGAGGTTCCCATGCCTATGGACTTCTCAAACTTAGTTGTTTTCATTTGGTAATCTGTCATACCTGTTGCGTTATTAGACCAGCCCAAAGATTCTTGAGGTTGGAGGAAGGATTGTTTCTCCACCACGTAAGCAAACAGTCAGATATTTAATAGGAGGTGAATGTGGGGAGTACATGTGTCATCATTTACTTAAGTAAAATTTAATAATTTAACTGAAGTAACTTATTCTCAAAACTGAAGGAGTATATTGGTGAAGTATGGAGCAATGTAGTAATTTAGCTTGTTGATATAAAACTTCTATGTAAATTTTCAGAGGCAGTCATGAAGAGAGCCAACATTTTCCACTTGGCACGTTGACTTTAAACTGGCTGTTAGGAAAAGGAAGCCTGGGAAATTACTGAGGATTGTTCTCTCATTTATTCCTGAGAGATGTAGTTGCCAAACTGGGTTTAGGAAGAGCTTCAGCACAGCTTCAGACAGTAATACTCCTAGCAAGAGCTTGTTGACCCTCTTACCTTACTCCTTGTGTCTTAAAGTTTTTGGAAGATAAAAAACCTCATCACAAGTGGTGAATGTGTGTGTGGCCCTTTTCCCACTGAAGATGCACGAACATAAGCAACATTTCGGCCCCTTTGGCTTTGTTTCTCAAGAAAAGTACAAGTGCAGCTGCTCCTCTTTGTGGTGTATGTGGAGACATTGCTGTGAGTGATGGAATGTGTCAGAAGTGGATTGAGAAGTTTCTTGCTGGAGATTTCTTGCGTGCAGTTGGCGCACGAGTCAGTAGACCAGGTGCAGTGGCGAGCCACGGAGGGGAGACGTTCACTGAGGACAGACGACGTTATGGCACGCAGGAGACAGGCGACATACTCAGAGGGTCAAAATCGAGTATGAAGAATTATTTGCACCAGCACAATGACATTAGTCGCTTTGACGTTGGATTCCACAGCAGTTAAGTGGGGTGCTGGGGGATCCATTTTGAGTGCATTTCCAGAAGCAGTTCTCCACTGAAACCTAAGGAAAACATTCTGCTTTGAAGACAAATTTTGAGGGGGGGTGAACTGTTGATACGGTAGAATAATGTGGAATGGGAGAGTTGAGGGAAAGAAAGGAACCACCACCAGCAGCTCCTGCAAAGGGTGGTCTTCATCCAAAGGAGGCGATGTTGTGTATGTGGTGGGTTCCTGGGGGTGTTTCTGCAGTGGGAGCTCCTTGCAGAAACCCAGCTGGTTCCTCCCATCAGAGCCACTGAAAGACACCTGTGGGAAAGCATTCAGAATTTGTCAGCAGAACACACAGAAGGTGCAAGGGCATTGAGTTCAGTCTTTCCAAATTTCTCTAAGTGGAAAGAAATTTCCATTCCCTGGAAGATTGCAGAAGGCACCTGGAAGAGTTCTCTGCTCCGAAAGAGAACAATGTTGTGGGATTGATGGAATGGCAAAGTTGCTTGAAAAGTGGCAGAGGGCAGTGGAACAAAGCGGTGACTACGTTGTCCAGTCGTTGTTCAGTCACGTTGCTGGAGGAAAATGCAAAACGTGCCTGTCATGGCACCTGATGGTAAAAAGTGAACTAACCTTTCCACCAAGCCAGTAGTTCGATGTGTTCCAGGAGTCGGTCTCTGCTGCCATCTCATGGCCATTTTGGGGAATGATGCCCGAGTACAGGTCATCAGTAAAAGTGGTTGATTCCAGTGGAATATCAATGACTTTTAATGCCAGTGGTATTTACAAAATCATTAGAAAATGTCTAAATATCAGCATTTGTCCAATTAGCTTGTGACTGGTTTGCAGGTTAAAGGGAGCAATTAATGCGTTTTATGTGACGTTTCTTGGAACTGGTTTTGTAGCATCATAATCAGTCTTTGAGGAGTTGCAGATGTGCTTGAAAATCTTTTGTAATTTGCCTTGTCTGTTGCAGCTCCCTTAAACAATAAGAAAAGTAAAGTTTATTCAGTATTCTCTACCATGGTGTAAAATATAAAATAAAATACATAACTAAAATAGAAGTGTCATCGTTTTGTGTATGTGGCCTTAGGGACATGTCTTAGGGCTCTTTTTCTCTTTTTTGTCTGGATGTCCTCAACTATTTTAGTTTCCTCATATGGATGCAAAAACTGATACATTTCCATTTTCTGTTTCTAACATGCATATTTCTGGGTGAAAATTTCTTTCTCAAATTCTGGCATGTAGTGTGTTAAGCATATTTCATTTAAAATTATTTTGTATCTCAAAGGGTGGTTCATTTTGGAGATTATTTAGGTGTCTGTTTCATGAATACCAAACAACAGAACTTTCTGGTCACCTACTTTCAGTGAATTCTAGCTTCAGTGCTATGAGAGCAAAAAACACACTGTATATGATTTCAATGCTACAATGCTGGTTGAAGCCTGCTTTATACTGGGTTGGCCAAAAAGTCAGTTCGGTCCCTCACCACCCCCGACTTCACTCTCCCATCATGTGACTCTGGTTCGCGTATTTGTCTTTAACTTTTTGAAGCCCTTTGGTTACACTGTATCATGACAGATGTCCTATCGGCATGCATTTAAAAAAACTCATCAGAACTATTGAGTATGTGGCTATTTTCATATTGAGGATGGATGAATAGAAGTAATATTTTCAGCACATTACACTGTGGCATATCAAGAGGGTTAAATGCCAGTTCAATGGAATACCAGATTTGTGGCGTGTAGGAGAAGGTGGTGTGATGGCTTGAATATGTCAGAAGTGGTTTGCGAAGTTTCTCGTTGGAGATTTCTCATGTGGAGGGTTCCCCACATGTCGGATGAACCAGTCACAGTTGACAGCCATCCAGTCCAGACGTTCATCAAGGAGAGACCACATTATGCCATGCGGGAGACAGAGGACTTACTCAAAAACCCTAAGCAAGCGTGAAAAGTCATTTCCCCCAGTATGGTTACATTAATTGCTTTGATGTTAGGGTTCACAGAAGTTAAGCGGGAAGGGGAAGGGATCCCTGCCTGACCACATTTCCTCATCAGATTGTCTGTTGATACGTGAGGAAAACATTGCATTTCTAAGACATTGTGGACAGGGGGATGAGTCGTTGATATTTGACACTGATGTGGAACCGGAGAGATGGTGGGCACGTGAAGGGAACCACCAGCAGCCACTCTGAAGTGCAGTCTGCATCCAAAGGAGGCGATGCTGTGGACATGGTGGGATCACTAGGGAGTCCTGTGCTAGGAGCTCCTCGCTGGAAACCAGGTGGTTACCTCCAAAGTACTGCTCCGCATTGGATCAATGGAACTCACTGCCCTAGGGAAAGACTCCTGAATTTGTCAGCAGAAGATGCATAATCAATCGTCCATCAGGAAAAGGCAAGAGACCACGTTTCTCTTTGGTGACCAAGGGAAAACAATTCCAGCCTGGCGGGGCAGTCCTGATACATCCACAGTACACATAAGACGTTGTATCCTCAGACTGCCAGATGTTTCAGCAGCCTTTCCTAAATTCTCTTAGTGGAGAAAAATTTCCGGTGTGTGAAAAACTGCAAAAGGCACCTGGAAGAGTTCTGTGCTCAGAAAGATAACCATGTTGTGGGCAGATGCAATGGTGAAGTGGGCCGAATGATAGCAGAGGACAATGGAAGTAAATGATGAAACCGCAGACCACTCACATTGTTGAGGACAATGAAAAAATGTGCCTGTCATTGCATCTTACTGGAAAACCTGAAGGAACCTTGTGGCCAGGCCCATGGTACAGCATGTGTTCCAAGTGTCGATCTTTGCTGCCATCTCGTGGCCATTGTGGGGAATGACATGTTAGTTTAGGTCAGCAGGAAAAGTGATTGATTCCATTGAAATATCAATGACTTTTGATGATAGTGGTATTTACAAGTGCATTGGAAAACATCTCAATGTCAGGACTATACAGTTACCTTGTGACTAGTCTCCAGAGTAATGGCCAAGGGAGGAATAAGCGTGTTTCATGGGACGTTTCTTTGAACTGGCTTTGTAGCATAACAGAGGCAGGTTTTTCCAAGTGCCAAATGTGCTTGAAAGTCGTTTGTAATTTGCTTTGTCTGTTGCAGCTTCCTAAAGCAATGTGGAGGTAAAATTTATGTGTAATTCTACTACAAGAGATACAAAAAAAGCAAAGTAAAATACCAGTGCCATCATTGTATGTACACGCCCTTGGCACATGTCTATGAGCTCATTTCTTCCCTTTCCCTGGACTTCATGAACTAGTTTAGGTTCCTGGTCTGGGTGCAAAACATGTGCATTTCCAGCTTCTGTTTCTAAGCTGTGCATTCAAGGGTGAAGAGTTGTTTCTCAAGTTTTGTTACAGAGCATCCTTATCATCACTTGGGTCCAGTTACTTTGTAATTCCAATGGCAGTTTATTTCAGAGATTCTGTAGAAGTTTATTTCAGAAGTCCCAAACAACAGCACTTTCTAGTCATCTATCCTTAGTGGGTGCTACCTTAAGTGCTATGAGGGCAAAAAATATATTGTATAGGATTTTGATGCTGTGATGCTGGTTGAGCCTTGCCTTAAATGGGGCTGGTAAAAATGTCAGTTCAGCCCCCCACCCTCTCCTACTGGCATACCCCACCCCATCACCTAGCTCTGGTCTCACATACTTGCCTTTACATCATTCAAAACTGTTTTGTTAAAATGCATCGAGACAGCTGCCATACCAGCTTGCATTAAAAAAATCTCATCACAACTGGAGAATGTGTGTGTGGCCATTCTCACACTGAAAATGGAAGAACATAAGCAACATTTTTAGCACCTTAGGCTTTGTCATCTCAAGAAAGGTACAAGTGCAAGTGTAAGGCAAAGAAAGATTTTGGGGGGTGTGTTTGGAGACATTGCTATGAGTGATGGAACGTGTCACAAATGTATTTTCAAGTTTCATTCTGGAGATTTCTGGCGTGCAGTTGCCCCACGGGTCCGACAGACCAGTTGCTGTAGAGAGCCATCCAAGGCAGATGTTTACTGAAGACAGACCATGGTGTGGCTCGCTGGAGACAGGCAACATACTCAAAGTATCCTAATCAAGCATTGAAAATTATTTGCACCTGCACAGTTAGGTTAGTCGCCCTGATGTTTGGGTTCCACAGAAGTTGCTGAGTACAAGGAGGGGGCCCATCTTGACTGCATATCCTCATGTGGTTCTGTACAGAAATGTAAGGAAAACATTCCAGAATAAATTGTGAGGGATGATGAGTGGTTTATGTGTTAGAATAATGTGGAATGGGAGGGATTGAGGGTCAGCAAAGGAACCAACAGCAGGCCCCTCCAAAGGGTGGTCTTCATCCGAGAGAGGTGATGTTGCCCTTGTGGTGGTTCTGGAGGGGGTCCTGCAGAAGGAGTTCTTTGTAGAAAGCCAGCAGGTTCCTTGCAACAAGCACTGCTCCCTGTCAGACCAACTGGAAGCACCGCCTGAGGGAAAGAGTCTGGAATTTGTCAGCAGAAGACACATAAGCTTCATGATAAGGTGAGAATGCATGTTTCTCTTTGGTGACCAGTGGGAAAAAAGGTTCCACCTTGGCTGGGCAGTCCTCATTCATCCACAGTGCTCAAAAGACCTTGCACCTTTGCATGGCCAATTACTTCAGTCTGTCTGAATTTCTCTTATTGGAGAGAAATTTCCATTCACCAGAAGACTGCAGAAGACAGCTGGGAGAGCTCTCCGCTCCAAAAGATAACAAAGTCGTGGGACCATGGAATAGTGAAATTACCTGAATGGTGGCAGAAGGCAGTGGAACAAAACGGTGACGACCTTGTGCAGTCACCGTGTTTGAGGGAAAATGAAAAGTGTGCCTGTCATTGCATCTCACAGTAAAAAGTGAAGGAACCTTTCAGCCATGCCATTTGTGGGACATGCGTTCCAAGTGTCGGTCTCTGCTGTCATCTCGTGGCCACTTTGGGGAATGACACCTTAGTGCAGTTCAGCAGGAAAAGTGGTTAATGGCAGTGGAATATCAATGGCTTTTGACGGTAGTGGTATTTACAAGTGCATTCCAAAGTGTCTAAATGTCAGCATTGTCCACTTACCTTGTGAGTGGTGTGCAGGTTAATTTTCTTTGTCTGTTGCAGCTTCCTTAAATAAGGGGGAAATAAAATTTATTCAAAATCCTTCATCCAGAAATAGAATACAATAAAATAAAATAGTTTAAAATAAAACAGAATAAGGTAAAATAACGCTGGTATAATTTGATGTACGTGCCCTTCTGGGCATGTCTTGAGGCGCATTCCCTTTAGTGTATCTTGGCTTCATTGACTCTTTTTGGTTCCTAAAATGGGGGCCAGTCTTACAATTGGAGGTTTTGTGACTAACCTGTGTGTTTAGATGTACAGGTTTTGTTTTCAAGTTTTGGTATGTAGTATCTTTAGCATCGTTCAGGTCAAATTATTTTTTCACTCGCATGGTGGTTCATTTTGGAAGGGCTGTAGGAGTCTATTTCAGAAGTACCAAGCAGGAGAACCCCCCAGTCACCCATTTCCAGTGAATTCCAGCTTAAGTTCTGTGACAGCAAAAAACATACTGTAAATGGTGCGATTCTGGCTAAAGCCTTGTTTATACCAAGTTGGCCCAAAAGTCAGTTTGGACCCCACCACCCTCGCTGCCCCCTCCCACCCTGTGATTCTGGTTCACTAACTCGTCTAACTTTACTCAAAAGCATTGGGTCAGACTGTACCATGACAGATGTCATACAAACGTGCATTGAAAGAAAAAACTCATCGAAACCACTGTTATTTGGGGGCCATTTTCACACTGAAGATGGATGAACATAAGGAACACTTTTGGCACATTAGGCTTTGTCATTTCAAGAGAGGTGAAAACACAACTGGAATGCAAACATAAAGATTGGTATTGTGGATGGAGAAGATGCTGTAGGTGATGAAATGTGTCAGAAGTGGTTTTCTAAGTGTCTTCCCCAGGATTTCTCCCACACGAAGTTGCCTCACAGGTCTGGCAGACCATTTGCAGTTCAGAGCCATCGAGTCCAGATGGTCACTGAGGACAGACCACACTATGCCATTTAGGAGACAGGTAACATATTCAAAGTATGAAAGTCAAGTGTCGAAAATCATTTGCATCCGCATGATTATGTGAATTGCTTTGATGTTTGGGTTCCACAGAAGTTAAGCAGGAGTGAGGATCTTTCTTGACCTCATTTCCACATGTGGTTCTTCTCTATGGAAATATATGGAAACCATTCTGCTTGCAAACAAATTGCGAGGGGGGTATGAATTGTTGAAATTTGAGAATAATGTGGAACAGGAGAGATTGTAGGCAAATGAAGGAACCACCACCAGCATCCCCTCCACAGGGCGGTCTTCATCCAAAGGAGGTGATGTTGCCTCTGTGGTGATACCAGAGGGCGTCCTGTAGGGGGAGCTCCTTGGGGAAATCCGCAACACGTGCTGCCCCATCAGACCAACCACAAGCACTGCCTGTAGGAAAGAGACGAAGCAGTAGACGGGAAAGGTTCAGGATGAGGTGGGAGCGCACGTGTCTCTTTGGTGACCAGGGAAAAACAGGTCCAGCCTGGCCGCGCAGTCGTGATTCATCCGCAGCACTCACCAGACCTCGCACCTTCGCATGCTCGTTTAGTTGGATATTCCGAATTTCTCTCAGTGAAGAGAAATTTGCATTCTCCGAAAGACTGCAGAAGGCACCTGGAAGGGCTCTCTGCTCCTAAAGGTAACCGTGCTGTGGGACATGGAATGGGAAGTTGCCTGAAAGATGGCAGAGGGCAGGGGAACTCAATGGCTATGACGTTGTGCAGTCACTTTTGGGGGGGCGGGGAGTGAACAGTGTGGGAGTCAAGCGTAGGAGTCAATTCACTTACAGTAAAAAGTGAAGGAACCTTTCAGCCAAGTCATTAATGGGATATGCGTTGCCTCTGTCGGTCTCTGCTGCCACCTCGTGGCCATTTTGGGCATGACACCTTAGTGCAGGTCAGCAGGAAAAGGGGTTGATTGCAGGGGGAGTATCATTGACTTTTCATAGCAGTGTAAGTTAGAAGCGCAGTTTGAAGACCTCCAAATGTCAGGACTGTGCACTTACTTTGTGACTGGTATCCAGATATCGGCCAAGGGAGCTGTTAGCGAGTTTTATGTGATATTGTTTGGAACTGGCTTTGTAGGGTAATAGAGGCAGGTTTTTACAAGTGGCAAGTTTGCTTGAAAGTGGTTTGTAATTTGCTTTTTCTCCTGTAGCTTCCTTAAGTAATATGAAGGTCAAATTAGTTAGAAATTCTCCATCAAGAGGTAAAAAAAGTAGAGTAAAATGCAAGCGCTCTTATTTCATGTGCATGCCCCTCATGACGTGTCTATGGGCTATTTTCCTCCAGTTTGCCTGGACCTCATTTATTATTTTAAGTTCCTCGTATGGATGCCACACTTGTGCATTTTCTAGCTTGTGTTCCTAAGCTGTGCATTTAAGGGTGAAGATTTCTTTCTCAAGTTTTGGTATGGAGTATCTTTACTATAGTCATGTTGATTTATTTTGTTGTTTTTACTTATTTTTTAAAGTTTTTTATTGATTATGCTATTACAGTTTTCTCAATTTCCCCCCCTTTATCCCCCTCCACCCTGCACCCAACCCTCCAGCGTTCCCCGCACCTTAGTCCACATCTGTGGGTTGTACATGTAAGTTCTTTGACTCCTCTGTTTCCTACACCATTTCTTCCTCTCCCCGTCTGTTCTACGCCTACCACTTAAGCTTCTTCTTCCCTGTACCTTTTCCCCCCTATTCTGGCCTCCCCTCTCCCCACTGAAATCCCTCCACGTGATGTCCGTTTCTCTGATTCTGGTCCTGTTCTAGTTGTTTGCTTAGTTTTTGTTTTCTTTTTGGTTTTGTTTTTCTTTTCTTTTTGGTTCATTTGTTGATAGTTGTGAGTTTGTTGTCATTTTACCGTTCATAGTTTTTGATCTTCTTCAATTTCCTAGATAAGTCCCTGTAACATTTTATATAATAAGGGCTTAACGATGAGGAACTGCTTTAACCTGACCTTATCTGGGAGGCATGTATCTGCCCTCCCATTCTAAAGGATAGCTTTGCTGGACAGAGTCACTTTGGATGTGGGTCCTTCTCTTTCATGACTTGGAATACATCTTTCCAGTTTCTTCCTGCCTGCAAAGTTTCTTTTGAGAAATCAGCTGATAGCCTTATGGGAATTTTTTTGTAGGTAACTCTCTCTTTTTCTCTTGCTGCTTTTAAGATTCTCTCTTTATCTTTAATATGGAGTAACTTGATGATTATGTGCCTTGGTGTGTTCTTCTTTGGTTCCAACTTTTTAGGGAGTCTCTGGGCTTCCTGGATTTCCTGGAAGTGTGTTTCCTTCACCAGTTTGGGGGAGTTTTCCTTCATTATTTGTTGAAATAAGTTTTCAATTTTTTGCTCTTATTCTTCTCCTTCTGGCACTCCTATAATTTGGATATTGGAACATTTAAAGTTGTCCCAAGGTTCCTAAGCTTCTCTTCATTTTTTTAAAATTCTTATTTCTTCATTGTGTTGTGGTTGGATGTTTATTTCTTCCTTTTGTTTCAAATAGTTGATTTGAGTCCTGATTTCCTTCCTTTCACTGCTGGTTCCCTGAATATTTTGCTTTATTTCACTTTGGGTAGTCTTCATTTGTTCTTTCATTTTGTGACCTAGCTCAATCAGTTCTGCGAGCATTTTGATTACCAAGGCTTTGAACTCTCCAACAGACAGCTTGCCTATCTCATTGCTTAGTTCACTTTCTGGAGTTTTGCTGTGTTCTTTCATTTGGGCCATGGTTTTTTGTTTTGGTGCACCAGTCTGGTTGGTCTGGTTGACTGTTTCCTTAATTCTTTGGTTATCAGAGTGCCATGCAGTTTGCTTTTCTGGCGCTTCTGGTTGTTTATTGATTTTAGATTGGTTATTATACTCCTTGTGGTTGTGCGAGGAAGTGAAGATTTTCTAGCTGTGCTTCCATCTTGGCCAGAACTTCAAAGAATCTGATTTTTTTTTTTTAAACTTGCTCCATAGTACAATATGGTCAATGAAAACAAACAAAGACAAACCAGTTCCAACCTTGGCTTTCTTCTGTCATCTCTTGTTCATATTGGAAATAACGCTTTAGTGCCAGTCAACAAGAAAAGTGGTTGGTTCTGGTGGAATGTCAATGACTGTTGATGGCAATGGTATTTAGACGTGTATTTAAAAATGTCTAAGTGTAAGGACTGCCCAGTTGCCTTGTGACTGGTTTCCAGAGTAGGGCAAAGGAAGCAATGAATGTGTTTTATGTGCCATTTGTTGGAACTAGCTTTATAGTGTAATAGAGTCAAGTTTTTAGAAGATCCAAGTGTGACAAGCACATTTGTAATGTGCTTTGTTTGTTGCAGCTTCCTTCAACAATGAAGAAAGTAACATCTATTTAAAATGAATTTTAATTTTAACCCAAGAGGTTAAAAAAAACCGCTATCATTTTATACATAAAAATCAAACAAACTTTTTGAACAAGCCACTAATAATGTGTCCCAAGTGTGCATCTCTGCTGCCATCTCGTGGGAAATCTGGGGAATAACATCTTAGTACAGGTCAGCAGGAAAAGTGGTTGATTATAGTGGAATATCAGTGACTGTTGATTTTTTTTTAAAAGACTGTTTCAAGGTACAAATCTCAGGTCCCAATGTCAGTGACCAGTTCCCTGGAATAACTTTTTATGAGCACATCATCTGGACCAGACACCGGATTTGGGGGTTCACCGTCGGTTCTTTGATTATATCTTTAAATTACTCTTTGTATATATAAAAGATATTTACTTCTGCATGTTATTTACCACACAGTTTACTCAGTTGTATTATTTATGATAAGTTTAGGTTGATATTCATGAGTTATCAAGGTAAATAAGATATCATGCAATAATAAAATTACATTAGTTTAGCTGTATAAAGCATGAAAAATAGAGCTTGGAATGAAACATGACGGTATGAAGAGTTAGAAATGTGTTAGTTATAAGTTCATTAATAAATAAAATAGTAACATGATTCTTAGCATTGTAAATGAGTTCAGGACCTGGAGCAATGGTGTTCTAGAAATCAGAAGTATTTTGTAAGTACAATTGTGCCCCTTATAGGTTATCTGAGGAAGTCATAATATGGCAAAGGTCCACGTTTTCAAAAAGGAGAACGTTGGATTGTGAGTTCTGGAATCTAAAAGAGTAAGACTGTAGATTCTAAGTTATTTTAAGAAATAATTATTGAAGGCTGATTTATGGGCGATGAAAAAGAGACAGTGACCCTCAGTGCTGTGTTTTATCACAGTGTGGTGCAGTCTCTTAAAGTGTCTTATATTCCTTGGCTTCTGAACTTTCACAGGTGTCTTCTTAGCCAAGGACATTCCTTCCCAGTTTTTGCAAGATTGTTACTGAACAAGGGTCCGAGAGGGGGCAATACTTGGCCCACCCAGGGATGTCAAAAACTGCTTCAGAAAACAGAGGCCCCTCCCAAGGACGGTATACTAATATCTTTTGGGCTCTTCTGTCTGCTGCCAATTGGAAAGATGTCTCTCAATGCCAGAGATTTGTGAAAAGGAAACAAAATGTTTATTTAGTGCTATTCAGGCCTAATGCCTTCATTAAAATATTAAAATCTTTAAGGGTATACACCTATACACACACACACACACACACACACACACACACACCGCTCCCTTTTCCCACTGTCCCAACTCCGGGTGCTGATTTACTCTGTAAATCAGGAAAAGAGCACACGTCCGTTTTTCAGGTCTCTGGCACTGTGAGCTGTGTCGCCTGTCCAGGCAAGATCTCCAATTAATCCAAAGTCATGTGGCACCTTTCACTGGCAAGAGTTCTTTGTACCAAGTTCCAGTCAAAGTCTCTCCTGCTTTCCAGGCCACTCGGCCAAAGGGAGCACCTCGGAGCTGCGTGGGCCTCTTCTACCAAAGCCTCACTCCACCAAAAGCACGTCTTTCTTCTTCACCTGGCCGCAGGGATCTCCATTCTGGCAAAGCTGTGTGGTCTTCCCTTTCACCTGGGAATGAGGGGGTCTGCACCCTGCTGAAACTGCGTGGCTCTCCCTCCTAATGGCTACAGGGGTCTACATCTTTCCAAAACAGCGTGGCTCTCCCCCTCACCTGGCCAAGAGGGGGTCCTCACTCTGCTAAAGCCACATGCCTCTCCCACAGGCACTCTCTCAGAGAAGCAGCCCCCAATTCCATCCTGGGTAGCAGCCACTCCCTTCTCCCTGGCCCAAAAACTTGGCCGCAGCTACTTAACATATCTATGAAACGAGTTAAAGGTTATAGATATGTTAAATGACCATTCCAGAGGTTAGCTGCAAAACTGTTGCTATGCAAAACAGCTCTCAATGGCCCTGCTCCATTTGTCCCTTCCCCCAACTGACACCTGGGTGGGGTGAGGACATCTTAATAATATTTCCTCCAATATTCCTATACACTTTGAGTTCTGGACACCATTCCAAATCTTTTCTGCCCCCCCCCCCCCCGGTGCACCCTGTATCAAGATGACTGACATTTTAATTTATTTTTTGTTGTTGTTCTTTAGCTCTCAGCCTCCAGGTTGTCTGTCCAGAGAGAGGCGTGATTTCAGATCTAGGGTGCAAAGTCACATGCTGTTTGTATTCTAATGGACTCTCCATCCTGCTCCATAGAGAGTAGGGTTTCTCATTGCTGAGACTGGGGGATTTTTCTCCACATTGTAGGTGCTCATTTTTAATCCTGACCTCTGTTCAGTGCATTCCAGTAACTCCCACCTTAACCCCACCCCAAGGACAGTCTGAAAGGTCTTCATATAATCTGCCAAATGTCCTCTTGGGGGAAAAGTCAAGCTTAGGTTGAAAACCTTGAGTTTGAAGCTGTGATCATCTTTGGAACCTGAGTGATCTGGCCTCACTCAGTGCAGTGAAAGCGCAGCCTCTGAGAGATCACGGACATGTCCCAGTGAGAGTAAGCGTTACTGTTATTTTTTGATCTGTCAGCATTTTTGGTCTGTTTCTGCAGGGCTTGGTATAATTTAGTAGTGCCGGGAGTTACTTCCTTCCCTTGTACGTTTGCATTGGCATGAAAAACTCGTTCTGGGGCTAGCTGCTTGGACTTGGAGAGTCAGGAATTGCTGCTTCATCGGCTCCTGGCTCTGTTTACATTCTGAGGACTTGGTTTCACTCCTGCATCTGGCAAGTGGGCTCCACTGGCCAGCTCCAGCTCTGGAGTCTGGCTGTGGGGTCCTGGTTCCAGATCTGGGTTCTGTCTCCTGCATCTGTGGCCTGAAGTTGAATCTGTGTCTGTGTGTCTGGGATCTGGAGTCTCTTTGGGCGTGGCTTTGTGTTCTGGGTGGGGGTGTGGGGTCCATGTGCAGCTCTGGCTCTTATCTTTGTTGTGTGGAATCTGGTGTCCAGCATTTGCCATCAGTCTCTGGTGTCTGGGGTTTAGCATTTGGGGTTGATGGTCTGTCTTTGGTCATGGGGACAGTTTTTGGATTGCGGCTTGGGTCTGGGGTTTGGCTTTTGGTTCTGGGTCTGCTCCGGGGCCCTGGTTCTGGAGTCTGGGGCTGTGTCCAGTCCTGAATCTGTCTGTGGCATCTGGTGTCTGTGAACTGATGGTCATGGGGTCCAAGTCAATGCCAGGAGGAGTTCCAGAGTTGGGGTCTGGGGAAGAAGGAAACTGTGTTTAGTGCAAATAGCTGTGTTTTGGTACTAATGGCTGTGAGTGCAGCGTGGCTGTTAGGAAGCTCAGTGTTGTTCCAGGTGAATCATGAAGCAGCACCTGTGTGGGTCAGCCCAATGCTGCTGCTGTTCAGTTGTGAAGAGTCTTGGCTGTGAGGGCCCTGAAGTGAGGCATTCCCAGGATAAATCCCCCCTCAGGCTGTGCTGCCCAGCACTGCTCTGCTCATTCAGGTCTGGTCCTGTCATCTCCTCTCTGCTCAGCTGCATTTGCACACAGAGAAGCACACTCTGGAAAAGGGGCCCCTCTGAGGGAGGAGATTGGGCTGGGGGAGCAGAGAAAAGGCCTGCGGTGTTGGTACCACAGCAGTCTATTTATTCTTAAATTATGCCAAGTTTTGTCTCGTACCTTTTTTTCTTTTACTCAAACTGAGAATGTTTTTTTCTTTGGTGTGTGTGGCAGGTTACTTGAATTATACAGAAAGATAAAAATGAATTCAAAATCTCAGCCAAATAGGTAATAGCTGCTATTGTTTTAAGTATATACCCTTCCAGACATCTCTCCTTGTCTATTTCTATTCTTCTACTTTCCAGGATTTAATTTATTTTTCTGGGTTTTTTTTATGGGTGCAAATCATGTGAATTTTCAACCGTTTCCCTGTTATGTGCAGATTGATTTGTACATTTTCCCATAGGATTTTAAAGTATTTAAATATTATTCCGTTGAAATGATTTTTTAACTCTAATTCTGATTCATTTGGAGGATTACTTAGAAGTGAATTTCATAAGTGTTAGGGTGGGCGGGGATAGGAGGAAGCTCCGGCTGGACTTTGCCAAGACAGACATCCTCACAGTAACCTGAGTCCGAGGAGGAGACCACCAATGCTGTATTGCTGCTTTGTTCAGAGGGCACCATCCCCAGTTCCCACGGGGAGCCAATGAAAATAAAAACCCCAGGACATTCCCTGCTTGGGTGTGACTTCCCCCGGCCACAGTCAGCAGACCGGGGAACCTCACCAGGGTGCACAAATCCCAATAAAGCTCTTTATTGCCTACTCTATGGCTGATTGACATTTATTTTTCGGCGGAGCCTAAGAAAACCTCTCAATAACTTCTAAGTGTGAGAATTTTTGGTGACCTTCACAACTGATTTCTAGATTATTTACAATGAGAGCCAGCAACTTCATGTAATTTCAGTCCTTTGAATATTTTTTATCTTATCAATACATAAGTGAGGTCTATCCTAGGAATACAAGGTTAGTTCAACTTTTAGAAATCAATGAACAGAGTTCATCTAATTTACACACACACCAAAAGGGAAAATGACATCTCAATAGAATTTGAAAAAAATACATGATAAAATCTAATATGCTTTCATGATTAAAGTTCTCAACAAACTAGGCAAAAAGGTGAATTTCCTCAACCTGGTAAAAGAGATCTACATACAACCTACAACTATCACATACTGGTGAAGACTGAGGGCTTTCTCCCTTTGAATATTTTTTGACACTTCATTTCAACATGGTCAATATAAAAATGTTCCAAGTGTGCATCTCTGCTGCCATCTCGTGGTCATGTTGGGAATAACACCTTAGGGCAGATCAGCAGAAAAAGCTGTGTATGGTTGGTTATCTGTGAATGTTGAATCCAATTTGCTGCTCATGGTGTTTCTCATATCGTTACTGAATTTCCTGAGGAGGTATCTTGTTTGTGAAAGTGGAATTCTGTATTTCTGATGAGAGAGGTTTGTTAAATCTATTATGACTGTACATTTTTGTTTGTGTCTCTGTTCTATATAATTTAGGTTTATCACATTGTTTATGAATTTGGATCTTCCTGGTAAATTAAACTCATTGATATAAATTGCTCTTCATCTCTAGTCATGCTTGTTACTGTGAAGTCCACTGCATGTTAGTATGTAATTTTTATGTGGTTTATGTTTGCATAAGACAGGGTGGGGCAAAAGTAGGTTTAGAGTTGTGAATACGAGAAACAAAGTTTATTGTTGTCCTATTTCTTAATAATTATGACATTATTTTCCATGTGAACAACTGTAAAGCTGCTTTTGCACCATCCTGTGTGTCTTTTCCCATTTTTTCACTTTCGATGTTTTTTCACCCCATGTTTTAGGTCGTTCATATTTTCTCCCAGTTTTTGTCTTGTCCTTTTATTGTCTGAACTTTTTCAGAGTACTGTTCAATTTTATAAAGTATACACTATTAATGTATTTTATCATTACACTGCATGTCCACAAGAGTACCTGATTCCTGGCTGGTTTTTTTTAAACGGACCACTAAAAATCAAACTTACAGATGAGGGGCGGGGCCTAAGGTCAGAGGCAGGAGTGGGCTGGAGGTGAGAGGAGGCCACAGATGTGGGTGGGGCTGTGTGGCAGGCATATTTAGGCTGGCAGGTTTGAGGGGTGGCCAGTTCTGGTGGAGAGATGAACCAGTATGTGGACTGGAGGTTAGGCGCTGCCAGCTGCTGGTCTCCATGGTCATGAGATGATGCTCACATCCTAACGTGATGCAAGCAATGTGGTCCAAGGACAGGAGGTGAGCTGCATGGGGGCTATGAGCTGACTGGACTGTGGGGGGCAGATACAGCCACTCTGTGGGGAGTACTAGGGGGGGGCTGCACTGTTTCTGGGGTACATGCCTCAGGTCCAATTTAGCCAACTACTTCCTGTGAGACCACTTTTCTTTATATATCTAAACTATATTTCAGTTATAGATAGCTTTGATAAATACAGATATAAAGATAGCCATTTTAACTCCCAAATAAGATGAAATTTTTCATTTGTTAAAGTTTCTGTTATTGCATAGCAATTTCCAATTTTGTTCATGTACATCCTGTACATTGTTAAGCTTATTCCCAGATTTTTTCCCTTGTTTTGCTGTTACTGAGTCTTTTTTAAAAATTATATATTTAACTTACCATTTGTACATATTTATTTCTGCATGGTATTTTCTCATCACTGCACTAAATTCTAGTTGTGGTACTTTTCTGTTGATTTTCATGAGTTATGAAGGTAAACCTGCTCTCATGCAATAATGACCATTACATGGTTGTTGGTGTAGGTGACCTAGAAATAGTTAAAGCTTGAAAGAAAACAAGAAGAAGTGAGATATTGTGAGGGGCCAGAAAAATTGTCTTTGTTAGTCATAAGTACATTAACGAGTAAATAAAATAGTAACATCCTTCTTAGCATTTTACATGAGTTTAGGGCCTGGAAGCATGGTGTTCCAGAAATCAGAAGTATGTTGGAACAGGCAGTGTGCCCCAGGTAGGTCGTCTGAGGAACACAGAAGGTAACGAATGTCCACATTTTCAAAGAGGAAAACTTCAGATGGTCAAGTGTGGAATCTAACAGAGTAAGATTCTTTGTTGTAAGTGACACCATGAATCAGTTATTAAAGTGATGTATGAGCAGTGGAAAGAAGCAGGGATCCTCAGATGACTACTCTGTGTAATCACAGTGTGATCTGGTCTCCTGAGTGGACAGATCTTCCTTTGCCTCCTGACCTATTGCCCAGGACCCTTCTCCCCAGTGTTGGCAAGGTGGCTGGCATTTTTTGTTCTTTAAGTTTCAGTTTCAGGCTTCCTGTTCCAAGAAAGGCAGCCTTTGAAATGTAGGATGCAAAGGGACATGGTGTTTGTATTCTAATGGAGTCTTCATGATACAGAGGAGGGGTTTTTTATTCTCAGCACTGTGGAGGTTTTTGACCAGAGAATTCCTTTTCCTGGGGGATTGTCCTCTGCATTGTAGGTGCCTGTTAGCATCCAGTACCTCTATTCACCATCAACACCCTCACTTCCTTTCCCCTCAGGACAATCTAAAATGGTTGCGTGAAGTCCCCTTGGGGGCAAAACTCACCTTTGGTTGAGAAACAGTTTGAAGCTTGTTTCATTTTTGAAATCAGAAAGATCTTGGTCTGGCATGCAGTGTTTTTATTACTGTGCTATGTAAATTATTTTCCACTCTGACTATGATTTATTTTGGAAAGGCATTTAGAAGTGTATTTTAAAACATGTAAACATAAGGACTTTGTAGTTACCTTATGAGTGGTTTTCAGATTAGTGGCAAAGAGAGCAATAAACATACCTTATGAGACATTTGTTGAAACCTGCTTTATAGCTAAATGTAGTCATTTAAAAAAAAGTTCCATGTGTGCTTGAAAAGTATTTTTATTGTACTTTGTTGCTGCTCACTTAAACAGTGAGAAAACACTTATTCAAAATTTGATGCTACGAGTTAAAAAGAACTATCATTTTATGTATATACATACGCAGATATGTCAGTGTGCATGTTTCTGTTTACTTTCTCTGGATTTCATTTACTATTTTAGGTTATAAGTATGGGCACAAAAGTTGCATATTTTCAGCTTTTATTTATATATTCATTTATTTTTATTTATTTCTTTATCTTTAGAGGGGAAGGGAAGGAGAGAGGGAAAGAAATACCAGTGTATGGTTGTTTCTCGTGTGTCCTCTGTAGGGAACTGGTCTGCAATCCAGGCATGTGCCCTGACTGGGAATCGAACCAAGATCCTTTGGTTTGCAGGCCCGCACTCAATTTACTGAGTTACACCAGCCAGGGCTCAGCTTTTATTTCTGATGATGTGCGTTTAAGGGTGAAGATGTTTTCCGTAGGCTTTGGCATGTAGTATCAAGCAGCTCTGCCTGTGCTCACTCTTGTTGCTGTGATTTCCCCTCTTCTCTCTGAATCCCTTTCTTTGTCTCACTGTCCTTACATGTAATATACAAACTTGCAAAGTGCCCTAGCTTAGTGTTGTGAAACTTTTACTGCACGAAGTCAAGGATCTACCCATATGAGACCTTGCCAGAGGAATACTGCTTTGGGTCCGGTACCTTTTCAGTGACAGAAAAAACAAATTTTGTGTATTCATTAACGTGTAGGTACACATTTGAACACTCTCTACCTTTCGGTTGTTGTTAACAGTGCTGTTGTGAGTAATCATGTATAAGTTTGTTATAACATCTTTCTTCAATGTCTCAGGTATGTGTTTCGAAGTGGAGTTATTGAACACAGTAGGGTAATTTTTTGAGGAAATGCCATAGTATTGTATACAAGGTCTACAATATGTTACATTTAGAAAAGAAATGATCAATCATTTTAATTTTTGTTTGTGATGACAAACATTTCTCAGTTTTGCTTTCTCAATTATACCCTTGGAGTGACCAGGAAGGGTATCATGCAGTGATGCAGGCATTGAATGTCTTCTCAGATTGTTTTTTTTACCACTCGTACATGTCTTCTGTCTACAAGGGACTGTCTACAGATCATTCTGTCTACCTGAACGATCTGGCTTTTGTGCGCAGTATTTTTATCATCACTCAGTTTAAGTTATTTCTAATTCCAATTGTGATATGCTTTGGGGGTTATTTAGAAGTGTTTTTTATTTTTTTATTTATTCATTTATTTATAAAGTGCCAACAAATGTTTAAAGATTTTATTTACTTATCTTTAGAGAGGAAGGGAAGGAGAGAAGAAGAGAAGCATCAATATATGGTTGCCTCTCATGAGTCCCCTGCTGGGAACTGGCCTGCAACCCAGGCATGTGCCCTGACTGGGAATCGAACCGCAATCCTTTGGTTTGCAGGCCTGTGCTCAATCCACTGAGCTACACCAGCCAGGGCAGAAGTATATTTTATAACATCTATATAAAAGGAGTTTCTAGTTACCGCCTGTACCTGATGTCTAGATTATTAGCAATGAGAGCAAGTAACATACCCTGTATAATTTCAGTGAGTTAAAATTTGTTGGAACTTGCTTTATAGCACAATATGGTTAATTTTTTTCAATT